>NC_137324.1:143785990-145228156 GCF_965287045.1 Carcharhinus amblyrhynchos
GCAACACGCCTGTGTCTGCAGCCACCGCTGTTTAATCCTGGATTCGTATGACTTAAGCACAGTGTCCACTTGACATCAGCCGCATTATGATGTGAAATCTTTTATATATATAAAAAAAAACAAAAGTACACTATTTTTAAGTATTTTCACTATCGAGAAATGGCTTTTAAATAACTCTCTGCTTCCATACTAATCGAATATTAGTAAGACTAAACTGCAGGAAAGTGACAAGGCTAGAGGCATCAATTTCATGTTTTTTTTCGAAGCCAAATATATACATGCGCAGAATAAAAGGGTTCAACTCTTGTAATTTAATACAGTATTGTAAGACTTTCCTGTATATCTTCTTCTTAACATTGGTGTTAATATGAAATACTTGGCAATGCTTGACATTTGAAATAAAATTTTCATATGGTTTATATGCAAAAAGTGTAACTTATTCTAACAGGATTTCTCACAATGAGGCAACATATTTGTTGATAGGAGGAATGATACACAGTTCCAGTGGCGTAACAAAAATTCCAAAACGAACCGTCTTGATTATTTTAGTTGCTACTGGATTTTGCAAAGATACAAATGTTTCTTTCTTGTATGACAACATTTTATGGGACTTAAAATGGCATTCAGAACAGCGTTGTCACACTGCAATGAGCTCATGAAGGACAGAAACCTTCGTGGAGCAGAAAGGCAAAAGCTCACTCAATCTTGATTTTCAGTATGATTAAGTGATTTTATCTGCTATTTTAGCAGTGATGTTTAATTATTTATTTTAAATGGGTAAAACTCCATTAAAGCAGTGGACAATGGGATGTTATAAGAATGTGTTAAGTGTTTGTAACTTTGAAGCTACAGTGTCGTCTATTTGATTTGTTTGTCAAGGAAGGGCTTTTGAATGTCTTGTAATCTCAGCTGGTTTGAGGGTGCAATAAATATATTCTTTGTCCTATTTCCTGGTTACTTTTCTGTACCAGTTCCCCTGATCAGTTTAGCATGAAATCACTTTACTATCAATGTATTCATTCCTGTCAATGGTTTGTTTGCAGAAATAATATTTCACAAGTAATCCAGTTTGGATTCCGCAATAGATTTTTGTTAATCATCTTGCTAAATGTCTTGTGTCTTTAAAATTGCTTTTTATTTGCCTGAAATATTCTTTAAGTTGCAATTACAATACGTTTTGAGCAACGTTGTCATGTCTGCACTACAGGCCTTAGCTATGGCTGAAGAGTGAGCGTTTTAACCAATCAACATTGCTGTCTCTGAGTACCAAAACACCTGGTGCTAATGTATTAGTGAATTTTAAAGGTGTAAGTTCACAGGAACTTTTGAAATTTTTAAATATGGTTGCCTGCACTTCAGATGTTGGAACATCTAGCTTTCATATACTGATGATTTTATGAGAAGAAGGGTCAGATAAACACATGTAAGTTGTGAAAAACCATTAACTATGTAATTGACAGTACACACAACAAAATGAACACATTCATTTGTACTTTGTTTATTCATAAACTTTAGTTTTTGTTTTGATTTAATTTGATTTATTGTCATGTATTGGGATACAGTGAAAAGTGTTATTTCTTACACATTATACTGACAAAACATACCGTTCGTAGAGCACATAGGGGAAAAGGAGAGGATGCAGAATATAGTGTTAACTTTCTGAAGATTACTTCAGTTATGTGCCCCGTTTTGCACCAGAACACAAGTTGACACATAAACCTGAACAAATGCAGGGAACATTTAATGCAACACCGTATTACATCAACTTTTAGTGCAAAAGGAAAATGCTGCAGACACTGGAAATCTGAAATATAAATAGAAAATACTACAAATGCTCACATGTTTTGCAGCATCTGTGGAGAAAAAAAGCAGAGGTTTGGAATGGAGTCTAATGAACTAAGTCTGACAGATTGCCGGGATCATAATTTGGTCAAAATTTGTGTGATCTGTAGTTCTTTCCCAAAGCAACATAATTATCTCATCTCTGGCTTCCCTGACCAATCAGAGGCAGCAGGTGGATGATGCACCTAAACTGCCAATGGTTGACCTCCTAGCTAAAGGCATCATGGCAGAACTCACAATGGCAACCTAAAATCCCTTATGAAAGAGGAAAGACCTACAGAATAGAGGTAGTGTATAGGAAAGCTGTGTCTTCCCACCTTGCCCCATTCTAGCAGTGATGACTGATGCAGTGAGGACACAAAGAGAACTTCTGTTTTCTGAAGGAGATAGGCAACCTCACAAGCAAGTGTGTTCGCAAATTGCTGAGGCTGTTAGCAGCGTTAGTTGATGCCAAGGGCCTGGATCCAGGTCTGATAGGGGCCTGGGAGTCTCAGCTGACATCCCTCGCGCTGCCTCACCTCCCTAACATTCTCCTGTCCTGCAGGCCCTGAGTGATAACTCCTGCTGAGAGGCACATTCCCAAATAACCAACGTCATCGTAAATCTGCATCTCAGTGAACCAGCATTCCATTACTCTCTCACACCCAATCCTCACAGTTACCATCCTCAAACATTTACTCTCCTTCCTCAGCAATCTGTTGGTGTGTCACACACCTCAATCTCTGCAGAAGAAGACAGCCCACAGCTCCAAGGAGAGTTACAGAAATTGGGGTAGAACTGCTGCCATGGCCAGATGTGATGGAAGATGAAGCTCTGGAGATCAGCAAGGTAGCACAGGTTTTTGCCCATGGAGAGAAAGGGAAGTGCAGAAGCCTGGTGATGGTATTGAAATCATATAGCCAATTGGCACTTAACTGTCACTGATGTTGAATCAATGTCACTAACACATTAAATGGCATAATTTGCACTTTGTTAACTTGGAATCCTATTTCATCACCATTCAGTACTAACTCATGTTTTTCACCTCCTACAGGTGACAGTATTGACAGAGGAGATGAGGATGAGCCTGAAGAAGCCTCAGAGAAGCCTCTGAGGATGCACCACCACACGACCATGTGCACTCAGCAGCACAAATACATAAAGCTTGTGGCTTCTACATCACTGATAGGGTGGGAACACACCACATTACTTTCTCATTCATTTTTGGGATGTGGACATTGCTAGCTAGGTCAGCATTTGTTGCGCATCCATAATTGCCCTTGTAAAGGTGGTGGTAATATGCCTTATTGAACTGTTACAGTCCTTGTGGTGTAGGTATAGTTAGCGAATATGTTCCAGGATTTTGACAGAGTGAAAGGAATAACAGCATATTTGCAAATCAGGAAGGTGTTTGGCTTGGAGGAGCCTAGATAGAATAAATAGAAGATGGTCTCTTACTTCTAGTTGCAATCATACTTATTTTTGTTAATCAGCCCTTATGTGGAGCTGTCATGAACATTCCTGAACAACATCTCGATTAAAAAAAGTCTTCAACCCGAATCCAGCTTATAGATACCTTATAGCTTATAGTACAAGACAGATGATCAAGTCTGGGAAATGCCTTTTCCTGGGCTGGTGAAGATATTTAAACTACCTTTACTAAAGTTTATGCACTACTTTGGCTTTAAGACTTCTTGAAATTAAAATGGCCTCTCAGCTGTGAGATGTTAAACCTGCCCCCAGGCTGTTAGATGCTACAGTGCCCTGCCTGCTTCTGCAAGTGCTGGCAATTATATCCTGATTCCTCTTTGATTCTCCTCCCTGTGTACTTGAGCTGTCTGCAGCCCTCATATTCTATGATTCTTGAGATTAATATCTACATATCTCTATTGATTTCTCAGTCATTTAGGCATGCTATTTCCCGATAATATGTTTATTTACATATGATTCTGTCTCGATGCCTGCCAACCTCATTACAGGGAAAGATCACATCTCATCATTCCCTTTGAATGCTACCTGCTGTCACTAGGCAGGTTTTCAACCTGTTGCTGCACAGACAACATGCTAGCATTCCTTGTGCCTAAATTCCTTGTGCCTGCTGTTAATAAGCAGATCCATGACAGGAATCTTGGCAAATCTCTTCTAAAAGTTCATATAGGCAATATATACAGACACCCTGTTAGATTTTGAGGGCAGAATCCTTGATCAAGATATTATTGTTAAGGATCAAAGTAGAAATAACTTAGCTCTTAAATTTTGCATCATTATAATGTTCTTAACACCAGAAGTATTTGAAATTGTCTAAGGCTGCAATTTGAGGCTAATAATCTGAGGTTACATTTTAGGAACTGTGAGTATATAAAAGATTGAATCAACTAGAATTTTAGATTTCAAGACAAAGCATAAAGTACAAAGGTTTCAACTGTTGAAAAACAAATTTGATTTGATTTATTATTGTCACATGTATTAACATACAGTGAAAAGTATTGTTTCTTGCATGCTATACTGACAAAGCAAACCAATCATAGAGAAGGAAACGAGAGAGTGCAGAATGTAGTGTTACAGTCATAGTTAGGATGTAAAGAAAGATCAACTTAATGCAAGGTAATTCCATTCAAAAGTCTGACAGCAGCAGGGAAGAAGCTATTCTTGAGTTGGTTGGTACGTGACCCAAGACTTTTGTATCTTTTTCCTGAGGGAAGAAGGTGGAAGAGAGAATGTCCGAGGTGCACGGGATCCTTAATTATGTGGGCTGCTTTGCCAAGGCAACAGGAAGTGTAAACAGAGTCAATGAATGGGAGGCTGGTTTGCATGATGGATTGGGCTATTTTCACGACCTTTTGGAGTTCTTTGCGGCCTTGAGCAGAGTAGAAGCCGTACCAAGCTGTGATACAACCAGAAAGAATGCTTTCTATGGTGCGTCCGTAAAAGTTGGTGAGAGTCATTGCTGACATGCCAAATTTCCTCAATCTTCTGAGAAAGTAAAAGTGCTGGTGGATTTTCTTAACTATAGTGTCGGCATGGGGGACCAGGACAGGTTGTTGGTGATCTGGACACCTAAGAGCTTGAAGTTCTCAATCCTTTTTACTTTGTCCCCACTGATGTAGACAGGGGCATGTTCTCCTTTACGTTTCGTGAAGTCGATAACAATTTCTTTCGTTTTGTTGACATTGAGGGCAAGATTATTGTTGCCGCAAGATTCACCAGATACTCTATCTCATTCCTGGACTCTGTCTCGTCATTGTTTGAGATCGGACTCACTACAATGGTGTCATCAGCAAACTTGAAAATCGAATTGGAGGGGAACTTGGCCATACAATTAAGCTTTAAAAAATTAATTCATGGGATGTGGACATCACTGGCTGGGCCAGGATTTATTGTCAATCCTTAATTGGCCATGACCTGAGTGCTTGTTAGGCCATTTCAGAGGGCATATTGCTGTGGACGTAGAGTCGCATAAGGCCAGGCAGGGCAAGGATAACAGATTTGCTTTCCTAAAGGACATTAGTGAACCAAATGGTTTTTCACAACAATTGACAATGTTATCATGGTCACCATTTTTAATCGGATTCAAATTTCACCATCTGTCATGGTGAGATTTGAACATTATTCTGCAAAGCACTATATCTGGCCTCTGGATTGCTGGTCCAGTGACAATACCATTACACCACTGTCTTTCCATCAATAAATGATGGCCTCCTTTTTGCGCCATGAAGATAACATGATCAGGAACTGAGGATCTTTGCCTGGATTTTCATCTTTGAGGTGAGTAGGGGGAATCAGACACATCACATTTGAGCCCACCCACTTCGGGAGAAGGGTTCTGCAAAAGCAGGAGCTTCATTGATGAGGGGTGGATGCAGGCTGCAGTTGCCCAGCTAACCCAAAACGAAGTGCAGAGATGGCCAGAAGTGCTGTTAGGCTTAGACATGGGCCGAACTCACCACAGTGCAGTGGGTTTTATCTCAGTGAAACAAAAACTCAAAGGCCCCCCAGTCCTCACTCCTCACACACCCTTCACCCTTAAGCAGTCCCCATGCCCCATCCATGTTAACTCATACTCCTCCACAATCCTCTTTATCTCCTCATGCCCCCTATAGCAAGTTCTGCTCTTCTACCATGAATGCTAGTGTTAAGACATCATCGGACAAATACGACAGAAAAAGAAGTAGGAGAACTGAATGGACTCCCTATAAGATGCAGGGTATGAGGAGATGTAATCAAGGTAGCCATGGGAGTCCGTGGGTTTGTAGTGAACATTCGTTAATAGCCTCTCTCCAGAAATGGAGACGGAGAAGTCAAAGAAGGTAAGAGGAATGTCAGTAATGAACCAGTGAAGATGAGGGTGAGGTGGAAATTGGAAACAAATTTCTTCACTAACAAGGGAATCAAAGGTTATTGGGGTAGGCAGAAAAAAGAGTTGAGACCACAATTAATTCAACATGATTGTGGTATGTGTGTCTATGTATGTTGGAGTTTTGGGGTGCATACTGAAGAGTGGTGGTCAGGTGTCCCCTGGGGATTAGCTCCTCCCAGTACGGAACCCAGTTAAGCAGTGTAGGATTTGACTGTGGACAGTGCACACCTGTAATAAAGGGTTCCCAGTATTCATGTTATGAGGCCTGCTTCATGGTTCTTCTTGCACAACAGTTCACTAAAGACATTCATAACAACTGATGGCCAGGCTGTTTGACAGCCTATGCATTCTGTTGATGTTTCCTTTCTGATGAAAGGGGAGGGGATTAAGCATCATTCCAGACTTTGTAAGACGGCACTGGAAAGAAACTGAATTATGGCAACCCTACAATGGATGGTAGGAATGTTCTGACTGCCAGTCCGTTCAGGGGGAAAGTAATACTTGCCTGAGAGCTGGTTGAAAATGTCACGGGAAGTGGTCATTGAGGGGACTCGGGCTGCAGTCGATGGCTGGGAAAGAGCACTAACTGTGGCCGTCAAGGTGGGTGGTATCTGAGGGGACTCGGACTGCAGATGATTGCCAGGGATGGCAGAAGAAGGAGCTCTCAGTAAAATGGAGCAAAGGAAGCAGTATTGGAGAGAAGATTTCAGACCTATACTCAGATGGTGGGAAAAATTCCCACTGGCAAAAAAACAAAATAGTGACCCAATTTGGAGTTATAGATCCCTTCAAAGAAGACGCAGAGAGCTAGATGCTTTTTACCAAGCTCTTGAGTGTTTATCTGATAACCTAGGAGACAAGTTGGTTGTACTTGTGCTATGGGGGGCAAGAGCAAGACTGTTGCAAGAAGTTCAGTACAACTTGAAAATCTGTCTGGGAACAAAGAATAGTGAGGTGTCTTAAAAGGTCACTTTGCTCTCTAGCCACTGATGATTGCTGAGTGGTTCAGATTTCCCAAGTATGACCAACTCAGAGGGGAGTCTATTGCTCAATTTGTGGCAACTCTGAAGAGAGTGACGGAGCATTGCGAGTTTGGAAATGTACCCCAGGATGCCTTACGGGACCAGCTCGTTTATGGCCTCTGGAATGAAACCTCCTAGTGGAGGTTATTAGCTGAATGGGACTTAGAATTTAATTCTGCTTTGAAGGTTGCAATTCCATAGAGTTAGCCGCCAGAGAAGCAGTACAGTTAGGTATCAGCACCAGGGTGCAAAATGTAGCAGAAGCCCTGCAGAGTTTGGCACAGCCACCAGAATGGCATTGATGTAGCAGGAGAGACCGCAGAGTTGAATTGCTGGTGCAGTGTTGCAAGTGCAAGTGAGTTAGTCACATTGCACAGAAATGCCAGGTGTAAGTCAGCCCAAAAAGAAGGGTTTAAAAAAGGCCTTTGTTGCCAGCCATGGGGAGGATATGGAGTCAATGGGATTTGTAGAGGAAGCAGACCATCCAGAGAAAAAAAAGAGTTCAGGCTGAACACTCTGTCAGTAGTGAGGGGTGGGGGGTTTGTGGTGAAGGCGATCGTTTCTGGGTTCTCCTCAGCTGGAAGAGAAAACTGAAAATAGAAGTTGATATGGGGCGGTGATGACCTTGATACTTGAATCAGTGCATGGAATGAGTTAAAAGCCCTGCTGTTAAAGTCTGCCAAGATCATATTACGAACACATACAGCAAGTGGTTCCCCTCCAGGATTATGTACTGGCACAGGTACAATTGAAGGACCAATGTGCAGAATTATCACTATATGTCGT
Source organism: Carcharhinus amblyrhynchos (assembly GCF_965287045.1). Lineage (NCBI taxonomy): Eukaryota > Metazoa > Chordata > Chondrichthyes > Carcharhiniformes > Carcharhinidae > Carcharhinus > Carcharhinus amblyrhynchos. The sequence goes on from NC_137324.1 coordinate 143,793,977, forward strand.
AAAAGGCAACTACCCTGCATTATTCAGATACTCCTGAATTGGGGCATAGTTAATAGGTTAACAGACTTGAACATGAGGTTCCAAGACATTTTGGAAAATTTGAAGATTTTTCTCAAGGAACCCTTGGAGTGATGAAGGGTGTCTAGGTTAAATTATGGCTGAAGCCAGGTGCTTGTTCAAGAAGTTTAAAGGCAACGTCCAGTACCGTACGCCATTAGGCATAAGTTGGACGCTGAATTGGAATGCCTTGTGGATCTGGTGCATTGGAACCAGTGACCACTGGTGAATAGGCCACTCCAATTGTTCCAGTTTTGAAATCAGATGTATTGGTGAGAATCTGTGGGGTTTTAGAGTGACAGTAAACTCAGGACTGTGTGCCGACAAATGCCTTCTTTCTCTCATTGAGGATCTTTTCAGTATCCTGGTAGGAGGAAAGAAACTCTCCAAAATTGACCTATTACAGGCCTGTTTGTAGATGGTAGTAGTGAAGGATTCATAGCCTTTTGGCATTATGTCCATTAGGCATTACGTCAGCTCCAGCTCTTTTTCAGGGGTCCATTGTCCAAATCTTGAGTGGGTTGACAGGACAATATTTTGGTCATGCGTTCGAAAGAAGGGGAGCATTTAAAGAACCTAGAAGAAACCTTAAAGAGATTGTCGGAGCGTGGAGCACGGAGTCAAGAGAGAAAAGTGAGCTCTTTAACAATTCAGTGGAATACCTGGGCCATGTAATTGATGGTGATGGGTTACACAGGGCATCTAAGAAGGTGGAGGCCATCAGGAAGGCCCCAAGACCAGACAATGTTTCTCAATTGAGGTCGTTTCTGGGACTTATTCATTATTATGGCAGATTTGTTCCAGATCTGGCGACAGTGTTAAAACCGGTGGCAGCCATGGAAGTGGACCTAAGAATGAAAAGAGGCTTACCTCGTGGTAAAACAGGCTTTGAAGAGGTCAAAAGTGCTAATTCATTTCAACCCAAAGTTACTGCTGCAGCTTGCAGCTGATGTCTTGCCCTACGGGGTTGGGCCTGTCCTATCACACATGATGCAGAATGGGGAGAAAAGGTCCATTGTACTTGCATCAAGATTGTTGACAAAGGCTGAGGAAAAGTATGCTTAGATAGAAAAAGAAGGCTTGGGCATCGTCTTTGGTGTCAAGGAGTTTTATCACTTCCTATACGGCAGGCATTTTATTCTTCCGACAGACCGTAGGCTTTTGACATCCATCTTAGGGCTGTACATAGGAATACCATTGATGGTGGCAGCTTAAGCAAAGGTGGGCATTGATGCTGTCAGCCTACTCATATAAAATCCGGTACCATTGCCAGTCTGAGGGACACGGCAGCGTGGATGCTTGTCGAGGAAAACTTCTAGCTCAGAATAACTCAGGCAGAGACATTCAGAGTCAAGCTTCGGGAGAGTTTATTGTCGTGATACCACGGAGAGTCCACCTCAGTCAGTACCGAGAGAACTCTGATTTTTAGAACAAACCTGCGCTATTTTTATACAGTGAAACAAACAACTCTTCATGCAGGTTACAATACTCCCTATTATCCTTATTATCTCTACTACCCCTTTAATCATTGTCCCATTAATTAGATCTATGGGTCTAGGACTTATCTATAGTGTCCTTGGTCTAAATCATCCTACAGTCCCTGTCCCTAATGATTTACCATGGCTAGATAGAGAAGAAGAATGGTGGTTTATTTTTCTATCTTCCTTAGAGTCAGATGGCCCGTTATCTGGTCTTTGGACCTTGAGTGTCTGCTAAGCTCCTGTTTTTCTAACTTTGCCTGCTTCAGCTAGTTTCTTGATTTTCAGCATAATTGTGAGTATATAGTGAATCATTAACCCTTTAAGCTACTGCTGCAGCCTTAGCCTCTACTATAGTAGGTCCGTTTAAAACAGACTTAATTTTCTATAAAACCTAATTGCTTATATGAATCTAATTTCTTCTACAGGGCCGTACTACCCTGTATTTGACAATATCGACTGTCCCTTGAGGCTGAGGACGGAATTGCCCCAGTAATACAGGCATTACTACAGCAAGGAGTTTTAGTGGAAACACAGAGTCCTTGCAACACGCCCATTCTGCCTATACCGAAGATTAATAAGCCGGGAGAGTGGCGGTTCATTCAAGACTTGCGGGCCATTAATAAGATAGTGACCCCCATTGCTCCCGTAGTACCTGACACCAACATGATTCTTTCCTCCACACCTGCAGCAGGGGGGGTATTTTCGGTGGTTGATTTGTGTTCTGCATTTTCCTCGATTCCCCTACACCCCGGCAGTCAGTACCTGTTCGCGTTTACCTATAAGGAACGGCAGTACACCTGGACTAGGTTACCCCAAGGGTACACTGAGAGCCCCGCCGTATACGCAGCAACCGTAAAACGGGATTTAGAAGATTGTTCCCTGTCTGACAGCTCGGTGTTATTACAGTATGCTGATGATTTACTGATTGCTTCCAGAAATGGGTTCAGCTGCATGCGGGACACTCTCATTTTGTTGACTCACTTAGTGCAGCGTGGTGATAGGGTGGTAGGTCTGCTGAGGAGCAGTGGAGGATCTTTAAGGAGATCTTTCTTGGTGCTCAGCAGAAATTTATTCCGATGGTTAAAAAGGACAGTAGGAAGAGAGGTAATAAGCCGTGGATAACGAAGGAGGTGAAGGAAAGTGTTAAATTAAAAGCGGAGGAATTTAGAGTAGCTAAGAGCAGTGGGCGAGAAGAGGATTGGGAAAGGTTTAAATGTCAACAAAGATTGACAAAGAAGTTGATAAAGGAGGGTAGGAGAAGCTATGAGGCTGGGCTAGCACTTAATATAAAAAAGGATAGCAAGAGTTTTTATAAATATATAAAAAGGAAGAGGCTGGCTAGGGTGAACGTTGGTCCTTTAGAGGATGAGAAAGGGGAGCTAGTGGTAGGGGATGGGGATATGGCGAAGGTCTTGAATAACTTTTTTGTTTCTGTCTTCACGGAGGAGGACGTGAATAATTTGCCGGGTGTTAGCGATGGAAAGGTGGTAGGAATGGAGGGTCTTAATGACATTACTGTTACTAGAGAGGTGGTGCTCGACAGACTGGAGGGGCTGATTGTGGACAAGTCCCCAGGACCGGATGGAATGCATCCGAGGGTTCTGAAAGAAATGGCGGAGGTGATAGTGGATGCCTTGGTGGTTATTTTCCAGACGTCGCTGGATTCTGGGGAAGTGCCGGAAGATTGGAAAACGGCTAATGTTACGCCGTTGTTTAAGAAGGGTGCCAGGCAAAAGGCGGGGAATTATAGGCCGGTTAGTTTAACGTCTGTGGTAGGTAAAATGTTAGAATCTGTCATTAAGCAGGAAATTGCGAGGCATCTTGAAGGGAATTGCTTGATAGGGCGGACGCAACACGGTTTCATTAAAGGGAAGTCGTGTCTGACAAATTTACTGGAGTTCTATGAGGATGTGTCTAGGGCAGTGGATAGAGGAGAGCCGGTGGATGTGGTCTTTCTGGATTTTCAGAAGGCCTTTGACAAGGTACCTCACAAGAGGTTATTGCAGAAGGTCAGGGGACATGGAGTTGGGGGTAGGGTGTTAGCGTGGATAGAGGATTGGTTGTCAAATAGGAGGCAGAGAGTGGGGGTCAATGGGTGCTATTCGGATTGGCGGATGGTGACTAGTGGGGTGCCCCAGGGGTCAGTGCTGGGGCCTCAGCTATTTACCATTTATATAGATGATCTGGAGGAGGGAACCGAGTGCAGGGTGTCGAAATTTGCTGATGACACCAAGATTGGGGGAACGGCAAATTGTGCGGAGGGTGTGGAGAGTCTGCAGAAGGATCTAGATAGGCTGGGCGAATGGGCCAGGAAATGGCAAATGGAATTTAATGTTGGCAAGTGTGAGGTGGTCCACTTTGGTAGGAAGAATGGTAGGAAGGACTATTACTTACGTGGCGAAAAACTGCAGCAGGCGACGGTGCAGAGGGACCTCGGGGTCCTTGTGCATGAGTCGCAAAAACCCAGCTTGCAGGTGCAGTAGGTGGTCAGGAAGGCGAATGGGATGCTGGCCTTCATAGCGAGGGGGATTGAATATAAAAGTAGGGAGGTCTTGCTGCAGCTGTATAGGGCATTGGTGAGGCCGCAGCTGGAGTACTGTGTGCAGTTTTGGGCGCCGCACCTGCGCAAGGATATTTTGGCCCTGGAGGGAGTGCAGAGGAGGTTTACTAGGCTGATACCGGAGTTGAGGGGATTGAGCTATGAGGAGAGGCTGAATAAACTAGGCTTGTACTCGTTAGAGTTTAGAAGAATGAGGGGAGATCTCATTGAGACGTATAAGATGATGAATGGGATGGATAGGATAGAGGTGGAGAGACTCTTCCCGCTCAAAAAAGACAGTAGGACTAGGGGGCACAGCCTCAAGATAAAGGGGAGGCGGTTTAGAACGGAGTTGAGGAGGAACTTCTTCACTCAAAGGGTGGTGAATCTCTGGAATTCTCTGCCCGTTGAAGTGGTGGAGGCTGCCTCGCTAAATATTTTTAAGAAGCGGGTTGATGGGTTTTTGATAAGAGAAGGGATTGAGGGTTATGGGGAGAGGGCGGGAAAGTGGAACTGAGCCACGACAGATCAGCCATGATCTTATTGAATGGCGGGGCAGGCTCGAAGGGCTAGATGGCCTACTCCTGCTCCTATTTCTTATGTTCTTATGTTATGTGTCCCTGGACAAACTGCAATTCTGTCAGGAGCAGGTGACCTACCTGGGTTTCTGTTTAACTAAAGGCCAACGGCGGTTGGGGCCAGAACGGATTCAAGTGGTTGTTAACGCCCCCATTCCAAAGACTAAAAGAGACGTTTTGTCCTTCCTGGGTGTGGTTGGATATTGCCGCCAGTGGATCCCAGACTTCAGGGAATGGGATGCAGTTTTACGAGCGGCCACAGTCAAGGAGGTCCCTTCCGATGTCCAATGGATCCCTGAGCGCGCTGCCGCCTTTAAACAGCTTAAGGAGGCTATTATCAGTGCGCCCGCCCTGGGGCTGCCTAACTATGTCAAACCCTTTCAACTGTTTGTGAATGAACGCCAGGGTTTCGCTGCTGTGGTCCTTACACAGGAGCACGGCGGACGACAACGGCCAGTCGCATACTATTCAGTACTACTCCCTGCGGTGGTCAGAGGGATGCCTGCTTGTCTGCGGGCTGCAGCCGCCACAGCTATCATGGTGGAAAAATCAATTCCCATTGTGCTTGACCACCCCTGTACTGTAGTTACGGCTCATGCAGTGCTGCTGTTACTTAACTCTGCTGCCACCCAGCACTTCACAGCATCTCGGCGAACTGGATATGAAGTGATCCTCCTCTGTCATCCCAACTATACCTACAAGCGGTCGCCCATAGTTAATCCAGCCACCTATGTGCCCTCACCCGGGGATAGTACAGACACTGACACCCATGATTGTTTATTAACAATTCAGACTGCCATTGTTCCCCGGTTGGATTTACAGACAGAGCCTTTTGACAATCCAGATCTTATTTTCTATACTGATGGCTCCTCTCACCGACCGACTGACGATCAACTCCTCGCAGGCTACGCCATAGTCAGCCGGCATGAAACTGTTGAGGCATTCGCTCTTCCCCCGGCACATCAGCCCAGGCAGCAGAATTGTTCGCACTGACTTGGGCATGCGTGTTGGCCAAAGATACGACTGTTAACATTTATACTGACTCGCAGTATGCGTTTGGAGTTGTGCACAATTTCGGTCAGCTGTGGAAAAATCGGGGTTTTATCATCTCGGGGGGGAAACAAATTAAACACTCTAGACTAGTGCTGCAACTGTTGGATGCCATCCAGCTACCATCTAAACTGGCTATAGTAAAATGCCAGGCGCACACACAAGGTGTGTTGATGAAGATGAAGATGAAGATGAAGTTTCCTGGGGGAATAGGTGAGCGGACGAGGTTGCCCGTGCTGTCGCGTTGCGACAATGCCCCATGTTACAAATGGTCAACCTCCCTACGCCCACTTCACCCCCCTCGATGATAAGCGATGACCAGCTCACGACAGCCTAGCAGCACGTTTCCCCCCAGGAACGTCGGTCCTGGGAGCGTGCGGGATGCCACTTGAGAAATGGGATCTGGACACACCCAGGTGGAAGGGTAGTTTGCCCGAGATCTCTGTTTTTGCCCCTAGCTCGCCTGGCCCATGGCCAGGCTCACATGGGCAAAGGAGGGATGACTTATAACATAACAACACAATGGTATGCACCCGGGATAACGGTAACTATTGATAAGGTAGTGAGAACATGCCAAATCTGTCAGGTCAATAGCAAGGGGAACACACCTGCCAAGTATGATCACTTGCCACAGCCCAGTATGCCATTTGAAAATTTACAAATTGATTTTGTTCACATGCCACTAGCAAGTGGGTATAAGTATCTCTTAGTAATAGTGGATATGTTCACCAGATGGGCGGAGGCACACCCTACTAGAAGAGATGATGCTAGGACAGTGGTAAAAACATTATTAAAGGAACTGATACCCAGATACGGAATACCTATGGGAATTAATAGTGATAGGGGAACACACTTTAGGGGAAAAATAGTGAAAGCTCTAGCCGAAACTCTGGGATTCCAGTGGAAATTGCATATACCATACCAGCCCCAGTCAGCAGGAATAATAGAAAGAGTGAATGGGGAAATAAAAGCAGCATCGAATAAGACCTGTCAGGAAACCAGATTGAAATGGCCTGAGGCACTTCCCATAGTGATGTACGTGCTCAGAAATCAGAAAAACCAGAACACCGGTCTAACACCCCATGAGGCTTTAATGGGTAGGCCAATGCCCACGGGGGTAAAACCCCCCTTGACACCTGAAAAGGTGGCACTGGTTTGGACAGATGAGACCACCTTAAGGTTTGCTCAGGCCATGTGTGAAACAGCAGCCCGGCTGCATACCAAAGTCAGACAAGCACAGGCTCCCCTGACGGAGGGAAATATGCATCCTTTTAAACCAGGAGATCAGGTTCTTGTAAAAACGTTAATGAAGGATTCTTTCTCCCCTAGGTGGAAAGGACCATACCAAGTGCTGCTAACTGCCAGAACTGTGTTGAAGCTGGAGAAGCATCCCGATTGGGTGCACGCCACTCGCTGCAAACTATACCGCCCAGACATCCGAGCCGGAGAAGAAGGAAGCAGGACAGACTGTGCAAAGACCTCCAAGAGATACAGAGACTAACTGAACTGTTACCGTACAGTAAGAAATGCTGTAACTGTGAAAACTTGGACAAATGTATGATCACTGGATCTGCGTGCCAGACTGGACCTTTTACCTGTGGACAATTTTGACCTTCTTAGTTTGCTGTGTGTATTTCTCTTTAATAGCATTAGAAACTTATAAAGAAAGGAAGGGGGGGCTGGAACACATTCACCTGATAGAAGAGAAAGAGATTAGCTGAAAGAAAAGAAAACACAAAAAGAAAACAAGAGATGATCGGGGCAATTTGGCTATTATTGGGCTGCCTGCTAGGAGTAGGGGATAGCAGTGACCGCACGATTCTGGAGAACCTACCCATAGCCAGGACTAGTTTTGAAGGTGAACTACCTTGCTCGGCTGGCAGATGGATTGCTAACTGCTCAGGGGGATGTGAAATGATAAAAGTGGGAGGAGGCCGAATTAAGTTTGTAATCCAACGAAATGGTAGTGTGACATTGCGGGTTAAAACTACTGGAGGGAATATGAGCTGTCAAGTGGAAACAAACGTAAGCAGAACAGGAGATATTGAGTGGTTAAGAGAAAATTGGGTCCACAATTACGCAAGAAATAATGAGACCAAGGGATTCCCAGAGGCAGAATTAGATCGCACGCACTGGTACGGGTGTCAGAACAGCACGCCAAACGAGGAAGGGGATAGTGATAGCTTATGTCTAAAAGGCTACCGCTATGGTAACCTATGGTGGCTGGAGGAAACAATACAAGAAGAGACCAATACGGGACATATAAGAAGGATGTTTACCACTTGCACTCCAGTAGTGAGATCCCCCAATGTGCTAAACCTGACAGTGGTGATCAGATACGAGAAGCCAAGACCTGACAACTGTAATGTGACCCGGCTGGACATGGTATTGAGAAAGGAAGAGAAAAGGAAAAGGAAAGACGTAGTAGGGACTGTGCTAGGAGGTATAGGGACAGGGATGGGGGCCCTAAACTCCATAGACATAGAAACCCTTCAAAACAAGATACAGGCAGTGGGGGGTTTGATAGGAGAAGGAATGAAGATAAGAAATGCATGGACTAAAGGCTTGCAAAAGGCACAACTATCCGGGTTCTTAACTAACGAAATGACCTGGAAACACAATGAAGCAGTAGAAAATGAAATAGACAAGGTACTGATGAGCCAGACAGCCTTCAACTCCCGGTATACTTATCGTATGATGAAGGAAATAATACGCCTGCTGTTGCGGGCAGAATTAGAAAGAAAAGTTTTATCTTTCCATGCAGAAACATGGGAACGGATGTTGGGGTTCAGACAGAGTAATGCTTGCAATCTAACTGTCAGGCCTCGCCCAAAGTACACTAGGTGTAACCCGGAGGGATGCAATGTAACAATGGAAGTAGTGAACAGCACTAGGAAAGAGGTCTGGTGCCAGTTCCAAGTACTACCTCATTTATTCGGTGCCAATTTTTGGTACCCTATATTTAAAGGGAGCTGGTTGGACGAGAGGAACATGACCCATTCCTCGAAGGGTTGCATTAGCTGGCCTTTCGGGATGGTATGTCCATACCAGACTGCTGTTTACGAACCCTGTTCCATGCAACACTCTACAGGGGTATGCCAGTGGGAACTGAGGCCCTCTAATGACACGGTAATATCAGAAATCGGGGAAAATGAAGTCCGTGTTTCAGGGATCTGGCCTATATATTTAGACGGACTCCTGTACAAGCCACCTATTAACAAATGTGTAAAGTGAGTATTTACCCTGTACGAACCTCAAAGTCGGCGAACCTATCAATTCGGGCAATGGAAGCAAATGCAGCAACACCTAATGATCCATAACATAGACCCTTTGCCTCCGGTAGTAAATTTGACGAAACTACGTGCGTTAATCAGAGAAAATCGAAAAGTAACAGAGGCCTTTGCTAAGCAAGGGCGAGCCCTTCACCAACTAGTGGTTGAAATGAGTTACAAGGAGGGACAGTTAGTACGAATATCTGATCGGGTAACCTCCCTCACGACGCACCACTGGTGGGATGTGTTCTATGGCTGGTCCCCTAAGGCGTCAGCCATCTTCAGACTGGCCATTCATCCAATTGTAATACTGGGAGTGGGGCTCCTGCTATTGCTCATAATCATGTGCGTCACTTGGGTAAGAGTGAAGAGGCTGGTAGGACAGGCGCTGGGATTAATAGCTCAAATGGACAGAAGGTTAATGGCAGTAAGAACCCATGTAGCCAGAATAGGCGAACAATATGAAGAGTACGATGAGGAAGAATGTGTAAAAATGAGACCATTCCCCGAGGGATACAGCCCTCCCTTTGCTAGTTATACGCCAAGATCTTAGATAATCTGTTGATCAAAATGATCAACAAGGAGGGAACTGTAGAAGAAATTAGATTCATATAAGCAATTAGGTTTTATAGAAAATTAAGTCTGTTTTAAATGGAACTACTATAGTAGAGGCTCAGGCTGCAGCAGTAGCTTAAAGGGTTAATGATTCACTATATACTCACAATTATGCTGAAAATCAAGAAACTAGCTGAAGCAGGCAAAGTTAGAAAAACAGGAGCTTAGCAGACACTCAAGGTCCAAAGACCAGATAACGGGCCATCTGACTCTAAGGAAGATAGAAAAATAAACCACCATTCTTCTTCTCTATCTAGCTATGGTAAATCATTAGAGACAGGGACTGTAGGATGATTTAGACCAAAGACACTATAGATAAGTCCTAGACCCATAGATCTAATTAATGGGACAATGATTAAAGGGGTAGTAGAGATAATAAGGATAATAGGGAGTATTGTAACCTGCATGAAGAGTTGTTTGTTTCACTGTATAAAAATAGCGCAGGTTTGTTCTAAAAATCAGAGTTCTCTCGGTACTGACTGAGGTGGAGTCTCCGTGGTATCACGACAATAAACTCTCCCGAAGCTTGACTCTGAACGTCTCTGCCTGAGTTATTCTGAACTAGAAGTTTTCCTCGACAGGCCCCCTTTACGAGCGTAATTTGATGGGGTATGGCTGAATGGACTTTTCCTACGTGATTTTTATGTTTTGCCCACAGTTCCGATGGTACCTGCGCAAGAGCACAGGGGAGCTTACAGTCATCCTGTCCGGGGGGCTGTTGTCGTTCAACAATGGTATCGTGATACTGTTTTATCCCTGTGATCCTTCCATTCGTCGGGGTAACAAAGACTATCTGGAGGACAGTTCTTCCCACAGGTATTTTAGCCTGTGCCCAAGGTTGATACCCCGCTGCCTGCATCTGTCGCTGTAGATGGTATATCATAGGTCCGATCTCTCTGTTCTTAGCTGGGGGTTTTGTGGCTATCGTAAGGTGAGGGATTGAGTCGTTCTCCTAAAATCGCGCTTGCTGTTGTTTCGTTAGGTAGACCTCAGTCCCCATCCCTTGGGGTCCAAAATATATGTGGGGGGATCCTTCCAAGCTCTCCTCTGCGCCCAAATGCGACTGTACCAGCTGAGTATATTCTGCCGTGTCTTCATACATGAAGCGGGCAATACAGTGGAGTCGTGCTTTGTCGGAGCTCGTCTGAAGGATGTATTTCAATCCTTCAAATATCGAACCCTTAATTTGGTCTAACACTAGCAGCAGTCGCTGCACTGGCTGTAAATAGGGGTTGCCATCTAACTGCCAGCAATATAGGATCGGTTCTGGTTTATTGGTATCAGGGATAGTGGGTAGGGCAACATCTGCGTAGTACTGGTGTGCTCGTATCGAGTGTAGTTCCATGAACATTCCCTCCTTAGTACAGTAAATTGTTGCCCCTAATTTACAGAGAGCACTTCGTCCTAATAGGGGAAGAGGAGCTGTTTTAGAGACGATGAAAGTATCTGTTATTTTGTTACCTTGAATTTCTAAATCTACAGGTAAGGGCAGGGATTCACGCATAGGGATTCCGGCAACTCCCACACTAACTACGGTAGAATCGCTAACTGGTAACCCCGCGGAGGGTGGTACGGAGGACATTGTAGCGCCGGTGTCCACCAGCAGCTGCAAATGGCTATCTCCTATTTTCACGGTAGCCATGGGTGTTTCCTCTGTATCAGATGACAAACAGATTGTAGCCGCTTGTACCACCTCATTCCCGGGGCACCCCTATGCGGAGAGGGGGTTCGGCTGCGTAAAGGTGAATTGGGGAGCCATTTGGGGCTCGGAGAACCCTCCCTGCTCCTCTGTGTGACGCTTTGAGGGGAGCCTACAGTCCCTAGCCCAGTGTCCCCTTTTCCCACAGTTCCTGCATTCGTCCTGGGACTGGTCTTTTGCTGGCCACCGACCCCCTTTCCCCTTCATTCATCCAGAGCTTTCCGCTCTCTGTCCCGGTCTCCCCTTCCCCCCGTGCTGGTAAAACTGACTCACTCTCTGCTTGTCTTCCATGCGGGTGAGCAGTCCCTCCCTGTCTAGGTTAGCTAGTACCGTAATCGTCTCTTTCCATGTCTTTCCTTGCCAATCTAATACTTTTATTTTGTAGATCCTGGCATGTTCGGGGAGCATGCAGTTTAACAGGGTCTGTACTGCCAAAGGTTGGTTCTATTCTAAAGGTATCCCGGCATTTTCTTCCCAAACATTCCTCCATCTAACTGCAAAGTCCATTACTGATTCGTCAGCTCTCTGCAGACACCTGGTGACCTCACCTATGTCCCCATGTCTCTTAGCCCCTTGCATGATCGCTTCCCTTCCTTTATTTTTCAGCCAATGCTCCATAGATTCATTTCCCTCATCCAGTAATGCATTATCCTGCCTCCAGTCCCCGTTCTCTCCTACTGGGATTGCGAACGAGTCTCGGACACTGTGCCACGAGGCTCCGTAAGCTGCCTGCAGCAACAATCTCATGTCACCTGGTAGAGGATTGTAGGTAGTACAGGTTTGCTCTAGCCAGTTGTGAAAGGCCACCGGCTTTTTTACTGGATCAGGGGCTGATGAAATCATATCCCGGGCTTTGCCCGGGGTCCAGGGTTTTAAAATAGGTGTATCGCCTATCATAATCCTGGGGTTCTGAGCCTGACATTTATGTTTGTCAATTGTAGAATCTGCCTCTACCTTTTCTGGCCCCTTCCTGCCATGTCTTCGGAGTCGGCTGGAGATTGATTGACTCTCAGCTCCCTCCTCTCGTACTTCGCCATCCCTGACGGAGCTCGCTTCATCGAATAAACCCCCGCTTTCCTGGCTGACTGATCCCGTAAGTTCCTCCTCCTCCTCCTGGGACAATCTGCCTGCTGCTGGGAGTGGTGGATTAGTTTGGGGCATTCGTGCTGCTGCCACTATTTCTAAGAGTTGATTCCAATTGTCGGCCTTATAGGGCTCCAGCCGGGGGTATAGGCCCATAACGGGTGCTGGGGGGGCTGCCGGAGCTACGGGACTATAGGAGGGAGGGCTGTCGTTAGCGGGTTCCTTCTTAGAACTCTCATGTGTCTTTTTTGTCTTGGGGGGGCTGATGACGTTTGGCTATATCCATCCATTTCTGGAAACAGTCCAGCATGTATTGTTTGTCCCAAGTGAGATCCCCTCCATCTCCCGCAGCTATATCCCACCATACTTGTATTAGTGAGATCTTAAAACTCCCCCCGTATGGCCAATCGCCACCGGACCACCCGTACAGATCACTACTAAACGGTATTACATACTTCCATTCCCTTGTTTCTTTCAGCACGGTGTCCGCAGGTGACCCAGGGGGCACCACGGGGTCTCCTACCTTCTCTCGACACTGTTTTACCGTCTCAGCTCTTTTCTTGGTCTTTTTGTCCATCCCCGGACCTTTGCCTTGAGGGGGCCCTCCAGGGTTACCGGGAGCAGATTTCTCCGCTCGACCGGGTGTGTTTCCCATGTTGTCGCCGGCACCAGGTATCAGTCTGTAACGTAAGCAAAATTAACGCACACACACCGCCTATGAATCACAATATATATACAAGCGCTCACCGGTGTCTCCTTTTTGCGTTTCTCGGGGTCTCCTTTGCCTTCTTGTTATTCTAGCGTAAATATGGTAGCTACCTGTTCTGTCCGGACTGTGCCCCTTACAGCTGGGACAGCCCCGGGGACTGACCCCCTTTCAGCTGGGAAAGTCTCGATCAATTTCCTCTCTCTCTCTTTTAACTGTTAACTGTATTAACTGTTTTAGGTTTGGTTCAGAAATCCCGTGTTAAATAGGGATCCTGCCAAGACTACGCCAAATTCTGTCGAGGAAAACTTCCAGCTCAGAAAAACTCAGGCAGAGACATTCAGAGTCAAGCTTCGGGAGAGTTTATTGTCGTGATACCACGGAGAGTCCACCTCAGTCAGTACCGAGAGAACTCTGATTTTTAGAACAAACCTGCGCTATTTTTATACAGTGAAACAAACAACTCTTCATGCAGGTTACAATACTCCCTATTGTCCTTATTATCTCTACTACCCCTTTAATCATTATCCCATTAATTAGATCTATGGGTCTAGGACTTATCTATAGTGTCCTTGGTCTAAATCATCCTACAGTCCCTGTCCCTAATGATTTACCATAGCTAGATAGAGAAGAAGAATGGTGGTTTATTTTTCTATCTTCCTTAGAGTCAGATGGCCCGTTATCTGGTCTTTGGACCTTGAGTGTCTGCTAAGCTCCTGTTTTTCTAACTTTGCCTGCTTCAGCTAGTTTCTTGATTTCCAGCATAATTGTGAGTATATAGTGAATCATTAACCCTTTAAGCTACTGCTGCAGCCTTAGCCTCTACTATAGTAGGTCCATTTAAAACAGACTTAATTTTCTATAAAACCTAATTGCTTATATGAATCTAATTTCTTCTACAATGCTTTAACAAGGTTGTCTTTGCTCAGGGATAAAGGCTCCAGCTGGCATCTGAAGATAATGTATTTTATGCAAGAAGATAAAGATGCGAATGGAACACCACTCGGAATGATCTAATTATAAGTCAAGTGGTGGACCTCGTCCTGAGCAGGAGGGCAAATAATAGGAATCATTTGAGCCTATGGTCATACATGGTCATGTTGCCCTAGACCAGCTTCCATTGAGAAGAATATTCAGAAGAACAAGTTGCTTTCTATAAAAAGAATTTACAACATGAAAGAATTACAACTATGAAGAAGAGAATGTCCAGAGATAGGATGAAAAGCTCCAAGTGAACATCTTTTCCATGCAGGGTGAGTCACATCAATTCTGGATGATTCCAAAGTTAGGCGGACAACATATAATAGAATATCATATCAACATATCATAGAATCCCTACAGTCCAGAAGGAGGCCATTTGGCACATCGAGCCTGCACCGACCACAAACTCACCCAGACCCTATCCCCATACCCACGCATATCTACCCTGCTAGCCCCCCTGACACTAAGGCGCAATTTGCCATAGCCAATCAACCTAATTTGCACATCTTTGGAGTGTGGGAAGAAACCAGGATGGAGGTTGCTACTGGCACTGCTGTATACCAACCAACTCAAGAACAGCTTCTTTCCTGCTACTGTCAGATTTTTGAATGGACTTATCTTGCATTAAATTGATCTTCATCTACGCTCAAGCTACGACTGCAACACTACATTTTGCACTCTCTCGTTTACTTCTCAATGAACAGTATGTTTTGTCTGTATAGCACACAAGAAACAATACTTTTCACTATATGTTAAAGATGTGACAATAATAAATCAAATCAAAATCAAATCTTTGACTTCTGAAACTACATACCAACAAAAGCTGAAACATCTCCTTTTAAAGCCAGCCAATGTGATTTCAAAGATATACCTGGAAGATATTGTGCAATTAAAAGGTTATATCATGATTAACAACATAAGAACATAAGAAATAGGAGCAGGAGTAGGCCATCTGGCCCTTCGAGCCTGCCCCGCCATTCAATAAGACCATGGCTGATCTGAAGTGGATCAGTTCCACTTTCCCACTCTCTCCCCACGATCCTTAATTCCCTTGTCTGTCAAAAACCTATCTACCCGTGACTTAAATATATTTAGCGAGATAGCCTCCACCACTTCAACGGGCAGAGAATTCCAGAGATTCAACACCCTTTGAGTGAAGAAGTTCCTCCTCAACTCCGATCTAAACTGCACCCCCCCCCCCCACCTTTATCTTGAGGCTGTGCCCTCTAGTCCTGCTATCCTTTCTGAGCGGGAAGAATCGCTCTACCTCTACCCTATCCATCCCCTTCATTATCTTACACGTCTCTATAAGATCCCCCCTCATCCTTCTAAACTCCAACGAGTACAGACCCAGTCTATTTAGTCTCTCTTCATAGTCCAACCCCCCTCATCTCCGGTATCAGCCTAGTGAACCTCCTCTGCACTCCCTCCAAGGCCAAAATATCCTTGCGCAAGTGTGGCGACCAAAACTGCACACAGTACTCCAGCTGCGGCCTCACCAGTACCCTGTACAGTTGCAGCAAGACCTCCCTACTTTTATATTCTATCCCCCTTGCCATAAAGGCCGGAGTTTAGCGGACTTATAGTTTAGCGGACAGAGAGTTGAGTTGTCTCTCCTTTTGGTCCATGATAATTAACAGCTCTACTTGGGAGATCATGATTAGAGAAGGTAAAGTTTAACTGGGATGCTGTCAACATGTTGATCGATCCAAACCAGATATACAGCACCTTCTGGATGAACACAAGGTTGTTTCCAAAGAAATATTTGGCTCAGTGAAGAGAATTAAAGTGAAACTCATGATCATGCCAAATAGTGAACCAAAATGTCTCAAAGTAAGAACAGTGCCATATGCAACTTGTCTAAAGGTGGAAGAAGAATTAGTGTAAGTGCTAATACTAGTGTGTTAAAGCCAGTTACAGAGTGATTGGACTACTCTCATCGTATCCATAATGAAAGCAGATGGTTCAGCTCATATTTGTGATGATTTTGAAACAACCATGATTCCGTTGTGTGCTGATCAATACCTGCCTTCTTTAATTGAAGATTTGCTTGCTGGATTATCAAGCGGGCAGAAATTCAGCAAGATTGATCTTTCACAAGCATACTTACAATATAATGCAACCCCTGAAGAAGCACAACCACTGCTTATCATTGTTGCTAATAGATAGATAGATCAGATTTTATGTGATCTCTCTGGTACAATGTTATCTGGATGATATTAATTACCAAGTCCAGTAAACAAGAGCATTTGAATAATCTAGAAGTAACATTGGAGAGTCTTCAAGCACATAGTCTGCATATCTAGAAGGAAAAGTGTCATTTTTTTTCCAGACATCAATCCAATAGTTTTTTGTTTATTATTGTCACAAGTAGGCTTACATTAACAACTCAATGAATTTGGGTCACATTATTGATAGTAAATGTTTACAAAAGGGCAGTACTGCTGCCTCAGAATCCAGGGACCTGGGTTCAATTCCGGTCTTGAGTGACTGTGTGGAGTTTGCATATTCTCCCTGTGTCTGCGAGGGTTTCCTCCTGATGGTCCGGTTTCCTCCCACACTCCAAAGATGTGCGGGGTTGGTTGAATGGCCATGCTAAATTGCC
This sequence comes from Carcharhinus amblyrhynchos, assembly GCF_965287045.1. NCBI lineage: Eukaryota > Metazoa > Chordata > Chondrichthyes > Carcharhiniformes > Carcharhinidae > Carcharhinus > Carcharhinus amblyrhynchos. The sequence continues at coordinate 143,810,643 of NC_137324.1, forward strand.
ACTTAGTGTCAGGGGATTAGCAGGGTGAATGTGTGGGGTTATGGGAATCGGGCCTGGGTGGGATTGTGGTTGGTGCAGACTCAATGGGTCAAATGGACGCCTTCTGCGTTGCAGTGATTCTATGACTCAATAATAAAGCACCTAAAAAGATGGGCATTATTTTAGAAATACCACATATATTGAATTCGGGTTCTTTCTAGGGTTAGTAAATTACTATGGCAAATTTGTTCCTAACTCAGCAATATTATTGAAGGCATGGATAGTTTATTATGTCTGAAACAGTCACGGGAGTGGACAATGAAATGTGTGAATGCATACACGGATGTCAAAGATGCTTTGTTGAATTCTGAAATATTGGTTCATTTTAGTCTTGCGTTACTGCTGGCTTGTGACACTTCACTTCATGGAGTTGGGATGGTAATTTCATGTATTATGCCTTCGGGTGAGGAATAACAAATATATTTCCTTTGCTACTCTGATGAGTGCTAAATTTAGCTTAGTTTGGAAAAGACGCATGAATATTATTTTTGGCGTATGAAAGCTTCATCATTATTTATATGGTTGTCATTTCAAATTATTGGCTGATCATCGACCCTTAACTACTATTTTTGGACTGTATAAAGTTATACCATTATTAGCTGCTAGTCGATTGCAAAGATGGCCACTGATCTTATCTGCACACTCCTACAAAATAACATATCATCATTCAGAATATCATGCTGATACTAATGCATTTTCATGCTTACTGCTGTCTATTCAGCACATGATTCCATTTTTGCTGGTAGATCATTTGATTGTGATAACTTCTGAGTTCAGAAACATACCAGAAATCATCCCGTAATGAGGAAGGTAATGGATATGGCATTGAAAGGAATGCATCATTCACAACCTGATTTGAAACCGTGACCACGATTCTCCCAAAAACACTGAATTGGTGGGAAAGCTGTTCGAGATCATGACTGTTTTCCCAGTTCAGCTTCTTACTGGAATCTCTGCACTCTGTGCACTGCAGAGATCCAAGTCATGAATATCATTAAAAACCCAGGGGACGGGGCCTATTCATGCCAAAAGAGGTTGAAATCAGTGGGATGAGCAGGAACCCACACATGCGCACATCGCTGGTAGATCGCTGAAAAGACCTTACAGCATCCAGAGCACTGCCCTCAAACCCCCACACACATCATTGGCCCCATTGTTGTCTCCCACAAACCCCCCCACACACATCACTGGCCCCATTGTTGTCTCCCACAAACCCCCCCACACACATCACTGGCCCCAGTGTTGTCTCCCACAAACCACCCCCCCCACACATCACTGGCCCCATTGTTGTCTCCCTCAAACCCCCCCACACACATCACTGGCTTCATTGTTGTCTCCCACAAACCCCCCCCACACATCACTGGCCCCACTGTTGTCTCCCACAAACCCCCCCCACACATCACTGGCCCCATTGTTGCCTCCCACAAACCCCCCCCACACATCACTGGCCCCATTGTTGGCCCCCACAAACCCCCCACACACATCGCTGGCCCCATTGCTAGACCCCACAACCCCGCCACACAGACATTGTAGGCCTCATTGCTGGCCTGCACAACTCTCCACCTCTCCCCCGTCTGCCCACCCACCCACACCCCCCACCACACACACACACCACTGGCCTCATTGATGACTCTACAACACCCCCCACACAGACGTCGCTGGCCTCATTGCTGGCCTGCACAACCCCCTCACCCCCCACCACTGCACATCACTGGTGTCATTGCTGGCCCCCTCCCCCCGTCTCCCCCCACACACAGACATGGCTGCCCGCTCACCTCATGCTCTCATGGTTCCGGGTAATGTGGGTATCCAATGCCTCCATCCCTTGAACATACTGTCCTCACTGCTGCCCTGCAGAGAACTAGCATTGTGCTGACTTGGGCGACATGGTAGCACAATGGTTAGCACTGTTGCTTCACAGCTCCAGGGTCCTGGGTTCGATTCCTGGCTCGGGTCACTGTCTGTGTGGAGTTTGCACACTCAAAGAACAAAGAACAACACAGCACGGGAAACAGGCCCTTCGGCCCAACGAGCCCGCGCCGCCGTCCCATTGTCTCAGTGACCTATTCATGATTTTAGTCTACGCCTAATGTGCGAGGATCAGGGAGGTCCAATATAGGGACAATTTGTTACCCAATCAATCAGCCTAAAAGCGCATCTTTGGGATGTGGGAGGAAACCGGAGTACCCGGAGGAAACCCACGCAACCACGGGGAGAACGCGCAAACTCCCACAGACACAGGCCCAAATCCATGTGTCCGCACAGCAACAGAGATAGTCTCTGAGCTGTCATGTTGCCCTCGAGATGGTCCAGTTTAAGCACACTAACGACATGAAGCAATAGGCAACTCCCGAAGCAACATCCAAGAGCAGCCCACTACAACCTACCGCATGCATGCCCCTTGCTGGACTTAAATGCCTGTGGAGACAAAAAATTCATTATTAAACAGGCAAAGACTGTAACATCCCTGAGGCAAAAACGGAATCCCAAGCCTACAATGTTTAGTAAGGCCTGCTATATCCCCCTATATGTAGACCGCTCATGTGGCTGTCTAAGTGACTCTTAAACAACCCTAGCGTGCCTGCTTCCACCACCTTACTCGGCAGTGCATTCCACACCCCCACTACCCTTTGCGTGAAAAACTGCCCTCTAATATTTGTCTTATACCTAGCCCCCCTCACCCTAAGCCCGTGACCCCTCGTTCTATCCATTTCTAATAGCGGAAAAAGCTTACCACCATTTACTCTATCTATCCCCTTCATAATCTTATAAACCTCTATTAGATCCCCCCTCAGCCGACGTCTCTCAAGGGAAAACAGCCCAAGTTCGTTCAATCTTTCCTCGTAAGACAGCCCTTCCATACCAGGCAGCATCCTGGTAAATCTCCTCTGCACTCTCTCCAGGATCTCTACATCCTTCCGGTAGTACGGCGACCAGAACTGGACGCAGTACTCCAAGTGAGGCCTAACCAACGTTCTATACAACTGCAACATCAGACTCCTACTCTTATATTCTATACCCCTTCCTATGAAGGCTAACATACCATACGCTTTCCTCATCACATTCTGCACCTGCACCGACACCTTCAGGGACTTGTGCACTTGCACCCCCAGGTCTCTCTGCGTATCTATACTCCGGATAGTTCTACCTTTTATCGTATAACTCCCCTCCACATTATTCCGGCCAAAGTGCATCACCTCGCATTTCTCCGGATTAAATTCCATTTGCCATCTATCTGCCCAATCTACCAGCCTGTCTATGTCCTGTTGCATTGCCAGGCACTGCTCCTCAGTACCCGCCAATCCAACCGTCTTAGTGTCATCAGCAAATTTGCTGATCACACCACCTACCCCCTCTTCCAAGTCATTAATATATACTACAAATAGAAGAGGTCCTAGTACCGAGCCCTGCGGCACACCACTGGTGACAGACCTCCAATTGGAAAAGGAGCCTTCCACTACTACCCGCTGTCTCCTCCTCCCAAGCCAGTTCTCCACCCATCTACATACCTGGCCTTGTATCCCATGAACCTTCACCTTTTCTATCAGCCTACCATGAGGGTACTCAGCCTACTCTCCTCGTGTCTGCGTGGGTTTCCTCTGGGTGCTCCGGTTTCCTCCCACGGTCCAAAGATGTGCAGGTTAGGTTGATTGGCCGTGTTAAAATTGCCCCTTCGTGTCCTGAGATGCTTAGGTTAGAGGGATTAGTAGGTAAAATATGTAGGGATATGGGGGTAGGACCTGGGTGGGATTGTGGTCGGTGCAGACTCGATGGGCCGAAGGGCCTCTATCTGCACTGTAGGGTTCTATGATGATTCTATGATGATGACATGCACAACCCAGCTTATGATCATCCCTTCTCTTGAATGGGAGACTTGGGCATTGCACCCCCCACCCCCCCCAACCCCCCTACCCTGGGACACAGCAGCCTATTGATTGGCAGCCAATCAGCACCCCTCGGGATAAATGACACTGAACTGAATGCAGCCTTCAAAATTTCCCAAACGTATTTGTTGCCAGCAGGCCCTTGAGTCGCCACACTGACTGCACCTGCACTCTCCTGATAAGCCAGAGCTGTGTATAAGCTGCAGGAATGGACACACAGCCAGTCACACCACAAAGATGGCTGTACAGAAACCAGCTCCCAGATTTTCAGAGGCAGATCAGGAGAACCTCCCAGATGCTGTAGAGGAGAGGCGTGGCTGTCTGTTCCCCGGCCAGGGCTCTAATCCAAGGGGTGTATCTGCCACAGCGCTGTGGGAGGAGGTGGCAGAAGTAATGAATGCCAGGAGCCTGACACCATGCTCTGGTGGGTAGTTTCAGAAAAAAATGTACGACCTTCTGCAAGGATGAGTGAGCATCCCACTTGGAACCCCGCACATGCTTGACACGGATCTCCAACCCTGCTTAGACACCTCAAGGGCACGCAACAAGTGACACTTTTCTCAGGAACAGAATCTAACCCCTCCCCCTCACCTCTCAGTGAGCACCTTTCAGTGGTAACCGCTTTCCCTGAAACTGTCAGCACAACACCCAACATACAGGCACACATTGTGCGCTACGCACTGCAATATGTTAATGCTTGCTATCCACCTTATGTTCCCACAGGAAAAGGACATCCACAACACACGGGAAATGACACACTCTGGTGGTGGTGTGCCTGACCTGCAGCAGCTGAGTAACACAGAGGAGCGTGCCATGGAGCTGGCAGGGGGTGATGGGCCATCCCGAATGGTCACCAACAGTCAGGTCAGCGTGCACCATGCAAGTGAGCAAAGCGCACCCTCAACCTTGGTTCTCCTTGAATGTTTTGCCTCCCTCCTTCTAATGTATGTTCTTTTCTCCAGCCCTGGACCCAGAGGAACCCGGCCCTTCATGTATTGTCACTGCCCCCACTGCTCTGGAACAAACTGCCCACGACCCCCTGGATGACACCTCAGAGACACTACAGGCCATGAGCGAGAGTGTTTCGGCATCCAGGAGGCACAGCATTCAATGGGCATGAGTGTCGGGGGCATTCTGGAGACACAGCAAGCCGTGGCTGTGAGCCTCAACAACTTAGCCCAGATTCAGAGGGCTACTGCTGAGGGGCTCCAGATCCTGGCTCGCTCACAGAATGCTGTAGCAGAGGGGCTCCAGAGCTTGGCCCAATCTCAGAGGGCCAGGGTTGGGGGATCACACATCATGGGGCAGAAGCATCTAGGCCTCCAGCACTGGCAGAGCCAGGTAACACCAGAGCTTCTGGAGATCAGTCCAACTACCCTGGCACCCCATGCAGTGTCCCCAGGGCCTCTGGGTACCCCAAGGGAGGAGGAAGAGCTTGGCCCCATGCCGAGTCTTCCATCCTGGAGATCCCGAATGTCCTGAGACCTTCCAATCCCCCCCTCTTCCTCACACTGGGGCATCCCAGGGCCAGCAAGATGAACAGGATGGCACCGAAACAGTGCCACCCACAAATCAGCCAGGATCTTCCAGGAGCCACCCAGGGATGTCCACCAAGGGCATCACAGGCAACGGGGCTTGCATCACAGCTGGACACCATCACCTCCGATGTACATCTTGAGGTAACCCCGAGAAGAAGCAGTAGACAGCACAAAGTTAGAAAGTTGCAGTTCACTAGAGGTACAGGTGAAGGTCAGCATTAGTCAGGGTTTGATAATCATTTATATTAAGAGCACAATAAAGGGTTAATTGCACATCATGCTGTGACTAATGTGCCTCTGATTCTCTTCCCAAACAACTTCTCACAGCTCAGTGTTCCTGACTCCCAAACATAGCCTTGCACACTCAGCCACATGTTTCAGAGTGCCTCCCCTACTTTCCCCAACATCTACCAGATGCTTGGTGCAACTGCCCCCACCCCCTCCCCTTGGCCAAAACCATGTGTCCCCAAACCTTACTGTTACATGGGCCAGGGTGGCAGCGTGCATTCGGAGTACAGATAGGAGTCAGACTTGAGTTGTACCAGAGGCAGAATCCTACTTGGACAACAGTGAGTCATCATCATCCTCCAGCCTTCAACCAAGACTCGCAACCATTGCCAGCCCAGGCACGTTAATAGAGTTGAATATTTTTGGGAGCTATGGTGGTGAGATGGCAGGAGCAGGGGAAGGGTGATGTGTCGGTTTGAGGGCTCAGGTTGGTTTGGAGTGGGAATAGTGGCTGCATTTGCTCCTGGAGTGTGGTGGATGTGTGTTGGTTACACCCCCTCTGTACAGCACCAGCGAGGTGAAGTGGGCTGCAATCAAGGTGTCCCTCACCTGCCATCGCTGCCCACCCTCTTTCCTCCGGCTCTTCATATGGCGGGTCCTCCTCCTCTCCTTCTCCTCCCCTTCCTCCTCCTCCCTCCTCCTTCCCCCTCCTGTTGGTCTCCCCACTGCTGGGCAATGTGAAGAGTGCAGCAAATGATAATGATGCATGAAACACACACAGGGTCACACTGGAGGGCACCCCTAGAGTGGTCCAAGCAGCAGAACTGCATCTTCAGCAGGCCAATATACTGCTCAATAATGGACTGGGTGGCTGCATGGGCCTCGTTGTAGTGGATCTTCCCCTTGGTCTTGCACTCCTGCACAGACATCATCAGCCATGACCTTACTGAGTAACTCTTGTCATCCAGTAGCCATCCACCGCGAGCCTGGGCTGGTCTTTAAAGAGCCCAGAGAAGTCCGACTGCTGGATCACAAAACTGCCATGGACACTCCCTGGGTGGAATGCATTGACCTGCATGATCTTCACTTGATTGTCGCAGACAATTTGGACATTTAGGGAGTGGAACCCCTTCCGGTTCAAAAATTATTGCGGCCCTGCATAGGGGTCCCACACGGCAATTGCGTGCCATCCACTGCGCCCTGCACATTCGGCATCCCAGCGATGGACGCAAAGCTGAGAGCCCAGGCCACATCAAAATTAATGAACTGCCCTGCCTGGGCATACAGGGCATCTGTGATCTGTACACGGAGGCCTGGGAGATCCCAGCTGGGTCATCACTGAGAGCCTGGAATGATCTGAAACATAGAAATTGAGGGCTGCCATCACCTTTATGTCCACAGGAACGAGTAGCCACCGCTCCCCTACCCTCTTCACCCCAGATATTTGAGGAAATAGAAGTCCCCCCTCCACCCCTCCCCTACCCTCTTCACCCCAGATATTTTTCGTCCTGGCCCAACACCTGAAGGCAGTAGGAGGAAGCCACCAGGCATCTCTGAGGCCTGCATGCAATATCCCCTGTGCTCCCCTAGCAGCAGTTACCTCCTCACCAATTCAAGGCTGCCATGTCAGGTTGCGACTTTTAAATACCTGTTCTGATTGGTGCCAAAGTTACATCACGCCAAAGAGGTGGGAGATGCAGACATGGGCGGAGATTGCCATGTAGATTCTGATAATGGCATGCAAAGGTATGTAAACTAATGCTAATCAGCAGCCCGCTGATTTTCAGCAGGTTCCCGGCAGCGCCATTCTTCTCCGGCTGGGAGATGCATGCAGGTCGTAAAAGCTGGTGGGAGCCCACAAAATGGCCGACACACTCATCTCCTGGCCCGACCTGTCAGAAAAGTTGTGGGTCACGATGAGAGAATCGCGGCCCACACGTGCTGATAAGTTTTGAGTTGACATGGGTGTCTATTGCGGGGAATCTGAGCGATTATCCTCCGATTCTGCATGGAAGAGTTCTTGAACAACTATATGAAGATCATCCTGGTATAGCCCAGATAAAGGAGTTATCATTGTGCCTGGATCTGGATGCTCAGATTGAAGAAAAGATGGGACAGAGTCAATTCTGTGCATGAGTAAGAAATATACCATTGTCTCCTTTACACGCTTGGGGTTGGCCTAAAATGGCATGGCAATGATTACACTATTTTGCTGATCAATTTAAGGATTACTTTTTTTTATTCATTCATGTTGCTGGCTGGCCAGCATTTATTGCCCATCCCTCGTTGCCCTTGAACTGAATGGCTTGCTAGACCATTTCAGAGGGCAGTTGAGAGTCAACCACATTGATGTGGCTCTTGAGCCACATGTAAGCCAGATTAGGTAAGAGCTTTTCTTCTCGAAAGGATATTGGTGGACTAGATGAGTTTTTCTGACAGTGGCTTCATGGTCATCAGTAAATTCTTAATTCCAGATATTTTTTTATTGAATTCAAATTCCAATATTTGCTGTGGCGGGATTTGAACCCTGGTCCCTAGAACATTAGCTGAGTTTCCTGGATTAATACTCTAGCAATAATACCACTAAGCTATTGCCTTCCTTTACATGTGCAGTCATAATTGATGCACACTCAAAGTGGCTAGAAGTTGTTATCTTGAGATCTGCTATAACTGAACAAACCATTGGACAACTTAACAGAAGTTTTGCAAGGTTTGGTAAACCAGAACAGGTTGGCCGGAAATCTTCCAAAAAAAATTCTAAGTTTCCAATGTGCGGGAAAATTGGAGTAAATACTGCCGGTTTTTTTAGCATGATTTCCAGAATGAATCTCTGACACTCTGCACATCACAGAGTGCCCTAGTGGGATACCATTTGAAAATCAGAGGGCAGTCCATATTCACTCCCAAGAGGCCAACAGCATAGTGCGTAGCAGGCCATTGCACAAACACCAAGCTGTCAGCATGGAGATCGGCACACGTGCAGTGCACCCCCCATTGCCGGCTTCCTGATCATTGGCCAGCCCAATCACCAGCCATTCCCACAACCCCCATCACTGGCCTACCAACAATCCCACCCCCTGATCGCTGGCCTCCCAGACACCCCCAGCCAGCCCCTATCTCTCTGTCCACTTCCAGACAGTGCCAACTCCACCAAGCCTGATGATCAATCCCAATGTCTCCCCCAATCCCTTGGCCAGCCCCAGTACCCCCCCACCCCATCCCCCATCCCCCATGCCCCAACAGTCCCGGCCCAAGATTCGGTTCAAACTGAAGATGAACTTATTTGTTGATGATGTGCTGACCAATTGTTATCATCTCAAAATGATTTTTCAGAGTGACCTCCAGAAGTACCAACTTGCTTAATCCCTAGTGTTGTGAATGTTACTATCGAAGACTTAGCTAAATTTAAGTTGCTTGATGATTGTGTCTTTGTTACTATAGCAAGCGAGAATGATAAAGAATTAGTTCCAAGAGAAGAAATGGTTACTAAAGTTCCAAGTAGTTGACTTTAAGTGTCAAGCAGAGCCAAATTCCAAAACACCATATACAACTAAAGAGGAGTAGATGTCCCCCTGATTGACTTCCATATTGACTGTGTGTAATGATTGATAATGCACATTACTGTGTCTAGAGTATTATTGATCCAATGTATAACATTGTGGTAACTTATTGTCATGACCACAGAAGTAAAGGGAGAGGGATGTTATATGTTTACAAAAGGGTGCATGGTTGCTTTAAGAGATGATCACATGACTTGATGTCAAAGTTATTCGGGTGTGCGGTTAGGTTGCTGTTTTACTTTCAGTTTGTATTCTGCAGTGCAGAGAGAAGCTATTCAATAAGACTTGTTTTGTTGTTTCTTTTTGAGTCCACGTGTGCAAACCAAGTCTTCCTATCTGTTAAAATCCACAACATCTAACTTTGTTCAGACAGGACAAAAACTCTTTTCTGACTGTCAAATTGGTGCTGCAAGTTTTCTCAGTCTCCTATATACAAGGATTCTCCATCTTTTCCTATAGTCTTTCACTTTATAATTTGATTACTACATTCTTCTTCATCACTTTTTGCATGTGCTCATACTTTTCATACATTGCATTAAAAAATGCTTCCTATTTCCTCATATGTATTTTTGAAAATGTAATGCTTTCCAAGTTTTCTACCAAATGTCCAACTCCAAAGATGTGCATGTTAGGTTGAATGGCCATGCTAAATTGCTCCTTGGTGTCAGGGAGATTAGCAGCATAAATACATGGAGTTATGAGGTTAGGATCTGGGGGAATAGTTGTTGGTGTAGACTCAATTGACTGAATTGCCTCCTTCACTGTAGGGATTCTATAATTTTCTGCAGTTTTCTTCTCGTACCTCTTGACTTCCTCCTGGAATATTGAACATTTCTGAGTTTTCTTTGCCAATTGGTTCTACAGTTCATTCAGAGTGACATTAAATTCATTTTGCTTCTTTTCGTAATCTTCCAGTGGAAAAAACTGATCTAAGTGATCCATGGAGAATGTATTGATCCTTCAACAGGTTTTCCTTTTTTTTGCAAATCTCAACTGCTTCATCTTGTAATTCAACAGAACCTTCTCATTTATTTTTCCTGCTGACCCTCTATTCTGCTGTTCAAGGCAGTTTTCATTTCTTCATGCTATTGGAGGATTATGTGCACCTTTTGCCTTGGATCTTGAAGGATTGTTAATTTTCTTATTGACCTCTTGTCAGCTCACACTGTGTTTCAGTGCATTGCTTGTTGCTATAGCTCATTCCAATCCAGGTTTCTATGAAGTAGTATTCAACAGTTCTTTTAATTCTTTGTGTTTCTCCAGGGTCATGTACTGATTCTTCAAAGAATCATCCTAGACTATGACCTCTTTGAGCACTGTTTTTGTCTGTTATTGTGCCCATCAGTACTTCTGGCTGAATTCTTGCAACTCAGTTTTGATACAAACATTTTCCTGCAAAATATTTTCATTTGCTTTTTACAAGTTTTGTTGATTTTGCATTACATCAGATAATTTTCCTTCATTCAAAGCCATCCACTCACTTCACACCGCCACCTGCTGTTGCAGTGTGTATACTGTGTTAGCATTTTCAGTAAGCTCTATTTTCAAGCATTTCAGCTGCTTCTTTGACTCTTTGCTCTAATCCTTTGTCCTGTGCACTTCATTGTAATAACATGGTCTGTAACCATCTTGTGCTTTGCTAGGGGTACCCTTGCCCTGAGTCTCATTATTCTATTGGTGCTTTACTGGGGAAATTCTCAACTTTTTTGAGGTCTGTACTCTCCATAAATTAGAGTTTAAAATACCCATCAAAGGCTTTTAATATCTCACCAAATGTGGTTGACAATTTTTTTTTATCTTCCCTTATTGACCTTGTTGACAGTTTCACAAGTACAGGAATGGAATAGTAATCCAGAGGCCCTGAGCAGGATTTTCTGGCCACGTTTGCCCTAAGACAAAAAAATCCTGCCTGAGGTCAACAAACGTTTGCATGGTCTATATCCTGCCTGCTGCCATGCCCATGGTGGGCGGGACAGGAAAATTCTGCCCCTGGAGTACAATTCTGGGGACCTGAATTTGATGTTGAAATTTGAAATCAATAAAAATTTGGAATTTAAAAATAAGTTTAATGATGACCATGAAACAATTGTTATAAAAATCCTCCGAGTTCAATAATGTCCTTTAGGGAAGGAAACCTGCCATCCTTACCCAGTTTGACCTACATGTGACTCCAGACCCTCAGTAACATGGTTGACTTTTAAATAATGCCGTCTGGAATGAACTGAAAAGCCACTCATTTCAGGGGCAATTAAGGAGGGGCAATAAATGCTGGTCTAGCCAGCAACGCCCACATCCCATGAATTAACATGAAAAAAAACTTCCTCTGATTCCCGACTTTATCCATGATGCCCAATTTTGAATCTGTTTTGGCCCTTGCTCATATTGGTCTGGTAGTTTTAATTTACAACATGTCTGTTCTAAAGAACAGAGGCTTTAATTTTTTTTTCTTTTTCATAATGGTGCTTAAGTGACTTTTTTTGTCTTCCTGCCATGCTTGTTGGCTTTTGGTATGTACCTTTACAGTATTGGAGTCATCTTTAAAACTTTGTGACTCTACAACAAACCTCTTAAACTAACAGGTTGTGTCAGTAATCCACTTCTCTGAGCTTGGAAAATTGATTTGGAGGCAATCTTTTGCTCTGTCTTTGGTTTTACAACTTATTTTTTCATTCAGTTGAGCTCAGCTGCCAAGTAGTAGAGCACTGAATCTGGAGCAGCTGCTCTTTCAACTGTACTTATTAAACAGTTGGTACTCTCTGCCTGATCAAATTTTTCTTACTCTTTTTCTGATCTGGCTAGGTCCTTTGATTCTGTATTTGATCATGTCTGGTAATGGACCTTATCATTCTCAGGTGGAGTCCTTTTCAACTGTAAAGTGAATTTCTCTTCTGCTCTTCAGCATCCAATCCTATAATGAGGTTTGGTGAGATAATCCCCATCAGTTTTTTTGACTTAGGTGCATTTCACTCAGGCCAGATAATAGTTTCTATGTTTTCTGATGCCTTGAGGTCCTTCACTTATAACCAACATGTTGTAAGATTTTTCGATGTCTCACTAAGACTTCTGGAGGCTTGCGTGCTTGAACATAAATCATTTATTGTTAATTTTACACAACTATTGGTGACACAGTGATACTATGGTTAGCATTGCTGCTTCTCAGTGCCAATGACCTGGGTTTGGTTCCAGTCTTGGATAACTGTGTGGAGTTTACACATTTTCTCCAGGTCTGCGTGGGTTTCCTCCAGATCCTTCAATTTCCCCCTACAATCCAAAGATTTATAGGTGAATTGGCAATGCTACATTGTCCTTCTATGACCCTTAGGTGGATTAGCCATGATACGTGTGGAGAGGTTACTGGGATAGGGCTGGGGGTGGTGGACCTCAGTAAATTGCTCTTTTGGAGGGTTAGTGCAGACTCATTGGGCTGAATGGCCTCCTTCTGCTCTGTAGGAATTCTATATACATATCTCAAAAGTATAGCCCTGTCCAGGTGTTATCTTCGTACCTATGTCTCCCAGACTGTCTCTTCACAGTTTTCCATCATATGGCTTTCCAAATCATAATGTGGTTGACATTGTATTCCCAGTCTCACATTAAACCTGACTAACCCAAACACCCTTATTTATTAACAAAATATTTCACGTCTTAGAAATTATTTGTGTAAAATGACAATAACTTGAGAATTTTGAATTAAACTTTGCAATACATACGATTTATGCACTACTAAACTTACGACATAAATTTGTTTGCCACATCTACTATAATGCACCTGCATTTTTCTCTCAATTGAATTAATTTATTTCATCCTTACAACATAAAAGCTGAACCTCAAACTGGATATTCTTACAAAAGCATTATTGCAGAGTATCACTAAGGTACGTTGGATAAGATTTATCGTGCCCATGTGATATCATGACAACCAGGACTTTATCATGGCTAGCTACCGTGTTCCACTCAAGCTCAATGTACTACAGTGTTCCACTCAACTCAATGTAAACTTGAGGAACAGCATTGTATCAATTTGTGAAGCGTGAAGTGTGAAGTCATTCAACGTCATCTGACACAGTCCAAAGATAAAGGCCTGAATGTTCACGGATTTGGGTTGACTTGAGAGCCTTTTAACACTGGTGGGTGATTTCAATTCTAGGATTCACAATCCCATTTTCTGACTGTCTCAGCTTCAGAAGTGTCTTTAAAAGGCTATGAGCTGGTTTCTAACTGGCACTCCAGACTAGGCTGAATCCATTGTGGGTTGTAGGCATGTCTTTTTTGTTAGGAGTGAATTGTTGTTTTGCTGAGAAGAAATGTTTGAAACATTGGACAATGACAATGGAGGAGCTGAAAAGACAAGTATTGGATCTCCTATGCTTGCATTAAAAGCTACTATAATGAAGCTAATGAACGTACAAAGATATAAATTAGGAGTAGGAGTTGGCCAATTGAGCCCTCCAGCCTATTTCACCATTCAGTAAGATCACAGCTGATATAATTTTTTCATTCATTCAAGGGATGTGGGCTTCACTGGCTAGGCCAGCATTTATTGCCCATCCCTAATTGCTCTTGAAAAGGTGGTAGTGATCTGTCGTCTTGAACCGTTGTAATCAGTGTGGCCTTAAGTCCATATTCTATCTACACTTCATAACTTTTGATTTATTTGTTAGTCAAGAAATTTGTTTCCAATTTCCCCTTCCCGCCACCTGGTCTACCTGTCATTCTTTGCTTACCTTCCTCGATTTCTCTGTCTCCATTTCTGGAGATAGGTATGAACTAAACCTGATGACTCACACAGCTATCTCGATCGCATCCCTCACACTTTGTTTTCTGAAAAGGCTCCAGTTGATTCTCATAGTCTTCCTACCTCCATGATAACTGTTTCAATTATGTAATTTTCCACACTAACGTGTTTGATATGTCTTCCTTTTTCATCAGCTGAGGATTCCCACCTAGTGTGGTTGACAGGCCTTCCAATGTGCCCAGTTCATTTCACACACTTTTGCTCTTGCCTCTGTACCTCCCTCCCAAAAACGCGAGAGGGTTCCTTTGTTCTCACTTCCACCCCATCAGTCTCCATCTTCAACACATCATCCTCCATGATTTCCACCATCTCCTGGTGCTTTGCCACCACAAAAAGCATCTTGTGCTGCCTTTCCCTTTCGCTTCTGAGTGTATTGTTTCCTCCGAGACACACTAACCTCAATCACCCCTTCCCTACGGTACCTTCTGTGCAAACATAACAAGTGCAACCTCATCCTTTTACTTCCTCTCTTCTCACTGTCCAAGACCCGAAACACTCTTCCCAAGTGAAACAGTGATCTATTTGTACTTCCTTCAATCTACCATAATGTACTCATTGCTCATAATGTGGTCTCCTCTATAATGGAGAAATCGAACACAGGCTGGTTGACCTATTTGTGAAGTGTGACCCCAAACTTCTGAATCCCTGTCATTTTATCTCTCCACCTTATTCCCTCTCTGATCTTTCTGTCCATGCCCTGCTACAGTGTTCCACTCAAGCCCAATGTAAGCTTGAGAACAGCATCGTATCTGTCGACTTCTCAACTCAGTGTTGAGCTTAACAACTTTACTACTACCATCTTGTTGTATTGTTTATTATCTTCATTTTTTGTTTTGCTGGGCCAATCTTTATTTTGTTACTTTCTTTATCATTTCCTGTTGTAATCAGGTGGTTTAAAGAATCATTCACATCTCATTTTAATACAGTCTTGTTTCTTTATTACATTCATCACTACTCTTTTGCCGTTTGAAGTCTTTTGTAATCTCCTTTGTCCTCCACTCTACCAAAGGCCTGTTCCTTTGTTCTCCCCCCCACTCCCCCCCAGTTTAAAGACTGTTACATTTCTAACTTTCTACAATTGGATGAAAAGTTATCAACCTGAAACTTTAACTCTGTTTCTCTCTACAGACTCTGCCTGAGCTGTTGAGATTTTCCAGCTTTTTTTGTTCCCCTTTCAGGTTTCCAGTATCGAAGGTATTTTGCTTTGGTGTTTGAGTTGGGTGCTCTCTACAGTAGTATGTTATTCTAGAACTAATAGGACTAGACTCTGCAGCACAATAATATTAGCTATAGAAGTTGAGAAAATCAGAGTTTGGTTGCAGCAAATGGCGAAATGTTGAAAAAATAAGATGTTACCAGAATGAATGTTGAAATATATGGGCTGAAGAAATCTCAGGGGCGATTCTCAAAAGTGCTGAATTGGTGGGAAAACTGTTCTAGATCACGGCTGTTTCTTCAGAGCAGCTTCAAACTCAAATCTTCCCACTCCATGCAATGCCGCGGTCACAATCCGGAATTTCATTAAAAACCTGGGAGGGGGGGCTATTCACACCAGAGTTTGACAGTTCTGGAACTCTGCAATGCGCAGTGGCCCGATCTGTCAGTCTCCCTGTTTGCTGGCCAGGTCGATCACAAGCCAGTCTGGGATCCCCGCAGTGCTGCCCCTCCAACCTTCCCCCCTCTCCCCCACAACCCGATCGCAGCCCCCACAACAAATCCCGGGCCTGACCTCTCCACCCCGGAGTGCCCAATTTCCAGCCTGCCACCACCAACCACTGCCGCCCCCCCCAACTAACACCCCCCCTTCCCCAATGGGATCAGGCTCCCCCAGCGGGCCACAACCCCCAGCCCGCCTCAATCGCGGGCCACCCTGCAGCCCAGACCAATCGCCTTGGCAGCAGGACCTTCACTCCCACCAATCGCCCCTAGGTCCCACATGCAATTGGCGCCGCCCCCTTGACACTGCCCCATGCCCAGTGGCAGTGCCAAGGTGCCCCTGAACATGGGCACTTTGTCCCTTGGGCAGGGCAGGCGGCACCTTTGCCGAACATGAGGGGATACTCTAAACCCTGTCGGAGTGAAGTACTCCTGGCAGAATGGGACATGCTTTCAGGACCAGCAAGCTCCTGATAATGACAGGTGAAACATATTTAAACTACATTAAAAAGAGATTCAAATGACTTATCTCCCTTCCGGCCAGTTTCCAGCGTGGTCTCAGCTGCAATTGTTCTCCAGCTCTGGGAGACGCATACACGTTCCCAGTTCAAGCGCAAATCTCGGAAAAAGGCCGATGATATGATTCTCCCAACTGGACCCGCCAGAAAGGTTGTAGGTCACAATGGGAGAATTGGGCTCCTCTTATCAGAAAACAGAACTTCAATGTTTCTTTTGTTACTACGCATGTAAAACAAATTGTTCATTAAAAAGCATGCTGATTCCTCTTGGCATTTTTCACTTTTGGATTTCTGTTGCAGAATAAATGTATTCTAGAGGTTGAGACTTTTTTACAACATATACTTTTATTTAATATTCATAGAATCATAGAATCCCTACAATACGTAAGGAACCCATTCAGCCCATCGAGCCTGCACCAACAACAATCCTACCCAGGATCCTATCCCCATAACCCTATGTATTTACCATGCTAGTCTCCCTGATACTAAAAGTCAATCAACCTAACTCACATATCTTTGGAATATGGGAGGAAACCAGAGCACCAGGAGGAAACTGCACACAGACAGCGACCGGAGGCTGGAATTGAACCCAGGTCCCTGGCACCGTGAGGCAGCAGTGCTAACCTCAGAATGTGAGTTCTGACTCTAAAAATATTGGGCAGATTAGTTTTGAAGGTACAATATCTTTTTGGATGTGAATGAGATATTTTAGGTGCATTAGCAGTACTTAGGAATTACTGAAAAATACCAATCAGACTGAAGTGATTCTATAAAGAGATCTGACAGGGTTGCTAAAAGTAGGTAGAGACCTGATCCCTGTTGACAAGAATGCACAAGAAAGGACATTTCTGCATTTGCCTGCAATTCAATTCATATGAATATTTTTGTTCCCTTCTAAGATGATATTTACAACTAATTTCTAATTGAGATCCAATTCATATTGTTTTAATCTGCCTTCACCAGCATCAGTTGATCATTTACAAAATGACAGTATATTAGTATCCAGAACAAATCCAAACTAATCAATGGATAAAACAATGCCACAAACAATTCAAATCCTGGTTCCTGTAAGCCTAAGGGTAATTTAAGAATTGTGTCAGAATACTTAAAAGGTCCTAGAAATTTTAGCCTGCCCATTTTTTGTTTATTCTTTGATGGGATGTGAGAATCCCTGTGAAGGTCTGCATTTGTTGCCAATCCCTCACTGCGCTTGTACTGAGTGGCTTGCTGGGCCACTTCAGACAGCAGCTAAGAAGGGTTTCCTCCGGGTGCTCCAGTTTCCTCCCACAATCCAAAAATGTGTGGGTTAGGTTGACTGGCCATGCTAAAATTCTCCCTTAGTGTCCTGAGATGCATAGAATAGAGGGATTAGCGAGAAAATAAGTAGGGATATGGGGGTAGGGCCTGGGTGGGATTATGGTCAGTGCAGGCTTGATGGACCAAATGGCCACTTTTTGCACTGTAGGATTTTTGTGATTCTGTGAACCACATTGCTGTGGTCCTGGAGTCACATGTAGGCCAGACCAGGCAAGAACAGCAGGTTTCTTTCCTTGAAAGGCATTAGTGAACCAGGTGGGTTTTTATGACAATTGATAATGGTTTCATGGCACCAAAACAGAGACAAACTTACACTTTGACATTTTGTTAATTGGGTTTAAATTCCACCCTTTGTAATGATAATTGAATTCATGCCCACCCATCAGATTACTAATTTGGGCCTTTGGATTACTAGCTCTGTGACATTACCAGTACACCACCAGATCCTCTTAATGCCGTGGGTTTGTGGTGTGCCAGACAGGCTATGTTCCTTGTGCCTAAATGACAAAGGTGAGAGAAACCAATGGTATTGGGCCTCATGGCTCATTACACTGAACTGTGAGCTGCCAAGAGCAGCAAGTGAAATGCAGTTGAAGATCAGGCTATGGTTGCCAAAAGGAGGACAACTGTGAAGATGGCATGGGGGTGTTAGAATGGGTGCAGGTATCACAGTTGGGAAAGGACAATGTACTGCACTGACCCCCCATACATCCTGCACTCACATTCATATAAAAATATAGCAAATGCTCACTAGTTAGTTCCAGCTTTACAGCCAATCCTTTGAAAGATAACCTGCTAGGTCTTGCTGAAAGCTTTGCTGGGGTTTTCTGGCCTCACTGTGGCAGAACCCACTGTGGCTGATGCAGCGAGTCAGCCAACAATCTGGCAAGATCGGAAGATCCTGGGTGGGCTGGAAAATTCCAGCACTTGTATTCCTTAGTTGCGTCAAGGCAAATCATGTTGAAGTGGCGGCCTCAAACCAATGTCTGTTTTAGGCATAGACCCTGTAAGCCAGTTTCTTGTCCTTTACTAATATAAGAACATAAGAAATAGGAGCAGGAGTAGGCCATCTAGCTCCTCGAGCCTGCCCCACCATTCAATAAGATCATGGCTGATCTGCAGTGGATCAGTTCCACATTCCCACTTTCTCCCCATAACCCTTAATTCCCTTGTCTATCAGAAACCTTGGGAATTATAGACCGGTGAGTCTTACTTCTGTTGTGGGCAAGGTTTTAGAAAAAATTATTAGGGATAGGATTTATAGTTATTTGGAGAGTAATGAAATGATTAGAGATAGTCAGCATGGTTTTGTGGAGGGTAGGTCATGCCTTACTAACCTTATTGAGTTTTTTGAGAAAGTGACCAAAGAGGTGGATGGGAGTAAGGCAGTTGACGTGGTGTATTTGGACTTTAGTAAGGTGTTTGATAAGGTTCACCATGGAAGCCTTCTGCAGAAATTGCAGATGTATGGGACTGAGGGTGATTTAGGAAATTGGATTAGGAATTGGCTGGCGGATAGGAGACAGAGGGTAGTGGTTGATGGTAAGTATTCGACATGGAGTTCAGTTACGAGTGGTGTGCCTCAGGGATCTGTTTTGGGGCCACTGCTGTTTGTAATTTTTATAAATGATCTGGATGAGGGTATAGCTGGGTGGATTAGTAAATTTGCTGATGACACCAAAGTCGGAGGTGTGGTAGATAGTGAGGAAGGGTGCCTTAGTCTACAGGGAGACTTGGACTAGTTGCAGAGCTGGGCCGAGAGGTGGAGGATGGAGTTTAATGCGGAAAAGTGTGAGGTAATTCACTTTGGCAGGAATAACAGATGTGTAGAGTATGGGGCTAACGGTAGGACTCTGAATAGTGTGGATGAACAGAGGGATCTAGGTGTATGTGTACATAGATCCCTGAAAGTTGGGAATCAAGTAGATAGGGTTGTTAGGAAGGCATACGGTGTCTTGGCGTTTATTGGTAGGGGGATTGAATTTAAGAGCCGCAGCGTCATGTTGCAACTGTACAAAACTCTGGTGCGGCTGCACTTGGAGTATTGTGTGCAGTTCTGGTCCCCACATTATAGGAAGGATGTGGAGGCTTTGGAGAGGGTGCAGAGGAGGTTTACCAGGATGTTGCCTGGTATGGAGGGGAGGTCCTATGAGGAGAGGCTGAGGGATTTGAGGTTGTTTTCATTGGAAAGAAGGCGGCTGCGAGGGGACCTTATTGAAACATATAAGATGATCAGAGGTTTGGATAGGGTGGACAGTGATAGCCTTTTTCCTTGGATGGAGAAAGCTAGCACGAGGGGGCATAGCTTTAAATTAAGGGGTGGTAGTTATAGGACGGATGTCAGGGGTAGGTTCTTAACCCAGAGAGTGGTGAGGGATTGGAATGCCCTGCCTGCTGCAGTTGTGGATGCGCCTAGTTTGGGGGCGTTTAAGAGATCCGTGGATAGGTTTATGGATGGAAAGGGTTTGGTTTAGGTTAGAGGGTCATTGTTTTTTAACTGGTCGGCGCAACATCGTGGGCCGAAGGGCCTGTTTTGCTCTGTAATGTTCTATGTTCTAACCTATCTACCCATGACTTAAATATATTCAGCGAGGTAGCCTCCACCATTTCAATAGGCAGAGAATTCCAGAGATTCACCACCCTTTGAGTGTAGTTCTTCCTCAACTCTGTTCTAAACTGTGCCCCCCACTCCCCCTTATTTTGAGGCTGTGCTCTTTAGTTCTGTTTTCCTTTCTAAGCAGAAGGAATCTCTCTATCTCTACCTTATCTAGCCCCTTCATTATCTTGTACGTCTCTACAAGATAAGATATGGTGTGCAGCACACTGATATGCAATAGTGCATTTCTGAACACGTTTAAAGAACTTAAAAATCTGTTGTTCACATGATTTTCAATTATTTGGACAATAAAGTTGGCAACATCATAGTTATTGGTTTTGAAATACATTCTTTGGTTGACTAAGCATAAATCATCCATAATATCATTCCGTTCTGATTCTTTTAAAGCAATCTATTAGTTTAAATTAATCGATGCAAGCATTTAGTACTGAGTCGATAGTCCATGCATTGTCGAGTGAAATTAAAAGAAAAGGTAAAGACTTAAATTTAGACCAGCTCATTGTTTTACTGTTGAAATATTCCTCTAATGCACAACACGGAGATTGTATAAAAATACACGAGTAATTGAATTTCATCCAAAAATGCTGAGGGAGGGTAATTTCTCTTTTTAGCCAAGTGAGGCTGCTGGTGTTTAAAAATAACATACATTCTTCACTGTTGTCAAGAGGTACCAGCACCAAATACTCCTGAATCAGGTCCAACATAGGACTGACTGTGCAAAGTTTTGTTTATCCCAAGAATGTGCCTTTCTCCCAACTCAACTCTAAGAAGTGCAACATCTTTTGTGAGTAGCACTTAGCCATGTCCAAATGATGGATCTAAATATTATCCAATTCTGGGTAATTTGAGGATATGGGTCCTACTTCTAGTGGAAACTTAACTGTGACCAATCATGTGGATTAGGAAAACAAAGATTGTCCTGAAATTTGTAGCATATTTGTGTAGAATCCATCCCACACCCAGGAGATGGTATCATTTACATGGGAAATGCATGAAAGACACACCCTCTGACCCAGCTGCCAATGTTGAAATGGTACGCAGAATGATTCTATTTTTCTTGGGAACAGCTTGCCTTTAACTGGGGAAGCTGGCATGAGTTCAATTTAAGGATAAAGTTGGGCGGGCACCTCATTAATTCAATTTAAATGCATGCAAATGCATTTAAGTTGCCGTTGCACCGTTTCGGGTGCGAATCGGATCATGGCCATTCCCGGGTCTCAGTAAAGTGGCCATCTGCGCGGACATGGCATGGATTGTGTTAATGGCTTCACACCCAACTTTACCACGTTTCCACACCTGAAAATGGGCACGACACAATGGTAAAATCAGGCCCTACGTGTCAGAATGAAGGCAGTGATTTTCAGCTCTCGGAGCAGAAACCATTACAAGGCAACTGGGACATAATGGACTGAATTTTCAGTTAGAGAACTCAGTGAAGTGATTAGTTCAGCAGAGATGCTACTGACCAACTAAGGTTAGAGTGTGGTTTTAGGTGTCTTAGAGAGAGATACTTGTTGGTAGAAAGCATCGAGTGAATTCATAGGAAGAAAACTGTTTGCAACTATTCTAATCCTAAGCGAGAAGCCTTTGAACTAAGGACAAAGAACAAAGAAAATTACAACACAGGAACAAGCCCTTCGACCCTGCAAGTGTGCACCAACCATGCTGCCCAACTTAACTAAAACGCCCTACCCTTCCGGGGACCATATCCTTCTGTTCCCTTCTCATTCATGTACTTGTCAAGATGCCCTTAAAAGTCACTACCGTATCTGCTTCCACTACCACCCCCGGCAATGAGTCCCAGGCACTTACCACTCACTATGTAAAAAATTTGCCTTGTACATCTCTTTTAAACATTGCCCCTCGCACCTTAAACCTATGCCCCCTAGTAATTGACTCTTCCACCCTAGGAAAAAGCTTCTGACTATCCACTCTGTCCATACCTCCCATAATCGTGTAGGTTTCTAGCAGGTCACCCCTCAACCTCCGTCATTACAGTGAGAACAAACCAAGTTTCTCCAACCTGTCCTCACAGCTAATGCCCTCCATACCAGGCGACATCCTGGTAAATCTTTTCTGTACCCTCTCCAAAGCCTCCACATCCTTCTGGTAGTGTGGCGGCTATATTCCAAATGTGGCCTAACTAAGGTTCTATAAAACTGCAACATAACTTGCCAATTTTTAAACTCAATGTTCCGGCCAATAAAGGCAAACATGCCATATGCCTTCTTGACTACCTTCTCCACCTGCATTGCCACTTTCAGTGACCTGTGTACCTGTACACCTAGATCCCTTTGCCTATTAATACTCTTAAGGGTTCTGCCATTTACTGTATATTTCTTATTTGTATTAGACCTTCCAAAATGCATTACCTCACATTTGACCGGATTAAATTCCATCTGCCATCTTTCTGCCCAAGTCTCCAACTGATCTATATCCTGCTGTATCCTCTGATGGTCCTCATCGCTATCTGCAAATCCACCAACCTTTGTGTCATCCACAAACTTACTAATCAATCCAGTTACATTTTCCTCAAAATCATTTAGATATATTGCAAACAGCAAAGGTCCCAGCACTGATCCTTGAAGTTCATTTCCTATCATCTCAGTAGTTGCCATTGATGCCTTCCTGGTACTACTGGCACTGATGAGTTGTCAGCCAGTCCAATTGACTGGCAAATCCAAGGGGTAGGACTCCCACTTGACCCTCGTTAATCAGCCCCAAAGTGCTTTAAGTGAAACTGTCACAAAGTGAATATCTTTCACCCCTATCTCTATGTATACAATATTTTCATTTTTCAAAGGTAAATCAAGAAAGCATTGGTTTGGATAATATCAAATTGAAATATTAAGCTCTTTTATTTCTCAAGTGTACATTTAGAAAGCAATAATTATCAATAAACTTGCTTAATGAAATCAGATATAGTCATTTTACATGCCTTAAGAAAATCTGGCCTTCTAACCTGCTGAATTTGGGTACAAACCTAGTCTAGCAGTTTTCCGTTTCAAAGTGTAACCATTGTGCGTTCCTGTCTCTATTTCATCTCTCACTGTTACAATTGGAAGGAAGGTCTTACATCAGACAAATCCAGATGAGAGCCTGAGGATCAGGCACTTCCGAAAACAATAGATATAAAATATTTATCAAGTGTTGAGCCAGATTAACAAAGTTCAATTTTTCTTTTGGTGTTTAGGGAAACAGGTTTACTGTCAAACTGGTGGAGTCCCTCAGCTTTTCCCCCAATGCTTTATTTTATAAAAATCATGTGAAATGCTAGAAATATGAGATGATAAGTGGATGTGAGATTGATTTAAGTGGGGGACACTAACATTAAGTTTGCCTCACTTTCTCTTCCTCCACATCCGAATCTACGTCAAAGTACAGATGCTGGGAATAAAAATAGACGAAGCTGGAAACCTTCAGCAGATCTGGAGAACGAATCAGAATAAATGCTTCACCGTAATGACCTTTGGTGAGTTCTGATGAAAGGTCATCGACCTGTAATGTTAAATCTGTTTCTCATTTCAACTCTACTGCCAAACCTGCTGATCTTGTGTATTTTCTATTTTATTTCAGAATTCCAACTTCTGCAATACTTAGCTTTTGTACGAATTTCCCAGATATGAGGAGGGCAACAGTTTCCAAAATACCAATACCAAAGGCTTGAGAACTCAATATATCTGCCTAGTTTGTCTGATTCTTTGCAGTTTCTTTTCAAGTAATTGTAAAGTTAGGTGTCTTATCACTCAGAATGAAAATCCAAGAGATTAGAACCATAGAAAATTACAGTTCAGAAACAGGCCACCTTAGAACCTTAATAGGGGAAAGGGTGGCTTTCCCACCCAAGGCCCTGGCCACCCAACCATGAAATTATGTCTGGGTTAGGACAGATGGGATCCTGGAGGGATTCCCCTCCAATTTTAGTCTCGCCCCTAACTCCCAATCTAACCCCAACTCCACCCCCCCACCCCACCCCCACAGCGACCTGCCTCAGAGGAGTTAATGCATAGTTTCTGTAATTTGGTTACTTTTTTCATGAAATTGTAAAAAATATTTTAAGTCTATCTTCATTTAGGCAGGTTTGAGGTGAAGTTGGAGATAAGGGAAGTCTGAGGATCTTGTGCTTGTACCATCTGTACTGGAGTTTATGGGGGCCCACAAAATGTGTGTGACGTATGACTCACAGTAACAATTTATCTAGTTTGTTTTAAGTTGGGAACTAGGCTCACTGAACTCATTCTTCAGTTTAAACTAAGAAAACCTGTCAGATTAATTTTTTTGCAATCTGAAAGTGTACATCTTGGAACTCCTACTGTATTGACAAAGCACATCCTCAATAAATTGACAATTACCCTGTTATAATCAGAGTGGTAAATTAAGAGAGTCAATTTTTACTCCACCTCGCATGGTCATAACTAGATACTGTACCTTTTCTTCCTGTCTTAGTTGAGAACTATACCTAATTGTTATTAGTTCCAGCAGAGCCGCCTGTGGCTGCAGACAGAAAGTCCTGATTTATCGCATGACTTGAAATGCTCAATTACATTCAGGGCAAAGCAGCAAGAGCCAGGCCTGGGCTATAGCACAGAAAAAAAGAGAGAAAAAACATTCGTAATTGGATGTACTAGGGCAACAAATCAGCTGTGAATGTACACTTGAACAGCTGATTTGCCTTACAAAGGTAGAAAAGGTGTTCAGATTTAAACCTTGTCATACCTCTGATTTTGATCCAAGTAATTGCTGATCCCAAGTAGACTTATTCCTCATGTTAAAATTGTAGGCTGAAAATGTTGTCAGATAAAAATGTAAGGAACACATTTCTCTTTTCCTCTTCACCGTTTTTGTGGATTGTACATTGGTTATCTCCTGCTAAAATAGCTGATGGAGGATTTTTAGATAAGCAGGTCAAGTGTTTAAACCCTGGCTTCAAAATTTCCAGTCGTTATACACTTAAGTTTGTAAAGTTCCAATAAGTATTTATTGCAAATAAGGACTTGTTGGAATACACTGTTCCAGTGTTTAGATGGAATAGCATCTAAACACTGGAACACTAACACGTATATAGCAGTATGCTCGCTTGTAAGAAGTGATGAGATAAGCAGGTTAATATGGACGTTAGATTCCAATGAGCTTCTCCAGAGGGCCCAAGAGAGTTAAATGACCAGTCCATGCAAAGGCATTATCTTAGTGGTAAGATTGCTGAAATTCCTCCAGCCCAAACAAGACCCATGGAAACTCAGGGAGTGTTACTAAATAATTTTCTTCTCTGTCCCAACATAATATCCTATTTCTCAACATTTGCACAGAGGCAACACCAATCTGGAAGGTACATTAGATACCTCTTTAAATATATTATGATTTAAAATAAAAATACTCATTAAAATAGGCTCTAGTCAACCACTGAAATGTTAACCCAATTGGGTGCATTTGGATTTTTGTAGATTCATGCAAAGGTCACAAGAAAGCAAAAGTAAATAAAAATTTTATAAAATGATGGGAAAATATAAAACTTATAAAATATAAAATTTATAAAATCGATCAAAGATTTTTAGAAATGAGCACATTCTGCTTGACTGATCAATTGATGTGATTAATTTTGGCTGAGGGAATTCCCATTTCCCAGATCTCAGTCAATCATCTGCCTCAATGTAACAATGAAAGTGAGAATATGTGTCGGAATCAGGAGTCATGATATTTGGAAGCTCTAATTTACAAATGAGAAAACCCGGTGGCAGAAAAAACCTGTCTGCTGGTGCTAAAGCGAACTCCTGCACATTTTGCACTCAAGTGCTGATCAGCAGCAATTTTCTTGGTGATGCATACGCAATCTCCAGACAGCCGCTTCTATTTACTGGCTGAAAGAGAAGATGCATGGCTCATGGACAAAGGGAGAGGTTAAGCAGGTTCTTGGGTGGACATGGGAAGTTTGGGTGAAGGCAGTCCAGAACAAGAGGTATATCCTGTACTCATGGTGGAAGGGAAGCCTCAGAGCCGACTAATGCATTGCATGTGAGAGAAGATTGCTCAGGAGGTAACAGCCAGATGTCCTGACCACAGGGCATGGTTTCAGCTGCACGAAATTCGAGGACACTTGTAGTCAAGGTAAAATCCCATCTTACGAAAATACTTCTATATAACTGCACCACACCAGCCCCTACACACCCTATCTACCATCTCATTATACACTGATAGTCACACATTTACAGTACTTAGACCTCAAACCCCTGACAGACACACAACACACACACACACACACACACACACACACACAAACACACACACACACACACACACAAACACACACACACACACACACACACACACAAAGCACATCACTGGCAACAGCAAGTTCTGATAAGGGAAGAGCAAGCATAGCTATATGGAGCCATCGAGGAGTCAATGCCATCTGTGATTGTGTGCGAGGCACTTGGTCGGTCAGGTCTTAAAGAATATAACTGCTAGACTGAGTCTGCAGCAGGTGGTGAAGGAAACAAGAAGAGGAAATAACATACTTGACTCATCCTTACCAATCTGCCAGCTGCAGATGCACCTATCCATGATAGTATCGGTAAGAGTGACCACCACACAGTCCTTGTGGAGTCAAAGCCCATCCTTCACATTGAGAATAACCTCCATCGTAATGTGTGGCACTATCACCATGCTAAATGGGACAGACTTTGAACCGATCTAGCAACTCAAGACTGGGCACCCATGAGGCGCTGAAGCAGAATTGTACTCCAGCACAATCTGCAACCTCACAGCCTGGCAAATCCCTCCCTCAACTATTACCATCAAACCAGGAATCAACCTTGGTTCAATGGAGGGTGCAGGAGGGCATGCCAGGAGCAGCAGCAGGCATACCTAAAAATGAGGTATCAATCTGGTGAAGCCACCAAACAGGGTGACTTGCATGCCAAATGGCAAAAACAGCAAGTGATGGATAGGGCTAAGCGATTCCACAACCAACAGATCAGGTCTAAGCTCTGCAGCCCTTCCTCATCCAGTCGAGGATGCTTGTGGACAATTGAACAACTCATTGGGGAAGGAAACTCCATAAATATCCCCATCCTTAACGATGGAGGAGCCCAGCACATCAGTGCAAAAGATAAGGCTGAAGTATTCACCGCAATCTTCAGCCAGAAGTGCTGAGTGGATGATCCATTTTGGCCTCCTCCAGTTGTCCCCGGCATCTCAGATGCTACTCTCCAGCCAATTTGATTCACTCCACGTGATATCAAGAAACATTTGGAGACACTAGATACTACAAAGGCAATGGGGCCCTGATAATATTCCAGCAATACTACTGAAGAGTTGTTCTCCAGAACTTGTCGCTTGCCTAGCCAAGCTCTTTCAGTACAGTAAAGTATGTTGCTTGAGTCTGCAGTTTATCAAGTATTTATGGATTTAGACTTTTACATGAGGTTGGGGTTTCTTGGCTAAATACTGCAGTTTACTTCATGAATAAACAAGGCAGCTAAATCTCGACCTAAGGATCCCATTGGTCTTATATTTCTGATGGCTCAGTGATTTTCGTTGTGTGAATCCTCAAGTCAAGTCTGGGAATTTCTCAGAGATGTCATGAGCCATGGCATCAGAGGGTATCCCAAGAGACCTAGTAACCAGCCAAGCATTTTGCACTGGGCTTCAGAGATCTGTGAGACAAGTAGCTGTGTCACGATAGATGCACCAAGGCAGGGCCTTGGATAGCAGGTATTCATGTCCAAGACTCACCGGTCTATAATTCCCAGCAAAGTCTCTGTTCCCCTTCTTAAACAATGGGACAACATTCGCTATCCTCCAATCCTCCGGGACTACACCAGAGACCAATGACGACCTGAAGATCTGAGCCAGAGGCTCTGCAATAGACCGGTGAGTCTTACTTCTGTTGTGGGCAAGGTTTTAGAAAAAATTATTAGGGATAGGATTTATAGTTATTTGGAGTGTAATAAATTGATTAGAAATAGTCAGCATGGTTTTGTAGCGGGTAGGTCGTGCCTTACTAACCTTATTGAGTTTTTTGAGAAGGTGACCAAAGAGGTGGATGGGGGCAAGGCAGTTGACGTGGTATACATGGATTTTAGTAAGGCATTCGATAAGGTTCACCATGGTAGGCTTCTGCAGAAAATGCAGATGTATGGGATTGTGGGTAATCTAGGAAGTTGGATCAGGAATTGGCTATCAGATAGGAGACAGAGGGTGGTGGTGGATGGTAAATATTCATCATGGAGTACAGTTACGAGTGGTGTGCCTCAGGGATCTGTTTTGGGGCCACTGTTGTTTGTAATTTTTATTAATGATCTGGATGAGGGTATAGTTGGGTGGATTAGTAAATTTGCTGATGACACCAAAATTGGAGGTGTGGTAGATTGTGAGGAAGGGTGTCATAGTCTGCAGGGAGACTTAGATAGGTTGCAGAGCTGGGCCGAGAGGTGGCGGATGGAATTTAATGCGGAGAAGTGTGAGGTAATTCACTTTGGTAGGAGCAACAGATGTGTCGAGTATAGGGCTAACGGGAGGACTTTGAATAGTGTGGATGAACAGAGGGATCTAGGTGTGTGTGTACATAGATCCCTGAAAGTTGGGAATCAAGTAGATAAGGTTGTTAAGAAGGCGTACGGTGTCTTGGCGTTTATTGGTAGGGGGATTGAATTTAGGAGTCGCAGTGTAATGTTGCAACTGTACACTACTCTAGTGCGGCCGCACTTGGAGTACTGTGTGCAGTTCTGGTCCCCGCATTACAAGAAGGATGTGGAGGCGTTGGAGAGGGTGCAGAGGAGGTTTACTAGGATGTTGCCTGGTATGGTGGGGAGGTCCTATGAGGAGAGACTGAGGGATTTAGGGTTGTTTTCGTTGGAAAGAAGGCGGCTAAGAGGGGATCTTATTGAAACATATAAGATGATTAGAGGTTTAGATAGGGTGGATAGTGATAGCCTTTTTCCTCGGATGGAGAAGGCTAGCACGAGGGGGCATGGCTTTAAATTAAGGGGGGGTAGCTACAGGACGGATGTCAGGGGTAGGTTCTTTACCCAGCGGGTGGTGAGGGATTGGAATGCCCTGCCTGCTGCGGTTGTAAATGCGTCTAGTTTGGGGGCGTTTAAGAGATCTCTGGATAGGTTTATGGACGAAAAGGGATTGGTATAGGCTAGTGGGTCATTGTTTTTGTAACTGGTCGGCGCAACATCGTGGGCCGAAGGGCCTGTTCTGCGCTGTAATGTTCTATGTTCTATGTTCTATTAAGATGTGCTGCTCATTGGGGGAATGGAATCCCTTCCTATTCCTGAACATTTTCAAATTTAAATGAGGAACTTACGTGGGCACATGTATATACTCACTGGCTCCTTCAACCATGGGAAATCATGCAATCTTGTTGAATCCTAGAATTTTCTTCCTCTGCTCTTCTCCTACAATTGGGAATGAAATTATTGTCATTCCTCAGAGCATATGGATCCATAACAACCTCCTTAATGCACAGACGATTGTGATATGTGACTGATAACACATGTGACAGCCTTGAAGGTCCAGTAGCATAAAGGCTCATTTTTACTATGCCCTTGAAAGCTACAGACTATGCAGTCTTGGCTGTGTTGCAATACCTGAGTCTTCATTCCACAAGGGATGGCATGGTGGCACAGTGGTTAGCATTGTTGCCTCACAGTGCCAGGAACCCGGCTTCAATTCCCGCTTGGATGACTGTCTGTCTGCAGTTTGCACATTCTTTCTGCATCTGCATGGGTTTCCTCTGGGTGGTCTGGTTTCCTCCCATAGTCCAAAAATGTGTGGATTAGGTTAACTGGCCATCATGCTAAACTGCTCCTCCATGTTAAGGGGATGTCAGGGGTATTGGGAGGGTAAAGATGTGGGGTTACGGTGATAGGGCCTAAGTGGGATTGTTGTCGATGCAGGCTCATTGGGCCAAATGGCCTCCTTCTGCACTGTAGGTATTCTATGAATCTATGATACAGACCTCAATGGGCGACTCTTTGGTAAAGCACAGGCTCCGCATGCATCGTGAATATAAGCATATTTCTTCTTGAAGACAGTGGGTGTATAGGGAGGGCTCTGACAGACAACCACCTTCACTCTCCTTTCCCTCTTCCCTGCAGCAACTGGCACTGCCCTGTCTGGCATAGTCTCTTCCTCCAATTACCAATGCAGACCAAGGAGAGTCACTAAGACAATGCTCATGACTCACCCTTTTTCCCAGTGACTCCTACATGTCCAATAAGTAGAGCAACACAGACCACCATCTTTTTGGTGAAACCTTGAGAGAGGTTTTGATAAAAATGTTGATAGGGCGTCAATGAAGTCTTGACAGTTTGTCCCAGAAGGTTTAAAGTTTATTTATTCATGTCGCAAGTTGGCTTACATTCACACTGCAATGAAGTTACTGTGAAAATTCCCTGGTTGCTACACTCCGACACCTTTTGGGCACACTAAGGGGGAATTTAGCATCTTCAATGCACCTAACCAGCATGCCTTTCAGACAGAGGGAGGAAACAGAAGCACCTGGAGGAAACCCACACAGACATGGGAAGAACATGTAGATGTGAAGTGCAATTTGCATCTCATTTGTTACTTTGACCCAAGCCAGGAATTGAATCTGGGTCTCTAGCACTGTGAGGCAGCACTGCTAACCCCTGTGCCACCGTACTGCTCATCAAGGTATTGTAATGAGTCCCGAAAGCCCCCTTCAAATGCAGTGTCATCAGTTGACCTCATCAGCAAGTGAATACTGAAAATTGAACATAATTTTCCGCCACACTCGAAATCCTGGACAATTTGTTTACTCCTTTTCAGCTGGTTGTTGCTCGGAGAAGTCATTACCAGCAATGACCTACCCAGCAAAATGTCACGCTGCCTCTTTAATGAGCACAAAATGCAATTTAATTGTCAGCCAACTTGTTAATGAATCTTTCTTCACTTGTGACTGGCATATACTTGAACACTTGTGCTAAACTGGCCATTTAAGAGACTATTTTTGTCACCTCAGAGATTCTTTAGCACCTAAAGTGAGAGAAGAAAGTTTTCAGTGATTCTATCTATTTCTATTATATATTTTATGTAATAGAAACCTGACACTGAATTACTGAACTAATTCTCTTCAGAGGTTGAAGGGATATTGTAAAGAATAGTTTACGTCAAACATTTGAAATATGGGTTTAGAAGTTTAAGCTTCCTGGATATGACTTACTATATGAGTCAAGATTTTAAATATATTTTTTGATGGAAATTTTGTTGCAAAGTTTTATCTGAAGCATTTCATTGTTGGGTTGACCAGAAAACTCCACATGTGAATTGCTATTAAACTTAAAGCAATTACTTGAATTATTTACTCAGTGCATCCATAGTTGCTTGAAGGTTTGAAAGCAATTCATCCTTTGTAAGGTGTGATTTGCATCACATTTGTTATTTGGGTGATAATTAAAATACTCATTGAGTGTAAAAGTTAATTTGCTGTAAATCATACAATCTGTAGGTTAAATCTGAATTGTCCATTATAATATCTGGTATGTATTAAAAAACCATTGATATGTTTTTGTATACTTTCTTACTAAACTGAGAACGATGTTGAACATCAGGACAGAGACACTCGAAACAGGGATAAACCAAGGAAGGTTTCCGGCAATAATTATTGGATCGCTGTACTAAATCAGGATATCAAGGGCCATAAAGTTGAAAACAGAAGCTAATCTACCTATGTCTTTATGTAGTGTCCTTCTGTCATTTTTCACAGTTTACTTTCCTACCCATCACAGAAAGGGATAAATATTGATACCAGCAGCAAACTGTGTTTTCCTAGATGGTGTTGAGTTCCTTTCGTATTGTAGTTGTACCATCCCAATGATTAGTAAATTTTTCATTGCATTCCTCACTTGAGCTTTGTAAATGGAAGCAAAACTTTGAGGATTAAAGAGCAATTCACTCATTGCAGAGTAAATTCACTCCTCCTCTCTTTTCATAGAATCATAGAATCCCTAGAATGTAGAATGGGGACATTCGGCTCATTGAGTTTGCAGCAACCACAATCCCACGCAGGCTCTATTCCCGTAACCCCGCATATTTACGCTACTAATCCCCCCTGACACTAGGGTCAACTTATTATGGACAATCAACGTAACCTGCACATCTTTGGACTGTGGGAGGAAACTGGAGCACCCAGAAGAAACTCACGCAGACAGGGGGAGAATGTGAAAACTCCATACAGACGGTGACCCAAGGTCGGAATTAAACCCAGGTCCCTGGGAGTCGTCAGTGCTAACCACTGTGCCACCGTACCACCCATCATGGTTTTGATACCATAGTCCATCTGAACCTCTGCTCAATTATAGCTCAGTAAGAAGTCTCACAACATCAGGTTAAAGTCCAACAAGTTTATTTGGTAGCAAAAACCACTAGTTTTTGGAATGCTTGCTTCTCCTTCATCAGGTGAGTGGGAATTCTGTTCACAGTAAGAAGTCTCACAAGACCAGGTTAAAATCCAATAGCGAGGGGGATTGAATATAAAAGTAGGGAGGTCTTGCTGCAGCTGTATAGGGCACTGGTGAGGCCGCAGCTGGAGTACTGTGTGCAGTTTTGGGCGCCGCACCTGCGCAAAGATATTTTGGCCTTGGCGGGAGTGCAGAGGAGGTTTACTAGGCTGATGCCGGAGTTGAGGGGGTTGAGCTATGAGGAGAGGCTGAATAAACTGGGCTTGTACTCGTTAGAGTTTAGAAGAATGAGGGGAGATCTCATTGAGACGTATAAGATGATGAATGGGATGGATAGGATAGAGGTGGAAAGACTCTTCCCGCTCAAAAAAGACAGTAGGACTAGGGGGCACAGCCTCAAGATAAAAGGGGGGCGGTTTAGAACGGAGTTGGGGAGGAACTTCTTCACTCAAAGGGTGGTGAATCTCTGGAATTCTCTGCCCGTTGAAGTGGTGGAGGCTGCCTCGCTAAATACTTTTAAGACGCGGGTTGATGGGTTTTTGATAAGAGAGGGGATTAAGGGTTATGGGGAGAGGGCGGGAAAGTGGAACTGAGACACGACAGATCAGCCATGATCTTATTGAATGGCGGGGCAGGCTCGAAGGGCTAGATCGCCTACTCCTGCTCCTATTTCTTATATTCTTATGTTCTTATAAAAGCCACTCAGTGGCCTTTGAGTGGCTTTTGTACCAAATAAACCTGTTGGACCTTAACCTGGTCTTGTGAGACTTCTTACTATGTTTACCCCAGTATTTCCACATTGTTCTGTTCACAAACAGGACATATAAAGACACAAGCTCAATTTACAAAATAATTTACAAAATAAAATCATAGCTCCCCAGATATGGGGGATTCAGTGCTGTCGAAGGTTAGGTAAAGTTGTTTAGACCTTTTCTTACTGTCTGATCTGTTGAAATTTCCCAGCATTTTCTGTTTTTGTTTTATTAATAATACATTGCCACTCTGAACTACATTTAGATATTTTGCAATTATTCTGTAGACAGTTAGCTTCCTCTGAGAGCAAGCTCCAGTGATTACAAGATCGAAGCTACACATGGCAACAACCATTCATTGTGGGGAGATTTAATATTGAAGGACATGCTTGAAGTGAGCAGCTTTGTTGACTTTATGGAGCAACTTAGCAGGAAGATATATGCCTGCAAGAATGTCTGATTTTGTTTACAGTCCTTGATACTGACTTTGGAGAGAAACAAGTTTTAGTGATCATTTAACATGATTAACATTTGAGAAAGTTATGCGGAAAAAGCATCATACACGTGTGTGTGTGTGTGTGTGTGTGTGTGTGTGTGTGTGTGTGTGTGTGTGTGTGTGTGTGTGTGTGCGCGCGCGCGCGCGGCGCTGGGGGGCAAACAAGAAAATAAGTATGTTTCGACTGTATTTATTGAGGATCACGCTATCTTAGATCAGGAAGAAATCAGCATATTAAATGATCCAATACTAATGGGTGACTTTTAGCTGTCCTTTTGAAATAGTCCAACAAGCCGTTCAATTGTATTGAACTGTTACAGAAAAGTCAAAGATAAAGAATAATGATTGGAGCACTCGATATTGGCTGAGACACCAGAAAAGACAATGGCAAAATATGTCCACAAAGTTTTCCCCACAAACATCTGGGGACTTATGCCAACATTGGTGTAGCTGTCCCACAGGCCACACAAAGAATAGTCTGATTTAAGTCACTGAATCGTATCCCAAATTCTTCCATCATCATCCCTGGATATGCTCTTCCCCCAGCAGGACAGGCTCTCCTAAAGTGACAGCAGATCAGCATGGGGTGGTTAGGCAGTGGCCCAAGGAGTCCTCAACATTGACTCTGGAGCCCAATACGTCACTTGGCATTAAGTCAAACATGAGTAAAGATATCTCCTGCTGGCTATAACTACCAACGTCCCTGAGCTATGGACTGAATGGGCTGCACTGTAGAATTCTTTTACTGTAACTAAAATGATAAAATGGGTCACACGATTTGATAATTCATATGTGGAAAAATATTCTGCCACTTTAAACACCACTTGGAAGAAGCACTAAAGGTAGCAAGTGTATACAATGTACTCTGAGCGAGGAACATCAATATTCATCACCAAGAGTGGCTCAGTAGCCCAGATCTGCCTGAGCTGGTTAAATCCTGGAGGATATAACTGCCCGATTGAGCCTCCCTCAGCAGTAACACCACACAGTCCTTATCAAGGCAAAGTTCCATTTTCACACTGAGGATACCCTTTGTCATGTTGTGTGACATTACCATAGCACTAAATGGGATGGATTCTTAAAAGATTCAGAAGCACAAAACTGGATATCCACGAGATGCTGTGTGTCATCAGCAGCAGCATTAATGTATTCAACAATGTGAAAGCTTGGCATATTCCTCATTCTTCCAGTATCATCCGCATAGTGGATCAACCATGGTTCAATACGAACTATGGAAGCACATGCCAGGAGCAGCACGAGGATTGGCTAAAAATAAGATGCCAAACTGATAAGGCTCCAATAAAAGATGGCATGTAAAATCAACATCAAAATTCTGCCAACAAATCATACCATTGTCGCCATTTGCACTGTTAACTACAACAGCTCTGATTCAGTTTAAATGAATTGTCAGTCTTCAGCCACTTTTGTCATCACTTGTCAGCGTCTCTGTGGCAGTCATGTCTCTGTCTATAAGAATTCCCCCTGTCCCACTCAATAAGAGTATCTGCGTTTATAACAATAGATTTTGTCCTTACTGGAATAAATCAGCAGTTTTCTCTGTAAATAGCAAATTCACTCAATTCTCTCCTTTATTTAACGAACAGAAAGGCATTTTTTTGAAAAAAGGCTTCCAACTTAAGAACATAAGAAACAGGAGCAGGAGTAGGCCATCTAGCCCCTTGAGCCTGCCCCGCCATTCAATAAGATCATGGCTGATCTGTCATGTCTCAGTTCCACATTCCCGCCCTCTCCCCATAACCCTTAATCCCCTTGCCTATCAAAAACCTATCAACCCGCGTCTCAAAAATATTTAGCGAGGCAGCCTCCACCACTTCAACGGGCAGAGAATTCCAGAGATTCACCACCTTTCAGTGAAGAAGTTCCTCCTCAACTCCGTTCTAAACCGCCCCCCCTTTATCTTGAGGCTGTGCCCCCTAGTCCTATTGTCCTTTCTGAGCGGGAAGAGTCTCTCCACCTCTATCCTATCCATCCCATTCATCATCTTATATGTCTCAATGAGATCTCCCCTCATTCTTCTAAACTCTAACGAGTACAAGCCTAGTTTATTCAGCCTCTCCTCATAGTTCAACCCCTCAACTCCGGTATCAGCCTAGTAAACCTCCTCTGCACTCCCTCCAAGGCCAAAATATCCTTGAGTAAGTGCGGCGACCAAAACTGCACACAGTACTCCAGCTGCGGCCTCACCAATGCCCTATACAGCTGCAGCAAGACCTCCCTACTTTTATATTCAATCCCCCTCGCTATGAAGGCCAGCATCCCATTTGCCTTCCTGACCACCTGCTGCACCTGCAGGCTGGGTTTTTGCGACTCATGCACAAGGACCCCGAGGTCCCTCTGCACTGTTGCATGCTGCAGTTTTTCGCCACGTAAGTAATAGTCCTTCCTACCATTATTCCTACCAAAGTGGACAACCTCAGATTTGCCAACATTAAATCCCATTTGCCATTTCCTGGCCCATTCGTCCAGCCTATCTAGATCCTCCTGCAGACTCTCCACACCCTCCGCACAATTTGCCGTTCCACCAATCTTGGTGTCATCAGCAAATTTCAACACCATACACTCGGTTCCCTCCTCCAGATCATCTATATAAATGGTAAATAGCTGAGGCCCCAGCACCGACCCCTGGGGCACTCCACTGGTCACCAACTGCCAATCTGAATAGCACCCATTGACCCCCACTCTCTGCCTCCTATTTGATAGCCAATCCTCTATCCACGCTAACACCCAACCCCCAACTCCATGCCCCCTGACCTTCTGTAATAACCTCTTGTGAGGCACCTTGTCAAACGCCTTCTGAAAATCCAGAAACACCACATCCACCGGCTCTCCTCTATCCACCGCCCTAGACACATCCTCATAGAACTCCAATAAATTCATCAGACACGACTTCCCCTTAACGAAACCACGCTGCATCTGCTCTATCAAACAATTCTCCTCAAGATGCCTCACTATTTTCTCCTTGATGACGGATACTAACATTTTACCTACAACAGACGTTAAACTAACCGGCCTATAATTCCCTGCCTTTTGCTTGCCACCCTTCTTAAACAACGGCATAACATTAGCCATTTTCCAATCTTCCAGCACTTCCCAGGAATCCAGCGAGGTTTGGAAAATAATCACCAAGGCACCACTGCCATTTCTTTCAGAACCCTTGGATGCATTCCATCTGGTCCTGGGGACTTGTCCACAATCAGTCCCTCCAGTCTTTCGAGCACTGCCTCTCTAGTAACAATAATGTCATTCAGGCCCTCCACTCCTACCATCTTTCCATCGCTAACACCTGGTAAATTATTCACGTCCTCCTCCGTGAAGACCAAAACAAAAAAGTTATTCAAGGCCTCAGCCATTTCCCCATCCTCTATCTCATCCCCCCTCTCATCCTCTAAGGGTCCAACGTTCACCCTAGCCAGCCTCTTCCTTTTTATATATTTATAAAAACTCTTGCTATCCTTTTTTATATTAAGCACTAGCCCAGCTTCATAGTTTATCCTACCCTTCTTTATCAACTTCTTTGTCATTCTTTGTTGACATTTAAACCTCTCCCAATCCTCTTCTCGCCCACTACTCTTAGTTACTCTAAACGCATCCGCTTTTAATTTAACACTTTCCTTTACCTCCTTCGTTATCCACGGCTGATTATCTCTCCTCCTACGATCCTTTTCAACCATCGGAATAAATTTCTGCTGAGCACCAAGAAAGATCTCCTTAAAGATCTTCCACTGTTCCTCAGCAGAAGAACCTTCCAACGCGCTCCCCCAATCAACATTCGCCAATTCCTCTCTCATCCTACCGTACTCCCCTCTGTTCAAACAAAGGACGTGTGTCCGGGAACCCACTTTCTCCTCCTCCATCTGCACCAGAAACTCCACCATGCAATGATCACTCTCCCCAAGAGGATCCTTCACCACAAGGTCCCTAATTCTACCCGCCTCATTACATAACACCAGATCCAAGATAGCTCGCTCCCTCGTCGGCTCCAACACACACACAGTTCAATGAAACTATCCCGGCAGCATTCCAAGAACTCCTCCTCAAGCCCACCGTGTCCAACATGGGTCGACCAGTCAATATGTAGATTGAAATCCCCCATAATTATCGCCGTTCCATTCCAGCACGCTGCATTTATTTGCGCGTTAATAGCCCGTCCCACCTCCAGATCATTATTTGGGGGCCTATAAACGACACCCACCAGCGACTTCCTCCCTTTGCTGTTCCTAATCTCCACCCACAACGATTCCACTTTCTGTTCTTTGGTTCCTATACCATCCCTTACTACCACCCTGATGCTATCCTTAATCAGTAGAGCTACGCCCCCCCCTTTTTCCTCCTGCCTATCCTTCCTAAACACTTGATACCCCTGGACATTCAGCTCCCAGTCCCTGTCACCTTGCAGCCACGTCTCTGTAATGGCCACCAGATCATATCCATTTGTGCTGATCTGCGCCACCAGCTCATCCACTTTATTCCGAATGCTTCGTGCATTCAGATAAAGTGCCTTCATCCCAGCCTTCACCTGGACCTTATTTGCCAGAACGCCACCAACCATACTCACACCCCCTACTCCCTTTATTATTGGGACATCCTTGGCCTCTTCCCTTACCTGTACCCTCTCCTTAACTTTAGACCCTGTAATGTCACCAGCCCTTGCACCCACCCTTCCCCTCCCCCCACCCCCACCCCCACCCCCCCCCCCCCCCCCCCACCCCCCCCCCCGCCAATTAGTTTA
Source organism: Carcharhinus amblyrhynchos (assembly GCF_965287045.1). Classification (NCBI taxonomy): domain Eukaryota; kingdom Metazoa; phylum Chordata; class Chondrichthyes; order Carcharhiniformes; family Carcharhinidae; genus Carcharhinus; species Carcharhinus amblyrhynchos. The sequence goes on from NC_137324.1 coordinate 143,849,221, forward strand.
AAGCCCTATCTACAGTCCTATCTACACAATTCGCCAGGACTCTGGTCCCAGCATGGTTCAGACCAACACCATCCCACCTGAACAGGTCCCCCCTACTCCAATACTGATGCCAATGTCCCATAAATTCAAACCCATTCCTCCCACACCAATCCCTGAGCCACCCATTCACTTCCTTAATTTTATCAACCCTACACCCCTCTGCACTCGGTTCAGGCAGTAGTCCAGAGATAACCACCTTGTCGGTTCTACTTTTTAATTCCATTCCCAGCTTTTCATACTCCCTCCCCAGATCCTCGGTTTGCATTTTGCCTACGTTGTTGGCACCCACATGTACTACAACGACCGGATTCTCACTCTCCCACTCCAGGTTCCTCTGCAGCCCAGATGCGACATCCCGGACCTGAGCACCAGGCAGACAACACACCCTTCTGTGCACTTTGTCATTGTGACAAAAGACAGTGTCAATACCCTTAATCAACTTGTTTTAGAAGAAAACTGATTCCCTTGAACTGTTAAACCTGACTAAGTTATTTTAATAGATTGTGCTTTCTTAATTTCAGAAAGCAAGTTGGATTAACATGGATATTTACAATTCCCTTTCAAAGATTAAATACAATAATCAGAACTAAAACATATTTCCTGTTTTAATCAAAGGGTCTCTTTGGTGCTGTTTTAACAAGAGGTGCTTACCTGACATCCGAAGTAATACAAATATAAATCATACGTACAAAACGGGACAGCAGGGTGGCGCAACGCCGGCATACCCACATCGTGATCAATGTATGCATGGATACTTTATTCCACAGCAGTGCTAAAAAAAAGTGAGCAACAAACTTTACAATTAGTGATCAACTTAGAGTACAACCAGAGTGTTCAAATTTGTATTGTTTTTCTTAAGATGTTAACTTTTGTTTGTTTACGGGATGTGAGCATCGCTGGTTAGGCAAGAACTTAATGAATGCGGAGGCTGCCCGGTGGGGAGGCAATCTGGGTGCAAGTCCTGTCTCTGTGCTTTGGCATTGTATTTACATAACTAATAATAATGGGAAAAAAATCCCTCTAAGTCTCCCCCTCACCTCCCCTCAACTGCCACAAACTTCCTATGACCCATCTATGCAAATCTACGTTAACCCATGTCCCCACCCACCCCATGGCCCTCTTACCCTCTTATGCCCACTTAGTACCCTTCTAAGGACTCTCTTTGCTCTTTCCCACATTCCAAATTAATAGCTACTCATGCCAAGCCATGCCTCCCACTCTCCACCCTTTTCTCTACTGCCCCATTGCCAACTCACTGAGTATCTTTGGACAGTTCCATATCAGCTTTAACAATTCCTGGACAGCTATTATAACATTCCCATTGCTGGAGAGCTTTAACAACTTTAACACCTCCTTGACAGCTTTGCCAACTTTGAAACTTCCTTGACTGTTGGACAGTTCCTTGACAGCTATACAATTATTTAATAATTCCTTGCCCCTGTATAGTTCTTTGACAATGTGACAGTTCCAATGAGTTTGTGCATTAAAAAGTTTATAATCATGTTCACCAAAAGATGCCTTACCTCTCCCAAATACATCCCAAGACACCAAAGAGGTATCAAATTTCAAATGAATCCATCAAGTTTAGTCCAGCTCTTATCCGGTCTAATCTGCATATTCTGGATTCCATACTCCTGGCCTTCCAAAATCCCACTCTGATGGAGGTAGCTGGCAATTTAAATGGTCAGCAACCTCCATAAATTGATAACGTGCAAACTTTAACCCAATCCCTACAACGCTGGGCAATGCTGGGTTTGGGTCCAGGATTTTGAATTTTCAGCTAGTTCAAGGACTTTGGCCGCAACAATGATCTAGGTCTTTGGATATTATTTCAACCCAACTCACCCAGTAGGAAATTGATAGGATTGAATTGGCTGTCCCGTTTATAATATGACCAATGTATTTTCCCTTGAAGTCAACAGAATGCAAAATCTGGCATGGTATAAATGATGAGCCCATCCAAACTTCTGTGTTTTCCTGTAAGTATGTTAAATTAAAGCTATTCCCCTTTGATGCATTTATGTGACATTCCTTTGTCAGCTATCTTAATAACTGTCATTTTTGATTAACATCTCTTTTAGTAAAAAGTTCATATGTCAGTGCTACGCATCCATACTGAATATTACAGTTGAATGTCAAAGATTTTTTTTAAAGTGTTGAACTTTTATTGAACAGTCACCTTTTCCTTATCTGTCTTCACTATGTTTTTCCCTAGTTGCTTCTTGTCACTTTCCAAATGTCATATTGTGCTATAATAGCAGCAGTTTTTAGTTCTTAAAGAGCATCTGATATATGAAAGTTGCAAAAAGCAAAAGTGCTAAGAGTGCAGTTAAATCTCAAAACTCAAGACCAAAAAACCCATGCTAACTCATTCCATAATCTATTCAAGTTATAATCTCAATCATACATTGTACCACAAGATGAACAAGATGCCTACTCACAACATGTGTATTTTTGGTACATAATCTACATTCAAACTGGTCTTGTTGTGCAGTGTCTGATGTCCCTGTATCTGAGCCAGCAGCCCCATGTTTAAATCAGGAATTTATGGTCATGGTTGGTGTGTTCCAAATCCAGCCAAGCGGGTCGGGTATCTACTTATACATTTTCCCAACACATGCCAGTGGCAGGTGGTAAGAATAGTAGGGCTTCCCAATTAGCCAGTCATAGATAGAACGTTGGAGCTTCTGCCATCACTTTTCATAATTCCAGATTACAACATCATTTAAAGGTGTGTGTTGCCACAGCAACTTGGCCTCCTTGAGTCAATCCTAATACGCCATTACCTCTACATAAGCAAAAAATAGAAACAAAACAGTCGATCACTCAGCCAACTTTTCGCCAACTCCAGCGTGATACCACCATCAAACACTTCTTCCCTTCACTCCCTCTGTCAGCATTCCACAGAAACTGTTCCCTCCGGGATAACCTAGTCCACTCCTCCACTATAAGCAACACCTCTCCCATCACTCATGGCACCTTCCCATGCAATCGCAGAAGGTGTAACACCTGTCCCTTTACCTCGTCTAAGCTCACCATCCAAGTTCCAAAACATTCATTCCAGATTAAGCAGCGTTTCACTTACACCTCTTTCAATTTGGTCTATTGCATTTGCTGCTCCCAATCTGGTCTCCTCTTTATCAGAGAAATCAAGCGTACACTGGGTAATCGCATTGCTAAACACCTTCAGTTTGTGCACAATCAGGACCCTGACCTTCCAAATGCTTGCCATTTTAATAAGGGGAAGCGGGGGTGGGGGGGGTGGTGGGTAGAAATCCTGCTCCCATGTGCCCACATGTCTGTCCTTGGCTTACTGCAATGTTCCAGTGAAGCTCATGCGATCTGGAGGAACAGCATCTCATCTTCCGGCTAGGCACTTTACAGCCTTTCGGTCTCAATATCGAATTCAACAACTTTGAATGATTTGCTCTACCCCACCTCGATCTTTTTGTTTCCATTCTATTTTATTTAACTTTTTTTACTGTTCTCTACCTTTTATTTCTTTATTGTCTTTCTTCATTTTTCTTCCCCCCCCATTCTTTTCTGCTGCTTTATGCCCCTTCCCTGACCTTTTCTCCACCTTTGCTTCTCCTTTTCTAAACTTACCTTTGTTCCATCCATTTTCCTCCCACCTTCCCCAACATCTTCATTTTAGCTTCTCTGCCATTTGGCCATTCTCTCTCCAGACAGCTATTAGCTGATTTCTCTGGTTTCTATGGCTATGACTCACCTTCCATTCTCGCCCCCTGCAATATAAATATCTTCCACTTTCTATGCCTTTTATTTTTGACAAAGGGTCATCTCGACTCAAAACGTCAGCTCTTTTCTCTCCTTACAAACGTTGCCAGACTTGCTGAGATTTTCCAGCATTTTCTCTTTTGGTTTCAGATTCCAGTAACCACAGGAATTTGCTTTTTTTTTACACACAGTTAGATGTTATTTTTTACTGGCTCTTTGAGTTTGTGAACTGCTTGCTGTTGAGATGAGGAAGTTTGCAGGAAGTGATGCATCACAAGGACAAGGCCTTTGTTCTGAATTCAAGAGTTCCACAGGCTACTTAGTCCCAGTTATGGGGACTATTATACTACAGCATGACAGGAAAATTGGAGCAGCAGCAGCAGCAAAGAGGATAAGTCACTTGCAGAGGGAAAGAGATGGAAGAAGTGCTCCCAGTAGGACACCTTATCCACCCTTAGTGCACCTATGCCAAGAGCTATAGTTTCTGTGGTTTACAAGGTTGTCACCGAATACTGCCATCTCTTCTAACCAGATCTGCAGGAGACTCAGAACAGAATTGATATCAGGATAATTCCAAGTTAGAGCAGCTGACATGCCCAATACCTCCCAGTTTATCATCCAATATCGAAGTGAGAGTGACTTCCCATGACAACAAGCTAGCATTTGACCAAGGCCAACACCATGGAGCCTGAGCAAAACTGGAGTCAATGAAAATTAGAGGGAGAGCCCTCTGCTGGTTGGAGTAATACCTGACACAAAAGAAGAAGGTTGTGGTGTTTGGAGGTTGATTATCTCAGCTCCAGGACATGACTGCAGTGGCTCCTCAGGGTAGTGTCCTAGGCCCAACCATCTTCAGTTACTTCATCAATGACCTTCTTTCCACCAAAAGATCAGAAGTGGGAATGCTCACTGATGACTGAACAATGTTTACATTCACAGCTCCTTAGAGTTGAAGGAGTCCTTGACCAAATGTAGCAAGACCTGGACAATATCTAGGCTTGGGCTGACAAATGACAAATAACATTGGCACCACACAAGTTCCAGGCAAAGGCCATCTCCAACAAGATTGAATCTAACCATTGCCCATTGACATTTATTGTCATGAATTGCTAAATCCCCTACTGTCAACATCCTGGGGGTTACCATTGACCAGAAACTGAACTGGACTAGCCATATGAATACAGTGACTATAAGAGCAGATTAGAGGCCAAGAATCCTGTGTGATTAACTCACATCCTGACTCCCCAAAGCTTGTCCACCATCTACAAGGCACAAGTGTAATAGAATACTCTCCACTTGCTGGATGAATGCAGGTCCGAGAACAATTGAGACACTACATTTTCCCCCCACCATCAATGATCAGTGGCAGCAGTGTGCACTATCTAGAGGATGCATTGTAGGGATTCACCAAAGCTTCTTCAGCAGCACCTTCTAAACCCATGACCACATCCATTTAGAAGGACAAAGATAGCAAATATATGGGAACACCACCACCTGCAAGTTCCCCTCCAAGCTACTCACTATCCTGACTTGGAATACTTTGCTGTTCCTTCACTATTGCTGGGTCAAAAGCCATGAACTTCCTCACTAACAGCACTATGGGTGTACCTGCATCTCATGGACTGCAGCAGCTCAAGAAGGTAACTTGCCACCACTTTCTCAAGGGCAAATAGCAGAGGGCAGTAAATGCTGACTTAGCCAGCGATGGCCATGACACATAAATTAATTTTAAAAATAAGTAAAGTGCTAAAGTTGAAGGATAAACTATTCCAGAGTTATCTCATACAGCAACTAGGAGCCAGGAAGAGCGGATACAAGCAGTGGATGCTGGAATCTGAAACCAAAAGAAAAAACGCTGGAAAATCTCAGCAGGTCTGGCAGCATTTGTAATGCTGATTGAGTGCTTGAGTAGACTATTGGTCAATCCTCATGAGTAGGGAATTAAGCATCTGAGGAAATGACGTGTGAAAGTAAAATTGTGGGAAAAAGGCATTAGTTATTTCTTGCCAGTGGCAAGTTGCAGACATTTATGATCAATCACACAGCTTGGTTGATTAAACAAGTTTAAGAAAAATAAGCACTCAATCTTTTTCCATCATAAGACATGCAGATCATTCCAAGATGCTCATATGGTGGCTTGCAAAAAATGTGCATTTCTGTTTTTAAACAATCAAGGTAGAACAACTTTGCTAAAAACCCCCAGGTCTCAACTCAATGAATTAATATACAATTGAAACATTATAGAAAGGTATCAAATGTCAATGAATAGTAGTAAATTGTACATGTTTACAAGTGTTTGACAACTGAAACACATGTTTCAGTTGTCAAACACTTGTAAATATGTACAATTTATTTACAATAATGTAAATGTACATTTTTTGGTCACAGTGTTTGATTGTTCAGCTGATGTCAAGTTAACTTCTTACAAGTTCATGTTTTCAAGTTTATTTATTAGGGTCACAAGTAGGCTTACATTAAGATTGCAATAAAATTACTGTGAAAATCTCCCATTCTGGTGCTTGTGGATGCTGGAATCTGAAACCAAAAGAGAAAATGCTGAAAAGTTTGAGCAGGTCTGGCAGCATTTGTAATGCTGATTGAGTGCTTGAGTGGACTATTGGTCAATCCTCATGAGGAGGGGGTTAAGCATCTGAAGAAATGATAAGTGAAAGTAAAATTGTGGGAAAAAAAGGTACTGAGGGAGAATTTAGCAATGCACCTAACCAGCACATCTTTCAGACTGTGAGAGGAAACTAGGGCAGTAAGAGGAAACCCACGGAGACAAGGAGAGAACATAGAAACTCCACACAGATAGTGACACAAGCCAGGAATCGAACCCAGGTCTCTGGTGCTATGAGGCAGCAATGCTTAGTACTGTGCCATAGTACCACCCCCACTTAGTCAATGTATTGTGTCCAAAGCCATTGGAAGAAGGCCATTGCTGCTGATAATAATTGATACCTATCAGCCTTGTTATCAATGAGGAGATCAGTGAAAAATGCTCCTGACTTTCTCAAGTACTCTTAACATTTTGTAAAGTTCAATATGATCTGAGGATGTCTCAGAGGGCTGTCATTTTTGATGAAGTGACAGTGCTATCAGTAGAAGATAAATGAGCAGACTCTATCCTAGGATTCAATACAATTCTAGAATGTTTCATTGGTGCTGCAAAAATATCACATAGATCTCAAAATGTTTCTGAATCTGCAAACACATGAAGGGAACGAGTTCATGAAATTTGTTATCATCACCGCCACTCAAAAATATTTTTCTGTACTCTAAAACTGTGTCAGCTTTTGAACACTTTAAATTGCCTCGTAACTTTCACTGCTCGAAAGGGAAAAACCTCAGCCTCTCCAGAAAACTGCACTCTTGTTTCCCTGTTACTATTCCAGTAGATCGCTGCCTCTCCCTCACTTAAAGCTTTGTCTTCTTTCGCAAAGGTGTGGTGTTCAGAATGGTGTCCACTAATCTACTAATTTCAAACATTGGTTGAATACCTAGTGAACAATAATCTCATGTTAAAATCTATTTTTAAAAAGGTATCATCTGATCCCACTACACATGCCTAATTTTAGCTACTTATATTTACTGATGTATTTCAGGAGGAGCTTGTATTCATAAAGAGCCTCATCATAAGAAGGCATATGGAATCCTTTCATTTATCGGCTGAGACATAGGCTGCGATTCTCCTGAATGAATAAGAAGTGCTGCAGCCAGCGGACAGCGCTACTGAGGTGGGTTTCAACCACTCTAAAGTTTAAAAAATGACCCACATGAATCACGCTGGGCCCAACGTGCCAGGCGTGTGAGGCTTCCATATAGGTGATCAGCTTTCAGCAGACATTCAAAAGCACTTCCACTTTTCTTTCGCTCAGAATAACTGAAGGAAGACTAACCCAGTATTACATTAATACAGAAAACATTTCGGGTTGATCTTTTTGAGTTATAATTGTGGATTTACAGTCTCTACTGCAACAAGAATCCAGAAAAAAAAATCATTGATACCTGTAAGTGAACTGCTCACCAAAGATTTAGTTTATCACAAGACTAATTAGATGTTCCATTCAATGTCCACTTAAAATGCGATATAACTGAATCAAATCTGCAGTTTTCCCCATGACAACTGCATCTCAATAATTCCATCTTTCATACATACCCATATAATAGACTAAGGTGTAGTTCAAAAAATGGACCGAGTGCAGGACCAACAGGTGGGCACAGTACGCTAGGGTTTTGAGCTTGTATACAATAAAGTAAAGCAATATAGATTAGCACATATTAAAGCCTCACAAGTTTCCAATCTCATCTAATCATTGGAAGTCAAATGCTTCCTACACAGCTGGGGGGAGAGTTGGCCCAATACCAGCCCTTGCGTACCTTGCATTACAAAAAAAGTAACATGATAGTGACCAATTGCCCACTGTCACATTTGTAGATGCTGAAAATGCTAAGAAAGCCATCATATAAAGACTTACATTCTTGCATAGCACCTTATCATGCCTCATGATGTCTCAGAATTCCAGTGAATGACATTGAAATATAATGAACAGTCGCAAAATGATGTTGAAAGAGTCTGGTGCTTTAATTAAAAGTCTTCACATGTAGGACTCAGCAGGATTGTGAAGTGTGGTATTGTCATTACTCTAATGTCAATCTCAAAGCCAAGGGAGCCACAAAACCAAAGGAGCCACAACAAAAAACAAACTCATGAAACTTCTAAGAGCTATCAAATGAGCCAATGTGTAAATGGACAAGATTCTGCATCCTCACCTCATATGTCAATGGCACACTTATTTTGATATGTTATTTAACTAATATGAATGATCCTTATGAGGATCTCACTGGATGAAGTGAGATGATTGGATATAGGTTTAAAGAAAATAGTAGCAGAGGAGGTGACATCAGCCCATCAGATGTCTGCCGCTGAAAGAGATTTATTTTTCGGTCCTTGGCAGTAGCTCCATTGATTATGGCACCTCTAATGAATAACCATGCACTGCACGTTTTAGAAGCTTTCTGCCACCACCACTTCGCACACAAGTCCCCCCACCCCCTCCCTGCCCACCCCTCCACCCCGTCCACCCCTCCACCCCGTCCCCATTCTCACTCTCTATTTAAAATAATTTCCGCTTTAATCCTTCAGCCTATTACTTTTAATCTACACCCTTGGTGACTCCCCTAATTTAGAAAAAGATTCTTTCCACTCTGTCAATGCTCTCTCATTATTTTATGTACTTCAATTAAATCTTCCCTCAAAAACCTCCTCAGCCTGTCCAATCTTGAGCTTGGCAGGGTTAAAAAATGTAACGGTAAGAGAAAAAAAAATAGTAACATGAAGCTTGTGGCTTCAACAAGAAGCTTTGCAGGCAATAAATAAAAGCCAATAAAAAACAAATGATATTAGAAAGCATTCCTTTCAAGGAAGTTATGATGCGGAGATGCCGACGTTGGACTGAGATGGGCGTAGTAAAAAGTCTCATAACACCAGGTTAAAGTCCCACAGTTTTAATTGGAATCACAAGCTTTCAGAGCTCCTTCAGAGCAGCAACTCACCTGATGAAGGAGCAGTGCTCCGAAGACTTGTGATTGCAAATAAACCTGTTGGACTTTAACCTGGTGTTGTGACACTTCTTACTGTTTCAAGGAAGTGTCAGAGACTTGAAAAAATAATGCAGTGTTAAAAACTGGGTCCAGACATAACAGCTATGATGAAAAGAGGAATCATTTCAGGCTTAATGGAGCGTGAACTGATTGTATCAACAATGAACTGTCTGATCTGCCCTGGATCTGTTGGTCAGAAAAGCCCTTACACCTGACTCAAAGGGCCATTGGGGATCCTGGCTGGGGCTAGCTATCACCAAGAATCACCCCCATAGAATATAAGAGCAAGGAGGTTATGGTGGAACTATATAAAACATTAGTTAGGCCACACCTGGAGTAACTGTATGCAATTCTACTCACCTCATTATTAAAAAGGATGCAATTGCATCAGAGAGGGCATAGAGGGGATTTAAGAAAATGTTGCCAGGAATCAATAAATGCAGCTTTGAGGAAAGTTTGGATTGGCTGAGATTATTCTCCTTAGGGGTAGGATCTTTCCACCTTGCTGTGCTGCTGGAGTGGCTGGTGGGGAGTACTAATCTGATACCCTGGCATTGCCCACCAGGCACTGGGCAATGCCAAGGGGTGAGCCTGATGGCGTGTGGTACGATGGAGTGAAGCCAGATGGGGGGAATCTCGGGGAAGATCCATTGGAGGAGAGGGAAGGAGGGAACCCTGCTCTGGGGGGGTGGGGGCTGGGCTGGGGGGTTGAGGCCAGCAATTGGGGTTTGAGGCTGGCAATCGGGGGGAGGTGTCTGTAGGGAATGGGGCGGGGTGATGCAGTGATGGTGTGGGGAGTGTGACAGAACACCATGGCCTGAATTTTTGCTCCCAGGTCGGGAGCGCAGAGTTGTGACAATTCCTGACTTCGTAAACCCAAACCCAAGAAAAAGTGCCTCAGATGTCCTAGGTTTCAGTCTATGGAGTGGAGGAAGGTAGCAGCCCCAGAAAGTATCCTAAGATTGCTAGGTGCAGAGGTAGGCTGGGTGGAAGACCCGCTTCAGTGCTCTGGCACTTTGCTAAAGTGTTCATAAAATGAAAAGCAGCCCTTCAGCCCTCACCCCACCACAGTCTCTACATTCTCCATCCATGCCAACCCATACTAACAAATGCACATAGCATTCCACCCGCCCCCATGCCCACTCATACTGTCCATGCTAAACTTCATTCCTCCATCAACCTTCGTGGCCACTCCATACTAATATATCCCCCTCCGTGTGTGGGGTGTCAGGGAGGGGTAGTACCTTTGGTGGGGGAACATGTCGCGTCCTTTCAGGGCGGTTTGTCCATCCTTTGTCCCCACCTGGCACTCAGCTCTCACCTGTGGCTCCCTGTAGCTGTTTGCATGTGACAGCGGCCACACCCCGGGCAACGGCCTCGACAAGCCGGCTAAACCAGGTGAGGGTAGCCGACGGGTCTCAACCCTCGGTGAGATAGGGAGATGTCTATCCCAGCTCGTGAAGACAGAGTCCGATGGCTTGAGCAGATGGGACTAATGGAAGGTCCAACGGTCAAGAAGGCGGTCTCTGCAAGCGTCGTGGAACGCAAAGAGTGGACAAGACACAGAAGATGTCCTGGTCATCCACTGCAGCTAGTCCCACCTCCAGCTGTCTTGACTCATGTCTTGCCACTGGATCTAGATGGAAATTGGGAAGAGAGAGTGGGGCTGACGCTGCACAACTCTCCCTCACTTTAATCCAATAGTTTCGACACGATCATCATCATCATCATCTGTGGCGATGGGCGAGCGACGAAGCAGCAGGTGTGGATACACTGGGAGCTGTAGTCACGGACCTGCACGCAGGCGGCTCAGGTCTAATGGTCATTTTCCACTGATCGAAGCAGCAGTGGAACTCAGCGTCTACCTGGACGACTGAGCAGTCCTCTTCAGGAACGCACTGGTCACCTGCATAGAATGAGGAAGGGGCTAGAAAAGATGCCCTAAACATTGCCTGCTTCACTACACCCTGGCCAGTTTACCACGGCTGGTGAGGGTCCCATCTTGCAGTCGAACAAACAAAATAAAACACAAGGTAATACCACTTACGATTGGCACTTGGAACGTGTGCATGCTTTTGGACAACCCTACAGCAGACAGACCAAAGAGAAGAACAGCCTTAGTTGCCAGAGAGCTTGCAAGATACAACATTGACATTGCAGCCCTGAGCGAAACTCGTCTTGCCAACGTAGGTCAGTTGACTGAAACTGGAGGTGGATACACTTTTTTCTGGAGCAGTTGCAGCAGTGATGAGTGTCGTGATGCTGGAGTTGGATTCACCGTCAGGAGTCATCTTGTTCGGGAACTTGATAGTGTACCCAAGGGTGTGAACGACCAGCTTATGACATTACAGCTTCCACTACAGAACAGAAGTCAAGCCACCCTGATCAGCACCTTTGCCCCCACAATGAACAACTCGGACGAGATGAAAGACAAGTTCTATGAAGAACTAGACGCCCTATTATCAGCAGTGAGCAGTACCGACAAGCTGATCTTGCTTGGCGATTTCAATGCAAAAGTAGGGTGTGACTCTGCAATCTGGCAGAGAGTCATTGGGAGGCATGGAGTGGGCAAGTGTAACAGTAACGGTCTACTTTCAATGAAGACCTGTGCAGCACACGACCTCCTCATCACCAACACAACCTTCCGTCTGCCTACCTGTAATAAGACCTCCTGGATGCACCCCCGCTCTAAGCATTGGCATCTTATCAACTATGTCATTGTCAGGAGAAAAGACGGGCAGGATGTCAGAGTAACCAAGGCCATGTGTGGTGCTGACTGCTGGACAGATCACAGGGTCATTGTCTCCAAAATGAGGCTCCGCATCAGACCCAAGAGGCGACAACAAGGAAGCAAGGTTATGAAAAGAATCAATGCGGCCAAGCTGAAGAACCCCAGCAGATCTTGAACACTGGCTGAAGACTTAGAAATCAAGCTTGCTGATCTACACCTCGCGGGCAGCACTAAGGACGACTGGGAACGCTTCAGGGATGTTATCCACACATCTGCGCTGAAGATGCTCGGGCCCTCCACCCACAAGCAGCATGATTGGTTCGATGAGAATGATGAGATACAGGCTCTACTTGTTGAAAAGCACCATCTTCATCGGGCCTGTCAGAATGACCCATCATCAGCTGCCAAGAAAAATGCTTTTACCAGTGCTCGCAGGACAGTCCAGAATAAACTGTGTAAAATGCAGGATGCCTGGCTGAGCGCCAAGGCAGATGAAATACAGGGATACGCTGACAGAAACGACTTGAAACGGTTCTGTGAAGCCCTCAACACTCTCTACGGACCTCAATCTCTCGGGAGCTCCCCCCTCCTGAGTACAGACGGTATAACTCTCATTACAGAGAAGGCTCAGATCCTGCTGAGATGGGCTGAACACTTTGAAGCCATCCTTAACCGATCGTCATCTATTAACGATGAGGCAATAGACAGGATTCCCCAGGTCGATATCAACAGTGCCATGGATGACCCACCGGTAATAGCCGAAGTCACGAAAGCTGTCAGCCAGCTATCCAGTGGCAAAGCCCCAGGGACAGATGCCATACCCGCAGAGATCTATAAAGCTGTAGGTCCTGTACTTATCGAGAAGCTCACCGAGTTGTTCCAGTCCTTTTGGAAGCAAGGATCCATTCCTCAGGAACTAAAGATGCTTCCATCGTACACCTCTACAAGAGGAAGGGCAATCAGCAAGTATGCGACAACCACCGAGGAATCTCGCTGCTCTCCATCACAGGAAAAACCCTCGCAAGAGTCCTGCTAGTCGCTCATCTGGAGCTGGGCCTGCTTCCAGAGTCACAGTGTGGCTTCCGCAAAGGTCTTAGGACTATTGACATGATTTTTGCTGTGCGCCAACTTCAGGAGGAGCGTCAGAGCAGAATCGCGAGCTCTACACAACCTTTGTTGACCTCGCGAAAGTCTTTGATACTGTAAGCCGACAAGGTCTGTGGAGGATCATGTCAAAGTTCAGCTGCCCTCCCAAATTCATTCAGATGGTACGCCAGTTCCATGATGGCATGATGGCCAGAGAACTGGATGGCGGAGAATCCTCTGAGGCATTCCCACTCACCAACGGTATCAAACAGGGCTGTGCCTCAGGACCTATGCTGAGATTAAGTTTTTAAAAGTCTGTTAATTTACTCTTTCAGAAAAATACACACATGTTGATATATTTGTTAACACTTGATTTCATTTAATCCCATATGAAAAGAAGCATTTGAATCCAAAGTCCCACTTCAAAATGTTTATGATTTTTGACAGACAAGGGAATTAAGGGTTATGGGGAGAAAGTGGGAAAGTGGAACTGATCCACTTCAGATCAGCCATGATCTTCTTGAATGGCAGGGCAGGCTTGAAGGGCTAGATGGCCTACTCCTGCTCCTATTTCTTATGTTCTTATGAGCACTTGGATCTGTCTATCAAATTGTGAACTGGCTAGCACCGCACTTTGAGAATTATAGGTTGTGAAATAAGCCATGCAGCACTAATCCTACAATCATAACCCCCAGGCCGATGTCACAGACAGAGTAAAATAGCAAAACTGACTTTTTTTTGAAACACAGCAGTCATATCTTTCTAATATTAAAGGCGAGGACATTTAAATGCCTTGACCATTCTTTTGACAGTTCTTTGGACTGTTAACATTTCCAATAAGAACTCTTAACATTTCCAATAAGCCTAACAGTTTGAATGAGTTTATACACTTTCCATGCACCTAAACGATTATATTTAACAATCCCAAAGGGTGCCTTACTTCTCCCAAAGGGCACTTGACCTCTCCCAAAAAGTTGCAGCACCATATCCAAAGGAGACCTTTCCTCTCCAAACAACTCCAGCAGCTTTAGGCCTTCTGCTGCCAGGTAAGATCAAGCCATCAGATCAAGTCTAAGATGGGGTGCAAAATCTTTTCTTGTCAGTTTGGATCTTGTGTATCTCTCTTGTGGGGACGATGAATTGGATTCAGTTTGAATTTGGTTTTTGGAGCAAGCAAGGAAATAGATTTGGGTCTGCCTGGTCTGCTCTATGCATTGGCTTTGTAACTTTAAGAATGGAGTAAAAAAATGATAACCTGCAAAATTGTGCTTTGGGCGTCCCAATAGCCAACATTGTATCAGACTGAGACAGTTCCACTTTAATATTGAACACACCTGTAGGCCCCCCCAGCAAAAATGGCGAAGGTTGAGTTTGAGGGCAGAACTTGTGGATCGGGTCCTCCGCTGCCACTTTTACTAAATGTGACAACCTCTTCATCTGTGCAAAAATTCTCAAATTTTTGAGAGGTGTTGTCTTTTCAGGGTAATTTGAGTAAGACTGGGCATCTTTTCAGTCCAGGAGCAGCAGCCTTTTGTCCATTTGCGAGTTTGCATGTACACAATGAACAATGACCTGATCAGAATTGTTATTGCCCTGCAGGATTGCTATGATGCATTCCATTCCTGTGTCAAGTGAGCAAGTGGACTAAGAGCCTAGCTACAATATTGCTGATAATTTCAATTTTACAATGAGTGGAACTATATGAATCCTAATTTGTAAAGTGAGCAGCATACACAGATGGATAATTGGATTTCTCAGTTATCAAATCAAGGAAAGGGAGTGGGTTAGACTGCTTGATCTGCAAAGGAACTTGAGCGCAGCATGGAATGTATTAAGGTGCGTTATGAAATCCTGGCATGTGGCTGCAGATTCAAACATTACAAACATATCATTTCTGTCTTAGAAAAATGCCACCAGTAGGGAGTTAAGGCTCATTCCACCTTACAGCATGTTTTCTCTTGTAAACTAATGAAAATGTAAGTGAGATTTCGATCTACAGGGGATCTCATGGCTTGGATCTGAGTGTAAGGTTACACAGGTCACCGAAAGTGACAATGCAGATGGTCAAGAAGGCATACGCATGCTTGCCTTCATCGGCCAGTGCATTGAGTTTAAAAATTGGCAAGTCATGTTGCAGATTTATAGAACCTTAGTTAGGCTGCACTTGGAATATAGTCTTCAATTCTGGCCGCCACACTACCAGAAGGATGTGGAGGCTTTGGAGAGGGGACAGAAAAGATTTACCAGGATGTTGCCTGGTATGGAGGGCATTAGCTATGAGGAGAGGTTGGAGAAATTTGGTTTGTTCTCACTGAAATGATGGAAGTTGAGGGGTGACCTGATAGAAGTCAACAAGATTGTAAGGGGCATGAGTGAATCGTCAGAAGCCTTTTCCCAGGATGGAGGAGTCAATTCCTCGGGGGCATAGGTTTAAGGTGCGAGGTGCAAGCTTTAAAGGAGATGTACGAGGCAAGTTTTTTACACAGAGGGTGGTGGGTGCCTAGAAATCGCTGCCGGGGGAGGTAGATAGTGACTTTTAAGGGGTATCTGGACAAATACGTGAATAGGATGGGAATAGAGGGGTATGATCCCCGGAAGGGTAGGAGGTTTTAGTTCAGATGGGCGGCATGTTTGGTGCAGGCTTGAAAGGCCGAAGGTCCTGTTCCTGAGATGTAATTTTCTTCGTTCTTTATACACCGTCTAATAGAACATAAATGGAGCTGAATTAGGTGGCTGCGATGGGCAGTTGACATGTTCCAAGCAGACTTGCCCTACAACCACAACCCAAGTTATGCCAACTGCTATTAGATGTTGACCAGAATGGGGCAGAAAAAAGACTTACATTTATATAACACTTTTCATGATCACTGAATGTCTCAAAGTGCATTGTAACCAATGAAGTGCCTCTGATGTGTAGGCACTGTTGTAATGTAGGGAATGCAGCAGCCAATACGTGCACAGCAAACTCCCACAAACAGCAATGATCATGCCAGTGGGGGGAGGGAGTTGGGGTTGATTGAGGAATAAATATTGGCCTATATCCCAGGATAACTCCCCTGCACTTCTACAAAATAACACCATGGGGACTGAAATTTTCTGGCTGTTCCTGCCAGCAGGATCTTCTGGTCATGGCAAAGGCAATGCTCATCACGGAGGCAGCAGAGGGTGCAAATAACGGGAAAACCCATTGATAGTGGCAGGACACAAAGATCCTGTTGATGGTCAATGGTGGGCTGCTCCACTATGGAGGCTGGAGTTGGGGTTGGGGGGTGGAATGTTGGAAAATCCTACCCAGGATCTTTTATGCCCATTTTATGCAGATTGGTTCTTACTCCAAAAGACAGCATCTTCATCACTGTCTCAGTATTGTACTGGAGCATTAGCTTTGATTTTTATGCTCAAGTCTGGCGTGAGACCTGAAGTATCGGTTGGACTTAAACCTGGTGTTGTCAGACTTTTTACTGTGTTTACCCAGTCCAACGCCAGCATATCCACATCATGGGACCTGAACCCAGAATTTTGTGACTTAGAGGCAACTGAGCTGCAGGTGACACATGAAGATAAGGTTTTCAAACCACTTCCGTGTTTGCTCAGCATCACTATCACAGAAAGAATCTCTATTCCAAAACCTGCAATATGTAACGCCCTCAAATTTTCAAAGATTAATTTTACTGTTTGAGAATACATCTTTACCCTTGTTAAGTTACATAGCTTAGACATTATTGAAAGATTCATAGAGTCATAGAAGTCACTTAGTCCATTGTGTCTGCACTAGCTGAGAAATTAGTCACCCAGTTGAACCCCACTTTCCCCGCATTAGGTTAATAGTTCTGCAGATTACAGATTCAGGTGCACATCCAGATACCTTTTGAAATTAGGTGAAGGTCTCTGCCTCTGTTACCCTAATGGGCAGTGAGTTCCAGACCCCTGCAACACAATGAGTGAAAAATTGTTTCCTTGTCTCCCCTCTAATTATTCTGACAATCACTTTAAAGCTATGCCCGCTATAGCCGCAGGCCTCTCTGCTAAAGTAAATAGGCTCTTCCCATCCACTCTATCCAGGCTCCTCACAATTTTGTACATCAAAACTAAATCTCCCCTCAGCCTCCCCAGTTGTAAGGAGAACAACCTCAGCCAATCTAACCTTTCCTCTGAGCTACAATTTTCCAGTCCTGGCAACACCCTTGTAAATCCTCTCTCTAATGCAATTACATCCTTTCTGTAATGGGGTGACCAGAACTGCACACAGTACTCCAATTGGCCTATAGTTCCAGCTTAACCTCCTTGTTCTTGATTCCATTCGCCTTCTTGGTCACCTTATCAACCTGTCCTGCCGCCTTTGGAGTCTGTGAACATTCACTGCAATGCCCTTCACTTACTCTAAACCTCTCAGTATAACTCCATTTATTATGCTTAATTGTTTGCTTGAAGAAGGATTCCAGCCAAATGATTTATCAATCTACTGGTCAAGTGCTCTAAATGCTGGATATTTAAAGCATGGATAGCCTGTGGCACTATCATCACTCACGCATCTTCTTAATGAAAGGCCATTGAGAAAATGATCACACAGCAGGGCTAATGACAAGCACAGCTGTAACATGTGAGTGACCTAAATCTGCCACCTTGAATCTGAGATGCTGCAGCAGCGTTCTGCTTCACCAGCATTCAACAATTCTGCATGAAGTGAAGACAGCTTACTAGAATTGAAGCTTCAGATCGCCATGATACTGTAGCACTATTAATACCAAATTTACTATCTAAAATAGAAGTGCCAAAAATCCTCAGCCTCTGGATAGACCACATGAAGCAGCAGTTTTTTTGTATGTTTATTTTATTATTTGTATTATTGTCACAAGTAGACTCACATTAACACTGAAATGAAGTTACTGTGAAAATCCCCTAGTTGCCATATTCCGGCACCTGCTCGGGTACACTGAGGGAGAATTTAGCATGGCTCATGCACCTAACCGGCATGACTTCCAAATTATGGGAGGAAATAGTCCCTGTGGGATGTATGTAGTGAGGGACTCCCACAGTGTTTCAGGTGATTTTACTTGTGGGAAGTGTGTTAGATTGCAGTTTCTGGAGGAGCGTGTAAAGGAGCTGGAAGGGGAATTAGAGGAGCTCCGTATAATTCGGGAAGTGGAGGAGGACATAGAAAGGAGTTATAAGGAGATAGTCACTCCTAGGAATAAGTCTTGGGTCACTGCCAGGAAGAGGGGCAAAAAGCAGTTGGGGGGACAATCCCCTGGGGCTGTTCCCCTCCAAAATAGGTTTTCGGCCCTGGAGGCTACAGTTGAGGAGAAATCAACTGGGGATAGCCAAAGGGAGCAGGTCTCTGGGGGTGAGCCTATTGGCAAGCCTCAGGTGGTTAGGGGTAAGAGATTGGGCCTCGTGATTGGGGACTCCACAGTTATGGGGACGGATAGGAGAGTTGGAGGTAAGGGTAGGGACTCTGGGCTGGTGTGTTGCCTACCAGGGGCTGGGGTCCAGGATGTATCGGACAGAGTATTCAGGACTCTTAGGGGAGAGGGAGATCAACCCCAAGTTATAGTTCATGTGGGGACACATGACATAGGGAGATTAAGGGAAGGGGATATTAAGCAAAGATTTATGGAGTTGGGGTGGAAACTAAAGGCGAAGTCAGAAAGAGTAGTTATATCTGGACTCTTGCCTGTGCCACGGGATAGTTTAGAGAGGAATAGGGAGAGGGAAAGTTTGAACTCGTGGCTGAGGGGATGGTGCAGGAGGGAGGGGTTCAGGTACTTGAGCAATTGGGGCTCATTCTGGGGAAGGTGGGACCTCTATAAGAGGGATGGTCTACACCTGAACCAGAGGGGAATCAATATCCTGGGGGGTAAATTTGCAAAAGCGATGCAGGAAGGTTTAAACTGATTCGGAGGGGGGGAGGGATAGTGAGGAAAGGGGGTGAAAGTGAGGGGGGCATAGTTGGGGAATGCAAGGCACGGCATAGTGGGGGTGGGGCGGAGCAGGGTTTGAAATGCGTGTACTTTAATGCGAGGAGTATTCGCAATAAAGTGGATGAACTTGCAGCGTGGATCAGTACCTGGGACTTTGATGTTGTGGCCATTTCTGAGACATGGATAGAGCAGGGTCAGGAATGGATGTTGCAGGTTCCGGGGTACAAATGCTTTAGTCGGAGTAGAGAAGAAGGTAGAAGGGGGGGTGGGGTAGCATTGCTAGTCAAGGACTGTATCACAGTGTCGGAGAGAAAGTTTGATGAGGACTTGTCAGTTGAGGTAGTATGGGCGGAGATTAGAAATAGGAGAGGAGAGGTCACCCTGTTGGGAGTCTTTTATAGACCTCCTAAAAGTTCTAGAGAGGTTGAGGAAAGGATTGCGGAGACAATCCTGGTTAGGAGTGAAAGTAATAGGGTAATTGTTATGGGGGACTTTAACTTTACGAATATTGATTGGAGTTGCTATAGTTCTAGCTCGCTAGAGGGGTCAGTGTTTGTACAAAGCGTGCAGGAGGGTTTTTTGTCTCAGTATGTAGACAGGCCAACTAGAGGTGAGGCTATATTGGATTTGGTGCTGGGAAATGAGCCAGACCAGGTGCTAGACTTGGAAGTTGGTGTGCATTTTGGTGATAGTGACCACAATTCGGTTACGTTCACCTTAGTGATGGGAAGAGATAGGCATGAACCTCGGGTCAGCAATTTTAGCTGGGGTAAGGGCGATTATGAGGCTATCAGGAGTGAATTAGGAAGCATGGATTGGATTAGGGGATTACAGGGACTGGGAACGTCTGAAATGTGGAGTTTTTTCAAGGAGCAGCTACTGCGAGTCCTTGATAGGTATGTCCCTGTCAGGCATGGTGGATTTGGTAGATCTAGGGAACCGTGGTGCACTAAAAGAGTTGAGTCGATGGTTAAAAAGAAAAAGGAGGCTTATGTTCGGATGAGATTGGAGGGCTCAGATAGTGCACTAGAAAGCTTTAGATTGGCTAGGAGGGAGTTGAAGAGTGAGTTGAGAAGGGCTAAAAGAGGACATGAGAAGACTTTGGCTGATAGGATTAAGGAGAATCCTAAGGCGTTCTATAGGTATGTCAAGAACAGAAGGATGGTCAAGGCAAGATTAGGGCCAGTTACAGACAGCAGGGGGAAGTTGTGTGTGGAACCGGAGGAGATTGGAGAAGTATTGAACCAATATTTCTCTTCGGTGTTCATGCAGGGGGACATGAATATAGCTGAGGAGGACATTGGGTTGCAGGGGTGTAAAATAGACAGTATTACGGTTGATAAAGAGGATGTGCTGGAAATTCTTGAGGGGCTGAAAATAGATAAGTCCCCTGGTCCGGATGGGATCTACCCTAGGATTCTCTGGGAGGCTAGAGAGGTGATTGCAGAGCCTCTGGCTCTGATCTTCAGGTCGTCATTGGTCTCTGGCGTAGTCCCGGAGGATTGGAGGATAGCGAATGTTGTCCCACTGTTTAAGAAGGGGAACAGAGACTTTGCCGGGAATTATAGACCGGTGAGTCTTACTTCTGTTGTGGGCAAGGTTTTAGAAAAAATTATTAGGGATAGGATTTATAGTTATTTGGAGTGTAATGAATTGATTAGAAATAGTCAGCATGGTTTTGTAGCGGGTAGGTCGTGCCTTACTAACCTTATTGAGTTTTTTGAGAAGGTGACCAAAGAGGTGGATGGGGGCAAGGCAGTTGACGTGGTATACATGGATTTTAGTAAGGCGTTCGATAAGGTTCACCATGGTAGGCTTCTGCAGAAAATGCAGATGTATGGGATTGTGGGTAATCTAGGAAGTTGGATCAGGAATTGGCTATCAGATAGGAGACAGAGGGTGGTGGTGGATGGTAAATATTCATCATGGAGTACAGTTACGAGTGGTGTGCCTCAGGGATCTGTTTTGGGGCCACTGTTGTTTGTAATTTTTATTAATGATCTGGATGAGGGTATAGTTGGGTGGATTAGTAAATTTGCTGATGACACCAAAGTTGGAGGTGTGGTAGATTGTGAGGAAGGGTGTCATAGTCTGCAGGGAGACTTAGATAGGTTGCAGAGCTGGGCCGAGAGGTGGCGGATGGAATTTAATGCGGAGAAGTGTGAGGTAATTCACTTTGGTAGGAGCAACAGATGTGTCGAGTATAGGGCTAACGGGAGGACTTTGAATAGTGTGGATGAACAGAGGGATCTAGGTGTGTGTGTACATAGATCCCTGAAAGTTGGGAATCAAGTAGATAAGGTTGTTAAGAAGGCGTACGGTGTCTTGGCGTTTATTGGTAGGGGGATTGAATTTAGGAGTCGCAGTGTAATGTTGCAACTGTACACTACTCTAGTGCGGCCGCACTTGGAGTACTGTGTGCAGTTCTGGTCCCCGCATTACAAGAAGGATGTGGAGGCGTTGGAGAGGGTGCAGAGGAGGTTTACTAGGATGTTGCCTGGTATGGTGGGGAGGTCCTATGAGGAGAGACTGAGGGATTTAGGGTTGTTTTCGTTGGAAAGAAGGCGGCTAAGAGGGGATCTTATTGAAACATATAAGATGATTAGAGGTTTAGATAGGGTGGATAGTGATAGCCTTTTTCCTCGGATGGAGAAAGCTAGCACGAGGGGGCATGGCTTTAAATTAAGGGGGGGTAGCTACAGGACGGATGTCAGGGGTAGGTTCTTTACCCAGCGGGTGGTGAGGGATTGGAATGCCCTGCCTGCTGCAGTTGTAAATGCGTCTAGTTTGGGGGCGTTTAAGAGATCTCTGGTTAGGTTTATGGACGAAAAGGGATTGGTATAGGCTAGTGGGCCATTGTTTCTGTAACTGGTCGGCGCAACATCGTGGGCCGAAGGGCCTGTTCTGCGCTGTAATGTTCTATGTTCTATGTTCTATGTTCATTGGTCCCCTGGGCCAGATGGGATACATCCTGGGATACCTTGGGAGGCAAAGGATGAGATTGCAGAGCCTTTAGCTTTGATCTTTGGGTCCTCACTGTCCGCAGGGATAGTCATGATGTGGGTATGCCGGCGTTGGACTGGCGTAAACACAGTAAAAAGTCTGACAACACCAGGTTTTAGTCCAACCTATTTATTTGATAATATACTCGCAAGCTTTCGGGTTAGTCCCTTCGTCAGGTGAATGGAGAGTTCTGGCCTCAGACAGAGCATATAAAGCACAGACAGTTTAGAGATTACTGATTAGAATGCGAATCCTTACACCTAACCTGCTGTTCAAGACCTGAAGTGGCTGATAATGTGAGTGGAAGGAGCACTGATCACAGTTTAAAGAGATGTGTATTGTCTCCAGACAGTACAGTAAGTGAGGTTTTGCAAACCCAGGCAAGTCACGGGGGTTACAGATAGTGCGACATGAACCCAAGATCCCTGTTGAGACCGTCCTCATGTGTGCGGAACTTGGCTATCAGTCTCTGTTCAGCGACTCTGCGCTGTCGTGTGTCGTGAAGGCCGCCTTGGAGAATGCTTACCCGAAGGTCAGAGGCTGAATGCCCGTGACCACTGAAGTGTTCGCCAACAGGAAGGGAACAGTCTTGCCTGGTGACTGTCGAGCGGTGTGTCGTGAAGGCGGCCTTCACGACACACGACAGCGCAGAGTCGCTGAACAGAGACTGATAGTCAAGTTCCGCACACATGAGGACGGTCTCAACAGGGATCTTGGGTTCATGTCGCACTATCTGTAACCCCCGTGACTTGCCTGGGTTTGCAAAACCTCACTTACTGTACTGTCTGGAGACAATACACATCTCTTTAAACTGTGATCAGTGCTCCTTCCACTCACATTATCAGCCACTTCAGGTCTTGAACAGCAGGTTAGGTGTAAGGATTCGCATTCTAATCAGTAATCTCTAAACTGTCTGTGCTTTATATGCTCTGTCTGAGGCCAGAACTCTCCATTCACCTGACGAAGGGGCTAACCCGAAAGCTTACGAGTATATTATCAAATAAATAGGTTGGACTAAAACCTGGTGTTGTCAGACTTTTTACTGCGCAGGGATAGTGCCAGAGGACTGGAGAGTGGCAAATGTTGTTCCTCTTTTCAAGAAAGGAAATAGGAAGGACCCTGGTAATTATAGGCCAGTGGTCAGAAATGGAAAGGGTCCTGAGAGATAGGATTTATGACCATTTGGAAAGATGTAATTTAATCTGGAATAGTCAGCAAGGTTTTGTGAGGTGTAAGTCTTGCCTCACAAATTTGATTGAATTCTTTGAGGACGTAACTAAGTGTGTGGACAAAGATAGAGCAGTTGATGTTGTAAACATGGATTTTAGTAAGGCGTTTGATAACGTTCCCCATGGTAGGCTCATGAAAAAGATATGGAGGTGTGGGATAGAGGCAAATTTGGCCAATTGGATAAGTAACTGGCTGTCTCATAGAAGACAGAGGGTGGTGATGGAAGGAAAATTTTCAGACTGGAGGCCAGTTACCAGTTACAGGGGTCAGTGCTGGGTCCTCTGCTTTTTTTGTGATTTTTATCAATGACTTGGAAGGGGGGCTGAAGGGTGGGTCAGTAAATTTGCTGATGACACCAAGATTGGTGGAGTAGTGGATGAGGTGGAGGGCTCTTGGAGGCTGCAAAGAGACATTGATAGGATGCAGAGCTGGGCAGAAAAGTGGCAGATGGAGTCTTAACCCTGATAAGTATGAGGTGATTCATTTTGGTCGGACAAACTTGAATGCAGATTACAGGGTCAATGGCAGGGTTTTAAGAACAGAGAGATCTTGGGGTTCATATCCACAGATCTCTGAAGGTTGCCACTCAAGTGGATAGAGCCATGAAGAAAGCTTATAGTGTGTTAGCGTCTATTAACAGGGGGTTTGAGTTTAAGAGCTGTGGGGTTATGCTGCAACTACACCAGATGTTGGTGAGACCACATTTGGAATATTATGTTCAGTTCTGGTCACCTCATTATAAGAAGGATGTGGAGGCGTTGGAGAGAGTGCAGAGGAGATTTACCAGGATGCTGCCTGGTTTGGAGGGTAGGTCTTATGAGGAAAGTTTGAGGGAGCTGGGGCTTTTCTCTTTGGAGCGGAGAAGGATGAGAGGCGACTTAATAGAAGCTTATAAGATGATGAGAGGGATTGATAGAGTGAACGTGCAGAGACTATTTCCTCGGGTGAATGTAGCTGTTACTAGGGGGCATAACTATAAGGTTCATGGTGGAAGATATAGGAGGGATGTCTGAGATTGATTCTTTACTCAGCGAGTGGTTAGGGTGTGGAATAGACTGCCTGCTGTGATAGTGGAGTCGGACACTTTAGGTACTTTCAAGTGGTTATTGGATAGGCACATGGAACACACCAGAATCATAGGGAGTGGGATAGCTTGATCTTGGGATTGGACATAGCTCGGCACAACATTGAAGGCTGAAGGGCCTGTACTGTGCTGTAATGTTCTATGTTTCTATGTAAATCTGAGCATCCGGAGGAAACCCATGCAGACCCAGGGAGAATGTGCAGACTCCGCACAGACAATGACCCAAGCTGGGATTCAAACCTGTG
Source organism: Carcharhinus amblyrhynchos (assembly GCF_965287045.1). Classification (NCBI taxonomy): domain Eukaryota; kingdom Metazoa; phylum Chordata; class Chondrichthyes; order Carcharhiniformes; family Carcharhinidae; genus Carcharhinus; species Carcharhinus amblyrhynchos. The sequence goes on from NC_137324.1 coordinate 143,873,902, forward strand.
TTCCTGGTGTTAACCATTGTGTCACCATGTCAGGATAAAGAGTTTTCAGCACCTTTGTCCAAAAAGTGTACAGACTTACAACTAAGCTTTTTTTCTCCCTGCTTATTGCAGGATAGATTTGTGATGAAGGTAACCATTTTACAAATCTATGCAAAATTGTTTGCAAATTTGAAGCATAGCTGGAGTAATTATAATGAACTGGATTCACTGGATATCTGTAGCGTGTAGTCTCTTTTTGAATTTGTAAATAATTTACTTAAGGTCAAGCTACTATTTTCAATCAATTTCTTGATATGTGTAATGAAAAGACATTGGGTGGAGTTTTCCAAACAAAATAGCAAAGTGTCAGGTTCTGATGCAAAACTGGCATGTTTCTCCCCAGTGAAACAGGCAGCTATTCTCTCCAGATCTTCTGACCCTTTGCCAAAAAGAAAGCAAGGGCATGTGTTTTGTGCCATCGTTTCTCAGGGATGGGGCCTATACTTGCAAGAGACCCTCTTCAAAAGGCACCGTGGTCTCAAATTAAACTTAAAGTCTCCCCTCACCCATCTCACCAGCATCGGGGGCTTCAGAGCCCCCTTCCCCCTAATGGAGGCACCCACCACCTGCAGACAGTCTCCTACCCCATCGCTGAGTGTGAAACTGATTACATCATCGGCAGAGGAACAGGGGAGATCTCATTGAGATCCTCCCAGTGCAAATTCCATGATTGCACTCACAAAAGTTAGCTGTCATAAAGGGATTTCTGTGGAGAATGAATACATGACCTTACCAAATGCCAGAATACATGACACCTACCATAATGCTGCTTCCATGAATTTATATACTTCACTCTGCTTTTGCACTCTTAAGACACTGACAGCCCAAAGAATATTTTCCATTTGATTTTTTCAAGCATCCCATTTATCAGATCAGATGTGGAAGACATTCTGATGGAAGATAAACAGTTTTAAATTCTGAAGTCATGGCTATGATGGATATGTTCAGCAACGTCCATGGGGCTGAAATTAAAACTCAGCTCAACACCTCCCAATCTCCACCCTGCGGATACTATTATTACATTAATACAAGTTGGCGCTGTTGTGTAACACTAGGGACTCATTTGGACAGTATGCTTCTTGAGGATGGTTTTGCTGGGCAGAACTCAGTCTGATCCAAATCCATCTGTGGAAGGTCTAACATATCTGTGGAGGGACTGGGGTGGGTTTGGGGAGAGGGGCGTTATTAGTGGTGTCGGACTCTATCAGCGACCCTTATGGCCTTGATTTCACTGCAATGAATGACGTGGGGATGGGTTGGCTGGGATGAATGTAGCTAGGGAACATCTGAGGTGAATACACCCTTCACAATGATTTCATTGCTTTGAATGGAAGGTGAACATTGCAGTCCCATGTGCATTCATGCATCGGTTCAGTGTTCCTGAAGAAGTGAGAATGAGTACATTATAGAAGGAGCAACAAATCATCGAATCATAGAATCTCTACAGTGCAGAGGAGGCCAATTGGCCCATCGAGACTGCACTGACTTTCTAAAAGTGTATTTCACCCACGTCATCTCCCCTGCCCTGTCCACACACATTTTGCAGACTAATCACTCTAACCTGCACATCTTGCGGCACTAAGACCGGAACTTTTCCATCCCATCTGTCATGGAAATTGTAGCAGGCCGGAGGCAGACCATGAAAAGATCTGTTGCCCTCAGGGGGGATTTTCCGGTTTTGGGGCAAGCAGGGCCAGAGAATTCTGCCCAATGAGTTAATTCATTGTGGCTAATCCACCAAACCTGTACATCTTTGTAGTGTGGGAGGATACCAGAGCATTCGATGGAAACCTATGCAAGACACAGGGAGAACGTGCAAACTCTACACGGACAATCACTCAAGACCAGAATTGAACCCAGGTCCTGGCAGCAGTGCTAACCATTTGCCACTGTGTAGTCCCACCATCATTGTCTTCATCCTGCCAATCTCGCAGCTGAGGAGGAGGAGTCTATTGCCAGCAAGCTGGGCAGTGGGAAGAATGTTACCTTGATGAATAAGCATCCGCTGAGTCCCCTCAAGATCCTGAAGCTGAGGCTGGCAGAGCCATTCAATTAAGGCATTTAGCATGATCAAGGGTGTATGCAAGATGAATCTTAGACCTACAGAGATGACCGAGAGACAGTGCCACAGATGCCTCCATTGTCAAGGGATGTCGTGTCTCACATTTGTTACATCCTCTGGGAAGAACTGATGCCACAGATACTGGCCATCCATTACCACTGGCTCTCAAAGTGACCACTGCTCTGAACTGTGGCTCATTCCAGGGCTCCACTGGGGACATCCGAGAGATTAGTCATGTCGTATTTAGCAAAGTGAAGCTAGTTCTTCCTGGGTGAAGCCAGTCAGACTGCCAGAGCAGTAGGATTTGTAACAATCCCTGAATCCCCGCAGTTGCAGGATGCTATTGATTGTGCACATGCTCACGCTGCCATTCATCACCAGGGTAGGGTTTTTGTCTTTCTGTGTGTAGCTGGTCTATAATCACCAGAGATTGTGCAGGTCTGTATGAGATCTCCTAAAATCTCTCATGACAGATCTTCCAGGGGCCTCAGTGCATCTAGGGTTGGCTTCTGGATATCTGCAAAAGGAGTGCTTGGTGGTTCCCGTTTGGCAGCCATAAAGTGTCTTAGAAGAGACAGATATAATGCTGCTCATTCTGTAACACACTCATTGATTAAGCTTCTTGAAGGTTAATCCTTGATGCCTGGACTGGTCAGATGGCACTGTCCTGTACTCTCCACAGAGGGTCTCTTGTATCACAGTGGCTTGCTGCGTTCTACACAACTGGATGCTCCTAAGGGGAAGATGTCATGGCGGAATGAGAGATGTTGAGTTGCATGTCTCTCCCAATGAGGTGTACGTCAGGAGGGTTGAACTCAATGAGGATGAGGAAGATGAGGCTCCAGAGAAGGAGGCCATAGCATGGGCTAGATGAGGCAGCTGTGCATGCGAGGTCCTTACAGACACTGGATTCCATGAGGACAATGAGGACTAACTCAAACAAAACTCTTTCACTAGTAATTATCAATTTGGGTCAACCTTAAACTCTTGCTGCGATCTTCGTCATCTCAGTGAAGCACATTAATCTCTGAATGAGTGGTAATACAATGAGTGGCATCACAATGTCCTCATCCTTGGAATGTCAGGCAGCCTCTGGAACATGTGGCCTCTCTGTTATGGGGATAATAATTAAAACAACACATTTTGTAAGCAGATTAGACATTGTACAGCCTTGTTAAATATTTAGCCAACATTCCACTGCCCAAGGCAGCCTTCAAGCAAATCAATCCTCAGTGCACTCCAGGCAATATGGTTACAGTGTTTCAAAGCACTTCAAGGCATCAGTGGTTCTCACTTTGGTAACTGAAGGCTAATGTGAATCCGCATTGCAGTATCTCTGCATAGGCAATTAGCCATGCAAGGTAAGTCTTCAGGCTTCATCATCACATTGAGTCCATAGTCTGAGATCTATTTTCAGGACACTCTCAGTCACGGATGAAAACCTTCAATTTAACTCATCTTTCAGTGGGCTGTGAAAGCTTCAACAGTAGCATAGTCTGATCCCTATTAAACATAGAAACATGGAAATTAGAAGCAGGAGCAGGCAATTCGGCCCATCGGGCTGCTCCACCATTCACTTTGATCAGCGAATTCAATATCCTGATTCCCCCCCCAATATCCCTTGATCCTTTTAGACTTAAGGGCTATATCTAATTTCTTCTTGAAATCACACAACATTTTGGCCTTAACTACATTCTGTGGTAGTGAATTTCACACATTCACCACACTCTGAGGAAAGAAATTTCTCCTCACTTCAGTTCTAAAAGGTTTACTCTTTATCCTCAAACTATGACCCCTAGTTCTGGATTCCCTCACCATTGGGAACATTCTTTCTGAATCTACCATGCCTAGCCCTGTTAAAATTTTATAAGTTTCTATGAGATCCCCTCTCATCTTCTAAACTCTAGTGAATATAATCCTAACTGATGTGTTGAGTATAGGGCTAATGGGAAGACTTTGAATAGTGTGGAGGAGCAGAGGGATCTAGGTGTATGTGTACATAGATCCCTGAAAGTTGGGAATCAAGTAGATAAGGTTGTTAAGAAGGCATACAGTGTCTTGGCGTTTATTGGTAGGGGGATTGAATTTAGGAGTCGTAGCGTTATGTTGCAACTGTACACAACTCTGGTGCGGCCGCACTTGGAGTATTGTGTGCAGTTCTGGTCCCCACATTACAGGAAGGATGTGGAGGCTTTGGAGAGGGTGCAGAGGAGGTTTACCAGGATGTTGCCTGGTATGGAGGGGAGATCCTATGAGGAGAGGCTGAGGGATTTGGGGTTGTTTTCGCTGGAAAGAAGGCGGCTAAGAGGGGATCTTATTGAAACATATAAGATGATTAGAGGTTTAGATAGGGTGGATAGTGATAGCCTTTTTCCTCTGATGGAAAAATCTAGCACGAGGGGGCATGGCTTTAAACTAAGGGGGGGTAGTTATAGGACAGATGTCAGGGGTAGGTTCTTTACCCAGAGGGTGGTGAGGGATTGGAATGCCCTGCCTGCTGCAGTTGTAAATGCGCCTAGTTTGGGGGCGTTTAAGAGGTCTGTGGACAGGTTTATGGACGAAAAGGGATTGGTTTAGGTTAGTGGGTCATTGTTGTTGTTTTTTTTTTAACTGGTCGGCGCAACATCGTGGGCCGAAGGGCCTGTTCTGCGCTGTAATGTTCTATGTTCTATGTTCTAACTGACTAACTCTCTTCTTACATGGCGGACTTGCCACCCCAGGAATCAGCCTGGTAAACCTTTGCTGTACTACCTCTATAGCAAGGACATCCTTCCTCAGATAAGGGCACCAAACTGTATGTAATACTCCAGGTGTAGCCTCACCAATGCCCTATATAATTGCAGCAAAACATCCTTATCGCTATGCTCAAATCCTTTCACTATGAAGGCCAACATACAATTTGTCTTCTTTACTGTGCATACTTTCAGCGATTAATGCACAAGGACTCCAAGGTCTCATTGCATATCCACATCTCTCAATTTACATCCATTCAAGTAATAATCTGTCTCCCTATTATCACTACCAAAGTGGATAACATCATACTTATTCACGTTATACTGCATCTTCCATGTACATGACCATACAGTCAGCCTGCTCAAATCACACTGAAGCATCTCTGCATCCTCCTCACAGCTCACACTCCACCCAACTTCATCTGAAAATTTGGAGATAACGCAATCAGTTCCCTCTTCCAAATCTTTAATATGTAATGTAAACAGTTGGGGTTCTAGCATAGATCCCTACGGAACCCTAGTAGTCATTGACTGTCAATCAGAAAGTGAGTCATTTATGCCAACTCTTTGTTTCCTATCTGCTAACCAGCTTTCTATCCATCTAAAGACATTACCTGCAATCCCATGTGCTTTAACTTTACATAGTAGTCTGCTATGTGAGATCTTGTTGAAAGCTTTCTGATAGTCTAAATAAACCGCATCCATTGATTCACCTTGGTCAACTCTACTAGTTATGTCCTTAAAAAATTCCAATAGATTCATCAAGCATGATTTTCCCATTATAAATCTATGCTGACTTTGTTTGATTATACCATTGTCTTTCGCAAGCCGAGTTTTGAAATCCTTGATAACAGAGTCTAGTAATACCAACATTAGGCTCATTGGTCTATAGTTCCTTGTTTTCTTTCTACTTCCCTTTTTGAATAGCAGGCTTACATAAGCTATCCTCCAACCTTTAGGAACTATTTCAGAGTTCAATGAATTTTGGAAAATAACTATCAATGGATATACTAGTTCCAGGGCCACTTCCTTAAATACTTTGCAATGAAGATTATGAGGACCTGGAGATGTATCCACTTTCAATCTCATCAGTTTTCCCCTACTGTTTCTCTACTAATGCTGATTTCCTTCAGCTCCTCACTAAAACATGTTTCTCTCAGCACCTCTGGTACATTATTCATGTCCTCCTTTGTGAAGACTGAAGCAAAGTATGAATTTAATTCCTCAGCCATTTCTCTGTTCCTTATTGTGAATTGGATTATCAGAGGCCAAGCATCTAGCAAATTTAGAAGAGGTGTTAGAGATTCCAAGAGGCTAGAGTTCACCTCCACAAACACAACAGAACTTAACTCCTTTTTGGGGATGGTAAATGTCTATGGATGTTTTTTACCAAAGTTATCAATGGTATTGGCCCCTTGCATATTTTTCTGAAGAAACACTATCGTTGGTCTTGGAAGACTTCCCAGGAGGAAGCTTTTGAGAGAATAAAGCAATTGCTGTATTCCTCAAACTGGTTAGTACATTTCGACCCATCATCTTCGAAGAACTGATATTGACTTGCATGCCTCTACATGTGGTATCGGTATGATGTTGTCCCATAAGATTGATGATGGCTCTGAAAGACCAATAGGGTATATGTCAAGAACCCTCTCAGAGGTCAAAAAAGGCTCTTCACAAATATAAGAACATAAGAACATAAGAAATAGGAGCAGGAGTAGGCCATCTGGGCCTTCGAGCCTGCCCCGCCATTCAATAAGATCATGGCTGATCTGTCGTGGCTCAGTTCCACTTTCCGGCCCTCTCCCCATAACCCTTAATCCCCTCTCTTATCAAAAACCCATCAACCCGCTTCTTGAAAATATTTAGCGAGGCAGCCTCCACCACTTCAACGGGTAGAGAATTCCAGAGATTCACCACCCTTTGAGTGAAGAAGTTCCTCCTCAACTCCGTTCTAAAACGCCCCCCCTTTATCTTGAGGCTGTGCCCCCTAGTCCTACTGTCTTTTTTCAGTGGGAAGAGTCTCTCCACCTCTATCCTATCCATCCCATTCATCATCTTATACGTCTCAATGAGATCTCCCCTCATTCTTCTAAACTCCAACGAGTACAAGCCTAGTTTATTCAGCCTCTCCTCATAGTTCAACCCCCTCAACTCCGGTATCAGCCTAGTAAACCTCCTCTGCACTCCCTCCAGGGCCAAAATATCTTTGCGCAGGTGCGGCGCCCAAAACTGCACACAGTACTCCAGCTGCGGCCTCACCAATGCCCTGTACAGCTGCAGCAAGACCTCCCTACTTTTATATTCAATCCCCTTCGCTATGAAGGCCAGCATCCCATTCGCCTTCCTGACCACCTGCTGCACCTGCAAGCTGGGTTTTTGCGACTCATGCACAAGGACCCCGAGGTCCCTCTGCACCGTCGCCTGCTGCAGTTTTTCGCCCCGTAAGTAATAGTCCTTCCTACCATTATTCCTGCCAAAGTGGACCACCTCACACTTGCCAACATTAAATTCCATTTGCCATTTCCTGGCCCATTCGCCCAGCCTATCTAGATCCTTCTGCAGACTCTCCACACCCTCCGCACAATTTGCCATTCCCCCAATCTTGGTGTCATCCGCAAATTTCGACACCCTACACTCGGTTCCCTCCTCCAGATCATCTATATAAATGGTAAAAAGCTGAGGCCCCAGCACCGACCCCTGGGGCACTCCACTAGTCACCATCCGCCAATCCGAATAGCACCCGTTGACCCCCACTTGAAGAACTATCAATTGTCTTTGACATCAAGAAATTCCAACAGTACTTACATGGTAGACACTTTCCTATAGTTTCTCAGCGCTAACTGTATTGGGCTTATTCAAAGAGGACAACGTTATCCCAGTGATCACCTTGGCAAGAATTTAACGAGAGGCATTAATTCTGCTTGCCAATGCATATAGTTTCAAGATGGACCTGGAACACACATGACGAATACGGATGCTGTTAGCCACCTACCCTTTCAATAACATATCACATGTACTCCAGTACCACAAGAAATCATGGCATTACATTTTTAGACATGCTGCCAGTCTGGAGTGATTTTGGGAGGCGTCCCTTGGAGTGCCAAGAGCTGGAAGACACTGGCCTGCATTGTGTCCCCTGCTGTGGGACATGTGCACCCTCCTCAGTCTGTGGAGCTGGAACTGATGAGATCACAGGCAGAGGGGATTGGGATTGGTTGGATTCTCCTGAGTCACCTGTGTGGATTATCCTGTGCTCCACCTCCTTGTGGGTGCACGAGAGCCTCTGCCTCATGATTCTTTGAGGAGCACCTGGATTCTAGCCAATGTGCCTGCCTCTCTCACCACGTCACTGATAGATCCCACCTATGGCTAGAGCAGGTTCTGGTACAGATCAAGTTAAAAGTTCTGGATCAAGTTCTCCATGGCAGTCAGCATACTATCAATGCTGATCTCAGTGTTCTGGCATGTTGGTGCAATGCCAGTAGAGTAAACACAGATAGACATCTCCATTCTACATTCTGATCTGGTGCTGGCCTTTGAAAACCCTGCCTGTTGTTCTCCTGCCTGCTTTTGCAGCTCCAAAATCTCTTTAAAGGCCAACGCCAGAGGCTTTTCATCAGACTCAGCAGGGGCTTGAGAAGGCAGATGAGACGTATGTCTGCCTTCTATGTATACAGAGTGGATTTGCGGTGAGAGCTGAGGATGCAAATTGTGCAGGATGTGACAAGAGATGAAGATATTATAGTATGTGTGAGAGAATCTGTTGTAATCTGGTGGGCCAAAGGGCCTGTTTCCTGTGCTGTGTTGTTCTTTGTTCTTTGTAATGTCCCTTGAGCTGGGAGTAAGATCCCTATAGAATGTAACCCTGCAAATGTCCGATGGGTTTGTGAGAGTGAGTTGAGAGTGGAGAGAAGGTAGATTTATTCTGCCTGAGCAGATGGTCATCCTCTTCAGGGTGGCTGTTGTCTCTGGGATGCTTAGTATTGATTGCACTGGTAAACTGCTCCCAAGCCAATCTGGTGAAGTTAGTGGGTATCTGGCTCCAATTTCAGGGGTAAAGTATGTCCCTCTGGTCCTCCGTTGCCCGGGGGAGTGCCCCTAAAGCAGAGTCACTAACCTTTGGCACAGCGTGCTTTGCTGTCTTAGGAGCCAGTCTATTAATCATCATGACAAATCTTAGCTGCAGAGAGTGATGTGTACATGGGTGTGGTTTAAAAATGATGCCTGGAAATATGAGCTGATGAGGTAACTGCAGGGCAGATAAATCTCATGCCACACCACCACGAAATACGATATGCATCATGTTTATGTAGTGCAATGGAAGCCCACCATGAAGGTAGTGTTTTCTGTGCCATCTTTCCTGCCCGCCACCACACCTAGTCTCCAGAGCAGAAAATATTCTCTGTACCATGATGAGGTCAGTTGCTTTTGATGAAGTATCTAAGCAGGGTTGCATGCAAAATTCCAGTACAACACATCATGCTTAAAGTAAAGAGATTCTGAACTCATATTCAGGCACAACTAAGAATGATATTGCATTGATCGTTGCCGTCCATCAAAAGAAATAGTTGTCAAGTGAATTACATTGCAGATTACATTCTTGAGTAAAGAAACTGTCATCAGTGTTTGTATGGCACACTTAAAAATCAAGCATAGAGACATTTTTGTAGGAGACTTAAAGAACAATAAAATCCAGGCCAAACTTTTGAGCAAAGACTGTTGTGGAATGAAGCCTGCAATAGGACCTCAGCCACAGCCATGGAATTGGAAGAAAGAGATACTTTCAGCATGTAAGTGAGTTATTTTCTCGAGCCAGCAAGGGAGGCTGCCCTGGAATTTATTGGGATCCAGTCATAGCAGTTAAATTCACAATCTGAGAGTCAGAAATTTGCCATTACCATTTCCACAGTAGTCACCAACCATCTAAATGCCACTAATTCCAGTCAACACGCTGTGCATATAGGAAAATCCATCATATTCAGATGGCATGCAGTAGAAGAAACAGTAAAGCTTCATGTTGCAGTCGAGCAACATGAGGTCATGGTTTGCCCAGGAGCCTGGAAATCCTTTAATGTACATCTGATAGGTATGGAAACAGAAGTTGATATAACCGAGCATGAAGATCAAGACTTGGTCAGACAGCAAGAGAAAAAGTACATAGGAGATGAGATTAAAGCACTGAAGGTATAATTCCTGCACCCACAGTAGAAACAAATATCGACGATTCACAACTCAATTTTATTCTTGATGCAACTGCAGCAGTGTCTGTTATCTCGGAAGGAGAGTACAAAGAACACCTAAGTCACCTTCTCTAATGTAAAACTGATTAGATACTTCAATAAAAATATTCCAATGTTTTGTCAAGTGAGTGTAAAGGTCAAACATGATGATACATCCACTTATCATTAGTAGTAGGAGGGAACAAAGTCTCCCTGATGGGAAGGAATTAGCATTTTTATTCTATCACAGGATATGGGCATCGTTGGCTAGATCAACACTTATTTCCTACATTTAATTACCATTGAGAAGGTGGTGGTGAGTCACCTTGTATCACTAGAGTCAATGTATAGTACACCCATAGTGCTGTTGGGGAGGGAGCTCCAGGCTTTTGACCCACCGACAGTGAAGGAACAGTGATACAATTCCAAGTCAAGATGATGAGTGGTTTGGAGGGGAACTTGCAGGTCCCCTTGCTTCCCTTGTCCTTCCAGATGGTAGAGGTTGTGGATTTGAAAGATGCTGTTGGAGGAATCTTGGTGAGTTGTTGCAATGCGTCTTGTAAATGGTATGCACAACTGACAATGTTCATCAGTGGTGGAGGGAGTGAATGTTTAAGGTTGTGGATGGGGTCTCTTATGGCCATGTGAGGGGCAAAAATTCCCTCTCCTACCACTCTATGTCTGACTGTAACAGAGTTTTTTTTTGTGAATTTAAAAAGATGAAGGTCTCAATGTCTGTGCTTAATCCTGTATGTGCTGGTTGTAAATCAACTAGTCTGACAGGCTTTCCTGAGTGCAAAAAAAGGGTTAGTTTGTATTGACCTTTCCAGGCTTTGAGGAGTCAGGAAGCAAAACTTCCAGCCTCTGACTTACTTGTTTAGCCACAGTATTTGTATGGCTGATCCAGTTCAGTTTCTGGTCAATGACATCTCCAGGATATTGATAGTTTAAGAATATATGGTTAAACTAGGCCAAGTTATTTTCAGTTGGGATCTGTAAGAGTATGTTTGACATTGAGAAAGTGGTAAGAGAGGACAAAGTGGTCTTTGAACAAGAAGGACAAACTGATGTAATTAGGCATCACAAGACCAAAGTCAAGTTAAAGGACAATTGAGAGTCAGTAATATGCATGGCTAGGCCAGTACCTTATGCATTGTTCGATGTAGCTTGTAAAGAACTGATAGATTAGAAAAAACAGGGGCAATTAAGAGGATGAAGAGCAGTGAATAGACCACACACATTGTGGTAACTTAATTCAGATTTGTGGAGATTATAAACAAACAGTAAATAAAATGATTGCAAATGCTAGATTTGGAATAGTCTGTGGAATGTCAGAAGTCTTTGAAGAAATGAATCAAGTACAGACAGGTATGCTATTTTATCCACTTTGATCCCAAAAAACAATTGGTTTTAGTGTGCAGTGCTTCACCACTAGGAGTATGTGAGTGTTATCTCATAATGAATACAAACATAGAAACATAGAAGATAGGAGCAGGAGGAGGCCATTTGGCCCTTAGAGCCTGCTCTGCCATTCATCACAATCATAGCTAATCGTTCAACTCAATAGCCTAATCCTGCTTCCTTCCTGTAACCTTTGATCCGTTCACTCCAAGTGCTATATCTTGCTGCTCTTGAATACATTTAATGCTTTGACTTCAACTACTTCCTGTGGTAATGAATTCCACAAGCTCACCACTCTTTTTTGCCCCTTGGTATTTCCCAACTTTACCCATACAGTCTCCACATTGTCAGAGCTACTATCCTTTCACATTATTATGTTAATTTCCTCTTTAACCAACAATGCCACTCCATCCCCTTTTTCTTTATGCCTGCCCCGCCTAAATATTGAATAGCTTGGGACATTCAATTTCCATCTTTGGTCACCCTGCAGTTTGTCTCTGTAATCCCAATTATATCTTACCCGTTTACATCTATCTGCATGATTAGTTCATCCACTTTATTGCAAATGCTCTGCGCAATAAGGCACAGAACATTTAAGCTTGACTTTTGAACATTGTTTGTCTTGGTCCCAAAATTTTTCTCTATCACCTTGTTTGAATTTTGTCCTTGGTTTCTCTGCCTATCACTTTTATTCCCTTTTCTACCTTTTGTTTTTGTCCTTGCTCCCTCCTTCACTGACACCTTATATAGGTTCCCATCCCCCTGGAATGTTAATTTAAACCCTCCCCAACAGCTCTAGCAAACAGTCCCCCTAGGACATCAGTCCCAATCCTGCCCAGGTGTAACCTGTCCAATTGTACAGGGTGGAGAAGGCTATAGCATGCAGTTCATTTATTTTAGTTAGTTGTGAATTGCTTTACATCCACAAATTACATGCCAGTGCGGCCAGAGAAGTCAGAGAAGATGTTTACAAGGATGTGCTGCTCAGTAAAGTGCCCAGTTATGTTATGAATCGCTGATCTAAAGAGCATCTTAATTAAAAATTGTACGACTATTTCACACACAGAAATAAGCTAAACATAGATCAATGCTGTCTACTTTGGGGTTTAAGAATCATGGCTGGGATTCTCCCAAACATTTGCGTAAAAACTGGACTAACTCAGCGGGATTTTCAAAATGAATCTCTCACACTCTGTGCATCACAGAGTGCCCTAGTGTGAATCACAATAAAAATTGGGCCTGTTCCCGCTGGAGAAGCCAGCAGCATAGCGCTAAGTGGGCCACATCGCATGCACTGATTTGTCAGCAAGTGGATAGGTGCATGTGCAGTAGCCCCGCACTTCCAGCCTCCTGATCGCTGGCCAGCCCTGCAATCCCACAACACTGCCCTTCCGACACCTCCAATCCCCAATCACTGTCTTCCCCACTGCTCCTCAAGGCCTGCCTCAATCTCCCCAACCCTCTCTCACTGCCGACCTCCTGGTCCTATCTCCCCCCACATCTCCATCCCCCTCCTCTCTGCGATGGCCAACCCCGATCACTATCCTCCCTCCCTCTGTCACTGATCCCAAGACGTGGAGGTGCTGGCAATGGACTGGGTAAGCACAGTAAGAAGTCTCACAATACCAGGTTAATGTCCAACAGATTTATTTGGCAGCACTAGCTTTTGGAGTCTCAGGCTCCTTCACCAGGTAGTGAGGAGCTGTGTTCATAAATAGGGCATATACAAATACAAACTCAATTTATAAGATAATGGTTGGAATGTGAGTCTTTACAGGTAATCAAGTCTTAAAGGTACAGATAATGTGAGTGGAGAGAGGATGAATCACAGGTTAAAGAGATGTGTATTGTCTCCAGCCAGGACAGTTAGTGAGATTTTGCAAGCCCAGGCAAGTCGTGGGGGTTACAGATAGTGTGACATGAACCCAAGATCCTGATTGAGGTCATCCTCATGTGTGCAGAACTTGGCTGTCAGTTTCTGTTCAACAACTCTGCATTGTTGTGTGTCGTGAAGGCCATATTGCTCCAAAAGCAATCTCCACTGCACTCCATGGGCAGAATTTTCCCATCTTTTCCAACACAAAAATTGTAGTGGGTGGGACATGGACCGTGCAAAGATCTGTTGAACTTGGGTGGGATTTTCAGGCACTGGGGCAAGCGCAGCCTGAAAATCCCATCCTATGAATTCATTCGCTTGGTTGCCATTTCAATTTGGTTAGCTTAACCTATAGGGAAATTAAAGTCACTCCTGAATAGTTCAGTGCTCTTTTTACATACATTTGCTATTTCTTGATTTGAACTCCTTCCTACAATGTGACTACTTCTCAGGGCCTATACAAATTCTACTACCACTCTCTTCCTTCCTTCAATATTTGTCACTTCCAGCCAAATTGATCCCACTTTCTCTGAATCTGGATTGTCCCTTACTTATTTCCTCTCTTGTAAGCAGAGATACCTTCCGCCTTTTCCTTCCTGTGAGTCCTTCCTAAGAGTCAAATAACTTTGAACATTAATTTCCTAATTTTGATCTGCTTGCAACCATGTATCAGTAATGGCTATAAGATCATACCCAATTAACTCTGTATGTGTACCATCAGTTAATTTTTCTTGTTTCTTTATATTAAGTGCATTAAGATACAGAGCTCTTCATTTTGTTTCTCTACCACTTTTCCTTGCACTAAGCACATCTCTAGGAACAACTGAGCCACTTTTACATGCCTATTATTCCCATGTCTTCTCCTTTTGATTTCACTTTTTTTGCCTTTTGTTTCTAACCCAGTTTCCATCTCCTCTCACTCCCTGCTAAGGTACTCGTCCTCCTGCCATATGAGTTCAAAGCCTCCCAAGCAACACTAGAAGACATCTCTGCAAGGATATTGGTCCTGATCCTATTAGGATGTGACCCATCCTGTTAGGGAATAACCCAGTTTGTACAAGTCCCACCTGAAGCGTTGGTGAAAAGTTATGAAGCTCATGTCAGAAGAAAAAAATGATCCACTCAAGGTACCTTTAGTACAGGATCAGAGATGTCTTTATACTTTTTATGATGTGGGTATGCCGGCGTTGGACTGGCGTAAACACAGTAAAAAGTCTGACAACACCAGGTTTTAGTCCAACCTATTTATTTGATAATATACTCGCAAGCTTTCGGGTTAGCCCCTTCGTCAGGTGAATGGAGAGTTCTGGCCTCAGGCAGAGCATATAAAGCACAGACAGTTTAGAGATTACTGATTAGAATGCGAATCCTTACACCTAACCTGCTGTTCAAGACCTGAAGTGGCTGATAATGTGAGTGGAAGGAGCACTGATCACAGTTTAAAGAGATGTGTATTGTCTCCAGACAGTACAGTAAGTGAGGTTTTGCAAACCCAGGCAAGTCACGGGGGTTACAGATAGTGCGACATGAACCCAAGATCCCTGTTGAGACCGTCCTCATGTGTGCGGAACTTGGCTATCAGTCTCTGTTCAGCGACTCTGCGCTGTCGTGTGTCGTGAAGGCCGCCTTGGAGAATGCTTACCCGAAGGTCAGAGGCTGAATGCCCGTGACCACTGAAGTGTTCGCCAACAGGAAGGGAACAGTCTTGCCTGGTGACTGTCGAGCGATGTTCATTCATCCGTTGTCGTAGCGTCTGCATGGTCTCCCCAATGTACCATGCTTCGGGACATCCTTTCTTGCAACGTATCAGGTAGACAATGTTGGCCGAGTTACAAGAGTATCTACCATGTACCTGGTGGACAGTATTCTCACGTGTGATGATGGTATCCATGTTGATGATCCGGCATGTCTTGCAGAGGTTGCTGTGGCAGGGTTGTGTGGTATTGTGGTCACTGTTCTCCTGAAGGCTGGGTAGTTTGCTGCGAACAATGGTCTGTTTGAGGTTGTGTGGTTGTCTGAAAGCAAGAAGTGGGGATGTGGGGATAGCCCTGGCGAGATGTTCGTCTTCTGGAGCGGAGAAGCTACGACATCTCGCCAGGGCTATCCCCACATCCCCACTTCTTGCTTTCAGACAACCACACAACCTCAAACAGACCATTGTTCGCAGCAAACTACCCAGCCTTCAGGAGAACAGTGACCACAATACCACACAACCCTGCCACAGCAACCTCTGCAAGACATGCCGGATCATCAACATGGATACCATCATCACACGTGAGAATACTGTCCACCAGGTACATGGTAAATACTCTTGTAACTCGGCCAACATTGTCTACCTGATACGTTGCAAGAAAGGATGTCCCGAAGCATGGTACATTGGGGAGACCATGCAGACGCTACGACAACGGATGAATGAACATCGCTCGACAGTCACCAGGCAAGACTGTTCCCTTCCTGTTGGCGAACACTTCAGTGGTCACGGGCATTCAGCCTCTGACCTTCGGGTAAGCATTCTCCAAGGCGGCCTTCACGACACACGACAGCGCAGAGTCGCTGAACAGAGACTGATAGCCAAGTTCCGCACACATGAGGACGGTCTCAACAGGGATCTTGGGTTCATGTCGCACTATCTGTAACCCCCGTGACTTGCCTGGGTTTGCAAAACCTCACTTACTGTACTGTCTGGAGACAATACACAACTCTTTAAACTGTGATCAGTGCTCCTTCCACTCACATTATCAGCCACTTCAGGTCTTGAACAGCAGGTTAGGTGTAAGGATTCGCATTCTAATCAGTAATCTCTAAACTGTCTGTGCTTTATATGCTCTGTCTGAGGCCAGAACTCTCCATTCACCTGATGAAGGGACTAACCCGAAAGCTTGCGAGTATATTATCAAATAAATAGGTTGGACTAAAACCTGGTGTTGTCAGACTTTTTACTGTTTATACTTTTTACACAGGGCCTTGGTGAGGCCACACCTGGACTATTATGAGCAATTTTGGTCTCCTTATCTAAGGAAGGATGTTCTTGCTCTCGAGGGAGTGCAGAGGTTTATCAATCTGATTCCTTGGATGGCAGGATTGATGTATGAGGAGAGATTGAGTTGGTTAGGATTGCATTCACTGGAGTTCAGAAGAATGAGGGGGAATCTAATAGAAAACTATAAAATTCTAATAGGATTGGACAGGGTGAATGCAAGAAGGATATTCCCGATAATAGGGATATCCAGAATCAGGGGTCACAGCCTGAGGATACATAGTAGACATTTAGGACAGAGATGAGCAAACATTTCTTCACCCAAAGAGTGTTCAGCCTATGGAATTCACGACCACAGGAAGTAGTTGAAGCCAAAACACTATGGCTGGAATTCTCCCTGCAGCATCCACCACTATTCTGGCGGGTCCGGCCGGGAGACGCACTTCTGCAGCCTTGAACAGGGATTTGTGCTTGCATGGGGAACGCATGCGCATCCCCCAGAGCCTGCGAGCAGTCGGCAGCTAGACCATGCTGGAAGCCAGTGGGAAGGCAGGTAAGTAATTTAAATCGTTTTAATCTATTTCAACTGTATAGAATTGCTAATTATCAGGATCTTTCAGGATCTCCCACCCCACCAGGTGTACTTCATACTGGTGGGGTTCAGACTAGCTACCCACATTTGGGGAGCTGAGGGAGACCCCATCAGAATGAAGGGGAAGCAATGGGGGCCCCCCAGGCATCAGGCAGTGCCAAAAGGGTAGGGCCTAGATGCGATCAGTAGGGGTCCCACCCCATTCTGCATTAGGATCAGTCCAGGATGGAGGGAGAGCAGTCACTGGGCTGGGCAGGGGGGGCGGTGTATTCTGCCGGGATGGGGAGGAGACTGCTCCGCGGGAGGGGTCTGACCCCGGGGAGGGGGGGCTAAGTGCGGGGGAGAAGGGAGCTGCTGGGGTGAGGGAGTTGAGGCATCATCACTGCTGGGGCGTGGGCACTGGGGTGCTCTGGGACAGGGGGAGGGGTCAGGGCTGGCCCCTGGGCATCGCGATCTGGCTGTGGTGAGGGGCTGGAGGGTCAGAACTGCGTGGGTCCCGGGCTGGCCAGCGCAGAGCCCCAGGACTGTCAAACATGAATAGGCTCCACCCCCTTGGGTTTTTAATGAGATTCACAACTGGGACCTCTGCTCCGCGGAGATTCGGGTGAGAAACTGAACTGCCGGAACTGTCGCCAATTCAACACTTTAGGGACAATCACCCCCTTTGTTTTAAAAAGTAGTTTTGGGGTGAAGGGAATCAAAGGATATAATGGAAAGCAGGATGAGGCTATTATAAATCATAAAATTATACAGCACAGAAGAGGCCCTTTAGCCCATTGATCATTTATTGTGATCATAATAAATGATGGAGCAGGCTTGAAGGGCTGAATGGCCTCCTCCTGCTTCTATTTTCAATGTTTTCATGTTTCTATATCACCAGAACCAGATGGGATGCATCCGAGGATACTTGAGTGAATTATTTATTGGTGTCACAAGTAGAGTTACATAACACCGCAATGAAGTTATTGCAAAAATCCTCTTATCACTACACTCTTGTGCCTGCTTAGGTACACTGAGGAAGAATTTAGCATGGCCAATGCATATCTTTTGGACTGTGGGAGGGAACTGGAGCACGCGGAGGAATACCACGCAGACATGGAGAGAATGTGCAGACTCCAAACAGACAGTTACCCAAGCCGAGAATCGAACTCAGGACGCTGGCAGCAGTGCTAGCCACTATGTCAATGTGCCACGTGGGTAGAAATTGAAGAGGCTCTTACCATAATCTTTAAGTCCTCCTTAGTCACATGTGTGGTGCCAGAGGAATGGAAAATGCAAGTATTATACTTTTGTTCAAAAAAGGGTGTCAGGTTTATCACAGCAACTATAGAGCAGTCATTTAACTTTGGTGGTTGGCAAAGTTCCAGAAACAATAATCCAGGACAAAATTAACCTGAAAAGGTGCGGAATAATTGTGGAAAACCAGCATGGATCTCTTAAAGGCAAATAATGTGTAACTAATTTGATTGCATTTCATGGGTGAGGTAACAGAGAAGTGTGGTAAGTATAATGTGGTTGATGTTAATTACAGGAATCTCCAAAAATATTTCATGAAGTGTGATTTTATCAACTTGCCAACAAAGTCAAAGCCCATGGAACAAAGGGGACACAGGCAAGGGAACCAGGCTGGGTGATGGAAAGCAGACTAGTGATTACAATTGTCTCTTTGAGCAAGATATGTACGTCTCCAAGACTGCCTTTCTAGATATATATTAATATCTTGAATTGAGTGTGTAGAAGACAATTTCAAAATTTGTAGATGACAAAAATATTGTGAATTGTGAGGAAGATTGTGATTGACTATCCCATACCAAACTTGGAGATGAGGTAAATAGTGGGAATGATACCAGTCAACTAAAAACAGGGCAGAAGTAGGGGGCAGAATGGGTGGACAAGTGGTGAATGGAATTTAACACAGCGAAGTGTGAGCTGATGCAGTTTGGCAGAAAGGATAGGAATATGCAATCACAGTAAATGGCACTTTTCAAAACAGTGGACAGGAACAGAGAGATCTGGAGTGTCCAAGCACGTAGACCTTTGAAGGAGGCAGCGAGGGTTGAGAATGCATTTAAGTAGCAAACGGAAGTGTAAAGACATGAGACATGGGCGTCAATGGCTGGCCAATGTTTATTGCCCATCTCTAGTTGCCCACGGGCAGTTGAGAGTCGACCATTGCTGTGGCTCTGGAGTCACATGTAGGCCAGACCAGGTAAGGATGGTAGATTCCCTTCCCTAAAGACCAGATGGGTTTTTGCAACAATCAACAAAGGTTTCATGGTCATCAGTAGATTCTTAATCCCAGATATCTTTTATTGAAGTCAAATTCCAGTATTTGCCATGGTGGGATTTGAACCTGAGTCCCCAGAACATTAGCTGAATTACTGGATTAATAGTCTAGCGATAATACCACTAGGCCTTTGCCTCCCTGGTACATTGTGACGATCTTTTAGAAAAGACTGGTTTGGTATAGATTGGAGAAGATGTGATTATTCTGTTTGGTGAAGTGAAGATTGAGAGGAGACTTAATAGAGGTATTGAGAATCGTGAGGGGTTGTCCGAGAGATAGTGAGAAACTGTTCCCATTGGCGGGGAATCACCAAATTTTCAATGAATAGTAAAATAACCAAAGGTAGCATGAGAAAAAACATTTTAGAAAGCAAGTTGTTTGTACCAGAAATGCTCTGTCTGAGATTGAGATGGAGGCAGATTTAATCACGGCTTTGAATAGGAAATTGGGTGAGCTTCTGATGGGAAGAAAATTGCAGAACTCCAGTGAAAGGGCAGGGGAGTGGAATGGGCTGAGTTGCAAAGAACCAGCAGGGAATGACCTCCTTCTGTGTGGAAATCACTCTCTGATTTTGTGATTGTAATTACTGCAAGTTTGCCAACAGCCTGCTTCAGCCTCAGACAGTGGCAAGAGATGGAGTTGATGGATTGGCTGCCAAAAGCCTGAGGACACTGAAAACTGCTTATGCAGTACAATTACTAATGAATTTTGGAATGAGGACTTCATACAGGCAGTGGACTCCCTCAGTGTCTAACACTTGATTCAGAAATGGGCCTGCTCCCTTTTCCAGGAACCATTACTTACAGTACTGATTCTTCCAATGCAGAATATGTACATGTGTACCTGCCCCCTGCCGAAAACATTCCCCCCCCCCATTCCCCCGACTATGTAAAGCTTGTTATATAAGCGCAGTGACAATGAACTTCAAGGCCAAAATATTATTATTTATTTTTCACCTAGGAGTGGATTGAAGAATATTTAAAACAGAATATCTTGACAGAAGAAAATAGAGGAAGAACACAAAAGGAGAAAGAAAAACAGAAAAGAGGGTAGAAAGCTCAGTACTTGTTTTCTTTGAATCAAAATGCACAAGCTCTTTCTGTTGCTAGGCAACACAGTATGGTGTTATAATAGAGTCTCTTATTCCTGGCTGCAGACTGATGCAGCTTTGGTGCACAATTAATCTGCAACAAATGATCGAGTAAGGTGTTCCAATCTTGTATAATGCTGTATTCTGACAGTAAAGCAAACAGTTCAAATCAGTAATAGGATCTCTGGAAAGATTGGAGAGTCCTAATCATCTGTAAAATTGAGGAGTCCCACAACGAAAGAAGTTCATATTGATTCACCCAAGCCATGTCATCAATTTTGGCCTGGATGCCAGAGAGCGCTATTTACAAGAATCCTCACACGGCTGTTGTTCACCGATAGAGGATCAAACAAACATTCAATCTGATTACTCACAGCAAGTGACATCTTCATAATAATGTGACAAAATTGTCAAGCTGCAATGTAAACAATCCCACCATTGTCACGTCTGGTCTTAACAGGCTTCTGTTCAAAAAGCTACACTACAAGATCTATCTTCTAAAAAAATGGTAACTTTGATTTTCTGATTGGAACAGCACTTCTTGCCAACTTAAGGCAGATGGCCCAAGTTGAAAAAAAGACAGCATTCTGTTCCATTGAAAGACCATCCAATATACAGCCCACTGCAATTTCCGCTGTAACTACTGACACACTGGAAATGCTCACCTAAAACCAGCGGGGTTTTCTATGAATAACATGCAGAGTCAGGATGTCTTGCCTTCTCTCTCCTATACAGAATTGGATTTGTAATTATCCATATGTGGACTAGGCATCCAACATGATCAAGCACTGGTAAGCTAAGAAAGATTAATTTCAAGATCAAAATCATATTAAAGTAATAGGTGGAAAAAATTGAGAAGATCATTTTCCAGCTCTGCAGGACATGATGTTTATGTACCTGTGCCTCAACCCATTGAGGAAGGCAGCTGGCATGGAAGGGAGAGGTGCCATATTCTTGCAGACATCCAGGAGGTTCTCAAGATGACCAGACTCTCACACATCAGTTAGATCCTCCACCACACACTTGTACACCTACGAATGCTTCTAACCGCACAGCCACTTCTCACTATCTCCACATAATTCAAGCAATTCAGCTCAGAGGCAAACCACAGTTAGTAATGGGGAGTAGGGCTGGTCAGTAATTGAGTATGAGTGTTGCATTGATAGTAATGGAGACAGGAAACAACGGCCACAATGGTAGGAAGCTTGGGGCATGGGTTCATGTTATGCAGCAGAGAAAAACTCAGAGAGAGATCCTGAGATATTCAGAGTAGAGAGGCAATCATCAGGAACTGTATGACATTTGGACACCCTAATATTGGCCATGGTAAAAAAAAGCAGTAGGCAAGAGCAGGCCAAGAATGGATATATTTCACAAATTAATCGTTAACCCTTTACCTTCTCATACCTTTGTTGGCTGTGTTAATATTAGGGATGATGGGTGGAATCTTACAGTCTCGCCACGCATGGGAAGTATCTCGTAGTGGGTCTTAGTTTGGCCGTAGACGAAAAATCAATTTCCCAATGATAGGATTAAATTTCGGGGAATTCTGTTCTTGAGGCTTAAAGGGCAGGTTAGAGGTGGTTCGAGCTTCCTGACGCACAATGTTGGCAAGCCCTGTTGCATGCATTAACAAGTCATGCATGCTGATTGGAAGCTGCTGACTGAAAGGTATAACACCCCTTGGGTGACATCTAACCATTTCAGGCTTTGTGAGAAACAAAAGGTATTTATTGATAAAGAGAATCAGGAACAGGGGATTATAGCCAAGGCTGCCTTGTGGCAGAGTCCCAGTTCTTACGTAATTAAATATAGCTGCTCAGTGATTCTGCACAAGAGAGGACTCCACCCTCTAGTATGATCATTTACACTCCATTTCCATTGGCCCCTCAAACAAGGTGACCCAGTACTGCTGTGCTGTTTTTAAGGGACAGACATTATAATGACTATATCTCTCGCCCTTAAAGTTTTTATACAAATGTCAAAATTAATTTACTCAAACTCATGTTATACACACAAGTTAGACATTGTTGATTGATTCTCCTTCAAAAACTTCCAAACTGCACTGCCTGCAGCCTCATAGTGCACTGAATGCTACCAGGGACTCCTGCCACCCCACCTTTTTTCCCTTTCACAGAATCTCTACGGTGCAGAAGGAGGCCCATCAAGTCTGCGCCAACCACAGGCTATATTCCCGTAACCCCACATATTCACAATAATTCTAAGTTACTTTGAGCCACATTAAGTCACCCTCGACTTATTATACATCTGCAGTGGAAATTATTCCCACCCCCATACCAGCCACTGAGTGTAGACTCCAGATCAAAAGATTTCACCCTGTATTTCCACTGAGGTCTATTTAAAGCCCATCTCTCGTTATTTGGATTTAACCTGTATCCCCATCGGAAATTCTAAACTGTTATTTAACATTTTAAAAATAGTGTATTTATTTCAGTACATAAATACAGCACAATTTGCCTATTATTTTTCTTGAATACTGCTGGGAGCTCTTACTTTCACTTAAGAAGCACAAAGTTACTGATTGAGTCATGAACAGAATGAATCTTTGACAAGTGAACCTCGTCAAATAGAACAATATATAAGACTGATTTTTCTAATCCATTCTTAGATTTATCAATAACTGAAGTCAAACGATTGGGCCAGTGATTTCTTTGTTCTTTCTTACTACCTTTTTGATAGGCTGTGTGTACAGGCTGTATGGCAGCAATCCAAGCTGTCAATAAACTGTTAAATATATGGCCCATTGGCTCACATAAAACAGCTGCCCAGAATAAATACCATATTTAAATCCTCTTAGATCCCCTGTCAGGGTCAGCTGCTCAATCTGTTTCAAAAGCCTTCATTGTGACAGAAAATTACCTGGGTCAGTGATATCAACACTGTGTACAAGAGCAGATCAATGGCTGACCTCTTAGAATTCTTAGAAACCCTACAGTACAGAAAGAGGACATTCAGCCCATCAAGTCTGCACCTACCACAATCCCAGTCAGGCCCTATCCCCATATCCCTACACATTTACCTGCTAATCTCTCTAACCTATACATCTCAGGGCACTAAGGGGCAATTTTTTTTTAGGATGGCCAATCAACCTAACCCACACATCTTTGGACTGTGGGACGAAACCGGAGCAAACCCACGTAGACACGAGGAGAATGTGCAAACTCCACACAGCCAGCGACCCAAGCTGGGTATCGAACCCAGGTCCCTGGAGTTGTGAAGCAGCAGTGCTAACCACCATGCCACCCAAAGCTTGATTCCCAAAGCTCTACAATTGACAATGCTCAAGCCAGGAGTGGGATTAGATACTCACTTTTCACTTGAATAGGACAGACACAGCAATATTCAAGCTCAACATTTTCCTCCACAGAATGTCTCACTTAATTGGCCTCGGCACTGAGCTCAATATCCGTGCCCAATACACTGCAGCATTGTGGCTGCAGTGACACATCTGCAGCATGCCCTACAGAAACCAACAAGATTGCTTGAATTAAAATCCTGGATTCCTTTCCTCGCAACAATACCAGAGCGCCATCATGACAAAAGCAAAATGGAAATTTTATTAGCATCACCTCTATGACTACACTGGTGATTCAATATCATCTTCAGTAATAAAGATTGGTGCAAAATACCTATTTAAACTTCAGCCATGTCTTTTGAACCAATGGACAAAATTTTAACTGCCAAGGATGTGGTGTGGCGTGGGGTGGTGATTTTGGATGGGAGTGAGGCTTCAAGACACAAAAGATAGAGTCAGGTAGCAACCTGGCATGATCCTGCCCACTTCTGGGTTTCACCCAGTGTGTGTGTGTGTGTGTGTGTGTGTGGGGGGGGGGGGGGGGGGGTGAAACTTCAAATTAGGAGTAGGCAGTGAACCTGCCATTAGGTTATCTAAATAATTTATTCTTATTTTAACCCAAAGTTCCAACTATAACAGCCAACATTTGACAAATTTGATTACACCCTTAAGAGAAATTCAATAGCTAGCTTATCTATTTGTAATTTACCTGCAAGTTGAATTAGATTGATAACATCCTGAATTTGATCAATTTCACAATTTGTGTAAAATTGCCAGGTGCAACCAGCTAAGAGCACAGTGGGTGGACATTCTACATTGATGACCAGTTTCTGCAGACAAATGTAGAAACAGATTAAAATAATCCATCTTTCACATAGTTCTATTTCACTAAGGCAGCCAAACACATGGGCTCAGAGATCCAGCTATAGATTCGCCAACACAGGATCTACAGGCAGAGAGGATCAGTTCCAGTTTGAGCTCTAATTCCTCCTGAGGGATTAGGCTCAGGCTTTCAAGAGAGGTTGTTGCTGAGTTCTACAGCCTACTGGAACAAGACTCTTTACTAATGGACCACATAGGCCTGCATTGCCAGTGACCTGGTCTGGGTAACTAAGGGATTCCAAGGTGGAATTTTGCTTTAACTCAGCCACTGAATTGATACTTTCCTTTCTGGTTTCCCAATGAATCAGAAAGGAGAGGTGTGTTGAACCCTTCAAAGGAACAGTTTTTAGTTAAAAAGATCCCAACAGAGGTTGGAATGGATAAACTGAACTTGATTCCAATCACAGAAATGGAAAGGGTTCCTGGGAAGGCTGCCCCCTGATTCTTGGATTCTTGTCTGGAAGTCCTGCTGCAGCATCTGAGTGGCTGCAATGAACTGACTTTCTCCAAAGACAGACTGAAGAGGGTAACCTCCCCAACTATGGGGGCATGGATGGAACTGGCTGAGGCAGTGAGCAGCCAGAGTGTGACCCCTCAAGATTGAGAACAGTTTCAAAATGTTCAAGCATTTCAAGAGGGCTGGAGAGATGGGTGCTGAGCACCTTCAAGCACCAAGACCAACATGCCAACTTCCCTAGCATTCTACAGCAAAACACCCCTCACAATGATATATCCATTCATTCTCAGAAAACATTTCCTCGTATCCCCATCAGACCAATAATCACTGACATTTCACCCTCATCTTTCTGCCATTTCACAGTCACAGTCACCCTACACAAATGTTTTCTTTTCCTCCTTCACACATAATCCATATCTCACACTGATAACCCTATGCTTTCTCAACTCGCAGGAAGCAGAATCTGGTGATTCTAGTGAAAAGCAGAGACCAGAATGGAACAGGGAGTTGGTGGGCTGTGGAGGGCAGAGGGAATCCAAAGCTGAGTACCCAGAGATAGGGGAAAAGGGTGGGATTGGAGAGGATGGAAAATTACAGCTGTTGACATATGTCAGGAAGATTCATCCTTTACCTATAA
The DNA here is from genome assembly GCF_965287045.1 of Carcharhinus amblyrhynchos. NCBI lineage: Eukaryota > Metazoa > Chordata > Chondrichthyes > Carcharhiniformes > Carcharhinidae > Carcharhinus > Carcharhinus amblyrhynchos. The sequence continues at coordinate 143,899,469 of NC_137324.1, forward strand.
ACCCTTTCTCACCTTCACTGAGCTGGATCTCTACTTCCATCCCCCATCCTGTTTAGTGGCAGGTTTTGCTTATACAGCTTATACCACATAAAGAGGGGACTTGTATCGAGAGAGTGTGCTTACAATCTGGGTGCAGTAGCTTGGTGGAGATTGTAGTTGTCAGAGGAGACAGCTGATAGTGTTACTCCTACTGTTCATCCCGTTGGAGTCAGAATCGGTGTTGTTGCTCCTTTTCCATCTCCCCAGAGCTCCAAAGCAGAGCCACATAAGTTACTTATTGTGTACTGCACTGAGAAAAGACTAACATATGCTCAATGACAATCAACCACTGGCAAATCAAATTTATTTGCATTTTCTCAACAGAAAGGGGACAGAGAGAGGTGTTTTTAACTTACTATACTCACCACTTTAAAAAGTACGTTAAACCTCAAAATGGCATATGTACATAATTTGCTGGAATACAAAGACCCAGTACTCCTAGGAGTGGGAATGATGGTTGGGCTGTTGCTGTGGTCAAAAATTCCCTGATTCATTGCTGCTGTACATTTCTTCAGGGGTCTGCCAAGCTCAGCTTTCACAGAAATGCACTGTGCAGTGTCCTTTAGGGAACTTTAAAATAGAGTCAGGAAAAGACAGGATACACCCCGTGTGACTAAACAACATCAGCAATACCTGTAAGTTGACAGGTTGCTTTAAACATCTGTTTTCACAGTAATCAGAACTGAAACATATATGATCAAAAGTACCAAAATAATTTGCATGTAAATGAAAAAAAATCATTTTTTCTTAACATAAGTATGTGTTGAACAAAGTTTAATTTGCCAAGAAATAATGGAAAGACCAATTTTTTCCTTCTTCCTTCTTACGTACATTCAATTAACCCATCTGGCATATTTCTCTTTCTGTCAGAATAACTTCTTCCAGCTCCATTTCCATTAGCTTGACTCTGCCCTTCCAACACCTTTTGCTGTGTCAAACCTGAACTTTGATTACCAACTCCATTTAATGGAGGAATCTGTGAAATCAATTGATTTATCTTAATCAAATACTTTAGTGACTCACTTTGTTCTACAGGTGAATTCTGTGATATTGGCAAACTTTCAGTTTCTTTGTGACTTTCTCTTGCTTCCCGATTTCCCATTCCATTGATGGATGAATTTAGATTAAAATAACTTTCTTCTGCTCTCTCTTTGTCAGATTTCCTCTTTCAAACTGACCTACATGTCATTGATGGACATTCTCTCCAACCTGCAGCATATGTGAATGCATGTCGTCTCCTTTCAACTCCAATCACATTCTTCACCTCATTGGTTTTTCACCATAACCTTCTGACCAGCACTAAACTCTTTAAGATTCATACCTGGTGTATAATGACTCATCTTCACTTCATCTTGATTTTATTCTCCTTTGCTATTGATGTCAGACTTAGAAAATCTAAACCTTATCTTAGGAATGTGTTTAAACGCAAATTTATAAGGTGAGCAACCTGTTGTAGACTGTGAGGTTATTCAGTAAGAGAACAGAAAATTGTCCAGCTTGTGACATAAAGAAACCTGGAAATGAGTGCTTAGCTGTCACCAAGCAAATCCTATAAAGACTACAATCTGTCCACTTCTTTCTGCAGCATCATTGTCGCTGGGTAGTATTAGAGTCTTTATTCCATTTTTACTCAGAAATATTTCAAAGTCATCTGATGTAAATTTTGGACAATTTGATACCTGGGCCTCATTGCACATTCCCTTCTCCTAATTTAAGACCATTCAGATAATAATCCACCTTCCCGTTTTTGCTATCAAAATGGATAACCTCACATTTATCAAAATTATACTACATCTGCCATTCATTTGCCCACTCACTCAACTTGTCCCAATTAAACTGAAAGATCTCAGCATCCTTCTCACTGCTTACCCTCCCACCCAGCTTTGTGTCATCTGAAAATTTAGAGCTATTAAGTTTATTTCTCTCATCTAAATCATTAATATACATAGTGAATAGCTGGAGTCCCAGAACTCATCCCTGCAGAACCCTGGTAGTCAGTACCTGCCATTTGGAAAAAGATCCATTTATTCTTCCTCTTTGTTTCCTGTCTTTTCAGTTTTCTATCCATCTCAGTATACTACTCCGACTTTAAGTATATGCACTTTTAAGTACAGACAGCCAGTCTAATACTTCAATTATTTAGCTCATCCAATGTCTCAATTAACTTATCTTTCAAAATGACTTCTGCAGCATATTTCCATCAGGAAAGACAGGTGCAAGATATTAATTTATCACATTAGCCATGACTTTTGCCTATCTCTACCTTTTGGTCCAAAATTGGCCCCACTCTTCCTTTTACTATCTTTTCACTATTTTTAAGAAAACTTTGGGACTGCTTTTTATGTTAATTGCCAGTTTCTTCTCATATTCTATCACTGACTCTGTCACTTCCTCTAAACTTTCCAAATTCAGCCTAGTTATTACGTGTAAAGATGAAATAATCTGAAATCTGTCATCTGCATCCTTTTTCTGCTTCATCTTACTTTCTATCTCTTTCATCATTCAAGGAGCTCTGTATTTCCATTCCCTGCCTTTCCCTTTTGTGGGAATATACATTGATTGTATCCAAATTATCTTGTCTTCCTTTACTTTTATCTGTCAGTCTTTGATTCCAGTGCCAGGTCTGTTCTGACTCCACTGAAATTGGCAATCCTCCAATTAATTATTTTATTCTAGATTGTTTTTATCCATTTTCATAGATAATCTAAACTTTATAATTCTATGATCACTGATTTTTATTTCCTTCTGATGCTTGATCAATGTGACCCCCCTATACATTCTCCAGTACAAGATCCAGCAATGTCACCTTCATCTTTGGACAAGAAGCAATAATAATCTAGAAAATTCATGTCAACACACTTCAAAAACTTTTCTCCCTCTGCCCTTCATATTATCAAAGCCCCAGCTATATTAGGATAATTAATGTCATGAATTAAGCTTCTGAGCACATCCTCTCCATCAGCAAGATCACCTATTTCCAGCATGGCCTCAACTCATCTGCTGCTGAAACTTTCATCGATGCCATTGTAATTTCTAGTCTCAACTATTCCAACACCATCCTAGCTGATCTCACAACATGCGCCTTCCACATATTTGAGTTCACACACATCTTTGCTGCTCATATCTAAACTCATACCAAGCCCAGTTCACCCACTCTTGTACTCCTTCACATGTATTGACCCCCATATAGAAGCACATTGGGACTTTTACGGCCTTGCTCATGCCAAAACCATAAAATCCCACCTGAGATCAACAGACCTTTCCATGTTCTGCCCCGATTCCCGTGGTGGACAATCACAGTAAAATTCCAGCCATCATTTTAAAAATTATTTTCCTTGATTTCAATCCATTCAGAGCCTCACTCATTCCAATCTGTAATCTGTTCCTCCCTGCAAACCTTCAAGATCTTTGTGCTCTTCATATTCTGACCCATTGTGCATCCCCAATTTTAGTTTCCCTTTGGGGTTCAAGCCTCCAGCTGTCTAAACCCTAGGCCCTGGCAACCCCTATCTAAGTCCTCTACATCTCTAACTCTCCTCCTTTAAGGTGCTCCTTTTAACCAAGTTTTGCATTTATCTCTTTTTAATGTTTTGGTGTCAAACTTATTTTAACTGTACTAGTGAAGCGGCTTGAGATGTCTAACCACATTAAAAATGCCAGAATATAGACTGTTGTTGTGAAAAAGATTACAGCAGGTTTCTTATCGACTTTTATTGTCCAGCTGGAAAGAACAGAAGAGTATCAATATTAAATGTACAAGCTGCTACTGACTTCCACTTGGGCCTCTCCATTGCCCATCCCTTCTTGGGCTCTGCTTTCAGCCTTGCTGTTGTCTAATCCAACCGATCTTCAATCTTCCTGTATTGACAATCTGTCTCTGGGGCTGCAAATGGAACCCACAGTTGACAGGTAGTAGGATTTTAAAGGCTGGCAAACAAAACCAGCCTTCTCAGACATGGAGCAGCATTGTGATCCTCTCTTAGTCAATGGGGACCAAAGTGGAGGAAGGTGATTTGACTTCAGGCCATATCTCTGAAGATACGCTCTAGTTACTTCCCAATAACTGGTGTTAAATTGGCAAATTAGTAGTTCCCATTTTCTTCCTTCCCTCCACTTTCTAATTCCCATTCCCAGTTTCTGAGTCACAACAATCCTTTGGATTCAACCAGCAACCACCCCACAATCTATCCTGTCCTAGTGATATCCTACAGGCACCTGCTCCTTCATGCTTTCCCTGGTGAAAAAGTTTAAAAGACATCCTGATGGTTACCTCAGCAAGGGCCAGAATTCTTTGACCTCATCTGCAACTGGGATTCTCCGGTCTCGCCACAGTGAATGGAGTTTTGGCTGAGTGCCACATGAGATTGGAGAATTCTTGCCGTGGTGTCTGCAAATTCCAGTCCTCCAGTCTTCAAGAACGCCCCCGCCCCCCCCCCCCCCCCCCCCCCACCACTCCCCACCCACCCCACCCCCTCCTCGTTTCTTTGTTCAGGACCTTGAGTAAATATCCAGAGCCTCAGATTCAGAAACCCAATTGAAATGGGGTAACTTTCCCAGTAACTATAATACCGAACAAGAAAGGCAGTGGAATCAGAGAAGGAAGTTCAGAACTTAAAACATTTGTACAAAATATATGAGTGGATCCTACAGTGACACATGAATTTTAATGAAGCCCAAAGAATTAAAATGACATTGACAGCATGGACATGAAATTGACAGTGAGACAGGAAACATAGAATAATGAGGACAGTTGTTTTTCACATTCAATGGACACATATAGCTGTGGTTCCCAAAGATCAAGATTCAGGTACAGTTTTTTTGATGTATATTAATTACCTGGAATTGGGTATAAAGGGCAGCATTTAAAAGTTTACAGATAGCATAAAGCTATATAGCATAAAGGAAATTGAATAAACAGTGAAGAGAATAAAAACAAACAGGAGTGGCATGGTGGCACAGTGGTTAGCACTGTTGCCTCACAGTGCGAGGGACCTGGGTTCAGTTCTGGCCTCAGTGACTGCCTGTGTGGAGTTTGCACTTTCCCCCCTTGTCTGCATGGTTTCCTCCGGGTAGACAAGTTTCCTCCACACTCAGATTAGGCTGATTGGCCATGTTGAACTGCCCTTTAGTGTCAGGGGGACTAGCAAGGATAAATAGGTGGCATTATGGGGGTAGGGCCTGGGTGGGATTGTGGTCGGCACAGACTTGATGGGCTGAATGGCCTTCTGCACCTTAGGGATTCCACTATACTATGAAACATAAGAAAAATACGAACAGACTGGGGAAATGGGCAGAAATGCGGCAGGCAGTGAATTGGAGTTATTACATTTCGGAAGGAAAAATGAAGAGAGGTAATGAAAACTGAATGAGACAATGCAAAAGGGATTGCAGGAAAGAAGAGATCTAGAGTGCACAAATCTTTGAATAAAGCAGGACAAGCTGATAAAGATGTTAAAAATAGCAGATAGCTTTAGAAATAGAGAAAAGAAATGCAAAGAAAGGCTGGTAAGCTATTCTAAAACATTGATGAGGCCCAAGCTGGAGTTCAGTTCTGGATACCACTTTTGGAAGGATGTCAAGGCATTAAAGAGGATGCAGAAGTGATTAATTCAAATGGTATTTTGAATAAGGAAGAGAAAATTGTTTGCATTGTGCTGCTTGTAGAAGTGTCATGCAGATTATGTAGATTCCGGAGGGGAATGTGTCTGTCACCATGTGGATCAATCAGTCTCCTTCAATGATATCAATGGTGAGCACCACGTAGACCATGCTCTTAATGGCCACAACTCTCTCCATACCCAGGGAAGTGATGTAAGTCCATATACTGCAGCTACAAGTGGCGCTATGCCAATGAATTTCCCCTTAAGGATTATAGTTATGAGAAAAAACTGGGAAGCACTGTTCTCTTTAGAATGTGTGAAATTCTGGGAAATTGATACAGACCCTCAGAATGAAAGATTTTAACAGACTAAATAAGGAGCAAGTGTTTCTACTGCCTGGAGGACAGTAATCAGAGGACATAGATTTAAGATTGTTGGCAAAAAAGCCGGAGGGATTAGAAGTTTTTATTGCACAGTGTGTCATTTGGAATGCAATGCCTGAAAAGATGGAGGAAACAGATCCAATAGTAACTTTCATATGGAATTGAGTATTTATTTATAAATGAAATACTGGAACGATATAGTCAAAAAGCAGAAGAGTGGGATTAATTGAATAATCATTCCATATTCCAACACCTGCACCCTGGGCAAATAGTCTCCTTCTGTGTTGTATCATTCTATGAATCTATTTGTTATCACCTCCGGAATGCAAACCAGTTTTATTTGGGACTTGTCAAAATCTCGACTTTCGAGTTTGACTTTAACACAAACACACATTAACACAAAATGTTTAACTGACAGATTGTCTTTATTTACTTGCTAGCAAAGGAAGGAGTCTTGACACAATGGGCCAGAGACACCACTCCACCAGACAAAGAAAATCATCCTGGTTTATACAAATTCTGCAGTTCACAGTCAGTTGGAGACAATCCAATCAAAAGTGTTATAAATGACATACTTTATGTGCCAACAGAATGAAAATACGGAACCACCCTGATCTATGAGCTCATGATACCTCGTCAGCAGAGAGGATACCCGATCCTCTACACTGGTAGAGAATCCCACCCTCCCACCTCCTCTAACCTAAATTATAAGTGTGAGAAAGTTTTTTTTTGTTTTTGTTTTTTTTCTGCTGGTAATTGTTTCAGGGATGGCAGTTCAGGCAGTGTGCTGCATCTCCTGTGGGATGTATGTGGTGAGGGACTCCAGTAGTGTTTCAGGGGATTTTACTTGTAAGAAGTGTGTTAGATTGAAGCTTCTGGAGGAGCGTGTAAAGGAGCTGGAGGTGGAATTAGAGGAACTCCGCATAATTCGGGAGGCAGAGGTGGACATTGACAGGAGTTATAAGGAGATAGTCACTCCTAGAAATCAGTCTTGGGTCACTGCCAAGAGGAGGGGAATGAAGCAAGTGAGGGGTCAATCCCCTGGGGCTGTTCCCCTCCAAAATAGGTTTTCAGTCCTGGAGGCTACAGTTGAGGAGGAATCAACTGGGGATAGCCAAAGGGAGCAGGTCTCTGGGGGTGAGCCTATTGTAAAAGCTCAGGTGGTTAGGGGATGCAAAAGATTGGGCCTCATGATTGGGGACTCCACAGTTAAGGGGATGGATAGGAGAGTCGGTAGTAATGGTAGGGACTCAGGGCTGGTGTGTTGCCTACCAGGGGCTGGGGTCCGGGATGTATCAGAGAGGATATTCAAGACTCTTAGGGGAGAGGGAGATCAACCCCAAGTTATAATTCATGTGGGGACACATGACATAGGGAGGCTAAGGGTAGGGGATATTAAGCAGAGATTCAAGGAGTTGGGGTGGAAACTAAAGGCCAAGACGGACAGAGTGGTTATCTCTGGACTCTTGCCTGTGCCACGGGATAGTTTAGAGAGGAATAGAGAGAGGGAAAGTTTGAACTTGTGGCTGAGGGGATGGTGCAGGAGGGAGGGGTTCAAGTACTTGAGCAATTGGGGCTCATTCTGGGGAAGGTGGGACCTCTATAAGAGTGATGGATTACACCTGAACCAGAGGGGAACAAATATCCTGGGGGGTAAATTTGTGAAGGTTATGCGGAGTGGTTTAAACTGATTCAGAGGGGGGGTGGGATCCTGAGTAGAGGGGGTGAAAGTGAGGGGGGCATAGATGGGGACTGCAATGCACGGCATTGTGGGGGTGGGGCGGAGCAGGGTTTGAAATGCGTATACTTTAATGCGAGGAGTATTCGCAATAAAGTGGATGAACTTGCAGCGTGGATCAGTATCTGGGACTTTGATGTTGTGGCCATTTCAGAGACATGGGTAGAGCAGGGGCAGGAATGGATGTTGCAGGTCCCGGGGTACAAATGCTTTAGTCGGAGTAGAGAAGGAGGTAGAAGGGGGGGTGGAGTAGCATTATTGGTCAAGGACTGTATCACAGTGTCAGAGAGGAAGTTTGATGAGGACTTGTCTGTTGAGGTAGTATGGGCGGAGATTAGAAATAGGAGAGGAGAGGTCACCCTGCTGGGAGTCTTTTATAGACCTCCAAAAAGTTCTAGAGAGGTTGAGGAAAGGATTGCGGAGACGATCCTGGTTAGGAGTGAAAGTAATAGGGTAATTGTCATGGGGGACTTTAACTTTACTAATATTGATTGGAATTGCTATAGCTCTAGCTCGTTAGAGGGGTCAGTTTTCGTTCAAAGTGTGCAGGAAGGTTTTTTGACTCAGTATGTAGATAGGCCAACTAGAGGTGAGGCTATATTGGATTTGGTGCTGGGTAATGAGCCAGACCAGGTGCTAGACTTGGAAGTTGGTGTGCATTTCGGTGATAGTGACCACAATTCGGTTACGTTCACCTTAGTGATGGAAAGGGATAGGCATGAACCTCGGGTCAGTAGTTTTAGCTGGGGGAAGGGTAATTATGAGGCTATTAGGAGAGAATTAGGAAGCATAGGTTGGACTAGGAGATTACAGGGACTGGGAACGTCCGAAATGTGGAATTTTTTCAAGGAGCAGCTATTGCGGGTCTGTGATAGGTATGTCCCTGTCAGGCAAGGAGGATTTGGTAGGGCTAGGGAACCGTGGTGTACTAAAAAAGTTGATTCGTTGGTTAGGAAGAAAAAGGAGGCTTATGTTCGGATGAGGCTTGAGGGCTCAGGTAGTGCATTAGAAAGCTTTAGATTGGCTAGGAGGGAGTTGAAGAGGGAGTTAAGAAGGGCTAAAAGAGGACATGAGATGACTTTGGCTGATAGGATTAAGGAGAATCCTAAGGCGTTCTATAGGTATGTCAAGAAAAGAAGGTTGGTTAGGGCAAGATTAGGGCCAGTTACAGACAGTAGAGGGAAGTTGTGTGTGGAACCGGGAGAGATTGGAGAGGCATTGAACCAATATTTCTCTTCGGTGTTCACGCAGGGGGACATGAATGTAGCTGAGGTGGACACTGGGGTGCAGGGGTGTAAAATAGAAAGTATTACAGTTGATACCGAGGATGTGCTGGATATTCTAGAGGGCTTGAAAATAGATAAGTCCCCTGGTCCGGATGGGATTTACCCTAGGATTCTCTGGGAGGCTAGAGAGGTGATTGCAGAGCCTCTGGCTGTGATCTTCAGGTCATCGTTGGTCTCTGGTATAGTACCGGAAGATTGGAGGACAGCGAATGTTGTCCCATTGTTTAAGAAGGGGAACAGAGACTTCCCTGGGAATTATAGACCGGTGAGTCTTACTTCTGTTGTGGGCAAGGTTTTAGAAAGAATTATTAGGGATAGGATTTATAGTTATTTGGAGAGTAATGAATTGATTAGAGACAGTCAGCATGGTTTTGTAGCAGGTAGGTCGTGCCTTACTAACCTTATTGAGTTCTTTGAGAATGTGACCAAAGAGGTGGATAGGGGTAAGGCAGTTGACGTGGTATATATGGATTTTAGTAAGGCGTTTGATAAGGTTCACCATGGTAGGCTTCTGCAGAAAATGCAGATGTATGGGATTGGGGGTAATCTAGGTACTTGGATCAGGAATTGGCTAGCAGATAGGAGACAGAGGGTGGTGGTTGATGGTGAATATTCGTCATGGAGTTCGGTTACGAGTGGTGTGCCTCAGGGATCTGTTTTGGGGCCACTGCTGTTTGTAATTTTTATTAATGATCTGGATGAGGGTATAGTTGGGTGGATTAGTACGTTTGCTGATGACACCAAAGTCGGAGGTGTGGTAGATTGTGAGGAAGGGTGTCATAGTTTGCAGGGTGACTTAGACAGGTTGCAGAGCTGGGCCGTGAGGTGGCGGATGGAGTTTAATGCAGAGAAGTGTGAGGTAATTCATTTCGGTAGGAGTAACAGATGTGTTGAGTATAGGGTTAACGGGAGGACTTTGAATAGTGTGGAGGAGCAGAGGGATCTAGGTGTATGTGTACATAGATCCCTGAAAGTTGGGAATCAAGTAGATAAGGTTGTTAAGAAGGCATACGGTGTCTTGGCGTTTATTGGTAGGGGGATTGAATTTAGGAGTCGCAGCGTCATGTTGCAACTGTACACAACTCTGGTGCGGCCGCACTTGGAGTACTATGTGCAGTTCTGGTCCCCACACTACAGGAAGGACGTGGAGGCTTTGGAGAGGGTGCAGAGGAGGTTTACCAGGATGTTGCCTGGTATGGAGGGGAGGTCCTATGAGGAGAGACTGAGGGATTTGGGGTTGTTTTCGCTGGAAAGAAGGCGGCTAAGAGGGGATCTTATTGAAACATATAAGATGATTAGAGGTTTAGATAGGGTGGATAGTGATAGCCTTTTTCCTCGGATGGAGAAAGCTAGCACGAGGGGGCATGGCTTTAAATTAAGGGGGGGTAGTTATAGGACGGATGTCAGGGGTAGGTTCTTTACCCAGAGGGTGGTGAGGGATTGGAATGCCCTGCCTGCTGCGGTTGTAAATGCGCCTAGTTTGGGGGCGTTTAAGAGATCTGTGGATAGGTTTATGGATGAAAAGGGATTGGTTTAGATTAGTGGGTCAGTGTTTTTTTTAAAAAAACTGGTCGGCGCAACATCGTGGGCCGAAGGGCCTGTTCTGCGCTGTAGTGTTCTATGTTCTATGTTCTATGTATCGCAATATATCGTCCGTAAACCTGCCCTCTAGTCTCTTAGTCAGACATCATGGGCCAGATTTTACCACTTTGATTCTAAGTGCTGAATCTGGGCACAATTCAGAACCAACTTGGAAAACTGTTCTCATAGTGTGAAAAAAATCACGGGTCTGAATCACGCATATGGTCAGGGCTTATTGCGTCTGAAATGCTGCTGATCTGATCGGAGCTTTGAACTGTGCACGCGCAGTGAAAAAAAAATTGTCACATCGCTCCTGGGCTGCAAAAAGTGGATAAAGCTGCCTGGGAGCGAAAAGCGGGAGTGATGGCCCTCACAGACATTGCCCTATCCCCACAACATAACTGTTCCCCTTATCCACCCACTCTCCCGCTACCCCCACCGATCGCAACCCTCTGTCCCCCTTCCCCACACTGATTGCCTGCAGAGTGGCAGTCCCCGCTGCTCCCCCCACCAGAGATTGACTGGGTCTCTCTCCTCCCTGCACCACCACCCCCCCCCCCAAATCAGACAATGATCAGAGCTCCCTCCCCCACACCAGAGATACACCTGATCCTCCTCCCCCCCACCCTCTTCTCCTCTCCACCCCCCCTCCCCCCCACCCCCCCACCCCCCCACCGCCACTCATCTCCCCCCCCCTCCCACCAATCTGAGTTAGAGAGCCACTGGAAGCTCTGAAATTACCTCTTTAGAAGCTGGAGCACCCAAAACAGACCTTTGCCGAGCATATCTGTTTTGTGCCGAATCTGGATGCACGAATGCGATGGTAAAGAGGGAAATGCTGGTAAAGTTGGGTGGGCAGCCCATTAAATCAATTGAAATGCATGCAAATGCATTCAAATCACTGTTGCGCTGTTTTGGGTGCAATTCGCATTGCAGCCATTTTCCAGCCTTGGTAAAGTGGGCGCAGGCATGGACGCGGGCATGGATTGCATTAATGGCCTCATGCCTGACTTTACCAAGTTTTCGCACCCAAAAATGGCCACGACACAATGGTAAAATCAATCTCTATTTTGATGGCAGCCCTACAAAGCACCTTCACTAAAACAGTCTCAGAGGGGCATCTTTAATTGATAAAGGGGGTCTACAAAAGCCATTAGTATTTTATGGCCTTGTCAGTGAAGTTAACTGAATACCTGAGGGATGTGGTCAAATCAAATTGTCTTCAGGACAGTCCCTGATTATAACCCTGATAATTTTGTTTATTGCCAACATAATGAAACACAAGTATACATTGCTTATCAATCCAATGACTGAGTTTTTTATCACTACCTACAATTTTGAGGGATGTCATCATTTCACAATTAATTCTTGTCAGTTCCCACTAAGTCCCCCGCCAAAACTCTTTTGTTAGCGAGGACATTAATGTCTTTCTGATTCTGTTTTGATTAGGAACTGTGAAGGCAACTTCATTAAAACTCACTCTTGTATCACTTATTTCTGATAAGGTGTCTGGTGAGGCAATTAAGTGTCCTTTATGGCCTTGTGATTCTAACATTTGGGTGCTTTAAAGGAATGCATCTGGCATATGTTTAGTATCAGAGGGCACTCTGTAACTGTGCATCAAAGTTTCTTTGTTTACCTTTTAAAAAATATAGAAATTATATTTATATGTATGGACTAATTAAAGGTATTACATGTACTTTTAAAACTACAAAGTATTTAAAACACATCATTATAATTACTAACAAACTTGCTCCCCATTGATTTAAAGTGAATTCTACATCTAAATTGATTAAGCAGAGTCTGGCAATCTTATAGTAGCCCTTTTATTTGCTATCTTTCTACAGACTTCATCTTTGAGAGTTGTCAATTAGCTTTCCACCCGTGATGAAGCCTAAAATGGCCCCAATCAGTATAACAAATGATATTCTAAATCACTGCAACTTTGGTAAATCATCTTTCCTCAGCCTTCGAATCAAATTATGCAAAACTGATTCCTAATCAATTGGGCGTAAGCTATAGCCATATATGAAACTCTATCAACACATTGCATTTATTTTTTTGATACTTTAGAAGTTTTTGAAATTGCAATGGTTAAAGCATAGTCCCTTAAATGTATAAGGATGCTAAACATGTGTGGGGGAACATTTGTATGAAAGGACAGTTACATAAGCAAAATCATTGTACGGTCTGCCAGAGAGAACTGCATGTTTTTTTTTCAGATGGTAACTATAGAAACACAGGCCAAGAAGAATTTGAAATGAAGCAGCAAAGGCCTGATTGGGAAGTATATTTCTCAAAGTTAGATGTAAAATCACCTCTTAAATATTTGATCAGCATAAGGATATGAAGGAAGAACATTCAAATGAAATATTTTATGGATATAATTACTGTGAAAATCGAGAACGGTATGTAGCAGGGCTGTACTGATCCTGTTACTGCTTGCTATGAGTCAAAGAAAAATGGGGGCCAGTCTCTAATAATTTCCTATGCTCCTTTATTTACTCTCATGTCATTCATCACCACTGCTGTTTCTCTGTACCTGTCCTCCCACAAGTGTTTGTCACTCCATTACTTCAGGCTAACAATGATCTCCTTATTTTCAGGCTGTTCATGGCCACCGCCAATGTTGTTCGGTGCTGAGCAGAGAAAAAGAGAGAGATAATGACAGAAAGGCGAGAGACACGGGAGGAATTGAGGGAGAGAGATTGATTAGCAAAAAAAGAGACATCGGAATTGCAAAGAGAGACAGATTTGATTGCAGGCGAGAATGAAAATGGACAGACAGGACACAGTTAGTTATATGGTAGGGACAGACAGGAGTTTAACTTAAAAAATGGACATTAGAAAATATATATAAAGATTACAGGAGGGAAAAAAGGAGTTGAGGGACAGAGAGAGTACTAACGGACTGAGAAATTGAGGCTCATTTTTAATTTGTCTGTGGATTGATCACACCCCACTTATTATGTTTAGTCACTGGTGTCAAGAGGTGGTATAAAATGGGTGAAGTGCATAGTGGCCAACACTAAGGAATGGGTTCTGGGGGAACTGAAAGATATGAAAGTGGATAAGTCACCTGGATCAGTTGGAATACACCCCAGTGTTCTAAAAGAGTTAGCTGAGGAAATTATGGAGGCATTGGTGGTGATCTTTCAGCAATCACTGGAAGCAGGCAGGGTCCCAGAGGACTAGAAAGTAGCTAATGTAACATTGCTGTTTAAGAAGGGAAGGAGGTAACAGACGGGAAATTATAGACTGGTTAGCCTAACATCAGTCATTGGCAAGATTTAAGAGTCCATTATTAAAGGTGAGATCACAGAGTACTTGGAAGTGCATGATAAAATAGGACTGAGTTAGCACAACTTCATCAAAGGGAGGTCACATCTGACAAATCTGTTAGAGTTCTTTGAGGAGATAATAAGGAAGTTAGATAAAGGAGAACCAGTGAACGTGATTTATTTAAATTTCCAAAAGGCCTTTGACAAGGAGACTGTTAAATAAGAGCCTATGGTGTTAAGGATAAGATCTTGGCATGGATAGAGGACTGGCTGACTGGCAGAAGGCAGAGAGTGGGGATAAAGGGGTCTTTCTCAGGATGGCAGCTGGTGACTGGTGGTGTGCCTCAGGGGTCAGTGCTGGGACCACAACTTTTCACAATATTCATTAACGATTTGGAAGAAGGAACTGAAGGCACTATTGCTAAGTTTGCAGATGATACAAAGATATGTAGAGGAATAGGTAGTATTGAGGAAGCAGAGAGGCTGCAGAAGGATGTGGGCAAGTTAGGAGAGTGGGTAAAGAAGTGGCAGGTGTGAGGTTATGCATTTTGGAAGGGGGAATGGAGGCATAGACTGTTTTCGAAATGGGAAAATGCTTAGGAAATCAGAAACAGAAAGGGACTTGCATTCGTGTCGCGAGGGCTAGAATACAGGAGTAGGGATGTACTTCTGAGGCTGTATTGTAGCCCTCTCGGCATGAATGCTAACATTGCATTTTCCTTCCTAACTGCTGACTGAACTTTACATTCAAGATTGTGGCATATTGGACAGTGAAGGAAGTTATCTCCAATTGCAAGGGGATCTTGATCATTTGGGCCAATGGGCTGATGAATAGCAGATGGAGTTTAATTTAGACAAATGCGAGGTGATGCAGTTTGGTAGATTGAACCAAGGCAGGACTTACTCAGTTAATGGTAGGGCTTTGGGGAGAGTTACAGAACAAAGAGATCTAGGGGTACATGTTCATAGCTCCTTGAAAGTGGAGTCACAGGTAGACAGAGTGGTGAAGAAGGCATTCGGCATGCTTGGTTTCATGAGACAGAATATTGAATACAGGAGTTGGGATGTCTTGTTGAAGTTGCACAAGACATTGGTAAGGCCACCCTTGGAATACTGCATGCAATTCTGGTCACCCCATTATAGAAAGGATCTTATTAAACTGGAAAGAGTGAAGAAAAGATTTACTAGGATGCTACCGGGACTTGAGGGGTTGAGTTATAAGGAGAGGCTGAATAGACTGGGACTTCTCTCTCGAGCGTAGGAGGCTGAGGGGTGACGTAATAGAGATCTATAAAATAATGAGGGGCATAGACAAGGTAGATAGTCAATATCTTTTCACAAAGGTAGGGGAGTCTAAAACTAGAGGGCATAGGTTTAAGGTGAGAGAGGAGAGGTATTAAAGTGTCCAGAGGGGCAATTTTTTCACACAGTGGGTGGTGAGTGTCTGGAACAAGCTGCCAGAAGAAGTAGTAGAGGCAGGTAAAATTTTACCTTTTAAAAAGCGTTTAGATAGTTACATGGGTACAATGGGTATATAGGAATATGGGCCAAATGGGGGCATTAGCTTAGGGGTTTAAAACAAAAGGGTGGCATAGACAAGTTGGGCTAAAGGGCCTGTTCCATGCTGTAAACATCTATGACTCTATGACGTTAACCTTAAGAGAATCCTGAACAAGGACTCCAAAGTCCCTTTGTGTTTCTGATTTCCTAAGCATTTTCCCATTTCGAAAATAATCTATGCCTTCAATCCTCCTTCAAAGTGCATAATCTCACACTTTTCCACATTGTACTCCATCTGCCCCTTCTTTTGCCCACTCTCCTAACCTGCCCAGACCCCATTTGGAGTATTGTGAGCAGCTTTGGGTCCCATCTCTAAGGAAGGATGTGCTGGCCTTGGAAAGGGTCCAGAGGAGGTTCATAAGAATGATCCCTTGAATGAAGAGCTTGTCGTATGAGGAATGGTTGAGGACTCTGAGTCTCTACTTGTTGGAGTTTAGAGGATGAGGGGGGATCTTATTGAAACTTACAGGATACTGCGAGGCCTGGATAGAGTGGACGTGGAGAGGATGTTTCCACTTGTAGGAAAAATTTGAACCAGAAGGGGTATAACAGATGTAATGGTGCAGGATGAGGAAGAGAAGCCATTGCAAGTGGCAAGTGGTATAACCAGCAAGTATGAGTGTAAAATGGGTGAGTGTACAATGGGCAGACAGAGCAGTTAACAGACGCACAATCAAACACCAAACAATTAAATATCACACTGTTCATGATCTGGCATTTACAGGCCTGAAATGTGATATGCCAAGTCCCAATGTTACCAAGATCCTGCCATGAATCAGCAAATGCTTCTGTCTCAGAGAAGTTGTGATGCAGCTGAAAACTGACAAAGGAGGATGTTCTTTGATTAAGGAGCCATTCTTAACTATCTAATCGTAGTTAGAGTACCACTTGCAATGGCTTCTCTTCCTCATCATGCACCATTTCATGTTATTCCCCCAAGGATCGATCCTTATCCTCTTCTTATTACTCATCTAAACACTGTCCCTCAAAGACGGCATCCAAAAGCATAGCATTAGTTTTCATGCATACACTGACCAGTCTCCCTCAAGTCCTCCATTGTTGCTAAATTATCAGACTGCTTATCAGACATCCAGTTTTGTGTGAGAGTAAATTTCTCCCAATTAAACATTTAGATGTCAAAACCATTCTTTTTGTCTTCACTCCAAATTCCTCTCCTTTGCATTGATTCCTTCTCTCTCCCTGGCAACTAGAGTCATAGAGGTTTACAACATGGCCCAATTTGACCATGCCGCATTATTGTTTACCACTAAGATAGTCCCATTTGCCTGAGTTTGGCCCAGCTTCTTCTATACTTACCTTACCCATGTAACTGTCTAATTGTTTTTTAAAAGACAAAATTGTACCCGCCTCCACTACTACCTCTGGCAGCTTGTTCCACTCACCACTCTCTTTGTGAAAGAATTGTCCCTCTGGACCCTTTTGTATCTCACCCCTCTCACCTTAATCTAATGCCCTCTAGTTTTAGGCTCTGAGATTAATTCAGTCTGTGTGCAATCTTGGTGTCACTTAGGATCCCAAGAAGTTCCGACTACATTTTCCTGGCATCACCAAGACTGGCTATTTTCACCCCTTAATATTACTCTCATATCTCATTGGTTGTTGAAACACTCATACCTGCCTATGTTACCTCTAGACTCAATATTCTGACACTTCTAACTGACGATTGTTTGACCTTAAACCACTCTGAGTTACAAATTTGGTGTCATATTTGACCTTGAAATAATCGTTCAGCCATATATTTACACCATCACACAAAGACTGCCGACTTCATTTCCACAAAATCACCCCGGCTTAACTCATCTGCTGCTGAAATCCTCATTCAGGTTATTGTAAACTCTAAACTTAACTACTCCAACATGGCTGATTTCTCATATTCTACCCCCATAAACTTCAGTTCATTCAAAACTCCATTGCTCATATCTTGACTCATACTGAGTCCAATTCACCTGTCACCTTTGTGCTCGCTGACTTATAATGGCATCCAGTCAAACTACATTTTGATTTTAAAACTCTCATCTTTGTTTCCAAATTCCCCCAATTCTCTCAGTCCTCCTTAACTCTGTCATTCCCTTCAGCCCAGGATACCAGCATTTATCAAAGTCTAGTTTCTGACTTTAATCGCTCTGTAAGAAGTCTCACAACACCAGGTTAATCACTCCACCAGAGGAGGCTGCACATTCAGTTGTCGAGACTCTAAGATCTGGACTGTTCGCCCTACACCTCCCTGCCTCACTACCTCTCTTTTCTTCTCCTTTATTTCCTTTAAACCTACCTTTTTGGCCAGTCTTTCAGTCACCTGATCTAATATCTCCTTATGTGATTCTCTTTCTCTTCCAGACAATTTTACTTTATAATGTGCTCATGTGAATTGCCTTGGGGCATTTTATCATTAAGACACAATTCAAATATGAATTGTTATGATTGGCATCAAAGATGCCAGAAGATAGCACCGAACCAAGCTGGAGTCCCAGGCTAGCAACATGGACCCCCGCCAACTGTGGCAAGGTCTGCAAGACATAACAGGCTACAAGGTGAAGGTGTGTATAATCACTGGCTCCAACGCACCCCTCCCTGATGAGGTCAATGCAGTCTACACTTGTTTTGAGCAAGAGGTCAGCGAGAGCGCGCCCTCTACCCTGGAAGCCTCGGATGAACCTGTATTTGAGGTCACCACTGCAGATGTCAGAGCAGCTTTCTCGAAGGTCAACACACAGAAAGCTCAGATGGACGAGCACTCAGATCTTGCATGGATCAACTGGCAGGGGTATGCGCAGACATCTTCAACCTCTCTTTACAACAATGTGAGGTCCCCTTCTGCTTCAAGAAGACAACCAATACCAAAGAAGAGCTAAGCAGCTTGCCTTAAAGACTATTGTCTGGTGGCTCTAACACCCATCATTATGAAGTGCTTCAAAAGGTTAGTCATGGCACGAATCGATTCCAGCCTCCCGGACTGCCTGGATCCACTACAGTTTGTTTACTGCTGCAATAGGTCCATGGCAGACACCACCTCCCTGGCTCTGCACTCAATCCTGGAACACCTAGATAACAAAGACACCTATGTCAGACTCCTACTTATTGATCAGCCTTCAACACTATTGTTCCTACGAAACTCATCGCCAAACTCCGTGGCCTGGGCCTCAGCTCCTCCCTCTACGACTGGATCCTGAACTTCCCAACCCTAAGCCATTTTCTAGGCAATCTGCAAATATTGTACCACAGAATTAGTGAGGACGGCACGGTAGCACAGTGGTTAGCACTGCTGCTTCACAGCTACAGGGGCCTGGGTTTGATTCCTGGCTTGGGTCACTGTCTGTGTGGAGTTTGCACATTCTCCTCGTGTCTGTGTGGGTTTCCTCCGGGTGCTCCGGTTTCCTCCCACAGTCCAAAGATGTGCGGGTTAGGTTGATTAGCCATGCGAAGAAATTGTCCCTTAGAATCTAGGGATGTGTAGGTTAGAGGGATTCATGGGTGTAATATATGGGGGTAGGGCCTGGGTGGGATTGTGTTTGGTGCAGATTCGATAGGCCGAAGGGCCTCTTTCTGCACTGTAGGTTCTATGTTCTATGAATAGGAAATCTCTCTCCAAAAACCAGCTAAGTCCACCTGAAAAAGCAAACTTCTGAATTTCAATTGCAGAAGTCTGGTCGCCTCACTATAGGAAGGACGTGGAGGCTATTGAAAGGATGCAGAGGAGATTTACAAGGATGTTGCCTGGATAGGGAGGCATGCCTTATGAAGATAGGTTGAGGGAGCTGGGACTCTTCTCCCTGGAGAGACGAAAGTTGAGAGACGACCTGATAGAAGTTTATAAGATGTTGAGGGGAATAGATAGGGTGGACTCTCAGAGGTTATTTCCCAGGGTTGAAATGGTCGCTACGAGAGGACGCAGATTTAAGGTGCAGGGAAGCAAGTACAGAGGAGGTGTTAGGGGTAAGTTTTTCACTCAGAGGGTGGTGAGTGAATGGAATCGGCTGCCGTTGGTGGTGGTGGAGGCGAACTCGCTGGGGTCTTTTAAAAGACTTCTGGATGAGTATATGGGATTTAATGGGATTGGAGGTTATAGACAGGTCTATGGATTGGTAGGTATAGATGTGATCGGCACAACTTGTGGGCCTAAGGGCCTGTTTGTGCTGTAGTGTTCTATGTTCTATGTTCTAAGTCGTCTCAGCTGCTAAATAGGACCTCAAGTTTCAACTGCTTCACTTCAGAAAGGTGTTCAAGCAACAAGTTCACAACAATACCTCACAATGAATGATTTGGAATCCACTCTTCAAGTATCTTTTTTCATTATCTGCATTTTACTCTTTGTATTTTAGTTAATAATGCCACTACTTTGACTTAATTAGCTTTCAGAAATAGTGTGTAATAAACTAATCTTTATCGAGTTTAAGAATACAGCTTGGTGGCTGGTTATTTTAAATTGAACAATTCAAATGGTTCACACAAACGCACACAAATACTTAGCTCATGGACCACATTTAACCAGTGCCTTTTATGTGGTTGTGACAGTTTGCCTTGCATACAAAATTGGAAAGCATCTCTGCATATTATGATTTTGATCTTATGCAAACAATGAATTGTCCCAAAATATATTCAAATGTGAAAAGAGTTATGTGGAGAAACACAGGAAATAAGAATGCATGTTTGTCATATTTAAAGGTTAAATATCACTCAACAGTATAAATACAGATGAAAAGGCATTGAAAATAGAATACATTTCACACATTAAAATACTTGTTGAAAACAATTAAAGGTGACACAATAAACACGATGGTTCATAAGTTCTTAGTTATCAATTTAGATCATCTCAACAAAGTACTTCCAGTTTCATTTAAACTGGCATAGACACACAGCTTTGTAAATTATTAAAGTGAATTTCTACAAAACATGAGTGTTAAAATCTATGCATTGACAAACAAAATAAACTAATGCTCCCTTTTCCATGGCCCTCTCTTCTGTCTGAATCCATTCTCACATGTTATATCTAGCAACATTTTTATCAGACACATGTTGGCAGATTTAAAACTCAACTATTCAGTGTGGATGAACCATTGTGTAACACTCACTTCAGAATAGTTCATTCGTATTGCTTCCCTTTGACATTAGACTTGAGTCATACAGAATTTGTATTTTATTCTATTTAAGACATCCAAGCAAGTATAGTTTGAACATGTGCTTTCAAAATAAATCTTTAATTTACTGTTGAGATTTATCCACTTTCCTATCAATCTTGTTGTGGCTGAAGAATATAATTATTTTCCACTTTAAAAAGTCCTAGATCGATTGGTTCTTTTCACTCAAACAGATACAAAGGTTGTTTTCTCAACAAATACCATTGGCTCAAAGTCCACATTGGTCATCCAGGCCAAGCCACACTGTGTTGCCCTTAAAGGGACAATCCCATATATGCATAGGTATCAAAACATTATAGCCGGGATTCTCCCAAACAAAGCAAAGCTCCCAACAACAGGAAAGCAGGAGAATTTCCCATCCATTTTTTGGATGTACTTACTGGATTGAATCTCTAACACTCTATGCAACGCAGACTGCCTCAGAGAGATTCATGCCGGAATGTGGGAATGCTGGGCCTCATCTTGCCCAAGAGGGGGCCACTGCTCATGTGCCTATCTATCAGCGTGGACAGAAAACTAAACTAAAGCTAGAAGCTGTAAGGATGAGAGAGTGAACATCAGATAAAATCCTTGCACACATAGAAACTGATGTATCATCTCTGCATATCTCCATGGTAAACACACTGGTGATGAGGATGATGGAGAATAGTTTAACCTTACCAAATCCAGTAACCTTTCCTTCCTTTGCTGGGAGATCTACTCTTGCTATGAGACTTACTGATTTCAGTTCAAGACCTACATGCTTATGATGGGAATGGACAGTCCAGAAGTCACAGTGACCCACTAGAATTTGATACTTGTACACCGCCTTGTAATTGAAGGCCAGTATTTAATGGAGCAACTCACTGAAAACATATCTTTGTTTGATATGGAGGTAGATGTTCTCAAAAAATACATTATGCCAAAGAAAAGTGCAATGATTGAAAAATCTATGTTTTGCAAGAGGTACCAATGAGCCTATCACAGTCAGGTACCTTCAAAAATTACCCAAATTGTGGAGGTACTCATCAACTCAAGATTGTGTCCAGCTCAAGGGAAAAAGTGTAACTCCTGCTTAAAGTTAAAGTAACTCCTCCTTCACAAATGTGTTGAAGAAGACATCATCAGTTCAACACACAGTGGAATATACCCTGATAGTGAAGTCCAGCTTGAAAATATCATCATATAAGTGAAGCACTAATCAAGATCATGGGCATCTCAATGATACATCTCTTTGTTGTTGGCTTGAAAATACATTGAGGAATGAATTCATTTCTTTTCTAAACTTTCTTCCACCCATCTGACAGACACTTTAATAATAGACAATCTTCAAGCTTATGACAACTTGCTAATTAAAGTTTTGGGAATGTTAGCAGTTCCAGCATACTATAAAAACATCACCATCACCACATTCTACACATTTAAAGGCAGAGGCGGTGTGGGGATAAATCTTTTCACTCCCAAAGGTGCATTTCAGTATGATGGAATGCTTTATGGACTAAATTCAATGCCCTAGTGCATTCCAGAAAATCATTTCTTCAGTCTTGTCAGACATTGAGGGGATGCTTAACCTACCTGGTGACATTGTCCATAGATGGGATAAAGCAGCCCGTGATCAGCCATTATTAAACGGTGCTCACTTGTCAGCTTGGGTGACGGGTGACAAGTAAAATTCGCACCACACAAGTGTCAGACAATGAATATCCCCAACAAGAGAGAATCTAACCGTCACCTCTGATGTTCAATGGCATTACCATCACTGAATCCTCCACTTTCAACATCCTGGGAGTTACCAATGTCCAGAAATTGAACTGGACTAGCCATATAAATACTGTGGCAACCAGAGCAGGTCAGAAGGGGGGTGGGGGGGGGGGGGGGGGTGGGGGAGGAAAGTGGGGGTGGTGGTGGTGGTTCTGTGGCAACCAGTTCAAGCTCCCCAAAGCCTGTCCGCCATCTACAAGGCACAATTCAGGAGTGTGGTGGAATAGTCTCCATTTCCCCAGATGAATGCAGTTCCAAAAGCACTCAAGAAGTTTGACAACATATAGGACAAAACAGCCTGTTTGATTGCTACCCCTTCTACAAACATTCAATCCCTCACCCCCAATAAACACTGGCAGCCGTGTGTACCATCTACAAGATGCACTGCACAGACTCACCAAGGTTCCTGAGGCAGCATCTTCCAAACCCATAGCCACTATCATCTAGAAGAACAAAAGCAGCAGATACTTGGGAGCCCCACACTGGAGGTTCCCCTCCAAATCACTCATCATCCTGACTTGGAAACATATCGCCATTCCTTCACTGTCACTGAGTCAAAATCCTGGAATCCTCTCTTTAACAGCACCATGGATGCAATTACACCTCAGGGATTGCAGCAATTCAAGAAGGCAGCTCACCATCACTCTGAAGGGCAACTAGGGCTGAATGCTGGTCTAGCCACTGATAGCCACATCTACTAAATTACTTCTTTTTTAAATCATTGGACTTACTCAACACAACTTGATGTTCAGCAAGGACACATGTACATTTGCAACATCCAAGACTGACTTTGCAGGACACAGAGTGACAGCAGTCAGATTAAAGTCTATACATGACAACATCAAAGCTAGTCATACACTTCCAAACCTTGCCTAATGAGAAATAGTTGGCAGTGTGTTCAGTATTATCAACTTTTATCACAAGTTTGTACATAAGTACCTAGAGACCATGGAGCTTCTTTCAAAGTAGTTCCTGTGCCGAGATGCACATTAGGGGATTGACAATCATAAAGCAAACGATGGCTGACATGTTAAAGCTGAAGATAGCCTCTCTACCAGTAATTACACATCTCAATCCACAGGCGGAAACATTTGTCACAACAGATGGATTGGGCAATGTTTATCTCAAAAGCAAAACAATAATGTATATTGCACATGACGGACATTCAGGTGTTGTTAGGGTGAAACAATGATCATGAAGCACTCTGGTGGCTAGCAATAAATTACTGGGAAGAAGAATTCATAGAATCAGAATTTCTACAATGCAGGAGGCCATTTGGCCCATTGATTCTACAAAAAACACAATCCTACCCACGCCCTATCCCTATAACTCCATGTATTTACCCTGCTAAACCCCTAACACTAAGGGTCAATTTAGCATAGCCAATCAATCTAACCCGCATGCCTTTGGATTGTGGGAGGAGACTGGAGAACCCAAAGAAAACCTATGCAGATATGGAACAATGTGCAAATTCCATACAGACAGAGATCCAATCTGGGAATTGAACCCAGATCTGTGGCTCTATGAGGCAGCAGTGCTAACCACTAAGAACAAAAGAACAAAGAACAACACAGCACGGGAAACAGGCCCTTCGGCCCAACAAGCCCACGCCGCCATCTTAACAATGTGTTTTTCCTCCTCCACCCTTGACCCATGTCTATGCTTATGGTACCCCCATCGGAAACCAGATTAAGGGGAGAATAATTTAGGCACAATTTGTTACACAAATCAGCCTAAGAGCACATCTTTGGGGTGTGGGAGGAAACCAGAGCACCTGGAGGAAACCCACACAACCACAGGGAGAATGCGCAAACTCCCACAGACACTGGCCCAAATCCATGTATCTGCACAGCTAGCAGTGATAGTCACTGAGCTGTTGTGGTGCCCATCTGCTGGTCCAGTTTTAAGCACACACAAACGACGCGAAGTACTAGGCTACTCTCGAACTTTCAAGAGCAGCCCACGCACGACCCACCGTGTGCATGCCCCTCGTTAGACAACAAGGTGGACCGACGCACCTGCGGAGTAAAAGAGAAAAACATCAACACATGTAACAGTTGATTTCCAGGAATGTCCCAAGGCTCTGATCCTTATTTAAAACTGTCTCCTATAACCCTCCATCCCTATTTCGCTCATGTGTCTATCTAAGTAAACCTTAAACAAGTCCAGCGTGCCTGCCTCCACCACCTTACTTGGCAGTGCATTCCATACCCCCACGACCCTCTGTGTGAAAAACCTCCCTCGAGCATCCAAATTATACCTCTCCCCCCTCACCTTAAGCCTGTGGCCCCTCGTGATGTTTGCCTCCAATCTAGGAAAAAGCCTGCCACTGTTTATTCTATCAATACCCTTCATTATTTTATACACCTCTATTAGATCCACCCTCAATCTCTGTCTTTCTAAGGAAAACAGCCCCAATTTACCCAATCTTTCCTCGTAACCCAGTCCTTCCATACCAGGCAGCATCCTGGTAAACCTCCTCTGCACTCTCTCCAGGGTCTCCACGTCCTTCCGGTAGTAAGGTGACCAGAACTGGACGCAGTACTCCAAATGCGGTCTAACCAACGTTCTGTACATCTGTAGCATTAGACGCCAGCTCTTGTACTCTATTCCCCTTCCTATAAAGGCTAGCATTCCATAAGCTTTCTTCGAAACCTTCTCCACCTGTGTTGCCACCTTCAAAGACTTATGCACTTGCACTCCCAGGACCCTCTGCATTTCTATACTCTTAATAGCCTATACCCTTTATCATGTAACTCCCCTCTACATTATTCCTTCCAAAATGCATCACCTCGCATTTATCAGGATTAAATTCCATCTGCCATTTATCTGCCCAATATACCAGTCTATCAATATCCTGCTGTGTCACCTGACCCTTCTCCTCACTATCCGCCAATCCTGCCATCTTTGTGTCATCTGCAAACTTGCTGATCACACCACGTACGCCCTCTTCCAAGTCATTTATATATATTACGAATAGAAGAGGTCCCAGTACTGAGCCCTGTGGCACACCACTGGTGACAGACCTCCAGCTAGAAAAGGGCCCTTCCACTACTACTCTCTGTCTCCTGTTGCCTAGCCAGTTTTCAATCCATCTACATACCTGTCCCTGTATCCCATGTGCCTTAACCTTTTCAACCAACCTACAATGAGGGACTTTGTCAAACGCCTTACTGAAATCCATATAGACGACATCAACGGCTCATCCCTCGTCAACCGTTTTTGTCACCTCCTCAAAAAATTCTACCTGATTTGTAAGGCAAGGCCTCCCCTGAACAAAGCCATGCTGCGTATCCCTAATCAGATTGCAACCTTCCAAATGCGTATACATCCTATCCCTAAGAATTTTTTCCAACAACTTTCCTACCACTGACGTCAAACTCACAGGCCTAAAATTACCGGGGTTATCCCTACTGCTCTTTTTAAACAGTGGTACCACATTAGCTATCCTCCAGTCCTCTGGGACCTCACCTGTGTCCAAAGAAGAGACAAAGATTTGCGTCAGCTCATGCCTAATCCGGCTATAACTTGCCTTCTCCCAGTTTAGCACCCTCCCCTTCGGACATCATTCATCTTTTTCCATTATTATCCTAAAGTAGACAGACTTGTGGTCACTGTTAGCCACATGTTCACCCATTGCGACCTCAACCACCTGACCCGGCTCATTACCCAAATCTAAATCCAGTATAGCCCCCTCCCTAGTCGGGCTAGTTACGTACTGCTCCAAAGACCCTTCCAGCACACATTTTACAAATTCCTCCCCATCTGAAACCCCAGTTCTAGGCACCTTCCAATCCACTCCAGGAAGATTAAAATCTCCCACTACAACAACCCTATTCTTTCTGCACCTATCCATGCCACCTATTAGAAACTGGATAGCTTGTACACTCAGT
Organism: Carcharhinus amblyrhynchos; assembly: GCF_965287045.1. Classification (NCBI taxonomy): domain Eukaryota; kingdom Metazoa; phylum Chordata; class Chondrichthyes; order Carcharhiniformes; family Carcharhinidae; genus Carcharhinus; species Carcharhinus amblyrhynchos. The sequence continues at coordinate 143,925,726 of NC_137324.1, forward strand.
GAAATATCTGTTAAACTTCGGGCATGATTTATCCAAATTGGCAGTAAGTGCCTATGCCAGTGTTTCCTGCTAGCAGTGTCAGTCAGGTGGGATTCACCCACTTAAAAGATACATTGCAAGAATCACTCTGGCCAGCCCCACTGTTCAGAGGTTGAGACATGTTTTTAAATGGTACCCTGAAAGCTGGGTTAGCGGACAGGTCTCCCTTCCCATAAAAAACAGGAAGGTAATTCCTCGTGGATAAGCAGAGCACCACCATTCCTTCAGCCAAGAAGAGCATCCTCTCCCTTCCACGGAAATAATGAGTCACTGCCCCACAACGCCACCTCCTCCTCATACCTCACAGGTATGAGGGTGACCCAACACTCCCCCTCAGCCTCCCTCAGATCCCCCCCTTAGATCAACTCCTCAGGCCTCCCTTCAGGCCCCGTCCTTTGGCAATGCAAATGGTACACTGGCACCAAGCACTGACACCCTGACACCTTGGATGCCAAGGGGGATTAAGGAAGTAGGTCCATTGCCAATGTGCCCTTTCGCTGCTGTCATGCTGCAGAGGGAGGGTCCCTCAAGGGTTCCAACAGTCAGAGGACTTGAAAAAGATCTTGCACCTGTAGCTTCCTAGAGAGAGAAATAGAACACAGAACAGTATCGTACAGGAATAGGTCCTTTTGCCCATCAAATCCATGCCAACAGAGGTGCGTCTCTAATCTAATATTTTCTTGTCTCTACGTGGTCCATATTCCTCTCTTCCCTGCCTATTCACGTATCTATCCAGATGGCTCTTGAACATTGTTATAGAATCTGTTTCCACCACCTTCTGTGACAGCCCATTCCAGTCATTCACCATCCCCTGTGAAAAAAAACTTGCCCCTCACATCTCTTTTAAAACATTCCCTCATTCATTTTCAACCATGCCCTGAGTAATTGACCCTTAGACCCTGGAAAAAATACTGACTATCCAATCTATTCAAGCCTGTCATAACCTTGTAAACCACTGTCACATCCCTCCCTCATTCTCTGATGTTCCAATGAAAACAATCCAAGGTTGTTCAATCTTTCTTCATAGTCCATAACCTCCAATCGAGGCAACATCCTAGTAAATCTCATGGAATGCTGTGATGATTTGTAAGAATTTTGGCCGTTCAGAGGGCATGGAGGTTTACGTGATCAGGGAACTTCAATGGTTTTGGAGGACAGAGACAATAATGAGTCTTTTACCCCAGGATGGTGTCTGAATGCACCATCCTGAACTGAACAACCCATTTTCTAGGGATTGAAGAGGCAATCCAGCCAGAAGCTGATTGGGTTTGCATTAAATAGCCGCATTGTGCTCAAACGCACATCATCTCCACCAGGACCAAAGCAGATTTAGCAGTTGTTCAATACTAACGATTATCTGTTGGATGACAATACAAAATGGAATGTGAAGTTCTTGATAGTGAGCAGACCAGGTTTCAATGACAATAATTGTGAAGATGCATTTCCTTTTCCGATGAGCAACTGCAACATTGGTCATCTGCCTCATCAAGCTGATCAGACATAATCATGATGTCAATTGATGTCAGCACTGTCATCAACAACCTTCATATCTCAAAGACTACTTTTTGCACTTAGAGGAAATGGACTGAAATTATTAGACGGATACGTATTTGTTGCTTATGATATTTTAAGTTAAAGTAATTTCATTTTACATGGAGCAAAGGTTGTGGTAATCAATTGTTCAATTACCTGATGCTTGATTATGTATGACTGTTGACTATTCTCTGTGCACTATTAGTCAAGCCTAGTGGGATTACAGAGCGAAACCCAAACTAAATTGAAACTAGAAGCTAAAAGCATGAGACCACACCTCTACAGTATTAAAAAATACTATGTATGATACTTGTGTATCATCTCTGCATGTCTCTGATACATAAAAAGACATAAAACACAACAAACAGCTGGAACAAAAGAAAGTGAAAGTATTACCTGGACAGTACTATCATTCCTGAGTTGCCATAGCCATCAACATCTTCGCTAATATCATCAGCCAGAGACTTATCTATATTAGTCACATCACCACCATGGCTATAAAAACTGGTACAAAGCAAGCTGTCACTCTCTCAAGGTTCTCCAATATCTAACATCAATTATCACCCCAATATCAGGAGTGTGGTGGAATGCTTAACACCTGACTGGGTATATGTAAGCACAGCAATGCTCAAGGAGTCTAACATCATCCAAAAACAGAGTAATTTTCTTTATTGACATCCTTGTCCCTGGATTTAATACTGACCCACATCACCAATGGCAATGTGATGTTTGTGTGTCCAATCTATAGGGTTCACCGTATCAAAGTTGGTAGATAGGGATGAGAAGAGGATTATTTGTGAGCCAGCTGAGAATTCCAGTCCCTTTCCCTGTGTACATTTCAGATCAACTACAAATGCCTCTCTTCTGATTTCATATCCTATAGCACACTTTGTGCTTACTTAAACATTTCTTGACTTCTGCGACTTCCAATTCTCCTTCCTCAACTAACCTGTCGCACTAAAATTTATTACCATTGGCTTCGTGCGTCATTCTACAAGAGGAATGGCAATTCATGGTTTTTTCTGTCGAGACTTCTCTATCCAGCTTGCCCCATTGCTCTAAGCTACTGTACAAATTAAAGCTCTATGATTTTTGAAAGAACAGTATTCCTTTCTGACAATCATATCAAGCATCATATTCTCTTGAACCATTGCTGCCAGCACCTTTACAGTGGACTGCATGTCATTGTCCTATTGCTTAACTGGAAACATCTGATATGGGTTTCCTAGTTAATTGCTTTGAACATAAGAACATAAGAAATAGGAGCAGGAGTAGGCCATCTAGCCCTTCGAGCCTGCCCCACCATTCAATAAGATCATGGCTGATCTGTTGTGGCTCAGTTCCACATTCCCGCCCTCTCCCCATAACCCTTAATCCCCTCTCTTATCAAAAACCCATCAACCCGCGTCTTAAAAATATTTAGCGAGGCAGCCTCCACCACTTCAACGGGCAGCGAATTCCAGAGATTCACCACCCTTTGAGTGAAGAAGTTCTTCCTCAACTCCGTTCTAAACCGCCCCCCCTTTATCTTGAGGCTGTGCCCCCTAGTCCTACTGTCCTTTCTGAGCGGGAAGAGTCTCTCCACCTCTATCCTATCCATCCCATTCATCATCTTATACGTCTCAATGAGATCTCCCCTCATTCTTCTAAACTCTAACGAGTACAAACCTAGTTTATCCAGCCTCTCCTCATAGCTCAACCCCTCAACTCCGGCATCAGCCTAGTAAACCTCCTCTGCACTCTCTCCAAGGCCAAAATATCCTTGCATAAGTATGGCACCCAAAACTGCACACCGTACTCCAGCTGCGGCCTCACCAATGCCCTGTATAGCCGCAGCAAGACCTCCCTACTTTTATATTCAATCCCCCTCACTATGAAGGCCAGCATCCCATTCGCCTTCCTGACCACCTGCTGCACCTGCAAGCTGGGTTTTTGCGACTCATGCACAAGGACCCCGAGGTCCCTCTGCACCGTCGCCTGCTGCAGTTTTTCGCCCCGTAAGTAGTAGTCCTTCCTACCATTATTCCTACCAAAGTGGACAACCTCACACTTGCCAACATTAAATTCCATTTGCCAGTTCCTGGCCCATTCGCCCAGCCTATCTAGATCCCTCTGCAGACTTTCCACACCCTCCGCACAATTTGCCGTTCCACCAATCTTGGTGTCATCAGCAAATTTCGACACCCTACACTCGGTTCCCTCCTCCAGATCATCTATATAAATGGTAAATAGCTGAGGCCCCAGCACCGACCCCTGGGGCACTCCACTAGTCACCAACCGCCAATTTGAATTTTCTTCAATAGTTTCTTGCCTCACCTAACTGTGGCTGGTAACATACTGCATCTATTTGGCGATCACTGATGATTTCCAAAGCACTAGAATATTTCCTCTTTTTTCCCAATGAACTCTCATTTCATCCAGAGTGAATTCTAAAATGGCTGGTGTTATGACGTCTCAATTCCTGTTTTTTTGTTATTGTTTCTAACTAAGTGAAACTTATTGTAAAGGTTACCACACACAACAACTGCTACTTATTTTTATAAACTCTTTTCTCTTTTAGCTCCATTTGATAATTTGGGCTTTTCCATTAGTCAAAAAATCAAAAGCTAATGATATTTAAATGACCCATAACAAATGTTGTCGTCTCTAAATTTGACTGGTAACTGCAGCCTTCAATCAGAATCAAAAAACACTAAAATTCAGTGAAAATATAAAGATCAGTGACCAGGAGAAGTCTTCACTGCAGCTGTTAATTGCTTGTTGAAAAACCTTAAAATGATTGAGTAATTATAAATGAAAATCAGCAACAAGTGACAAGTCACAGAGGGTTTCTCGATGGCGGGAAGCTAATCATCTCATGACATCTCTTCCCGATTAAATTGGAGTCATTCTCACACAATTATATTGTAGATGAATTTTAAAATAAAATGCAATTATCACCCAAACATTTCACATTTCTCATGAAGAAATAACATTAATGATGTAAAAATAAATTGTTTGTATCTTCTTGCATACATTGGCTCGTTTTCCGAGTTAACAACATTAACAGGCCATTGCACACAAATCCTCACCTTTTCAGAATGCCCCTTGGAGTTAATTGAATGTTTGCTTCTGCCTGCAAAATGCAAGTGCCTATGGCTTTCATGCCTTTTTTGGATAAATTTATAGTTAGCTTATCGCCAAGTGGCAGCACTCAAGCTTCATAAATAAGCAGTAAGCTAGCCCTATTGATTGCAGTTAATACATCGTTCAAATAAGAAAAAGTAATCAATTTAATCTTTACTTTCAAATCTGCAATGTAAATGGCGATAAGGAATCTTAATTAAAAAAGTCCCAATTGTTTAAAAGTCAAAATATTTATTCAGAATTCTTTCCATCATCTTGAAGGGTCAGGGTTAACTGACTTAGATGTTATCAAACTGATTTAGATATTTGCTGGGTATCATAGAATCTGGTACAGCAAATCTGAACCCAAATGGCCTTGGAAAAGGAATCAATAATTATGTGAGCCATGGATGGAGATAAGAGTTTGAACTTAGCTCTGTTTTTAGATTAGTTTCATGCAAATCAACCTATTTTGTATAAAAAGTCCTCAGTAAGTAAATAGTAGCTTCACAGCAGGTAATTGTCAAAATATATATAAGCAAACAAAAATATTAGCAAATGAATGGTGACATTAGAAATACATAATGTAAAAAAAGTTAAAAATACTGGAAATACACAGCAGGTCTGCCATCATCTGTGAAGAGAGAAAAAGAGTTAATGGGAAGGATTTTACAACCTTGCTCATCCCAAAACTGTAAAACCCTGCCTGAGGTCAACGGACCTTCCCATTGTCTGCCCCTCACCCACTCTGATTCCTGTGGTGGGTGGAACGGTAAAATTCCGGCCAATGTATCAGGTTGATGCCCCTTCATCAGAAATGGGAAAAATTAGAAACGTAACAGGTTTTCAGCAAAGGGGAAGAATAGAGAACCCAGAAGGAAAAAGAAAACGTAAAAATTGGGAAATGAGAATACTGGTCCAAGCAGTTTTTTTTTCCCATTCAGAATGTGTGTAAAAGCAGAAAGCAGGAGAAATTAAAAGACCAAAGTGTTTGTCATGCAGTCTAATGTGTCCAGAGGAACTGTGAATGGTTTTCAACTGTCACCAGAGAGAAAAGAAATAAAAATAGAACAATACGAAAGGAAAAGCAAAACTAGGAAAGAAAAAAGAAACAAAATAGGGACAGATCTGAAATTGTTGAACCCATTGTCAAGTAAAGAAGACAATATGTTGTTCGTTGAGCTCCTACTGAGTCTTACTGGAACAGTGCAAGAGGCTGAGAGCAGAGAGGTCAAGGTGAGGGAAAAATGAAGATCACAATGTCAGTTGATTGAAAAATTGAGGTCAGTCTTGTGGATTTAATGGATGATTTTCACTCATCTATGTTTGGTTTCCCCGACATCATGAACAGTGAATATAGGATGGTAAATAGAAAATAGAAGAAATCACTGTTCCATCTGGAAAGAGAAATGTTGGGCCTGTGGAAGGTAAAAGAGCAGCTTTGCATCTCCTGTGCCTGGATGGAAAGGTGCTGTGGGAATTGGAGGGGTGATTTCGGTGATTAAGGAGTGGGCAAGGAGTATCAAGGACGGAGTGGACCCTTCAGAATGCTGAAAGGGGTAGGGGAGATATATTTAGTGGTGGTGGAAATGGTGGAGGATGATCTGTTGTAACGGAGACTGATGGGTAAAAGACGAGAATAAGGGAAGTGAGTTTCCTCCAGGTCCTCCCACACTCCAAAGATGTGCAGGTTAGGTTGATTAACCATGCTAAACTGTCCCTTAGTATCAGTGTAAATAGATAGGGTTAAGGGGATAGGGCCTGGGTGGGATTGTGATCGGTGTAGACTTGATGGGCTGAATGGCCGCCTTCTGCACTGTAGGGATTCTATTGTGCATGAGGAGGGAGGGGAAGAGATGAGAGCTGACATGTATGAATGGACATATTCTAGGACACCATCACTATGATGAGTGTGGAGGAGGTGGTGAGTGAAAAGGAAGATATATTGAAAAGACTAGTAGAGTGACAGCACTGGGAACATAAGAACATAAGAACATAAGAAATAGGAGCAGGAGTAGGCCATCTGGCCCTTTGAGCCTGCCCCGCCATTCAATAAGATCATGGCTGATCTGTCGCGGCTCAGTTCCACTTTCCCGCCCTCTCCCCATAACCCTTAATCCCCTCTCTTATCAAGAACCCATCAACCCGCTTCTTAAAAATATTTAGCGAGGCAGCCTCCACCACTTCAACGGGCAGAGAATTCCAGAGATTCACCACCCTTTGAGGGGCAGGTTCTTTACCCAGAGGGTGGTGAGGGACTGGAATGCCCTGCCTGCTGCAGTTGTAAATGCGCCTAGTTTGGGGGCGTTTAAGAGATTGGTGGATAGGTTTATGGACGAAAAGGGATTGGTTTAGATTAGTGGGTCAATGTTTTTTTTTAAAAATAAGACTGGTCGGCGCAACATTGTGGGCCGAAGGGCCTGTTCCGCGCTGTAATGTTCTATGTTCTATGTTCTATGTTCTATGAAGAAGTTCCTCCTCAACTCCGTTCTAAACCGCCCCCCCTTTATCTTGAGGCTGTGCCCCCTAGTCCTACTGTCTTTTTTGAGCGGGAAGAGTCTCTCCACCTCTATCCTATCCATCCCATTCATCATCTTATACGTCTCAATGAGATCTCCCCTCATTCTTCTAAACTCTAACGAGTACAAGCCTAGTTTATTCAGCCTCTCCTCATAGCTCAACCCCCTCAACTCCGGTATCAGCCTAGTAAACCTCCTCTGCACTCCCTCCAAGGCCAAAATATCCTTGCGCAGGTGCGGCGCCCAAAACTGCACACAGTACTCCAGCTGCGGCCTCACCAATGCCCTATACAGCTGCAGCAAGACCTCCCTACTTTTATATTCAATCCCCCTTGCTATGAAGGCCAGCATCCCATTCGCCTTCCTGACCACCTGCTGCACCTGCAGGCTGGGTTTTTGCGACTCATGCACAAGGACCCCGAGGTCCCTCTGCACCGTCGCCTGCTGCAGTTTTTCGCCACGTAAGTAATAGTCCTTCCTACCATTCTTCCTACCAAAGTGGACCACCTCACACTTGCCAACATTAAATTCCATTTGCCATTTCCTGGCCCATTCGCCCAGCCTATCTAGATCCTTCTGCAGACTCTCCACACCCTCCGCCCAATTTGCCTTTCCCCCAATCTTGGTGTCATCAGCAAATTTTGACACCCTACACTCGGTTCCCTCCTCCAGATCATCTATATAAATGGTAAATAGCTGAGGCCCCAGCACCGACCCCTGGGGCACCCCACTAGTCACCAACCGAACACAAGTGCCATTATGCTGAGAAAGGTACCTGCTTCTGATGGCGCTATAATCTTCCCTCATCATTTATTGAATTTCTGGACTACAATAACAGCCTGCATATCCTATGATTTGGAGATGTGATAGCAACAGTCTCAGTTTACATGTCATCTCAAAAACCTCAGTCTGAGCTTCCTTGCAGCAATGAGATGTTAATTGTTTTCCACTTGTGTAGCGGTGGAAGATGAAATATTGACCACCAGACATTGGCTGCATCACTGATGGGTTGGTAAATTGGCTGCTCCCGCCATGCTGGAAAGGAAGGGTTTCAAGCTCTCCATGATGCAAAGAAAAGTAGATAAAACGAAAATAGATCTGATGGTTTTGCAAGAGTCATTACATCTAGGACTAATTTCAGTCACAAATTCCTTCAAAGCTCAGATCTTCCACAGGTTGAACTCCAGTAACTTTTCTTTAAAGATTTAGCCACAGAATCTCATCTGACAGCAGCACCTCACCAACTCAAATGCCACTGGTAAAATCTTGGCCAAAATGGCTCACTCAACTCTACTCATGACAGCCTTGATGACATGGATTCACCAGAATCATCTTTATCTGAACCCCACCAGTGACATGTTTGTGCACTGAATGGTCAAGTCTGGGTAGAAAATTACTCTAAATAACAGAAACAGCTGCAGCAGAAGTGGGATTTGTCTATCGCCAGCTCCTGGATCCAGCACAAAGACTTGATGTATTTAAAGTGGTTTCAACCAGCTCCCTCAAAACCTGAAGATTGATTTCCCTTTCAGTTTGGATCTGACACCAAAATACAATCTTTAAAACCAGGATCAGTGCACTTAATAGAACATTCAACAAGTCATCTACATGGTCAACAGATCCCACTGCTCTCACAAACTATGGACTCCATCTCAAACCTATAGCAAACCTCATTTGAGCCCACGATGGCTTGTGTTCACCTACAACCCCAGCTTCCAATGAGCTGGCACAGGTATCATTTTTTCCCCCTAGCCTGGCTGCCCATTTTTGCCCAATGACTCAACGTGCCAATTTTATAATATTTTGTACTCATTCATGGGATGTGGGTGTCACTGGCTAGGTTAATGTTTGTTATCCATCTCTAATTGCCCTTGAAAAAGGTGATGGTGACCTGCCTTCTTGAACCGCTGCAGGCCTTGTGGTGTAGGTACACTAACATTACAGTAAGGGAGTGACTTCCAGGATTTTGACCCAGTGAAGGAACGATAATATATTCCTGAGTCAGGATGGTGAATGACTTGGAGAGGACCTTACAGGTGGTGGTGTTCCTAGATATCTGCTGTCCTTGTCCTTCTAGATGGAAGTAGTTGTGGTTTGGGAAGTGTTGCTTAAAGAACCTTAGTGAGTTCATCCAATGCATCTTGTAGATTGCACACATGGCTGCCACTATGTGGTGGTGGTGGAGGGAGTTTGTGGAAGGCATGCCAATCAAGTGGGCTTCTTTGTCTTGGATGATGTTGAGACTCTTGAATGTTGTTGGAGCTGGACTCATCCACGCAAGTGGAGAGTATTCCATCCCACTCCTGACTTGTATCTTATAGATGGTAGGCAGACTTTGGTCAGTCACTTGCCACAAGATTCCTAGCCTCTGACCTTCTCTTGTAGCCACAGTATTTGTTATATACTACATGTGTTTAGATAAAAGAATGCACTGTGATATCATGTGGGGTTGGGTGGAAACAACAACACAGGTATATTGATAAGCTGTTGACTCTACAGAGACTTGCTCTAGACTACGTAAAAAGCCTGCAAAGCAGCAGATGATGTCACAAACTGTACACGTGTTTAGACTCTTAGCTCCAAATTTATAATAGTTTTTATATGGATGGTAGAATTCGGTTTCTGATTAATGGTAACCCCCTGGATGTTGATAGTGGGGGATTTATATTACTCCCAAAAGGTCATAGAATGCTAATGTCTGAGCTGATGGAGATTTAAGTGACAGAATTAATCAGTGTTGTGGTGTTGTTCTTATCCTTCCTGAAGCTGCTGTGATTGCTCAGGAGGCAATTCTTCGTGTCAGAAAGCATAATGTTAGGAGGGGGAAGCTGTGAAGAAAGAATTGAGATAGATTGGAAGGCAAGAGATGAATGACAAGTAGCAGTTTGTACATTGTGTCAGAAAGCAGGATAAGCGTAAGGTATGAACATATGGTGATCCACAATCTTTCCAGCAATCCTGAAAATCCTCTGCCACAGTTGACCCAATTATGAGAAGGGCTCAGGAAATGTAAATGTCCTTGTTTCACTTCCTTTTCGTGCAATTCTGCTCTCCAGCAGCAGAAATACTGTTGGTACAGCAAACAAATTCTCGCTTCTACTGAGTGTAGCCTCCCTTTTAAGAAGAGCAGGCTACCTACCCTAAGGTGATATCAGCCCACATTACTTGGCCCCTTGCTGAGCATTAAGACAACAGCAGTGAAGGCCCCACTCAGCAATGTTACAATTATTTAAATGATGAAACACCAGCAAGTTTGTCTACTGTGTGACTTCACAGGAGTGGGCATCGAGTGATCACAGAAATGCATCTCAACTAATTATTAATTATCTGCTCTCCAAACAGGCATCTTAATCAAGCCCATGCCCTGTCTTATCCCCATAACCCCACACATTTACCATGGCTAATCCACCTAATCTGTACCTCTCTGGGTTTTTTTTTCACATACATGGTCATGAAAAGATTAGATTTGATTAATTGTCTTGCTGCAGTCAGTGCTTTAGGGTTTCTACAATGTGGGCATTACAAATATTGGGGTAATTTTCAATCATGGCAACATTATAAGGGTGAATTTTACCATCCAGCCCGCCATGGGGATGGATCAGACGAGGGGTGAACCGTGGAAAGGTCCATTGACTTCAGGCAGGATTTTCCAGTTTGGGGTGAATGGGACCGGAAAGTGCCGCGCGTATTGTTCATATCTCACTATAACATATTTCATTTGAGGATTTAAAAATCTGCAGAAGTCTGTGTTCAAGTTATTTTCAGTTTAATGTTCGAAGCCATCAGAGGGAAAAAATAATTTATTTGACTATGTGTGTCTGCGGAGGAGACTGATCGACACTTGTAAGATCCTTTCTACATGACTGAAACATTAGGAGATGTTAATGAGTGTCTGTTCGTATGAAGTTTAAAGTATATACTCTGGCGCTTAAACTTCGCCCAGGGCATGAGAGACTGTGACGGGGTCAGACAAGGTTGTGATAACAAGCTCACCTAGTTATTCTCTTTTAATCTTTTCCATCTGGCACCTCTCTTCCATGTTTATTTGAATGCTCTAGCAAGCACACAAAAAAATTACTGCAATATTTGTTTTCTTTGATGACGTTTTCACTCCTATGATGTTTTATTTTCTGGATTTCCAATAACCCTTTGAGGTTTTTTTTAAATCTTGCATTATGGTAAAGCTGCTTCCCTAAAAATTGAGAACTCCAATATCTTCATAAATCAGTCATAGCTTTCTGGTTTCATCAATGGTGCACTCGCTGTCAGAATGCATTATTTATGAGTGCTCTTGGCAATGTTGGTATATTATTCAGGAAGGCAAGTCTGCAAACTTACAGGAAGTGCAAAGCTATATGCAGCAAATTTTGGTATAGAGAAATACCTTTTCTTCTTTGATGGGATATGGGTGTCATTACCAGGCCAGGAGTGTTGGTCATCCTTAACTGCCCTTGAGAAGGTGGTGCTGAGCTGCTTTCTTGAACCAGTGCAGTCACTGTGGTATATGTGCACTCATGTTGCTGTTAGGAAGGGAGCTCCAGAATTTTTACAGAGAGTGAAGGGATGAATATAGTTATGTCAGGGTGGTGAGTGGCTGGAAGGGGAGTGTGCAAGTAATGCTGTTCCCATTCATCTGCTGCCCTTGTCCTTCTAGATGGTATAGAGGTCATGGATTTGGAAGCTGCTATCAAAGCAGACTTGGCAAGTTGTTGCAGTGAATCTTGTAGATGCTGCACATTGCTGTCACTGTGCATCAGTGATGGAGGGAATGAATGTTTAAGGTGGTGGATAGGGTGCTAAACAAGTGGGCTGCTTTGTCCAGGGCGGTGTTGAGCTTCTTGAACGTTGATGGAGCTGCACTCATCCAACCAAATGGAGAATATTGCATCACACAGCTGAATTTGCCTTGTAGATGGTTGATAAGCCTTGGAGATTTCCAACCTCTAACCTACTGTGTGCAGTTTTGGGCGCCGCACCTGCGCAAGGATATTTTGGCCCTGGAGGGAGTGCAGAGGAGGTTTACTAGGCTGATACCGGAGTTGAGGGGATTGAGCTATGAGGAGAGGCTGAATAAACTAGGCTTGTACTCGTTAGAGTTTAGAAGAATGAGGGGAGATCTCATTGAGACGTATAAGATGATGAATGGGATGGATAGGATAGAGGTGGAGAGACTCTTCCCGCTCAAAAAAGACAGTAGGACTAGGGGGCACAGCCTCAAGATAAAGGGGAGGCGGTTTAGAACGGAGTTGAGGAGGAACTTCTTCACTCAAAGGGTGGTGAATCTCTGGAATTCTCTGCCCGTTGAAGTGGTGGAGGCTGCCTCGCTAAATATTTTTAAGAAGCGGGTTGATGGGTTCTTGATAAGAGAGGGGATTAAGGGTTATGGGGAGAGGGCGGGAAAGTGGAACTGAGCCACAACAGATCAGCCACGATCTTATTGAATGGCGGGGCAGGCTCAAAGGGCTAGATGGCCTACTCCTGCTCCTATTTCTTATGTTCTTATGTACTCTTGTGGCCACAGTATTCATATGACCAGTGCAATTCAGGTTCTGGTCAGTGATCATCCCAGGCTGTTGAAAGTGGAGGTTTCAGCAATGGTAATGCCATTAAATGTCAAGGGGAATGGTTAAATTATCTCTTGTTGGAGATAGTCATTGCCTGGTACTTGTGTGTTGCAAACATTACTTGGTGAATGGTGTCCAGGTTTTTACTGTATATGGACATGGACTGCTTCAGTTTGAGAAGTTGTGAATGTGGTTGAACATTGTGCAACAAAGATCCCCACTTCTGGCCTTATAATGCAGGGAACAAAGAACAAAGAACAAAATCAGCCCGGGAAACAGGCCCTTTGGCCCAACGAGCCCGCGCCGCCATCTCAACACCACCAGTCCCCCTCTCCACCCACGACCCCTGTCTAATGTTTTATGGCCATCCAGATTGAGGGAAACTGACAATTTATTCCTGCCAATCAGCCTAACAGCACATCTTTGGGGTGTGGGAGGAAACCGGAGCACCCGGAGAAAACCCACGCAAGCACGTGGAGAATGCGCAAACTTCCACAGACACCGGCCCAAATCCATGTGTCCGCACAGCAATCAGCGATAGTCACTGAGCTGTCAACTTGCCCAGTATCTTGTCCAGTTTAGGCACACTAACGACATGAAGCACTAGGCCAATCTCGAACAATCAAGAGCAGCCCCAGTACGACCCATCACGTGTATGCCCCTCGTTGGACACGAGAAAGATCATGAAGAAGCTAAAGATGGTTGGACCTGGAACATTTCCCTGAGGAACTCCTTTAGCAATGTCCTGATATTGAAATATTAATCTTTAGCAACCATAACCATCTTCCTGTGTGCCAGGTATGACTCCAACCAGTGGAGTGTTTTTTTCCCCGATTCCCATCGACCTCAGTTTTGCGAGGACATGCCCAAATGTGGTTGTGATGCCAAAGGCAATCACTTTAATTTCACCTCTTTACTCAGCTCTTTTGTCCATGTTTAGACCAAGGCTGTAATGAGTTCAGAATCTGAGTGTCTCAGGCAGAACCCTAACCAAGTGTCAGTGAGCAGGTTATTGCTGAGTCAATATTATGTGATAGCACTATCAATGACACTGTTTATCACTTTGCTGTAGGCAGATGTGGGGGTAATTTGTTGCGTTGGATTTGTCCTGCTTTATGTGGGAAATATATCTTATTCTGAGCATACCATCTATGTTGAATACCTGCTCCAGCTTCAGGTTGTATGAAGATTTTGATAAAAGGAGATTTTCAGAAGTAACAAGTATATGAAATGTGTGCAAAGAAGGCAAATGGAATGTTGGCCTTTATAGCGAGGGGGTTAGAATATAAAAGTAGGGAGGTCTTGCTGCAACTGTATAGGGCATTGGTGAGGCTGCAGCTGGAGTACTGTGTGCAGTTTTGGTCGCCGCACTTACGCAAGGATATTTTGGCCTTGGAGGGAGTGCAGAGAAGGTTTACTAGGCTGATGCTGGAGTTGAGGGGGTTGAACTATGAGGAGAGGCTGAATAAACTAGGCTTGTACTCGTTAGAGTTTAGAAGAATGAGGGGAGATCTCATTGAGACGTATAAGATGTTGAATGGGATGGATAGGATAGAGGTGGAGAGGCTCTTCCCGCTCAGAAAGGACAGTAGGACTAGAGGGCACAGCCTCAAGATAAAGGGGGGGGGCAGTTTAGAACGGAGTTGAGGAGGAACTTCTTCACTCAAAGGATGGTGAATCTCTGGAATTCTCTGCCCGTTGAAGTGGTGGAGGCTGCCTCGCTCAATATTTTTAAGACATGGGTTGATAGGTTTTTGATAGGCGAGGGGATTAAGGGTTATGGGGCGAGGACGGGAATGTGGAACTGAGCCACGACAGATCAGCCATGATCTTATTGAATGACGGGGCAGGCTCGAGGGGCTAGATGGCCTACTCCTGCTCCTATTTCTTATGTTCTTAATGTACAGGGTACTGGTGAGGCCACAACTGGAGTACTGCGTGCAGTTTTGGTCGCCACACTTGCGGAAGGATATATTGGCCTTGGAGGGAGTGCAGAGAAGGTTCACTAGGCTGATACCGGAGATGAGGGGGTTAGCCTATGAACAGAGACTGAATAGAGTGGGCCTGTACTCGTTGGAGTTTAGAAGGCTGAGGGGGGATCTTATAGAGACGTATAAAATAATGAAGGGTAGAGGTAGAGAGATTCTTCCCGCTTAGAAAGGATAGCAAGACTAGAGGGCACAGCCTCAAGACAAGGGGGGGGTTGCAGTTTAGATCAGAGTTGAGGAGGAACTTCTTCAATCAAAGGGTGGTGAATCTCTGGAATTCTCTGCCCATTGAAGTGGTGGAGACTACCTCGCTGAATATATTTAAGTCACGGGCAGATAGGTTTTTGATAGACAAGGGAATTAAGGGTTATGGGGAGAAAGCGGGAAAGTGGAACTGATCCACTTCAGATCAGCCATGATCTTATTGAATGGCAGGGCAGGCTCGAAGGGCCAGATGGCCTACTCCTGCTCCTATTTCTTATGTTCTTATGTTCTTATGTTTAAAGATAACCAAGCTTTGCAACTTCATAATTGTTAATATATAATGTAAAATAAAACATCTTTAGGAATTTGAATCCTTGTGGCGTAACTGCATATGGCTTTTAATTATTGGTAGATTGCCAGTCATACACTGATAATTAAATTATGCTGGGTTTAATGAGAATTATGGGAACTCTATCATTTTATAGACTTTAATCTTCTTTTCGAATTTATGATGATTCAAATGTTCTAAACTTACTTAGAGATTCAATTAGGCTGCAGATCGAAATACTTTAAAAATCAATTTCCGCTAGGAAAGTAAGGTCATGTTTTGTCTGAGTATAGGTACTCATTGGCTGTGCAAAATGAAAAACTTTCAAATCATCGTAAACCATTTTTCATTAACTTGAGAATCAAGAAGTCAAGGTAATAGTTAAGTTATAATTATCATGGCTTTCGGATTTAGTGATGAGGCAGAGCAACGGCAAGCAAGTCCTGCAAACCGCATCCCTTATGCCTCCTGGGACATCCTGCCAGTTGTATTCAAAGATCTGTGCATTGAGAATAGACCTGTTCAGACACATGAAGGCCCATGGCAGAAACTCGCCACCCTGAGCAGACATCATCCTTGAAGCAATGGAAAACGATGATGGCTTGCAGTGTAAAAACATGTTGGCATGTTATACTTGAAGCTTTCCACTTAACTAACCAAAGATTAGAACTTGCAGTATTACATTATGAGGTCATTATTCCTGTTAAAATACTGTTGTGAAGCTTGGACATGGTGATAATCCTTATTAAACTCAACAAACTAAATGTGAACAAGAGACCGGTTGCTTTGGGAAATTTGGAAGGCTGTTTCTAAAGAACCATAGAATCCCAGCAGACCCACCGGGTCTGCAGTGACCACAATCGCACACAGGCCCCATCCCCATAACCTCATTCCCCTTGACAATAAGGACTAACTTAACATGGCGGATCAACCTAACCTGCATATCTTTGGACTGTTGGAGGAAACTGGAGCACCCAAAGGAACCCCACGCAGACATGGGGATAATGTATAAACTCCACACGGACAGTCACCAGAGGCCAGGATTGAATCTGGGTTCCTGGTGCTCCCATCTGAAGACAAGTTTAGACTTAGATTAATTTGGAGTCTTTTTTTGGTCTCGGTCAACAGCATTTTTTGGCTTTTTTACCTCTGTATTCACTCATTTTGCAAGCTCTAATTTTCCTGGTGTTGTAGGTAAAATAATACCTCTGAGACGGTGAGTGAAAGTACAGTGGTTTTTATTCCAAAGCTTTGGGGAGAAACTGGCTCCGATTAAGGTTTACCAGATTTCTCCTGGAACACAAACACAAGTGGGTATTTATACATTATGAGCTCCAGCAGGAATCACGATTCAAAGTTCCAATTCCTGCCAGACCTTCCTGGGTCGTGATGCAGCCCAGAGTTCCTCAGCAATTACAGTCCTGCAGTTAGGACACAAGAAACCCTTCTGCAGCAGTACCGGCATCCCTTCTCTGAAGTTACTTGTGCGATCGCGGCTGTCCCAGCAGGACTCTTCCTGTTCAAAGCCGGCATCGCAATCTGCCATCAGCAGCTGTTAAAAGCCGGTATTTTAAACTATCATCTGTGTAACAATGTCCAACTAACACAAATAGGTAAGATTTACAAAGTCTACAAAATAACAGCCACATTAAACTATCTGTCTTTATACAAATGAAAGTTAAAGCATGTAAGACATGAACAAATAACTTATATTAATGCCAGGAGCAATGTAAGCTAAAGGAGATCAGCCATGATGAAGGGTTATGTTTGTGACATATTCTAGGTAGAAAATCCATTAACCCTTTCCCTTCAGGAACAAAATGCATTCAGTTTTTCCCTGCTTCACTGGAATGTAAAAAGTCTGACAACACCAGGTTTTAGTCCAACCTATTTATTCACCTCTCCATTCACCTGATGAAGGGACTAACCCCGAAAGCTTGTGAGTATATTATCAAATAAATAGGTTGGACTAAAACCTGGTGTTGTCAGACTTTTTACTGTGTTTACGCCAGTCCAACACCGGCATACCCACATCATCACTGGAATGTCACACCTGAAGGTGCAACCTTTCCAGCATGTCTCACACATCCCAATCACTACGGCAGCTAACAAGAGGCAGCAATTGTTCTACTATCCTTGCTGGGCTCATAACAGTATGCCTTCAATATGACAAACCTCCTCCAGAAGATCTGTACAACTGCTCAACATCCTCTGTGTAGCATCCAGGATCATAGTGAGAGGCACCTCACAGGCCAAGGCTGCCGAAAATAGAATGTAGATTCCCAAATATCCATTTAGACATGATTTAGTCCTCAATGCCCTCCTCAGGCTATGGAGGAATTTGGACACAAGGACAAGAATTTTAAAATTGAGGCGTTATTTAGCTTTGCGTCAATGTCAGCAAACACAGGGTAAACGGGATATGAGAGTTAGGACGTGGGCAGCAGAGTTTTGAACAACCTCAATTTAACAGAGGGTAGAATGTGGGTGGCCAGCAACAGTGCACTAGAGAAGTTGAACCTAGAAGTAGCAAAGGCTGAGGCAGGGCAGTGATGAGTAATGTTACAGGAGTTTCAAATAGGCAGTTTCAACGCCAGCGCTGATTTTGGTTGAAAGCTCATCTTGTGATCAAAAATGCACAGTTTCAGACTGAGACAAGTGCCAGGGAGAGGGATGGAAATGGTGCCAAGTAACCAGGGTTTGTAGCTGGGACCAAAGACAATGGGCGCAATTTTCCTGGCATCATATGCTGCTCAAGCAGTGTATTGGGCCAGGAAATGTCAGCTGGTGGCCATAAACGGGAATCTCGTCCAGCACTTGCCTGGTCATGATCTTCCCAGGCCCTTTTTTACTGTGTAATCAGCCTTGCACCAGAAAACAATGCAAGGCTGATTAAAATATTCAAAAGTTGATTTACATCTATTTAGCGAGCCCAGGATGCAATCGGCAGACCTCGCTAATCATTCTGACCAACGGGGATCATGTACGGTCCCAACAACAGGGATCGGTGTGACGGCCTTGCCGGTGGGACCAGAGGTCATTGAGGCCCCTGGGAGGTCAGGGGTGTCCTTGGGCAGTGCCAGTCTGGGACCCTGACAGTGTCCATTGGGCCTCCTGGCAGGGCCCAGCGGGGAAATCTGGGTAGCCGATCAGGAGGCCGGCAGTCGTGTGGGTGAGGCGTGTGTCAACATGTGCATTGGCCTCCTCAGCAGTCTGATATTAGCCTCCTGGGTGGCATTAGCCCCAACTCACCCCTCCCCCCCTACACCATATAAATTCCTCTGATGACCTCTGCAGTGTACAGGTTGCCAAATATTCATTAAACTAAAGTCGCCCAAAAAATGGACAGGAAAAACTTGTTTTTTTCACCCAATGGACACTTAGTTTTTTTTTCTGTGAAAGTCTCACCCAATGGCATTGGTCTTCCCAATATTTAATGAAGGAAATTTTTATTCATTGAAAGTTGGATTTGGAATAGGCAGTCTGGCGATTTAGAGGGAGTGGTTGCATTGGGAGAGCTGGTGGGGAGTTGAAGCTGGATGCTGTCAGCATATACGTGGAAAGTGAAATTTCTTTTGCCCTGTATGTAAATAAATTGAATATTTGGAAAGTCCTTGCCCTTTAGGGAGAGGGTGGGGGATGGGTTAGGACTATAGATATAAGAACATAAAGAACATAAGAACATAAGAAATAGGAGCAGGAGTAGGCCATCTAGCCCTTCGAGCCTGCCCCACCATTCAATAAGATCATGGCTGATCTGTCATGGCTCAGTTCCACATTCCCGCCCTCTCCCCATAACCCTTAATCCCCTCTCTTATCAAAAACCCATCAACCCGCGTCTTAAAAATATTTAGCGAGGCAGCCTCCACCACTTCAACGGGCAACGAATTCCAGAGATTCACCACCCTTTGAGTGAAGAAGTTCTTCCTCAACTCCGTTCTAAACCGCCCCCCCTTTACCTTGAGGCTGTGCCCCCTAGTCCTACTGTCCTTTCTGAGCGGGAAGAGTCTCTCCACCTCAATCCTATCCATCCCATTCATCATCTTATACGTCTCAATGAGATCTCCCCTCATTCTTCTGAACCCTAACGAGTACAAACCTAGTTTATTCAGCCTCTCCTCATAGCTCAACCCCCTCAACTCCGGTATCAGCCTAGTAAACCTCCTCTGCACTCCCTCCAAGGCCAAAATATCCTTGCGTAAGTACGGTGCCCAAAACTGCACACAGTGCTCCAGCTGCGGCCTCACCAATGCCCTATATAGCCGCAGCAAGTTTATGCTCTTTTAATTAAGAAAGAAAATTGACTTTAATAAATAAACTAAGATGCACTACCAGCTGTGGTTTGATTTAGTAGTGTCACAAATAGGCTTGCATTAACACTGCAATGAAGTTACTGTGAAAATCCTCCAGTCACCACATTACGGTGCCTATTCGGATACATGGAAGGAGAATTTACCATGGCCAATGCACCTAACCAGCACATCTTTCGTATTGTGGGAAGAAACTAGAGCACCCAGAGGAAACTCATGCAGTCACAAGAAGAACATGCAGACTCCGCACAGATAATGACCCAAGCCAGGAATCGAACCCAGATCCCTGGGACTGTGGGCAGCAATGCTAACCACTGTGCCATCTTGCTGCCCATCTGGGTCCACTCAACAAATGCAGTAGTTATTTCTGAGCATTCAGAACAGCCCCACAATTGTGGGATACAAACCTCTTTAGTGAGAATTGCGATGCTAACTGGCACCCTCTGCCTCTCAGAACTATTAAAAGAACTCACTGATATTTCTCCTGACTGCTCCCTCAGAACCAGGCTCAGTGAAATGCTGCTGGAGACATTTTTGCTGCAAATGTGCTGTGTTGTGGCCTGATTAATTTAAAGACCAAATCTTTTCATTAAACATTTATTTCACAAGGGCAAATAAAGTTTATTCAGTTCAATGAAATTGTTCAATTAAACTAGTTTTATTAAAACATTGAAATGTTAGAATAAAAAAATTACAAATTAATATTCAGCCAAACATACAATTAAGACAAGACAAATCCCATTTTGACCAAAATGGGAGATCAATGGATCCACCTATACAGCTAATGGGCTAGCAGGCTTTCACAGAAGATCTCAAATTTCATGCCAAAGTGCAGAATAGTTCTACTTTTTGTTATCAGATATATCAGCCCAGCACTTAATTAAAAGCAATTTTGTTTGTTCACTGATCTGTCAATCTAATGATGGCATGTCCGTCAATGATTGTTTGACATCTTCAAGTATAAATCTGTCATTCATCTGTTTGTTTTACAAAGCTCTCTCCCAGAAATGGCTTCTTATGATTCACCATTTCTCTAACCAGTTTAAATCAGCCCTAATACCAAGACACCCTGATCTTTTGGTATTATCACCAGCCTGGGTAATTTGCGTTGTTGCATAATTTGTGCCTGACTTGTGCTGATATCTTTCATGAATACATCTTCCATTTTACTGGCATGTTACAAATTCATTTTTTAGCATCATTATTAAGATGTTACTTAATCATTTTATATTATTCTCAAACCACAAATTAAAACATTAGCTGCTAATTATTTCTAAATACCCAACATGAGGATAATCAGAATTCTCAACTAATGCTGCTTCTTCCTTAGCACTGGAAGTGTTAACATAGAACATAGAACATTACAGCGCGGAACAGGCCCTTCGGCCCACAATGTTGCGCCGACCAGTCTTATTTTTAAAAAAAAACATTGACCCACTAATCTAAATCAATCCCTTTTCGTCCATAAACCTATCCACCAATCTCTTAAACGCCCCCAAACTAGGCGCATTTACAACTGCAGCAGGCAGGGCATTCCAGTCCCTCACCACCCTCTGGGTAAAGAACCTGCCCCTGACATCCGTCCTATAACTACCCCCCCTTAATTTAAAGCCATGCCCCCTCGTGCTAGATTTCTCCATCCGAGGAAACAGGCTATCACCATCCACCCTATCGAAACCTCTAATCATCTTATATGTTTCTATAAGATCCCCTCTTAGCCGCCTTCTTTCCAGTGAAAACAACCCCAAATCCCTCAGTCTCTCCTCATAGGACCTCCCCTGCATACCAGGCAACATCCTGGTAAACCTCCTCTGCACCCTCTCCAAAGCCTCCACATCCTTCCTGTAATGTGGGGACCAGAACTGCACACAGTACTCCAAGTGCGGCCGCACCAGAGTTGTGTACAGTTGCAACATGACGCTGCGACTCCTAAATTCAATCCCCCTACCAATAAACGCCAAGACACCGTACGCCTTCTTAACAACCTTATCTACTTGATTCCCAACTTTCAGGGATCTATGTACACATACACCTAGATCCCTCTGCTCCTCCACTCTATTCAAAGTCCTCCCGTTAGCCCTATACTCAACACATCTGTTATTCCTACCGAAATGGATTACCTCACACTTCTCCGCATTAAACTCCATCCGCCACCTCGCGGCCCAGCTCTG
Organism: Carcharhinus amblyrhynchos; assembly: GCF_965287045.1. Classification (NCBI taxonomy): domain Eukaryota; kingdom Metazoa; phylum Chordata; class Chondrichthyes; order Carcharhiniformes; family Carcharhinidae; genus Carcharhinus; species Carcharhinus amblyrhynchos. The sequence continues at coordinate 143,947,487 of NC_137324.1, forward strand.
CAACCTGTCCAAGTCACCCTGCAAACTTCGACACCCTTCCTCACAATCTACCACACCTCCGACTTTGGTGTCATCAGCAAACTTACTAATCCACCCAACTATACCCTCATCCAGATCATTAATAAAGATTACAAACAGCAGTGGCCCCAAAACAGATCCCTGAGGCACACCACTCGTAACTGCACTCCATGATGAATAATTACCATCAACCACCACCCTCTGTCTCCTATCTGCTAACCAATTCCTGATCCAAGTACCTAAATTACCACCAATCCCATACATCTGCATTTTCTGCAGAAGCATACCATGGTGAACCTTATCAAACGCCTTACTAAAATCCATATATACCACATCTACTGCCTTACCCCTATCCACCTCTTTGGTCACCTTCTCAAAGAACTCAATAAGGTTAGTAAGGCACGACCTTCCCGCTACAAAACCATGCTGACTATCTCTAATCAATTCATTACTCTCCAAATAACTATAAATCCTATCCCTAATAATTCTTTCTAAAACCTTGCCCACTACAGAAGTAAGACTCACTGGTCTGTAATTCCCAGGGAAGTCTCTGCTCCCCTTCTTAAACAATGGGACAACATTCGCTGTCCTCCAATCTTCCGGTACTATACCAGAGACCAACAACGACCTGAAGATCAGAGCCAGTGGCTCTGCAATCACCTCTCTTGCCTCCCATAGAATCCTAGGGTAAATCCCGTCCGGACCAGGGGACTTATCTATTTTCAACCCATCTAGAATATCCAAAACATCCTCTGTATCAACTACAATACTTTCTATTTTACACCCCTTCACCCCAGTGACCTCCTCAGCTACATTCATATCGTCCTGCGTGAACACCGAAGAGAAATAATGGTTCAATGCCTCTCCAATCTCTTCCGGTTCCACACACAACTTCCCCCTACTGTCTGTAACTGGCCCTAATCCTGCCCTAACCAACCTTCTGTTCTTGACATACCTATAGAACGCCTTAGGATTCTCCTTAATCCTATCAGCCAAAGTCATCTCATGCCCTCTTCTAGCCCTTCTTAACTCCCTCTTCAACTCCCTCCTAGCCAATCTAAAGCTTTCTACTGCACTACCCGAGCCCTCAAGCCTCATCCGAACATAGGCCTCCTTCTTCTTCCTAACCAACAAATCAACTTTTTTTGTGCACCACGGTTCCCTAGCCCTACCAATTCCTCCTTGCCTGACAGTGTTGGCCCATTTCGCAGAACCTTCTTATGAAAACCTGAACCTTGAGCAATTATTGCACTGAAAACAAAGTGTCAAGCAAGGATGAATATTAATTATGACATGTGTGTGTCCTTGTCAAGGATACTTCTACTTCTTGGCACTAAGATGGGTGGAAGAGCAAAGTGTGCAGAGGACGCTGGAATTCTGCAAAGGGATATAGATAATCTAAGTGAGTGGGTGAGAATCTGGCAGATGGAGTACAATGTTGGTAAATGTGAGGTCATCCATTTTGGTAGGAATGACAGCAAAATGGACCATTATTTAAATGGTAGAAAATTGTAGCATTCTGCTGTGCAGAGGGACCTGGGTGTCCTTTTGCAGGAATCTCAAGAAGTTGGTTTGCAGGTGCAGCAGGTAATTAAGAAGGCAAATGGAATTTTGTCCTTCATTGCTAGAGGGATGGAGTTTAAAAACAGCGAGGTTATGTTGCAGCTGTATAAGGTGCTGGTGAGGCCACACCTGGAGTACTGTATACAGTTTTAGTCTCCTTACTTGAGAAAGGATATACTGGCGCTGGAGGGGATGCAGAGGAGATTCATTAGGTTGATTCGGAGTTGAGCGGGTTGGCTTATGAGGACAGACTGAGCAGACTGGGGCTGTACTCATTGGAATTCAGAAGAATGAGGGGAGATCTTATAGAAACACAAAAGGTTATGAAGGGAATAGATAATATAGAAGCAGGAAAGCTGTTTCCACTGGTGGGTGAAACTAGAACTGGAGGGCATAACTTCAAAATAAGGGGAAGCAGGTTTAGAACTGAGTTGAGGAGGAAATTCTTCACACAAAGCGTTGTGAATCTGTGGAATTCTCTGCCCAGTGAAGCAGTTGAGGCTACCTCACTGAATGTTTTTAAGGCAAGGATAGGTAAAATTTTGAACAGTAAAGTTATGGTGAATAGGTGGGTAAGTGGAAATGAGTCCAAAAAGAAAATCAGCCATGATCTTATTGAATGGCGGAGCAGGCTCGAGGGGCCAGATGGCCTACTCCTACTCTTTCATAAGTTCTTATGTTCTTGACAGAATAGTTGTTCCTCACCAGCAACAAAATTCACATTAATAAATATATTTGCTTAATTTATTTTCATGCAAAAATACTCAGTTACATGGAAACAGTGGGTAGATTTTTCGAACATGGAGATGGAATTTCAGCAATGGAAAAGGTTGAAAACCCTTGCAGTGTATCTATCTGACAATGATCTCAGTAAGTCGAGCATTTTCCATTCACTCACTGCTTCCCCAGCCTCCTACTACAAGTCTGTCAGATTTGCTTTTTAAAGGTTGTACTCTAATTTACTTCCAATTTATGCAATGCCCTTTGAAGCTGCTACAATTGATATGTAAATGAGCTAACACTATATATTATGCTGGATTCAGGTCTCCCACACTTCCAGATTCAATAATATGACTCGAACTCCGTTCGCCAAATCAAATTTCAGAGTCAGGACCTTTCTTCATAATACGCTGCTCTCAGGCAGAATGAAAAGTGCTTAACTCACTTTAAAAATCCATCAAAGGTATGCATTACATCAGTCTCCAACTGGTAAAAATAAGTTTATTTTAATAAAAGCATAACCTGCAATTTCACAGGAATATCAAAATCAGCAAGAAAGCGGCTTGCAGTTTGTCGCTGATAACTGTGTTACTTTTTCCTGGTGAAAGTCAAACAGATTTACCTAGCAGCTCCTGTTGGACTTCAACCTGGTGTTGTGAGACTTTCTACTGTGCTTACCCCAGTCCAACATCTGCATTTCCACATCATTATTTTTTCCTACCATAGATTTTTTGAGTTAGGTCATCCTGTGGGTATTGTAGAACATGTACTATGATGAACAGACAAGAAAATGTGGATTAATGCTAGTATGTACTGTTGAGACACCAGAAAAATTACTGTGAATATGAATGATTAATCTTTTTTAGAATTCAGGGACACACTGCCAATTGCAGTGGAAGAACATAGTTTGAATATTTCTAACAAGAACACACTTCACCCTTTAACACATATCTAGCATAATTACTCCTGATGGGTAAGTTCACTTAATTCGAGATCTTCATACCTTTCTGATTGAAGTCCAAATATCATGTGTTAAACTGGTGGTACTCCCTGACAACTGAGATAGAAAATACTGCAAGGGAATAAGGAAATTAGAACAGTGACGGAGGAAATTCAGGATACAATTTTACTGGCCCCCAGTAGCAAAGCTGGGAGATAGGGGAATGGTTGCAGGGGGCTGTACCATGGTAGCCCTCCAACATGGTTCCAGCGACAGGACTGGATATGAAATGGCTTCCTGCTCAAAGCACCTGATTATAATCATTAAAGACCCTATTAAGGCCATTTACAACTGCACGGGGAGCTACCAACTCAATATAGCTGACCTCCCTCAGTCCAACACATTCAGTGACCCTGTGGCCTCCCTAGAGAAATAGAGCTGGCCCTCTGCTACAGACACTATGAAAACAACAGAGAGAAGGCAATGGTGATGGGCTAGCTCCCTGCATGCAATCTGATGGAGAGCTGGACCTCCTAGCTACCTGGTGACAGAATTAATTATCATCAAGCACATAGCACACAACTCACTAGCCATCTGCCAGTGAGATAATAACCTGTAAATTGAAACTTAGATCCTCCTTGACCCTATCAGTTCTAATGTATGTCTTTCATCTCCCACAAGGTGCCACAATCATCTCTGACCAGCTGCCACTTGTTAGTTTTAAAGGGGTATTTGAATTAAATTTACATCCAGTTTATTTTAATTGTGCCATGACTAATCTCCTGCTTCCAAATTAGCCCTTTAAACCGGAGATTGAATTGTCAAAGTCAAGACTCTGAAATAGCAAATAACATCAATGTTTATCAAAAGGAAAGAAAAATGTATACTCACCAATACATGACCAGATTTTACACCTTGGTTGGGCAATCACCCCAGTTAGTAATGTAAATTGCCCTCAGGTTCCCTCGCTAACAATGATTTCTCACAAATCCTACCCAGCGAACATCTAGTACCCTCAGGGATACAGTCAAACTTGCAAAGCAACAAGATGGTCCTTGAAACTGACTTTAACCCATGAATTAGCATTACTCCATCTGGAATCAGTTCTGTTGTAATCATTAAATGAAGCTGCTACAATTGATATGTTTTAATGATTTGAATTTGATGCACATAGTTTCATGGAGAAGAACAATATGGGACATTTCATGACCTTCTATCTGAATCTGGACAAGTCTTCATTAATTCTCTTGTACCTGCTGCAGCCAGTCAAGTAGTACTGAGTTCTCTCTGATCCCACAGGCAGTACTTCCAGCATCAAATTAATATTATAACAAAGAACAAAGGAAAGTGCAGCACAGGAACAGGCCCTTCGACCTGCCAAGTATGTGCCGATCATGATGCCTGCCTAAATTACAACCTTAAACTACAGTCCGTATTCTTCCATTCCCATGCTATTCATGTATTAATCCAGTTGCCCCCTAAATGCCACTATTGTACCTGCTCCCAACACTTCTCCAGGCAGCGAGTTCCAGATATTCATCATACTCTGTGTAAAAAACTTGCTTCGCACATCTGCTCTAAACTTTTCCCATGTACCTTAAATCTATGTCCCCTAGTAGTTGATTTTTCTACACTAGGAGAGGGCACCTGACTACTCACTCTGTCCAAGCCACTCATAATCTTGTAGACCTCTATCAGGTCACCCCTCAACCTTTGTTATTCTAGTGAGAACAAACTGAGTTTGTCAAACCTCATCTCATAAGTAATATCCTACTGATAAGGCAACATCTTGGTAAATCTTTTCTGTACCCTCTCCAAAACCTCCACATTCTTCTGGTAGTGTGGCAACCAGAATTGTATGCAACATTCTAAATGAGGTCTAACTGAGGTTCTGTACAGCTGCAGCATGACCTGCCAATTTTTATACTGAACACCCCAACCGATGAAGGCAAGCATGCCATATACTTTCTTGACTACCTTATCCACTGGCGTTACCACTTTCAGTGATCGGTAGACTTATACGCCTAGATGTCTCTGCTTGTCAATACTCCTAAGAGTTCTACCTTTTACCACATGCATTGGGCCTTCCAAAATGCATTATCTCACATTTGTCCAGATTAAATTCCATCTGCCATTCCTCCACCCAAGTCTCCAACTGGTCTATATAGAATCATAGAATCCCACCAGTACAGAAGGAGGCCATTTGGCCCATGGAGTCTGCACTGACAGTGATCCCACCCAGGCCCTATCCGTGTAACCCTGTACATTTACCCTGCTAATGCCCCCGACACTGATGGACAATTTAGCATGGCCAGTCCACCTAACTCACACATCTTTGTACTGTGGGAGGAAACCGGAGCACCTAGAGGAAACTCATGCAGGAACAGACAGTACATGCAAACTCCACACAGACAGTGACCCAAGCCAGGAATCGAACCCAGATCCCTGATGTTGTGAGGCAATAGTACTGACCACGTGTCACTGTGCCACCCATACCTTACTGTATCCTCTGACAATCCTCTTCACTATTCGCAACTCCATTTTTTGTGTTGTCTGTGAACTTACCAATCAGACCAGCTACATTTTTCTCCAAATCATTTATATATACTGTGAACAACAAAGGTCCCAGAATTGATCCCTAGTCACAGCATTCCATTGAGAAAAGTACCCTCTACTGCTACCTTTGTCTTCTATGACCAAGCCAGTTCTGTATCCATCTTACCAGCTCTTCTCTGATCCCATGCGACTTCACCTTTCATACCAGTCTACCATGAGGTACCTTGTCACATGAAGTCCATCTATTCAACATCCACTGCCTTTTCCTCATCATCTTCCTCACTTCCTCGAAAAACTCGAACAAGTTAGTGAGGCATGACCTCCCCTTCACAAATCCATGCTGTCTATCGCTAATAACTCCATTTATTTCCAAATGTGGAGTAAACCCTGTCCTAAGAATTTTTTTAATAATTTCTCTACCGCTGACGTAAGGCTCACTGGCCTATAATTTCCTGGATTAGCCCTGCTGCTCTTCTTAAACAATGGAACAACATTGGCTTTCCTCCAGTACTCTGGAACTTCACCCATAGGCAATGAGGATACAAAGACTTCTGTCAAAGCCTCAGCAATATCTACCTTCGCCTCCCTCAGTATTCTGGGATAGGTGTCATCAGGCTATGGGGACTTATCTACTTTAATGCTTTTTTAAGATGCCCAATACCTCCTTTTTTTGATATCGACCTGATGCAAAGTATCTACACACCCTACCATAGGCTCCTCAACCATCAAATCCCTCTCTTTGTGAATACTGAGGCAAAGTACTCATTTAATATCTCGCCAATTTCCTCTGGTCCCATGCATAGATTCCCTCCACTATCCTTGAGTTAACCAACCCTTTCCCTGGCTATCCTCTTGTTCTTTACATATATTTAAATGCCTTAGGATTTTCCTTAATCCTGTTTGACAAGGACTATTCAAAATCCCTTTTAGTCCTCCTAACTCCTTCCTTACGTTCCTTCCCACGTTCTCTATATTCTTCAAGGGCTTCATCTGTCCTAAGCCTTTTAGACCTTATGAATGCTTCCTTTTTTTGACAAGGCTCATAATATCCCTCATTATCCAGGGTTCCTGAAACTTGCCACACTTATTCTTCATCCTCACAAGTACATGCCAGTCCTGAATTCCAATCAACTGACATTTGAAAAATTCCCACGTATCAGATGTTGACATGTTAACAAATGTCAAATGTTGAAAAACATCCTCCCCCAAGCTACACTGTTCAGATCCTGCCTAATGTTGTTGTAGTTAGTCTTCCCCCAATTTAATACCTTTGCCCAAAAATTGCTCTTGTCCTTGTCCACAAGCACCTTAAAACTTATGGAATTATGATCATTGTTCCCGAAACGCTCTCCTACTGAAACTTCGATCATCTGGCCGGGCTCATTCCCCAATACCAGATCTATTCTGGCTCCTTCTCGAGTTGGGCTATTTACATACTGTTGCAAGAAACCCTACTGGACACTCCTTACAAATTCTGTCCCATTCAAGCCCCAGGCATTAAGTGAGTCCCAGTCAATATAAGTTAAGTTAAAATCACCCACCACGACAACCCTGTTGTTTCTGCATCTTTCCAAAATCTGTCTGCATATCTACTCCTCTATCTTCCACCGACCATCGGGAGGCCTGTAATAAATCCCCAACATTGTGACTGCACTCTTCCTGTGCGTGAGCTCTACCTATATTGCGTCACTGCATGAACCCTCTGAGGTATCCTTCCTCAGTACAGCTAGCTATAAACTTCAATGATTAGCACACTATCTAGCCAAGAGCAAAAGTATAATTAATTACTTTTCTTTCAGTTATACATTGAGGCTCACTACTTGTTCAATCATTTGCTACTGACTGGTTATTATAGGAGCAGGAATAGGCCATTCCGTAAGTAGAGTAATACCAGTTGGAACAGGAGAACAAGCATCTTATCTTTAGCTAATGACTAATTATCTGTTTCTCACAGCAAGTTCTCTCTCCTCCTTCAAAGATGCAGAGTGGTCATTCCCTTTACTCCTGCTGCTCCAGTCCATCCTGCAACACAAGCACAGCACTATCCTTCTTGATACTCTTACTGGTACATACTGAAGGGCAACCTTATATCTGTCCAGGAACCTCAACAGTGTTTTTCTCATAACATTGACTTGCTCAATGAAAATTCTTGTGCTTATGTGGCCTTGCTTGTACCTTTTATTGGCAGCTGTGTGGAGCTCCTTACAAGAGATATAACACACATCCTTTAAAAATATCCCTTGTTTCCAAAGAGCCACAGCTGATTCTGCTTGGAGATGCAAATATTTGTGGAATATTTGACGGGGCAGAATGCTGGCATCATGGCACCTCCCTGGTTATCTTCTACGGGCAGAACTGATGGTCTTCAGGATGGAGTGGAATCCCTTTGGTTTGATAAATACTGCTGGATGATCTGAGACCCTTGATTGCACATATATGTAAGCTATGACTCCCTGGACACAATGCAAATCTGGTTCCAAATCCAAGTGGTCTCTCATTATCACCGGCTTCGTCAGTTGTAAAATGCATGGAAGTGCTCTGGCAAACGTAAGTGCAGCCAGATGCATTTGTGGGCAATAGGCGTGAGATTTAACAAATATTTCCTGAAGATTCCTGTAAGAAGTGAGAGTTGAGGAAATTAAGTGCAATGTTGACCTTAAATGTCACAGCAATATGTGCTAGAGAGAAGGAGGGATACATTTGCATGATTTCAAAGAAGTTTTCACAATTTAAAATTTGTTGCCTCTGCACACATTGCCCAGGTTTCTGATGTAAAGATCGGGTGTATAGCAGATTGAATTCAAAATGATAATGATGAAGAAAATTTTTTTTAATATTCACTTACATTGCACTCAAATTTTCACTTCTAATCTGTATTAATGTATAAACATATGTTTAACTATTTTTTATCTTTAGTAATTAATAAACTTTATCTTTAACTCAAGAAAACCTCGTTAACTTGGTTCCTTTTAAACATAACTATTGGGCCTGGGAAAGACAGTGGGTGGGATTTTATGGCCTCACTCATCCCGAAACCATAAAATCTCACCGGCTTGAGGTCAATGGGCATTCCAGTCTGCATCTGTGAAAAGGGATCCTGTTTAGATTAAATCTTGTTGTGGGTAGAGCTCATGTACAGGAAGGGTGCAGTCACAATGTTGGGGATTTATTACAGGCCTTCCAATGGTCAGTGGGAGAAAGAGGAGCAGATATGCAGACAGATTTTGGAAAGATGCAGAAACAACAGGGCTGTCGTGGTGGGTGATTTTAACTTACCCTATATTGACTGGGACTCACTTAATGCTAGGGGCTTGAATGGGACAGAATTTGTAAGGAGTGTCCAGTAGGGTTTCTTGCAACAGTATGTAAATAGCCCAACTCGGGAAGGAGCCAGAATAGATCTGGTATTGGGGAATGAGCCGGCCAGATGATCGAAGTTTCAGTAGGAGAGCATTTCAGGAACAATGATCATAATTCCATAAGTTTTAAGGTGCTTGTAGACAAGGACAAGAGCAATCTTTGGGCAAAGGTATTAAATTGGGGGAAGACTAACTACAACAACATTAGGCAGGAGGGTGGTGGAGGGTTGGGGGTGGGGGGGGGAACCGGGGACGGCCAGGGGAGGGGTGTTGAAAAAAGACCAGTTCATCCGTCCTGAGGCAGGTCTGTAACAATCTGGGAGTATCTCAATCGGATGGTGATAAACTGAGGAGGGTCTTGCCCAGATCAACAGCATTGGGGAACCTCACCTGGAGTGGGACACGACCTTTTGGGGGCTCACCATCTGGGATTTGTAACGCAAAGGGGTAGCAAATTAGGGACTTGTGGTCCAGAATTTGTTCCCACAGATTTGTTCCCACAGGGGCGGCAAGGTAGCACAGCGATTAGCTCTGCTGCCTCACAGCGCCAGGGACCTGGGTTCAATTCCCAGCTTGAATCACTGGAGTTTGCGCATTATCTTATGTGTCTGCATGGGTTTCCTCCAGGTGCTTCAGTTTCCTCCTGCAGTCCAAAGTTATGCTGGTTGGCCATGCTAAATTGTCCCTTAGTGTCAGGTGGACTAGCAGGGTAAATAGGTGACGTTATGTTGGGAATAGGGCCTGGATGGGATTGTTGTCGGTGCAGACTCGATGGGCCAAATGGCCTCCTTCTGCACTTTAGGGGTTCTGTATTTCTATGATGCTATAAAGCAAATGAATTAGAGTGGAGAAAGTAAATTGTTCCTTGAAAACAATTTTAAGAAACTGTAAAAATATGCATTCTTAGTGTTAGTACTTCTCTAACAAAAGCAGAGAATGTTACTTTTGAGGATTTAAGTTTTGTCCCTCGAATGGTTAAAAAAGTTAATGAGGCATTTAGGACAAGAAATTCAGCAGAAAGCAAGAAAAGCGAAAAATTAAAAGGGGTGGCCAAGGGTGTGCAAGTGCAAATTGGGGAAGTTGAAATGGATAGTGTGGCCGTCAAGAGATCAAAGTTGGACAAGTGGAAATTAGAAAGAGGAAAGGAAATTTCACGAAAAGGCATGAAGGGAAGAGAGAGAATTTCTGGAAAGAGCAAGGGAAAAGAAAGACAAAAGGAAAGAGAGGAAATTGTGTTTCAACTAAGACAGCTTGAACTAAGGAGATGCAATCCTATGCTGTCCTTTGAGGACACCACTAGCTCAGACTTGAGGAGTGAGGCAACTCATTTTATCCCGAAGCTTGATGAGAAAGGTGGGAAACCACCAAACCCAAAATCCATAACCAGGGCACACTGCCATGCATAACCACATCATTAGGATTAAAATACTCATCCAACCAGTGTTACTCCATTTGAACTAATTAATGGGCATCCACTGTGAGCCCCTGCAAGTCATCAAGATGAGAGTTTCAGATGAGATGGAGGAATTCTCCATGCTAAATTATGTAGTCATGCTCTGGGAGTGACTCATGAAAGCCTGGGAGGATGCCTAAGAATACTTGGAAATCTCCCAAACAGTTATGAAAAACCAGGCTGACAAACATGCCAATACCTGAACTTTTCAGCCTGGACTGTGGCAGGGTTTCACCAGGCACGCTGGCCCCTGACAGGCATCAGAGTGGTCTGTTGAATTAGACGTCAAGCTTAAAACAGGATTCCCGCCAGGTGGCTAACCCGTCATGATTCACCTGGCCCACCCCACTGAACCCGATCAGGTTCCTGTCAGAATTAGCAGTAATTTGTTCATTTTACAAGGCTGTGCATTATAATGTAATTAGTAGACCAGAATCTTGATTCAGCAGTGTCCCGCAATGTTTCCACTCTGCCAGTGGGAAGCCGACCTGATGGGCGGGTCCTGACTTCTGTGAATCTGTACACTAAGGGGGAGCAAGCATTCAAGGTGTGCGTATGTGCCCCCTGCCACTGCCCAGCTGCAGAGGAAGCCCCCCCCCCTCCCGCAAAGGACCTGGCGAAGGGAAAGGGCTTGACCTTGGGGCTCTCCCCTGGCGGTCTAGTGGCTGTACTTCTCCTTGTTTCCCTGTGAAAGATACTGTTCAGTTTTAAGATGGTGAATTCTATTCTCAGGTAAAATATTCATTATCTCCTCTGTCCTCTAAAACCTTTGAAGTGCCTTGGTTGCTTTGATATCCATGCCCCTCAGATGCCTGGAAGACTTCAAAATCACTGCAGCATTCAATTCCACAACATGGATTGGCCCAGTTGTTAAAATAACTTTATAAAGTGCTCCTACAGAAATGACCTGTCAGAATTACAGGGGAGAACATTGCAAGGTAAACATCTGGTGTCTGCAACCTTTTGAAACTGTTTGATTGACAGAGTATGGATTACTTACCCACCAGCAAAGCGTCTTGTTTGTTTTTCTTTCCCTTCAGACTTGAAGGCATCTGGATGACTTTGTAAATATTGTGATTAGAAAAGAGGAATTTAAACCTCATAAAAGATTCAACCTAATCATAATGCTGATAAACACTCAGCTTTTGATTGACAGGTTGCATATTTTACGAGGCTGAATGTTTTTTAACCACAGATTTTACAAAGTACTGGAGATGCTGAAGGAAAAACTGGGAAGCTTCTCCACCGAACTACAGAACACTGGAATTGCAAAACCAACTATTCACCTGTTGAAGTCAACTCTACTGGAATCTCAAATCGCAATGGCCACAACACTCAGTCCTCTACTCCTCATGAGTCAAGAACTGCTCTGTATACCCTTTTATGCATTTGCTTACTCTGAACTCAATTCTCCCTTCTAATCTATTTAAATATATATGCATGTCTTTTACAATTTTCTTGATTTTAAAAATGAATAAACTCTCTCCATCCTATTTTGCGCAAACCAGTTGAACTAAATTAACAAACGTAGGGGCAAAAAGAAATCCCTGAAAGAGATATTGCATCGGACAAGTCAAATCTCAAAAGGAACTTAAAACATCAAAGCATAAGATGATTAAAGGAGTATGTTCGCAAGGAGATCCTCCTCCGTCCCCAGCCCTCTTCACAAAGGGGGCGGAATTCTCCCATCTCGCCCACCACAGGAATTGTAGCAGGCGGGACATGGATCATGCAAAGGCCTGTTGACCTTGGGCGGGATTTTCCCGCATTAAGGCGAGTGCGGCTGGAAAATCCTGCCTAGGATGCCTGAATAAACCCACCCAATCTTAAATCAGGGAAGTCTGATTAAATTGGCTGCTTTTAAAACATTGCTACTGGGTCTGAAAAGCAGGTATCCACAAAAAAAGGATCCTTTTTAGGTTAAATCTTACTGCAACTGACAGAGGAAGTGGAAAAAAGGCAGGGAGAAGTTCATCCCTCCTCAGCCGGGCTCATAACAATTTGGGGATATTTCTGCTGGAAGGTGACCGACTTTGGGAAATCTCATCTGGAGTGGGTGGTAATATCAGAAATGACTCGGAACAGTAACTAATTTTCATGACCAGCATTCTGTTATCCACATCAGATAAAAGGATGCAAAACTATTTCTCATGCTGTGCTGTTTTGACTGGAGGTATCCTGTTACTTTACTGCACCTGATGACCAGATGGTTGTTAGGATTTTGGGGTTTTTTTTGAATAATTTGAGATTCATCTTTACATCAGTCATGGTGACAGCTTTTTAATTACAGACAAATTTTTTAAGATTCTGAAGACTTGCTTTTAATGTGGTTCAAGTCTGCTACGGAATTTATAATGTTTTTTTTTCCACACAAATGGATTATATTGATGAGGCGAAGTAAAAGCAGTTGATTGCAGGCAAGCCATTGTAATTCAGGAGATCACCTATGTTTAATGTAAAGTTTATTTATTAGTCACAAGTAGGCTTACATTCACACTGTAATGAAGTTACTGTGAAAATCCCCTAGTCACCACACTCCAGCACCTGTTTGGGTACACTGAGGGAGAATTTAACACGACCAGTGCACCTAATCTGCACATCTTTGGACTGTGGGAGGAAACTGTAACCCCCTGCCTCAGCAACCAATCAAGCTAGGACAAGAGTGTCCATGCTCCCACCAGAACAAACCATGTCTGTCTCAACCATTGTGTAACATAATCAATCTTGGATTCTTAAAAAAATACATTTCATTTTTTTTCGTACTCCATAACTTCATACTAGGAGTAATGAGATTTCCATTGGGAATTCCTTCATGGAAAGAAAAGAGAAGCAAAAGAAGGATTCCAGGTTGGTCAGTTTGCAACTGTGATACATGGTATCCACCCACACCTAAATATGTAGATGAGATCCACAGACTTCATATGTCAGAGGAACAATTCTGCAGTGACTTCTGTTTTTGGAATGCTAATGAATCTACAGACTACCAGCAACGCAGGTACCATACCATTATGGCTAAGGTAGCAATCAATTAGGACTTTTATACAGTGCACCCATTCTAGGCTGTCGCTAGAGACGTCACTATCATTAGTCAATAAACTGTGCACAGATATCTAAAGTAAGTTACAAATACATTGTTTAACTAGAACAAGAAATTTAAGCTTCGCTGTAGAGAATCAATGGCAGCATGAAAAGATACTGCAATCTTATACAGCAGCAAGATTCCTAGAGCCACAAGGAGTCAAAGATTGAACTTATTGAATGCCATGTCTTTGTCAACAAGAAAATATTCCATTCCCTTATTGTGCAGTATAGCATCCTGCTCACTTTCTGGCATATTTGGCACAAGAGGATGAAATCTAGTGGCAAAGTACAGGTGATCAATTATATTAAATTCTATTAGAGTCTCTCTCCATATAAGGCTCAGCATTTTGCCACATTTTTAAATGACACAGAGGAATGTTGATAGGGAGACCTACCAATTTCCCTACTTGCTTGCTGCAGTATCACCAATCTCAGGTAGGAAGGGTACATGGGCTGTTATATTTGCCTGTGTCAGCTGTGGGTTACTTGGTAGCACTCTCACTAATGGATGCAAGTAGCACTCCAGGACCTGAGCACTAAAACTCTTGATGACAACATGAGGGCTAAAGGAATGCTGCACCCTTGGATGAGACATTAAAATGAAGCCCTGTCTTCCCTTTTTGGTGGGCGTATTTGGAAAAAGAGCAGGGGATTTATCTTTGGTATTCTGGCCAATATCAACATATTGCCTTTCATCAACATCACCAAAACAGATCACTTGGTCGTTAACTCTGCAGTTTGTGAGAGCTTTGCTGTGTTTCCTAAATTTACCAGAAAGACTATGCTGCAACAATATACTTCATTAGCCATGAAGTGTTTTGAAGTGTTCAAAGGCTGTGAAAATGCAATACAAATGCAAAACTTTCATTTTATTTTTATTTGTCATGGGAAGTTTTGATGGACCATTCTGAATGTTATTAAGGTCTTGCTGCATATGGACATGGATTGCTGAAGAGTTCTAAAATTGTGAAGGTCTCCATCTGGTTTGCAGCCCTCTCACCCTCTGGAAAATCCAACGGTCTGTTGCTGGAGTTCTAATGCCAGATGTTCAGAATTATTACAAAATTTCAGGGTCATCGTGTCTTGCAACAACATAACTAACATGCTAGTTGATCAAGAAATACAAAACAGAACAGTAATTTGAGAATCTCCGACAGTAAAGACAAAAAAAACTGGAAAAGTCTGGCAGCGTCTGTAGAGAGAGGAGAAAAGTTTTTAACCCATTTGACTCTTCAGAACAGTTTCCAGCATTTTTTGACTTCATTTCAGATTTCCAGCGTCAGCTGTATTTTGCTTTTATTGACAATCTCAGGGATCACCTTCAATTCAGTTTTGACAGAAACAAATATAATTTCATAGAATCACTAAAGTGCAGAAAGAGGCCATTCGATCCATCAAGTCTGCACCGATCACATTCTCGCCCAGCCGTATTCCTGTAACCCCATATATTTACCCTGCTAATCCCCTGACACTAGGGTCAATTTAGCATGGCCAATTGACCAAACCTGCATATCTTTGGACTGTGCGAAGAAACCAGAGCACCCAGAGGAAACCCACGCAGACACTGGAAGAATGTACAAACTCACCCATGGCCGGAATTGAACTCAGGTCCCTGGTACTGTGAGGCAACAGTGCTAACCACTGTGCCACCCAAATTTACATAAAATTATTATGAACCACACGTTGTTTTAACAGCAAATCATTTGATGCAGGCAGATAAAAATTATGAGGAAAATTAAATACATCGGGAACAATATTCCCCAGATACCTTTGGTGCTGAAGTGCCTCTGACATAGCCTAGGTGAAGTCTCATCCAAAATGCTGGCTTAGAACTGTGTTTAGTTCAAAGTGACATGTTAATAAATGGTTGTGATCGGAACAGCTACCCACAGGGGTAGCTTAAGGGGCTGATTGATTGTGAATTTGCCTGTTAGCAAGGGATGCTGCATGGAATTTTGGTGGATAACATTTAACCTAACAGTCTGTTTGAGTAGTCACTCATTGACTGGGATCATACAAGTCATTGCAGAGGATTTCAGGTGGTTATTAAAGGCATATTGTTTTTTACTGTTCATTCGCTATGGGAGGTTTGAAGAGGATTTTTGTAATTTATTTGGAGATCATCGGGCGCACTTTGACAAAACTCCATCAAAACTCAAGTATCATTTTGTCCAAAAATTCTGAGGATTTCACCTAAAGATCCTAATTCTGTGCTGCTCCAATCTACTGAACATGTGATAGGAGTCACTAGAGAAAGGAAATACTTGTTCATGGGCCTTTTGCGAAGATTTCCAGTTGGCCTGTAATTGGAATGGAAGGAGTCCATGAGATGAAGCAGAGGAAGAGCTACCCAAGGTCAGAGGTCACCTGTTAACTTCAGAATGTCCTCCACTAGGAACTCCAATGCTGCGTCCAAGAACCTATGCACCCCCTCAGTCGAACCCTGAGCCATCATGAAATATGGTGCAGCGAGTCAATCAGTACAACTACACTGGCAATAAAAGGAGCCACATATAACACACCACAGAAATTGCACCTGATCAATAATTTAGTGCCAAACCTGCAGGTATGTGTTTTAGCACATGCAATTAAATTCAAATTATAGAAACAGTAATTAGAACCAAAATTTTGTGCCAAAATGGGCAATTGTTATTTGCACAGCATATAGTTAACATCTGTTTTCACCCTTCTGAAAGTAACTCACACATGTATTACCAGTGGGACCAGTCACATATTAAAAATCAGCTTCCAAGAACTATGATATTTTGCTCTTTGTAATTGTATCCCTAATTCTCAAAATCCTGCAATCTGACTGCTCGCACTGTTAAGTGTGTACTACCTCAGGGTATAATAGTAATTATCAGTCATTTCAAATTATTTCAAAATGTTACCAAAACCGCCAAGGAAAGGCTTGTTAGATAATGTCCTCCTTCTACCCCAGAATGATTAAGGAAATTAATTCTATCTCCCAAAGAGGTTGAATGAATTAAATAGAGCAGATGGACCTGTCAGTATAGAATTGAAAATCACATTAACGTGTTGTTTTTAAGAATCATTACTTGTCAGTCACATTTTCCTGTCAAAGACATCGGAAATCTGTCTAAGTATTTTTTGTGAAACTTTCCTGCAATGGATTAACTGTCAAGCAAAATATGGTTTCTTGGAGCCCGCAAGTGTAATGAGAACAAAACTCATCAAAGACATCATCAGATCAAACTACAGCAACTTTGAACCAAGTTCAAAGTTTCATTGTAGGCGATTAGAATCATACAATTCCTACAGCGCTGAAAGAGGCCATTTGGCCCATCGAGCCTGCACCAACAACACTCCCACCCAGGCCCTTTCCCTTTAACCCCACGTATTTACCCTACTAATGTCTCTGATAGTAAGGGTCAATTTAGCATGGCCAATCAACCTAACCCACACATTTTTTGGTTAAAACATATCTGTATCATTAACTGTGTCTCTGCTTTCTGCTGGCTGGTTTCTCACAGATTCAGAGTATCATCACGTGCACAAATGTGGCCATTAAAGCACTTACACATCATGTTGTCAACTGCAACGGTTTCCACTCCATCAATGTGTAACCACGATGGAATCTTTATACAACTGTGTGCAAGATTCCTGGGCAGCTGTCATGATACTTTCATCCTGCAACAACCGCAATATTATAGAATTGTCACAGTGCAGAAGAAGGCTATTTGGCTCACCATGTATGCACCAGCTCTCCAAATGAACATCATGACTTATACTGGGGTAGAGAGGGTAGGGGCCTCAATGGCCTCTGGTCCCACCGGCATGGTCATCATGTCTGGTCCCCATTGGTGGGGACCATATGTGATTCTTGCCGATGAGGACCTTGACAAGCAAACAGATAAGAACAAGTGAGCCTGGATGATAGGATGATTGATTTGCCTATTATCTTCTCACATGGAGTTAAAAAATAATGCAGAGTCCAGCCACAATCTGACTCTGCCTATTTCCTGGTCCCAAGGTTGGAGCTCCACATTTGTGTGCTTGTACTGATCCATCTGTTCAATTTCTGATTAATATACAAGGAGATAAAATCTTCAACAACAAAATACACTGCAAGTTTGATTCACTGTTGTGCATTAGAATCATAGAATCCTACAGTGCAGAAGGAGGCCATTTTGCTTATTGAGGCTGTGCCGACAACAATCCTATCCAGGCCCTTTCCCCTTAACCCCACAGTTACCCTGCTAATCACCCTGACGCTAAAAAGTTAACTTAAGGTTTACTTGCTAATCACAAGTAAGGCTTACATTAGCATTCAATGAAGTTACTGTGAAATTCCCCTGGTTGCCACATTTCGGTGACTGTTTGGGTCAATGCACCTAACCAGCATGTCCTTCAGACTGTGGGAGGAAACCAGAGCACCTGGAGAAAACCCATGCACATACTGGGAGAATGTGCAACACACACACACACACATACACACACACACACACACACACACACACACACACACACACACACACACACGGTGCTGTGAGGCAGCAGTGCTAACAACTGTGCCATCGTAAGGGACAACTTAGCATGGCCAGTGAACCTAACCACACGTCATTCTCCTCTATCAAGTCCTGATGTTGGTGACAGAGCACTTCAAATTTACTGTGACCATGCACTAAAAGATCAAAAAAAGTGACTAAAAGCCTTTCTCTGGAATTTTGGATGATGCAGTGATATCTTTTCTCAGCGCTGAACAATTAGTCCACTACAAATAATTTATCCCACGTCCAATCACATCTCCCATTCTGCAGCTGCCGTACTTAGTACACTTACATAAGGCACCTGCCATTCAGCTGCTACATGCACGCTATCTGACTAAGCAAACTGTCATCATCTGTCAGGTATTGCAAAATTTTTATATGTTAATATATTGGGAAAGGAATACAAATGTCAACTGTACCGTGTATTGCCTGTACAGCCTTAACTGGTACTATCCATCTGGGTCTATTTTCTCAATGTTTCCATCCTTTCAGTGTAAGCAAGTTATTTGTTTGCACTTTTAATTTTGTTAATTCCAGCAAGTGAGACTTTTATTTGACAGTTTCAAATGTCTGAATTCTGGAAGTGTAGCTGGACAAAAAAATACATTTACAGAGATTACCCCATAATGCCTGTGACATTCCTAGACATTTTCACCTTGTGAACAATTTTCTTCAAAATGAAAATCTTCTGAATTCATTGCTTGTGGGAAAATCATATGAATCAGATTGATGTTGACATAATCCTCCAGGAAACAGCAAATATATTTGGTCAGATTTTGCTGGAGCAGGACCACTCATGACGTGTTCTGTTATTAAGAGTTCCTCCTGCACCGTTCAGTTTATTTGATCTGTAAGTTGTTGATTACAAGTATAGCAAAGGCAATGATGCATCTGGAAACTTAGTTAATGGTGGAACCAACAATGTATCTCTTTAACCAGTGAAATTTAAGGATTGAGAAAAAAAAGGATGACTGAGAAGGAGTTTTAAATGGAGCCCAATCAGGTCCAAAAAGAGAAATAAAAAGAGGGAAATATTTGATTAAGTTGGAAAAAAGAGACAGAAAAGAAAAATAAAACATGTTGGGCGGGATTCTCCCAAAAAAATTCTAATTGGAGTAAATCTGGCTGGTTTTATCAGCAGGAGTTTTAAAATGAGCCTCCCACACTCCATACATCACAGAGTGCCCTAGCATGAATCTTGCTAAAAATCGGTGGGTGGAGCCTATTCCCGCTGAAGAGGCCAGTAGCATACAGCTGAGCAGGCAACTGTGCATGCGTCAATCTGTCAGCGCCGAGATTAATGAATGCACAGTGGTGCCACACTGCCTGCTTCCCGATTGCTGGCCAGCTCGGCTGACAGGCCTACCCCGATTTTCTTTCCCCCCTCCATCCCAATGCCCAGCCCCAATCGTTGGTCTCCCTCTGTCACTGCCAAATGCAGAGTGGCAGCAGGACCCCCCGCCCACCCCCACCGATCCCCCGGTACCCCTGGGCATTGCCCATCAGTGCTGGGGCCCAGACTTGCAAAACCCAGGGGAAGCGCCCTCTTATCCTCGACCTCCTGGGGAGTGGCGGGGTGGGGGGGGGGGGGGGTGCTTGATGCCTCCCCTTCTTTCCAGCAGGGTCCAGCTGCCAACTGCTGGTAAGTGGGGTACTATTGTAAACTCTGCTGAAGTGAAACATTCCTATTAGGGGGAGAGGCTATCAGGCCTGGAGACATCAGTCCCGGGCCCGCTAGTTCCAGGCTAATCCTTATCTGCATGATTAAATCAGCGTGGAGCTGACGGCGCTGGAAATCTGATGGCTGGAGACTCTGAGCTTGTGGCGCACAGCGGGAAGCCCATTACACAGCCTTTGTTTTAATCTCCCAACCCTCTAGGAGAATCTCCTGTTATGTTTTAGTATTTTTAAAATCTCTGAAGAACAATTTATCACCTTAAAGGAATGAAACTCAAGGTAAATAGTTCACTTTCTCTGCCAGAGAGACTGATCAGTATTGCACGAACAATTACCAAGCCATCTAATGGGATTTACATTCATAAATATCAGGCTTAACTTCCTGTAGTGAGCTGACTGAGGAAATAATTTTACAATTCAGCAAGCCCTTAAAAATAATGGGTGGTTTAGGACAAGATTCCGTTTGAGTTAAGCAAGTAACAACATGGCCTAAGTCGACAGAAGGATCTAGATAGGCTGGGTGAATGGGCCAGGAACTGGCAAATGGAATTTAATGTTGGCAAGTGCGAGGTGGTCCACTTTGGTAGGAATAATGGTAGGAAGGACTATTACTTACGTGGCGAAAAACTGCAGCAGGCGACGGTGCAGAGGGACCTCGGGGTCCTTGTGCATGAGTCGCAAAAACCCAGCCTGCAGGTGCAGCAGGTGGTCAGGAAGGCGAATGGGATGCTGGCCTTCATAGCGGAGGGGATTGAATATAAAAGTAGGGAGGTCTTGCTGCAGCTATATAGGGCATTGGTGAGGCCGCAGCTGGAGTACTGTGTGCAGTTTTGGTCGCCGCACTTACGCAAGGATATTTTGGCCTTGGAGGGAGTGCAGAGGAGGTTTACTAGACTGATACCGGAGTTGAGGGGGTTGAGCTATGAGGAGAGGCTGAATAAACTAGGCTTGTACTCGTTAGAGTTTAGAAGAATGAGGGGAGATCTCATTGAGACATATATGATGAATGGGATGGATAGGATAGAGGTGGAGAGACTCTTCCCACTCAGAAAGGACAGTAGGACTAGGGGGCACAGCCTCAAGATAAAGGGGGGGGCGGTTTAGAACGGAGTTGAGGAGGAACTTCTTCACTCAAAGGGTGGTGAATCTCTGGAATTCTCTGCCCATTGAAGTGGTGGAGGTTGCCTCGCTAAATATTTTTAAGACGCGGGTTGATGGGTTTTTGATTGGCGAGGGGATTAAGGGTTATGGGGAGAGGGTGGGAATGTGGAACTGAGCCACGACAGATCAGCCATGATCTTATTGAATGGCGGGGCAGGCTCGAAGGGCTAGATGGCCTACTCCTGCTCCTATTTGTTATGTTCTTATGTTCTTATGACCAGAAAGTTCTGGAGATCTTGTAGCTTTTCCGTTCTTAATGTGGATTTGCACGTTAATAAAGTGTGCAGCATTAACACACCTTGTTTTTTTTCAGCAACTTCAGGCCTAATAAATTAAGTGGATCTCTTGTGATGTTGCTCAAGGTGACTCATGACTATGACTGCAGAGAGGGAGGGATATAGTGAGACTGGTGAAAACACTTATGTGGGTTATGTAACTAGGGAAAGCTAGGTTGTAAAATGCTGCAGCCTGAAGTAAAATACATCTGGCAGAGAGAGAAAAATGGGGCATTAAATTTTGGGCATCGGTCCAGATTCAAGCACATATCAATAATTGGTGTAAGATAAGTGGCACAGTAGCACTGCTGCCTCACAGTGCTAGGGACCCCGGTTCAATTTGCGGCTTGGGTCACTGACTGGTAGAGCCTACATTTTCTCCCCATTGCTGTGTGATTTTCCTCTGGATGCTCCGGTTTCCTCCCACAGTCTGAAAGACGTGCTGGCCAGGAGCATTGGCCATGCTAAATTCTCCCTCAGTGTTCCCGAGCAGGCACAGGAGTGTGGTGACTAGGGGATTTTCACAGTAACTTCCTGTAAGCCTACTTGTGACTAATCAATGAAAACAAGATTCAACATGCTTGAACTGAGGCCTGCAACTGCCATAAATCTGATTTTTACTTTACTCTCACATTCTTGACACGTGCTCCAGTCATAAGAATTGATGTCTTAAAATAAAGAGCAGAGATTTGCAAACTTTTCCATTTGACCTGCAATATTGCTGCAGCCTTGGTGGCCCTTCTGATACCTGTTAAGCAATGCAAAGCAAAACAGTGACATCATTGCAACTGGCAACAGAGCTGCATAACACATACAGAAAAAGACAATAATTTGATAGCCTTGATGGAAGTGAATATAATGTATGTGAAATTATTGTGAAACAGATGTTGTTTTGATATTTGATGCCATGTGTGAATAACATTTAAACAGCTATTGTCATCAATGGGATCAAAATCCATTAAAAAAAAATCAATCAAGTGACCAAGAGCTGAGATAAATTGTAACATCTCAAGCCATCTGGGATTTTGATTATTTTAGTTCTGATGCTGAGATCTGATGAGATAAGAAAGAATAACCTGTAAGACGTCATAAGGGAGGTAATCATCTATAAAGTGGAAATATCTAGATTGCTAATGATTTTTCAGGCTGTTGTGTTATAGAGTCATAGAGGTCTACGGCATGGAAACAGACCCTTCCCGTTGAATCATTTCTCCAAGCCATTTTCTGATTTAGGATTTTTAGACAATTTCTCCAAATGAATATAAGACATTTTGGTGTTTGAAAGCAAAATGTATTCCAACAGGTTTAGCTGGGTGAGGTGACAATTATCTCCGAGATAATGGAAAGAACCTTGTGCTGCTCCCGGGATCAGGAAGCAGGGAAGGTGGGGGAACTTAATTGATTTGGGAGGCCAAAAAACAGTTTCCCAATGGCAGGATGAAACGAAGCTATTAAATTCACGCAAGTTTGAAGGCGAGGTGAGCTTCCCCATGGTGAGCATTGGGAAGTGCTTTTGCATACATCCGCTTGTCATGCATGTTCATCAAAAGTTTAGCTTGCCAGAATTAAACTCTCCCTCCCAATTAAGTTATCTGTGAGAGTATATTTAAAACTGCATATAAGAAGGTGAGAAAGTCAACTTACTGAAGTTGGAGTGAGTAGCCGTTTTCTGTTTACATTTTTTTATTATTCATTTATGGGACAAGGGTGTTGTTGGCTGGCCAGCATGTCTTGTCCATCCCTAGTTGCTTGAGGACAGTTGAGTGTCAGCCACATTGCTCTGGAGCCATGTGGAGGCCAGACCAAGTAAGGACAGCAGATTTCCAAAAGGACATTAATGAGCCAAATGGGTTTTACTGACAGTTAACGATGGTTTCATGGTTATCAGTAGATTCTTAATTCCAAATTTTTTTTTAGTTCAAATTCCATCAGCTGTCTTGATGGGATTTGAATCCGTGTTAGCTGAGGTTCTGTGTTAATAGACTAGCAATAATCCCTCTATGCCATCACCTCCCCCACTTTTGGGCACTATCGTTCAAGGATGTAATAATTGGGTGAGTGGCGGCAGCCTAAGAGGCCAAGAGGAAGGATGTCCAAGCTAGGGACAGAGCCAGGGAGGAAGGCTGTCTGGGATAGGGAGGGTATCAGAAAGGGAAGCGGGGATGTGGGAAGGAGGGAAGGGCCTTGCATGTTGGTGTTGGGGGTCCTATGAGTAGATTGGGGGGAGCTTTTGCATGGGGATGATGGGACTGAGATAATTGTAAATGACAGGGTCAGAGAGAAACGTGGAAGATGACCATTATAGGCTCAAGTGTAAAGAAGGGAGGTTCAAAGATAACAGAGGGGAGAGGATTGAGGCATCAAGGGTGACAGAGGAAAATTGGTGGGGAAGGTAGAATGTGTTGGAACGTGTTTGAAAAGTGATGCTTTTTTAAAATCTCATATGGAAAAAAGCAGTCAGTTGGTAAGTAGGATCCCTCACAGTGGGAGAAGGGCCTTTTCAGGTAGATAGCATTAAACATGAGCACAACTGGCCAACTAAAGGAACATCCGATGATCATGAGGCAACTCGATGAGAAACATGCCATTGAGACATGTGTTCTCTTCTGTGGTGAAGGCCACGTGGCAGCAGGTTTGCCTCTTGGGTCTCAACATTGAAATCAAAGCAAGCTCAGGAGCTGCAATAAAGTCTACGCTGAAAGGCATGAAGGATGGAGATAAGAGTTAACTCTTTGGGACCTGATGCAGAGGTGGGGAAGGTGGGCAGGGGGAGCGAACAACAACAAAATGCTGGTTTAGAATCTCGAGGTTCCCTGATAGATGGTCATGGCTGATAATGGTACATCTATGACAGCAAGGCATGTGCCTGTCAAATGTGTTGAAGTTGAGGGAGGAAAGCTCAATAATACTTGAGAGAGGGTGCATGGACATAACTTTCATTACCCTCACTAATGCTGCAGTCTCAATGCACGTGGATGTATGAATGAGAATAGAATTCATCTGTGGTCCCCCAAGGTAGGCTTTACCATGGTGGGATGAAGAGAGGCCAACATAGACTGATGCTATGTATAGGGCTCCTTATTGACTGAAATATCCAGAACTAGAGGGAGAGATTTATAAAAAGATATTTAGTAGATGAATGATGGCAATTTGTTCACAGAGCTCAGGTATGCATGATGCTGAGGCAGATAACCCTGCACTTCTACCAGCTCTGATCCAGCTGAGGATGAATCGGAGGAGGGTGGTGCAGGGCTAGGTGCAATGGCCAGAGCAGCAAGAGGCAGTGGCTGTAGAGCCTCTGTATATACAGTGGCACAGTGTGCCTCACAGTGCCAGGGACCCAGGTTTGATACCCGCCTGAGTAACTGGCTGAGTGGAGTCAGCCCCGTGTCTGCGCGAGTTTCCTCTATGGCTCCATTTTCCTCCCACAGTCCAAAAGACATGCTTATTAGGTGCATTGGCCATGCTAAATTCTCCCTCAGTGAACCTAAACAGTGTGGCAACGATTTTCCCTTGTAACTTTATTGCAGTATTAATGTAAGCCAACTAGTCATACTGATAAATAAGCTTTATTAAACTATTCAGGAAAGCACATAATTTTGTGAAATTCAGTATGGACATCCAAGGACAGGCAATTTGAGTACTAGGATTTGCTGCAATCACATGATTCCCACCAGTTCTGGGGTAATTGAACGTAAGAACTAAAAGCAAGAGTAGAAAATTCAGCCCCTTGAGCCTGCTGTTGCCATTCAACATGATCATGGTTGATCTCAACTCAGCCTCATCTCTACCTTCCTGCCCACTCCCCATAACCCTTCGACCTTCCCCTAATTAAAAACCTATCTACTTCCCAAATTTACCTCTGCACTCTGCATAATTGACTGCAGAAAAGTGGTGGTGAGACTTCTCTGGGCTCAGCCAGCAGCTTTCGTTAACAAAAGGAGTCTTACTCTTTGACTGTGCAGCTGGAATGCAATCACAATAAACGGATCCTTCAGGTGTATGTGAGTTACACAAGAAATTCTCATGATGCCTTATCTCCTGAGCAACTTGTAGCTGCTCTCCCACATCGACAGCAGGATTGGCTCCTTGGTGACAGGGGATACTTATAGAAGGTGTAGTTGATGACACCAGTGCGGGACTTACAAAGTGCTCTGTGGATAGGTACAATGCTGCCCCATGCCCCAGCAAAGGCAACAATAGAGCAGACAATAGGGCTGCTAAGGATGAGGTTCTGCTGCTAAGGATGAGGTTCAGACAGAGCATTGCAATAGGCGACAGAAAGAATGCCCTGGATCAATTGTGGCTCGCTGTGCCCTACACAGCCTCGCTCAGTAAAGGAGGGTTGATTTTGCAGAGGAGGAGATGGTGGTTTCTCTTCTAATGAGAGGGAAGGGGCAGACACAGATGCCATCAGAAGCGGGTTGTGGTGCAGTGAGGCACACAGGCCCATAACACTCTTGTCCAGGCTGAGCGAGGCACTGATACATTTCTACAACATTGTGTTTTCTAATCCTCTGACAGCTGGGAGGCCAGAGTTCCCTTGTGGGCTTTGGACATTTTTATTTAATTTCATTGTTTTTAGATTCTGGTGCCTGCATTAAATTTTACATTTTCAGTTTGAAATAACTGGCGTTGTGATCTCATGTATGGGCCATTCTGAAATAAAACATATCTTACTTGTGTAGAATTTGCTGCTCAGGCAACATTACAGTGCCAGTACTAGCAGGAGCATTACCTGTAGAACAGTACGCATTCTCATAACCTCTGGCACCTGAAAGGAAACATACTGCAGAACCTTGGCACAATCAAGTCTATATGCGTACAGCATTCAAAGTCATATCCACTCTTAACTTTGCAAGGATAAACTCAAATCTCACTAGCTTCTTCGCCAAATGAGGGCAATGTCTTGCAATGAATTCATGGACACCATGCAATGACTTGTCTGCAGATGTTGCTCATCAGAAGGATGATCACTACCTGCTGAGTTGCCAAATGTGTTCCAAGGCTGCAACTTTATAAATCATAGAATCCCTACAGCGCCATTCAGCTCATTGAGCTTGTGCCGGTAACAATCCTACCAGGCCCTATCCCTGTAACCCCTCATATTTACCCTGACTTAAGGCCAATGGCCAATCAACCTACCCCGCACATCTTTGGACTGCAGGAGGAAACCGGAGCACCCGGAGGAAACCCAAGCAGACACAGGGAGAATGTAAATTACACAGTCACCCAAGATCAGAATCAAACTCGAATCGCTGGTGCTGTGAGGCAGCACTGCTAACTACTGTGCCACCATGCCACCCCAGATGTGAATGCATCTGAGATAAAGCTGTATGTAGGTTGTCTTGTCTTCCTGGGATTGGATTTGCTGCAAGGACCTGAACAGGAGAACTCTCTGAACAGTGTTTCAGGCATTAGTCCTTTATGTCCATTTACCAACAGCAGACCAGAGGCCTCCTCACTGGATTGTTGTAAGACTCCGGTCTCTCCATCTGCTTGTGCATGGTGCTGATCTTTGCTGGTGAGTTTGGTAGCTTCCTCCTTGAAGGGGGTGAGGATTATAATGTTGGATGGTGCTGCACCAGATGTGTTGTGCTCCCGGAGTGTGTGTTTTTCTTCTGCACATACACTAAATGATTTAATGTCATCCCAAAGGATATATGAGCAGCTTACAATAGTGCATTCCTCTGACAGCTCCTCAGCTTCCCCAGTAGCTGATTCACACTGTTGTACAACTGGAACAATGATCAGAGCAGGAAATGGCTGACAAGCAGTCAGTCCACATATTACATCTGCTGCTGAGGCTTGTACATTGTTTCTATCTGACATCCCTCTGCATTCACACACTTACACCTACTCTAGCGGAGCACAACAAATCATCGTGCTTTGACAAAGGATCATCTGGCCTCAATGTCAGCTCTTTTCTGTCCTTACAGAGGCTGCCAGACCTGCTGAGATTTTCCAGTATTTTCTCTTTTGGTTTCTGATTCCAGCATCTGCAGTAATTTGCTTTCAAATCATTCATGTAACCAGACCAGATGTTAGTAAGGGGACCGTCACAGATTGATGGGGTTGTGATTGTCATTGTCATTTTCAATGTCTAGGTCAATATTATTGGCCAGTTCAATTTTATTCCTTTTTATCGACTTTGTAAGTGTGGGTCTGGAGGCACATGTAGACCAGGTGAGGATGGCAGCTTTCCTTCCCTAAAGAACATTTGTGAACCAGATGGATTTTTATGACAATCAATAATGGTTTCATGGTCATCATTAGACTTCTAGTTCCAGATTTTTATTTAATTCAAATTCCACTGGGATTTGAACACAGGTTTCTGGATTAGTGATTCAATAGCAATACCACAGTATCAGCCGTTTTACTTAGTCTCATGATGTTGGCAGTATTGACACTGTTGCTTTCATTGTCTTTTCCTAGTTGTCTTGAAATGTTAGTGCTGAGCTTTCTGCTTGAATAGATTCAGATCTTGAGGTGTTAATGTTCTGCCATTACTGATAGGTAAATAATATCAGAATGTTTAGATAACAGTGATGGAACTGGAGAGGAACTTGAAGTAGATTTTGTTCCCATTATATTATTGATCTTGGTGAAGTGGTTTGCCAGAAAGGTGTAAAAATAATGGAAGTAGGGAAATGTTACATCATAATTATCAACACGTTTTGCAAGCTGTACTGCACGTTTAAAATAAGAGCAGTTTTCTGAATTTCAAACTGTTACAAATGATTGCTGTTACTGTCAGGTGTGAGACAAAACAGGGGAAACAAAATGCCCTAAAAAAACAAATAGTCCAAAGATATTGATAAGACCACACATGAACAGCATTCTTTGGCAAGTATGTTATTAATGAAGTATAAATTTTAAAAGGTGGTTTAAATTCCTACACAGGAAGAGGAACTTTGGAGCTGGAAGTAGATGTATCACACAAAACCACCTACTGTCAAAGAACTATTCTTATCGAGGACAAGTAGGGGTAATGTTAGTTTAATCTCCAATACTGCTGCAGATCATGGTGGTGTAATGGTAATAAACTAAAGGAATATAATTCAATTAGTTAATAAAAATCTGGAGTTGAAAGCTTGTCTCAGCGCCAATGGAACAATTAAGCTATCATTAACTGTTGTCAATAAAAATGTCTGTTTGAGAAATCTGCTATTCTTATCTGGTCTGGTTAGCTTGTAACTCCAGACCCATGGTAATGTAGCTGATTCTCAACTGTCCTCTGAAATGGTCCAACAAGTCGCTCAGTTCAAGCACAACTAGGAATGGGCAATAAATTCTGGCTTAGCCAACGATAGCCACACCACATCAAGTCAATGAATTTTTTAAAACTCTTATCTGTTTGAATTGACCATTAATAAATAAGGCATTGACAATCGTTTGATATCATGTAAAGGAAGTGCTTTTGAAGTAAATTTTATGAGGTGGCGTAGTGGTATTGATGTGTAGTTATATTTTATAATTTATTTTACATTATCTCAATTAGTTATTTTTGATATTTGGGATCTTACCTGATATCCTTATATTTACTCATAAACGTAGAGAAATGAAGGACAGGAAAAGAGCCACCTCATCCTATTTCTAAACAACAATTCCTTGTGCCAGGAGTTTGGGTCAGCATCCGTCTTTAAAATGTTTTCAGAGAAAGTGGTTTCATGGAAGAAAAACCATTCACCATTAACAGTTATAAATCAGGTACATGAAAAGCTTTTGCTGTGGCTTATTATCAAAAAGCTTTCTCAGCAATTGTACCAAATTAGTTATAAAAGTTAGAAAAGGTTCCCAAGATTAAAAGGTTAAAAGATTTTTTTCTCTGCTTTGACTCCACTACTACCTGTTATTTTATTGGTTACAGCCTGATTTAGCTTTAATACAGAAGAGTTTAGGAAGTAGGAGCAGGAGTACCTTATATAGCTGCTGGAGCCTGCACCATTACTCCATATAACGGCTGGTCTTCTGGCTAAACCCCATTTTCCCATCCGTTTTCCACATTCCTAGATCCACTGAGAGATCAAAAATTTGTTTATGTCAGCATTTAATGTATTTAATGATGGAGCACAGTCAGAGCTAGCTGAGGTAGACAATTCCAGAGTTTCAAAACCCTTTGTGTGAAGGAATTTCTCCTCATCTCCGTTCTAAGTCTTTGTCTCTTTATCCTGAGACGGTGCTTCCATGTTAAAGATTCCCAACCAGTGGAAACAGCTGTGTCTAATTGTCAAACCCCTTCAGAATCTTCTGTTTCGTTTGTTGTAAACTCCAGAGTATAGGACCAATTACATTTGACATAAAAATCGCCAAGAATCTATCGCTGTTAGTTCTTGTACTACTTAACAGAATTCAAATTCAAGAGGGTCATATTGCACAGGTTTTAATATCTTCTGCTATAAGGCCACTTGAAAGACTTCTGATCAAAAACTAGTAATTTTTCAGGTACCCTGTGACAGTCCAAGAGTGGTGTTCAGCCTCTTTCATGACAGCGTAACACCTGTTCTAATTCTCACTGGAAAATTAGACATTGTAAATTTATAAGCTGAGCAGAATAGGGTGGCATGGTGCCACAGTGGTTAGCGTTGCTGCCTCACAGTGTCAGGGCCCAGGTTAAATTCCTTGGGTCACTATCTTTGTGGAGTTTACACTTCCTCCCTGTGTCTGTGTGGGTTTCCTTTGGGCGCTCCAGTTTCCTCCCACAATCCAAAAATATGCAGGTTAGGTGGATTAGCCTAAGCGACAGCAGCCACACCCTGGGCAACGGCCTTGGCAAGCCAATTAAACCAGGTGGGGGTAGCCGACAGGTCTCAATCCTTGGTGAGATAAGGGAGATGTCTATCCCAGCATGTGAAGCCATGATAAACTGATCCTTAATGTCAGGAGGATTATCAGGTAAATCTGTGTGGTTATGGAAAAAGTGCCTGGGCATGATTGTGGTTGGTACAGACTTGATGGCTGAATGGCTTCCTTTTGTACTATAGAGATTCTATGATTCTAGAAGCTGGCCCTAGTCTTTTCTTAAGAGAGTCTGTAGCCTACTGACACCAAAGGATATATATATAAAAAGTTATTTTTCTGAAGCTCCTGTGAAGGCAGAAGTAGAAAATCTCCCCCTGACTCCAAAGCTACCACCTTCAACCCCTTCTGGGATCTATCTGGTGAAGCAGGCATCCCAATGTTCAGTCTTGTAAAACAGCAGGCAGTTGTACAAATAATGTTAATGAGGCCCAATTGCAGACTGGCCATGGGCACAAGTTGGCGAAAATGGCTCATCATCAACCTCTGGCCCTATTGATTTATGAGGGAGAGCGACACACCTGAACCTCAAATATTATCTGGTGAATTGTCAAGCATGTTTTATGAACAGAAAATGAGGGTAATTAAGAGCAATTTTATGATGCAGTATCCAGTGCATCTGCATTGCAGGCAATGTCATATTCCTACACACAACTTTTCCAGCATTAATGTCTGCTTGAGGGCATTTTCAGCAAGTATCTCAGTTCAAAGTAGAGCAAGTTTGTTTCAGTATTTTTAGATTCTCTTGTGGCCTAATCAGGTCTTTAAGGAGCTAATGGAGGCTGCCACCAAAATAAATAAACTGATAGTTTAAAACTTTCCTTCCTCTGGAGCAGGAGTGGTGTCCAGCAGTGCCTCTGATGTTTACTATTGGCCTATGCTTACTCCACTGCTAACACCCGCTCTGGATCATAAAAACATAAAATAAAATATGTTTTTACTCATCGAACAAGGCCGTGGGATCTAAGGCGTAGAATTTTGATCTCTGGAGGGTAGTACCCCTGAGGCTTTCCAGATGATTCACTGAGGAGTTCTCGCAGAGGTCCCCACACAAGGACTGTACGGCAATTGCATGGGAAGTTCAAAGTTCATTTCCTATTCCTGGTACCATCTGAAACTTCAATTGAAATCAAAGACTTTGGATAGTTCTGGTTGTCTTAACAGTATAGTTATTCAGGAAAAATTAGAATTAAAACCGTCTCTAATTTCTAGTTAGTTATGGTAGTGCACTGTTCAACTACCCTCCTGATCCTCTCTCCTGACCACCTAACTATCCCTCACCTCCTGACTAACCCCACTCTAACTAACCCCCACCCCTGACTATTCACCTATCCTCTCGCAATTACCCCAGCTACCCTCAATCCTACCCTTCCGACTCCCTGATCACCCGCTCACCTGCTAATTCCACACCCTGCCTACCCCTTAACTACACCCCGATCCCTGAGTAACCAACCGTCTCCCCTGCCACCACTCCCACCGACCCCCGACCCATTCTAAGCAGCCTCGCAACTCGTCCAACCCCTCACCCAGTCATCTTGCACACCTGTCATCTCTCTGGCTTTGCAAAATGGCTGCGACCTTTAAGCTTACCTGCTTCATTGCAAATATTTGAATCAGAAAAAGTGGGGAAAAATAAATTAAAATGTTAAATGTTCTTAATTCTTTTAAGGAATTTTCTTCAAGGATGATCACACTCTACCACTCAAGAGAAGCACCTAGCAACTACAAAAGCTAACTGTTTTTAAATTTGTTACTGATGTGGAGGTGTGATTGACTGAATTTTCCAAGGAATGATTACTGATTAAATATCTTCTGGCATCCTTGAATACAGTAAGATATCAAAGATCTGATGTTTGCCATTACTCACCTGAATTTCATTACAGCGTAGGTCATCAGGGTACATTACCCTAACCCATCAGGGACATCAGTCCTCAGGGAAGTTCCTCCTCTCCCCTTGACTGATTAAACCATTGGCAAAACACAAAAATCAGACCACCAAATAAGTTAAGTAAAAAGTCGCATTCGCAATTTGCTTTAATCCTGTCAGCCTCTGTATCAAGTCAACGGCAGCAGTAATTTCTAATTCAGGAGGACACAAACAAATTTGGTGCAACACATTCAAGATGGCAGAATGCTGGGAGAAAATTATCTGCTGCAGGAAATAAAACCTCCTACTTCACCTCTATTGATGAATTGTAGATTAGACAAAGTTGAGTACGTATGAACGTAGGATT
Organism: Carcharhinus amblyrhynchos; assembly: GCF_965287045.1. Lineage (NCBI taxonomy): Eukaryota > Metazoa > Chordata > Chondrichthyes > Carcharhiniformes > Carcharhinidae > Carcharhinus > Carcharhinus amblyrhynchos. The sequence goes on from NC_137324.1 coordinate 143,979,834, forward strand.
GAGGAGCAGGTGCAGCCTTTGGCGATATATTCCATCGATCTGATCGTGATTTCAGTTCCACTTTCCTGTTTGCACCCCTGACTCCCTGTCTAACAAAAAAACTATCTAACTCAGCAGAGAGGGGATTAAGGGTTATGGGGAGAGGGCGGGAAAGTGGAACTGAGCCACAACAGATCAGCCATGATCTTATTGAATGGCGGGGCAGGCTCGAAGGGCTAGATGGCCTACTCCTGCTCCTATTTCTTATGTTCTTATGTTCTTATGTTCTTGGAATAAATTTAAAGACCCGCCTCCACTACCTTCTGGGGAAGAGAATTCCACACACTACTGACCAACTGAGAGGAAAAAAATCATCTCTATCTTAAAAGGGGGAATCGCTTGGGTGGAATTCTCCAATGCCCCCACCGATGGGATAAATGATGGGTGTGGGGTGGAAAATTTGGCACAGGCCCAAAAATCAGCTTCACACTGGTGTGCAATTACAGTGAGATCTTCTGATGCTACACACCATGACGGATCACAGTTCCCGCTTGGACCTGTTATAAAACCAATCTCTGTTCCCTTAACGGGATGCACTCTAGCTACAACCGTAACACTACACTCTGCACTCTCTCATTTCTTTCTCTATGATTGGTATGCTTCATCAGTATAGCACGCAAGAAACAATACTTTTCACTGTATGTTCATACATGTGACAATAATCAGTCAAATCAAATCAAATGCTCTATTTTCAGAGTGTGCCAGGACACTGAGTTTCGGCCATTCCTCCACCAGTCCACAACCTTCCCTTTCATTGTCTTGCAGGAGCCTGTGTGTCTAACCTGGAATTCTGGTTTAATACTGTCTTGACATGTTTTATGAATGTCCTTAAATCATATCTGGCCTTCTTATATAGGTCAGGGTTGCCTGACTTGAACGCCTCAGACCTGGACTTCAGCAGGCAGTGGACATCACTGTTTGTCCAAGTTTTCCGGTTGGGAAACACATGGATTTACTTCTTTGCAACACAGTCTTCTGCATACTTACTAATGAAGTCAGTTACTGTAGTGGTATACTCTTCAGGTTGGTCACAGAGCTTTTAAATACTGACCTACCAACCGAGTCTAAGCAGTTCAATTGGTGATCATACAGACCAACGTTACATGAATTTCTTTGATGGATTCCCCCATTTCAGTTTTTGCATCTAAGCTGGGAGAAGAAACACAGCCTTGTTGTGTTTACAACAAGTTTAGACTAAATAGCAATGAGATTACCCTTCTTGATTCCCTGGCTCCAACTGTGACTGTCTCCTGTGACCTATGGCATGCACTCTGCTGATTGACTCGGCTTCCTGCCATGACAATCCATGTGGTCCGGACCGATCACGTGGCCCTCGGGAACTATCTCCCCTCCGCATCCCCTCCCAACACTTAAAGGACCATGCAACTACAAGTACGGCCACTTGGGTAGCATAGTTAACACCGCTGCTTCACAGCTGTGGGGACCCAGGTTCGATTCCAGCCTGGGTTGACTGTTTATGTGGAGTTTGCATGTTCTCCCCAGGTCTGCATGGGTTTCCTCTGGGTGCTGCGATTTCCTCCCACAGTCCAAAGATGTGTATGTTAGGTGAATTGGCCATGCATGGTAAATGCATGGGTTTATAGGCCAATTTAACTTAACTTCTGTATTCGGGAAAATGTTTGAACCTATCATCAAGGAAGATAAACAAAGACATCTGGATATAAATTGTCCCATTGGAAAGACGCAGCAGGGGTTCATGAAGGACGTGCGCAGTGAACAGCGGGGAACCTGTGGAAGTGGTGTATCTGAATTTCCAGAAGGCATTTGACAGGGTGCTGCACCAAAGGCTGCTGCGTAAGATAAAGGTGCACGGTGTTCCAGGTAATGTGCCACAAGTAGACTTACATTAACGCTGCAATGAAGTTACTATGAAAATCCTCTAGTCGCCCTCGGCTCTGGTACATTGAGGGAGAATTTAGCATGGCCAATGAACCTAATCAGCATGTCTTTTGGACTGTGGGAGGAAACCAGAGCAGCTGGAGGAAACCCACACAGGCATGGGGAGAATATGTAGACTCCATACGGATAGTAACCCAAGCTGGGAATCGAACCCGGATCCTTGGCATTGTGAGGCACCACTGCTAACCACTGTGCCACCGTGCTGCCCTCAAGCAGCAAGCTAGCAGTGCCAAGGTGAAGGAGGGGGGACTAAGGTGAAGGCTGAAGTTTCAAATTTGATCTGTTTAAATATTCAAATATGTTCCTAATCCAGCTGTAGCATGCCAATTGCAAATTTCAGGTCCAGATGGGTGCAGCATTTTAAGAGCAATAACTGATGGATATGTTGTTGTTATAACTACATCTAACAGGCGTGTTACGATTATAGCCACATCTAATTGGTATTTAATTGTTATAAACACGTCAAACAGAATATTTATGGCAATAGCTGTGTCTAATAGGTAAACCACCAGTGTGGCAGTGCATAAAAGGCAGCCAATCTGTTCCCATTAGTTTTCTGTACTCTCAAAAATAAAATTACCTTCACAGTAACTTATGCATGATTATATTGTAAATACTATCTTTTATCTTTATTGCTTTACAACATTAAAGTAACCCATTATTCTCTACAAATTCATAAAAGTCAAGAACCCCATGCCTTACAGGAAAATACCATTGTTCTCTATTATCTTTATTTTAGAGTGTGTGTGAATGTATCAACCAATCTGAATATCACGCTTGCTGACATCATTCACACAATGATGTTTGCACCGATTAGATAAAATCATCAAAATTATTGGTTTGCTAAACTTCACCAACTAAATTTTGAGCACGACGGTGAATCTTTAACTCCATGAAAGGAATGTCAGCTGTTTGCGCAATCTGCTACCAGGCACGATGGGAACAAGTTCCTGTTGTTTTGGAGGTGTTGTCTCACCTTTTTTCTGGCTTGTGCTCTCTGCTGAGTGACTTTCGCTGACTAAATCAATCTGACATTATGTAACAGAAAGCAGCCTTCTGCTGTGATTATCTATGTCTACACAGAAGGAACGCAATGATGACAAAAATCTCTCTGTTCCTGAGATATTATCATTCACAGGAATTGTTATTGCGAGACTTATGAGAAACTGGCATTTACTGACGAATAAGCTCTGGATTGCAGAGACACATCGCGAGGTTCATTTAGAAATTGTTATGACAGCGTGACATTTGGTTAGTATTGAGTCATGAAATGACCAAAGTCACTGGTGTGGTCTGGTAAAAGTAGCCACTCAGCCGAGGAATGCTTTTCTTTCCTCTGAGCTCAGATAATGGCACATGATATATTGTTGATGGGTGCCTGACAGTACAATGCATGGCTGTATGCTGCACTGGGGTGAATCATAAATTCAAGGCATTACATGTCAAAATAAATGGCAGCATGTCTGGTAGGACACATTCATGCAATTTCTCCATGAATAGGAAACGGTCTGCTGCAGTTAATAGTTCATCTGTTGGAGTTTTCTGAAAACTAAGGTCAATTTATGAGCATATTAAAAAAGCAACAGAATATTCATTATTGGTGTTGTACAAATAGATGTTCAGACTCTGAACTTGAACTTTACAGACCTTTTGTAAAGTGTTTAAAAATCAGTTTTGTTGGATTTAGCAGGCTATTGATATTTTACCACAATCTTAGTATATAGGAAACATGTTCAATGATATATTCAAGGTCACATACAATGAAGGAGAAGCAAAGCGTCCAACATTTTACTGCGAATGACATAATCCTGAGGTGTTTCTCATTTACTGTAGCAATCTGGTGTGTGTCAGTTCATAAAATGATGATTCGCTGAGAGATTTGTTTGAGATTAGTGTCTCTATTGTAATACAAAATTTAGATACCTGACATATTTAATCTGGCTGTGGCATTTTGAACCAGTGCTGATCTTGTATAGACTCGGCAGCATACCTCTTGTGAATTTCTATATGCCTTTTAGCGTAGGTGTCAACCCATTTGTTTCATCTCTGTAGCGTTTGTGGTATTGCCTTGATTTTGTTTTGAAACTGGAATTCAATCTATTTTTCATAAATTATGCTGTGGTGAAATATTTGCAATTTTCTAGTAACTATTACACTCATGAAGTATGTTTGCTATTCAGATAGTGGTGGAGATGAGGTGTCAATGACAACTGACGTGAACACTGTTATTTATGACTGAAATAGTACTGGTCCTGAATTATACCACCAATAAGCATGTTCATTTGAAATTCCTTTAAAATTTATGGGTCAAAATAAAGAGGTCATTGCCTTGATTAAGGAACATATCAGAGAACTGAAGTCAGTAGCTGTATATTCACCAGAATTAAATATGGTCAGCCCCTAAGTGCTGGTACCAAACATTTTTTTCAACAAATCTTGCCCCTCAACTGCCTTAACTTCTCTGCCATAAAAATTTAGACACCAAGGCTGTGATTCTCCCATTCCGCTGTACTAATTTTTTAGCACAGTGGGCTGGGAGGATTGGGCATAATCTGATTGGCAGGGTTCCTGCCAGTGTTCACACCGCGCTTACGTCTCCCAGCACCAGATTTTTGGCATGGTCTGCTCCACAGCAGAAATCGGCGGGGAGATGCAGAAATGTTGTAAATAAATTATTTCCCTACCATTTAAATGAGATTAATGGGCCCTAGACTGAATTCTCTGGGCTTGCTAGCCTCTCCCATCCCGCCAGAGTGTTTCAGTCCAGCGGAGATTACACTTGCTCCCCACTTTTGGGGAACTAGCAGCCTGACCCTGCTGGAGTGATTGGGCGGGCAATTGGGGTTCCCCAGAGGATTGGGTGTTGCTTTGCTGGGCATGGGCACTTTGGGTCCCCGGCACTGCCTAAGGGGCAAAGAGCCCATCCAGGGGGCACCATGGTACTGCCCACAGGGCATAGGATGGTGTTAAGGGAATGGGGCATATGGATGTGGGGGCCTAAAGGGTGATCAGTGGGGGATCCCACTGCCATTTTGCTATTAGGGTCGATAGGAGTAGGAAGGAGGCCAGCGATCGAGGTAGGCTGGGGAGAGGGGGGTTGGCTGGGAGTGGGGGGAAGTCTGTCTGTGCAGCTGTGTGCACTGCAGGGTGGTGGGGGGATTGGCACTCAGGGGGACTGGCTGGAGATGGTGGGGTGGTCTGGGATGGAGGGGTCGAGGCTAGCCCAGGGGCCAACATTGGGCTGTGGGGGGAGGTTGAGGAGCAACATTCTGGGGGTCGCAGAACACATCTCTTTAACCTGTGATCAGTGCTCCTTCCACTCACATTGTCGGCCACTTTAGGACTTGAACAGCAGGTTAGGTGTAAAGATTCGCATTCTAATCAGTAATCTGTAAACTGTCTGTGCTTTATATGCTCTGTCTGAGGCCAGAACTCTCCATTCATCTGACAAAGGGACAAACCCCAAAAGCTTGTGAGTTTACTATCAAATAAATCGGTTGGACTTAAACCTGGTGTTGTCAGACTTTTTACTGTGTCGCAGAACAGCCCAGTGATCAAGCTGGCCAGCAAATTGGAGGCTGACTGTTCAGGCCCACTACCTATGCACCTGCTGATTTCAACCTCCTGGGTGGGAATAGATCCTGGCTCCTGAAATATAATGATGTTCGTGCTGGTGACTTCTGCATTGCACAGTGTGTGAGAGATTCTAGTCTGAACTCCCACTGAAAAATAACAGTGTGAATTACTCCAGTTTTCCTGCAAATTCAACATCAAATGTTTTTGGGAGAATTCCACCTCAAATCTGCATCTAATTGTGCTCCAGTCGGTGCATCATTTGACATCAAATGGTTTAATTTAGGCTGGATCTCGATCGCAAAAACAGTGCTCATTTGCCATCAACTAATTGCTCAATTAACATCCTGACCACCCTACTCCAGGAGTTATCACGTGGCTTAAAAGTGTTTGATCACTGTTAGATTTGTGGAAGTGATCATTAGCATTCGAAACCAATTGTTAGGATCAAAGTGCTCTGGAGGATCTCAGTGCAACTTCTAACATGTTATATTGAGAAAAATAAACAGATCTTAACCATTCATTTTCAAAATGTTTCCCTTCCTCACTGCTTCCATGTCAGCTGGTCTATTACCCCTTCCATCCAATCATCCTTTGGCAGCTCTGCTATGCTGGCTTGGCCAAGGTAACCAAATCTGAGGGAGCCAGAGCAGTAGGGTGAGGTGTGCCAGGTGGCAAAGAAATAGTCAACCATATAAGTATCAAATTAAAATAGCACATTGAGAAATAAGAGTGCAGTGGAAATACATGTGAAAGTATGTTGAAATAAGAAAGCAAGTCACAAATGCTCTTCAATGGTCTCAGTCTTGACAACTGCCTGCTGAAGCTTGGGCCTACTGGGCATTCACTATTCTTCCACCCTAGTCTCAGGGCCTGCATACACACACCCTATCCCATCTCAGCACATCCAACCCCTCTAATTTTGAGGGCCAACGCACTCCCACCTGTACCTCCTCCCCAGTCTCATAGTCTATACCCTCATCCTCTCAGTCTCAAGGCCTACTCACCAGCTTCCACCCACACCCCCTCCACTACTGCACTTCAATCTTGGGTCCACTTCACCCACTGTTGACCTTTGACCCCAGGTTTCAGGTTGCCGGATGCTGACCCACAGGACCCTTACCAGACTTTGAGCCTCAGCAGTGCCTCCGTGCCAATCTCCAGGTCTTGGACAAAAGTAGCTGACAGGAAACAAAGAATAGGAATAATTAGGTAATTTTCCAAATGCTGGGCAATAACTAGGTACTGATGCTAGGACCCCAGCTATTCACTATATATTAATGATTTAGATGAGGAAACAAAAGCTAATATCTCCAAATTTGCAGATAATACAAAGCTGGGTGAGAGGGTGAGCTGTGTGAAGGATGCAGATATGCTTCAGTGTGATTTGTGAGAATGGGCAAATGCATGGCAGATGCAGTATAATTTGGATAAATGTGAGGTTCTCCACTTTGGTGGTAAAAACAAGAAGGCAGATTATTATCTGAATTGTTAAAAATTAGGAGCGGGGAGTGTGCAACAAAACCTAGGTGTCCTCATACACTGGTCACTGAAGATAAGCATGCAGTGCAGAAAGCAATAAAGAAGGCAAATGGTATGTTGGTTTTCACAGCGAGAGGATTTGAGTACAGGAGCAGGGATATCTTGCTGCAATTATGCAGGGCCTTGGTCAGGCCACACCTGGAATATTGTGTGCAATTTTGGTCTCCTTATCTGAGGAAGGACGTCCCTGCTATAGAGGGGGCACGGAGAAGGTTTAGCAGACTGATTCCTGGGATGACGGGACTGACATTTGGGAAAGATTGAGTAGATTAGGATTATATTTGCTGGTGTTCAGGAAAGTACAAGCCTTGTCTATGCGATGTATCTTCAAAATATATCTCATTTAGCCACAGTATCATTCTGGTGAATTGGTGCTGCACCAATATATCTTTCCTGACGTACAATGTTCAGAACTGAATGTAGTACTCTTACTGGGGTCTAGCCAGAGCTTTGTAAAATCATGAGGTAACTTCCACACCTTTGTATTCCAGACTGCTTGAGATAAAGGGCAGCATTTTAGTGGTCTTACAGATTGTCACGGTTGAAGCAATTCGCATTTCATCTATTTGCTATCAGCATGATGTTTGCCTCTTCCTTATGGCTGGCCTGCCCAGCTCGTGGTCCTTAATGGCACTCCTTCTCACTAGCGATCCATGTTGATGACTCCTTGGTAGCTGTCTGGAACATGAGGTCAGTAACTCTGTCTCCCATGCATCTCCTTTACCTGGCAAAGGTTATTTAACATCTATTAATGCTTGTCCTATATAACAAAGTGCAGATTAGGTGGCGGGGCGAGGGAGGGTGTTGCCAGTGGTGCTGGAAAAAGAAGGGCAGGACTGACTCTCAACAGGTCCCCTCTTTCCAAATCTTGAGTCCCTGAATGTCAGGACACAGCAAAAAGCACTCCCAACATGGTTTGCTTTTTGGGTTCGCCGCATGGACTCCATTCTCTGCTGGGTACCAGTAGTAATAGGATGAGACCCTTACATGGGCATTAATTCCCCACTTAAGGATCGCATTTGATGCTCTGGTGGGAAGGCTATCCATGAGCATTCTCCCTCCAGCCTCAACTTAACCAAGACAGAGATGGGAAGATAGTGGGATCCACACTGGTTCTCTCTAGCCTGATTAAATGCCCTGCCCCTTATTTCGAAACAAACCTCAGAAGAGGGTACTTAGTTCCACAGATGCACGCATTAGATGCAGATAGATGCATTGAGTTTACTTCTGGGTTTCTCGTGATATCGCCAATACCCATTCCACTGCAAATATACATCTGATTTAATATCAACAGAAACAACATGTGTTCGTAGAGTACCTTTAGTGTAATCAATTATTTCAAAACATTTCAGAGGTTAGTTGCAAAGCAAACTTTGGCAACAAGCTACATGAGGAGATATTTGGGCAGATGGACAAAAGCATGGCAAAGAATTTAAGGTGTATCTTAAAGAAGGAAACCAATATAATCCATTTAGGTTTTGGGACGGAAACCAAAACTTAGGGTTGAGATCAATTGTTCCCAACATTTTCAATACACTTCAATGAAACAAACAATTCCATGTTCCACCCACTCTTTTTTAACTGAATCGATTGCTCATAAACATCTCACAATATAATAACAAGCTAACAGTGACTAATCACATACAAGGGGTGGGGCCACTCCATATCCCATTTCCGTGGAGATTGAACATTGGCGCTTGTTATGGTTCCACACAGATAATTACCGTTTCAGGCTATTCAAAAAGAAAAGTTTGGAAAGGCAGTATCACAGCCACTAACAAATCTCGCGTTATGTTTGTATATATGCTTTTTTAAATGCTCATCTGAAATTAAGAGTAATTGAATTAAACAAGGCCAGGATTGGGGAGAATGAGGAAATATTACAAACCATGACTCTCAAACTAAATCGACAAAATATGTTGCATTCAGAAATGACAGAGAGAAAAGATCTTGATAGATCCAGAAATTGGCCTGAATGTAATATCAACAAGGTTCAGTTAAATTAGTCTTAGAGGGGGAGTAAAGGGCAAGTGATTTCCAGCAAACTTGCACACCACAAACTAAATAATCTGTCATTAGAATTTGGAGGAACAGTACACCTTTCAGCTAAAATTTATGAGATTGCAATTTAATTTATTGGATACAAACTGCTTAAATCTAGAAATAAAGCACCACAAATCCTGTGCACTACATTTTTTTTCTCATTCACTCAAATGACTTTGCTAGAAGAGCTACAAAATATCTTTGCAATCAGGGTTTACACACCTGGATGCTAGTAGTCCTGCAGTTATATCCCCCAGTAAGAAGTCTCACAATACCAGGTTAAAGTCCAACAGGTTTATTTGGTAGCAAAAGCCACTAGCTTTTGGAGCTAATATCCCCCAAACATGAATCATTATTAAGGAATTTTATAATGAAAGTAACTTTATATATGACTTTAACCATGAGAAACCATTTGTGCAAATACATGAAATAATGATCTGTAGATATAAATTACACGCACTCATAAATTCACAAGAATAACACCAATAAAACAAGTCCAACATGAGTCCAACTAATGTAAATTGTGGGGTGGAGGGCATGTGAACTGTGTGAGAACTTGAACATGTAGAATCAGGTGGACAATAATCCTGATGCCAAATAACTTTGCTGAGAGGGTTGACTGTCTCTTACCTGAGAAAGGCTTCTGGGGTTAGCACAGCCAAACAAGCAATAATCCACCCTGAATTCATCTCCATAAATCTCCAATCTTTCTTCAATAGACCAAAGAAGGTCAAGTATGTGTTAATGTCTGTATGTAGGTGTGTATCTGTGTGTGCTATTGTGAATAAATTTTCATGCCAAGAGATGCTATTTACCCTTTTTTTAAAACCTTACAAGGAAACTTGTCATTTGTCGGTTCTTGAGTGTTACACAAATTGGGCTGGGGTTGTGGAAAGATGGTGTTAAACCACTTTTCTCTTAAAATGCATCGGTGGGAGTTGTCTGACTGTGCTCACCCCAAAACCAGAAAATCTCACCCGAAGTCAATGGGCCTTTGCGTGGTCTGCCACCGCACCGACCCCGCCCCCCCTCCACGCTCCACCCCCTCCCCACTATGATTCCCTTGGTGGATGGGACAGGAAGAGTTCCCCCATAGTCTTGGGGGGCATTGCTGCATGCAAAGTTCCACCAGCATTGTAGCATTAGGTCTTATTGAATGGAACACCTTACAATACTCATGAACATATTGCCAAATAACTGGGCAAAGTGACAAGTTTATTAGTTTACCAGATTTAATTGGCATTAATAAGTTAATGCAATTAGGTAATGGAAATAGGTTTTAAAAACAGAGCGTGCCTTAATTAAAGTTTTAGTATCTTAAAGATAGTCTCACTAGAAGTTTACTCAGGAGTCTAGAAGTACAATGGTGGCACAATTGTTAGCATTGCTACCTCACAGTGCCAGAGACCCAGGTTTGATTCCAGCCTTGGGTGACTGTCTGTGTGGAATTTGCACATTCTCCCTGTATCTGTGTGGGTTTTCCACAGGTGCTCCGGTTTCCTCTCAGACTCCAAAGCCAATTAGGTGGCTTGCTAAATTGCCCATTAGTGTCCAGGGAGGTGTAGGTTGGGTGGATTGGCCATGGTAAATGTGCATGGTTACAGGGATAGAGTCAGGGTGGAGGAGGCCTGGGATAATCTTTCAGAGAGTTGATGCAGACTCAATGGGCCAAATGGCCTCTTCCTGCAATTCTATAGATTGAATGTTTTGGGGGGTTTTTTTGAAAGGAAAGGGGTAGAGGAGAAAGAAAATCTTCCACGTGTCCCTGATATTGCCATAACATTCTCCACACACAACAAATACATACCAAGGCTGTCTGTTAACCCAGCAGAGGGATTACAACAATTGCCTGAAAGGGGGAGGGAGGGGGGTTGGCACGGTTACTCATTGCCACCAGAGAACTGCAGTTCTCAACTGGCTTTTGATCCATGACTCAAATTTGCAAGTGGGAGCGGCTGTTATTCCCCACGTTACATTTGGGCTACGAGGAACTCAAAATTAAATTGAGGCAGTTTATTGACACAATTGATCTTTCCCAACCAAATCAAGTTACAAGTAGCCAGCAAGTTGCTTTGAGGAATTCCGTAGGGGCAGGTCATTCTCTGTGATAGTACAGCTCTCTCTCTCTCCCTCCCTCCCTCCCTCTCAAAGGACAACACAATGGGAGAATCACAAAACGGATTGTTTATAAATGGAATCAGTTCCCATTTCATTCAGCAATGTAAACAGTTAACAAGAAGAATCCTAATAAATGTTCAAACTTCTTTTTTCCACACACAAAAATAACAAAGTTGGGGCTCAGAGGCTGCTCCACAGCCTTGCATACTTGCACATTTCTCACATGGCACACCAGTTGAAAACCACTAGTTGAGACAGATAGACGTGCTGCCATTAGACTTTTGAACAGACCTACCTCGTATTAAGTTGATCTTTCTCTGCACCCTAGCTATGACTGTGACATTACATTCTTCACCTTCTCCTTTCCTTCTCTATGAACAGTGTGCTATACCTGTGTATCACGTGAGAACTAATACTTTTCACTTTATGTTATATGTGAGAATAATAAATCCAATCAAAGACACCAATGACGAACTAGTTAAAAATTGGGGATCCTCAGGAGACCAGAATTAGAGGAATGCAGATGTCTTGCGGCTGGAAGGGATCACAGTAATTGGAAGGTGCAAAGAAATGAAAGGGTTTGAAAAAAGTGATCAGAATTTTAAAATTGAAGTGTTGCTTAACTGGGAGTGAGTGTAGCTTGATGAGGACAGGCACGATAGATGAACAGGAGTTAGTGCAAGTCAGCAGCATTCTGGATGAGCTCACATATACAGATGGTAGAATGTGGAAACATTATCATGGCCATTAATTCTTTCTTCTCAGCTGTATCAGCTGAGTGTTCCCATTATTTTCTGATTTTATATATATATATGTATGTATGTATGGAAATGTGTATATAATTAATTATAAGTACTGTATGACATATAACATCTAATGAAATAATTTTATTTCAGGAAATGAATTCAGTCTGTTTGAACTAGAGAATTGGATGATGCAATGAATGGCACAGGTGTTTTACATTTTTGAGTATAAATTCAGCCCGGACAAAAATAGTACATGCCTTTAATCATAAAATGCAGTTGTACAAAACTGCTCATACTGTGGCATAAATGCACACAGAAATTGGCAATTTCACTTAGTGAGCTGGTAAGTATGGTGGAATGGAAAGTGGATCAATTGACATTGGTACTGCTGCTGGGGAAGGGAGGGATGAAACACTCCATAGCAAACTCTCTGTTCTACTGCTCCCAGTGGTGCATTTCAGGAAAAGGCAAAGTGATTCAGAGAATCAATGTTACATTTTCATGTTGCTTTTATGCACTGCCTTACACAGGATCACTGCATTTGAGCTTTACTCCATAGTTGGCTTTTGAGCTGGGAGTGCTAGATATTGATATTTTATTAAAAAGTTTTGTGAGAAACCATCGAATAAAGGAACAACAGCTGTTTTTATGAACACCACAAAAGAACTCAACGTGGATTGAAGATTATCAAAAAAGGTGCAGATGTAACCAAATGCTGTGACATTTCAAAAGATAATAGTTGATCAGAATGTCACGGCAAGAAAGGCATCCCTCCCTCTCTGCCTCCATTTCTCTTCTCCAAAGCTTGTACTAAAATCCTAGGTTTAATTTTCAAGTGCTCTCTGATTTCATCTTGTCTAGTCTTTAAATCAATAAATCTACCTTTCAGTATCTTTTAAGCTTGAGCTTAATACTCACCAAATAAATCTTCTTTGTGCAGCGTCAGATTCAGAGTACAAGAATTAAGCTTTACTGAACAGAAAGAACATCTGACAGCCTCTGCTTTGGAGTTGAGTTGTGGGAATCCAGTATTATTCTATCAGTAACATATTGCCACAAAGGGATATATTGAACTAAGGCTCAGCTAAAGTTCCGTGAAATTAAGTCAAACCTGTACTGAAATGAAGAATACATAAAGGGATGCAATGTATCTATTGATGTTTTCTTCATTCATTTTGTTCAACCTTAAGCTGCACTTCAACATGTGATTTAATATCCTTCGTACAACTGCATTTATATTGTTCCTTTAACATAGCAAAATATTCAAGGTGTTTCATGAAAGGACAGTCAGCCAAAAACTTACACTGAACCAAAGGAGAAGAGAACAGGGCTGAAAACTTGGTTAGGGAGGTAGTTATTGAACATAGTGAGGAAAGGAAAGCGGGACCATTTCATGAGAGAATTCTAATACTGAAAACTTAGCCTGTTGCAGGCATGATCATCCAGGGTCGAGTAAAGGGAGCAAGGGATACCTAAGAGATGGGATCTGGAGGAAATAATTTCAAAATTTCAGTCTTGAAATTCTACGTTCTGTGGTTTGTTGCCCTAAGTACAACGGATAGACTTTTACCTGCTGGCTGACCCAGAAAGCAATCTGGTCAAAAATCCAAAGACTGGACTATTTTCACATGGCTGGAACAGATAAAGTTGCATGTCATGCCTGTAATTGGCCCCTTCTGCAGGAAGCCTAAAAAATATATGGAGAGAAGAAATGATGCAAATACGCAAACGTGCAACATTACAATTTACAATTGTAATACTCTTAAAACAGAGGCAGCATGTAGCAAACTGCAAAGCATGAATCAAATTGGAAAAATAGCCTGAAGCAGCTTTGAGAATGATGTGAATATTATCCTAATTGAAAGAAGATAAGCAGAGATGCGGGTGAAATAGTAGGAATGGATGACATGAGACTGTTGTAATACACTTTAACGTATAGAAACATGACATCACCAGAAGGGAAGTGTGTCATGTGATCCAATTTCAGTTTCACTTTGGCCTATAAGCAGGACATAGCACATACAGCCCTGCTCTGGTATCTTCAAGCTTTCAATCCATGGCTGGAATGGTCTGATTTTTCACGCCCTATAGAGGACGGAGAATTTGGAACTCATTCAAATCTTCATTCACTGCAGTGGGCTGGATAAATCCTGCTGGCATGAATGGCAGGATTTCAGTAGGGATTTTATCTACTCCAGAGGCTTTGCTGTTTCCCAGCTGTCGATTGGCTTTTTTTAGCTTTGCTCTGAACCTAGGCGGCATTGAGGCCGAGCCAGATAGGGTGCTGAGGAATGGAAGTCAGCAGTTCTAGTTTGTGCAGAAAGTCTTTTGAGTTGCCAAAAGGAGCTGTAATAATTTTTATTCGACAATTGTTTCACCATTGGCTGCATATGAAGAGGAAAACCCCGCACTTGTTATTTTTGATTCAAGAATGGTTAACTCCTGTTCTGTCAATTTTCCAGCAGTTTTAATTTTCAGCTTGGAAATAAGGGAAGGACTTGCACAAGATCACTTCAGATATCTAAGCAAACAAGAGTTGGGGGCAACCAATTTACATACTGGAAAAGAATAGGTTTTTGGCACCAGAATATATTCTTAAACTCCGAAGAAGTGGTGAGAAATTAGTACATTTTATCAGGAAATTATGTAAACTGGTGAGGTGTCGCCAATTCTGTTTGTACAACATCAGCATGTACATGGATTCTTACAACATAAATTCAAGGCATGTAGACATCTCACTAAATCATCCGAGCAATGGAAGAATCATAGTACTCACAGGTGTATTACGTAACAGAAAGGTTCATGTGAGAATAGGCCCAAAATACCAAACAGCTTTTTATTTGAAGAAAATCAGATATGAAAAAGAAATCAGCAAAATTTCTTGTTACTTGATGCCTCAGCAAATTTCAGTGATCTCTCTCTGTAGTTCAGTTATTTTGGTAACAAGTTCCTACTATGTACTACTAAAATCACATAGCTGTTTAATAAAGTGCTGTTCTGAAATTATTTTAATAAAATTAAGGCACACAGCATGAAAAGGAATGTGGAGCATATATATATAAAAAATAAGTTAGGTAAACGGTAAAAGACAGACTAGTGGATAACGGATTTATTTTAGATGGCATGAAGATAATGGATAGG
Organism: Carcharhinus amblyrhynchos; assembly: GCF_965287045.1. Classification (NCBI taxonomy): domain Eukaryota; kingdom Metazoa; phylum Chordata; class Chondrichthyes; order Carcharhiniformes; family Carcharhinidae; genus Carcharhinus; species Carcharhinus amblyrhynchos. The sequence continues at coordinate 143,994,956 of NC_137324.1, forward strand.
ATCCCCAGGGGTTATTGTGAGGACCACTGATCTTTTCAATCATTGGAAATGATTGCAGCCCTCCAGAATTTAAAATATTAATCTCCAGGACATTGTGAAGAAAATGATAGAGGCAATGACAAACCGGCATGATCTTATCTGCCATTCACGTCACAATCCCATTGTAGCGAAGTTGGAGAACTGTTGCCTCACAGCGCCAGGGACTTGGGTTCAATTCCAGCCTCAGGTGACAGTCTATATGGTGTTTGCATATTCTCCCTGTGTTTGTGTGTGTTTCCTTCGGATGCTCTGCTTTCCTCTCACAGTGAAAAGTCTGACAACACCAGGTTTTAGTCCAACCTATTTATTTGATAATATACTCACAAGCTTTCGGGTTAGTCCCTTCGTCAGGTGACGTTCACCTGACGAAGGGACTAACCCGAAAGCTTGTGAGTATATTATCAAATAAATAGGTTGGACTAAAACCTGGTGTTGTCAGACTTTTCACTGTGTTTACGCCAGTCCAACGCCGGCATACCCACATCATTCCTCTCACAGTCCAAAGATGTGCAGGTTGAATGGCTGTGCTAAATTGCCCCTTAGTGCCAGGGGGATTAGTAGGGTAAATAGAGTTAAGGAGATAGGGCTTAGGTAGGATTATTGTCGGTGCAGGCTTGATGGTTCGAATAACCACCTTCTGCACTATAGTGATTCTTTGAATTTGGTGGCCAGTCAAATTTCTGTTCACTGCTGCGACTTGGGAAAATCCCATTGGTGTGAAGAGTGGAAAGATTTAGACCAAATGTGTTTTACATTTATTTTTTGAATACTTTCGTTTACTGGTTCAGAAATATTGGACATGGAGAAAAATGACTGTTGATTAACAGTCAAGAATTATCCAACTGGGTAATGAAGAACTTATTCACTTTCTGATTGGTATAGGCGCATCATGTGAATGGACATTTTGGGTGATTAGTAGAACGAGTTTGGGGGGAGTAGTAGTTTGGGCCAGAAGGTTAAATGTGAAACATCAATGTACATTGAAATAATCACATAAAATGGTCCATCTTCAAGGACTTAAGAACATTCTGGAAGATCTTATGTGGAAATGTAATCACAGGTAGCCAGTTTTGAATGATGATCAGGTGAAAAGTAAGTACCTCTCACATACTGGAGAGTGAATTTTTATTGACGTGACCTACCAAGTGGGGAGATTCTGAAAGACATAGGAAACTCAGCAGTCAGAAAACTCCCATGCATATTGGCACGTCTGTGGTAATGCCATGAGTTTTCTGCCTGGATGCCAGCCTGGTTAGCTTCCTGCTGGACAAGGAACCAATTGGCTTTGGATAAATCTGCACTGTGATTTGAAGGAGGCGATGCAGGTTATTTGTAGAGTTGAGGAGGTGAATCCTGTGAGGGGCTGGTAGATATGAACGGATATTTTTTTCCCAGTGTGATAGATCAGGTTGAGGGATAAAGGGGGTACATCCTGACTGGAGGATGCTGACCTGGGAGTGGAGACAGATGGTTGACTATTGGACAAATGTGTCAATCTGATGATTTTGCGAGGGAGGCAGAGTTGAGTGTGGAAACAACAGGTCAAATATGTGGATGAATGATCCAGGTGGCCCACTGTGTGTGGAGTTGGAGGCCTGGTTGTGAGGGGATCTGGGGCCTGCTGTGGGATCGGAGGTCTTGGGGAGTGGGTCAGTAGCTGAGTGCCCAATTGCAAATTCTCCTCAGGCAGCTATGTGCATTCAGAGGGGAAGTGTTCCTGAATCCACAAAATCTTCAATGGTGCAAAGCATGCGGCTTACCAAATGTTTTGGAAACCCAGACAACCAGAATTAAAGTTGAGAAACAGAATGACAATGAAGCACAAAGCCTCATTCTAATATTTAAATTTATGGAGCCCTTTCTGAATTAAGGAAATAGGTGGATTGCAGGTATGTTTTGTTAGAGAGACTGATTTTTCAGAATTTAATCTTCCAACCTAAACCCACTTACCTTTTTTAGGGCATATTTAGCCTGGATCTTTGCTGGCAGAACAAATTCCACTACTGAAAATTAATGTCAAACATTTCTCATGTAGCATTTCTTGCGAGAGTATTTCATTGCCCATTGCTTTGATTGGAGCAGCAAGCAAGAATTGAAGCTGATCCTCACATAAATATTTTAGCCTTAGCCTTCCAAAGAACTGGAGAGTTATTTTTCTAGTGTTGTGCGCATGGTAGGTAGCAATATTGATTTAATTGTTCCATAAACATTGCTTTCTGTTCATTTAAAGTTGTTACACAAAGAAGTGATTAGGTGGTGTCAAATACAGCTTTCATCAGCTACAAATCTACAAGGTTGACTCCATCTGGCTCACTCATTTACTTTAGGGAAGGAAATCTGCCATCCTAATCTGCTCTATCCTATGTGTGACTCCAGACACAGCAATGTGGTTGACTCTCAACTGCCCTCCAAACGCAACTAGGGATGGGCAATTAATGCTGGCCTGCCATTGCCAATTTTCTTTTTGTAATGTCCTAACTATGGTAGGGGTTGGGGGTTTTACAATGAGGAAGATGGAGCATATTTAAAAGGATCAGAAATATTAGGGAAAATCATTTAATAAAAGTCTCAGAAAGCAAGCCCAGGTAAAGATATATTGTAGGATATAGGAATTTCTTCATTGCTATTCTATCTGTGGGGTCTTTGGAGGATAAAGGAAAGAATTTGAAAATGATTAAGAGTCAAGGTTGTTTGTACCATAGATGGATTGCACTTATTCATGTTGATAGGATAAGGAAACAGTGACAGAGTTGCAATGTATGATAAATTTTAATTGATAGATAATATTAACTGCACAGGTAATATTGTTCATGAAAGTCACTATATCCTATAACTTTCCCACAACTGAGTGTTAAATTGACTGGTCTATTGTTACCTGGTTTCTGCCTCCCTCCCATTCTTCTGAAATACAGAAAGTTTTTAAATATGAAAGGCAGGATAATCTGAGGGAGAGAAAATCTATTGATGACCTTGAGAGCCATCCCTTCCAGTAGGTTTTGAAATGCTAGAAGGTGCTTTCTCAGGAGCTAAATGTAAAATTTTCCTGCAAGCCTTTCCTCTTTGTAGAGGAATCAATGAACAGGGGGCATAGGTTCAAGTGAGGGGATGTGAGGAAAAACATTTACACCCAAAGTGTGGTAGGAGTCTAGAATTCACTGTCTGAAAGAGTGGTGGAGGCAGAGGTCCACATATCATTTTAAAAGTACTGAGATGTGCACTTGTGATGCCAAAGCATACAAGGGGACTGCTCAGGTCGAAGGTTTGAGATGTCTCTATTTTAACGTAAGGGGTGTTGTGAACAAAGTGGATAAACTTAGAGAACTTAGATCGCTGCTTGGAAATGTGATGTGGTGGCCATTACAGAGACTTAGATGACTCAGGGACAGGACTGGTTACTTCAAGTGCCATGTTTCAGATATTTCAGAAGGGACAGGGAGGGAGGCAAAAGAGGTGGGGGAGTGGCACTGTTGATCAGAGATAGTGTCAGGGCTGCAGAAAAGATGGACGCCATGGAGGGATTGTCTACGGAGTCTCTGTGGGTGGACGTTAGGAACAGGAAGGGGTCAATAACTTTATTGGGTGTTTTCTATAGGCCACCCAATAGTAACAGGGATGTTGAGGAGCACATTGGGAAGCAGATCCTGGAAAGGTGTAATAATAAGAGTTGTCGTGATGGGAGATTTTAATTTCCCAAACATTGATTGGAATCTCCCTAGGGTAAGAGGTTTAGCTGGGGAGGAGTTTGTTAGGTGTGTTCAGGAGGGTTTCTTGACACAGCATGTGGATAAGCCTACAAAAGGAGAGGTTGTACTTGATTTGGTATTGGGAAATGAACCTGGTCAGGTGTCAGATCTCTCAGTGGGAGAACATTTTGGAGACAGTGATCATAATTCTATCATTTTACAATAGCATTGGAGAGAGATAGGGTCAGACAAGTTAGAAGAGTGTTTAATTGGACTAAGGGGAATTACGAGGCTATCAGGTGGGAAATTGGAGGCTTAAATTGGAAAGAGGTTTTCTCAGGGAAATGTACAGAAGAAATGTGGCAAATTTTCAGAGAATATTTGTCTGGAGTTCTGCATAGCAACATTCCAATGAGACAGGGAAGTTATGGTAGGTTCCAGGAACCGTGGTGTCCAAAGGCTGTAATAAATCTAGTCAAGAAGAAAAGAAAAGCTTACAAAAGGGTCAGAGAGCCACGTAATGTTAGAGATCTAAAAGCGTATACAGCTAATAGGAAGGATCTTAAGAAGGAAATTAGGAGAGCCAGAAGAGGTCATGAGAAGGCCTTGGCAGGCAAGATTAAGGAAAATCCCAAGGCATTCTACAAGTATGTGAAGAGCAAGAGGATAAGACACGAAAGAATAGGACCTATCAAGCGTGATGGTGGGAAAGTTTGTATGGAACCAGAAGAAATAGCAGAGGTACTTAATGAATACTTTATTTCACTATTCACTATGGAAAGGGATCTTGGTTGTAATGCAAACTTGCAGCAGACTGAAAAGCTTGAGCATGTAGATATTAAGAAAGAAGATGTGTTGGAGCTTTTGAAAAGCATCAAGATAGATAAGTCACTGGGCCCAGATGGGATGTACCCCTTGCTCCTGTGTGAGGCGAGGGAGGAGATTGCTGAGCCTCTGCCGATGATCTCTGCCTCATCAACGGAGATGGGCGAGGTTCCAGAGGATTGGAGGATTGCGGATGTTGTTCTTTTATTCAAGAAAGGGAGTAGAGATAGCCCTGGAAATTATAGACCAGTGAGTCTAACCTCAGTGGTTGGTAAGTTGATAGAGAATATCCTGTGTGGCAGGATTTATGAACACTTGGAGAGGTATGATATCATTAAGAATAGTCAGCATGGCTTTGACAAAGGCAGATCCTACCTTACGAGCCTGATTGAATTTTTTGAAGATGTGACTAAACACATTGATGAAGGAAGAGCAGTAGAAGTAGTGTATATGGACTTCAGCAAGGTATTCGATAAGGTCCCCATGCGAGGCTTATTGAGATAGTGAGGTGGCATGAGATCAAAGGGGACACTGCTTTGTAGATCCAGAACTGGCTTGCCCACAGAAGGAAAAGAGTGGTAATAGATGGGTCATATTCTGCATGGAGGTCGGTCACCAGTGGAGTGCCCCAGGGATCAGTTCTGGGACCCTTACTCTTTGTGATTTTTATAAATGACCTGGATGAGGAAGTGGAGGGGTGGGTTGGTAAGTTTGCTGATGACACAAAGGTTGAAGGTGTTGTGGATAGTGTGGAGGGATGTCAGAAATTGCAGTGAGACATTGATAGGATGCAAAACTGGGCGGAGAAGTGGCAGATGGAGTTCAACCCAGATAAGTGTGAAGGGTTCATTTTGGCAGGTCAAATAGGATGGGAAAATATAATATTAATGGTAGGACTCTTGGCAGTGTGGAAGATCAGAAGGATCCTGGGGTCTGTGTTCATAGGATGCTCAAAGCAGCTGCGCAGGTTGAAGCTGTGGTTAAGAAGGCGTATGGTGTACTGGCCTTCATCAATCGAGGAATTGAGTTTAGGAGTCGAGAGATAATGTTGCAGCTATATGGGACCCTGGTCAGACCCCACTTAGAGTACTGTGCTCAGTTCTGGTCGCCTCATTACAGGAAGGATGTGGAAGCCATAGAAAGGGTGCAGAGGAGATTTACAAGGATGTTGCCTGGATTGGGGAGCATGCCTTATGAGGATAGGTTGAGGGAGCTCGGCCTTTTCTCCTTGGAGAGACGAAGGATGAGGGGTGACCTGATAGAGGCGTATAAGATGTTGAGAGTATTGATTGAGTGGATAGTCAGAGGCTTTCTCCCAGGGCTGAAATGGTTGCCACAAGAGGACACAAGTTTAAAGTGCTGGGGAGTAGGTACAGAGGAGATGTCGGGGTAAGTTTTTCACTCAGAGAGTGACGGGTGTGTGGAATCAGCTGCCGGCAACAGTGGTAGAGATGGATTCGATAGGGTCTTTTAAGAGACTTTTAGATAAGTACATGGAAATTAGTAAGATAGAGGGTTATAGATAAGCCTAGTAACCTCCAAGGTAGGGACATGTTCGGCACAACTTTGTGGACTGAAGGGCCTGTATTGTGCTGTAGTTTCTCTATGTTTCTAAATCTATGGACCAAATGCTGGAAAGTGGGATTAGAACAGATGGATGTGTATAACCGGTGAAGACATGATGAGCTGAATGGCCTTTTTCTGTGCTGTGGACCTCGCTTACTCCGTTACTATTAAACTTTTCAAAGGACATTTGCTATATCTCTTTTTTCTGGAGACAAATTTGAAATTAAAAGCTGCAAATCTGGAGCACTTACAAAGCTAGCAGTGTTGTCAGAATCAGAAACGCAAAATCTGCTCTTTTATTTCTATCAGCACTAAATCGTCAAAGTCACTGGGCCAATAAATGAAAATATCTTTAAAGTTCTACTTTACTGTCAGTCAGGCTCTCATTCAATAATCCCAATTCCTAACCAGGTAGACCATCGTAAAGAACAACATTTTGGATTACAAATTCCAATAATGTTTATGCAAAAATCTACAAAATCCAATGAATAAGGCCACAGTACAATTTACCTCCTTTCCCACAGATAGTTTGTAGCTTATTTCCCTGAACAGGTAAGCAAATTCAGCATGAGTTAAACCATAGGCACAAACCCACATCCAGTATTGCCCCCTTGAGTGTTACAGTGCCAATATTTTACTCTTAATAATTTGTGCCCCTCTGGATTTTTATTGTTGTGGTAAGGGTGGTGGCGATAAGGATTGCAGAAATGTTGGGAGGGATGGATAACATGATGCCCACTTGAATGAGGTATTGTTAAAAGGTTTTGGAAGTCCAAGGCATTCATTGTTAATACCGTTCCTGATACTTCTCCTGTACTTTGAAGTGATTTTAAGGACTAATCCCTGATTATCACTAAATTATGCAATGTGCAACACAGTTACACAAGTAGATACTCACATGGGCTGCACTCCTGAATGGTGAATGAATGCTGAATGCTGATTGACTGCTGCATGGAGTACTATGTGCAGTTCCAGTCACCTCACTATTGGGCGGCAATAGTGACCGAGTGGTTAACATAGCTGCCTCACAACTCCAGGGACCCAGGTTCAATTCTGGCCTTGGGAGTGTGAGTGGAGTTTGCACATTCTCCCCGCGTCTGCGTGGCCTTTGACAAGGTACTGCATGGTCGGTTGTTGCATAAAGTTAAACCTCCCGGGATCCAGGGTGAGGTATCTAAATGGATACAAAATTGGCTTCTGTGTGGTTGTAAAGAGCTGCTTTTCAAACTGGAGGCCAGTGACCAGCAGCATGCCTCAGGGATCAGTGCTGGGCTCACTGTTATTTGTCATTTATATTAATGATTTGGATGAGAATATAGGGGGCATGGTTAGTAAGTTTGCAGATGACACCAAGCATAGTGGGCTTGCAAAATCTCACTAACTGTCCTGTCTGGAGACAATACACATTTCTTGAACCTGTGTTTAACACTCTCTCCACTCTCATTGTCTGTACCTTTAAGACTTGATTACCTGTAAAGGCTCTCATTCAAACCATTATTTTGTAAATTGAGTTTGTGTCTTTATATGCGCTGTTTGTGAACAGAATTCCCACTTACCTGATGAAGGAGCAGCACTCTGAAGGCTAGTAGTTTTTGCTACCTGTTGTACTTTAACCTGGTGTTGTGAGATTTTTTACAGATGCAGTTGAATGCAGAGAAGTGAAGTAGGAAGAATGTAGGGGGACAATCACAGAGTCACTGAATTGGTACGCCACAGAAGAAAATCATTTGGCCCATCATGTCTGCACCAACTCTCTAAATGAGCATCGTGATTAGGTGGTATTCTCCTATCTTTTTCCCATACCCTGCATCTTATTTCTATTCAAAGGGAGTGCAGGAGCAGAGACACCTGGATGTATGTGTGTATAGATTATTGAAGGTGGCAGGACAGATGGGGAGAGTAGTAAGTAAAGCATACATGATCATGAGATTTATTAATGAGGGCATAGAGTAAGGAAGTTATGCTGAACTTGAAGCAGATGCTGGAATTTTGTGCACAGTTCTGGGAAGGGTGTAAATCTATTAGAGAGAGGGCAGAAGATGTTTACAAGCATGGTTCCAGAGATGAGAAAGTTCAATTATGAGGTGAGATTGGAAAGACTGGGACTGATGATCATGGGGAGAAAAAAGGTAAGAGGAGATTTGATAGAGATGTTCAAGATCACAATCGGGACTGGACAGAGTAGAAAGACAGAAACTGTTCCTGCTCATAGAAGGTTCGAGAATGAGAGGGAACAGATTTAAGTTGATTTGTAAAAGAAGCAAATGTATACTGAGAAAATGTTTTTCACATAGCAAATGGTTTGGATCTCGAATACACTGCCTGGAAGTGTGGTGGAGGCACATTCAATCAAGACATTCAAGAGGGCATTATTTGAATAGAAATAAGATGCAGGGTATGGGAAAAAGATAGGAGAATACCACCTAATCATGATGCTCATTTAGACATTTGGTGCAGACATGATGGGCCAAATGATTTTCTTCTGTGGCGTACCCATTCAGTGACTCTGTGATTGTGTGTGAGCTGCACATCTGATTGTAGCAAGCCTTGTTAACTTCCCTGTACCAATAGCAAAGTGGAAGATGAATGAAGATCTAGTGCTTCAGTTTGTCAGTGTCATGGTTTGCTGAGTGAATTTATGTGGCAAACGAGGTGCTGGGCAGACCAATTTCACAAAATGGTCTTATGATGAGCGGTTTTAATACTTCCAATGCACTGCTGGGGAGCCTGATCCATTATGGCAATTGACACACTTTTGATGCAAAATGTATCCATGAAAGCCATCTGCTCTATTGGCCGCCATCTGAACTTGTAAATAGGTGCAGTATGATCCAATTTTTCCAGGCCAATGTTTCTTTGAAATATTTTACATTGATGACCCTGATTCCAAAATGATCATTTGAGTAGTCCTAACTACTTTTATGAACAATATTCTACCCTTGTAACCCTAAAAACTTAAACAAGCACATTTTCTCATTTTTTAAAAAGTTAAACTATGTGGTTTGAGTTCTGCTGGAACATGTAATCCAAAAAGTAAGTAAAACTCTTGGTGGGAACACTTTTTAGATTATTGATTAAAGCTATATATTGTAGGTAAATGAGACTAATTTTACTGGCTGTTTCAATAAAATTGGCTGGTAATAGGGAAGTATGAAAACATATTGTTATATCAATTGTTGAGAGTCAATAGTTTAGGAATTGACTTTCATGTACCAGTTTTTCTCAGCAATTGATAGCACTTTTTTCTGCAACCTAATCGTGACCTGTTTATCTGCCAAGCATGTCTGTATGGTTGGCACTTTAAACAGGTCTTATGAGCAGGTCACGTAAAATTTTGTTGTCACTATTAATTTCAAACTAATTTGCTTATAAACAAATAACTCGTGGATCAGTTTTAAATCTGTCGCTCTATTGCACTTGTCTAGTATTGCTTTCTTTGTTTGAAATGCCTGAGAATTCTGATCAGTAATTCTTTTTTGAAATGTAAATGAGACAGATGGTTGGGTTATATTCTAAAGTCACTGCTTCTCACATATTGTTTACCGTTTTCAATAACAATGCAGCGCACGGATTTGCTTAGCTGAATAAATCATTTTAAACACACAATTTAGAGATATTCATAAAACACAATTGAATGCTTTTTTTCAGCTGTAAGTTCTATGGCTACCAAGTTGGATGACATTGTGCCGAAATAACACAATGAAACACTATAACACAATTGCGGTTAAAGTGTACACCATAGAATGAAAGTGGTAATGTAAGTTTGATTTAAAATCCTCCACTTGGTGTATAAATGCCTTTGATATTTAGCCATAATGGGGTCAGTGTTGTTTGTTGTTTCATCACTTACCTAATACTTCAAAGACAAAACTTTGCGCAAGTGTTATTCTTCTGTAAGCTTATGCTTTCTCATGCAGAAAACACATCAAAGGATTCCATAATCTTGGAGTGAACCTCCCCACTTGTTCTGTGTCAGGGTTAAGTTGTCTTTCAAAGGGTTGAATTGCTGAATGTTGATTTATTCCTCATGACACAGTTGTAGAAATGCAGTTATTTTATTTACAACTAATATGAACATTACGATAAATGGGAACTGGCATACTCCTATAGTTGTATTCGCGGCCTGATCTATTCAACATTGCCCCCTAAATTTACAAATGCCTCAAACCAGACATCATTGTGCTAGGAGCATTGTTAGCATGACAGAGAGGAGCGGCTCAAGGATTAACCTAAAATTTGTCCTTTGATTTTATATGTTGAGCAAGCAGAGGGTACCAGTCACGCTTTTTGAGTCTAACTGATTTTGATTTATAGGTAAATTTTGCAGGGTGGAATGAAGTGATATTTTTGGCAGGAAAGTTTATGCCGGTGCAACGAAACCTGCCCACAGTTGGTTTGTGGAGTTGGAGAGAGCTTCTGCTCCTTTCGATTTAATTTTCATAGAATCTCTACTTGACCGGTCGAGTCTGCACCGACTCTTCATAGCGAGGGGGATTGAATATAAAAGTAGGGAGGCCTTGCTGCGGCTGTATAGGGCATTAGTGAGGCCGCAGCTGGAGTACTGTGTGCAGTTTTGGGCGCCATACTTACACAAGGATATTTTGGCCTTGGAGAGAGTGCAGAGGAGGTTTACTAGGCTGATGCCGGAGTTGAGGGGGTTGAGCTATGAGGAGAGGCTGAATAAACTAGGCTTGTACTCGTTAGAGTTTAGAAGAATGAGGGGAGATCTCATTGAGACATATAAGATGATGAATGGGATGGATAGGATAGAGGTGGAGAGACTCTTCCCGCTCAGAAAGGATAGTAGGACTAGGGGGCACAGCCTCAAGATAAAGGGGGGGGCGGTTTAGAACGGAGTGGAGGAGGAACTTCTTCACTCAAAGGGTGGCGAATCTCTGGAATTCTCTGCCCGTTGAAGTGGTGGAGGTTGCCTCGCTAAATATTTTTAAGACGCGGGTTGATGGGTTTTTGATAAGAGAGGGGATTAAGGGTTATGGGGAGAGGGCGGGAATGTGGAACTGAGCCACGACAGATCAGCCATGATCTTATTGAATGGCAGGGCAGGCTCGAAGGGCTAGATGGCCTACTCCTGCTCCTATTTCTTATGTTCTTATGTTCTTCCACAGAGCATCTTACCTTGGCCCTATTCCTGTAACCTCATGTATTTGCTCCACACATCTTGGGACTCCAAGGGCAATTTAGCATGGCCAATTCACCTAATCTGCACATCTTTGGACTATGGGAGGAAACTGGAGCACTCGGAAGAAAAGCACATATGCACAGAGAGAATATGCAAACTCCACACACAGTCACTCAAGGCCAGAAGCCCTGGCATTATGAGGCAGCAGTGCTAATCATTGTGCCACTGTTGCTGCCATTTTTGCAAAGTTCTATGATCTATTTTTAGTCGCTCCAAAGATTGCTGGGAGGGGAGCTCAGGCCCAGAAATAATAGCCTTAATGTGCTTCGCAGGCTAAAACAAATTTAAATGAATTTAAGACTGTAATCCAGAGCTTACGATCTCCAGATTGCCGTATCATGGAGGTATGCAGTGGGAATGGCGGGAAGATCCAACTTCCATTGGGCCCTGTGTGTAGAACCTTCTGCAACTCTGATTTACTGTTGGAGGCGTCTGGCAATTGCGACTTAGCAAAAGTTACCCAGGAAATGTTAGAAAGATTAAAATCAGTTGTAGCTCCTGGGAACTGTAGTGCTGATCCTCTGACTACATGCCAACAACACAACTACTCCAACACCCTCTCCAACTTACTTATCTTGTAACATTACTTTCTTTCCTAGTATATCAAAGTCCCTTTGAGTCATTTAAACTTATTGGAATAAGACAGTTCCTACCATAAAAAGGGGCTTGGCTTGGCTTTCCCCTGATTCTCTGACACTAAAGGGAAAGGATTCCAGGAGCAGGTACACTCCAGATTTCACAGGGGGTCTAGTCCAAAAATCCAGGCAGGAAAAGTGGAGCTCCGATGCAGTGTAAGGGAATAGCAGTGGAGTGACAATCTGAGGTTAACTGGCACTCCTCGCAAGATTTGATCCTCTCTCTGTAATGCACATTGCAATAACAACTGCTTATATCAGGTGGTCACCAATTGAATTGGTTCATTACCTGAAAAGAAGAAAAGATTGCTGGGCTACGGGGAAAAGACTGGGGCATGGCTCTGTGTGAATTATTCCTTCAGCACCAATGTGATTGGTGGCCTCTTGTTCTGTGGAGTTGTATTCTGTGACCACAAACAATCATTCACAGCAGACAGAAGCCTCTAACCTACTAACCTTGGCATTCATTGACATTCCCATCGCTGAGTCACCCACTATCAGCATCCTAGGGGTTACCATTGACCAGAAACTGAACTGGACTAGTCATGCGAATATTATGGCAACAAGAGCAGGTCAATAGCGAGGAATCATGTAGTGAGTGGTGGGAATTTTCCTGTTTTCCCCTCCCCCCCCACGGGAATTGTAGTGGACAGAGGGTGCAGACCATGCAAAGGTCTGTTGACCTCAGGTGGGATTTTCCAGTTTTGGAGTGAATGCGACCGGAAAATCCCACCAGAGCTCATCTCCTGACTCGGCAATGTCTGTCCACCACCTACAAGGTACAAGTCAGGAGTATAATAGAATATTCTTCTCTTGTCTGGATGGGTGCAGCTCCAACAGCCCTCAAGAAGCTTGACAGCATCCAGGACAATGCAGCTTATTTGACTGGTACCCTTTCCACAAACATTCACTCCCTCTACTATTGATCAATAGTGGCAATGGTATGCACAATCTACAAGATGCACTGCTGGGACTCACCAAGTCACCTTGGCAACACCTTCCAATTCCATAATCACTGTCATCTAGAAGGACAACCATCAGGTCGGAACATGACCACTTGGATGTTCCCTTCAAATTACCATCCTGACGTGGAAATATTCCACCATTTCTTCACTGTCGCTGGGTCAAAATCTTGAAACCACCCTCCCTAACAGAACTGTCGGTGTACGTACACACCGCAAGAAGTCTCACAACACCAGATTAAAGTCCAACAGGTTTATTTGGTAGCAAGTTCCACTAACTTTCGGGGCTCTGCCCCTTCATCAGGTGAGTGGAGAGTTTTTATCACAAACAGGGCATATAAAGACACACACTCAGTTTACAGAATACTGATTAGAATGTGAGTCTTTACAGCTAATCAAGTCTTAAAAGTACAGACAATGTGAGTGGAGAAAGCATTAAGCACAAGTTAAAGAGATGGGGATTGTCTCCAGACAGGACAGTTAATGAGATTTTGCAAACCCAGGCAAATCATAGGGGTTACAGATAGTGTGACATGAACCCAAGATCCCGGTTGAGGCCATCTTCAAGACTGATAGAACTTGGCTATCAGTCTCTGCTTAGCAACTCTGCGCTGTCATGTGTCGTGAAGGCTGCCTTGGAGAACACTTACCCAAAGATCAGAAGCCAAATGCCCATGACCGTTGAAGTGTTCCCCAACAGGAAGAGAACACCCTTGCCTGGTAATTGTTGAGTGGTGTTCATTCATCCGTTGTCGTAGCTTCCGCATGGTGTCCCCAATATACCACGCCTCAGGACATCCTTTCCTGCAGCATATTAGGTAGACAACGCAGGCCAAGTTGCAAGGGTATGTGCCATATTCCTGGTGGATTGTGTTCTCACATGAGATGATGGCATCCGTGTCGATGATCCGGCATGTCTTGCAGAGGTTACTGTGACAGGATTGTGTGGTGTCATGGTCACTGTTCTCCTGAAGGCTGGGTAGTTTGCTGCAGACAATGGTCTGTTTGAGTTGTACGGTTGTTTGAAGGTAAGAAGTGGGGGTATGGGGATGGCCTTGGCTAGATGTTTGCCTTCATCAATGACACGTTGAATACTCCAGAGAGGATGTCGTAGCTTGTCCGTTCCGGGGAAGTACTGGACAATGAAGGGTACTCTGTCCGCCGTGTCCCGTGTTTGCCTTCTCAGGAGGTCCGTGCAGTTTTTCGCTGTGGCGTGTTGGAACTGTCGATCGATGAGTCAAGCGCCATATCCTGTTCTTATGAGGGCATCTTTCAGCGTCTGGAGGTGTCTGTTGCGATCCTCCTCATCTGAGCAAATGAGGACGGCCTCAACCGGCATCTTGGGTTCATGTCACACTATTTGTAACCCCATGACTTGCCTGGGCTTGCAACATCTCATTTACTGTCCTGTCTGGAGATAATGCACATTTCTTTAACCAATGTTTAATGCTATCTCCACTCACATTGTCCGCAACTTTAAGACTTGATTAGCTGTAAAGACTCGCATTCTAATCAGTATTCTGTGAACTAAGTGTGTGCCTTTATATGCACAGAACTCCCTACTCACCTGATGAAGGGGCAGAACCCCGAAAGCTAGTGGCATTTGCTACCAAATAAACTTGTTGGACTTTAACCTGGTGTTGTGAAACTTCTTACTCTGTTTACCCCAGTTGAATGCCAGCATCTCTACGTCAGGTGTACATATACCACAGAGATTGCAACAGTTCAGGAAGGCAGCTTACCATCACCTTCTCAAGGGGCAATTACATTGGGCAATAAGTATTATTTTCCAAGGCGCCACTTTAAACCCTGTCTCCACAGGTCTGACAAATCCAACCCAGACAAAGAATTTCCTGCAGCCAAAGCTTTCTTCATCCATTTCCAGATATCAAATGTGTCCTTCAGTATATCATCATTAATCTTTAGCAAATTACATACCTCTCTTAGAAGATATCATCTGATGGATTTATTTGCTCTATTTTCATCATTCTCCTGCAGAGTGGACACAGCTTACGCTGAAAAAGCTTCTTATTATGGTTATCTTTAAATGTTTGCCACAACATTGCAGTGCATCATTGTCTAACAGAATAATAAGTAATAGCCTTCACTTGATCTCCAAATGTATACCTGTTGCCATGGTAATACAAAATGATTGAATGCTATGTGAAGGTAATACAATGGTCTTATATTCATCATTGTAAACTACAAACTTGCATGTGAATATTGCAACATTTTTACTGTGAAGCAATTGATTCAAAATTCCTCTGTAACTTTAATGAGGGAACATGAATCCCCGCTGAAAATCAGATCTGTTATTTTGCCTTAACAGTGCCATGATCAAGTGAGAGACATTGCTTATCTTCATTCAGCTCATTAAATATGTTATGCACAAGGGAGTTATTATGTATGTGACACAGAATTTCTAACTCCTAACATGCTTTATCTCTGATCTTGGCATTGCAGCTATTAATCTACTTGCTGGATGTTTGATTTTCTATTTCATTTCCTTTCTTTCTCAAGGCTATCTGGCCTTGCATTTAGACCTTGAGCTTCTCTACTGTCACTAAAAATATCAATCAATCACATTTGAATTAAAAATAAGGTGATAACCACAGGCATGAATTAATGTAGTGGGCTGTAGAACCAAAAGTAGCTAACAACCAAAATATGACACTGATGACCTAAAAGGTAGTGTCTTTGAGAAATAAACTAATGTATCTCTAATGATGTGCAAGGTTTCAAGGCTTCATCCGAAGGCTTTCTTGATCCACTTCCACATAATATCCAATTTTTAATAAGTCATCATTTACCTATAATAGGTGATATACGTCTCTTAGAAAGTATTGGCTAATGGGTGTGTTTACTCTATGTTCATGCTCCTGATTGCTACAATCATTATGTCTCATAAATCCTGGGCTCTTCCATGGTCTTTGATATGGCAATGAAAATCTTTTTTTAAACTCTCAAAGGCCCTGGGAAACCTCTATGTTCTCATCTAAAATTGGGTGGATTGACAACAGAATGATGAACAACTTAGGTAGCAAAGACTCAATATTATATATAAAAGGCTCTTGATAAAATGCCTCACAAGACATTGATGGAATTTGGGGTGATATATTGTTATGGATAGAGCATTGGTAACATATAGGAAGCAAAGAGTAGGCATAAATAAGACATTCTCAAGTTGACATGCTGTGACTAGTGGAAGATCAGTGCTCTCAAAGAGTAAAGAGTAGGCATAAATAGGGCATTCTCAAGTTGACATGCTGTGACTAGTGGAGGATCAGTGCTCTCAAAGAGTAAAGAGTAGGCATAAATAAGGCATTCTCAAGTTGACACGCTGTGACTAGTGTAGGATCAGTGTTGGACCTAAGTATTTATAATCTATATTCATGTTTCAGATAAAGAAAATGAGAGTAATGTTTGTTAAAGCTACAAAACTGGGTGGAAATGTGAGTTGTGAGGAGGACACAGAGAATCTACTGAGAGCTAGAGATAAGTGAGTATTGCAACAAGATGGCAGATGAAGTACAAAGTGAGGAAATGTGAGAACCATAGAATTCATACAGTGCAGAAGGAGGCCATTCAGCCTATCAAGTCTCCAAAACAGCATTTTACACAGGCCCACTCCCCGCTATCCACCCACTATCCCCATAATCCCATACATTTACCATGTCTAATCCACATAACCTACACATCTTTAGACAATAAGGAATAATTTGGCATGACCAACACACAGACTCTCACCCAAAGTCTTAATCAAACCCAGGTCCCTGGTGCTGTGAAGCAGCAGTGTTAGCCATTGTGTTATCATGCTGCCCCAGTTTATTAATTTCATCATAAAGGTAGAAAGGAAAAATAGTTTGAAAAAACATGTAACTTCTAAATATTGATTTTCAGAGACTTGAGATGACTCATACAAGGAATTCCAGGTACAGCAAGCAATTAGGAAGGTAAGTGGCATTGTTGGCCTTTGGGTATTGGAGCACAGAAATAAGGAAGCCTTGTCACAATTGCTTTGCTATGACCACACTTGGATTACTGTGAGCAGATTTGGTATCCATATTAATGTGCACTGGAGAAGGTACAGAGAAGGTTTACTAGATTGATACCAGGGATGAGAGGGTCATTCTATGATGAAAGGCCAAGTAAATTCGGCTGATGTTCATTGGATCTTCTTGAGATGATGATCTCATTGGAACATAATGTTCTGAATTTTACCGTCCTGCCTGCCACAGGAATTGGAGCAGGCGTGGGACGGACTGTGGAAACATAGAAATCCTGCAGTGCAGAGAGAGGCCATCTGGCCCATTGACTCTGCACCGACCACAATCCCACCCAGGCCCTACCCCCATATCCCTTCATATTTTACCTGCTAATCCCTCTAACCTACGCATCTCAGGACATTAAGGGGCAATTTTTTTTTTAGCATGGTCAATCAACCTAACCCGCACATCTTCGGACTGTGGGAGGAAACCCATGCAGACATGAAGAGAATGTGCAAACTCCACACAGACAGTGACCCAAGTCGGGAATCGAACCCAGGTCCCTGGAGCTGTGAAGCAGCAGTGCTAACCACTGTGTTACCGTGCCACCCCTTTTTTGGGACAAGTGAGGCCATAAATTCCCACCCATAAGATTCTGAAGTGATTTGACAAGACAGAGCTTATTCTGTTGGCTAGGGAATCTAGAACATAGGAGCACAGTCTCAGGATAAGGGGCCAATTATTTAGGATTGGAATTAGGAGAAATTTCTTTACTCAGAAGGTTATGACCCTTTCGAATTCTGTACCCCAGAGGATTTTGGATGTTCCATCATTGACTACATTTAGAGAGGGTTAGAGAAGTCTTTGGGATCTGAGGCGATCCAAGGATATAGGAAGCAGGAAGAAAGGTGAAGTTGAAGACCAAAGTTAACAGTGGTCATATTGAATAGCAGAGCAGACTCAACAGGCCAAATGCTCTATTCCTGCATTATCCCTTGTGTTTCTAGCTCTATCTCATGGCTCACCAAGGGTTTCCTTCCCCTTGCTCCCCCAGATGGCTGAAAGCTGTTTGTTTCCAATAACCCCATTGCAAAAGGCCCAAGCCTTCAATTAATCCAGGTCCACCAGGAATGATCGTGAAACGCCAATCATTCCATCTTTGGGGAATATCTGTCTATTTGATCCTTTGGTTTTCTTGGTGCTTTGTTGAAAAATCCCAGCAGTGCTTCACAACAAAGCAATAGTGAACATTCTCTTCGTGAGTGGAATCTTACCTGGAGCTCAACCTAGATCTTTAGGTTTGCTGAGATTTCTAAGTGAAGCACTACCAATGAGCACTTAGAATTACATAGTATTCTTAGTCCTTCTTCATCTGTTGAAGTTATTGGTCTCAGTATTTCCATCAACCACAATATCTGCTCCACTGTTACTTGCTGCACTTCCAATCCAAGCTCTCTATAAAATCCAAGTCCATTCATGACCTAAAAAGGATTTCCCCATTTGCAAAATCATTTTTAGCTCTGCCCTGACAGATGGACCTTTGCATGCTACTCGCACCCCAGCATCAACATTTATTGGCCCAAACCTTCCTAGCTCCAGGACATCATACCGGGGATGTACTCTAAAGATGCATTGGGTGACCTTCCCTAACCCCCGGATGTTCCCACGTAAGCATTACATGGTAGCAAACTTCAGACAGTTCCAACTGTCTTATAGTAATACAGTTCTGACCTTCGACTAGACTCCCCTGACCCCCAACTCGACACTTTGACTCTGCCTATTCTTCTGATGCCCACTGGACCCCCCAAACCCTCCTCCCTCCCATGGGACTCCCATCACACTCCAAATCCCCAACCCTCTGATTACCCCCAATACTTTCCAGTTACCACTCAATTAACCTCAAAGTCATGGCTTCCCACAGACTAACCCCATCCCTGACTGCCCTCCACACATCTTGCATACTCAAATTACCCCACTATTCTCTTAATGACACTCCACTCCCCTGAATATCCACAATGCCAGATTACACCCCCACTAACTACCCTTCCCAGCCCCCCCACTAACCACACTCTCTGATCACTTGATTCACCCACTAACCATCCCCTCACTGACACTCATCCCACTCGACTGTCACTTCCCCTCCGCTGATCAACATCTGACCCTCAAACTGAGCTCCTGACCCTGATCTCCCCACTAACCAACTGGCACCAACCGTGCCACTGCCCACCCAAACACAGCACACTGAGAACTGCCCCCTTTGCCACTGACCAATTCCCACATGCCCCCCCCTTTCCCCAACTGACTACCTGATCTTCTTTGAACATCCGATCCCACCCACATCCCATCCTACCTACTTACTTTACAGCTTCTCCCGATTTTTCAGTAGCTGGACCATTAAACTACTTTAAGGCAGCTAATTCCATTAAAAAGGATGTATGACTTCCTTACCTTCCACTCAATAGCCCTTGACACAAAGGCCTCGGGAAGCTGCTGCAGGGCACTGTTCTTACCCAGCCTGAATTGGAAGCTCAGGGGAGGAAGGGATGGCTTTATTTCCAGGTATGCAAGGAGGGACAATCTGATTCTAATCATTACTACGTAGAAGTTATGGACTAATATATTTTCCTGCATTTTATAAATACTTCTTTAATTTTTCACTAAACCCCTAAAATATGATTCTCCATTGCTTTACATCCTCCATGTCTGAAAATCAGTACAATTCACTCCATCTCCTACTCAAATTTTTCCCAGGACGTTGAAGTACAGGAACTCCTAACCTCCCCAATTCTCTTCTCTGCTGGAAACATACCATGTCAAAACAAGGTGCTTGCCTCACTATTAATCATTATTTTCACGTTGACTTGCTGCTCGAATCATTCTCACCCTGGCAGTGCCTTGGCATTTTGACCATGATTTTTACTTTTAAACTCTCTCAATTTTTAAAGAGGCAACATTTACCTTTAGGTATAAAGGTGCACATTGGATATTCAATGAAGAGTAGACTGGCTTCATCATCAAGGAAAGGAAAATAAACAATAAGCTCACATAAAAATCTGTTCTTATGGCTTCACAGGCATTAACTTATTTGGAGACAGATTGTACCATTGTATTGTGTATCTAATGAACATAAAGAACAATTTTCCAAAGAATTTTCAATGAAAACTGTTATTCTTTGGAATAAATTTATTATCGCATTATGGATTAAAGATGAATTTTAACATTTCTCTAATTGCAAAGAAATATCTGTTCTTGGTTTTCAGTTTCAATCTTTCACAATTGCAATACAGATAACAGTTCCTGTGAATCCAAGTATTAATATTGATTTCATAAACCAGAATTGATTGGCACGTACTGAACATTGAGGGTATATTCATTGTGCAGCAACGTAGATTCTGCTGACCTGTTAGTCTTTGAATTTTGTTGAGCTGAGCGATTTTTGTTCCCATTTTTAGTTGGTGCTACAAAACCTTTCAACATATATTAATAGACAATATACTTCATGCAGAATTTGCCATGGAATTACTTAACGAGTAAAAAAACATCTTTTTAAAGCTAATCAGCTCTGAAATTATTGTTTAGATTTCTGCACCTGATTAAACATTGTTCAGTTAGATTTGGCTCGAGAACCTCTTGGAGCTATATATGTTGCTGTAATATTTGCCAGAAATGCAGCAGATACTCTGCTGATGTGTGAAGCGAAGCAGCTCAAGTATGGTACAGGGCATATAGTCCGAGCATTATTTAATTCATTGTTATGCAAGAATTTATAGGGTATTTAGATAGATAGATAACATCCAAGTTGCATGGGGATACTGCTAATTTAGTTTTAAAGAAGTGAACTTCCAGGCTATTTCCTCCATTTCTGACCTTCGGGCAAGCATTCTCCAAGGCAGCCTTCACGACACACGACAGCGCAGAGTCACTGAGCAGAGACTGATAGCCAAGTTCCCCACACATGAGGACAGTCTCAACAGGGATCTTGGGTTCATGTTGCACTATCTGTTAGCCCCGTGACTTGCCTGGGTTTGCAATACCTCACTTACTTTACTGTCTGGAGACAATACACATCTCTTTAGCCTGTGATCAGTGCTCCTTCCACTCACGTTGTCAGCTACTTTAGGACTTGAACAGTAGGTTAGGTGTAAAGATTCGCATTCTAATCAGTAATCTGTAAACTGTCTGTGCTTTATATGCTCTGTCTGAGGTCAGAACTCTCCATTCACCTGACGAAGAGGGTAACCTCGAAAGCTAATGAGTGTACTATCAAATAAATCGGTTGAACTTAAACCTGGTGTTGTCAGACTTTTTACTGTGTTTACCCCAGTCCAACACCAGCATATCCAAATCATTATTTCCTCAAAGACATGGTAATTTCACCAGTAGGTCCATCTAGCAAGACATTGCTAAAAGTGGCTTTGCAAATTGGGAAGTAGCATTTAGATCTTGAATGGACTTAGGTTTTATAGAGAGTTTAGACTGGAAGTACAGCAAGTAACAGCAAAAGAGATCTTGTACTTGATGAAATTCAATCTGAGGAAGTGTGAGAACCATAGAATTCCTTCAGTGCAGAAGGAGGCCGTAGGTGTCCAGACCCCCAACAATCTGTCATGGTCCCTCCATGCCAACGTTATAGTTGACAAAGTCTAACAACGCCTCTACTTTCTCAGGAGGCTATGGAAATTTGGTATGTTCGCTATATCTCTCACGAAAAACATACATAAGTCTGAGGACACATACGAGCCGACTCAAAAAAAGCTACTTCCCTGTTGCTATGGGGCTTTTGAATGGACCTACCTTGCGTTAAGTTGATCTTTCTTTATACCCTAGCTATGACTGTAACCCTATATTCTACACTCTCTCCTTTCCTTCCCTACATATATCTGTATAGCACATAAGAAACAATACTTTTCACTGTAGACTAAAACACATGTGACAATAATAAATCAGATCAAATCATTCAGCCCATAAAGTCTGCATTGACTCTGTGGAAGAGCATTTTACCCATATAGTCAGTGGGGCATAGTCTGGCATTACAGTGTAGTTGGGGGGTGGTCAGGGAAGTGAAATGTCATTGAGGGAGTAGTGGGGCAATCTGAGGGTGTGAGAGGTAGGAAGTGAAGTCAGGGATGGGGGTAGCCTGCAGATAGCTCTGGGTTTGAGGGTATTTGGGAGATATTGGTGGGTCGGGGTTGGGGAGGGGGGGGCTCTATAAATCCCATTCATATGTTCAAACAGGGTATTCATGACATTTGCAGCAAGCTAGAGTATTGTAATGAGAGTAGACTCAAGCAAACTCTGAGCCTTGGCCTTCTCAATAAGATTGCAAAGTGCGCAAAACTTGTCTGTTGCTAGAATCAGGAACCACTGCTCTTCCAAAAAGCATCCTATAGTAAATATGGAGGTATACTTTGTTGCTGTAACTGTTACAAGGCTAGGCACCTTTATTTTGAAAACATGATTTTTCAACTTCTAACTGAAAGTTTGAACTGAGACCGAGCAAACTGCTTAAAATGCAGCGTACATTCCAACACGAAGGTGCAAAAACAACAAAATCACTTTCAAATGAGTATGAAGGGATGGACATTTCCTATAAACCACACACCATCAAAACTTGTAACTGTACGAGGAAGAGGCATTAAAAATGCAAATATTGGATATTGAAACAATAATCGTCACAGATAGACACACCCAAATCTTCTGGTAAATAAACAATAGATAAAATATTTTAAGGTGAGGCTGCCAGCCAGTAGGAAGACATTGCAAATGACACAGGCAGTGTCAAGGAAGTCTTCAGCAGAGGAAATAAGCTCCGTCTCCCTATCTCTCATTTGGAATTAGTGAAAAACCCAGTTTGTGAAGCTAAATGTACCCAGAACACTACCAGAACAAACCGAGATCTCAGAATGATTATGACATCTTCCGCATCAGAAACCAAATAATCCAAATCAGCTACAATGTTTAAACTCTAGCCCCTAGGACAAGCAAAGCACACTTACACATATATTCTTTAGCCCTTTTAAAAAATTTTACTCTAACTCCTCATTTCTGATGTGTGTTTCTATGTACAAGTGTGCATGTGTGTGTCAGACTCAATTGGTTCCACAAGGGCTGGATGGTTGACATTCACTTTTTTATTATTTTTCTCCAGCTTAATGGTTAACAAACTTGCTCTTTCCTTGACACAAGAAAATTGGCTCCTTATTGCTCACAGTTTAAATAGTTAAATGCATTTGGATTTGGAAAAGCGATAGCCTTGTGAAAAAGAAACTTAAACCTATGTTGTGACCAACCACGGAGGTTAAAGACAGGAGCCAGTTCACCCATTCTCACCTGGTCATAACCTTAACAAACACTAGTGAAATTGATGAAGTCAGGTGAAAAAAATGAAAGAAGCAGGGTTTCTTTGCATTGTGGCATCCTGGCCCTCTGGGGCGATTATCTTTCCAGCCGTATTTACTGTGATAGGCTGTGCATCAAGTAAGGAGGAGGGATTACAACTGATATTTTGGTCTCTTCAAAGGCTTAGTTAGTATATCAATAAACTAGACATGTGAGTTCAAATAATGACATTAGCTGGGCCACATTGGTTAATGTCACAATCTGCTGACACTGCATAATTTTGACATTCACTCCTGGATGCTTAAACACCCTCAACAGAATGATATTCAGTGTGGCTCACACCAAAAGTGGGCCCAGAATGACACTCACAGTAGTTGTATTTTGTGGTATAACTTTGAAATGAAAGATTTTTAAAAAACGCTCTCAATTTTGAATGAAACCAAATGCCTTTGGAGTCATGATAATCAATTCCCTTTGTGAACAATTACCTTTGACTGCTAAAGGTTTGGGATCTTCAGCCAATTAAAGAGCCCACTGTATGAATATATGGTTCTATAATTCTATGAAAATGAGAACATAGAGGGCAAACGAAGTCCATTTGACTAGATCCAAAATTAGAAAAATATAATCCACTATCCTATAGTTTACATGAGGACTAAATGACAGGGAGGGAATACTTGAATTATTTGTTCTTCACAACATGATCACTTTTAAGAAATGTCAATATTAAGGATTTGACCCAATTAATGGAAGGGATAAAAAAAATTAACTAAGCTACAAAATGATAGACAGAATGCAAAGGCCTTAAGAAGGCTTTTTCAGTCTTTTCCTGGCAAGACGTTCAGGCTTATTTACAAAAAGCTACACCCATTTCTTTTTCAGAAAAACATGTTTTGACCTGTAAATAATTCGATCCACAAAGAGCCTTAGAATATAACAGACATTGATCACATTATTCTAAAAGCAACAGGTTTTCTTTAAATTAAACTGTTAGATTTGTAGAGTTTAGACTTGCAAGATCTACAAGGAAATCAGACTTGTATGGTGAAAGTTGGGCCAAGGTCTTTATTAGATCTTTCCATAGCTGAGACAAAGTATGGAAAGGCAAAAACTATGCTTTAGATTTTTTGTTTGTCTGAAATATCCTCCATGCATTTCTAAGTGGATAGTAACTTATATTTACTTCTGGGTAGATTTGTATTTTGTATTTATGCATTGGATGTGCTTGTATTTAAATTTTATAATATTGCAATCAATAATTCAAGATTTAAGCTTATAATAATGAATTATTAAGTAACCATTATAGAAGTTGTAGCCTCAATTTGTAAAGCCTTAAGAGCCTAAATTCTCTAGAATGTGTCATTGAGCGGCACAGTGGCAGTGTTAGCACTGCTGCCATACAACGCAAGGGACCCAGGTTCAATTCCTGCCTTGGGTGACTGTCTGTGTGGAGTTTGCAAGTTCTCCGTGCATCTGCATGGGATTCCTCTGGGTGTTCCGGTTTCCTACCACAGTCTAAAGATGTACAAGTTAGGTGGATTGGCCGTGTTAAATTGCCCCTTAGTGTCCCAAGATCAAAGAATCATAGAAACCCTACCGTGCAGAAAGAGGCCATCTGGTCAATCGAGTCTGCACTGACCACAATCCCACCCAGACCCTACCCCCATTACCTGCTAATCCCTCTAACCTACACATCTCAAGACACTAAGGGAAAATTCTAGCATGGCAATCAACGTAAACTGCACATCTTTGGACTGTGGGAGAAAACCGGAGTACCGGGAGAAAACCCATGCAGATACGAGGAGAATGTGCAAATTCCACACAGACAGTGACCCAGCCCGGAATCGAACCCAGGTCCCTGGAGCTGTGAAGCAGCAGTGCTACCCACTATGCTACCGTGCCACCCTGATGGGTAGCTTAGATGGATTAGTCATTGAAAATGTGTGGGACTATGGGGATAGGGTGGGACAGAGGCCTGGGTAAGATACTGTCAGAGAATAGGTGCAGAGCCAAATGACCTATTCTGCTCTGTAGGGATTCTATGAGTGATTTTAAGTTCTGAAAGAGGTAAGTCATTTCTGCCTTAAAATGACATGTCCATTTTATTCTGAGATATCCTTGCTTGGGCGAAATTCTCCTGGGAGAGAGGACATTATATATTAATAACAAATCTATAGCTAGCATGGATGACTAAGCTCTTACAGCGATTTGATTTTTTTTCTCAGTTGAGGATTAATGTTGACAATGGGTGGAATGCTACACCAGCAGTATTTTATGGTCCCACCAAAGTCCCACTTTGAAACAAGTCACCACATTTAACAGTCCTGTCCCTGACACAAGGAAGTTGTAAAATTCCACCCAATAAGTTTGGCTGAACCATATGCATTGAATAAATGAAGAAGAAACTTTTTCAGTGTTTCACACAACTGATGGGTAGGCTGGCAGCTCATTGGAAGATTAAGCATGTACCGCCAGCAACATTTCACCCACAAATATTAACAGATGGACAAGTTCTCTCATTGATCTTGAAATAACAGGACATGAATTTTTGCCCCTGAGTCAGGAGTGCAGAATCGAGACAATTCCAGCTTCTGCAAACCTAGTCCACGAGGAAGTGTCCCGCAACATTTGATTTTTGTTCTGTGTGATGAGTGATGATGGATGGTAGTGGGTGATGGTGGGGATGGAGGGAGGTGGGTAGTGGAAGGGGAGTTGAGATGGTTAACCATGGAAATGGTGCTGAAGTGGCATTGGGGCTGCTCGGTATGCAGGCTAGCTGAATAGAATAGCATGCCTCGATGTTCCAGCACTTTGTGATATAAAGAATGGAACAGGAAAGCCACTCCCAGTACTCACTCCTCACGCTCCCTCATGCCCATGCACTTCCATGCCCCATCCACACCAACCCATACCAGCTCATACCCCCACTCACCCCAATGGGCCTTCACATGTTCCACACATATCCCTCACCAATCTTGTATCATCTGCCCCCTCGCATCCTCCACACCGACCTAGGTTGAAATTTTCACAGTAATTTCATCGCAGTGTTAATGTAAGCCTACTTGTGGCACTGATAAATAAACTTTAAACTGTATGTTCCCACCTACTCCCATGGCCCTTCATACCTTCCATGCCAACCTATGCCGCCCCAGCTGCCCATGACCCTCAATCCTTATTTCAACCAGTGCTAACTCATGCCAACCAATGACCCCATCCACCATTCTTTATCTTTCCATTCACCATGTCAACTCACCCAGTATCACCAAGGAAAGATCTTAGAATGTATGCTGAATGGCATTGGTTGGCCATGCCCCTGACCACCTGGGGCTTCAATGACCTCCGATCCACAGCGTTGGGATCACACCAGGTGTCCAGTGATGTAGACCAGCAGTGATTCTTGCCGGCATGAGGGGGGAGGTGGCCAGGAGGCCGGAAACAGCTAATAGGATGCTAATTAGCGTCCTATTAGATACACTAATAGGACCAAAATTAAACCAATCCTATTCAAATAAGCTTTGCACCCTTACTGGGCACAAAGCTGATCCCACTGACAAAACAGGGCGGGGAATGTTGTATGTGACAACAAACCAGTTTTTGGCCTAGCATGCAATCTTACTGCCTTGCTGTGCCAGTTGGTCAGTGCAGCAAGTCAGTAAGATTGTGCACAGTATTCCAGATTCTAACCAGTTGCTGCATGTACAAGCTTTTCCTCATGTCACTATCACCTACTTTTGCCAATTACCATAAATCTGAGCCCTCTGGTTCTAGATTCTTCCACCAATGTGAACAGTTTCTCCCTTTCTACTCAAAATTTCAAATATATCTACCAAATCTCCTCCCATCTCTCTCTCCTCCAAGAAAAACAATCCCAATTTCTCCAATCTTTCTATGTAACTGAAGTTCTTCATCCCTGGAACCATTCGAGTAAATCTTATCTGCACTTCTCTAATGCCCCAATTCTTCCTAAAGTGTGGTGCCCAGAACTGGATGCAATATTTTAGCTGAGGAACCAGTGTTTTACACAGGTTTAATTAAACTTGCATGCTTTTGTACTCTGTGCTCTGAATGATAAAGCCTAGCAAGCCCCAGCCTGTCCTGCCACCTTCAATTATTTATGCACACATACACCGACATTGCTCTCTCCTGAACCTCATTGAGAACTGTAGCCCTTATTTCATATTTGGCAGAATTCTTCCAAAATTTTACATAATTTCTGATGGGAAAATCTGTGAGATTCCCACCTGCCCAGGAAACACAATCCGGATCACAATCTTTAGGCACTAAGGCAATGTTTTTTCCCCATGTGAAATACACCATACCCGAGGTGCAAGGTATCTGATTCACCCACTGAGGAGTCATCTGAAGACTTCAAGCAAGGGGTTACTCTATCTAAACAGCTCCACAGCACTTGGCCATATTCAAACCAGGAGGGTGGCAGCAAGCAGACCAGCTTCCAGCTTCATGGAGGGAGCCCTCAGTCGATTACCAGATAATATGAAGAAGGAGGTGGGCCATTCTTTATCTATGAGCTGGCAGGAGGCCCTCCAGCAAGGTGACAAATCCAGCCTGGAAGACAGTGGCAGCACTGGTCAGTGCCAGCAGCCTGACCAAGAGGAGGGGGGTTCAATGTGAAATGAAAATGAATGACTTACTATGATTGGCAAGTGTTCCTTCTGTCTTCCCTTGGCATTCTATACTTCTGTCAACTCCCAGAATGTCACCTTGAATGCATATGCCGGCTACCTCACAGAGTCCCAGCACCCAACCTCCCAGCATCATCCTCAACACTCCCCACCCCCTTCATTCACCAGGACCCATCCCTGATTAAGCGCAACACTGTTGTGTTGTCTGTGGCTCAGGGAAGCACAGATTAGTTCCATTCAGGAGGTCAATGCAAATTTTAATAAAAACAGCAGACCGGTTTGTTTTTAGGTGTGCACTGTACAGGCTTCAATTTCCCCAACTGCTGGCAGCCTGTGGAGACCCCGGTGATGTCATGGAGTGATCATGTGATCATCCTCTTGAAGGCACCATGCCACACACAGTAATTCTCTAAACACACAACAGACACATGCAGTTTTCCTCGATCCCTGACTCGTCAATTGTCCAGCTCACATTATCCCTTTTTGTGTCCAGAGAAGATTGCCCATTAAGCTAGAGAGAGAGTGAAAACGGGTGGTGGAATGCCTGAGCTGAGGCTTCTGGAGTTCACGCCATGGACCAACCCAGGGGCCCACAAGCACCTGGTGGGAGGAGGAAGCAATGGGGCACATACTGGGGATCCCACCCAGAAGATTCTCGGAGTGACCAGTGTTTCCCAACTTCCTGAAACCTGTGCTTCTCAGGGACAGCTGGCAGAACAAGGTGACCTGGCAACACCAGTGAAAGTAGGCCAGGGACTTCCAGGTCACAGCCCTCCAGCATCCGCTGGTATTGGGGCTTGGAAGGTAGTAGGCCACCTCCACTTTTGATGTGCATCCTGGGAGTAAACCAAGCTGCAGTGGGAAGGATCACAAGTGTAAGGGATTAGAGGGGCACAGAGTGGGCCTTAATCAAATATTACAATTGTACTAGTCACCTTTTAAAAGCTTCTTGTTGTTCACAACCTTAAGGCCTCACTCTCACTGACCCTCCTCCCACTGGGATAATGCTTAACCCCATTTGGACACAGTTATTCTCACAGGCACTCAATGAAAGGGAAAAGGTTAGGCCCACTCTAACCAAAATTAGCATACATCCTGGAAGGCTTCTGGCATTAATCGATAAACCCTAGACCCTCACACTAATCCTCCTTAAATGCTGAGGAAAATAAGAGATGTGGGTCCAAACCTCACTCAAACATGAGCCAGGGAGTCAGTGTGCTGGCAGCAGACAGACAGGAGTCAAACATAAACAGCAGCTGAGGAGCATCACAGAGGTTTACTCACTGTGAGTAATTTGATTTGATTTGATTTAATTTTGTCATACGTATTAGCATGCAGTGAAAAGTATTGTTTCTTGCATGCTATATAGAGAAAGCATACCGGACATTGGGAAGGAAATGAGAAAATACAGACTGTATTGTTACAGTCATGGCTAGGGTGTGGAGAAAGATCAACCTAATATGAGGTAGATCCATTCAAAAGTCTGATGACAGCAGCAGTGAAGAAGCTGTTCTTGAGTCAGTTGTTATATGACCTCAGACTTTTGTATCTTTTTCCTGACAGAAGAAGATGGAATAGAGAATGTCCGGGGTGTGTGGAGTCCTTAATTATGCTGGCTGTTTTGCTGAGGCAGTGGGAAATGTAGACAGAGTCAATTGATGGGAGGCTGGTTTGTGTGATGGATTGGGCTACATTCATGATCTTTTGTAATTTCTTGCCATCTTG
Source organism: Carcharhinus amblyrhynchos (assembly GCF_965287045.1). NCBI lineage: Eukaryota > Metazoa > Chordata > Chondrichthyes > Carcharhiniformes > Carcharhinidae > Carcharhinus > Carcharhinus amblyrhynchos. Next base: position 144,024,559 of record NC_137324.1, read on the forward strand.
GGCAGAGCAACAGTCATACCAAGTTCTGATATAATCAGAAAGAATCCTTTCTGTGGTGCATCTACAAAAGTTGGTGAGAATTGTAGCTGACATGCCAAATTTACTTAGTCTACTGAGACTTCATTATTACCATCCTGGGTGAAAGTACAGGGACTCCACAGGTCCAGCCCCCGTTGAGATGATTTTGTAGAAGATCTGCGCCCATGGTCATGGATGGGGTCACAAAGCTCTTGGAAGGAGCAACTGGAAAGCTGTTGGTCAACATATGGTCCTATTGTGTGAAGCTGGAAGTGAAGAGGGTATCTTTGATGCTTCTGCCCATGTGAACACTCATCCCACCTGGCCTCATCCTCTGGCTCCTCAAAGACCTCTCCTTCCACTCCCTCCTGGACTTCCTCCTCAACTGAAGTCATCCTCAAGATGTCATCCGCGCTGTGCCAAATTATTTTAGACACATCATATCACGGTGCACAGGATCGTCTGGGGACTGTACTGTAGGGCCCTGATGGACCTGTTGAAACATCAGAAGCACATTTTCAGCAGGCTGATGCATTGCTTTATCACAGACCAGGCATGACTGAGGCCTTTGCCTCAATCTCAGGCCTCTGCACTGTGTCATCGCCTATGACCTTAGTGGGTAGCCCTTGTCCCCAACAAGGCATCCTTGAAGCCTGGAGTGAGCCTCGAATATCTCGGGGATTTCTGGTTGCCCAAGGATAAAACTGTCATCATAGCTCTCTGAAACATGTACGCACGTGCAGGATCTTCCCTCTGGTGGTCATGGACTATCTGCACATTAAGAAAATGGAACTCTGTCCTGCTTATAAACTGGACTCTCAGATGCCATGGGGCAATAGAGCCAGAAAAGTGCCATTGATGGTCCCCTGCACCTGTGGTGCACCAGCTGTGGTTCTGAATCCTGCAGCCCTCTCGTCCTGATGTGCCTGGTCCAGGTTGAAAGTAATGGAGTCTGAGGCCCTGGCATAGAATGTATTTGTGAGCTCATAGATGACTATGAGATGCCGTGCGGGTCACCTGTTGAGCCCTGGAATGATGCCATGGCATTGAAGCTGAGGGCTGCTGAGACCTTCACGGCCACAGGAAATGAAGGCTGTCTTCCTCCATGTGGTGCCAAGTTAGCAAGAACGTTGCACAGGTCTCCCTGGTGAGGTGTAGTCTCCTGTGGCACACGTAGTATGACAGTTCCGTGAAGGGCACTCAGGTCCCGCAAACCCTCAATCTCCTTCTCCTTCAAATCTCTAGTAGTTCGGCCCTTGAGCCTGCTCTGAAGCCCCTGCTCTCCTGGCACTGGATCTTCCCTGGGTACTGCCTCTCATTGCTGCTGGAGTTTGTGCTCCCCTAGTGCTGTGATAAATAGAACTCATGATGGTCTATTAGTTTGACGAACATCAGTTTGAGGAATGTTAGAGGCACTATTAATTTCTGCAACAGGGAAAGGCAAGACTAATAAATAGATAGGAAGGAATCATTCCTACTTTGGCTACATCATCTCAAGATTTCATTGCTGTCAGACCTTTTCACTAAAGACTCCTGGACAGCAGCTCCATGAATTTTAGGCTTAGCCACCTCCCCCCACACATCCCTCCTCCCTCCACCTCGCAAACCCTGCTCCTATCAGCCTTGAACAAACTGTACTGGAGCTGGTCAGCAGGAAGTTATACATCCCTATACAAAGTGGAAAGAGATGCTCACTTCCTTCTTCCCTCTCAGATCTCAGGGCACCTGATCCCCATTTCTTATAAAAACAATAGTAATTTACACCCATGTGACATCACACTGGTAAAGGGGGAAAAGATTCAATGAGGTCTTCCTAGACATGAACCTAATCGTATCATCAGAGTGAGTTTGGGAAGATGGCAATTGAAGATCTTCCCAGCACAAGTCCCGCTTTTGAGCTCTGCTGATATTTTGGAGCCATGGCGGGATTTGCACTCATGGCCAATGTACCTGCTAAATCAGATCCATTGTCTCTTTGCATTCTTCCTACCAAAGTTTATCAACTTACACTTCTCAACATTAAAGTTCATTTGACACTTTTCCACCCATTCCACCAACCTATGTCCTTTTGAAGCTCTACACTGGCTTTCTCATGGTCCATAAGTTTCCTATCATCTACGCATTTTGAAATTGCACACCAAGGTCTAGGCCATTATATCAGGAATCAAGGAGTTCTCACACCAATGTCTGATGATCTCCACTGTAAACATTTCTCCAGTCTGAAAAATAACCATTCATCGCTACTCTCTTTCTTCAGCCAATTTCATATCCATGTTGCTACTGTCCCTTTTATTCCATTAGCTCTAACTTTGCTCACAATTCTGTTGTGTAGTATATTTAAGTATATACTGTTTATTAAGTATATTTTGTAAGTCTATGTACACCACATCAACTGCATCACCCTCATCAACCCTTTCATCAAAAAGTAAAGCAAGTTAGCTAAATACAATTTGCCCATAACAAGTCTGTGCTGGCTTTTCTTAGTTAATTCCCATTAACTCAAGTGACTTTTAATTTTATCACACATTATCATTTCTAAAAGCTGAAACGGACTAACCTGTAGTTGCTGAGCTTATCTCCAGACCCTTTTTTTGAAGAAGGATGTAACATTTGTAATTCTTCAGTCTCCCATTACCACCCCTTAGTCTACGGAAGATTAAAAAATTACAACCAATGACCCTACAATTACAACTCTCACTTTCTTCAGGATCCTTGGATGCATCATCTGCTGCCTTATCAATTTTAAGTAGGCAGCCTATCCAGTGCCCTGTCCTTTTTAAGGCTAAACAATTAATTTATTAATTTAATTTTAATCAATTTTAAGCCCTTCAGCTGTCTGGAGTACCTTCTCTTTCACCGTGACCTGGGCAGCATCTTCCTTGGCAAAGACAGATGCAAAGTGTATATTTAATGCTTCAGCCATGCCCCTGCCTCCATGCGTTAATTCCCTTTTTTGGCCCCTAATTGGCCCACACCACCTTGGCCACCTTTGTATTAGTTAAATTTCAATATGAAACTTTTGGATTGCCTGCTATGATATCTATCAATCCTTTCTCACACTCTCTCCCTTATTTGCTTTGTCATATCCTTTCTGAATGTTCTATTTTCAGCCGGTTGCTCAATTGTATAATTCACTGAATCTGTCACAAGTGCACTTTGTTCTTTTTCATTTCTCTTTCAGAATCCAGGGTGCTCTGGATTGTTTTTCTACCTTTCCCGTCTTCTTGAACATTTTTTTTTAAGCCAGCTCATTGTTCATTTATGGTTTTACTGACCAAACTTTGCTTCAGTCTTTCCTGAGTCATTCTTAACCCATTGAAGTTGGCTTTACCCCCCGCCCCCTGTTAATTATTTTTACTTTGGATTGCTCCTTGTTGTTTTCTATAGTGTTATGTATGCAGGGCATAACCCCTTTATGAGGATGATTCAGGTGACCTGGGGTGTGGAGTGACCTGCCTGGGATTCTGCCCCTACTGCTGTCAAGGGCTGGAGTGTGAGGAGTACAGTTCATCAATAAACCTTATTGTTCCTGAGGCTTGCCTTTCCGTTTGCCTGCATTGGATCTACCTCACCCCCCCCCCATCCCCCTCACAGTCTCAGACTTAACACAAATCTTATGATACAATCAATGATTACTTTTCCCTAAATGTCCCCCTTGTGCTACTTCATTCATTTCAAACATATCATTCTGAAGAACCAATGCTTCCTTCTGGAAAACTCTCCTGAACACATTCCATACACCTGGCCCTCTCTGCACTCCCTAAAACCTGCTTGCCTCCATTGATAATCAATCAGCTTTGGAATAGAGAGGACACTATCTATTCTTTCAGTTTCCTGCAGTTGCAAGGCCAGCCTTCTAACTGGCCTGCCTCCACACCCACACCCTGCCTGCACTCCATCAGAGCTCAAAAACTGCATTTGAACCTGACTCTTGGGTGAGAAAGCAAAATCCTGGGCAAAGTCAAAGGTAGAAACTACAAAAATGTGGCAGTCACATTCTTCACAAAATTTACGTCTTTAATGCTAATTCAATGTCACTAATTTAAATTCAAACACTATTTACACTGACAATCTCTCAGGGGAACATGCTTTCCATCTGCATGGGTGATTATGTCTACCTGGGGTTTCTTTACTAGTTACCATATCTCCCCTGATGCACATTTCTTACAGTATAATGATCACACCGATGACAATGATTGACTCAACCACATCTTCTGATCATCATGGTTTGTTTCTGAAAATATGTAAAGTGCTTGATTTGATCACTTCCAAATCCCCAGTCCATGAATTGTCCATTACCACACAAGGAAATATCCCCATTCTGTTAGGTGTTTCAATCATTATCACACTAAGTTGTTTTGATGGGGAGAACATTGGGCTTATCTGTGTTATCGGATTGGTGAATGGGTTTTACCCTTTGTAACAGTTTTGAGATTGATATTTCCAAAGGATGTAGGACCTGTTCCAGACGTGGTGGATTCAGTCATTATTTTGTTCAAATAATAGCTTGGCCACATGAGTTTAAAGGCCACTTAAATTTGAACAAATACATGCCATTGTGTGGTTTGATTATTCCAGCCTCTTCCTTGGTTAGCACATTCTTGAAGTCAATCCATCGTGTCTGTGTCTCTGTTTGAATAATTTCCCTCAAGCCTGCAGCTTGTTTTAAAAGTTCAGTTAAAAGTCCCATTGGTCCCTAGGATACGAAACGGGGACAATTTTTGATGATTGGTCAATTTACAAACTGCCTTGCAGTTGCTTGATGCTTTAACATTGATTTGCTTTCAGTGAAATGTGTTCTTGCCGCAGGACTGCCTACACAACCCAGATATCACCAGGGATCAAGTGCTTCACTGAGAATTTCAGTGTCCAATCACCATATTCCCTCACTGGAAAATCAAGATGAAAATAGTTCCCTGGTATCATCTTGGCTGAAATCCATCCTTTGAATGGTTGCGCCTGAGTTGAGACAGATACATCTTACACCATCTCTCACCTCCATTTGAACTCAGACTGCAATTTAAAAGGAACATAGAATGAGTGTTTCTACTCAAAGTGCCAAGTTACAACCCAAAGTTAAAAGTGTCTTTGAGTGCTTTAAGAACAATGACATGAAGCTTTGCTTGTTAAATTTGATCTCTGAATTCAAATTAAAGTTCAAAATGTCCAAACGCAGAGCTATTAATGTGAATTTTAATAGCTGAAGGCATTCTTTGTTATGTTTATCAATTTTTCAAACAGATGAAATTGTGGTCTTCTATCTTTCCTGTGCTGAGATTAGATATCTTAAAAGATGTCACATGGGGAGAGAGGTGATGCTAAATGGATTGACATATTGTTGCTTTTAATGAGCACTAATATATTGTCATAACACATCATTGAGAAATGCTAGTGATTAACTTCACTGCCATTTTGCGCAAGAAATTATGGGCCTGAGCCAGATAGCCCCTGTTAAAAATGACTGCAAAATTAATAAGATGTTTTCAAAATGTATTGTTCAGCACTAGCTGTGACAAGGTTTCATTAAATGTGTACTGTTGCCTGTGGTGCACCAAATCGAATGAGCAAATAAAGGCACACTTCGGCAATGTTGTGTAAATGACAGACTGGAGGTTGACAATAATATTTAAATTTAGAATAGCTTTCTGATGACTCAGAACCTGGCATTACAGAGTCATAGAGCAGAAACTTGTGCCTTCCCCATTGGTGCAGTAGGCATTTAATCAGGTGGGAGGTTGATAGGTGGATTCCTCTCTGTCTGCAGCATGAACAAAAAACAAATTTTAGCATGTTTGCTTCATAGAATCTCTGTTCTGCAGAAGAAGCAATTTGGCCCATGAAGTTTGTGCTAAATCTCTTGTAGAGTATCTTATCCCTGTAACTGCACACTTTTACCATGCTAATCCATCTACTCTATACATCTTGGGCCACTAAGGGGCAATTTAGTATGGACAATTGACCTACCTTGCGCATCTTTGGACTGTTGGAGTACCTGAAGGAAACCCACAAAGAGATGGAGAGGACATGCAAACTTCACATAGTCACCCAAAACTGGAATTGAACCTGAGTCCATGTCACCAAGAGGCAGCCATGCTAACCATTGTGCCACCATGCTGCCCTGGTATTTCTGGTGTGTAACTTGTGTCTTCTATTGCGAAGACATTCTGCTATTTCTTCATTTCCTGTGCTAATTTTTCGTGTCTTTCTGTCTAACCAATGTTTACTTTAGCTACTGTCTTCCCTTTTATATCTTTGTAAACACTCTTACAATCCGTTTTTATACTCCTGGCTAGTTTACAGGCACAAGCTCCATGCATCATCTGAACCTGAAGGAATGTAATTCAATTTTTCACTTTTTTGTGTCGTATTAATTACGATACACAGTGAAATGAGCCCTTTTTAGTGAGGAAGGAGAGGAATAGAGAAGTTCTGAGAAAGGAAGGTCAACGGTATCCTTGTACGTTCCAGGGAAGCATGCTGTTTTTCCTGGCACACAAGGAAGGATTGCATATAAACTGACCTTGCCTTCCCCTCACCACTCCATAATTGAGATGCCAAGGTTGGCCCTGTGTAAATTTACCAAATATAGAACTTAAGTTTTGCTGTGACACTGATAGCAATATCAGGTAGCACTTTTAAGAGTTAAATTGGATCTTCACCTCCTACACCCATCCCGCATAGTTATCCACCAAAAATGTCACAGTTTGATTCTCTCAACATATTCTATTCATGGCACTGATAGTTTTCTCACTGTTCTTGTCCCATAGAAGAGATTGCAGAACACCCAGAGTGAAGCACCAGGTCATCCTGACCATTGTGGAGGAGGATGTACTGGAGACATCAAAATAGGTTATTAGTGAGTGAGAGATAGAAGTCTCCCAGATATCTGGTGACAGAATTAGATATGTCAGACAATCATATGGCATTGTTTCCCATGACAGGGGGCTATCTTATCTGATTTTACATTGTTTAATGACAGGATGTTACGCTCACCACCAGGAAAATCTTCCACGTTATGTATTGGTGTCAAGCTGTTCACTCTACTGCTACTAGGGAGGCCTGTTTACACTTGCATCAGTGCCCCAAATGGCCCTTCCTGAGCCACACAAACCAATCTTCCTCCTTGAATCTGAAAATCTCTGAGGAGTGATTTCCCCAAAAACTGTAACACTCTGTATTGATTTTCAATTGTTGTTTCATTTTCCTGAATCTTCTAACTCTATCAGATTTTGTATTTGTTTCTCCATTTAGCTGCCACTACTGCTGGCAGCTTCTAGCTCTAACTGGTGGCCATTCTGTCCACTCTGAACTTCCTGGGCTCAGTCCTCAGTGCTCTCCTTCATTAATGCTATTTCCAACATCTTTTAAAAATTAATTTTAGTTTTTGCCAGCAACCTCCACTGTATAGCCTCATCATTTGCTCAACAGACCAGCTAATTTCTCAGAATGTCATTTAGTGTTGTCCCAGAGGCGTAATGTTCTGCAATTTGCCTAAACTTTGTTATGTATGTTGCAATGGCCTCCCTTGGAGCTCTCCCAATGGACTTGAATTTAAATCATTGCAATATTATGGAGGCTTTGGATGGCAGTGCCCTTTTACAAAAATCTACAATCTCTGCAAATGAGCTCCCATTGGGTGCATTTGGGGATGTTAGACTACAGATAACTTATAGTTTTGGTCATATATGCACTTAATAATAGTGCCTTGTTCTTTTCCTCCTCCTCTGTTCCTATTTGCTTTGAAGAAATATTCTATGCTAAATTCACTCTTCTGCAGAGGATTGACGGGATCTGCTTTCCCAAATACAGGCATCTCTATTCTACTTTGCAAGTTTTGACTCCCAATGGACTATGTTCTGTGCTAAAGATCATGTAAACACATGTGTTGCTTTTTACCTCATCAAGTGTAGTAATTTGGCTCCACCAGTTAAGAACAAACTATTAATGTTCACTAACAAATGTTCACTAACAAACCGATGATGGCGATTCAGCACTTCCAGAAATGACTCTGGGATGTAACTGCTGGGACAAGCCCAGACAAGTTGGAGTGAAACTCCAACTCCACTCCCAATTGGTCGGCCCAGGTAATGTGACCCTTTCGGAAGATTGGATCTTAAAGGGGTCAGGCACCACAGTCCTGCTGCTGCTGCTGCTCCTGGTGTTTCTCTTGCTCATCTTGTTCCTCATCATAGTTCTGAGAGAGAGCTGCTTATCATCTTTCTCTATGTAGACATGTGTGAATTCTTTCCTCTTAATTCACCTAACACCCTCCGGTTCCTGAATCTTTTTACAATTTTTATAATTTTCAGAATATTCTTACCACATTATTCACCACATAATGGTGAATCATGTCGGGGCGGCACGGTAGCACAGTGGTTAGCACTGCTGCTTCACAGCTCCAGGGACCTGGGTTCGATTCCCGGCTCGGGTCACTGTCTGTGTGGAGATTGCACATTCTCCTCGTGCCTGCATGGGTTTCCTCCAGATGCTCCGGTTTCCTCCCACAGTCCAAGGATGTGAGGGTTAGGTTGATTGGCCATGCTAAATTGCCCCTTAGTATCCTGAGATGTGTCGATAAGAGAGATTAGTGGGTAATAAATATGTAGGGATATGGAATTAGAGCCTGGGTGGGATTGTGGTCGGTGCAGACTCAAATGGGCTGAAGGGCCTTTATCTTCATTGTAGGGTTCTACATTACAATGGTATACAAATGCTTAGCTCACTGAGAATCAAATACTTCGATTGGTTTGTTTTCTTCCAACACCTGTTGCTGGGCTATATTTATTGATCTTGCATTTATGCCTGTCTGGTGTCTCAAAGCAAGCTGTGCTTAGACATAAGAACATAAGAACATAAGAAATAGGAGCAGGAGTAGGCCATCTAGCCCTTCGAGCCTGCCCCGCCATTCAATAAGATCATGGCTGATCTGTCGTGGCTCAGTTCCACTTTCCCGCCCTCTCCCCATAACCCTTAATCCCTTCTCTTATCAAAAACCCATCAACCCGCTTCTTAAAAATATTTAGCGAGGCAGCCTCCACCACTTCAACGGGCAGAGAATTCCAGAGAGTCACCACCCTTTGAGTGAAGAAGTTCCTCCTCAACTCCGTTCTAAACCACCTCCCCTTTATCTTGAGGCTGTGCCCCCTAGTCCTACTGTCCTTTCTGAGCGGGAAGAGCCTCTCCACCTCTATCCTATCCATCCCATTCATCATCTTATACGTCTCAATGAGATCTCCCCTCATTCTTCTAAACTCTAACGAGTACAAGCCTAGTTTATTCAGCCTCTCCTCATAGCTCAATCCCCTCAACTCCGGTATCAGCCTAGTAAACCTCCTCTGCACTCCCTCCAGGGCCAAAATATCCTTGCGCAGGTGCGGCGCCCAAAACTGCACACAGTACTCCAGCTGCGGCCTCACCAATGCCCTATACAGCTGCAGCAAGACCTCCCTACTTTTATATTCAATCCCCCTCGCTATGAAGGCCAGCATCCCATTCGCCTTCCTGACCACCTGCTATTTGAGCTAGTAGGACCTATGGGACTGAGGCAGTTAACAGCATTGTTGGCAGCAGTTCAGGAAATTACCATATACCATTGAGTTTGGCTTGCTGCCTCTTTGCAGATTTATTCTTTTGAATTAAAATAACCGAGCACAGATAAAAGGAATAGTTGCCATAGTAGCAGAGCTGTTTTATGATTAGCTGAATGGACTTAGAGTAGGAAATTTATCATTTTTAATACCTGTAACAAAAAAGACTGTTGTCTCAGTACTTTGAAAGTAAGGAGAGTATAACTAACACATAATAATTAGGTGGGCTAGATTCCAGATACAGATTTGATAGGCTTCCAGGCACTGAAGAATCTGATCCTGTCTATATTACAAATAAAGCTCAGAATGTGGAAGATTTTAAGTGAATAAGCAGTATGAAAATATTATTGACTGAAATGTAAAATAATTCATTTTGTTTTTGATTTATCAAAGTTGAATGAAGTTAGATAAGGGAATTCTAAATCTGTTTCATTGTTATTTGGGATTTGTGATCTGCCCTTACTAGCTCAAAACGAGATGGACAGGACAGAAAATTGGTGTATCTGCCTTATTTTCATGATCGTAGCGTGGTCCCGCTCCCACACTGAGCTAATCTCTTTAGTATTGTGATAGACTCTACATTCTACAGGGAACCACAAAGCTTTCTGAAGAAACAACATACTCAGACAGCCTTCCATTTTTAAAAGCACAATTCCTATAACAGGGAAGTTGCAGCTATGAGTTAATTATTGGCTTCTGGATAATCACATTGAAGTAATGTAGGCAAAGGAAGTTGGCACAAGACACCAAATAAAGTGATCCCCATTCAGTGGTTGGGATTTTCTGGCCCCATCATAGTGCGTTCCATCATGAGATATTCTGCAGTCCAGCCACTGACTTTCAGCATGACCAGATGATCCCACTCATTGATGCCACCCTGGATCCATTGGTCAGACAGGTGGAAGCCAGGAAGGAGGTGCAGGAACCTTCACAATTGAACCTCAAAACATCAGAGCAGCAGTTGGCGTGGCCAGTTAATGACCAGAGTGTGGCACCCAGGATATGCCACAATGCAGAAAGATGTTTAATAGCTTCACTTGTGCTGTCATGCTGAATGAATGCACATCGGATCTCCCTCCACATCAGCCACCTCTCACACTACTCAGAGGAACATAAAAACTAAGAGCAGGAGCAGGAAATTCAGTCCCTCAAGATTGCTGTGCCATTCAGTACAATCATGGCTGATCTCATCTCAGCCTCATCACCACCTTCCTGCCCATGCTCCATAACTCTTCAATCCATTACTAATTAAAAATCTGTCTGTCTCCCCCTTTAATTTTCTCAATGTCCTGGCATCCACTCTGGGCTAGCGAATTCCACAGATCCACGATCCTTTCAGAGAAGTAATTTCTCCTCATCTCTGTTTTAAATCTGTTACCCCTTATCCTAAAACTATGACCTCTTATTCTAGATTGCCCAACAAGAGAAAGCATGCCTACTTTGTCAATACCTTTTATCTTCTTATATACCTCAATCTCCTCTCATTTGTCAAAACTCTAGAGAATACAAGCCTAAACAGTTCAATCGCTTTTCATAAGACAGACCCTTCATCTCTGGAATCAATCCAGTGAACCTCCTGTGAACTGCCTCGAATGCCATTATATCCTTCCTCAAATAAAGGGACCAAAACTGTATAAAGTACTCACCAATGCCTTGTATAGTTGCAGCAACACTTCCTTACTGCTATACACTGCCCCTTTGGTTATAAATTCCTAAATTCCATTTGCTTTCTTTATTACCTGCTGTACCTGCATCCATGGGGCATGAGGTGGGCCTGGTTAGATTGGCGAAGACTCAATGGGCCGAATGATTTTCTTCTGCACTGTGGAGATTCTATGAAGAACACTAGTCTGTGTATCTACACCACATGGACTGCAGCAGGGGGCATTGCACTGGGGCTAATCCTGCCCCAGTTCTTATTTGCCCTCATGTTGTTTACTGGAAAGCAAAATCAAAATGGGAAATCTGGCTGATAATTTTCCTTTTCTCCACCCCTGATTACTCAGAGCCTTTCATTCCCCTGGATGAGATTACGTAGATTAACCCACACTGCAAATCTTTTTTCTCTTTCCGTCACTCCCTTTTCCTTCCTCTCAGTTTCACAGACCGAGATTAAAATGCAATTATTTTTACTGAATAACATTAAAAAATTCTAAAACATTTCTGATTTCAGCAATGTACTTTATGGCTGGTGAACAATGAGGGAGGGCCCTCTCCCAACCTTTCCTCCCTAATATCTCCTTTTAACAGCAGCATTCCACACACACTGTAAATTTTGGGGTATATTTCCTGATTAACGCCGTATTGGTATAAAGATTTAATGAGCTTGTGCCAAATTTCCATCTGTGCAGTAACTCCTCTGGCCATTCAGCACTAGCACCAGAATAGAGCTATTCAGAAAATAAAGGCCATTATATGGAACACAATGGTAGGTTCACTTAAACAATTAAAGAGTACAACCGACAAAGGTATTCAGGTTCACGATTCTCACTCTGACTATAGTGCAACTTTGGGCAGCAGATTCCTACAATCACCGGTCCTGTCAAAGCCCTCATGGAGGCTAAAAAAAGAGGGAAAAGCAATTCTCCAAACTCAGAAAGTATAGACTTTCACCCAAGACCCAGTGAAGCAAATTGTAAGAGACCATTACTACCCTCTTTATTCAGAGGATAGTAAGGGTATGGAATGCCCTGCCTGCAGCAGTTGTGGACTCGGCAACTTTAAGGGCATTCAAATGGTCATTGGATAGGCATATGGATAACATTGGAATAGTTTAGCTTGGAGGGTCATTAGATTGGTTCCACTGGTCGGCGCAACATCGAGGGCCGAAGGGCCTGTACTGCGCTGTAATGTTCTATGTTCTATGTTCTATTCTGCGACTCATGCACATGGACACCCAGACCCCTCTGCACCAAAGCATCCTGAAATCTCTCTCCATTTGTGCCAAAACAAAAGGAGGGGATAAGGCTAAGAAAAATCTGGGAAAAGAGTGAAGTGGACGAAACCACAAAACCCAAAAAAAACTTTGTTGATGAATCCTCTATGATGGAAGATGAATGTAAGAAACAGGGAGTGGTATCTTTGTAGAAGACTACTAGGACAAACCTTGGGTTGAAGTAGCTTTAAAACTGCTAACTGAATTTAACACCGTGGCTGCTAAGTTAACAATGGGATCATATGTGGTTAGCTATCCTAACGGGTGAGGCAAATTTCCCTCACCTGTAATATATATTTAGACAGTATGTCAGTATGCAACAGTCTAACTGATTTCTTATCACTATGGGATAAAAAGAGGGTTTGCGTAAGCTGATGGAAAACCTCGGCCATCCACGCCCCTTTTAAACATGTTATCCAACAGCTCAAGGACAGGGGTATGGAATAGTTAAAGTGAAAGCACACCACAAATCCTTCCCACCAGGAACATACAAGCAGACAAATTAACAAAACAAAGTGCCGAAGAAGAAGAACCACAGCAATCCCCAACAGACAAAAAAGTAAATGCAGTCACTGTCAACCAGTCTAAAATTAAAGAGCTTATATAGGTCCAAGGTAGTGATAAGGATTGAAAGTAGACCTGAGAGGGAATATATCCTGCACCATACAACAAATGGAGGGTCAAGATACAACTTAAAGACAGGCTCAAGATCGGATAGTGCATGATGCGGACCCAAGACCGTAATCAGATAATATACCAGTACATGATATTCAGAGACACGAAGGGATAGAAACAGCCACAGAACAAATCAAAGATGGAAATACTCAGTGGATTTGGCAACATCTGTTGAGAGAGAAACAGAATGAAAAACAGGCCCTAAAATCTGAGCTTTCCAGCGTTAGATTTTGGGGGATGCATAGCAAATCCTTCTCTGAGTTTCACAGACAAGGGTTTTCACAGCAATTGCCCCGTGAAGTTAATTTCCTTTGGACAATTGCACTGCACTGGGAACCATCTGGTAATGCGATTTAAATTGCAAATTTCAGATGATTCTGCCAGAGCTACACAAATAGTTACTCAGAAAAAGTTAGAAGAACTAAAACCTCTTCTGCATAATTATATTAAACACCAAGACAGACTTCTGACTACCAAGACCAGCCCATAGATTTTCCCTGATAACCCAAGGGCCCCCACCCCCACCCCCACATCTCCAAATGCCACCCCAGCTCCCCAACAGTTTTCATCACCATCCTAACCCCAAACAATCCCCTCCCTGACTACAGAGCCAACCAGACCTGAACAGACTCTCTCCACACCACCTTGGAGCAGTACAAAGGAACAAAGTACAAAGGAAACTTAACAAACATCAAATTAAAATGTGATTATTCAGGTCAATCATGCACCCCATTCCCTGCAGTGCCCAACGAGCGCGAAAGGCGTCAACTGCGCCTCCCTGGCCTGTGAATTATACTGGACCCTTTAAACCTACTTGCTTTACAGCAGCTAGTGTGGTAAAAAGGGCGCGTGGCACATTTGAATCAACCCGAGCTGGACTGCACTGGGGCCTATGAGGACTCTTTCAATGCAGGCCCAGTGGTCAGAAGTTTCGGTGCAGTTTTCAAGAGCAGGTGTGTGGCATTCTCTCATTTTGTGGAGATGCTGGTGTTGGACTGGGGTAAGCACAGTTTAAACCCCTTGGACTTTAACCTGGTGTTGTGAGACTTCTTACTATTCTCTCGCTTTAGCAGGCCTTCTCTTTCCATCTCTAGTTGGAAGTTATGGCCCAACATATAAGGTCAGCCAAAGTGTTAAAACTATTTCTGTCTTAACAGATGCTGTCAGGTCTGCTAAGCATTTCTAGCATTCGTATTTTTATGTCAGGTTTCCAGGAGTAATGTTACAATTGGTGAAAGCTCTGGTTAAACTGCATCCGGTGTATTGTGTTTAGTTGTTGGAGCCACACATTTGGAAGTCTAAATTAGCCTTGAAGAAGTTCCAATACACATTCAGCAAATTGATACAAGGACTAAATTGCTTAAAATGACAGGTAACCTAGACTACCTTTGTATTTCACTGAGTAAATATTAATCTAATTGAGTTTGTTAAGATGATTAAATTATTGATGTGAGTAGGAAATACTTCCCCCGATGAGGAGCCCAGAAGACAAAGTAATGTTAAAATTAAAGGTGGGCATTTCGGTAGTAATACTAGGAAGCATTCCAAAGAACAATAGACATTTTGAACTATCAAAAAGATATTGAAGCTAAGATAAAAATGTGCTAACTGTGACTGATTAATTTTCATTAGGCAAGGTTATTAGGGGATAAGAAAAGAGACAAGTAAGTGGAGTTAGAGTTTGCATCAGGCATGGTCTAATTGAATGGTGGAATTGACTGGAAGAGAGAATGGTCCATTTCTGTTTCTGTGTTCCTCTGAATGTTTTGCAGCCTGGAGTTTCTGGTTTGCTTTTGGGACTTGTCAGTTCTTTCCATAAAAGAGCTATACAATGCACAATGCCAACATTGGGATAGACTTCAGATGTGGGTAAAACTGTAAGAGCCTTCCATGAATTCTCTGATGATTTATTGCTGAGAAGGTCTCTATTGCTTGCTGCTAAATCTTTGATGCATTTGTCAGTTCAATCACTGTATTCATTATTCTACCTCCATTGTTTTGCAAAATTATTCTGACTTTATTACATTTCACTTTAATGTCAAAATTTTAACACTTTTGCCAAATTCTCTAGCTGTTCATGCCAACAGAATTCTCTGATCCTGCTGGAGGTACACCAGCTGCCGTGGGTTTCCCAACGGTGTGGAATGGCTTCAATGGAAATTCCCATTGACAGCAGCCAGAACAGAGTTCACCACCACCGGCCAACAGTACACAGCCTCCCAAGAAAATGAGGAAAGGCCGGAGAATCTCACCCTTTAAATACCCTTGCTCTATTCATTAACATTGCTCCCTTTCTCATTGCAATACTAAAAATAGAAGTGAACCTGTTTCTTCGCATTAGAAACTTCTCTTTAAATTTACATTAGTTGTTTGTACTGAAGTCTTCAGAAGGGATTTCCATTCTAATTTTTTTGGAAACAAATGGGCCCAAAATAGATAATGAAAATTGTGTGTAACTGTACAGATATAAATTGAACATTTTTATCAGGTGCTTTAGCTTGTACATTAACCTGGTTATTTTAACCTGTTCATTAAAACAGCTGACAAACATTTCATACCATTGCATATTTGAAGCTTGTTTAATACAGTTCAGCTGCTGCTCATGGCCAATATCACTTCATTTGTGCCCAGTTTTGGGGTGCTAGATTTGTTCTGAATCTATTCCATTTGTCACTTGATCGCCATGTGCAGTGGCCATGCTTATCATTACTGTCATGCACAGATGCAACTACAACAGGTAGATCAGTGACAATAAGGTCACGTAGTTTTTCTTATGTTGCTTCTCACAGCACTGTTGCTCAAGTCTGGCTCCCTTTTTGTTTTTCTGAAGAACCTTTTATTGATGTTTTGTTTGCACTTCAGTCCGACACTCCTGATCTACGGACACCTGGTGCGGAGAGGGGAGGGGAGGGATGCCAAACTCCTCGTGAACCTGCTGCTGGGCCTGGCGAAACACGCCATTTACAGGTCCAGCTGCGGGCGATCGAGGGAGTCGTCCATCCCGACTGTCTGCCCCTCTACCGCGGCTACATTCGCGGCCAGGTGTCCCTGGAAAGGGAGCATGAGGTGTCCACAGGCACAGTCGATGCCTTTCGCACCCGCCGGGCACCCCAGGGGCTGGGGTGCGTTATAGACCTCAACAATCACATTTTGATTTGATATGTCTTAAGTTTCCTTTGTACTTTTGTTTTTTGTTCGGGCTATTTGACTTCCTTTTGAGGAGCTGCCCCTTTTTACTTTGCCCTAATTTAATTTGAGTTTGTCTATTTGGTTTGACCCTAAAAGAGGACAGGGTACATTCTGTCTCCTTATCACCTTTACTACTTGCTTCGATTCCTCCAACATGGAATTCTGCACAAGTTGTTCCACATGTCCATCTCTGACCTGCAGCCAATCTTTGTTGGAGGGACCACATAATCAATGTCCGAAATTAAATGTTGCCCTAAAAGCTCTGTGAAGTAGGAACATTTCAGGTTACACCAGTTGCATTTGTAACATTTGAGAATTGCAATATTGATTCCACTGACTCAACCAAATTATCAAAACATTATTTGTTCATGTTTTATAAGCTTTCTTCAATAAGCCAGTTTTATAAGCTTCCTTTTGAAACTTTGAACATTGCTCATCAACAAGATTTTTCCAAGTACAAGTTATCATTTCCTCTCCGTATGTAGCAATGTATGCTGCTGTGTGAAATGCCATTAACTTACTCAACTGGAAATGCATTCTCTGGATGAATGCATGGTATTCATCAGTGCCAGATAATGTATGTGAATGTTTGCTATTCAAATACTTGCTATAGTCCTTTTATACTGAAATAGCTGACACTTTATGTAAAAGATTGGCATCTCAATATATCCTTGGACATTGGACTGATGGATTGTAGAGTAACTCTAACTCTTTAAGGGTGGCTTTTGAACCCAGTGTAATTCCTTCCATCCTCAAATCAACACCCATGTTACCAGAATTCTTTCAGAGCAATTAATATTCTGATGATGTACTTCAGTAAAAATGGAAGTATTGCTGGACCTGCTTCTTGGGAATGAGATGGAACAAGTGGATCAAGTGTCAGTAAGGGAACATATAAGGGCCAACGATCATTGTATCATAAGGTTTAGGTTGGCAACAGGAAAGGACCAGGAATAAAGAACAAATTTGGCATACATAAATTCTAATGAAAGATCAGCAGGTCAAAACTGTAATTGAACAATGGACTATCTTTAAACAGGAAATAAGGGTGCAGTCAAGATCTATTCCCAAAAGGGGAAACAAATCCAGAGCTCCTGGATGGAAAGTAAGATTGAGCAGATACAAGGTTCATATGACTGGTATCAGATAGATAATAATTAGGAACCAGGTTCAATATAAAAAGCTCACAAAGGAACTGAAAAAACAAGTAAGTGAAGCAAAGAGAGGATATGAGAAAAGGCTAGTGGTGAGTGGTGAAAGCAGTGGGTGAGCGGGGGTCCGTTATGGTGATGAATGCATGGAGGTAAAGGGCTTTGCTGAGGTATTAAATGCTTACTTTGCATGTGTAAAAAAAGAAGAAATTGCCTCAGTCATGGTGGAAGAGTAGGCAGTTGAAACACATGATAGGTTAAAAGTTGATAAAGAGGTGGTATTAAGCAGGCTAACTATACTTAAAGTTGACAAATCACCAGGACTGGATAAATGTATCAAGGGATACTGAGAGAAGCAAGGGTAGAATTTGTGAAGGCACTAGCCATAATTTTCCAATCCTTAGTTACAGGGAAGTTGCCAGAGAACTGGAGAATTGCAAATATAACATCCTTGTTCAAACAAAAAAGTGTAAAGATAATCCTAGCGGCTACAAGCCAGCTGGTTTAATCTCAGTGATGGGGAAGCTTTTAGAAGCAATGGGCAGGTGGGGACCTCATCATCTTTCTGCCTCCACCCCAACTAAAATCATGGAATGAAAGCCCATGGACTGCCTTCCCACCCACTCCCAACTGAAAGCCATAAAATGGGCAATTAATTAAGGGTTTCTTCCCACCATCACTGGCATTAACCCACTGGCAGGTGAGACTGTCACCGCACAGGAAGCACAACCTGTGCGGGTTATTGTTGTCTCCCAGAAGGGGTCCCTTGTTTTAAAGGCATTCAAGGAAACTGGCATTTGGGAAGACTACCCTACAACCCCTCCCCTATGACCTTTACTGCACAAAACCCCTCCCACCATCACTTATCTCTGGCCTTACTCTATGATTCAGTTCCCCCAGCAGATGTCAATCCAGCAACAGTATTGTGTCTGGTTCTGGGTACCACACTTTAGGAAGGCTGTGTAGACATTACTGGGGGTTCAGAAAAGATTCATGAGACGATTTTAGAGATGAGGAACTTACATAGAGGGATTGAAAAATTTGGGCTGTTTGGCTTGGAGAAGAGAAGGTTGAGAGGAGTTTTGAGAAAAGCATCTAAAATCATGTGGCATCTGGACAGAATAGATTGAGAAATTCCCATTGGTGGAAAGATTAAGAACCAAAATTATGAATTCGATAGGGTCTCTTAAGAGGCTTTTGGATAAGTACATAGAACTTAGTAAGATAGAGGGTTATAGGTAAGCCTAGTAGTTGGGGACATGTTCAGTGCAACTTGTGGGCTGAAGGGCCTGTTTGTGCTGTAGTTTTTCTATGTTCTATGTTCTATGTTCAAAAGACACAGATTTAAAGTATATGGCAAAAGAAGCAATGATGACATAAGGAAAAACTTTTCACTTAGTGAGTTGTTAGCGCATGGGATTGCAGTGGGGCAGGTTCAATTGTTGCTTTTAAAAGGGAATTAGATTGTTATCATAAAGGGAATATTTGCAGGTCTGTGAGGGGTGGCACTCCGAATTGCTCTTGTAGAGAGTCAGCAGAGATACAATAGGCCGCATGGTATCTTTCTGTGCTGGGGGGGTAGTTTTCTGCCCCCACTTTCAATCGATGATGGGGGCATAACCTGGCACTGCCCAGGCACTGTTCCCCTGGCACTGCCCAAGCAAGAAGTCATTACTGGGGACAGTGCCTGTGCGGGTGCACCCTGGGGTAGGAGTGTCCTGTATCATGGGAGGTAACGGTTCTCTGGGATGTTTCTGCTTCCATTTTTATTTTTTATTTCTCTTTCTATTTTAGTGTTATTTCTATTTTCATGTTTATTTTTCTCTTTTCAGGACCCTCTTTAACACTTTGAAAAGGGTGCCGTGATCTGTCAGAAGCAGATGGTTTGAAAATATCCAGGAAAAAGCAGCTGCCCTCTGTGTTCCCTGCCTGAGACAACACTGAAAAAAAATCTCAAAATTCCCCTCAGTACTTCCTTTGTAGACTGCATAACTTTATTATTCAAAGCAGATTCCAGTTACCTGGAACAAGATGAGAAAGTAAGATTAACAAGCAGCTGTGGCCTTGTTAGAGAAAGATGTTTGTGCTCTATGCCAGCTGCAAAAGATCTTTGGACACATCTCATAAGTGACACCTTTCATTAGGTATTACCTGTGGTCACTGCAAACACAAACCTAGCACTGCATTCTCTCTTTACAGAGACAAAAAATATGGCCTATCTAGACATTTGTCCCTCACAGTCAGCCAGCCCTTTCTCCTGTTTTGGAAACAATCTGTTAGACCTTTTCCAAGACACCCCATCTGCTTTGCCAAAGTCCACATTACACAGAAATACAGCTGTGCTAGCAGTTCTTCATTTAACTACACTGCATGTCAGCGTCTTGTTTTTTTTTGCCACCCTACTTCTCTCTGGTCTCTGAAATAGCCTCCCTTTTCAATTCTAATATCCCAAATCTCTTCCCCAATTTCTCAGTAGCAGGAAGGTGTAAAGTTTCTGACTATTGGCTTCCCCCAGGAACTTTTGAAGACTGCAGTGACTCATATCTTGGGGCAACTGAGAGAAAACCAACTGAATCTATTTTCTATGTTGCAAAGGGGCAAGAAGACCTTGTGGGAGGGTTGGCCTCTGATGGACGCAGGGAGGAACACCCCACACCTTGGGCTGGCTACCAGCCTGAGCACTGAAAGATGCTGTCCTGCGTGTTTGGGTTAGGGTCTCTCCTGCTGTGGGTTATATCTCAGTTAGATAAACCCCTAAAGTTGCCATTCAATGTCCAGTTAAGGGCTCAATTGGCCCATGGGTTGGTGGCTTTCCAACGCTTCTCCTGCTACTGATAAAATTACGGAAAGGAGCAGTTGCAGGCAGGTAGGCATTGAGAGCTGCCTAATTTTATGGCCCACTCCTAGCCTTCCTCTATAACCCAAGCAGCCAGAAAACCCTTTCGATCATCTCTGGGGTTTGTGCATATTTTGATTTATTATTGTTGGATGTATTAGTATACAGTGAAGAGTATTTCTTGCATGCTACCCAAACAAAGCATACCTTATGTAGAGAAGGAAAGGAGAGAGTACACATGTAGTGTCCAATGCTCTAGGAAATCCTTCTTATAAAAATGCAAGTGAGATTGGGGTCCCAAGATTGCTCAGCCAAGATCAGACTTCTCCGGGCCCTTTGCTTAACCACAAATGCATCCTTATCTTCTATCCACAGCTTCCCCAGGCCACTCGTGTTTTATGCATAAATCTATGCACTCGACTCAGGCTCCAAAACTACTTCTATTCCGAATTGTTGTTTGAACTAGATTAGAGTGAATGATATAATTTGTGGAGTGGGGCCAGCTGGAAATGAAGCAGAGGTTAGGTTCTTCTGCTAGTTGAGGCCCAGCTAGGATGGCATAAATAAGATAAAGCAGCCAAGGTGAGATAAGTGGCACAATTTCTACAGTCACAATAACAATGCACTATTACAGTTGCATGTACGTTACAGACATGAGAAGATGAAGATTTGGGCCAAATTTTATCTGGCATCTTCTCTCCAACTTTCCCAGTTTCTCCTGTGTGCCTACCTCATTATCCGAGAGAGCTGCTTTGAGGCCAATTGTTTCTTTAAGAGGGAAGTACTTGATGTCAGAACTCTGCGCATGCCATCATATGCAGTGTAATAGAGCTGTGCGTAAATATTCCTTCAAAGAATTGCTAACAATGTGAAGTTTTCACTGCTTGCCTTCATGTTAGGTTGTAAATGATGAAATGTTTTCAGGGAAAGGGAGGGGCTGTGAGTCTTGTACATGTCTCTGCTCAGTTATAAACAGAGTTCAATACAGTAGGCCAATGTGACTGCAATGTGAACAAAATCACTTTATACTGCTGTGCATTGTGAATTGGTAAAGGTGGCACTGACTGTCAATACTATTTGCTTCCACAATGCAGGAACCATCATTTTGGTTGGCCTCCTTTCCTTGGGACCAAGTAACTATTCCATTCCTTCCTTTCTCCAAGAAAACTGTCTAAAGGGCCTCAAATCTTAATCGTGAACTTCAATCATGTCTCTTCTGGTTTTGAAATGACTGGCTTTACCCCTTTTTCAGTTAATGTGGACAGTTACACCCTGCAACTCCACCACCCACCAACATCTGACACCTCAAGTATCCCTTTAGTGCAGAAAGAAGCCATTCAGCCATCGAGTCTGCATTGACAACAATCCAACCAGGCCCTATCCCCATGTATTTATCCTTTCATTCCCCCTGACACTAAGGGGCAATTCAACATGGCCAATCCACCTACTTGCACACCTTTGGAGTGTGGGAGGAAACTGGAGCACCTGGAAGAAACCCATACAGACACAGGGAAAATGTGCAAACTCTGCACCATAGGTCAGAACGGAATACAGGATGTTGGTACTGTGCCATCACCCTTTCCAAACCGCCTACCTCCATCCCATTCATAGTGAGCTTCCAAGAGTGAGTACTGACATCACTGGAACTCACCCTGTTATCTAATAATGAAACTGAGGAAGGGAACTTGGATGGGTCCAGAGTCAGGTTTCACTGATGGAGGAAATGTCTTCTTAATTACACTTCTGCCAGTAATATCACTTAAAAAAAAATTCTAGGCCACTTTCTCCCAATTCATCACCTTGTTTTCCCTTTTTTTCACTGTTTTAAAATTAAATTGCTTTGTTTTGCATTTCAAAGACCTTCATCCGGTTGGAGAGCTCACATTCATCACTGTTTCATTTTAAATGTTTAAAAGATCTAATTTTGTCTTTGTGCACTGACTATGTTAAATGACTTAATTATAGCTCTTGCTTCTTTAGTAGTCAGTCTCATGCAAGTTCAACCTTTGAGATTTGATGCAATGGTACTAATGCAGAACAGAATAATTACACTAATCACACTTACTGTAAAGTTTCTAAATTACTCTTCACCCATCACATCTGGCATAGTTGTGTTACAAATAGACTGCCGTAACTAAATCCAGCTGTGGAGTGAGCAAATTTGAAGTGCAAAAGCAAAGGTGAATTATGATTTGGTTTACCAACAATTTTTTTGTAAGCTGTAGTTCAAAGCAAGGAGAAAAGAAATGCCTTTTCAGGATTGGTTGGTTGTCCAGCAACTTAGCAGTAGGTCTGCTAAACACGGGAATCAATCGTCACTCAGGCAAATACTGTGTCTGCATCAATCGTACGTAAAACAAATAAAGGTTATCGAAAAGTGTCAATGTATTTAAAACACTAAAGGAGATGGGCCTGTGTTTGCCCCTTTACCTATAGCTCGTGCCCTTGCCCATGACCCCACTGTTGTTTTGACAAAGGGTCACCTGGACTCACTGTCAGCTCTTTTTTCTCCTTACAGATGTTGCCACATGTGCTAAGATTTTCCAAGTTTTCTCTTTTGACCCCACCACTGTTTCCTCCCCATTTTAAATAATGCCCTAATTTCTCACATACAGAATCAACACAAATTTTAAATATGAATTAACAGCAAAATTGTTGTTGAATATAAACTGTAAATTACACTTGAAATGGCAGATAAGCTATGACAGAGCTTAAGAATTGGCTCTGCAACTCAGTCATTCAACTTGGTCACAAAGTCCTTCACAACTGTTTCTTCCTTACAAATAATTTCAAGCCCCTCCATCTAGCATATAGCCTGATCCCCAGCCAACCCCAGTTCCATGGATAGAGTCTTCACCAAAAATGGCACAGGTCCTCAATTTGCTTTGGATGATGTAGACCCACCTATCAAGTGACAGAAACAGCCACAGCAACTTATTCCCAGCTTCTCTTGTCCCAAAACTGTAAAATCCCACCTGAGTTCAAGGAGCTTCCCATTATCTGCCTCCTGCTCGTTCTGATTCCGATGGCAGGCAGAGCAGTAAAATTTCGATCTTTGTCTGTTTGCCTGTACTGCACCACAGGACTCATTAATTATTACCTGGATGGTGTAGCATCTCTTCATATAGCCGCAACAAGTTACAGTCTGCCCAAAGATTTCGAAATCTTAGTTGCAATTTTTATTTACTTAGAAACAAGAGTCAGTTTCCTTTCTTTATTTCCTTTTATTCTATTTTCATTTTTAGTGAGGGTCTGCTTCAAAAACGCAAGCTAGGCAACCACAGATTCTACAACTATATATTTCAGAACTTACGTATGTGCGTGTGTTGCAAAGTAAGGATATGATTTGTTGTTATCTTACATAATAAATTATTATGTATTTGCCTTCGGTGAGGTTAAAAGCGTAGCACTTGACGTATGTGATTTGGTGTTTAAGTTTTCTATTCTGTGTTCTTAGCCTGACTATTATGACGCAAGTGCAGAACAGACAATATTGCACAACAGCAACAAATTGGATTTACGTAACTGTCTTTTGTTGAAAGCATTAATATATGTGAGAAGAAACTATTGGAACCAAGACACATTGGGCAGAATTTTCCCAAAAATAATTAAGTATTATAATGACGGGAATAATGGAATGATTTTCTCCAGGCACAGTAAGGTGGAAAAGTTGTCCCCATTGTTTTCTAATTACTTGAAGGGAGTGTCACTGATTGAATTGCCATGAACAAAGAACAAAGAACAACCCAGCACGGGAAACAGGCCCTTCGGCCCAACGAGCCCGCGCCGCCGCATCCTCCTACACCTGCCCTGCCCTGCATGTCTGCAAGTGGAACCCCTAACTTAGCCAGATTCAGGGGAGAATAGTGTCAATTTGGTAAACCAATCAGCCTAAGAGCACGTCTTTGGGGTGTGGGAGGAAACCGGAGCGCCTGGAGGAAACCCACGCAACCACAGGGAGAATGCGCAAACTCCCACAGACACAGGCCCAAATCCATGTATCTGCACAGCTAGCAGTGCTAGTCACTGAGCTGTTGCGGCGCCCGTCTACCGGTCCAGGATCAAGCACACACACTGACACGAAGTACTAGGCCACTCCCGGAACCTCCAAGAGCAGCCCACGCACGACCCCCCGTGTGCGTGCCCCTCGTTTGACAACAAGGTGGACCTCCGCCTGCGGAATAAAAAGACAAAAACGTTAACATGTAAGTCTGCATTTCCGGTGTCTCCCGAGGCTATGACCCTATTTAATACCACCTACTATAACCCTCCATCCCCGTTTCGCTCATGTGTCTATCTAAGTAAACCTTAAACGAGTCCAATGTTCCTGCCTCCACCACCCTACTCGGTAGCGCGTTCCATACCCCCACGACCCTCTGTGTGAAGAACCTTCCTCTCACATCCAAATTATACTTCTCCCCCCTCACCCTTAGATCGTGACCTCTCGTGTTTGTACCCAGTCTAGGGAGCAGCCACTCACTATTGACTCTATCTATTCCCTTCAGTATCTTATATACCTCTATCATGTCTCCCCTCAATCTCCGTCTTTCCAAGGAGAAAAGTCCCAGTTTCTCCAACCTTTCCTCGTAACTCAGTCCTTCCATTCCAGGCAACATCCTGGTAAACCTCCTCTGCACCTCTCCAGAGTCTCCACGTCCTTCCGGTAGTAAGGTGACCAGAACTGGACGCAGTACTCCAAATGCGGTCTAACCAACGTTCTGTACAACTGAAGCATTAGACGGCAGCTCCTATACTCTATACCCCTTCCTATAAAGGCTAACATTCCATAAGCTTTCCTCACAACCTTCTCCACTTGTGTCGCAACAATTATAACAAGATTACCCCATTCCTTTTCCATAACTTTTGGCACAATCAGGAGAGGCCTGACAAAAACAACCATTTTCAACTATTTACGCGATCTGTCAATCTCCAACCAAAGTATAGTAGTGACTTGGAAGAATACCTGTGGAAGTTCAGGGCTCCTATAAATAGTTTTAATGCATTTAACTCTATAATTCAATGAGTCTGCCAAATGTTTAAAAAAAGTCATGCAATGTGCACTTTTTTAAAGCTCCGACTGGAGCAGAGATCATATGATATAAGAGACTGATTCCCTGAGATATAAGTTGATGTTTATCTGGGTTGCCAGAAAGGATTATGGAATCCTGTAATTGGCATTGGGTTTTCATCTGGCTTTTCAACACTTTCTGGAGACCACGTGCTTCCTGCAAGGTAAGGAATATCTTAATCTTAAAACACAAGGCATCACAATTGCACGCAGCAAGTTGGGTAGGCTTGCTGGTCCTTTTACTATCCATTTTTGAAGGTTCAGATGTTTGCACAGTATGCCATCTGTGTTTTCCTTTGAAGAAAGCTCACCGATTAAATCAAGGTCAAAATGAAGATAACAGACAGCTCACTGACAATAGATAGACTCCATATGCATGAGAAGTGTTAGTATAAGGATCAGTTTTTTATAATCTGCTGCTTCACATCTCCTTATATGGCTGCTGACAAGTTACATTATTTTCATTGGTTCTGCAGTCGTTGTCATGGCTACGATTGCAAGAATATTTTAATTGGAGACTTCAATCCGCTCTTTGTTAGTGGCAATTCCAGTTGCTAAGGGAAACATATAATTTGCTGCACAATTTTTATAGCCTATGGATGAAAAGAAAACTAAAGGCACTGCAATCAGCTATGCCATATAAGATATATAGATTGTCCTGCGAAAAGATTTACGACAGATTAAAGAATGGGGTACAAATAAAAGCGGTTCAGTGAGAAACTGATTTATTCAGAGATTGATGGTGACTAATAGTTTGTACTATCATATGAATTATTACAATGTTTTGAAAAGAATATGTTTTTACTCCATGTTCCCACTGAGTATTCTCCTGGTGGGAAGCTGTGGTCCTGGCAATCAGCCAAGTGTTGATTTTCCTATTTCTTGCTTGTGAGCAGGCTGATTGGTAGTTGAAAATGGAGGAGAGAGACATTCAACCTTCTCATTGATGCCTATGGGTGCACCTGATTTAATTTTCGGGCAAGCCTGTCAATAAGCTTACAGCCAGTTGTAGATTCCAATTGCAATTTACAGGTGCAAAATGGGCCAGAGCATGCAATGCTTCTTTGTATTGAAAATTCAAGGGCTTAATCAAAAGGCCTTTATCAGAGACTAGTCAGAGAAGAGGTTAGGTAATTTTATTTTTAATTTTTCTTGGAATGAGCAGTAATACTCCTTCCTTTCTGGGGTCACAAATGGGCGCGATCTTACTGGCTTGTCCCACTGGTTGATTGGTCTGGTGAGGTGGTAGCATGTTGCGAGAAGTGCAAAGTCAGGACCATGCCTGGCTTCTCACCTCTTGCAATCTACCAGCACTGATTTGCCAACGAAATCGGCTTCACGCTCAGAGAGGACACAAAGCTGATTCAAGCACGGATGTCATTTCTCACTCTCGGACGCTATTTCCGTGCTCACCGGTATTTATCAGTAATATAAAGTTGGGTGGGAGAGTGAGCTGTGAGGAGGATGCACAGATGCTTCAGCATGATTTGGATAGGCTGAGTGTGTGGGCATATGCATGGCACATACAGTATAATGTGCATAAATATGAGGTTATCCACTTTGGTAGCAATGATAGGATGACATTATTTGAATGGATGTAAATTGAGAGAGGTGGGCACTCAGCAAGATCCTGGTGTTCACATGCATCAGTTGCTGAAAGTAAGCGTGCAGATACAGCAGGCAGTAAAGAAAGTGAGTGGTATGTTGGCCTTCATAGCAAAAGGATTTGAATATTGGAATAGGGGTGTTTTACTGAAATTGTATAGGGCATTGAGGCTACACCTGGAGAGCTGTGTGCAGTTCTGATATCCTTAATTGAGGAAGAAGGTCCTTGCTGTAGAGGGAGTAAGGTTTGCCAGGCAGATTCCTGGGATGGCAGGTCTGTCATATGAGGAGAACTAAATTGGTTAGGATTATATTCGCTGGAGTTTAGAGGATTGAAAAGGGATCTCATAGAAACTTACAAAATTCTAACAGGTCAAATTCAGAAAGAATTTTCCCACTTTTGGGAGAGTCCAGGACCAGGGATCATAGTTTAGGATAAGGGGTAAATCTTCCAAAACTAAAATGAGGGGAAAATTCTTCACCCAGAAATTGATGAGTCTGTGGAATTCACTACCACAGAATGTAGTTGAGGCCAAAACATTGTGAGATTTCAAGAAGAGATTAGATCAAGTTCTTGGGGCTAAAGGGCTCAAGAGATATGGGGGAGAAAGGGAGATCAGCATATTGAATTTGATGATCGGTCATCGTCACAATGAATGGCAGGATAGGTTCAAAGGGCCAAATGGCCTACTCCTGCTTCTAATTTCTATGTTTCTATCTCTTCTCCCGAAATAGGTACCAACTATTTCCCTGGTGGCTGAATGAGGAGAGGAAAATGGCTGTGACTGTGGGTGCCTGAAACTTGCTGCCAGGGACGGTAGTGGGAGCAGATACAATCGTGATTTTTAAGAGGTACCTGGACAAATAAGTTAATAGGATGGGAATAGAGGAATCTGGCGCCTGGAAAGGTAGAGGGTTTTAGTTCACTATCCCACCCAAACCCTATCCCCATAACATACATCTCAAAGCTGTCTCTGCTGGAAGATTTCGTACCATCGCCTACAGAACCAACTCAGTCTCTATGTATTAATCCCTCTTGTGGTCAGCACTAACTGAAAAACAACTCCAGCCTTCAACCAGCTGAATTCAAATGCCTGAATGAAAGAATTCCTCATTGGGCATTGACTTTGGACTCTGGAACTCATATAAAGTAATATTCATCCTAGTGGTTCTTGTACTTTAAAACTCATTTTCTTTATCTTCCCCTTTACAGTGTGAGTGTGTGTGTGTGTTTGGTGTGGGAAGTCATGAACACTCCTTCCCCTAGGCTTTGAATGTGGAAATTACTTAACCTTCTGAGTTAATTCTAACTTGAGGATTATAAATTGGATCAGAAAAACTGAGGAACTGGGAAAACACACATTTGGTGTTTGTAAAACTTGGTTCTCATTGAAAGATTGCAACGTGACAATGGAACAGGTCTCTTCATGCAGGACGATACCATCATCCTCGACTTTTCTGTTGACATTCCCCATTATTAAAACAACTTTTAAATTTACACAGGCCATCAATGGCCTGCATCAGGCCAGTCTTCATAAAGAAACTAGCAATCACTGGGAAATGCAAGGTGACATTTCATACATGCAGCAGGGCCCAGAAAACGCCACCACACTGAGGATACCCACTCAAGATGAGAATCATGAATGGTATTGGGTAAGAAGAATTGATACACGTACATATGAACATACAAATTAGCAGCAGGAATAGGCCACTGTTCTCCTCAATAAGAGCCATTCAATAAGATTATGACTGATCTAATTTTAAGCTTAACTTCACATTTCTGTTTACCACTGATAACTTTTCATCTTAGATGTTACTAAGAATCTATCCACTTCAGCCATAAAGATATTTAAAGACTGTGGCTGAAACCCGACCATTTCACCCACCCCGAGGTTCCCAGAACGGAAATCTCTGTTAGCCTCAGGTGGGATTTTAGGATCTTGCCTGGGCGAGGACATAAAATTCTGCACTCTGCCTCAACCACATTTTGAAGAAGAGAATTCCAAACTTCTGCATTTACAAACATGCATCACCTCTCCCCTGTGCCCCTGCCACCTCACCCTGCTGGATACAGGGAACCTCCCCCTGCCCTGATTTTGATAAGCGAATCCCACCTTCTCTCCCACATACATGGGCCAACTACACCCCCACCCCACACACACAAAGGTAGAATTTATAATGCATAGCATGTATAGTGAGGAAGCCCTTGAAGTATATTATAATTGATTGAAATGAGGTTCCCAACCTTTCCAGGCAGAAATTTCATCATGTCACTGATGAGGGGTGGGGAAAATTGATGAGAATTGCCAGTGAGAATCTTGTTTTCCGAGTCTCTCAAGATTTTGTGTTCACAGCTAATGTGAACATAGAACATACAGCTATCTACATACATAGAACATATCATACATAGAACTACAGCTCAAACAGGCCCTTCGGCCCACGAGTTGCGCCAATCACATCAACACCTATCTATAACCCCCAATCCCATAAAACCCCATATACTCATCCAGAAGACCCCAGCGAGTTCGCCTCCACCACCACTGACGGCAGCCGATTCCACTCACTCACCACCCTCTGAGTGAAAAACTTACCCCTAACATCACTTCTGTACTTTCCTCCCCGCACCTTAAATCTGTGTCCTCTCGTAGCGACCATTTCAACCCGGGGAAATAGCCTCTGAGAATCCACCCTATCCATTCCTCTCAACATTTTATAAACCTCTATCAGGTCACCTCTCAACCTTCGTCTCTCCAGGGAAAAGAGACCCAGCTCCCTCAACCTAACTTCATAAGGCATGCCTCCCAGTCCAGGCAACATCCTTGTAAATCTCCTCTGTACCCTTTCAATAGCTTCTACGTCTTTCCTATAGTGAGGCGACCAGAACTGCGCACAGTACTCCAAATGAGGCCTGACAAGGGTCTTATAAAGTTTGTGGGTGCAAAATCGCCCCCAACATCTTTATTAACAACTTCTAGCATCTTCTCTGTGCCAGAGGTTAAGCTCACTGGCCAATACTTTCCATTTCCCTCCTTTTTTTGTTGAACAGTGAAGTTACACTTTATAATTTCCAATCTGACAGAACCTTTCCTGAATCCAGGGTAATTTGGAAAATTGAAACCATTGCATCAACATCTCACTTCTTCTCTGAACCTCGGATGAAGTCCGTTCGTCGTCAGGGACTTGTCAGCCTGCTGTTCCAGCAATTTGCAAAGTACCACTTCCTTGGTAATTATCTTGAGTTTCTCTCTCCCTTCAGAATTCTGATTTGTAGCTGTTTCGGGAGTGCTATTTATTTCCTCCAAAGTGAAGATTAATGCGGAGAAGTGGCAGATGGACTTCAACGCGGATAAATGTGTAGTCGTCCATTTTGGCAGAGCCAATGGGATGAACGAGTACACTATCAAGGGCAGGAGTCTTAGTAGTGTTGAAGAGCAGAAGGATCTTGGGGTCCGGGTCCACAGGACTCTTAGATCGGCCTCGCAGGTGGAGGATGTGGTCAAGAAGGCGTATGGTGTACTGGCCTTCATTAATCGAGGGATTGAGTTTAGGAATCAGGAGGTAATGCTGCAACTTTATAAGACCCTTGTCAGGCCTCACTTGGAGTACTGTGCGCAGTTCTGGTCGCATCACTATAGGAAGGACGTAGAAGCTATTGAAAGGGTACAGAGGAGATTTACAAAGATGTTGCCTGGACTGGGAGGCATGCCTTATTGAAGTTAGGTTGAGTGGGCTGAGACTCTTTTCCCTGGAGAGACGAAGGTTGAGAGGTGACCTGATAGAAGTTTATAAAATGTTGAGAGGAATAGATAGGGTGGATTCTCAGAGGCTATTTCCCCGGGTTGAAATGGTCGCTACGAGAGGACACAGATTTAAGGTGCGGGGAGGCAAGTACAGAAGTGATGTTAGGGGTAAGTTTTTCACTCAGAGGGTGGTGAGTGAATGGAATCGGCTGCCGTCAGTGGTGGTGGAGGTGAACTCGCTGGGGTCTTTTAAAAGACTTCTGGATGAGTATATGGGAATTAATGGGATTGGGGGTTATAGATAGGTCTATGGATTGGTAGGTGTTGATGTGATCGGCGCAACTCGTGGGCCGAAGGGCCTGTTTGTGCTGTAGTGTTCTATGTTCTATGTTCTAATGCAAAGGCATCATGATCAGCATAGGCTTGGAGGGCCAAAGGGCCTGTTCCTGTGTTGTATTGTTCTTTGTTAAAATACCTTTTCAATTCATCTGGCATCTCCATTTTTTTACAGTTTTAACTTTCTGGATTCCCTTCTTAAACTACCAACACTCACTTTGTTAACTGGGGATAAGGAAATATACACCTTATACACAGTCATCCTGATTATGGACTGGAAGGGACCACACATATCGTGTCTGTAACACTTGTCAGTGGTTGTAAAGGTCGTTGTGGATTTTTATAGTAGGAATGGTGACATTTCCAAGATTTCCCAGTGTCCTCATTAAATCGATGCTGCCTGAAGCTTTGTTCTACGCGTATAAGACTTGGACTGCGTGCCAGAAAGTTCACCTGAGCTGCCTGTGAAAGCTTCTAAAGAGCAGATGGCAGAACGAAATCTCAGACACTGCAGCACTCAGCTGAGCTGCAATCCACACCATATTGAGACTGCTACAACTGAGTGGTACTGGTTGTGTAACCAGAATGCCTGACATGCACTTAACAAAGGAAATCCTCCATGGAGAGCTTGAATTTGGGGTGTGGTTTTTGCTACACGGACACTCTGAAGGCTTCACTTAAGAGTTTTGATATCGATTTTTGAGTTGTTGGAGTAGGTAGGCCAGGATTGCTGCACCTGAAACAAACAAACTAAAAAAAATGGAGTGATTTCCTTCAAAAGCAGTTGCATATCAGAGGCAGAGAAGGAGAGGTGGGGATCTCAATCATTCAGTGCATTCAAAGCAAAGGTTGATAGATTTCTAGATTCCAATGACAACAAGGGATATGGGGGTAGTGCAGGGAGATGGGATTGAGATAGGAGATCAGCTATGACCTAGTTAAATAGCAGAGCAAGTTTGAGGAACAAATGGCCTACTCCTGATCCCATGCTAACAAACAACAAGAGGTTTATTACTAACTGCTGGTCTCCAATTGTTATATTTACAACATTAATAGTGAGGAAAACAAGTTACAATGAAACAATTGAAACAAAGTTAATTTGCGAGAGCTGCAGGACAAGTCCAATTGAATCCAGCCTACGTAAGAGGGAAAGTAGTCATGCCTCTTTTCAGAACCTTAGAAGCTTTCAACGGTGCTACAGAAGACCGGGTACAATATGTGGAGTGATTGGAATATTTTTTCCATGCTAACGGAATAGAGGAGGAAGAGGAGAAGAAAGTAATACTGCTAACTGAGTGTAGGACCCAGACATATAATTTGATTTTGAAGTTTAATGCTCCTGGATGCTCTGACACAAAAACATGTGCAGAGCTCATTAAGCTAGCAAAAGAGCATTACCACCCTAAAACCTCCAGTAATATTACAAAGATACAAATTTAACTCAATGGACTGAGTCCCAGGAGAGACCATTGCAGCCTTTGTAGTATTGCAAAGTTGAGTAGAGTAATTGTAGATTGAGGAATAAAATGTTAGAATTTGGTGTTTGTAAAATTATTTAAAAATTGTAAAATGCTCAGAGGTGAAAGCATTGCATGGTCCTTTTAAAAGATTATGCTTTTTTTCTTTTTCTGTGCTTGGAAAGTTAAACTGCAGCTGCATATGGGGTCCCAGACTAAAACATTTACATCAAAGGGTCAGGAAGCAGTGTTGCCAAGATGACAAACGGGCTTTTGATTTTCTTTTAATTCGCCAACCAGTTTAAATTAGACATTTGGATACCAGCAACTAATTAGATCTGAATTTGATGGATTTGGGAACCAATCCTATTACAGAGGATGTTGATATTTCATCACAGATATAAAAGAAGAGGGTAGTGGGAAAATAAGCAGAGAAAGTAACTGCATTTGCCAGAGTAACAGCCTCATCTATGTCTTAAGACAAAGCCCCATCTCAATAGCGAAGGTACTGAAGAAGACAGAAGTTCCAGACAGAAGAACCAACAGAGAATTCCTAGAATATTCCGGAAGGCATCAAACCTGGGTTGTAATTTAGAAAGTGACTAAATTCTATTTTTTTTGTTAATAAGTGGGAATTGTATTTATCCAAACAACATTCCATTAGAATTATGTTTTATTTGATTTCTCAATAGTTTACTTGTTCATTGTTAATTAGGTAAATAAACTGTTACTTGCTGACTTTAGAGAGAGTGTGAGGTATTTATTCTGATTTAACAATTAAAAGTTGCTGATGTGCAGAGAGTACTATTTCACACTCAATTTTGACATATTATGAGGTGAGATTTTTTCTTTGGTTCGATGTTAGTTCTCAGAGGGGGATCCACCTCCATTTCATAACAGAAACAACGCAAGACAAATCTAGGAGCATTGCAAGTTTGGGTCAGTGTTGTTCCACCTGTTAAGGAACCGATTGGTATGTGGTGTAAACAATGCAGCTGTGCAGAGAAAATTGTCAGTTGTATCAGAGATAACTTTAAAAAAAGGCATTGGGAATGGCATTAGCGAGAAAGAGAGAGATTGTGCTGAGAAGGGTATCCAGGAGACACAAAGAGCACAAAGCGTCAAACTCCACCAGTTAGGGTGGGAAGCTGTGAGCAGGAATAAAAGCATTGGTTTATATAGCAAGACAAATGCAGAAGCTGGGAGAGTCACAGAAGATTTAATCAATAGCCTAGGAGTCATGCAGAGTGTTAATTATGTAGGAGAAGTCATTCCCCCGAAATGTAGATTTAGGGAAGCAGAGTACTTTGTGTGTGGAAGAAAAGAACATTTGAGGCACAAGTGTAAAAACAAGTAGGGCCTGATATGTGCCAGCAGAGTAAATAATTCAGCCCTACTGTATAGCACGGAGTATTGCCCAGCAAGTGAATGGAATATTTTGTCACTAAATAATATGTTGGTGGGCAAGATAGCTCCCATAACAGTGGTACTGTTAGTGAATGGCCGGCCACTGAATATGGAGGCAAACATGGAGCTATTGTCATGAGTGAGCAGACATATTGGTATCTCCAAGAAAGGGGTTCAACCCCTGAGACTGTGGAACATTGCAACATGGCTACATATACCGGACAGGCCATAAAAATAGTAGGAACGGCCATGACTCCAGTGAATTATAGACAGCAGCCTGTGCGGCTACCATTGACGGTGGTGTTAAGCCAAAGACTGAGTTGAATGGGCTGTGACTGGCTACAAGAGCTCAAATTGAACTGGCTGGAGTTTTTTAAAATAAAAGAGAGGCCTGCGCAAAGTCATCAGAAAATGTCAGGATGTATTTCAGAAGAAACTGAGAAATGTCAAAGTTAACGAATCAGACTGTGAACTGGTTAGGTTCCCATCCCCAAAGTAGACGATGCAGTTGGGGATCTGGCCTATATTAAATTGGACATGAACCACGCTTACCAACAGGTTAGGACTGGATGAAACGTCAAGGGAATGTGTCACCATAAATACTTATAAGAGGTTACGTCAATATACACACCTACATTTGGAGTTTTGTCTGCTTGGGCCTTCCTCCAGTGAGCTATGGAGAGTTTGCTTTAGGATTTGCCCAGATTTGTTAATTTGGATCATGTTTTAACAACAGGATCCACTGAAGAGGAACATTTGACCAATTTAGATAAAGTTTTGACAAGATTTTTAGAGGCAGGAGTGTACCTAAAAAGAGAAAAGTGCCCCTCCAAGCAGATGAAGTGGTTATGGGGTTGATGCTCAGGAGTTACCCCAATAGAGGATAAAGTAGATCGATTAAGGAGGCCCCAGCCCCTAGGAACACTTCAGAACTCAAATCCTTCTTTAGGATAATGAGCTATTATGGGAAGTTTCTCTCAAATCTATCAACATGACTGGCACCATTGCATGTTCTGTTAGACACACCAGAGATGGTGCTGTCAATACGACAAAGAGAGGCTTTCAACCAAGTTAAGGAGGTACATCAGTTAACGTGCCTATTAATGTACATTTGGACCCTTCTATGGCCGGGATTCTCCCAAAATATTTGCGTGAAAGTGGGAGTAACTCATGCTGATTCTTTTTTAAGCATGATTTTCAGATTAAATCTCCCACACTCTGTACCCTTGCGGGATTCCTTCTGAAAATCAGCCGGTGGGGCCAATTCCCACCCAAGAGACCCACAGCATAGCGCTGAGCAGCCACAGCCCATGTGCTGATCCGTAAGCACAGAGATCGGTGTATGCATAGTGGCTCCACATTACCAGCCTTGCACAGCTCCTCACCTCTCCCCCCCCACTTGGATGGTCAGCCCTGATTTCCATTCTCCCTCCTTCTGCCAGTGATCCTGGTGCAGAGTAGTAGCAGGACCCCCCCCCCCCCACTCAACTAATCACTCTGCCCCTTGGCACTGCCTGATGCCCAGTGGGCAGTGCCAGAGGAGTCCTGGGTATTGCCAGTTTGCCCATTAGGCAGTGCCAGGGGCCAGGCTGACATTGCCAAGCTGGCACTGCCCACAGGGCTCCCCTTTTACCCCTGCCTCTTGAAGGTGGCCTCAATCGCCTCATCAGCTACCTGTGCCCCATTAGTGGGGAGTAGTTGTAAACGCCGCTGAGTGAATCCCTCCTGGCAGTGAGGAGAGATGATAGCAGGCCTGGAGACTTTAGTCCCAGGCTTGCTAATGATATTGAAATCCAGATTTCTATACGGTAATCAGCCCCCCACTGATTTCCAGTGCAGAGTTGATTATTCTGGAAATCTTCGGGCTGCTGGGATGAGTGGTGGCTTGGGCACCCAGCGGGAAGCCTGCAAAACGGCCTCCAGATGTGTCTCGGCAATTCTCTGAGCGGGCTGGGAGAATTGCCCCCATAATTCTTGCATAATACCTGACAATTGCCTCCAACTACCCCAATTACCTCCAGCTATCCGTCTGAATTCCCCATAATTCTTGCATGCAATGCTTCACCATATGGGGCTGTGTTATCCCACACAATGGAAGATGGGCCTGAAGTACCCATTGGTTATAAATCAAGAACCCGGTCAGGTGCAGAAAGAGGATATTCCCAGATAGGGGGAAAGAGTCACAGATGATAAATAGCTTTTTATGGAAGACAGCGTGATTCCACTAATTGCTTCCACTAAAATACAATGATGGCCACTTGTGGGAAAGAAGTGGGGGTAAAAGGATTTTGCAGGTGCCAGCTTGTCAGAGGGTGAAGTTGCATAATTGGTCTGAGGTGCTGTACCCATGAGATACCCCAAAAATGTGCAGGGAGACACCTCTCTCTCTCTCAGAAGTCCAGAGAGATTGCATAGCAATTGTACAAATAGTTTAAACTTCGGTCGGGTAATGGCATTTAGTCGGGCACTAAGAACAATTGAAAACTCTGACTTCATTGCAAACCTCAGATAGTTCTGATCGCCTTACAGTGATAGTTACCCAGGAAAAGAATTAAAAACAATTCTAGCTGGGTAACTATGGTATTGACCATTCCAATCCTAACCCTAACCCCAACCCCACTGGATCCCCTGACTACTCCCAACATCCATTGGAATTCCAATACCTCCCCGCTCCCCACCCCGACTAGCTCCCAAGCAGTCTTCTGACCTCCTGACAATTACCTCCAGCTTCCCCAATTACCTCCAGCTATCTGTCTGAATTCCAAACTACACCCCTGACTTAGCCCCCCCAACTTGCCCAAATGCATACCCTCCACACTTCCCTGACTAGTCTCACCACCCCCTGAGCTCCCAACTACAATCCCCAGTTATCTTGACTGACCATCCCCCAAATTAATCATGTTCTACCTACTGACCACCTGACCTCCCCACTGACCACCCTACCCCTTCAATGACCACCTCACCCTCCACGTCTCCATCCCACCCCAACCCCACATTCTACCCCACTCACTTTACAAGGTTCCCTTCTCCCTGGTTTCTCAAGGTGGTTTACCTGCTTTAAGGCAGCTAGTCCTGTAAAAAGGGGTATGTTTTCCTGTCATCTGACTCTCCTGTATTCAACAGAAGGCCTCAGGAATTTCCACCTGGCCTGAATTGGAACGTGGGGAGGAAAGGTGTAGCTGCATTTTAGTTGAAGTAAAAATGAAAGGAATGGCAGTCCGACTGTGATGTCAGACACTAGAGATGTCAGGTATCAGGCTACAATTGCTTTGATTTTTGATTTACAATGGGAGTCAAGGGTTATGGGAGGCAGCAGAAATCTGGTGTTAAGACCATGATCTTATTGAATGGCAGAGCAGGCTCGATGGGCCAAAAGGCCAACTGTTGCTCTTAATTATGTTGTTAAGAGGATAACAAGTGTGCGCAACCTAATGCTTGGTGCACTTGGAAAGTCTGTCAGAAAGCCTGTGCTCAATGTCCAGGAGCATGGAGGATCGCAGCATCAACTTGGCACAGGTCATTGTGCTGAGTTTTCCAACATGCAATCCGCTCCATCAACTGACCAATTGTGGTAATTGTCTTTTTAAGGGCAACACAGCAGAGTAAGGTCACATGGCCTCATATTAAGTTGGTCCTTCTCTACACGATAGCTATGACTGTAATATGACATTCGACACCCTCTCCTTTCCTCTCTCTTGGTATGGTATGCTTTATGTAGTGCGCAAGAAGCAATACTTTTCACTGTATACACGTGAAAATAGAAAATCAAATCACTTTGTTGTGGCCATACTGGAATTGTGAAGGGTGGAACCTGAATTATCAACTCAAATAATGAAGATTTATATAGAATCATATTGTATGAATTGACTGAACACTCATGTTGAATTATGTAACATGAACTTGGGAAGGGTCAATGATCTGATTCTGTAGTTGGTACAACCGATATTTATGTTTAAAGTAATGAAACAAAATAGAACAGGAAAGCAATCCAACATAACTCAGAGTAGGGAATCGCCCCAGGGACGGAGCTGCCTTAGGCAAAGAGGCATTTTGGGAGCCAGCTGCAGCTATGAGGCTGCTGTACAGTAATCATAGAATCTACAGTGCAGAAGGAGGCCATTTGGCCCATCGAGTCTGTATCAACAACAATCCCATTCCCGTAACCACATACATGTATCCATGCCCCCACCCCCAATCCCCCTGACACTGAGGGGCAATTTAGCATGTCCAATCAACCTAATTTCCATAGCTTTGGAATGTGGGAGGAAACCGGAGCACCTGGAGGAAACCCACACAGACTCAGGAAAATAGGCAAACTCCACAAATTCACTCAAGACCGGAATTGAACCCGGGTCCCTGGATGTAAAGCAGCAATGCTAACTGTTGTGCCATCGTGCCACCCATTCTTATTAATAACTATCTTTTGTGTTCACTAACAAAGTCTGTGAAAGTGCACCTTCACACCTCTGGAATGCACCAATATTTGGTAAACACCATTTCCATTCCCATTGCAACACAACTGCTTTTAGCAAAGGACTGAAAGATGCAGTGACAGCACAAACTGCTGCTATTATGGATACTGCTGTTCAAAGTGGTTTCCAGGGCATCAATCTGTTCTCCAACACGTCAGCTGCATTGCTGCACTATGTTGGATTGTTTTGCTGTTCTATTTTGTTTCATTACTTTAAACAAATATCGGTTGTAACAACAACAGAATCAGACCTTTGTCTCTTCCCAAGTTCATGTTACAGAATTCAACATGAGTGTTTAGTCAATTCATACAATATGATTCTATATAAATCTTCATTATTTGAGTTGATAATTCAGGTCCCACACTTTACAATTCCAGTGTGGCCACAACAAACAGTGACTTGATTCATTGTTGTCATGTGTATACAGTGAAAAGTATTGTTCCTTGCACGCTATACAGACGTCCCAATTTATGTAGATAGGGGTGTGTTCTCGTCTACACTCCCTGAAGTCGATGACAACCTCCTGACATTGAGGGAGAGATTATTGCTGCTGCAAGGTTCACCAGATTTTCTGTCTCATTCCTGTACTCTGTCTCATCGTTGTTTGAGATCTGATCCGCTACGGTGGTGTCGCCAGCAAGCTTGAAAATTGAATTGGAGGGGAATTTGGCCACACAGTCATAGGTATTAAGGAGTGCTGAGAACACAGCTTTGTGGGGCACCAGTGTTGAGGATGATTGTGGAGGAGGTGTTGTTGCCTATCCTTACTGATTGTGGTCTGTTGGTTAGGAAGTTCAGGATCCAGTCGCAGAGGGAAGTGCCGAGGCCCAGGCCACGAAGTTTGGAGATGAGTTTCATGAATATAATAAGCATTGAAGGCTGAAGGTCAACAGGTAGGAGTCTGACATAGGTGTCCTTGTTATCTTGGTTTCCAGGGTTGAGTGCAGGGCCAAGGAAATGGCATCTGCTGTAGACCTGTTGCGGAGGTGGGCAAACTGTAGTGGATCCAGGTGCTTTGGGAGGCTGGAATTGATTCATTGTTTTAATGTTTTTCGGATACTTAAATCCTGAGGTTCAAATATAAGTTTCTAATGTAGTATTTGGATGCTGTGATTTATACAAAACAAAGTGCTTTTGGTTTGGTAAACAGAATTTTATCTCTAAATCAGAAATTTGTAGATTAGCAATTCATTCCAAGGCCTGAGCACAAACCTCTGGGCTGCATTTCAGTATAACAGCTTGCGATTGCTGTATTATTAGAATGTTGCTCTTCAGGTGAGACAATAAGCAAAGGCTCTGTCAGCCTGTTTCCAGTTCATGTGGGTTTTAGAGGTCACGAGACAATTAGTTGAGGGCATAGCAAGGAGTTATACCAGTGTCCTGGCCAATATTCTTCTCTCAAAAAATGTGCCCAGTTTGGGTAACCAACATAGTCAATTTATTTTGTAGCTTGTGATACCTTCACATATGCAAAACAGCTATCATTTTCACTATTGTTGCTTAACATTAGTGACTAAATCTTTGCACACAATGTGCTTTAGAATGTTGTAGTTTTATGTTCTGCTCCAGATATTTGTCTTAGATTTAGCCTTTCCTTTCTCTGAATTTAACTGTGCTTTTACTTGTCTCAAGATTTCTACAATTAGAAGCAAATTCAGCATTCAAGCAAGGAATCCTCTTCAATTTCCTTAGTTACTTATTTATATCACACCTGCTCCACTTAGCTTTAATGTGAACTGAATATTGTTAAAGGTTCATGAAATGACAAATGTTGCAGTTTGCTGTGGACTGTCTATTGGGTCTCTCTGACTTAATTAAATATTTCTGCTGGTTTCAGAGGGATCAGAGGAATATGGTTGAAATAGGATAACATTTTCTCAGACTTCCTGTGCAATAATTGTCTTGTTGGAAAATGGCAAGTATGCTGCCTGCAATTTTGACAAATGTTGGCATTGCGTATGATGTATAGCTGGTGGGATAGCATTTTGGCTAGTTTCATTCATATGTTAAAAACTTAATCAGGACAAAGGAAATGTAGCTGCAACTTAAATTGAGCAGCCAGACAAGTATATTAAAATGCACTGAATGCTTGTACTTTTTTAATGGCTTGTTTCTTACCTTCAATTCATTTTACAGATGCAACGGGATATGAGAATACAGATGTAGAAGTAGGCCATTCGGTCCATCAAGCTTGCTCTGCTATTTAACTAGATCCTGGCTGATCGTCTACCTCAATGTCATCTTCCTGCACTATACTCATATCCCTTGAGTTTGCCGCTGGGGTTGCTGTAGTCCTTAGAACAGCCCCCCACCATCTGGAACTGATGGCCCAGTGCCACCCCACCTGGTAGTCATTGTGGAGGCAGGCAGGGACCCTGTGACATTCAGCAGATATAGAAGAAAAAAACTAAAATTGAGGTGCTGATTGATGGAGGGAAAACCTCTTTGGGTGGTTACTTAGAACCCTGTGGCAGATCTGGGGTGGGAGGATTTTTAATCAGAGTGGGCAAGGAAAGCAGCCTCCACAACTCACCTACATTTATCTGGCAACCTCCCAATACAACAAAATGCCAACAGCTTGGTAAAATGGCCCACTGTCGGTATTTTGCATATTTAAATCGGCTTTCCTCCTCCGGCATGGTGACACAGTGGTTAGCACTGCTACCTTGCAGTGCCAGGGACCCAGGTTTGATTTCCAGCTTGGGTCACTGTCTGTGGGGAGTTTGCACTTTCTCTCTATGTCTGTGAGGGTTTCCTTCGGGTGCTCCGGTTTCCTCCCACAGTCCGAAAGGCATGCTGGCTAGGTGCATTACTAAATTCTCCCCCAGTGTACCTGAATGGGCATCAAAGTGTGGCGACTAGGGGATTTTCACTGTAACTTCACTGCAGTGTTAATTTAAGCCTATTTATGACAATAAATGAACTTTATGGCAAGCAGCCTATCTAATTCCAGTCCTGCCGACAAAAAATTCCCAACAGTGGGACATGGACAAAGAGCCGATCCGTTAATGCTTTTTCCTGATGTTAACACCCATGTTCACATATCATACAGGCATATTATGCATATTAATTCTGCTTCTCTCCACAGATGCTGCCAGACCTGCTATTTCCAGCATTTTCTTCTTTTTAGTTTTAATAGATATGTGAGTGCATTATGCATAATTTAATGTGATGTTTGTCTGAATAATAGTACTGCATTTCAAACAAAAAACAAATGTTCTTCTGTAAAAGCAGAGCCTGTCGTGCACTTTAAAAAAAAATTCAATGATGAGCACAGTGATTTGGATGGTACATCATGACAGCATTGTATAGTTATTGTGTCACTTAAAGTGCTGCTAAAAATAAGTTTCCAAAGGAACACTGTATAATAGCGTGCGTTGCAATTCTATCAGCTCCTAGCTTTTGCAAATGACCAAAGATGACAAAGCATTTCAAAAAGGGATGAATTTGACCACCTAACAAAAGAAGAGTTCAGATTCAATTTGGGTTTCAAATGAACTGAATATCAGGCAGGGACATGTAACAGCCACCAATGACATCTCATTGTTCTGAGTGCAGTATTGTTCTGGATGTTTACCTCCTACTCAACTTAAAATGAAAAATAAATGCTCAGCAATTAACACATTCTGATTAGTTGATTTCATTCTAAGTGTGTAGCAAAGTGGAAACTGTAACATCTTGCTTATTAGCTTCCTTCAAGCACTCTAAGTGGTGTTTTACAACAGTATTCTAATTAACAATCTATTCCATAATAAGTAAAACTTATGTAATGTCCTTATCAACCTCAGTCCCCCCCAAAAAAAAAGGATTTGTTGAATTATTTTTAAATTGTTAATAATTGTTTTACTGTAGGTAAATACGGAAGCCAGTAGACACACAGCATGACCCACAAATGATAAAGAAATAAATTATAGAATCATAGAATCTCTACACTGCAAAAGGAGGCCTTTTGGCCCATTAAGCCTGCACCAACTCTCTGACAGAGCATCTTACCCAGGTCCACCCTCCCTGCCCTATTCTTGTAACCCCACATAATTACCCTGTGAATCTCCCTAATCTACGTATCTGGCACCACCAAGGGGCAATTTAGCATGACCAAATCTACCTGACCTGCACATCTTTGGATTATGAGGAAACCGGAGCACCTGGAGGAAACCCACACAAACACAAGGAGAACATGCAAATTCCACACACAGTCATCCAAGGCTGGAATTGAACCCGGGTCCCTGGTGCTGTGCAGCAAGTGGTCATTCATTACAGTAATGAAGGGTTGGAGGATAAACTTTGGTTAGGAAACCAGAATGCCCTCTCTACTTTGTGAAATGTCTAGAACCATTACTCCCATTTACAAGGACAGGTTGCTCATCTCACCAGCAATGCACCTTTTCTTTTAGATTTATTCTCAGGATGTGGATAACCACTAATTGTTCCAGGAAGGTGGTGATGGTCTTCATATTCCACTGTAGTCATAATGATACTTTCAGTAAGCATGTGAGATGGGAATTTGCAGATATTAACCTGATTGTAATGAAGGAATAGCAACAAATAGCCAATGGTGGAGAATTTAGAGATTATGGTCTTCACATGGCCTTGCTACTCTTGTCCTTCTCAATAGCAGTGGTCACAGGGATGGGAAATGCTATTGTAGTAACCTCGTTGAGTTGCAATGCATACTCTCCAGATCAATATACTGCAGCCACTGGGGTGGGGAGGATTTTTTAAACAGAGGGGGCTGTGGGCAAAGAAGGCAGACTCCACAGCTCACCTACATTTATCTGACGACCTCCCCACACAGCAAATTGTCAATCCACCATCAACAAAATGCCAACAGCTTGGTAAAATGGCCATTAGTAGACATTCTGCATACTTGAATTGGCTGATTGTGGTGGAAGAGATACATAGTGAGATAAGTGACAATAAGGATACCAATTAAGTGAACTACTCTGTCCTGGATGGTGTGAAGCTTCTTGATTTTTATTATAGCTGCAACCATTTTGTTGGATGATGAATATTCTATCACACCCTGGCAAGCCAAAGGGATGATAGAGAGGATTTGAAGTGACAGAAGAAAGTCACTCATTGTAGAGTATCTAGCCATTGCCTTTTGGTCTCCTTGATATACAATACCATATTATATGAATGGGGAAATTATGCATCAGATAAAATAGGTAAATTTGTCACTGGCATAAGGTGGAATGTCCCTAACCTGTGTAAACATCAGATTGTTTACTCTTCATTCAGCTGTTCAATCTGTCTTCCATTTTAAATAGTAGAGGTATGTTGAACAATGACTGAAGGCAGCAACAGCCTCTGAGTAATAGTAATCTGATACTGATTGCACAGAAATGGAACAAAAGTCCTTCCTCTTTAAAACTACTAAGTGGATTTTGCAAGAGGGTCTAGTGATGACCACATTGCTCCATCAGTGAAGCCCGAGCCTTTCCAAAAACCTGGCATTTTCTAAAACAAATTTGATGTTACTTCTTGTCTAAAGTTTTTCACAAGCTAAATTTTTCATTTGCTAAATTTTATGAAGGAGTCAGGTTAAGTTGACAAAGTTGTTAAAGAAAAAAGATCCTTGGCTTAAAAAGTTGAGGCACAAGAGCAAGGTGTTAAATCTTTGTTAATGACTTGGTCAGATGTCTGCTAGGATCTTCCAGTTCTGAACACTGCATTTGAGAATGATGCCAAGGCATTGAAGAGGGTGCAGAGGCAACTTACTAGAATGGAACCAGGATTTAGAGAGCTCCAGTTTTCTGGAGAGTCGAGAGATGAGCAGATGGATACAAAACTGGCTTGGCCATTGAAAGCAGACAGTAGCAGTGGAAGGATACTTTTCTAACTGGAGGTCTGTGACAAGTGGTGTAGCACAAGGATCAGTGCAGGTGCTTCTGTTGTTTGTAATGCATATGATTTGGAGGAAAACGTGGGTCGTCTGATTAGTAAATTTGCAAATGATACAAAATTTGGGACAGTATCAGATAGCGAGGAGGATTGTCAGAGGATAAAGTAAAATATAAATTA
This sequence comes from Carcharhinus amblyrhynchos, assembly GCF_965287045.1. NCBI lineage: Eukaryota > Metazoa > Chordata > Chondrichthyes > Carcharhiniformes > Carcharhinidae > Carcharhinus > Carcharhinus amblyrhynchos. The sequence continues at coordinate 144,069,059 of NC_137324.1, forward strand.
GCTGGAGACCCGGCCCAAAAAATGGCAGACGGAATTTAACTCAGACAAATGTGAGGTGATGCAATTTGGAAGGTGAGGCCGCAGCTGGAGTACTGTGTGCAGTTTTGGTCGCCACACTTACGCAAGGATATTTTGGCCTTGGAGGGAGTGCAGAGCAGGTTTACTAGGCTGATGCCGGAGTTGAGGGGGTTGAGCTATGAGGAGAGGCTGAATAAATTAGGCTTGTACTCGTTAGAGTTTAGAAGAATGAGGGGAGATCTCATTGAGACGTATAAGATGATGAATGGGATGGATAGGATAGAGGTGGAGAGACTCTTCCCACTCAGAAAGGACAGTAGGACTAGGGGGCACAGCCTCAAGATAAAGGGGGGGGCGGTTTAGAATGGAGTTGAGGAGGAACTTCTCCACTCAAAGGGTGGTGAATCTCTGGAATTCTATGCCCGTTGAAGTGGTGGAGGCTACCTCACTAAATATTTTTAAGACGCGGGTTGATGGGTTTTTGATAAGAGAGGGGATTAAGGGTTATGGGGAGAGGGCGGGAATGTGGAACTGAGCCACGACAGATCAGCCATGATCTTATTGAATGACGGGGCAGGCTCGAAGGGCTAGATGGCCTACTCCTGCTCCTATTTCTTATGTTCTTATGTTCTTATGTCTACTGCAGAAGGCAAGTATAGAGTAAATGGTAGAGCTCTTAGAAATAATAGCATACAGAGGGACTTAAGTGTGCAGATCCACAGTTCACTCAAGGTGGCAACTCAGGTAGTCAAGAAGATGTGTGGCATGCTGGTCATCTTTAGTCAGAGTATTGAGTATAGGAATTGAAAATCATATTGCAGCTGTATAAGACTTTGGTTGGCCCACATTTGGAGTGTTGTGTACAATTCTGGTCACCACACTACTAGAAGGATGTTGATGCACTGGAAAGGGTGCAGAAGAGATTTACCAGGATGTTGCCTGGTTTGGAGGATATGGACCATGAAGAAAGGTTGAACAAACTTGGATTATTTTCATTGGAACGTCAGAGGATGAAGGGGACCTGATAGAAGTTTACATGATTCTGACAAGCTTGGATAGAGTGGATAGTCAGAGTGTTTTTCTCAATGTTGAAGGGTCAATTAATCAGGGGCATCGGTTGAGAGTGAAAGGGGGGAAAGCTTAAGAGATGTAAGGCGCAAGATTTTCATGCACAGGGTGGTGAATGTCTGGAATGTGCTGGAGGACAAGGTGGGAGAAACAGATTCTGTAACAACGTTCAAGAGGCATCTGGATAGGTGCATGGATATACAGGGAATAGAGGGAGATGGACGACCGAGACAAGAAAATATTAGATTCGAGAGGTATTTGTGTCGGCACAGACTTGGTGGGCCGAAGGGCCTGTTTCTGTGCTGTACTGTTTTTTGTTCTTTGATTGTGTGGGTCTCAACCAATCTTTCATCATATTTTTGTTCAACAACCATTAGTAGCAACTGGCAATTCCTCCTGCCAAAACTTTGTCCATTGATCTTCTTGAAATATGCAACAATACTCTTCTTTTTGCACCATAATACTGTGCTTTACAAATGAGTGATTCTGTGCCCAATGTTGGTCTAATCTCCGGTAACAGGTTTTGGTTATACCACTGCTACTAAGTTATTTGGGGCCTTCTGCTTACTTATCTGCAGTTTATTTACTTCAGGATGTGACTGATGGTTGTTAATTCTAACTTCTCTCCAGTCACATTCCGTCATGTCCATGGATAATTCTGTCTGACAAGTTACATTGAAAGTTAACTTTGGCAATGTCATCAACTTATTGCAAACGCATTCACATTTTAAACTGCGAACAAGTCTAGTGCACGGAGCAAGCTGTCTTGAAATTCCCGAAGGTTTCAATGAAAGGATAGCTTTTCATGGCTGCGATAAATATCCAATATCCGCGCTTGGCAGCTAATTTCATGCTCCAAAACAATAGCTTTCTGCAATCTCTAAAGGCTTACCACCACTCAAGCTTGATAAATACGGTCATCAGTGGCATGGCTTTTCATTTTATTAGCACAGCAAGTTCTTAAGCATTTCATACTCTCTAGGCCTGCTTCAGTCAAAAATATCACCCTTTTCATTTCCCCACTGCCTAGTACAGCTGGATTATCTGGATTTTCAGGGATAGTAATGAGAAACACCTTTACACACTCCACACGTGCATTGAAAGACTCTTGTTCACGGCTTACTCCCCCAGTTTAGCAATAATTCCCATCAATCATCCCTTCAAGGATCAGTCCAGCTATGTATACAACATACTTTATTCCAGACTGGATTTTTAAGCCTGTTCCCCAAAGGAAATTGGTGAACTGTGAGCTTCTCCAACCCAAATGTGTTTGGCTAGGGAATCTGCAATCCCATCTCTTCACCAAATTTGTCACATCTTTACAGACATAATTGCTTGTGTGGATAACATGGACAGCGGTTATATAGAACTAGGTTTATCTAGTTTTGCCTATTCAACATTTGCAAATAGCCACAAGGGCACCATTACAGAAACTCTTCAGCTGAAGAATCTGGCTGGCAGGTCTGGTGCACTGTGGGTACAATTGATGCCTTGAGGTAATATATGACAAAGCCCTCTATGCCTGCATTAGTCCATCTGCCTCAAAATAGGAGACGTTCTCCGAAATAGAACCTCTGGAACCTGCCTAACAGTGTGATGAACTGTCAAGTGAGAAATGAACCCAGGTCTACAACTGACCTGTGGAACAACCCTATGCTTAAAATCAGGTCGATGGCAATGTTGATGGCTACCAAACAGGGGCATGGGTGTCATGAGGTAGCAGGCCAGTGTTGAGTATAGAGCAAATCTATTACACCATCTGCCTCAATGGCTGCAGCCTCCCGCAACATTGCCTCTGTCATTTGAAGGTAGTTGAAGACAGTGTCATGAACAGTGCCATCTTATTGCAGTCACTCTTTGTGCTCCTTTAGCCTGCTCCTGACCAGAAGGATTTGTTGCAACTCCTCACTCCTCAGCCTGATGTCCAAGTAGTCTATTCCAATCTCCTGCCCCAGAGCTGCCAGTGGTTTGTACGCAGGGCTTCCTTTGCCCATCTTGCTGCCCAGCTGATACCAGCACCCCTTCCAGGACTCCACCCTCTCATTAGTAAGTAAAATACCTCAGCATCAACATTGGCAACTTTGTGCAAAAGGGCCGAGCAAATAAGCATGATGGTCCATCTTTTATATGAGTTGACTCGTGCCTCTATAGTTAAAAGGCTATAGTTAAGAAAGCCCACCAATGCCTCTACTTCCTCAGGAGACTAAGGAAATTTGACATGTTGCTACAACTCTTCCAACTTTTACAGATGCACCATAGAAAGCATTCTTTCTGGTTGTATCGCAGCTTAGTATGGCTCCTCTTCTGTCCAAGACTGCAATAAACTACAAAGGGCCGTGAATGAAGCCCAGTCTATCACTCAGACCAGCCTCCCATCCATTGACACTGTCTACACTTGCTGTTTTGGAATAGCAGCCAGCATAATTAAAGTCCCCGCTCACTCCGGACTCTCTTTCACCCTCTTCCGTCAAGAAAAAAGATGCAAAATTCTGAGGACGAGTACCAATCGACTCGAGGACAACTTCTTCCCTCCTGCCATCAGACTTTTGAATGGACCTACCTCACATTGAGTTGATCTTTCTCTGCGGCTTAGCTAGAGTGGCATGGTGGCACAGTGGTTAGCATTGCTGCCTCACAGCACCAGGGACCCAGGTTCAATTCCAGCCTCAGGTAACTGTCTGTGTGGAGTTTGCATGTTCTCCCCATGTCTGTGTGTATTTCCTCCAAGTGCGCTGGTTTCCTCCTACAGTCCAAAGTGTAGTGTCAGGGTAAATGTGGGGTTATGGGAACAGGGCCTGGGTGGGATTGTGGTCAGTGCAGACTCGATGGGCTGAATGGCTTCATTCTGCACTGTAGGGATTCTGTGATGACTGTAACACTACATTCTGCACTCCTTTCTTTCTCTATGTACAGTATGCTTTGTCCATACAGCATGCACGAAACAATACTTTTCACTGTATACTGATACATGGGACAATAATGAATCAAATCAAATCTATTGGCCCTGATTATGCCCTGCCAAGCATATTGCCATGTTCATCCTGATGTTTTCCAGACTCTGTGTAGTCCACAGACCTGCAAACTGAAAATGCAAAACTGGCCAAGAGAGGTCTTTCAATTTCAGCCATTATGGACTTAGCTGCTTAATTGGAAGTGTTGTGGGGTCAAGGCATCTCCCTCCTGCTCTTCCATTAAACTGTACTGCACTATAAAGGCAATAGGTAGTGAGGGGAATTAATACCTATACTAATAATAATGGAGGAACATATTAGCCATATTAATAACTGTGTCCAGTGAAAGTGTTAACAGAGACAAATCACAAAAACCTACACAAAGTAAGCAGTTCCAGATACCTGACCTTCAATTAAGAAAGGGAGAAACATACTATGCTGGGAAAAGGCCTTTGAAATCACGCATTGAAAAATGGAGTTGATTCGTGTTCTAACATTCAAACACTACTGGAATGTTTAAAGAGAGTTGAAAACAATACCAGTTGATGCAATTGAAAACCACAAGCCAGTTGGATGCAGAGTGTGTTGGAGATTCATTCAGGCAAATACAGCTAAAAAAAAGGGTAGGAAATTTTCCCACTTTCCTGCCCATTGGCACTCAGTTTTGTTTTGGGAGGATCCCAGCCATAGTCTTTTAAGAAATTCATCTTGAAACCACTCCTCGACTTTATCTGGCTACTTGAAGGGAATGATGTTTTTCTTGTTGTATTTAAAACTATCATGACAGCCACATAACAGGTAATGTTGCCCTCTGTGAGTGCAATTTTTAAATCATGCCAGCAGAAGAATTTAGATCTTTTCTCAGTTAATTTGACAAATACAATACAGATGTACAAAGGATTATTGACAGACAAAGGTTCAGCTTATATATTGAATGAGATTGAGTGAGTACACAGGCCTTGGAAACTTGAGTGGTAGAATCTTCACTTAATATTAAGGCAACTAATGGAAGCAAATGCAATAGAAATATTGTGAAAACAAACAGAAGGATCCAGGTATCATGTTAAGCATTTATTATCTTCTCTGACTCCTTGGAGCACTGAGAGTTGTTTGATAACTACACATCAGAAGGTATGTATATGGACTGGAGGGAATGTTTAACAGAGTGGAAAGATGAATTCTATTGGAAATGCTATTGGAAATATTGAGATTGAGGAGCAAAATGTACAGGTAAGTTGAACCACAGGCATTACTGGGCTGGGTTTGGATAGGAGCACTTGAGGGCACGAATTTTAAAGCTAACGAAAATTTGAAGCAGATATTGTAAGAAATGTATTCATTTTAAAAATTAACATTGGAGTATTCTGCCAGAGTGCAATCAAACACAATAGTGTCCAAAATATGATTCTATTTGACCTTGCACGTCTCTTAAAGGAAAAAGTTTTAGTAAACTGCATTGACTTCTTATCCTAGAATAAGAACAAGTAAATCTGAATTCTTAGTCCTTGAGCAAATCAGTGAATTATGATAAAACTTCTAAATAAATTGGGTTTAGGGAGTCTCTAAACCTTCAGAATAAGTAACTTGGTCGTCATCATCTCCATCAAACAATGAACAAACGTTAATTTTGAGTCTGCACTCCAGATGTGGATTTCTACGATTTCTCCTGATAGTTCCCGAAATAAGCTCTTGATGTTGTGGTTTTGAACTGCAGTTTTTTTTAAGCAGGCTTTTTCTTTGATTTGAAAACTTTCCTGGAAAGTCCAAGTTCTCAATCTGGCTGCTTCTTTTTCCACCATGGGTCTTTTTCACTCTCTTATGCTAGAACAGTGTGCCTGTACTGGAGGTTGTTTTCAGCCATAGAAGAAACTAGAACAATAAGAGATTTTGCTCCAACAGGTCATCAATGAGGACCTTCTAACAGTCACCATGTCTTTCTCTAGATAGAAGTTATGACCACACCAGGGTGTCTGAGGTCTTTGGAGCCCCTGAGTGGTCAGGTACATGGCTGAACAGTGCTCTGGCTCTACCCCATGCCATCCTCCAACATGACCTGACAGTGACACCCTGGAGTGACACCCTTTGATACTGCCAGGGTAGCAGGAGCAATGCCAGCACTCACTGTGGGGAGGGGAGGTCAGGTCACCCTCATGTCCTAATGGTATAGGGAGGGGGTGGTGGTGACCCAAGCATTTAGTGGTAAGGAGAAGTTGCTCCTTGGTGGTGAAGAATTAGGGGCACTCTCATTGTCTGTGGGCGGTTGCAATGCCTGTGGGGGTGAGGGGAGATAGGCCTGGCACTGTAAACTGAGATCAGGGTTCCCTTTAAAAATGCCACCCGGTGAAGCCATGCTTCCCATTGTGTTTCATGTTAGGGATTTTCTTGGTTAGTGCTGCCAGCACCAGCAGGAAACGTTTTGGTTTTCCCACTGGTGGCAGTACTTGGATTTTTTGGGGGAGAATCATGGCTTTGTGTTTTATTAATTGCTCTGTCAACATGCCCTACTATCTTCAATGAGCATCCAACGCCTCTGATTCCCTGGTGTTGTCATAACGTCTATCTAGAGAAAGACATGGTGACGGTTAGAAGGTCTTCATTGATGACCCGTTAGAGCAAAATCACTTAGTTGTCCCTTCTATGGCTGAAAACAACCTCCAGTACAGGCACACTGTTCTGGCATAAGAGAGTGAAAAAGACCCATGATGGAAGAAGAAGCAGCCAGAGTGAGCACTTGGACTTTCCAGGAAGGTTTTCAAATCAAAGAAAAAGCGTGTTTAAAAAAAACTGCAGTTCAAAACCACAATATCAGAAGCTTATTTCGGGAACTATCAGGGGAAATTGTAGAAATCCACATCTGGAGTGCAAACTCATAAAATTAACGTTTGTTCATTGTTTGATGGAGATGATGACGATCAAGTTACTTATTCTGAAGGTTTAGAAACACCACAAACCCAATTTATTTCGAAGCTTTATCATAATTCACTGACTTACTCAAAAACTAAGAATTCAGATTTACTTTGACTTCCTATCCTGTAATAAGTACATGCAGTTTACTGAAACCTGTTCCTTTAATAGATGCGCAAGGTCAAATAGAATCATACTTTGGACACAATTGTGTTTGATTGCACTCTGGTAGAATATTCCAATGTTATTTTTTAAAATGAATACATTTCTTACAATATCTGCTTTAAATTTGTCCCTAGCTTTAAAACTCATATTTAGGTATTGAGATTTCATTACCTGAACTTGAAAGAACTTGTACATAAATGGCAATTATTGATCAAAAATATCTCTTATACATTTGATTGGTCTGTAGATATCTGTTGATCCTTGAGCTTTTCTAACACTTTGGTTAACAGCAAACCAAACTCAACCACACAATGTCTTGGTTATATGTGGCCACAAGATTCTCCTTTATCTTTGCATCGAGCTGTGGTGATATTTTTAGTTTACTTAACTATTAGTTTACTCACTGTTAGATTGCTATTTGTTTGGTTGTTTACACCAATTGTTTGAAACTTCAACCAGGTGAACAGAGGCAAACAGAGGGATAGGAGCTATGTATCGGCAGAGGCTTGGTGGGCCGAAGGGGCTATTCCTGTGCTGCATTGCTTTTTGCTCTTATTGCAAAGTGAGGAGAATGGAGAACACCCTTGGGAATGATGGCTGTTATGTATAGGAACTATGTTTTGCATATTCTAAAGTTACACATCACACTGACTTGGAACTACAATCATGATTTGTCCACTGTCCCTGGTGCAAGCAGCATCATGGAACAAACTCCCTAACAACACTAAAGGGTGTACCTACACCACATGGACTGCAGAGTTTCAAGAAACTAGCTTCGCCAGGGCAATAAATGCTGGCCTAGCCAGCAAAGCCCACACCCCATGAATGAATAAATTAAAAAGTAGTGAATTATCTGTATTAAATCCAATTTAGCTGCTGGAGAAACATAAAAAAGGCATTTTTTTTGATACTTCATAATTCCTGGTTTTCTCTTGTTTCCTGGAGAAGATTCATGTTGTATAAATTCATTAACAGCAAAAACATTAACTTCTGAAATGTGTTACTTAAATCTTATAATATCTTGAAACAATCTTTGACTCACAAAAAGAGAATGATATATCCATTAAATACATTCCAATGTTAAATTAATCAGAACTTTAGCTTTGTGGTGCTCGATCCAGAATCTGAAATAATATTTTTCAGTCCATTTATTTTCCACCAGTAGCAGGGAGAAAACATTCTCTATGCGGAACATTTCAGAAGAAACAGAAATACTTTGATAATAGGTTGTTTTCGTTGGAACTGAGAAGGCTGAGGGGCAGCCTGATCGAGGTGTACAAGATTATGAGAGACATGAACAGAATGGATAAGGAATGATTATTCCCCTTAGTTGAAGAGTCAGTCATGAGGGGACATAGGTTCAAGGTGAGGGACAGGAGGTTTAGGGGAATGTGAGGAAAAAATTTTTTACCCAGAGAGTGGTGATGGTCTGGAATGCGCTGCCTGGAAGGGTGGTGGAGGCAGTTTGCCTCGCATCCTTTAAAAAGTACCTGGAAGAGCACTTGGTACATTCAGTGCTGTGGGCCAAGTGCTGGCAGATGGGGTTAGGTGGGAGTTCAGGTGCTCCAAATGTGTTGGTGCAGACTCGATGGGCCAAAGGGCCTCTTGCGCTGTATGATTCTATGATCCTATGAATAGAAATCTTTTAGATTAGGTAACAATGAGAGAAATGTAAGAGCTTTTCAAGGATATCAATTTTTTACACAAAGGTAATTTTGTCCTCAATTTCTGATTAATATCAGATATTCTATTATATAGGTAAAAGTTTTATGCATTACAGAAATTCATCTTCTGTATTTCAACATTAAAATTGTAGAGAGTTGATAGTTCCAAAATATATTCTGCTATCTGAGTATGTTAAATGATTCAATTATAGCACTTCTATTATTCCTAAATTTGAAATTAAAATTTCCCATTTTCAAATATGAATTGTTCATTGTTTAAAGAGATTGCAGAGAAGCAATTGGACTGTGTACTGCCCAATTTTAAGTGCTGCACAATCTCAAGGTGCAAAGTTTGGGTCCAAGACCCATATATGCATTTTTGATGGGATGTATGTTGGACATCACTTTTTTGCAAAGAGGTTTGCGGATGCACAAGCAGATTATGATGTCAATCAGTGCACAACCCTGACTTGATAGTGGTGCTGCTACTTTTGAACTTTTATGCATTTGCTTAACCTTGCACTGCTCTCAGTAAGAGGCAATACGTGTTATTTTACCAGCTAAAAATCTGGTTTGCGCCCAGATTTTTGCATTACCCGATCTGACCGGCATTGTTTTGTTGGTGAAATTGGCTTTGCACACTGAAAGGGTGCAAAGCCAATTGAAGTATTAATGGCATGCTTAACATGTCATTGGTGAGTCCTGGACACTTTAGTCTGGGCTCATCTGTACTTACCTTCTCGCCAGTCTAGCTTCATACCAGCGAGAATCAGAGATGGTATCCACCAGTGGAGACCATACCTGATGGCCTCACTGGGAGAATCAGACATCATTGAAGCCACCCCCCACCCCACCCCCTGAGCAACTGGAGGCATGGCTGTGTAGTGCCCATGGAGCAGTGTCAGTCTAGCAGTGCCCACTGGGTACCATAATTATGCCAGGGTGGGGCCTGGGGGGTGTGGTTGACTGGGAGTCAGGCATGGGCTCTATATAATCATGGTATGCAAGCTGAAATCTGAAGCTTCTAAATGTCCTTCTAAAATCAGGGATTGACTTGTACGCTGAACTTAAGATGTGAACTGTTAGCTTTAGTGGACCCATTCCTGTTTGTTGGTCGCAACACTTGGTCTACTCTATGTGGGTGTTTCTTAAATTCCCATGCATCATCTTGGCAAGAAAACTCATATCACTTGCCAGTACCATATGCTGTATCATATGCTGAGTATATGCCTAAACATGCATTAACTTGTATACTGCCTAATATATATGGTATTTTATCAGTGATTATAAGTGACCACCATTCTGCCACATTCAGCAAGTCTCACATCCTTACATCTCCTTTTTCATTGATCATCGTGTCATTGTCATAAGAACAACACAAAAATAAAAACGTAAGCAGAGAACGCACATTCTATTTTATAAATTCAATTAAGGCTCACACCAGCAGAAGGAGGTGGAGGCTTTGGAGATGGTACAGAAAAGATTTACCAGGATGTTGCCTGGTATGGAGGGCATTAGCTTTGTTGGAGAAACTGGAACAACAAAGGTTGAGGGGTGACCTGATAGAAGTCTACAAGATTATGAGAGACATGTATAGAGTGGATAGTCAGAAGCTTTTTCCCAGGGTGGAAAAGTCAATTACTAGGGGGCATAAGTTTAAGGTGTGAGGGACAAGGTTCAAAGGAGATGTACAAGGTACGTTTTTACAGAGGGTGATGGGTGCCTGGAACTGGCTGCCGGGGGGAGATAGTGGAAGTAGATATGAATGTGACTCTTAAGGGGCATCTGGACAAATACATGAATAGGATAGGAATAGAGGGATATGGTCCCTGGAAGGGTAGGAGGTTTTAGTTCAGTCAGGCAGCATAGTCAGTGCAGGCTTGGAGGGCTGAAGGGCCTGTTCCTGTGCTGTAATTTTTTGTTCTTTGATCAATGCATACGAAATGAACTAATTACACTTGTGCATTAACTTAATTCGTTTAGAATCATGGAATCAGAGAAATTTAGAATGAGTCCATTCAGTTCAGTATGTCAGCTGAGAAACAATTATGTAGCCTAATTATATTCTCTAGATTTTGATCTGTATACCTGTATTTTTTAACATTACAAGCTCATATTCAAATCTTGGATTTGTATGAAGAGTTTATATCTCTATCATATTTTTAGGCATTGATTCCTGGCTTTCACCCCTCTTGGTGAAAAGACAATTGCCTTCAACTCCCAATACTTTAAATCTGTGTGATCTCTCAAATCCTTCCTTCCTATTCACTTTACCTCATGATTTTATACACTTCTGTAAAACCTCCTCTTTGCTTCCTCTGTTTCAAAGAAAACAGCTCCTGTCTATCCAATCTTTCCTCATAACATTTTCAAAGTTCTGGCAACATCTTCATAAATGTCCTTTGTAAGGGTCCTTTGCAACCATACCCTTACAATACAACTACACCCTACACAATATTCTAGCTGTTCCCTAACTGGTGTTCTTTACAGTTCCAGCCTAATCTTCTGATATCCTTTGAGCCTTCTCCACTATCTTATCTCCCTGTCTTGCATACCTTCACACTAAAGTCCATTTGTTTGTCCACACTTTTCAAGATTCTGCCATTTATTATACATTCCTTTGCCTTGCTTGTCCTCCCAAAATGCATAATGTCCCACTTTTTGGCATTGAATTCCATTTGACGCTTTTCTGGTTGCCTGCCCAGTCCAGTGATAGCTTCTTGCAATCTACAACCATCTTTCTCACTACCGACTTGATCATCTGCAAACTTCTTAATCATGATCCCTACATTTAAATTTAAATCACTGATACATATATGCCACAAAAAGCAAAAGACCTCAATCCTGAGACCTGCACAACCCTATTGGAAGTAAGAAGCCTCACAACGCCAGGTTAAAGTCCAACCAGTTTATTTGATAGTAAACCCACAAGCTTTCAGAAACACTTTTCCTTTGTCAGGTGTGTGGAAAGTTCAGAACTCGTGGGTTTACTATCAAATAAACTGGTTGGACCTTAACCTGGTGTTGTGAGACTTCTTACTGTGTTTCCCCCAGTCCAACACAGGCATCTCCACATCACATCAACCCTACTGGAAACAGCCTTCCAGTCACAAAAAACACACTGGCCACTATCCCATTTTTTCATGTCAATTTTGGATACAAATGACTTACTTTTCTGATCAGTTTACCATGTGGGACTTTGCTTGCTAAAATCCATGTAGACTGTATTAAATATGCTACCTCATTGTTTCCTCATTCTTCCTCACAGAAAATCTAGGAAAACTGTCCCATGTGTTGCAGCCTTTGTTGCATCCTCATGAGATAGCAGAAGAGTATCTGACATGATCTTCTGCTATCCCATGAGAATGCAACAATACTCCCCGTCAAGACAAGGAATTCACCAGAATACCTCCATAAACACCATGCAATACTTGCAAATGCCCTCCATTCAGTTTTCAAAATTACTTCTGTGCAATTTAGGTGTCCAGCTCATTAAATCATCCTGGTGCTTAAAGTATCATCAGAACAGGTCCTGGGGCATGTTTTACAGAGACTGTAAGGTATCCAGGAACTTCCAAACATTTATTAACTATGTAGAGGGACAGATAAGCAGGTATTCAGAAGAAGCCATATTGGACTCAAAATGTTAACACTTTCTCTGCAGATGTTGCCAGAGCTGCTGAGTTTTTCCAGCAATCTTCAATTTCATTTCAAATGAGCAGGAGGTGTTAGAGACAACTCTGAGTTCCAGGGACACGTGACCTGACATTACTGATGATGTACATAAGTTATTAGTAAGAATAACTATTAACTCTTTATACCACAGTGTTGGGCCCAGCTTGTAACACAACTCCAGATCTTTGCTTGCGAGTATGTGCCTGAAATATAAGAAACGTCTATTTTGAAATAAACATCAATCAAATAATTATAGGGTAAAGGAGTGTAATTTCATTGTCAGACTGAGTGTTTCTCTTGCTTCAGTCAGGTATCAGTTTGGGGGGATTGGCAATCAAGATTATATAACCACTTATCATTTCAGTTCAACTATCGATTCCTGACACTTTTCAATTACCGCTAGAATGGCAGCTATTGAGATACGTGCTACATTTTTTGATCGGGTCAGAAAGAGGAACAATCAATTCTGGTTCTAAGTAAAGTGAGATGTGAGGAAATGCCATCCGACAAGATCACTTAACGCAGACAGCCATCTACAAAGGCAAAAAAGTATATACTGGAAATCTGAAATTCAAACAGAATGCACTTGAAATATTCTGCTGTTGTTATGTCTATCGTTTCAGCTTTTTTTTTCGCTACAATCAGTCAAGGTCGCTGTGATGAGTTCAATGGACTATGGGATCCAAATTAGGATGTCCAGCATCATATCAGCCAATAGAGATGCAAGATATCAGGATAGCATTGCTTCACAAATTTCTGATGCATGCGGAAGATTCTTGCATGTGTGCCCTTCTCGTTAGGGCATGCCATGCAGGGTTGCAAGAAGCAATTGGTAGTACAATAAGCACTACCAGAAAGAGACAAAATTCAAGTAGAAAAATTTGCATTCAATCCATTATAATTATAATCAATCAAAATAATTATTGCGCCTCGCCATATTCTAAAGGTCAGAATAGAGAGTTTTAGGTCTCACTGCAGATCAGTGAGGTCCGTTTGATTAGTCTTGGCTCCTTGCTGAAGTCCTGTGATGAAGATCTGTTGTACATATGGATAATAATCATGGAGGTGATTCCTGGGAAAGACTTCAACTGAATGTTAAACAGTGAATCTCAAATGTGATAAATTAATGGCTGCACTATTATTCTTCCTGAATCCTGAAATATTCAGAGATTCTGCAGTTGTATGAGAAGCGGACAGATCTCCAAAATATAATCATACATTCAAGAAGACTTCAGCCTCCAAATAGCTGGTGCAACCTGAAGGGCTGGCAACATTGATTGTTTTCAAGGGTGGGTAGCTGATAGGGATGAATGAGCAAGACTGCATTTTACAAAAATTATAATCTGGAACCTTGTATTTAGAGAGTAATCATGCTTGCGAGTATGTGCCTGAAATATAAGAAATGTCTATTTTGAAATAAACATCAATCAAATAATTATAGGGTAAAGGAGTGTAATTTAATTGTCAGACTGAGTGTTTCTCTTGCTTCAGTCAGGTATCAGTTTGGGGGGATTGGCAATCAAGATTATATAACCACTTATCATTTCAGTTCAACTATCGATTCCTGACACTTTTCAGTTACCGCTAGAATGGCAGCTATTGAGATACGTGCTACATTTTTTGATTGTGTCAGAAAGAGGAACAATCAATTCTGGTTCTAAGTAAAGTGAGATGTGAGGAAATGCCATCCGACAAGATCACTTAACGTAGACTGCCATCTACAAAGGCAAAAAAGTATATACTGGAGGCACATGAAATATTCTGCTGTTGTTATGTCTATCGTTTCAGCTTTTTTTTGCTACAATCAGTCAAGGTCGCTGTGATGAGTTGCTAAAGTGCATCTGGATGGTTCACACTGCCACCAAGGTGCACCAGAAAAGGAGGGAGTGCATGTTTAAGATGGTCAGTGGGGTTTCAATCAAATGGGTTACTTTGTCTTTAAAGATGCTGAACTTCCTTGAACTGTACCATCCTGACAAAAAGAGAACATTTCATCACATTACCTGACTTGCATCTTTTAGATGCTTGACAGCCTTTAGGGAGTCAGTTTAGAAAGATAGGTCAATGATGGGGGGAGAAGGGAGGGGTGTGGTCTGAAAGGCTGGCGATTGGGGCTGGCCAGCAATCGGGAGGCCAGTGATGGGGGGACCACTGCACATGCGCGATCTCCGCACTGATGGATTGGCGCATGCACAGCGGTCTGCTCAGTGCTATTCTGTCGGCTTCTTGATGTGGAGATGCCAGCATTGGATTAGGATAAACACAGCAAGAAGTCTCAACACCAGGTTAAAGTCCAACAGCCTTATTTGGTAGCAAAAGCCAAAACCTTTCGGAGCACTGCCCCTTCATCAGGTGAGTGGGAGTTGTGTTCACAAACGGGAGCATATATATAGAACACCTCACTAGGGCCATCTCTGCACCCCCACTTGCCTTCAAATAACCGCATAATCTCAAACAGACCATTGTCCACAGCAAATTACCCAGCCTTCAGGAGAACAGTGACCATGACACCATACAACCCTGCCACAGCAACCTCTGCAAGACGTGCCAGATCATCAACCCGGATGCCATCATCTCATGTGAAAATACCATCCACCAGATACATGGTACATACTTTTGCAACTCGGCCAACGTTGTCTACCTGATACACTGCAGGAAAGGATGTCCCGAGGCATGGTACATTGGGGAGACCATGCAGCCGTTATGACAATGAATGAATGAATACTGCTCGACAATTACCAGGCAGGAGAGTTCTCTTCCTGCTGGGGAACACTTCAGCAGTCATGGGCATTCAGCCTCTGATCTTCGGTTAAACATTCTCCAAGGCGGCCCTCATGACACACAACAACATAGAATCACTGAGCAGAAACTGATAGCCAAGTTCTGCATACATGAGGATGGCTTCAACCAGGATCTTGGGTTCATGTCACACTATCTGTATCCCCATGTCTGGACTTGCAAAATCTCACTAACTGTCCTGGCTGGAGACAATACACATCTCTTTAACCTGTGCTTAACCCTCTCTCTACTCACATTGTCTGTACCTTTAAAACTTGATTACCTGTAAAGACTCACATTCCAACCATTATCTTGTAAATTGAGTTCATGTCTATGTGTACCCTGTTTTTGAACAGAACTTCCACTCACCTGATAAAGAGGCAGTGTTCCGAAAGCTTGTGGCTTGTGCTACCAAATAAACCGTTGACTGTAACCTGGTGTTGTGAGACTTCTTACTGTGCTGGCCTCTTGGGTAGGATTAGGCCCCGCCCCTACTTTCCAGAGGGGATCTGCTGAAGTACTCTGCAATGCACAGAGTGTCTGAGATTTCTCCTGGTAAATATTGCCCCAAAAATGGACAGGAAATATCCTGGTTTCCTGCCTGTTGGGCACTTAGTGGTTTTTGGGAGAATCCAGACCGTAATGTCAGTACTCCTATTTGCACAGTATGTGGATGTGAACTTTAACTTTTTTTGTATTTGTTGGCAAAATCATAAGACAAAAAGCAGAATGTTTGTGAGTATTGTTGTGTGCAAGATAGGATGAAGGTGAAACTATTATCACACTCAACCTGGCCAATCAGAATATGTGCTTCAGGACAACAGATGGAAGCAGGCCCAATCATTAATGAGCAGATCCAATAGATCACATCAAACTTTGACCTGTGTTCTGGATGAGAGTTGTTGGCTGCATTTCATTTTGTGGGTTAAAATTCTCAATACTCACTCTGAAAAGTGAAAGTACTGTTTACAACTGCTGGACAAAATCTTCGATTAATTTATAGCAAGATGTGCTGTGCCTGACAAATTCATAGCAGAGTTCCATACACTGGTGAAATAGAAAGAATGATGGCAAATATTTATTTACATCTGTAAACACAGAAATAACATATATCTGTATTCTTGCTAAAATAGTGCAAGTAGCTAGAATGGTGTCAGATAGTCCCGCCTGTGGCGAGTTGTGATTTTTAACGGATAACAGTTTTAAGAGATACTTACCATGGGATTAGTGGGCAGGGTTTTCACTGCCCATTTTAATTGAAAAATATTGTTGCCCATCTGTGTATTGTATAGGCACCTCATTAGCATGCAGTACCAAGGCATGCACCTCTTTCAGGCAAATGTGCTTACTGCCTATTTTGAGATATGCATAAAAATGGCAGTTGGCAGGCCTCAAATAGAAGATTGAACATAAGAACATAAGAAATAGGAGCAGGAGTAGGCCATCTAGCCCTTCGAGCCTGCCCCGCCATTCAATAAGATCATGGCTGATCTGTCATGGCTCAGTTCCACATTCCCGCCCTCTCCCCATAACCCTTAATCCCCTCTCTTATCAAAAACCCATCAACCCGCGTCTTAAAAATATTTAGCGAGGCAGCCTCCACCACCTCAATGGGCAGAGAATTCAGAGATTCACCACCCTTTGAGTGAAGAAGTTCTTCCTCAACTCCGTTCTAAACCGCCCCCCCTTTATCTTGAGGCTGTGCCCCCTAGTCCTACTGTCCTTTCTGAGCGGGAAGAGTCTCTCCACCTCTATCCTACCCATCCCATTCATCATCTTATACATCTCAATGAGATCTCCCCTCATTCTTCTAAACTCTAACGAGTACAAGCCTAGTTTATTCAGCCTCTCCTCATAGCTCAACCCCCTCAACTCCAGTATCAGCCTAGTAAACCTCCTCTGCACTCCCTCCAAGGCCAAAATATTTTATTTATATTAGCAATTTTTAGAGTAGTGTCCCCTCACCTGATGAAGAAGCAGTGCTCTGAAAGCTCACGGTTCCAAATAAACCTCTTGGTCTTCAACCCGGTGTTGTGAGACTTCTTACTGTGTCCATCAGGTAAGGAAGGGTCAATTGGCTTCCCAATTTTTCCACTCCTCATTTGTCTGCAATAGTTTATTTGTAAAAGCATATATTTAATAATTTAGTGTATGCTTAACTATTTATGTGCTGTGACTGTAAAATACACACAAACAGGTTTTCTTGACTTTATTTGATTTATTATTATCACATGCATTGGGATACAGTGAAAAGTATTTGTTTCTTGTGCGCTTAACAGATAAAGCTTACCGTTCATAGAATACTTAAGGGAGAATGAAAGGAGAGAGTGCAGAATATAGTGTTAAGGTCATAGCTAAGATGAAGAGAAAGATCAGCTTAATATATGGTAGGTCCATTCAAAAGTCTGATGGCTGCAGGGAAGAAGCAGTTGGTTGTGATCTCAGATTTTTGTATCTTTTTCCCAATGGAAAAATGTGGAAGAGAGTATGCTCGGGGTGTCTGTTGTGCTTGATTATGCTGGCTTCTTTTCGAGGCAGCGGGAAGTGTAGATGGAGTCAATGGATGGGAGGCTGGTTTACATGATGGATTGGGCTACAATCACAACTGTTTGTAGTTTCTTATGGTCGTGGTCAGAGCAGGAGCCACACCAAGCTCTGAAGCATCTGGAAAGGATACATTCTATGGTGCATCTGTAAAAATTGTTGAGAGTCGTAAAAGAGATGCTGAACTTCCTTAGCCTTCTGAGAGAGTAGTGGTGTTGGTGGGCTGTCTTAACTATAGCATTAGCATGGAGGGACCAGGACACTCAGTTGGTGATCTGGACACCTAGAAACTTGAAGTTATTTAAAAGAAGAGAATTTTTATTGTATTTACTAGTTGTATTGTATTTATTTTTATTGTATTCAGTTACTAGTGGTGTACGCAGGGATCTGTTTTGGGGCCACTGCTGTTTTTTTATAAATGACCTAGATGAGGGTGTAGAAGGATGGGTTAGTAAATTTGTTGACGACACTAAAGTCGGAGGAGTTGCAGACAGTGAGGATGGATGTTACAGTTTGCAGAGGGACATAGATAAGCTGCAGAGCTGGGCTGAGAGGTGGCAAATGGAGTTTCATGCGAAAAAGTGTGAGGTGATTCACTTTGGAAAGAGTAACAGGATTACAGAATATAGGACTAATGGAAGGACTCTTGGTAGTGTCAACAAGCAGGGAGATCTCGGTGTACATGTGCATAGATCCCTGAAAGTTGGCACCCAGGTTGATTAAGGTTGTTAAGAAGGTGTACGGTGTGTTAGCTTTTATTGGTCGAGGGATTGAATTTCGGAGGTGTGAGATCATGTTGCAATTGTACAAAACTCTGGTGAGGCCGTACGTAAGAGTATTGCGTACAGTTCTGGTCACCGCATTATAAGAAAGATATGGAAGCATTGGAAAGGGTGCAGAGGAGGTTTACCAGGATGTTGCCTGGTATGGTGGGAAGGTCTTATGAGGAAAGGCTGAGGGACTTGAGGTTGTTTTCATTAGAGAGAAGAAGGTTAAGAGGCGACCTAATTGAGGCATACAAGATGATCAGAGGGTTAGATAGGGTGGACAGTGAGAGCCTTTGTCCTTGGATGGCGATGGCTAACACGAGGGGACATAGCTTTAAATTGAGGGGTGATAATTATAGGACGGATGTCAGAGGTAGGCTCTTTACTCAGAGGGTAGTAAGGGCGTGGAATGCCCTGCCTGCAGCAGTTGTGGACTTGCCAACTTTAAGGGCGTTCAAATGGTCAGCGGATAGGCATATGGATAACATTGGAATAGTTTAGGTTAGAGGGTCATTAGATTGGTTCCACTGGTTGGCACAACATCGAGGGCCGAAGGGCCTGTACTGCGCTGTAATGTTCTATGTTCTATGTTAACCCCAACTGCCCAGATAAAGTAATAAAAATGCTCCAAAATCCAGGCATGTAAATGCTTGAAGTTCACAGACACACCAGTGAGTTACAAAATGAGAAGATAGCTGAAACAGGCTTTTTAGACTTTGATAAAAGTTATGAGGATGTTGTAGGTTGATGACTTGGCTGGTTCAGTGGCCCCTCAGGATTCAATGTTGAGGCAGTTTAGAGATGTAGACAGATTGTTTGTTTATCTGTCAGATATAGCAGTTGCTAGGTTGAGTTCTTTAAAATCCCTGTTCATCACTTAGATGGCCAAACAGCAGACAGAGTTTGAACTTGCAAGACGGGTGGAGAGAGCAAGACAGAGGAAGGGTGTTCACTCGGGACCTTTTTCCACTTGGTTGATATGTGCAATTGGTTTTCAAACTGACTTGTTTTTCCTTGTTTCTTGGAATAAATAAGACTTGATATCTAAAGACTGTTTTAATCATGTTTTCTTTTTAATCATTTGTGTGACATGGGTGCCGCTGGCTGGCCATCCCTAGTTGGCAGAGGGCAAATCGGAGTTAAGCACATTGCTGTGGCTCTGGAGTCACATGTAGGCCAGACCAGATAAGAAAGACAGACTTCCTTCCCTAAAGGACATAAGTGGATCAGATGGGTTTTTTGACAATGATTTCATGGTCATCAGTCTATTCTTAATACCACATGATCAATAATTCTATTGTCCACATAAATGATTTGAAGTTAGAAGCCATTGCTGTGAAATGAAGAATGCATCAGGACTCTTCACACTTAATTGTGATGAAGTGGTTTCTTTGCAGTTCTCTTTATTAAGAATCGAGCTTGGAGACAAGAGTCTACACTTTGAGTTTTGGCACAAACAAGAGGTGGCGTGAGTTCTTCAAATTATTTTGTCTCAGGATGTACATTGAAGGGAAGGAACCCCACCCATGGTCATATTATTAAGAGTTTTCCAAAGACTTGAAGTTATTTTGAGTACTTTCAGAAATGACAAAAGTCACCTGATTCTCAGCAACTATCTTAGCAACTCGCAGTTTCAGTCCTTTTAGAACATAATGAGTGATTTTCAGACAGAAAATAAATGTCACTTTTTATAAAGCATGTCTTCATCACAACAAATTTCAGAAAATGCAATCATGAAATTATGTAAATATGAGTCCTTGTCCCATAATGTTGCTCATATAAGGAAATATGATCCTGTCAGGGTGATTTATTTTCATAAATGTCAAGTTATGATTCATTTCTCTATCAAATGTAGCATTCAAAAATTGTAATGTTTAATTCAAGTTATGATTATTAATCATCTGAAAAGCTATAATTTAATTAGGCACCAGATGACATGATTCACTGTGCCAAGTGATAGGAAATATGCTTTTGCTTCAGCTTCCCACAAAGGTTACAAATAACCCCAACATTTATTGCAACGGGTTAGTCATCATTAAAACTAAAATTCTTCATGACACCTGGCACAGTTCAGTAACAATTCTGCTCCAGAATCAAAAATGGATGTAAATATGCATTTCATGGGACAGAGCCTCTGCTGCCAGCAGTGTAGGGGTAGCTGGAACCAATGTTGGACATTACCAATGTTCAGATTTCATAAGATCTCAGCATTCAGAAAGATGGGGTGTTTATCAACATTCTGCATTCAAAGGCAGAAATGGGTCCTACCTGAAGCTTCTGACAGGGTTTGGCCAGACACAACATCAGGCCTCTGACATTCAACCACCAAGAATCCTAAGCACCAACAAAGATTTGGGATGGAATATTTTGTTTATTCAAAGAAGCCTTGGAATCATACCTTTCTACTTTTCAGAGGATCACTCATATATTGAGGCCTTCAGGTGCAGGTGGGTGCTACCCTGTACTTGTGATGAACAATAGCAGGCACTGATAGCAGAGGCAGCTCAGGAGACAGTTCATTAGAGGTGCATTACTAGCTCTGCTGGAGAGGGCAGTAATGAAGACTTAGTAACCTTGCTTCACACGAGCAATTACGGCAGGTGTTGAAAAGCACATCAGAGAGTTTCATCAGTCTAGCTAACAATATGGTGTCCATTTCCAATGCTGCCACTTTCCATGGCAGCAACACTGCCATTTACCATAGAAGGTGTAGTCACCTCCAGTAACATTGCAGCCTCACCATCACAACAGGAGTCAATGCTCACAATGTTTGCAGCTTTAAAAGAAGCTGAAATGGCTGCCTTACAGAGTCTAGGCTCAAATCTATATTCTGCCTTGCAGTGATTGTTGAAACACATCAGTAATAAAAATGTCTATATAGTGCCTTTAATATAATAAATTGCCCTTGGGTGGGTTAGGGAGGCATTAAACAAAATATAGCACTGAGCCAAGTATTAGAAGTCATGGTCAAAGGTAGGTTTTAAGGTGTGCCTTAAAGAAGAAAAATAACATTGAGAGGTGGAGAAGTTTAGGGAGGGAAGGCAGAGATTCAGGTCCAGGTAACTGAAGGGAGGGCCACTGTGATGAGGCTAAAATTGGAAAGGCTGAACCGGTTGACACTCAAGGATGGGCGGATTGGAAGAGATTGCAGAGATCGACAAGGGATTTGAAAACAAGGATGAGTATTTTAAAATGGAAGCATTGTTTAACTGGAAGCCACCTTGGCCAGTGAACACAGGAATGATGGGTGAACATCATTGTGTGTGAATTAGGACAGGTGCAGCAGTGTTTTAGGTAACATGAAATTTATGGAGGGTGAAATGGGGAAGATTAGCAGGCGTGTATTAGAATAGTCAAGTCTGGAGGTAACAAAGGTATGAAGCAGAGATTCAGCAGCAAAACAGACAAAGCAGGAAGGATTTGAATGATGTTAAAAGATGGAAATATTTTCTCAATGAGCTTTCTTCCCTCAGCCCTAGTGCTGAGCAGCTTCCCACCCAAGGTGACTTTAATCTCTGGGGCTGATTTTGACCTGTGCTGTCCATTTGCGGGAAAGGCAGCATGCGCTCAAAATCCAGAGCGTCTCAGAAACCATGCTGGCGAGTTTCCGAATTCCAATCTTCTAGCCTCCTCCTTCCCATGTCCTCCTTCCTGAGTTAATATTCGTGTCGTGGCTGAGGGAGAGCCCATCCTTAATGGGGACTGACAAGAAGTTGGAAAGTTTGAAATCAACAGTTTCAGCACTGAGGGTGATTCAGAGTTGCTCGGATGAGGTTCCATCAGATGCTGGGTTAGCAGGGCAGAGTGGGGGATTCAGGATTGGGCTGCCACATCCCTCATGCATCCTGAAGGCCCTCGCACTCGAGGGGAGGAAGGCTGCAGTGTGATTGGAACCCACACACAGGCAGCAGTTTCAGGACAAAGAGTCAAGCTGTCCATGAGTCTCAAATCCAAATGTCAGAGTGCTTGTGTGTAATTGTAGATCTCAATTGGTAATGAAAGTCTGCTCAACTCTGCACCACTTGTGACTCGAAAGGAACAGGGTGCCCTTGTAGGTACACTCCACATATTGTAACCTGTTTTCTGTAGCAGTATTGAAAGCTTCTAATTTTCTGAAGAGAGGCATTCTGCTTTTCCCTCCTTTTGCAGGCTGGACTTGATTGGATTTGTTCTGCAACTCTTGCAAATGAACTTTCCCTCAAATTTTTCATGGCAACCTGAGTTGCTGTTGTTTTCCTCACTGTCAGCATGGTAAATACAATAACTGGAGACCATCAATTAGCTAACAAACAACAAGAGGTTTATTACTATTTACAATTATATACAGAGCGTGACAGTCCATGTGTTCATTCTTAGCTCTAGGATCAATCTTCCTGCAAAATCCATGCTTAGCCCTAAGATTCCCATGTTCGTTCGCCATTGGCTGATCAGGTCACATGACTCTTCCAGCGCACGTCCTATTAAAAGGGCCAACTACTGCACAATCCAAATTTATAAATTCAATCATACAGTCATCACCTGAATCATGTTGGGCCCAAAGTTCTGGCCAATTGCATAATTTTTTAAAAAAAATCCATTTATAGGTTGTAAAGAAAAGATAATACATCCATGGCAAAAACTAAGGCAGATCATATTGCAATGGCCAGTGGCAGGCTGGAAGATTGGGAAAATGTTAAAGATCATAGCGTGGTGGTACAGCGGTTAATACTGCTGTCTCACAGTGCCAGGGATCTGGGTTTAATTCCAGCCTTGGGTAAACTTGTTTGGCCTTGTCCGTATGGAGTTTGCATGTTCTCCCTGTGTCTGTGTGGGTTTCCTCTGGGTGCTCCAATTTCCTCCCACAGTCCAAAGATGTGCAGTTTAGGTTGATTGCCCATGCTTAATTGCCCCTTAGTATCAGGGTGACTATAAGGATAAATATGTGAGGTTACGAGAGTAAGATCTGGGTGGAATTATTGTCAGTGCAGGATCAATGGGCCAAATGGTCTATTTCTGCACAATAGGATTTCTATGATTCTATGGTCAACAAAGGATTACTTAAAAAAAAGTAACTATAAAAGAACAGAGGTAAATTATGAAAGGAAACAAGCACAAGAGATTAAAAAAAAAGCAAAAGTTTCTGTACAGATATAAAAGGGAAAAGTGTAGCTAAAGTTAATGTTGGTCCCTTGGAGGATGAGACCAGGGAGTTAATAGTGGGGAACAGAAAAATGGCGAAGAGATTAAATCAATATTTTGCCTCAGTTTTCACAGCAAAGTACCATCCCAATAGTAACAGATAATGCAGGGAAAGAAGGCAAAGATAAATGTGTTTTTTTTTCTGATTGGCAAGGTGTAACAAGTAGAGTGCCATAGGATTTGGATCTTAGGACCCAACTATTTACAATCTTTATTAATGACTTAGATACAGGGTTAGACAGTACCATAGCTAAATTTGCAGTTGACACTAAAATAGGTAGTATGGCCAAACAGGCCACTTAAAATGGTGATTTACAAAGCATGCTGGGATAATTGGCCAAGACAGTAAGAAGTCTGGCAACACCAGGTTTTAGTCCAACCGATTTATTTGATAGTAAACTCACAAGCTTTCGAGGCTAACCTCTTCGTCAGGTGAATGGAGAGTTCTGGCCTCAGACAGAGCATATAAAGCACTTGTCAGTCACTCAGAAGTTAACTCAAGATCTAGTGTTGAACTTGAACTTTAATATTGTGCAAATAACTTATTTTGATTGTGTGGTTGATTAACATTAATTGTGTATGAATAAGTATTACTGTATTTATAAAGAAGTCAATTTTGTAGTTCTTTGTCCACCCCATAATGGTTAGAATGTATTGTGTGGCAGGCACAACAATTAGTGACTCTGGTGAACTCAAACTCACAACTTTTGAGTATCAGTCCAGACAACTAGAAAGTCCAACACACTATCCATTAAAGAAATAAGTTTACAAATGAATATGGGTAGCTGAGATGAGAGAGCCAAAATTTGGCAGATGGCATTTAACATGGATATGTGTGAAGTTATCGAGGTTGGTCAGAAAAATGGAAAGGCAACTTATTATCTAAATGGAGATAGTCTTTGGAGTGCTTTGGTGCGGAGGGATCTGGGTGTCCTCATGCATGAGTTCCAGAAAACTTGTATGCAGGTACAGCAGGTAATAAAGAAAGCAAATGAAATTTAGGCATTTATAGCTAAAGGAATAGAGGATAAAAGTAAGGAAGTATAGAAGGCATTGGTGAGATCCCACCTGGAATACTTTGAGGAAAGGTGTAGTGTAATTCGAGGCAGTTCAGAGGAAGTTCACTTCATTGATTCCAGAGATAAGGGGTTTGCCTTATGAAGAGAGATTGAGTAGTTTAGGCCTATACTGTCTTGAGTTTTGAATAATGAAATGAGCTCTAATAAGATGATAAAAGGTATTGACAATGTAGATGCAGAACAGATTTTCCTCTTGCGGAGCTACCTAAAACAAGGGGTCCTAGTTTTAAAATAAGAGGTAGAAAATTTAAAATGGAGATGAGAAATTACTTCTCTCTAAGGATCGTGAATCTGTGGAATTCACTATCCTAGAATGTGGTGGATGCCGGAACTTAAAGGAGGTGATAGACAGATTTTTAATTAGGGATGGATTGAAGAGTTATGGAGAACAGTCAGGAATGTGGAGTTGAAGCTAACACATGATCAGCTGTGATCATGTTGAATGGAGGAGTAGGCCTGAGCGATTGAATTGCATACTCCTGCTCCTAGTTCTTGTGCTCTTTTATTCTAATTTATAATGTGAACAAGATTCCATTGTTTGACTTTGTGCATTTGTTTAGTGCCTGTCTACGATGTGCCTTTCTTCTTCTTAGTGCTCCTACAAGGTGCTTCTCAGAGAGCTGCAGCTTGTGTTGGTGGAAGGCCTCAAGCAGCTTTGGCCTACATAGCCCGGCTTCAGACTGCACCATCTCAACCTAGGTTGGCTGGATAACAAGCAGTAGTAAAAAGATGACAGCTTTAGAAGAGAGAAGAGCAAGTTCATGCTTCATTGAACCAGGCTGTTCTCCCAAGGAGCCATCTTAGTAATCCTACTGCTTCCGAGGGGAATGATTTGATGAGTTGTCAGATACCCTGAAACCTCTTTGAGCTGTGGTCTCCTGAGTCACATTGGTAACTGTCTGAGCTCCAGTTGCAACATTTTAGTAGAAACTGTCAGTGCTGCAATGTAAATTGTCACATCTGCCTGTGATGTTTGTGCCAAATATTTATACTGTAGTAAAAGGGCATTTTAATTTAAAATAAGTGCTAGTAGGGTGTGATGAAGGCAGAGTCCCCAATCTCTTTTGTGTCGAAAAGAATAGAAGGGGCCTTACCATTTTGGTGAACAGTTCAGTTCAAAAGCAGCTGCGTTTGTTCGTGCTTGTATTTATAATTGTTTAAAAGTGACAAAACACTTCAAATGGCAATGACAATGAGGTGAATGCTGATCTTTTACAGTCACCACATACTCTCATAAACCCATCATCCTTCACGACTGGGACCACAGGAGCTGCCCATTTTGCATAATTAACTTTCTCAATTATAAAGTTAAAGTTAATTTACTAGTCACAAGCAGGCTTACGTTAACACTGCAATTAAATTACTTTGAAAATCCCCTAGTAGCCACACTCTGGCACCTGTTTGAGTACATAGAGGGAGAATTTAGCATGGCCAATGCACCTAACCAACACATTTTTCAGACTGTGGGAGGAAACCAGAGGAAAGCCACACAGACACGGGAAGAATGTGCAGACTCTGCAGACAGTGACCTAAGCTGGGAATTAAACCCAGGTCCCTGGCGCTGTGCGATAGCAGTGCTAACCATTGTGCCACCCTGAAAGTTTTCAAGTTGTTGTAGTTCTACTCAATTTTTTGTCGCATTGAGTAGGGAACTGAATGGGATTTGAAGAACCTTGGAGAAGCGTTGGCTTTCACAGAAAGTCTGGCTTCAATGTCTTCAATAACTCCAAGATCTTCAGCATGTTTGTCTAATAAGGACTGCAACATGGGGTTGCCATGCTCTTTGTTTATTTTATTCCAGTCCAGATTGATTTCTTTTGGCAATTTTCTGCCCAAAAGTGATGGGTTCACAATGATAGGAAGAGCTGACAGCGAAGGATCTAAAAGCAATGTTGATATGAATGTTTGGCTGCCACAAGCCAGTTATCCCAGTTCCTGGCTGGGTTGAGAAAACTAGCTGAACATTGTGACTTTAAACATTAGCTTTGTGTGATTGCTTGGTTTGTGGACTAAGATATGAAAGAATTCAATGTTGATAGCAGAGGTGAGCTAACACTGAAGAAAGTGCTTAGGATTGCACAAAAATTGGACAGCACGGTAGCACACTGGTTAGCACTGCTGCTTCACAGCTCCAGGGTCCTGGGTTCAATTCCTGGCTTGGGTCACTGTCTGTGTGGAGTTTGCACATTCTCCTCATGTCTGCATGGGTTTCCTCTGGATACTCCGGTTTCCTCCCACAGTCCAAAGATGTGGGGGTTAGGTTGATTGGCCATGCTTAGTGTCTAGGGATGTGTAGGTTAGAGGGACTAGTGGGCATAATATGTAGGGAGATAGGGCCTGGGTGGCATTGTGTTTGGTGCAGACTCGATGGACTGAAGGGCCTCTTTCTGCACTATACGGTTCTATGATTCTATGATTAAAACACAGAAATGGCAGCGAAACAACCTGGAGATTTGGAAGTGCAATACAATACTGAAGTTAAAGTAGAAAAGTCAGGGAACACTCAATTCCAAGCATGTTACCACATGGAAAAGAGCAAAATATCTGTAAATGGAAAACTGTGTTTGTCATTAATTGTGGAATACCTGGGACGTGTGATCGATCAAACTGGCCTCTCAACCCTGTCCAGAAGGATGGAGAGTGTGGTGACTGCATCATAACCCAAAAACATTATGATTTTCATTTGTTTTTGAGACTTGTGAATTGCTATGACAAATTCATTTCTGGTTTGGCTAACAAAGCAGCACCATTGGATAATCTGCTGAAGAAAGATGTAAAATGGAATTGGTCACAAAGTTGCCAGGGAAGTTTCAAGGAACTTAAGCAAGAGCTCATTTCTGTTAAAGTCCTGGCACATTTCAATGCCTGTCAGCCTCGCTTGTGATGCACCTAGATAGTGTTGGAGTTGTCATCTCCCACACATTTCCTGATGGCAGTGAAAGATCCATTGCATAAGCCTCACACACATTGTATAAGCAGAACAGAAATATGCTCAAATTGAGAAGGAAACTCTTGGACTCATCTATAGTGTTAAGAACCCAAAGAGAAGAAGTTGGAAAATCTCAGCAGGTCTGGCAGCATCTGTAAGGATAGAAAAGAGCTGATGTTTTGAGGGCAGATGACCCTTTGTCAAAGCTAAGAGACAGAGAAAGTGGGAGATATTTATACTGCAGGGGGAAATATGAGTCACAGCCACAAAAACAAGGGGAAAGGCTACTAATGGAGTTGAGGAATAGGAAGGGAGATGTTACTATGTTGGGTGTGTACTACAGACCGCCCAACAGCCCGAGGGCTGTGGAAGAAGGGATAAGCAGGGACATTCTAGATAAGTGCAGGAAGAATAGGGTGGTGGTAGTGGGAGATTTTAATCTCCCCGGGGTAGATTGGAAGGTGCCGAGATCAGAGGGTGCTGACGGGGAGGAATTTGTACAGTGTGTAATGGAAGGATCCCTGGAGCAGTATGTGGATAGCCCGACCAGAGAGGGGGCTATACTGGATTTGGTTCTGGGGAATGAGCCTGGGCAGGTGGTTGACGTTGTAGTAGGAGAGCATGTGGCTAATAGTGACCACAACTCTGTCTGGTTTAAGATATTAATGGATAAAGATGATGCCCGTCCTAAGGGGAGGGTGTTAAACTGGGGGAGGGCTAGATACAACCGGATTAGGCAGGATCTTAAAGATACAGACTGGGGTAAGCTGTTTGATGGCAGGTCGACGCTGGGTATGTGGGAGTCTCTCAAGGGAAAACTAAAATCCTTGCAGGAAAGACATGTGCCGGTCAAGAGGAAGGATGGGAAGGGTAGGATTAGAGAGCCGTGGGTAACTAGGGATATTGAGGACCTGGTCGGGAGGAAGAGGGAGGCGTACATTAGATCTAGGCATTTGAGGACAGAGATAGCGTTAGAAGAATACAGAGAATGTAGGAGAGAACTTAAAAGGGGCATCAGAAAGGCAAAAAGGGGCCACGAAATGGCTTTGGCGGGTAGGATTAAAGAAAATCCTAAGGCATTTTACTCCTATGTTAGAAATAAACGGATGGTTAGAGGGAAGATTGGTCCTCTCAGGGACAGAGGAGGGGAACTATGCTTGGAGCCTGGGGGAATGGGGGAGATCCTGAATGAATACTTTGCGTCGGTATTCACGCAGGAGAGGGGCCTGATGTCTGGTGCTGTGCTTGAGGAGTTTGAGGATCCGTTGAGGGAAATAGTCATCATGAGGGAAGAGGTGTTGGGACTTTTAGACAGTATAAAGACGGATAAATCTCCGGGGCCTGATGGCATCTATCCCAGGCTGCTAAGGGAGGTGAGGGATGAAATTGCTGGGCCTCTGACGCGAATCTTTGTCTCTTCTTTGGACACAGGTGAGGTCCCAGAGGATTGGCAGATTGCAAATGTAGTACCGTTGTTTAAGAAGGGTCAGAGGGATAACCCAGGGAATTATAGGCCGGTGAGCTTGACTTCAGTTATAGGCAAGCTAATGGAGAGGATCCTCAAGGATAGGATGTATGAACATCTGGAGCGCTGCAATCTGATCAGGGATACGCAGCATGGCTTCGTTACAGGGAGGTCGTGCCTTACGAATCTAGTGGAATTTTTTGAAGAGGTGACAAAAACGGTTGACGAAGGACAAGCCGTTGATGTCGTCTATATGGATTTCAGTAAGGCGTTTGACAAGGTCCCTCATGGTAGGCTGATAGAAAAGGTGAAGGCTCATGGGATACAAGGCCAGGTATGTAGATGGGTGGAGAACTGGCTTGGGAGGAGGAGACAGCGAGTAGTAGTGGAAGGCTCCTTTTCCAGTTGGAGGTCTGTCACCAGCGGTGTGCCGCAGGGCTCGGTACTCGGACCTCTTCTATTTGTGGTATATATTAATGACTTGGAAGAGGGGGTAGGTGGTGTGATCAGCAAATTTGCTGATGACACTAAGATGGTTGGATTGGCGGGTACTGAGGAGCAGTGCCTGGCAATGCAACAGGACATAGACAGACTGGTAGATTGGGCAGATAGATGGCAAATGGAATTTAATCCGGAGAAATGCGAGGTGATGCACTTTGGCCGGAATAATGTGGAGGGGAGTTATACGATAAAAGTTAGAACTATCCGGAGTATAGATATGCAGAGAGACCTGGGGGTGCAAGTGCACAAGTCCCTGAAGGTGTCGGTGCAGGTGCAGAATGTGATGAGGAAAGCGTATGGTATGTTAGCCTTCATAGGAAGAGGTATAGAATATAAGAGTAGGAGTCTGATGTTGCAGTTGTATAGAACGTTGGTTAGGCCTCACTTGGAGTACTGCGTCCAGTTCTGGTCGCCGTACTACCGGAAGGGTGTAGAGATCCTGGAGAGAGTGCAGAGGAGATTTACCAGGATGTTGCCTGGTATGGAAGGGCTGTCTTACGAGGAAAGATTGAATGAACTTGGGCTGTTTTCCCTTGAGAGATGTCGGCTGAGGGGGGATCTAATAGAGGTTTATAAGATTATGAAGGGGATAGATAGAGTAAATGGTGGTAAGCTTTTTCCGCTATTAGAAATGGATAGAACGAGGGGTCACGGGCTTAGGGTGAGGGGGGCTAGGTATAAGACAAATATTAGAGGGCAGTTTTTCACGCAAAGGGTAGTGGGGGTGTGGAAGGCACTGCCGAGTAAGGTGGTGGAAGCAGGCACGCTAGGGTTGTTTAAGAGTCACTTAGACAGCCACATGAGCGGGCTACATATAGGGGGATATAGTAGGCCTTACTAAACATTGTAGGCTTGGGAATACGTTTTGCCTCAGGATGTTACAGTCTTTGCCTGTTTAATAATGAATTTTTTTGTCTCCACAGGCATTTAAGTCCAGCAAGGGGCATGCATGCGGCAGGTTGTAGTGGGCTGCTCTTGGACGTTGCTTCGGGAGTTGCCTATTGCTTCATGTCGTTAGTGTGCTTAAACTGGACCATCTCGAGGGCAACATGACAGCTCAGAGACTATCTCTGTTGCTGTGCGGACACATGGATTTGGGCCTGTGTCTGTGGGAGTTTGCACGTTCTCCCCGTGGTTGCGTGGGTTTCCTCCGGGTGCTCCGGTTTCCTCCCACATCCCAAAGATGCGCTTTTAGGCTGATTGATTGGGTACTAAATTGTCCCTAAATTGGACCTCCCTGATCCTCGCACATTAGGCGTAGACTAAAATCACGAATAGGACACTGAGACAGTGGGACGGCGGCGCAGGCTCGTTGGGCCGAAGGGCCTGTTTCCTGTGCTGTGTTGTTCTTTGTTCTTTGTTCTTTGTTCTAATGGCAATTCATAAAGAGAATTAAAGATGTGAATGATCAAACAGCAGAGAAGCTGAAATCTGCAAACTGATAGATGAAGATGTGGGGATTGGAGGGCAGGGGTTGGGGGGGTGGAGGGGGTGCGGGTGGGAGCGTGATAAAATGGAGAGAAAGGGGAGGCAAAGGAAAGGAAAGGCAAGGAAAATGGGGATAAAATCAGGGGAAAGAGTTGGGGGAATGAAAAATAAAGAAATATAATAAAGAAGTAAAAGGTAGAGAACGGTTAAAAATGAAGTGAAATGAAAACAAAGGAGTCAAGGTGGGGTAGAGCTAATCACCTGAAGTTGTTGAACTCGATGTTGACACCAAAAGGCTGTAAAGTGCCTAGCTGGAAGATGAGATGCTGTTCCTCCAGTTAGCGTTGAGCTTCACTGAAACATTGCAGCAGGCCAAGGACAGGATTGTGTATTAAAATGGCAAGCAACCGGAAGGTCAGGGTCCTGATTGTGCACAGACCGAAGGAACTCAGCAAAGTGATTACCCAGTCTATGTTTGGTCGCTCCGATATAGAGACCACATTGGGAGCAGTCAACGCAGTGGACCAAATTCAAAGAGGTGCAAGTGAAATACTGCTTAATCTGGAATGAGTGTTTGGGCTTGGATGATAAGCAAAGAAGTGGTGAAGGGGCAGGTGTTACACCTTCTGCAATTGCATGGGAAGGTGCCATGGGGATGGAAAGGTGTTGGGCATAGTGGAGGAGTGATTTAGATTTTCTGGAGGCTTTGTGGAATGCTGACAGAGGGAGTGAATGGAAGTTGTGTTTGGTAGTGGCATCACACTGGAGTTGGCCAAAATGACGTAGGATTATGCTTTGCATGTGGAGGCTGGTGGGGTGAAATGTGAGAACAAGGGAGACTCTATCCTTGTTCTGGGAGGGAGGGGAAGGGGTGAGGGTTATGGCGTGGGAGATGGATCGCTTGTTGTTGAGGGCCTTGTCGACAACGATAGGTGGGAAACCATGGTTGAGGAAGAAAGAGCACATATCCTGAGTAGAGGGGGTGAAAGTGAGGGGGGCATAGATGGGGACTGCAATGCACGGCATCGTGGGGCTGGGGCGGAGTAGGGTTTGAAATGCGTATGCTTTAATGCGAGGAGTATTCGCAATAAAGTGGATGAACTTGCAGCGTGGATCAGTACCTGGGACTTTGATGTTGTGGCCATTTCAGAGACATGGATAGAGCAGGGTCAGGAATGGTTGTTGCAGGTCCCGGGGCTCAAATGCTTTAGTCGGAGTAGAGAAGGAGGTAGAAGGGGGGGAGGGGTAGCATTATTGGTCAAGGACTGTATCACAGTGTCAGAGAGGAAGTTTGATGAGGACTTGTCTGTTGAGGTAGTATGGGCGGAGATTAGAAATGGGAGAGGAGAGGTCACCCTGTTGGGAGTCTTTTATAGACCTCCTAAAAGTTCTAGAGAGGTTGAGGAAAGGATTGCGGAGACGATCCTGGTTAGGAGTGAAAGTAATAGGGTAATTGTTATGGGGGACTTTAACTTTACTAATATAGATTGGAATTGCTATAGCTCTAGCTCGTTAGAGGGGTCAGTTTTTGTGCAAAGCGTGCAGGAGGGTTTTTTGAGTCAGTATGTAGATAAGCCAACTAGAGGTGAGGCTATATTGGATTTGGTGCTGGGAAATGAGCCAGACCAGGTGCTAGACTTGGAAGTTGGTGTGCATTTTGGTGATAGTGACCACAATTCGGTTACGTTCACCTTAGTGATGGAAAGGGATAGGCATGAACCTCGGGCCAGTAGTTTTAGCTGGGGGAAGGGTAATTATGAGGCCATTAGGAGAGAATTAGGAAGCATAGGTTGGACTAGGAGATTACAGGGACTGGGAACGTCCGAAATGTGGAGTTTTTTCAAGGAGCAGCTACTGCGAGTCTGTGATAGGTATGTCCCTGTCAGGCAAGGAGGAATTGGTAGGGCTAGGGAACCGTGGTGCACAAAAAAAGTTGATTCGTTGGTTAAAAAGAAAAAGGAGGCTTATGTTCGGATGAGACTTGAGGGCTCGGGTAGTGCACTAGAAAACTTTAGATTGGCTAGGAGGGAGTTGAAGAGTGAGTTAAGAAGGGCTAAAAGAGGACATGAGAAGACATTGGCTGATAGGATTAAGGAGAATCCTAAGGTGTTCTATAGGTATGTCAAGAACAGAAGGTTGGTTAGGGCAAGATTAGGGCCAGTTATAGACAGCAGAGGGAAGTTATGCGTGGAACCGGAAGAGATTGGAGAGGCATTGAACCAATATTTCTCTTCGGTGTTCACGCAGGGGGACAAGAATATAGCTGAGGAGGACACTGGGTTGCAGGGGAGTAGAATAGACAGTATTACAGTTGATAAGGAGGATGTGCTGGATATTCTTGAGGGATTGAAAATAGATAAGTCCCCTGGTCCGGATGGGATCTACCCTAGGATCCTCTGGGAGGCAAGAGAAGTGATTGCAGAGCCACTGGCTCTGATCTTCAGGTCGTCGTTGGCCTCTGGTATAGTACCGGAAGATTGGAGGTTAGTGAATGTTGTCCCATTGTTTAAGAAGGGGAACAGAGACTTCCCTGGGAATTATAGGCCGGTGAGTCTCACTTCTGTTGTGGGCAAGGTTTTAGAAAAAATTATTAGGGATAGGATTTATAGTTATTTGGAGAGTAATGAATTGATTGGAGATAGTCAGCATGGTTTTGTAACGGGTAGGTCGTGCCTTACTAACCTTATTGAGTTTTTTGAGAAAGTGACCAAAGAGGTGGATGGGGGTAAGGCAGTTGATGTGGTATATATGGATTTTAGTAAGGCGTTTGATAAGGTTCACCATGGTAGGCTTCTGCAGAAAATGCAGATGTATGGGATTGAGGGTAATCTAGGAAATTGGATCAGGAATTGGCTAGCAGATAGGAGACAGAGGGTGGTGATTGATGGTAAATATTCGTCATGGAGTTCGGTTACGAGTGGTGTGCCTCAGGGATCTGTTTTGGGGCCACTGCTGTTTGTAATTTTTATTAATGATCTGGATGAGGGTATAGTTGGGTGGATTAGTAAATTTGCTGATGACACCAAAGTCGGAGGTGTGGTAGATTGTGAGGAAGGATGTCATAGTTTGCAGGAAGACTTGGACAGGTTGCAGAGCTGGGCTGAGAGGTGGCGGATGGAGTTTAATGCGGAGAAGTGTGAGGTAATTCACTTTGGTAGGAATAACAGTTGTGTTGAGTATAGGGCTAACGGGAGGACTTTGAATAGTGTGGATGAACAGAGGGATCTAGGTGTATGTGTACATAGATCCCTGAAGGTTGGGAATCAAGTGGATAGGGTTGTTAAGAAGGCATACGGTGTCTTGGCGTTTATTGGTAGGGGGATTGAATTTAGGAGTCGCAGCGTCATGTTGCAACTGTACACAACTCTGGTGCGGCCGCACTTGGAGTACTGTGTGCAGTTCTGGTCCCCACATTACAGGAAGGATGTGGAGGCTTTGGGGAGGGTGCAGAGGAGGTTTACCAGGATGTTGCCTGGTATGCAGGGGAGGTCCTATGAGGAGAGACTGAGGGATTTGGGGTTGTTTTCGCTGGAGAGAAGGCGGCTAAGAGGGGATCTTATTGAAACATATAAGATGATTAGAGGTTTAGATAGGGTGGATGGTGATAGCCTTTTTCCTCGGATGGAGGAAGCTAGCACGAGGGGGCATGGCTTTAAATTAAGGGGGGGTAGTTATAGGACGGATGTCAGGGGTAGGTTCTTTACCCAGAGGGTGGTGAGGGATTGGAATGCCCTGCCTGCTGCGGTTGTAAATGCGCCTAGTTTGGGGGCGTTTAAGAGATCCGTGGATAGGTTTATGGACGAAAAGGGATTGGTTTAGGTTAGTGGGTCATTGTTTTTTAACTGGTCGGTACAACATTGTGGGCCGAAGGGCCTGTTCTGCGCTGTAATGTTCTATGTTCTATGTTCTATATCAGAAGCACCACTTTGGAAAGGGATCTTATTGGAACAAATGTGAAAGAGAGAAGAAGCTGAGAGAAAGAGATGGAGTCCTTACAGGATGTAAGGTTCGAAGAGTTGTAGTCCAGATAGCTGTGAGGTTGGTAATGGTGTTGGAGATAACGGCTTGACATTCGGTGATGTGGCCATGGTCCAGGGGGAAATAGGAGGAAGTATCTAAGGGTTGGCACTCAGCCTCTGCGAAGGTAGAGATTAGTATGCCAGACACAACAATACCTCTTTTGTTTGCAAGTTTGGTGACAAAGTCGGGGTTGGACCTGAGAGAGCAAATGCACCAGAGACCCAGGTTCAATTCCCGGCTTGGGTCACTGTGTGAAGTTTTCATGTTCTCCTTGTGCCTGCATGTGTTTCCTCTGGGTGTTCCAGTTCCCTCCCACAGTTTAAAGAGTTAGGTGGATTGGCTGTGCTAAATTGCCCCTCAGTGTCAGGGGGCTAGCTAGGGTAAATGTATGGGGTTATGGAGATAGGGCCTGGGTGGGACTGTGGTTGGTGCAGATTGATGGGCTGAATAGCCTCCTTATGCACTGTAGGATTCTTTGATTCTACAATGGCTGCAAGGGGTAGGCCAAATTGTCCACATGCCTGACACAAGATTCCTGAAACAAGTGCTCTATTCTGAGCTCTGCAATGGCAAGCAATCCTAGGAGGGCAGAGGAAACGTTACAAGGATACTCTGAAAATGTTGCTAAATAAATGCAACATCCCCATTGACACATGGGAATTTCTTGCCCTAGAATGCACATACTGAGAGGAAGCATCCATTAAACACCAATCACCTCGAGTGTCACCAGATGGAATATGAGAAGGCCAAACGTAAACAGTGGAATGATGGTACAGAATCCAGAGATCTGACCCACTTCATCAAACATTACCTGTCAAACCTGCGGCAGTCTGCAGCTCCAGGATTGGATTATTCAACCACCACAGAACTCACCTCCCTGAGTAGATATAAATTATCCTTGACCTTGAGGGATAGCTAAAAAAAGAAGACTGTATGGGAGGGCACAAACAGATTGGAAATTGATGTTGAGAAACTTTTGATCATGTATCATAATACTCCACATTCAACAACAGACGTTATCTCCTGCTGAGCTGATGTTTGGAAGGTGACTGGATACTAGAATAGATTTGTTGTGTTTGGATTTGAAAGGAAACATTGGTTCAAGGCAATTTGATTCAAAAAGGTCACAGGACATACAAGTAAAGCAGCTGGTGAATTTAATCCAGATCAATCCGTTGTGACGTTAGAAAGGTTTTTTTAAATCATGCTCTCTGGTACTCTCACAGCTTCAGTGTTTCTCAGGTACTTTCTGAGATTGGTTTTATGACCCTGCATTGTTAAGGGAAAAACTGGCAGGTCAGATGATAGGAGCTCTCTCATTTTCAGTTCTGAGCTGTAGGTTTGAGTTTTTCGAAGGGACAACAAGCCAAAAAGAAGTTTCTCTCTGTTTCTCTCTCTCTCTGTCTCTGTCTCTCTCTTGTTTTCTGAAATCAACAGATCAGGAGAATCTGCTGTTGGAGCTTACCTGGGCTTCTGGGAAGCTGTTCTGACTTCAAACTGTTTTTAGTGTGTCAAGAGGACTACTAGAACTTACAAGACTGAGACTTATCAATTCTCCAACCAAAGAACTCAATTCCACTATCACATGGGCTTTAGTCTTTGCTGTGTTGAACCTATTTAAAGGATTTTGTCTATGGCAAGGCTTTTGTTTGATTGGAAATTTTAAATATATTTGTTAAGGGTTATACATTATCGTGGTTGTTTTTGTTTGTAATTGATAAAAATTATCGCTAATTTTCTTTCCATATACGATAATCATATTCTTAATTAAACATTGTTTGATAAAAGCTCCCTAGTGGATCATTTGAAACGTATCATTCTTATCCTAGCCAAATTCAGTATACAAAACTTATGTTTCATTCAGGCTCCATAAAACACTTGAGTTTCTGACCTGAACCATAACACTGTTTGGGTCACTGTTGAGGAACAAAGTGGCTGCTGGGGAGAATATTCGAGTCCCACTGATTCATAATGTTGAGGCTTCCTGTAGGATCTGAAAGAGACACACTGACCAGTTCCGAGAAATCAAATCCAAAGAAGCAAGTTTCCAGGGATCTTCAGTCACAATGGAAGATTTCTGGGAAACATCTGCTCCAGTTAATGAAACCCAATTTGATTCAATCTGTAGGGCCTGTAGCTGCAACTGTTGAACCTGAACAGAAACAAGGAGAATAGCAGAGCCTTCCATTTCCAAGCTAACCAATGAGATACCTCAACCAACGCTCCTTTCTAGACCAAAGTGAATCTGTAAACTGCCTGATCAATTTGTTCTTGGTTAATGGGGGAGGTGATATGGGACAGAAATTTCCCATCCCACCCATCATGGGAATCGTAGTGGGCACGACAGAACCATGAAAGGCCCATTGAAATCTGGCAGGATTTTCCAGTCTTGGGGTGGAAAATCCTGCCCATGATGTTTGTGTCTAAAATTTATGCCTTTGTCAAAAGAATTTTTAGTTTAAAAGAGGTGCTATATAAATGCCTACCAATAGGGTATGCTGGAGGTAGAGTCCCTGATATATTTCTCTGTTGTGTGGAAGAGAATGAAAGGGGCTTCCTATTTTGGCAGGCAGTTCAGTTCAGAAGCAGTTGTCTATGTTTGTGCTTGTATTCTTAATGGTTTAGAAGTGACAAAATACTTCTCAGCCCTTTGACATTGTATCTTGATAATTTCCATATGTACGCTGATGGAAGTCACCACATTGGGATGAATGAACTACAAATTCTGCATAAAGTCATGTGCCAAGTTGGTTCTCTTTATGCTGTTTGAAATTGAATGCAGATGTTCTGTCGGGCTATCCAGTGCATCAGAAATGTGGTTATATACATCCATCAGCCTCCTTTTAGTAGCCTGGCCAATCATAGTTTTCATTAGAATCCTCTGAGAGAGAAGTAATGTGAGACTTTCCACTCTGAAAAGCTAGTTTCTGTGTTATCCTTTCCCCCTGTTCTGGCTCCTGTTTCTTCACATGGAGATTTTTCTACTATGCCAGACTCTAACTATGTACAGTGTCAGCCTCTGAGCTGATGGCTGAAGTGGAGTGATGGAGCTGAATTTCCCATTTATGGAACTAAGTGTGGCAGGTATTTTTTCACAGTGCATTTTCCGCTGTTTGGAATGGCATGTGTTCACACCCGATTCAGTGTTTGGAAGCTCATTAATTATGCACATATGAGTATCTCTCTGAATCATCTATGGATCGGAAAATGATTTGTCTGCATCACTATTACTTGATGAGGTCAAAGGTCCCGGCACCATAATTAAACACCACCCAAGCACACACATTTCACTCACTCTAGCTCAGCTGTCCACAGCAGACCCACAGAGATGTCTGTGCAGCAGGAGAAGAAAGCTGCAAGCCAGGAGAAGAAGGCTTTATCCTGCTTCTGCCACCACATCCTCCAGCCCTTAATCAGAGGAGCACAGCAACATAGGGCTCTTTATCACAGGGATGATACCTAGACATACACCAGCCTCACCTGTCCAGCTAGGCTATAGCAGAGCAAGTCAGTGCAGATGGACAGTGCACCCACAATGCCACACAGTACAGGAAGAAGATAAATGGTCTCATCCACTCCACCAAGGTAAATCAAACTCTAACTCCCTCCAATATCAAACTCTCATCATGACATCATGTATTCAAAGGGCTGCTCTCTTCAGGAATCTCACACATCTGTTCGTAGGAAACACATATATCCATGGATTGTCTCAAGGAAATTTTCACACCTGTATTATCTAATCTATATGCTGCACATTCCAACCTCAGTCCTTTCTGGGGTGGGCTCCCCACACATAGGAGGCAAGTATGTTTCCTGACCTCAGCTCTATCCCTTTGCATTGCATTCCTTTATTTTGCCTTCAGCCAGTCCAAGCTGGTCCACAACAGAAGGGAAAGATCCCAGAGTGAGGGGGTGATTGCTGACATCATATATTTCACCAAAATTGAAGAGGATGTCACCAAGCTGGCTGGAGACAACAGGGATTGTTCCTTTGGGAAAGAAGAGATTGGCTTATCTTAGTGACCTGGTATGGATGACACCTCCACAAGTTCATCACATCCAGACACTCACAATAAGTGACATTCGATGTTGTGTTATGCCTGCTCATGAACCAAACTATCTTTTCTGTCTAATAGGCCGTAGCAGGTATAAGCGCTGACAGAGGACTAACATAGGTCCCATCCTGCATATCATCTTGCAGGAGGAAGCCATGGAGGAAGAACCACACGCCCACACCCTCCATCAGCACAGACACACACCTTGGTGGGACTTGGTTCTAGAATAGGTTTGATCACTGGTTAAAACATGCAAGCATGTTTGTTTTCTTCCAGTTCTTTCTGGATGTCTTCTATTATTTACCACTTCTTCCTGCAAAAGAGAGGGAATCCTGCATTATATGTTTGAATGAA
The DNA here is from genome assembly GCF_965287045.1 of Carcharhinus amblyrhynchos. Classification (NCBI taxonomy): domain Eukaryota; kingdom Metazoa; phylum Chordata; class Chondrichthyes; order Carcharhiniformes; family Carcharhinidae; genus Carcharhinus; species Carcharhinus amblyrhynchos. The sequence goes on from NC_137324.1 coordinate 144,108,602, forward strand.
GTGGCTGTCATGGTTGAATAGCTACCAGCATGCATGAGCTGCATGTTGTGGGAATGAATTTTCCAACAGTGTTAAAAGTGTAAGGGTGAGGTTTGAAGGGTTGAGGCCTGATTGATTGTTTTTTTTGCTAACTGATGGGGGGGCGGTGATTTGAACAGTTGATAGGCCATTTGAAGATGACCTCACTCACCTTGACGACGCATGTGGGATAATTAAGGTTCTATGATAATCCAGATTCTATGAACAAAGCGTCTGACATTAACCTCTGTCAATGCTTCTTCCCACTGCACCCTGAGAAGGTGTCTGAAGTGTATCCTACACTGCAGACAGGGACCATCTCTCCTGTTTCCCACATCTTACAACAAGGTCTCAGTATGTTATTGGAAAAATTTGGTGGATGCTCTCTCTCAAGTTCAGTAATTCAGTCTTTTACAGCACTAGTTCAGTTTATGAATGGTTACCACCACTTGCAACCAAGAAGTGAATCATTTATGTTAGGTCTTTACCCTTGTGGTTGGTTCTGCTGGCATCTTAATAGGGAGACAGTAGACAACAGGAACAACAGCATGGATTCAGAGGCCAAGCTTATCTTTCTGTACCAGTTTGATATTCCTTATTTCCCAAAGTAAGTTTGTTTGCAAACTTTACAGGTAGTTGATAAAGAGATCTTCATTCCAGAAATTTGGGTTTCATTTCAGGCACAAGTACTAGAATTGTAAAAAACATCATTCTGACTTGTTTGCTTTTCACATCAGTTAGAGCTAAAAGTTGGACTGCTTTAATTTGTTAACGTGTTTCATTTGAGCTCAATCATCGTTAACTCATTCACACTTCTGGTTATCATTTTATTACAGCCTGACACCAACTATAATCTATATAAAGGGAACTATATTCCATATTGTGAATAGTTAGAATCATACAGCCCAGAGAGGCCCTTTGGCCCATCAGGTTGACACCGACACATTAGAAACACCTGAACTCCCACCTAATCTCATCTGCCAGCACTTGGCCCACAGCCCTGAATATTATGCTGTGCCAAGTGTTCATCCAGAGACTTTTTAAAGGATGTGAGACAACCCACCTCTACCACTCTCTCAGGAAGCACATTCCAGACCATCACCACCCTCTGGGTAAAAACGTTTTTCCTCACATCCCCCTAAATCTCTTACTCCTCACCTTGAGCCTATGTTCCCTTGTGACTGACCCTTCAACAAAAGGGAACAGCTGCTCCTTATGCATTCTGCCCATGTCCCTCATTATCTTGTACACCCTGATCAGGTCACCCCTCAGTCTTCTCTGCTCCAGCAAAAACAACCCAAACCTATGCAACCTCTCTTCAAAACTTAAATGTTCCATCCCAGGCAGCATCCTAGTGAATCTGCTTTGCACCCCCTCCAGTGAAATCACATCTTCCAATAAGTGGTGACCAGAATTGCACACTAGACTCTAGAACTTTGGTGAGGCCACAGCTACACAACCCCAATATGACTTCCCTACTTTTGTAATTTATGTCTCGATTGATAAAAGCAAGTGTCCCATATGCCCTTTTTCACCATCTACTAACATGCCTTTCTGTTTTCAGAGATCTGTGGACAAACATGCTAATGTTCCTTTGTTTTAAAATATTTTAAAAAGCAAGACGTCACTGGACTGGTCATGTAATCTCGGAGATGATGGGTGAAAGGAACTTGTTGAAAATTAGGACGCAGGCAATTGAGTTTTATAAATTGCCGTATGAATAATTATCAGCCTTCTGGATCTTGGTAAATCAACATTTAATGGTAAATAAGTCTTTCAAAATGAGCAATTGTATCTGGAACTTAGATGTTGAGCCTTTGCTGCAAGACATCCAATGAAGTGTCCTACCCTTCACTGAATACTTTCTTGTCAAAGTACTTCTTCCAAAGTGTATCACCTCGCACTTTTCAGGGTAAAGTTCCATTTGCCACTTATCGGCCCATTTGACCATTCCGTCTATATCTTCTTGAAGCCCAGGACACTCCACCTCTCTGTTAACCACCAATCTATGTGTCATCCGCTATTATTAATTGGCTTTATCCATCCACATGTGAATTGTTTGCTCTGTGATTGTTTCACCAATAGTGACAGATCACTGTTTATACATCTGTCATGTCTGATATTTTCTCAAGTTAAATGTCCTTTGTTGCTCAGGAGCTTCCATTATTTTAATTATACCCTTGAGCAAAGCTAACTCCCTTCACTTTACTTCACCAGAAATGATTTCCAGTCCCATACTAATGCTTTGGTCAATGACCAGATTCTTGATTGCTCCCTGGATTACCAATGTACATACTTAAGACCTCTTTATTAACCAGTAAAGTTGTTTTTCAAGTCACGTTTTTCAGTTTCAGGTAACTGCCATGTGGTTTTTATCTCATATTTTCAATTTCATCTTAGGGTATCATCACTTCAAATCTATTATTTCCAGATTTCTGTGGAATTATGAGAAAGTAATAAAAGCCTCAAAAACGCAGCCTCCTCCTCAATGGGCAGAAGAGGATTAGTCAAGGGATTAATATCACAAAAATCAAGATCCCATTTCAACCCGGCTGCATTCATGTTTAGCATAACATTTACAATGATGATTCATGTCCCGGACAAAGCTCCATCTTAAAAACATGCATGGCTTTCCTAAGGTTCAAAAATCATGGCCAAATGATGACATTGGCAACACAACACAATTTTAAGCTCCATGCAAGTGGAATCTTTGTGTGTCCACTATTCTGTAGCAGTAACAACATGAGAGTAGTTAACTGGCCAGAAGAGGCTCAGATGTGTCTGAATTATTTGTGGGCCATTCTCCTCCAGCCCTGCACTCTCAGCCCAGCAAGGATATTTTGGATAACTCCAGTATTCCCATGATTTTCAATCAGGAAGGAATGCCAATTTGTTGCCCCTCTCACTGCGGAGAAAGGAACTGGCTCTACTCACTGGCTGTCAACTGTTTCCAAAGGTCCTTGATAATGGCCTTCTCCCAATCAGTTTCTCACTTCTCACAACTGGCCAGGTAGTTAATCATGGAATCAGAATCCTACAGTGCAGAAGTAGACCATTCAGCCCACTGAGTATGCACCAAACACAATCCCGCCCAGGGCTATCTCCATAACCCCCTGCACTTACCCTGGCTAGTCCCCCTGACACTAAGGGACAAATTAGCATGGCCACATCTTTGAAGTGTGGGAGGAAACCAGAGCACCCGGGTGAAACCCATGCAGAGACATGGGCAACCCAAGCCAAGAATCGAACCCGAGTCACAGACGCTGTGAGGCACCACTGTGCCACCATGCCACCCCAATCTGGTCAGAAGTATGGCAGAGCTTTTAAAATGTTTTTCAAGAGAAACCTTGCTGTTAAAATGACTGTGGGGCTCCACATCCTCAGCCTTGCCCTATTTGTAACCCAGGCAGGCTGCCATCCCGTACTTTAAAAATCAAGGCCAAAGGAGTTGCATGCATATAACATCTTATCGTATATCACAAATACCTTGCAACAAAGTGATGTTACTGTTATTACATAAATAACCCACACAGTCATTTTATTTACTGCAAAGTCCCATCATCAACAATCTGAGGAATACCCAATGAATCTTTTTTTGGTGGTATTGCTTAAGAGAGGAATAGTGGCCTGGGTGTCATGAGAAATTTCTGTACTTACATGATCTTAAAAAAACTTCCTCGGAGCACTGAAACAGATAGGCCTGAAGCACAGCAATACAACCCTCCCTTATACTGCACTGAACTGCCCTTCCAGAATAATGACTGGATGCAATTTCAGAAACGTCAGTGAGCTCCAAGCTTGACTATTAAGGTAACGTTTCCAAGCAATTTCACAGCTGAGCAATTGATTGCTTTACTCTACTTAATCTTAGTTCAGACTAATGAGCATATATACCATAAATGATAGGGGAACATTTTTCATGTCGGCTTTTACAATTCCACTAAAAATAGCAAATATAGGAAGTCTTCCTTCTCTGTCTTTGATGTAATGAGTAAATTAGAATCAGAGCAAATCTACTGGCAAATATTAATACCTAATTAACCTCAAAAGGCTGTGTTTATTATTGGTTTATGAACCCTTGACTTCAGAATAATAAATAGGTCAGTTTAGAGACCGGACCGTGAATCCTGCGCTTGTCAGCTGAATGCCAGGGGAAGGGAGTGTGTGGGTGGGGGCCCCTTGAAGGTTAACAGCTGCTGTGGAGCTGCCTCAGGGAGCTGCAGTCATGTAAAAATGGAATGAGCTTAATAAAGTGCTGTAAATAGTGCCTATACTGCAAATTCAGGCAACTGACAGCAGACTTCATAGGAACTAATGACTCAAATGTCATAGAATCCCTACAGTACAGAAGTAGGCCATTCGGCCCATCGAGTCTGTACTGGCCAAAATGCTACCAGGCTCTTTTCCCACAACCCACACATTTACCCTGCTAATCCCCCTGACACTGGGGTCAGTTTAGCATAACCAATCCCTTCCTAACCAGCACATCTTTGGACTGTGGGAGGAAACCCGCACGGACACAGGAAGAGAGTGCAAATTCCATACAGATAGTGACCCAAGGCCAGAATTGAACCTGGATCTCTGACACTGTGAGGCAGCAGTGCTAATCACTGTGCCACTCTGCCACCAGAATTGTCTTTTCTTTTATTTAACCCTGGACATTTTATTCCACGCTGGACGGAGTTTATAGCAAAAATGTGGGTAATTAGTGTCCGCTTATACGCCTCATCGCTTAACCACTTGTTTGCATCCAGCGTCAGGCTTGCTACAGCAAGCATGACAAGCAGATCCTGTTGGTTTTGATTATGGATCTCTGGGTCAGGGGTTACCTTGTTCAAAAGCACTCAGTATCTGAATGAGACACTGAGCATCAGGAAGGTGATGGCACACTGTGTGGCACTCCCTGGCCCTGGCTGCTGAACTCCTCCCCAGCCCCACAACATCCACCTATTATCGTTCACCTGTCCCTGAGTACCTCAGCAATCCTAGGTCCTGGGTGGATGCTGCTGGCAAGAGCCACTGCCTCACCAGTTCTGCCGCCATTACAGCTGGCAACCTCAGATTGGCCAGCAACTTTTACTGGGTGGGATATCCACCCCCAGTGTCTTTGATGCTGAGGAAGGCCTGCCACTGTCCAGTCAAATGCCTTGGTATAGAACCTTACAATCATAGAATCCCTACAGTGCAGAAGTAGGCCACTCAGCCCATTGAGCCTGCATCAACAACAGTCCCACCCAGGTTCTATCCCTGAAACCCCATACATTTAACTGCTAATCTTCCTGTTACTAAGGGTCAATTTAGCATGAGCAATCAGTCTAACCTGCACATCTTTGGAGTGTGGGAAGAAATCAGAGACCTGAAGGAAACCCATGCAGACATGGGGAGAATGAGGAAGTGATAGTATTTCCAGCGACTTTGCCTTTCACAGGAAACTGTCACATCCCTATGTGACATGTTGGAGGCTGAGGTAGCCTCCACTGATGTAGGTGGCCACCTGATGCTTGTGGCCTTAAAAGTGACAGTTGCCTTTAATATCTTTGCCTCCAGCTCATTCCAGGCCACCCGTGGAGACTTTGGTGTATTCACCCAGCCTGTAGCACATCTCTGCTTCGAGGCCTTCACTGATGCCATGTTTGGATATGCACATCAACATATTTCCTTTACAATAGACAACAGTCAAGTGGGGAGAGCCAGTGGCTATACATCCATGGTTGGTTTCTCATGAGTACAAAGGGTCGGTGGTTGTATCCATTTAACTATCAAAGCACGAGCAGGGAAGCCTGGGAGTTTCGTCAACCACAAGGGTCACACTCCATAAATGTGCAGATTGTGTGTGAACAAATGAAAGAATCATGCATGTGTATGCAAGTTACTCAATGGTGAGGGAACACCACCATTGTTGAGGGAACAATGGTGATATTCCCTCACCATTGCTGGGTCAGAATCCTGGAATCCTTACCAAACACCATTGTATGGACTTCATCATCCCTTCAGGAATTGCAGTAGTCCAAAAGGAAGGACTACCACCAGCTTCTCAAGGTCATTAAGAATGGGCGACATATAGGATGCCGCCAGTAGTGTGCAAATCCTGAGAATAAAATTAAGAAAAGATACATCAGGAAGAAGCAGAGACAAAAATGATAACCTGAAAATGGTTGTAAATAATTCATTACCTCACCAAGTAAATAGAGATTAAATGATTATCCAAATGCAATGGATTGTAATGTAGCATACTCTGTTTAAGATATATAGAAGAAATCATCAATAATGACTGAAGAAAAATAGGGTGCCTCCATTGTAAAGAAAATCACCTTGTGCTCATTTCATTTCTGGTAGATTTTATACTTAAAACAGAGTGTAGCCTCTCTTAAATTTCCTTCTGTTTAATGCATGGAATGCTCCACAAAATCTAAAACACTCATGAGATGCAGCGGTCACTAAAAAAGGGAGAAGCTGACACTTGGTAATGTTAAACAAAATCTTCTAACAGTGAAAGTATGTTTTATATGCAGTGAATTGACCGTCAATAAATAAGCTATAAACCTGCAGACTAAAAAAAAATCAGCATGTCATGTTTAAACCAAAAAGCAGATGGGAAAATTCGCACCAAGTCACAGGAAATGAATTATGAAAGGAAAACACATAAATGCTGCTTCCCCTAGTTCTTGTCACATTTTCTGTTACAGTAGATATAAACTTTATGAAGGCATTAACCTTTCAACAGCTCCAAACATCATATTGCAGGTACTTCAATGGACTCCCTCAAGGCACACAGCCTTAGAGCTGTATACCTGTGAAAGATCAATAGCGGTGAAAAACAATGCAGGCAGTACCTAAGCAGCACATTCCAACACAAACCTCAGTCCCCAGGGAACATTTTCAATTTTATTTTAGCCCTAACGTTTCATCCACCCTGGATCGACGTCGCAGCTAAAATGTAAAGGCAAAAAGACTGACCCTGTTATAGGCACAGCAAGAGCCAGTATTAACAAGGGTAGATGTTGACTTGGACACTGGAAAATCAGTAATGAAAGTTTAATACCATCATTGAGCCTGGCCAATTGACCCATCTGCCACCCGTAAAAACATTCAGGTCATGTAAAATTGTGTTCAATTGGCCCTTTAACAGGCTAAGCTGCATGCTTAATTGTCAATGAGCGTGTTTCCAACTCTGGATGTGTCAGACAGCTTCTTTTGCAATTTCATGTGGTTCCAGTTCGGGTACGTGTTTGCCTGAGCAACAGTTTTCAGGCCTCAGAAACGTATTTGGTCAGGCTATTGCACCAGTGAAACATAAGAGTCAATTATGCATGTTTAAAACAATTGCTTTTTACACTTATATAGAGAATTCAATTATGGTTTGGCTATCAGAAAGTAGATACTTTCTCAATAAACCAAAAATCCCAGATATTACATAAACTCTAGGCACTTTCCATACTGAATTACATAAATCAGAGCATGTGAAATGGGCCATAACTTTCTCAGAGTAGCAATCAGTGTCCATTACTTTCTGTACTGAATTTTCCGCACACATGAGGGCAGCTTCAACCGGGATCTTGGGTTCATGTCACAATATTTGTAACCCCATGACTTGCCTGGGCTTGCAACATCTCACTTACTGTCCTGTCTGGAGACAATACACATCTCTTTAAACTATGCTTAATGCTATCTCCACTCACATTGTCTGCACCTTTAAGACTTGATTAGTTGTAAAGGCTCGCATTCTAAACAGTATTCTATAAACTGAGGGTGTGCCCTTATATGCCCTGCTTGTGATCAGAACTCCCCACTCACCTGATGAAGAAACAGTGCTACGAAAGCCAGTAGTGTTTGCTACCAAATAAACCTGTTGGACTTTAACCTGACGTTGTGAGACTTCTTACTCTGTTTACCCCAGTCCAACACTGACATCTCCACATCACGGCACCTCATTAGTTACAGCTTGCCAACCAGAAAAAGACCCACTTACCCCCACTTTTTGCTGGTTAGCCAGTCTTTCATTCAAGCTACTTTATTACTCCAACCCTCTGGGATATTAACTCGTACGTTAACCTTTTTGTCGAAATCCAGCCACAGGACCCTCATTATTCATGTTGCTTGTTATGCCTTCAAAAAGCTCCAGCAAATTATTCAAACATGATTTATCCTTCATAAAGCCGTGCCCGACTCTGATGGATTACATTTTGAGTTACCAAATGTCCCTTACTACTTTCTAAATAATGAATTCCACTGATTTCCCAGTGACAAAACTCCTTCATTCCTCTGTGCTAGAGGAAACTCACTTCTCCCACACCAATCTTTGAGCCATACATTTACCTCTTTAATCCTATTGACCCTACACAAATTAGCTCATGGCTCAGAGATTATTACCTTTGTGGTTCTGCTTTTTTACTTAGAACCTAGCTGCTTATATTCCCTCTGCAGGATCTCTTTCATCATTCTATCCATATCAATGATATAACATGGATCTTTCTCCTCCCACTCCAAGTTCCCCTGCAGCCCAGATGCGATATCCTTAACCCTGGCACCAGATAGACAAGATGTGGAGATGCCGGCGTTGGATTGGGTAATCACAGTGAGAAGTCTCACAACACCAGTTTTTTTCTTTTTACTTGATGTGTGTGTCGATACGCGTGATCTTCTTGGAGATCTTCTCCATGTAGAGCCAACGGTTTGCGGTGTTGATGGTAGTCATGATGTGGAGATGCTGACATCAGACTGGGGTAAACATAGTAAGAAGCTTCACAACACCAGGTATTTTTCTTTTTACTTGATGTCTGTGTCCATATGCACGATCTTCTTGGAGATCCTCTCCACGTGGAGCCAGCAGTTTGTGGTGTCGATAGTAATCATGATGTGGAGATGCCAGCGTTGGACTGGGGTAAACACAGTAAGAAGTCTCACAACACCAGGTGTTGTGAGACTTCTTACTCTGTTTACACCAGATAGACAACATAGTTTTTGTACTCATGGTTCTGACTGCAGTGTCTATTCCCCTAACAGTACTATCTTCAACTACATTTCTTTCTTCTCCTCTCCCACTTGAATGTCTCCCTGCACCTTTGTGTTATGGTCAGTTTGTTCGGCCTCCACAAAGCCCTCCTCTCATCCACGCAGCGAGCAAGAATCTCAAAAATGTTAGACAAGACAGGGGCTGAGGGTCCTGCAATGCTACCACTTGGATCCCTCTACCTGCCTCACTCATTGTCATACCCTCCTGCCCCTGAATACTGACTGAATTGAGGGGAGTGCCAATTCTTGCCAATGGCTGAGTCCACTCCTGAGCCATTTTCTCTCTTTTAATTTACCCATCTCACTTGCTGGGATTAATTAATGCTCAATCAGCTAATATTGAGCTTAGTAACAATGATGAGAAACCAGCAGTTTCACTGACCGTTACTTTCCTCAGCCATTTCTGCCCTGGACAGGACCTAAAAATCAAGGCCCTGATACCTGTTTGGCAGGAAAGGCTGGAAATTATGACCAAGAGTACCAGGCCCAAGATCGAGATACCTACTCCAGTAAGATTTATTATCAGTGGCCAGTTGCTTCATTTATGAGAGGGATGATAAATTGTGCAAAATCTTTCCTGATTTTCAGTGATGCCATGACCCAATCCTGGACTTCTGTTTCAACCCAACGATAGCTATTCTAAAATTCAGTTTGCCTGCTTCAATCCTAAAATACTCACCTGTTGCCTCCACTCTCAGCAAAAAATAACAAAGCAATGATTGGAGTTCATAGCATTACTTTCAGGATCTCAGGGCATCGAAAAGTACTTTTGAAGTGTAAATGCAGGAAACATGGCACAACAAGTTGTACACAAGTTCCCACAAATAGCAACGTGATAACAAAGAGAAAATCCATCTTAGTAATGTTGAATAAGGGATGAAAATTGGCCAGAACTACTTTACATCACTTTGAAATAATGATATGGGCCTCAGTTCTGCACTTCATCTGAGAAGTACACTTCACGCAGTCTACCTCATGTAGGTCAATCTAGATTTTGGGCTCAAATCTTTTGAATGGGTCTCAAACGCACAACCTGTTTAAAGTTTATTTATTAGTGTCACAAGTAGGATTACATTAACACTGCAATGAAGTTACTGTGAAAATTCCCCCATCGCCACACTCCAACATCTGTTTGGGTAAACTGAAGGAGAATTTAGCATGGCCAATTAACCTAACCGGCACATCTTTCAGACTGTGGGAGAAAACCAGAGCATCCGAAGGAAACCCACACAGACACTGGGAGAATGTGCAGGCTGCACACAGATAGTGACCTAAGCCTGGAATCAAATCTAGGTCCTTGATGCTGTGAGGCAGCAGTGCTAACCATTGTGCCACTGTGATGTTCCTGTAGACAGGGAGATGAGAATGCTACCACTGAGCCATGACTAACACCAAAATGAAGAAGAAACATTAACTCAGTTTCTCTCTCCACAGATGATGCCAGTCCTTCTGAATTTATCCAGCATTTTCTGTTTTTATGCCAGAATGTCAGAGGTCGAAGTATGATCATGGGGGTGTACTAGAGATGTCATGGTTTTTGACTCTCACTGTTAATGAACAAAAATAATACAAATTATATTTTTTTGCAGAGGTTTTGCAAACGGCACTAATTAAAGTGATTTGCTACCAGAAGATCAAACTTTTAGATTGCATTATCATTTCCATCTTAATTTTCATCATTGAAGCCAAGTTTTAAATATCTCCGCAATATTAATTAGCGTAATTCAAAACTTCATGAAAAAGCACATTTAAATTCAAGACATTTATTTGAAATCTACTTTTAAGCTTGAATTATGGAATCTATTAAAATATTAAATCATTTTGTTCTGGTTAATTTTAAATTCCTTAACATATAAAATTCTATTACATATTTATGATACATTTTGTTCCTGCTTCCCTAAAGCATGTTCACCATCTACAAGGCACAAGTTAGGAGTATGTTGGAACAAGGTCTACCTGCTTGCATGAGTGCAGCTCAAAGAACATTTGAAAAGTTTGACACCATCCAGCACAAAGCAATCCACTTGACCAACAACCCATCCCCCAACATAAGTACTTGCTCCCTCTACCACAGATGCAGTGTCAGCCGTGTGCACCACCTATAAGCTGTGCTGCAGGAATTCACTAAGGCTCCTTCGACAACACCTTCCAACATCTGTCTCCTCAACACCTGGAAGGACAAGGGCAGGAACATATGGGAACTTCATAGCCTGCAAGCTACCTTCCTGGCCACACACTTTGCTGACATGGAACTACATCGCTGTTCCTTTACTGCTACTGAATCAAAATCCTGAAATTCCCTTCCTAACAGCATTGTTGGCACACCTACATCAGATGGGCTTCAGCAGTTTAAGAAGGTGGCTTACTACCACCTTCTCAAGAGAAAGTATGGGTGGCCAATAAATGCTGGCCTCACTTGTCATTATAACATTCCATGAGTGAATGAAAATAGACATGCAGGAGAGATATCAGCACTGGCGCAACTACAGCAAGGGCAGAAGGATACGATGACCCAAAAAAAGCAGAGAGGCATAGCTCCTATTCTAGTCCTTTGTCAGAGGACACAGGTGTTGAGTTTGAGAACCCAAAGTTGAAATGACAGATCCCTGTACACCAGGAACCTCGAGGCACAATGGGTTTCTTATGTATGAGCCTTCATTCAATAGTATAGACCATGAAGGAATCCAACCCCAAATTCACACAACTCAGCAGAACATGGAGCAAGTAACTTGTGAACATTATAATGGGTCATATCTCAGCGATCGATCTGATCGAACTATCTGGGAGCTCAGAAATTTGGTAACTCCTCTAATTTTCAAACCATGGGAGTGACCATGAAAATTGGTGCACAGAGTATCACACTTCTTCTGCATTTTGTTCCCAAGCAGAGCACTGGAAATGCTGAAGCTCAACTCAGTAAGAGTGGCAGTGGCACCATGGGAGAAGTGCATACTACTCCGTCTCCATGCTCCCAAGGAATAGTAATGTACTCCTCTGTCGCATTCTCAATAAGTCACCTAGTTTGTACTAGACTATTGCTGTCCCAATTGCTGAGAGGCAGAGTCTGTAGCAGCCACATCCCCTGTGCACAAAGGTCACTGTGGTAGTGTGGCCCTTCGGGGGGGAGGCATATTCCACATGACTGGCTAGGACCCTATGGATCACTCTGGCAGCAAGCTGAGCCAATTGGCGGGGCGGGGGGGGTGGGGGGGGGGCGTGGTTGTAGGGGGCGGGGGGGCACAGCCCACAAGTTGAGAAGGGCCTGACAGTTGGAAGCTGGGAGTCCAGAAGAGCACAAGCACTTGTAGTCTAGTTTTAACTTGTTGTACATGTATATAAATACTCCGATGGCAATAAAGCCTTTAAAGTTAAAGCTGCATCTTCTCACCCTCATCTATTACTGCCACAAACCAAGGCCATTGCAAGAGATCTCAGTGGAAGTTCAGTAATCATTCTCTAGCTACATTAAAACCACTTTATTGGAGCACCAGTCTCACCAACAGACAGTGAAAATCAAGCATCAAGGATTTGCACAAGCATGATTTTGGTCTGATCTTGGTAATTCTTTGGAATTATGAGCTTTCAAACAAAGGATTTTGGTGTTTTGGTCGTCTGTTAATTTAGAATGGAATAATCTCATTAGTGATATTAGAATGGAATAATCTCATTAGCGATAGACAGCATGGTTTTGTAAGAGGGAGGTCATGCCTCACAGATTTAGTGGGGTTTTTTGAGGAGGTGACAAAAACGATTGACGAGGGAAGGGCCGTTAATGTCACCTATATGGATTTTAGTAAAGCGTTTGACAAAGTCCCTCATTGCAGGTTGGTGCAAAAGGTTAAATCTCATGGGATAAAAGGTGAGGTGGCTAGATGGGTGGAGAACTGGCTTGGCCGTAGCAGTGGAAGAGTTTTTATCCAGCTGGATGTCTGTGAATAGAAGTATTCCACAGGGCTCTGTACTGGGACCTCTGCTGTTTGTGATATATATAAATGATTTGGAAGAAAGTGTAACTGGTGCGATCAGTAAGTTTGCGGCCGACACAAAGATGGCTGGACTTGCGGATAGCGATGAACATTATCAGAGAATACGGCAGGATATAGATAGGCTGGAAAATTGGGCGGAGAAATGGCAGATGGAAGTTAATCCAGATAAATGCGAGGTGATGCATTTTGGTAGATCTAACGTAGGGGGGAGCTATACAATAAATGGCAGAACCATCAAGAGTGCAGACACACAGAGGGACCTGGGTGTGCAAGTCCACAGATCCTTGAAGGTGGCATCACAGGTGGAGAAGGTGGTGAAGAAGGCATGTGGCATGCTTGCCTTTATAGGACAGGACATAGAGTATAAAAATTGGAGTCTGATGTTACAGCTGTGCAGAACGTTGGTTAGGCCACATTTGGAGTACTGCTTTGGAGAGAGTAGAAAAAAGGCTTACCAGGATGTTGCCTGGTATGGAGGGTCTTAGCTATGAGGAGAGGTTGGGTAAACTGGAGTTGTTCTCCCTGGAAAGACAGAGAATGAGGGGTGACCTAATAGAGGTGTATAAAATTATGAAGGGCATAGATAGGGTGAACACTGGGAAGCTTTTTCCCAGGTCAGAGATGACGATCATGAGGGGTCACAGGTTCAAGTTGAAGGGGGCGAGGTTTAATTCAGATATCAGCGAGACGTATTTTACACAGAGGGTGGTGGGGGCCTGGAATGCACTGCCAAGCAGGGTGGTGGAGGCGGACATGCTGGGATCATTTAAGACTTATCTGGATAGCCACATGAACAGACTGGGAATGGAGGGATACATATGAATGGTCTAGTTGGACGAATGATCGACGCAGGCTTGGAGGGCCGAAGGGCCTGTTTCCTGTGCTGTATTGTTCTTTGTTCTTTGAGTTTCTGTATGAACTTTCATTTTAATGGTGGTGCAGTCAGAAATGTAAAGCTGTAAATGTGAACTTTTAGCAATCACTTTCATACCATTGCTACAAATATGAGATTTTAAGATGCTTTAAAGCATCTCTTTTAATACAAGGTAAAATGGCATCATGAAAAGTAACATATGATCTCCAATTTGGTCTGGCAATAAGCTTGTGGTGTGGTTACAATGGCGACAGCAAACCCAGGTCAAGTCAGGTGCTAGGTTTAACATCTGAGAACAAAGGATAGGGCAGTTAGCTTTATCATGGTTAGACTTACAGACTTTGAGTCAGTCTGATTAAAAAGCCCTGGACATAAAGGCAAGAGAGAGTCACTGAGATAGAGAGATAGGGCCAGCACAAAGTAAAATGCCCTTTTCCTAGTTTGCAGACAAGTTGTGAGTGGGTGGAGAGACATTCTCTGGTCAAGGAGACAGAATGTGTAGGAATTTAAGAACACTGGAATATTTATCCTGGTGTGACCAGGAGAACGAATCATTGAAATGAGCTGTGCTGTTGGGAGGCAGTTCAGGATTTCTCAGAAAACAGAGAAAAGGCCTCTGACAGTGACTAGACATATCTAGTTTGATGAATAGACGGTGGATCAGTGAAATGGGAAGGCGAGAGCCCGTTAGAAGCTGGGAGTAATTTTAGCCTGGTTTTTGAAAGATTACAATTCTGCAGAAACCATGTTATAATGTATAAATTTGGCTTGGATTTTCAAATGTATTAAAACATGAGTAAGATATGCCATTAGTTGCCTTTTTTTTCATTCGTAGGACATGGGCGTCACTTACTGGCCAGCATTTATTGTAAGAAGTCTCACAACGCCAGGTTAAAGTCCAACATGTTTATTTGGTAACAAAAGCCACTAGCTTTCAGAGCACTGCTCCTTCATCAGGTAAGAGGGAATTCTGTTCACAAACAGGGCATATAAAGACACAAACTCAATTTACAAAATAATGGTTGGAATGCGAGTCTTTACAGGTAATCAAGTCTTAAAGCTACAAACAATGTGAGTGGAGAAAGGGTTAAGAACAGGTTAAAGAGATGTGTATTGTCTCCAGCCAGGACAGTTAGTGAGATTTTGCAAACCCAGGCAAGTCGTGGGGGTTTCAGTTAGTGTGACATGAACCCAAGATCCTGGTTGAGGCCATCCTCATGTCTGCAGAACTTGACTATCAGTCTCTGCTCAGCGACTCTGCGTTGTCGCGTGCCATGAAGGCCACCTTGGAGAATGCTACCAAGTAAGTCTGTTGGACTTTAACCTGGTGTTGTGAAACTTCTCACTGTGTTTACCCCAGTCCAATGCCAGCATCTCCACATCACAGCATTTATTGCCCATCCCTAATTGCCCTTGTAGGGCAGTTGAGATTCAGCTACATTCCCATGGCTCTGACATCACATGTAAACCAGACCAGAGAAATAATGCTTATTTGATGTTGATTTTAATTTGTTTGTTACCATAAAGGTGTTAATCACTTGAAATCTTATACGATCCCTGTCAGTCAGTCTCTGGGAATTCAAATCTTTTTAAGTTACCAGTCACCATGATGATTTTAGCATTATATAAATAATAGTTTCAGTGTTGCCATTGGTGTTCTGAATGTCCTCTGCAAGTGAAAGTGGTGAAGTACATATTGGTTCTTGTTTCTCCCATAATCAATTTGTATTAATCAGTGGGAGGAGTGTAGCTGACACTGATGCTTATAGATGATAAAGAGAAACCATAATATATGCAACGGGATAACACAGATGAAAATATCATGGTTTTTGTTGTAGAATTTCATTCAAAAATTGCATGATGATGTTTGGTAAACTAAGTAACTATGCAAATCACCAAAGTATTCTGTGGGGCTACAGTTCCTCCTGTCAATGACCTTAGTGTAAGAGTTGGCGTGATTGCAAAATGGAAAATCATGTTATGTATTCATGTCAACTCTTTTGTCAAAATTATCCATGGGATGAGTTTGATCCATTCTATCCCTCAAGGGAATTTGTTCAGTGTTGAACCAGCAAAAGAGCTAAGCAATTTATCTGGCAGTGGTGTGTAACATTGATTTTGGCAATAAAAAAATCAGTGTTTTCAAATTTGCTGCTTGACAAATTCAATGAGAAACTCATTTGTTGTCCAGTTTACTATTTGTGATTGAATTTGGAGATTAAGTCAGTACTAAAAAAGGAAGGAGTTCACATCAGAATTAAATAGCAAGGTACAGAGTTCTACAAATGTAATTCTGTTGAACAAGCTTGATTAATATCAGTCTACAGAAAAGCTAATATGGCACTGCTGTGGATGTGCACATTTTCAAACTGATGTGCACAACTATAGCAATAGATTCAACTACAGATTCAGAAAGAATGTTCCCGATGGTGGGGGTGTCCAGAATTAGAAGTCATAGTTTGAGGATAAGGGACAAATCTTTTAGAACTCAGGAGAGGAGAAATTCCTTCAACCAGTGAGTGGAGAATGGATGGAATTTATTACCACAGAATGTAGTTGAGGCCAAAACATCTAATTTCAAGAAGAAATTAGATACAGCTCTTGAGGCTGAAGGGATCAAGGGAAAGGGGATCAGGGTATTGAATTCGATGATCAGCAATGATCAAAATGAATGGTGGAGCAGGCTCAATGGCCTACACAGGCTTACAGTTTCTATGTTTCTATGTCAGGACTTTGATGGAACCCTGTCCAATAACCTGAATGAGTGCAACTCCAACAACACTCAAAAGCCCCATACTGTCCAGCTTGTTAGATTGGCACCCCATCCATAACCTTAAACATTCACTCCCTTCACCACTGACACACACTGGTGGCTGTGAATGCAACATCTTCCAAATGCGTCACCACTTAGAAGAACAAGGGCCCCTATAATCATTGGTCCTACAAGTCCTACAAAAGGGAAGAGCCTCGCTAAGTGCAATGCATTTTTCAAATCTGTATTTCAATAGCTGATGTTGTGTTCTAACCATGAGTGTGTAGCTTAAAGCTATGCTGAATGTGTAAAGGTGAGATGAAGCTATAAATGTGAGATTTAAGTCGTGGTTGATAGAGATTGTTGGTAGGTGAATGAAGGGTATGTGGAGAACGGAGCAGTGTGTGACATGAGTGATGCAGTTTGTGTTATATGGCACATGAGGATGCATTCACTGCTCTTGATCTTGTGTGAGTTCACAAAACCTCTCGTGGCACTGCATCCAGTTCTTCGAGGCTGGGACTGCTGGCATTGACCACCACAGTTACTCTCTCCCATTGCTTTCTCAGTATATGTCTGGGGAGGCTCCTAGCCCTATGGACAGAGGCACATTCTTTTCCTGTCCACATCCGATAGCAAGTTCTCCAGTGGGGCATGCTCACTGTCTGCTGCATTATTTCGGTAACTTCGCCTGATCTTCCACTTTTCTTCTTCAGGCCCTGCTGCAATCAGGGGGCACCCCACTTTCAAGAGGCATGGTCTGTTTTTAACTAGTTCAGGTTAGCTTTAAGTGGTGGCAGACTACTGTGAACTTGGGCCTGCTGCTGAGTGGTACAACCACTCAGGAGCATGTTCAGTGCTGAGCTGCATACCACAATCATGGAAATAACTAGGTAGCATGAGGTTTGTATGTTATCTACTCTGGTGTAATGATCTGGCACATATAGGTTAACGTGGGACTGATTACAGTACTGCCCACAGAGGGTACAGTGGTATACGAGACCACATGATATGCACCCAGAATCAGTCTCGTGTTGGACCAAGCCATGTGTACCAGCAACTTCTGGCTTGTAGCCTTTACTCTATAGTAGTAAATAGTTCCAAGAGTCATTAAAGACTGACATTAACTTACATTTGACTACAGAGATTTTGTCAGACTTTCCACATGGTAACCAACACTCTCACAACATGGTAGCAGTATGTAAAAAATCCAAATCTTCGCAGAGAATGCAAAGAAAAACTAAAAATGCTGGAAAATGGAAAGAAGGAAAAGTATCAGCAAAGAAGTATAACCTGAAAAAGGAAAATAAATCACTGGAAACCAGCTCCAAAGACAGACTTGGAAGTGGAAGACAGATTTAAAATTCCTTGCTACAGCAGGACACTCCATTGAATCCCCTTTGGAAGTTCAATGTGCAAGCCCAGTAGGGTCTCAGGATGTAAAGTCAGCAGACCTAGCAAGGGTGAGCTAAATCTTTTAAAGTTCCAGGCTTCAGCAATTCCTGAGAACTCTATAATAAAAAAAGTCTTCAGAGTCAGAAGTTCAGTTTAAAAATAGCTCTGAGGCCCAATTCCTTGAGTCAATCACATGGCATTCGAGAGCTTGCTCCTAATTTTTTAAATAAATAATTGAATACTCAGGGAGAATTGTGATTTTTTAAATGAAACTAATGGCAAACAAAATCCAAAAAGTGCAGAAGGAGGCCATTCAGCCCATTGAGTCTATGCCAACTGTCCAACAGATCACCCAACATCCCCTCCTCACTCTATCCCTGTAACCTCATGTATTTAGCCCATTAATTTCCACTAACCTACACAGTTGGGACACTAACAAGCAATTTAGCATGGCCAATCCACCTAGCCTGCATAACTTTGGACTATGGAAGGAAACCTGAGCACCCAGAGGATGCTCATGCAGGCACAGGAAGAATGTACAAACGCCACACAGTCATATAAGTCTGGAATTGAACTCGGGTCCCTAGTGCTGTGAGACAGCAGTGCTAACCACTGTGCCACATTTGGCAAATTTGTGACCTTAAACATAAATGCTGAGCAAGAGAACTCTGCACACAGCCATTGTTGAAACATTTTTTCAAGCTAAGCACCAACTGTATTGTAGTGAAACAAAAACAGAAAACGAGGAAAAATCTCAGCAGACCTGACAGCGTCTGTGGAGAGAGAACAGAGTTAATGTTTTGTGTTTGGGTCAAGTGTGTTTCAACTTGAAGGAATGGAAGAAAATATTAAAAACATACCCAGATGCCAGCTTAACCTCCAAACCAACAGAAATAACCAGTAGTGACAGAGCATACCACTCCTCCAGCAACAATGTGACAGCCTGAACATTTGAATTTAAGGACTTGAAGGGAAGAAATGGGAAGTGATAGTGTAATAATGGTAATGGAAATACATGATAATAATGACAATGTAAGACATAAGGTCAACTATAGTCACTTAAAATACATCAGATAAAGACTCAGTGTAGCATGAAGGTTTGAGACATATAGGGTTAGTAAGTGACTGAGTACAGCACTGCCCACACAATGATGTATGAGAGCACATGACTCACACTCAGATCCAGTTTAGTGTTGGACAATCTTGTAGTCACAATCTTGTTATCTTTACTGTACTGCTATAAATAATTCCAAGAGCCAATAAAGAGTTAATATACATATGAGTATGAAGACTTCTTCGGATGAATCACATGGTAACCAACATCCTTACAACACCTACATGACATTAGATGGGTGCTGTGTAATCATGCATTACAATCTCCCCACCCAATTCTGGGACTACCCAAATTAGCCCTCTTAAAATCTCAGTTCTGGTCTCGTCCTTATAAATCTTTTATACATCTAATCCATATCTCTATGCCCTTTCTGCAAATCAGATATCAGAACAATGCAGTGTGGTGTAACCAACTTTCTTTACAAGTTTAAAGTACTTTCCCAAAATTACTTTCTATTTCTCTAGAATTAAACAGCAGCAAATTTTATGGCATTATTAAACTACATTGCTACTTTTAATATTTTTTGAATTTAAACCTGTATTTTCCTTTTTTTTAATCACACAGAGATCCTGCTGGATTGCATTTTCCACATGATGTATGCCAAGATAATAAAAAAAAGGTGAAATAAAATTCAATTGTGCTGAAGAAAATGGACCCAAAGCCAGTTTATATTAGAATTTCAACAATTTTTTTATATAACCATCTCAATATCCCTACTCCAGGATTGTGTACAGAACTAGTGATGGCCCCAGGTTGGTGAGGAAAATTTCCATTGATTGCCCCTATTTGGGACTGTTCAACACATTACACCCAGAGTTTTCATTGCCATGTGCACCTGTAGTCACATTAATGCATTTTAATAACTGACAGCTGCGGTGACCAGAAGCCAACCGCAACCTCGGTCAGGAACTAGAATTATTTTAAATTACTGTAAATTCAGTTTACATTAGTTTTTATTCAGTCAATTGATTTGCTTTTGGTACATAAGATTTGTGATCTGTTTCTTTTGCTTCAGCAATCACTTAAACAAATTTTCAGCTTAAATTTAGCTTAGATTCAGTTATCTTCAGGCTCATTGGCCATATTCCAGACAATAATCAACAACAATCAATAATCCTGCCTGAATTTTTTAACCTTCTGGCTTACATTAATGAGTTGAATGGAAGGTTAAGCATTACTGCACATCAGCAAAACCAACATCGAATTCAATGCATTCTTGCCACAATTTATTGATCACACCGCAGCGCAAACTTTGGACTAATTATTTTTCTGAAAAGCATATTGGAATATAAACATGCCAACCGAGTTAAGGTGGATCTGTGATGGGTGACAATGGAATGTCTGGTGGGTCACCTCCCAAATGACTTACAGAATTTCCGTTATTTTTCACCAAGCTTAAAATAAGCATAAAATACACATACCTGAATATGGGCAGACAAATTAGGACAAGGTGCAAATCACAGCAATATGTCATATGATAGATAGTCCGTTAATTACATTATGTTGGGCATCCCTCACCCTAGCCATGAACTTTTATCTTTCTCTAGTTTCTTACCCCTTCATTACCTTTCAAAGTTTGCCTGATCTATGAGACCCACCTCCTGCTACCTTGATCTTATTCGCACTAAACTCCTGGTTATCCAACTTCTCTTCTTGTTCAGGTCTCGCTCTCCCTGAGTCCTGTCACCTCACCTTCAAACCTTCTATCATCATCCCTCTCATCAAAGAACCAGTCTTGAACACTCCTCTCTTGCAAACCAACATCCCCTCTCCAAGCTTCCTTTCCACTCTATACACGTAAATGTGAGATAGTGCATTTTGGTAGAAAGAATAGGGAGGTCATTTATTACTTGGAAGGTACAAGACCAGCTTGTACCCAAAGTTACAGAGTATATCAATCATGAAATGTAGTGCCACAGCTAGCAAGTCTGTAAAAGATGGTAAACCTAGGGCTTTGTTTTTATACAATAGAATTGAAAAGTAGTGACATGATGCCAAATTTGTATCCGACCTTGGTTCAACCACATGCAGTTCCAGTATTATAAAAGTGATACATATGCATTGAAGATGCATATCTTGGTGACTAGTGGAGTGCCCCAGGGGTCGGTGCTGGAGCCTCAGCTATTTACCATTTATATAGATGATCTGGAGGAGGGAACCGAGTGTATGGTGTCAAAATTTGCTGATGACACCAAGATTGGGGGAATGGCAAATTGCGCGGAGGGTGTGGAGAGTCTGCAGAAAGATCTAGATAGGCTGGGCGAATGGGCCAGGAAATGGCAAATGGAATTTAATGTTGGCAAATGCGAGGTGGTCCACTCTGGTAGGAATAATGGTAGGAAGGACTGTTTCTTACGTGGCGAAAAACTGCAGCAGGCGACGGTGCAGAGGGACCTCGGGGTCCTTGTGCATGAGTCGCAAAAACCCAGCCTGCAGGTGCAGCAGGTGGTCAGGAAGGCTAATGGGATACTGGCCTTCATAGCGAGGGGGATTGAATATAAAAGTAGGGAGGTCTTGCTGCAGCTGTATAGGGCATTGGTGAGGCCGCAGCTGGAGTACTGTGTACAGTTTTGGGCGCCGTACTTACGCAAGGATATTTCGGCCTTGGAGGGAGTGCAGAGGAGGAGGTTTACTAGGCTGATACCGGAGTTGAGGGGGTTGAGCTATGAGGAGAGGCTGAATAAACTAGGCTTGTACTCGTTAGAGTTTAGAAGAATGAGGGGAGATCTCATTGAGACGTATAAGATGATGAATGGGATGGATAGGATAGAGGTGGAGAGACTCTTCCCGCTCAGAAAGGACAGTAGGACTAGGGGGCACAGCCTCAAGATAAAGGGGGGTGGTTTAGAACGGAGTTGAGGAAGAACTTCTTCACTCAAAGGGTGGTAAATCTCTGGAATTCTCTGCCCGTTGAGGTGGTGGAGGCTGCCTCGCTAAATATTTTTAAGACGCGGGTTGATGGGTTTTTGATAGGCGAGGGGATTAAGGGTTATGGGGAGAGGGCGGGAATGTGGAACTGAGCCACGACAGATCAGCCATGATCTTATTGAATGGCGGGGCAGGCTCGAAGGGCTAGATGGCCTACTCCTGCTCCTATTTCTTATGTTCTTATGTTCTAAGAGAGCGCAGAGAGAACTTACATGGATGACACCAGAAAAACGTGGGCATCTATATCAGAAAAGGATTTTCAGGCTAAATCTCATCTCTCTTGCTAAAAGACGGTGGGGTGACCAAATCGAGGTTACTGGGCAAATATGCAAGTAAAGCAAGTGATTGAGAAGGCTAATGGAATGCTTTCCTTTATTATGGGTGAAATTGGACAAAAAAGTAAGCATGTCTTGCTTCAGTTATTGGTGAGAGCACATCTCAGATGGTGTGTGCCGTTTTGACCTCCTTATTTAAAGATGAATGTAAATGTGTTGGAGATGGTTCACTGGAGGTTCACTAGATTGATGCCTGAAATGAGCGAGTTGTCTTATAAGGAAAGGGTGGACAGATTGGACTAGTTTCCAGTGGAGTTTAGAAGATTGAGGGGTGACTTGATTGAAATATATCAGATCCTGAACAGGATGGACATAGAAAGGGTGATTCATTAGTTTGTAAGAACTAGAACTAGGAGGCACTTGTTTAAAATGAGGGGTGCCCTTTTAGTGCAGAGAAGAGGAGAATTTTTTTTTCATAATGTTATGCAAACTGGAATTCAATATCAGAAAGTGGTGGAGGCGGGGTTATTGAATATTTTTAAAGTAGAGGTAGATAGATTCTTGTACAGCAAGTGAATTAAAGATTATCAGAGATAGATGAGAACACAAGCAGATCAGCCATGATCTTACCAAATAGTAGAGCAGGCTCAAGAGGCCAATTGGCCTACTTCTGCTCCTATTTCATATGTTTGTATAAACCAAACCTGGGAGGCAGACAAGTTTATTCAAGTTATCATGACCACAAAAGATAGGCTTGTGTCATGGATGAAGACACAGTTGGTAGAAATCGCAATTGGCTGAAATTAGGTCACCACTGCAGCTAAAGAAAAAACAATGCTGACTTTTATAACCAAACAATATTAGTGTACCTTTAGTTAAAGTATGAATTTACATTGAAACATGATTTAATACAATTCATTTCTTCCACTTTAATTTTTTTGTCAACTTTTATTTTAATCCAAATAGATTTACCTTTATATACACCATCTGAATTTGATAAAAACAGCATCTCACAATTCAATTATGGGAATGGAAACTAAAATTGGGAGTGTGCTAAATGAGTGGCCAAGCTGATATGGCCCATTTTACACTATCTAAGGTCAAAATTATCCCTCAGACGTTCTAAGAGGTAGTTGAACTGATTTCCTTACAGTCAGCCAATATTTGAGTAAACACAAAGCAAAATTGAACAGAAAGAGATATGTACTCTCTCACCTCACTTTTCGCAGCATCACATTGACAATCCAGCTAAAGTTAATGAAATTCACCAGATGGAATTCAAAACAGATTGTGTCTTCTAAGAAAGTTCAGCATTTTGGCTTTATTATAAGCAGGAAACCTTATTTACACCATCTGCCTTTCAATTTCAGTGTTTATCAACTTTTTTCATTAGTTGTTCAGCACAAACATCTTGATTAGTATGGATTCTCACGAATGGCAAAAATGTTTGCTAATCTAGATATGAATTTTCTTGTAGACTCAATCCTTTGAATTTCTCACTAATTTAATATCCATCCTGAAAGCTGCCTGAACATTTCAACAGTGTTGTTTGATTTATTTGATAGCACCCTTTGTAGATAGCTACTGAGTATGTGCATAAGGAGCTATGTCATAATGACATAATCACTGAAGATGAGTGAGAACTGCTTTAGACAGGAGCTGTAGCTTTGTCGTAATATCATCTTGTAAATAGTTGGCGATCTAAATAAAGTTTCTGAGATGAAAGTCTATTGACTTCAGGAAGTAAGAAACCAAATAATCTGAAATAACTCTTTAGAGGCTGGTGCCCCGTCTCCAGATTCCCTTTATTTACAAACTCAATTCCACTCCTAAGAGTGCTTCAGGTACAAAGTCAGAATCCAAGGTGTCAGTAGCCTTGACACACCTTAATATATTATACATATATATATATATGAGATTCCCTGATTGGGCAAGTAATCATTAGGTCAATCAAGGAGCTCATACTCCAACAGCCCAACCTCATGGACCTTGTTGAGATCATTACAGAAATCCCAAGACAAACCCCATTAACAGATGGTGGCAGTAGTGACAGAGAATCAGTAGATAAAGTCAAGTGAAGTCTGAAGGGAAATTCAGTTGTACAAAGCAGTGGGTGAAGAACATTGCAAGAAGTCACACACTACCAGGTTAAAGTCCAACAGGTTTATTTGGTAACACAAGCTTTCGGAGCACTGCTCCTTCATCAGGTGTCTGAAGAGTTGGGTTCATAATATTTGGAATGCAAGTCTTAAAGGTAATCAAGAATTTACAAGTGCAGACAATGCAAGTGGAGAGAGGGTTAAGTACAGGTTAAAGAGGTGTGAATTATCTCAAGCCAGGACAGTTAGTGAGATTTTGCAAGCCCAGGCAAGTCGTGGGAGTTACAGATAGCGTGACATGAATCCAAGATCCCAGTTGAGGTCGTACGCATTAGTGGGGAACTTGGCTATCAGTCTTTGCTGGGCAATTCTGCAGTGTCATGTGTTGTGAAGGCTGCCTTGGAGAATGCTTATCTATAGATCAGAGGCCGAATGCCCTTGACTGCTGAAGTGTTCCCTGGCAAGAAAGGAACAGTGCTGCCTGGTGATTGTCAAGTGCTGTCCATTCATCTGTTGTCATAATGTCTGCGTGTTCTTGCCAAGGTACCCTGCCTCGGGACATCCTTTCGAACAGTGTATCAGGTAGACAACGTTGGCCAAATAGCACCCTTTGTAGATTAAAAATAATAGCTACTGAATTGACTCAGTGTGTAGATAGGCCAACTAGAGGTGAGGCTATATTGGATTTGGTGCTGGGAAATGAGCCAGACCAGGTGCTAGACTTGGAAGTTGGTGTGCATTTTGGTGATAGTGACCACAATTCGGTTACGTTCACCTTAGTGATGGGAAGGGATAGGCATGAACCTCGGGTCAGTAGTTTTAGCTGGGGTAAGGGTAATTATGAGGCTATTAGGAGTGAATTAGGAAGCATAGATTGGACTAGGAGATTACAGGGACTGGGAATGTCCGAAATGTGGAGTTTTTTCAAGGAGCAGCTACTGCGAGTCCTTGATAGGTATGTCCCTGTCAGGCATGGAGGAATTGGTAGATCTAGGGAACCGTGGTGCACTAAAAGAGTTGAGTCGATGGTTAAAAAGAAAAAGGAGGCTTATGTTCGGATGAGATTTGAGGGCTCAGGTAGTGCACGAGAAAACTTTAGATTGGCTAGGAGGGAGTTGAAGAGGGAGTTAAGAAGGGCTAAAAGAGGACATGAGAAGACTTTGGCTGATAGGATTAAGGAGAATCCTAAGGCGTTCTATAGGTATGTCAGGAACAGAAGGTTGGTCAGGGCAAGATTAGGGCCAGTTACAGACAGCAGAGGGAAGTTGTGTGTGGAACCGGAGGAGATTGGAGAAGCATTGAACCAATATTTCTCTTCGGTGTTCACGCAGGGGGACATGAATATAGCTGAGGAGGACACTGGGTTGCAGGGGTGTAAAATAGACAGTATTACGGTTGATAAGGGGGATGTGCTGGATATTCTTGAGGGGCTGAAAATAGATAAGTCCCCTGGTCCGGATGGGATCTACCCTAGGATTCTCTGGGAGGCTAGAGAGGTGATTGCAGAGCCTCTGGCTCTGATCTTCAGGTCGTCATTGGTCTCTGGTGTAGTCCCGGAGGATTGGAGGATAGCGAATGTTGTCCCATTGTTTAAGAAGGGGAACAGAGACTTTGCCGGGAATTATAGACCAGTGAGTCTTACTTCTGTTGTGGGCAAGGTTTTAGAAAAAATTATTAGGGATAGGATTTATAGTTATTTGGAGTGTAATGAATTGATTAGAAATAGTCAGCATGGTTTTGTAGCGGGTAGGTCGTGCCTTACTAACCTTATTGAGTTTTTTGAGAAGGTGACCAAAGAGGTGGATGGGGGCAAGGCAGTTGACGTGGTATATATGGATTTTAGTAAGGCGTTCGATAAGGTTCACCATGGTAGGCTTCTGCAGAAAATGCAGATGTATGGGATTGTGGGTAATCTAAGAAGTTGGATCAGGAATTGGCTATCAGATAGGAGACAGAGGGTGGTGGTTGATGGTAAATAATCATCATGGAGTTCGGTTACGAGTGGTGTGCCTCAGGGATCTGTTTTGGGGTCACTGTTGTTTGTAATCTTTATTAATGATCTGGATGAGGGTATAGTTGGGTGGATTAGTAAATTTGCTGATGACACCAAAGTCGGAGGTGTGGTAGATTGTGAGGAAGGGTGTCATAGTCTGCAGGGAGACTTAGATAGGTTGCAGAGCTGGGCCGAGAGGTGGCGGATGGAATTTAATGCGGAGAAGTGAGAGGTAATTCACTTTGGTAGGAGCAACAGATGTGTCGAGTATAGGGCTAACGGGAGGACTTTGAATAGTGTGGATGAACAGAGGGATCTAGGTGTATGTGTACATAGATCCCTGAAAGTTGGGAATCAAGTAGATAAGGTTGTTAAGAAGGCGTATGGTGTCTTGGCGTTTATTGGTAGGGGGATTGAATTTAGGAGTCGCAGCGTCATGTTGCAACTGTACACTACTCTGGTGCGGCCGCACTTGGAGTACTGTGTGCAGTTCTGGTCACCACATTACAAGAAGGATGTGGAGGCTTTGGAGAGGGTGCAGAGGAGGTTTACTAGGATGTTGCCTGGTATGGTGGGGAGGTCCTATGAGGAGAGACTGAAGGATTTAGGGTTGTTTTCGTTGGAAAGAAGGCGGCTAAGAGGGGATCTTATTGAAACATATAAGATGATTAGAGGTTTAGATAGGGTGGATAGTGATAGCCTTTTTCCTCGGATGGAGAAAGCTAGCACGAGGGGGCATGGCTTTAAATTAAGGTGGGGTAGCTACAGGACGGATGTCAGGGGAAGGTTCTTTACCCAGCGGGTGGTGAGGGATTGGAATGCCCTGCCTGCTGCAGTTGTAAATGCGCCTAGTTTGGGGGCGTTTAAGAGATCTATGGATAGGTTTATGGACGAAAAGGGATTGGTATAGGCTAGTGGGTCATTGTTTTTGTAACTGGTCGGCGCAACATCGTGGGCCGAAGGGCCTGTTCTGCGCTGTAATGTTTCTATGTTTCTATGTTTCTATGAATATGTGCATAAGGAGCTATGTCATAATGATATCGTCACTGAAGATGAGTGAGAAGCACTTTGGACAGGAGGTTGTAATGATATTTCACCTTGTAAATAGTTAGTGATCTAAATAAAGGTTTCTGGAGTGAAAGTCTATTGCCTCCAAGAATTAAGAAACCAAAGAATCTGAAATAATTCCTTAGAGGCTGGTGTCCTGTCTCCAGGTTCCCTTTATTTACAAACTCAATTCCACTCCGGTTTCCTCCCACAATCTGAAAGATGTGCTGGTTAGGTGCATTGACCCAAAAAGGGCAACAGACTGTAGCAGCTAGGGCAATTTCACAGTAACTTCAGTGCCTTCCTTGTGACAAATAAATAAACTTTACTTTTACTTTACAATAAAAGATGACCTGATCAGAAAGAGAATAATCATGGCTGTGTCTGATGAAAAGCTCTCTGACTTTCTATGATCCCAGAAGATTCAACTTAAAGTAAAGCTACTCAACGGTCCAGACAGGCCAAAAAACAGAATCAGAACCAAGTCTTTGTAAGAGAAGTTGAGGGACATCCCACAGGAACAGCTGATGAAGTGGTTCAGTTTGTGGGTTGTTAAACTAAAGGCAGCAGCCAAGGGAGCACCTTGAATAGTGGCCTTCTACCAATGTGTCCATTGCCCCTTCCAAATCATGCAGTGCCATGTGTGTGGCAAGATGGGACATTTTAAAGAGGTCTGCCATTCGAGGAAATCTGCGCTCACATCCGAAATGAAAATCTATTAAACAAACTTCCATTCAAGACCCTGACAACCAGAAAATTATGTTCCTAGGAGAAATAAAGGAAAAGAAAAACCGATAGTGGAGTTCTAACATTAAAATCAATGGACATTTGACTGAAATCATTCGGAGTCTCTGGCCTGAATATTATGCATTACAGGCAGGCACTCACCTGAGCTGGGAGCAAGTGAAATCGCATAAGGAGATGTCAGGTGCACATTCCAGTATCAATGCACATTCACAAGTTATTTCAGTCAGTGGGCACAAGTGGCTGCACAACAATTAATCAGCTAGCTAAAGAGATTAGGAATCCAATTGGTTTGAATTTAATGTTGCTCATAGGTCAGTGCACAAGCAACACAGGCAGGTGACCAGTACGCTTTTGCCAATTTGTCTTTCAGATGACAGGAACAAGGGCAGGCTGGATTGATCGGAGTTACTGTTTGATGTTGGGTTTTAAAAGTTAACGATTTATTTTTTATTGACACAAGTAGGCTTACATTAACACTGCAATGAAGTCACTGTGAAAATCCCCTAGTTGCCACACTCCGGCGCCTGTTTGGGGGTACACTGAGGAAGAATTTAGCAAGGCCAATGTGTCTAACCAGTTAAAGCAGAGATTAGTTCTCAATGCTTTTTTGTGATGCTTTCGCATATCTTCTGGATTTTTCAGGACTCTATAGTCTTGTAAGATTTCTGAGAATTTCAACCCATTGGCACTTCCAGTGCCTGGGTCAGTCCCATTTGCAACTGTTTACTCAGCAGGGAGCACCTCCCTGAGGAGAATGTGAGGGGTCAAGAGCAGGCCAAGTGGTTGCAGGCATCACCTTAGAGGAGAGCTGCAGGCACAGGGTGCTCAGGGCCAGTAGGGAGGGCAAGGAGGACAGGTTCACAGAAGATGCCACTATCCAACTGCCAGGATGTACAGGCAGTGATCCAGCTACCCCAGTGTGACAGAGATTCAATACTGCAGGTGGCTCTGCCTCACAAGGGAAATGCCTTCCTCTCTACACATTGATACCAGTAATCAAAGGCTGTGTTGCAGTATGCCTTAACTTTCCAACCTGTGCCCCCCTACATTTATTGTTCCCTTGTCTCACACACTCGTAAACTGTCCAGATTGAAAGAATACAGAAGCATGCTCCGATATTGATCTCAAGGCCTCAGACCAGTCACACAACAATACCTTTCATGACGTAAAGCTTGAAACAAGAGTTAATTTTGTACAGAGTTTGGAAAAGCCTTTCTGCAATCTACCCGGCATTGGGAAGCACAGTCGCACATGGTTAGCACTGCTGCTTCACAGCTCCAGGGACCTGGATTTGATTCCCGGCTTGGGTCACTGTCTGTGTGGAGTTTGTGAGATGCATAGGTTAGCGGGATTAGTGGGTAAATATGTAGGGATATGGGGGTAGGAACTCGGTGGGATTGTGGTTCGAGCAGACTCGATGGGCCAAATGGCCTCTTTCTGCACTGCAGGGGTTTCTATGGTTACCTGGAGTCAGAACTCGTTACCACCACCATGCTCAGTGCAATGAACACAACTCAGTGGCTTGACTAAAGTCATTCCCATAAGATCTAAGATGAAAGGGTCCTATTCTTTACATCATTTGCATCCTCAGTGAGATGCTTAAATGATAAATTCTATATGTACTTCCACGCCTGTAATATAGGAATGTTGTATTGGTTTGTCATGTTAATAAGATTTCTATTTAATATTCACTGTTGTAATGTACCAATAAGATTTTTATTTAATATTCATTCACCAGCCCCTACTTCCCTTTCGAAGAACTCCAAGCCCTCCAAGCCTGCACTGATCACGATGCCTGTCTAAACTGAAACGGTATGCACTTATGGAGTTCATATCCTTCAATTCCCATCCTATTCATGTATTTGTCTAGTTGCCCCTTAAATGCTGCTATTGTACCTGCACCTACCATATCCCCAGGCAGTGCGTTGCAGACATTCACCACCCTATGTGTTAAAAACCTTTCCTTGCATATCTCCTCTAAACTTTTCCCCTTAAACTCATGACTCCTATCCGAAGAAAGAGCATCTGACTATCCATTCTATTCATGCAACTCATTATCTTATAAACTTCTATCAGGTCACCCCTCAACTCCGTCATTCCAGTGAAAACAAACCAAGTTTATCCAATCTCTCTTCTTAGCTTATACCTCCAGACCAGGCAATGTCCTGGTAAGCCTCTTCTGTACCCTCTCCAAAGCAACCCTATCCTTCTGGTAGCATGGCAACCAAAATTTACACAATATTCTAAATGAGGCCTAGCTAAGGTTCTGTACAGATGCAGCATGACATGCCAATTTTTATACCCAATGCCCCAACCAATGAAGGCAAACATGTGGTGTGCCTTCTTGACTATCTTATCCAGCTGCGTTGTCAGTGATTGGTAGATATGTACGTCAGATCTCTCCGCCTGTCAACACTCCTAAGGGTCACCACTTACTGTATAATTTCTACATGTATTGGACCTTCTGAAATGCATTATCCATCTGATTAAGCTCCATCTGCCATTTCTCTGCTTAAGTTTCCAACTGGTTTATATCTTGCTGTATCCTCTGACAATTCTCTTCACTTCCGCAAATCCACCAATTTTTGTGTCGCCTGCAAACTTACTAATGAGACCAGCTACATTTTCCTCCAAATCATTTAAGTATACTACGAACAACAGAGATCCCAGAACTGATCCCTGTGGATCACCACTAGTAAGAAGTCTCACGACATCAGGTTAAAGTCCAACCAGTTTATTTGATAGTAAACCCGCAAGCTTTCGGAAACACTTCGAAGGGTGTATGGAAAGTTCTTGCATATGTGGGAATCGCTGCAGCTTCGTCCCCAATATCCATTTCAGACTCAGGTCCCGTCAAGGGTACAAGGGGGGCGGTACTGGTTTGTCGAGAGGGACTGTGTTTGTCACTAGGGCTGCAGGGTGAACTCGGCTCCAGAACTTGTGGAGAGCTTGAGGCCCGGATCTGGTGCAGGTGTTTCCTTACCACTGCCTGTCTACACGTATGTGGTAGGATTCCGGTCTAGTTCTCGACTGGACTGTTCTGGCTACCCAGGTAGGTCCATTTACACAATTTCTGACTCAAACTCTCTCCCCTGCTTCAAAGTGCCTCTCTCGGAGAGTGTTATGGCTTCTGCATTGGGCTTTCTGATGTCTTTCCACCTTTCCTCCTAGGTTTGGCTCAGTCTGGTGTGGAGCCATCCATCAGTAACTCTGCTGGCGTAGTTCTTGTTGTGGTGTGTGGATGGTCCTATAGTCAAATAACACCTTGAGAGTTTCACCTCTAATGAGGCCGCTGGCTGTTTTTTCAACCCGGCCTTTAACATCTGGACTGCTCCCTACACTAGCCCATTTGATGTCGAGTGATAAGGTGTCATTTTGATGTGCCCTATCCCATTTGATTTCATAAATTTTGTGAACTGTAGGCCGGTGAACACTGAACCGTTATCGGAAACTAATACTTCTGGGATCCCGTGCATTGTGAACGGGGTGCGCAGTTTCTCAATGGTTGCCATCATGTTTGCCAAGTTTAGGTTATAGACATCTAACCACTTGGAATGGCATCTATTATCACCAGGACCCCATGGACGGGCCTGCAAAATCGACATGGAGTCGTGACATGGTCTGCCTGGCCATTCCCACGAGTGCAGCGGGATGCCGGCCTTGCCTTCTGCCCCTGTTGGCACTTCTGGAGCTGTCCTACCAGTTTTGCTTTGTCTGCATCCAGACCTGGCCACCAAACGTTGCTCCTGGCCAGCATCTTCATTTTTCATACCCCAGGGTACCCACGGTGTAGTTTGGCCAGTATGGCCTGATGGCCCTACCTTGGAATGATGACTCGTGCTCCCCCCAGCAGTATGCTGTCTTCCATGTGATCTGCTCCCTCCTGCTCCAGTATGGGTGGAACTGTGGATGGACCAGTCTTTCCACCTGCCCTGTTAGCACCAGATGCTTTACTTCACCAATAGATTGTCTTTTTGCATCCACTGGCGTATGTTATGCGCATCCACCGGGAGGATATACAAAGAACAAAAGAACAAAGAACAGTACAGCACAGGAACAGGCCCTTCGGCCCTCCAAGCCTGCGCTGCTCATGCACCCAACTAGACCATTCGTTTGTATTCCTCTATTCTCAGTCTGTTCATGTGGCTATCTAGATAAGTCTTAAACGATCCCAGTGTGTCCACCTCAACCACCTTGCTTGGCAGTGCATTCCAGGCCCCCACCACCCTCTGTGTAAAATACGTCCCCCTGACATCTGTGTTGAACCTTGCCCCCTTAATCTTGAACTTGTGTTCGTCACCTCCAACCTGGGAAAAAGCTTCCCACTGTTCGCCCTATCTATGCCCTTCACAATTTTATACACCTCTATTAGGTCGCCCCTCATCCTCCGTCTTTCCAGGGAGAACAACCAAGTTTGCCCAATCTCTCCTCATAGTTAAGACCCTCCATACCAGGCAGCATCCTGGTAAACCTTCTCTGCACTCTCTCCAAAGCCTCCATGTCTTTTTGGTAGTGTGGTGACCTGAACTGGACGCAGTATTCCAAATGTGGCCTAACATTCTATCCAGAATGTTTAATGTCATCACGGTCTCCTCCATGCTGGGTGTCAATGATGGGGTGTCTGGTGACGGTGGCCAGCTTAAGGCATCGACATTTGCCACTTTACTCCCTGGTCAGTGCTCCAATCGATATTGATATGCCGCCAGCAATAATGCCCAGTGCTGGATCTGGGCTGACACTTTTGGTGGCACTGTTTTGTGTTCCTTCAGTAGACCCAGCAAAGGGTTACGATCTGTTACAATCATAAATTTTCACCCATATAAATGCTGGTGAAATTCTTTAACAGCGAAGATTATCGCCAGTCCTTCCTTTTCAATCTGGGTATATCTTCACTCTGTCACTGCCTGGAGGCATACACTATTGGCTGCTCTTGTCCATTCTGCCACCTTGTGCCAGGACTGCGCCCACTCCATATGGGGACGCATCACAGGTCAGTACCAATTCCTTCTTGGGGTCATAATGTGCCAATTCATTTTCAGATGCGAGTTGCTGTTTAATTTTCTTGAAAGCCCTGTCCTGATGGGCCGACTATTCCCAAGTTTGTCCCTTTATTTGCAACTGATGGAGGGGATCCAGAATGAAGGCCCTATTCAGTATGAATTTCCATGTATGTTACCAGTCCTAAAAAGGACCGTCACTCCTGGACGGTTGTGGGAGCTGGGGCGTCTTTTACTGCTCGCACCTGATCCCCCAGAGGATGTAGGCCCGACTTATCCACTTTGTATCTGAGATAGGTTACTTGTGATTCTAAAAAGACACATCTCTCCCTTTTTAGATGCACTCCTGCTGCTGCAAATCTCCTGATAAGGCCCAGGTCTTATCACTCGCAGGAGTAAAGGGAGACAGTTGCTGGAGGCAGGATATGGCCGCCATTCATCCTTAAAGGGGAGAGGGGGGGGCAAGAGAAGGAGGAAGCAGAGACTCTGGTAGTTCCACATGTCCTTTGAGCGACTGTTGGACATCGCGTGCTGCTGAAGGCTTCGGCTCCGAAAGGAGACAGTGTGATACCTGTGCCATTTGTTGCAGGACCTGGCACCTCGGGCCACAGAGAGGGGCACCCACTCCTAGTGGCTGGTAAAGTAACAGCCGCCTTAAACATTTACGCCACCGGATATTTCCAGGCCTCCAGTGAAGACCTTTGTGGGAAGGAGGTCACGGATGCCCTGTATGTCTGGGCTGGCCAGTATATAAAAGTTGACCTGGACCAGGCCCAGCAGGAAGCCAGGGCTTCAGGATTCACAGCTATTCAGATGCCAAATGTATAGGGGGCTATAGAGTGCACCCAAATCACCCTCAAGGCACCAGTGAAGAATCCAGGAAAGTTCATGAATAGAAAGGGCATCCATTCCCTCAATGTGCATTTGATTTGTGACCGTAAGATAAATATCATGCACGTCTGTGCCAGATGGACTGGCAGCTTGCATGACTGCTTCATCTTGAGGAGCTGACTGATGTCCTGAAGGTCATTGAAGAGGAGCCCAGTGTGTAGGGATGGCTCGTGGGGGACATGGCTGATGATAACTGTGCCGAGGTCTGAGACTGAGGCGGGGACCAATATAATGAGGCCCACAGTGCTATACATTCAATAGTAGAGCCGTGCACGGGATCCTCAAAATGCAGTTTAGGTGCCTGGACCGTTCTGGTGGGGCACTCCAGTATCGACCTCTAATATCATTTCACATTGTTGTGGTGTGAGGTGCCCTACACAACCTGGCACAGCAGGGAGGAGACCTTTTGGAGAAGGAGGACATGGAAGCCAATCAGACGGGCATCGCTAAGTAGGAAGCCATCCTGCAGGAGGAGGAAGAAGAGGAGGAGGACGATGACAACTAACACCACACAAGTGCTGGAGGGCTGGCAGCATCAAGATTCAGGCATGCAAGGGTAGCGAGGGAAGGCCTGATCGCTGCACACTTTGGTCATTAGGGGGCTATTTCACCGCACATGAGTCCCTTCCACCCCACCCCCGCCCCCACTCCAGTCCTCCCCTCCCTGATCTTGTGAAGTCCTACAATCTCCTGCAACATTGTAACACCTGAGTAGTAGGCCTGACTCTGCTGTGTTAGCGAGTTTCTGTGGTGGACAGGAGTTTGGTGATAACTCACTATGTGCCAATGTGATGATGCCCTACTGCAGACTAGTCTGACTCCTATCTGAGCTTCTCATGCACACTGGCACTTGGGCCCACATTTGAGTAAGGGAGCACTAAATGCCTGTGCAGGGCCTCGGGCGAGTGGGGTGGGAGGGGGGAGAGAATCTCTCCTGAATTCTGGGGATGCCATGGCAGAGGTTGTAAGTTGCTGCCAATGCATACCACCTGCTGTAGCCAGTGAAAGATTTGAGCACCTTGATTTTCATAATAGTAGTATGTTGAGGGGCCTCTCTCACTGACATCTAGAACATAGAACATAGAACATAGAACATTACAGCGCAGAACAGGCCCTTCGGCCCACGATATTGCGCCGACCAATTAAAAAAGCAATGACCCTCTAACCTAAACCAATCCCTTTCCATCCATAAACCTATCCTCGCAGGTGGAGGAGGTGGTCAAGAAGGCGTATGGTGTACTGGCCTTCATTAATCGAGGGATTGAGTTTAGGAGTCGGGAGGTAATGCTGGAACTTTATAAGACCCTTGTCAGGCCTCATTTGGAGTATTGTGCGCAGTTCTGGTCGCCTCACTATAGGAAAGATGTAGAAGCTATTGAAAGGGTGCAGAGGAGATTTACAAGGATGTTGCCTGGACTGGGAGGCATGCCTTATGAAGTTAGGTTGAGGGAGCTGGGACTCTTTTCCCTGGAGAGACGAAGGTTGAGAGGCGACCTGATAGAAGTTTACAAAATGTTGAGAGGGATAGATAGGGTGGACTCTCAGAGGCTATTTCCCCGGTTTGAAATGGTCGCTACGAGAGGACACAGATTTAAGGTGCGGGGAGGGAGGTTCAGAAGTGATGTTAGGGGTAAGTTTTTCACTCAGAGGGTGGTGAGTGAATGGAATCGGCTGCCGTCAGTGGTGGTGGAGGCGAACTCGCTGGGGTCTTTTAAAAGACTTCTGGATGAGTATATGGGGTTTAATGAGATTGAGGGTTATAGATAGGTCTGTAGGTTGGTAGGTGATGTGGTCGGCGCAACTTGTGGGCCGAAGGGCCTGTTTGTGCTGTAGTGTTCTATGTTCTATGTTCTATGTTCTATCCACGGATCTCATAAACGCCCCCAAACTAGGCGCATCTACAACTGCAGCAGGCAGGGCATTCCAATCCCTCACCACCCTCTGGGTAAAGAGGGTGCCAGGGTGCCAGCCAGCCTAGCCCTTCATTCTAAGAGGAATGTGCTTTTTGTGGTAAGTTCATTTCTGTTGGAGACTAATCAGAGACAAGTTAGTCGCAGTTGTGGGGTGAAATAACATTTATTGGTACCAATAAAAGTGCCTTCAAAATAAATAATAAATAGAACTGAGATACGGCACGGTAGCACAGTGGTTAGCACTGCTCCAGGGTCCTGGGTTCAATTCCCGGCTCGGATCACTGCCTGTGTAGAGTTTGCACATTCTCCTTGTGTCTGCGTGGGTTTCCTCCGGGTACTCTGGTTTCCTCCCACAGTCCAAGGATGTGCGGGTTAGGTTGATTGGCCATGCTGAGAAATTGCCCCTTAGTGTCCAGGGATGTGTAAGTTAGAGGGATTAGTGGGTATAGTATGTAGGGGTATGGGGGTAGGGTCTGGGTGAGATTGTGTTCGGTGCAGACTTGATGGGCCAAAGGGCGTCTTTCTGTACTGTAGGGTTCTATGATTCTATGATAAGAAGGGGGAATTCACTTTAATAGGGTTGTACTAAAGGCCTCCAATGGTCAGCAGGAAATTGAGGAGCAAATATGTAAGGAGATTACAGATAGCTCCAAGAAAAGTAGTAACTGTCAGGGATTTTAACTTTCCCAACATTGACTGGGATAGCCATAGTATTAGAGGGTTGGATGGAGAGAAATTTGTTGAGTGTGAGATTTATATCTATAAAGTTATAGCTTTAAATTAAGGGGTGGTAGTTATAGGACGGATGTCAGAGGTAGGTTCTTTACCCAGAGGGTGGTGAGGGATTGGAATGCCCTGCCTGCTGCAGTTGTAGATGCGCCAAGTTTGGGGGCGTTTAAGAGGTCCGTGGATAGGTTTATGGATGGAAAGGGAATGGTTTAGGTTAGAGAGCCATTGCTTTTTTCTTAATTGGTCAGCGCAACATCGAGGGCCGAAGGGCCTGTTCTGCGCTGTAACGTTCTATGTTCTATGTTCTATGTATTCAGGAGGAATTTCTCATTCAGTATGTGGATGGCCCAACTAGAGAGGGGGCAAAGCTTGGCCTCCTCTTGGGAAATAAGGGAGAGCAGGTGACAGAAATGTTAGTGAGGGATCACTTTGAGATCAGTGACCATAATTCTATTAGTTTCAAGATAGCTATGGAGAATGAGAGGTCTGGCCTATAAGTTAAAATTCTAAATTGGGGAAACTCCAATTTTGATGGTATCAGGCAGGAACTTTCAGAAATTAATTGGGGGAGTCTGTGGGAAGGCAAAAGGACGTTTGGTAAGTGGGAGGCTTTCAAAGGTGTGTTAACTGGGGGAAGCACATTCCTCTTAGAATGAAGGGTAAGGCTGGCAGAAGTAGGGAACTCTGGATGACTCAGGATATTGAAGCCCTGGTCAAGAAGAAGAAGGAGACACATGTCATGTTTAGGCAGCTGAGATCAAGTGAATCTCTTGAAGAGTACAGGGGGTGTAGGAGTAGAGTTAAGAGAGAAATCAGGAGGGCAAAAAGGGGATATGAGATTGTTTTGGCAGACAAGGCAAAGGAGAATCCAAAGGCCAATGTAAAGGCCAAGAAAGTAACTAGGGAGAGAGAATTGGGCCTCTTAAGGATCAACAAGATCATCTATGTGCAGATCCACAAGAGATGGGTGAGATCCTAAATGAATATTTTTCATCACTATTTACTGTTGAGAAAAGCATGGATGTTAGGGAAATTGGGGAAATAAATAATGATGTCTTGAGGAGTGTACATATTCTAGAGAAGAAGGTACTGGATATCTTAAAGCATATCAAGGTGTACAAATCCCCGGACCTGATGAAGTATATTCCAGGACACTATGGGAAACTAGGGAGGAAATTGTAGGTCCCCTAGCTGAGATATTTGAATCATCGATAGTCACAGGTGAGGTGCCTGAAGATTGAAAGGTGGCAATATTGTGTCTTTGTTTAAAAAGGGCTGCAGGGAAAAACCTGAGACATATAGGCCAGTGAGCCTCACATCTGTTGTGGGTAAATAGATATTTGAGAGACAGATTTTTTGAGAGACAGGATCTATAAGCATTTAGAGACATGAGGACTGATTAAGAACAGTCAGCATGGCTTTGTGATTGGAAAATCATGTCTCACAAATTTGATTGAGATTTTTGAAGGGGTAACAAAGAAGATAGATGAAGGCAATGCAGTTGATGTTGTCTACATGGACTTTAGCAAGGCCTTTGACAAGGTATCACTAAATAAGTTGTCACATAAGGTTAAATCTCACAAGACCTAGGGTGAGGTAGCTAAATGTATACAAAATTGGCTTGATGACACTATACAGAGGTTGGTTGTAGAGGACTGTTTTTCAAACTGGAGGCCTGTGACCAATGGTGTACCTCAGGGATTGGTGATTGGTCCACAGTTGTTTGTCATTTATATTACTGATTGGCATGAGAATACAAGAGGCATGATTAGTAAGTTTTCAGTTGACACCAAGATTGGTGGCATAGTGGACAATAAAGAAGGTTATTTTGGATTGCAATGGGATCTTGAGCAGTTGGGCCTATGGGTTGATGAATGGCAGATGGAGTTTAATTTAGATAAATGCAAGATGATGCAAATCTGGTTCCTGTGCCAATATAGGCACACATTACAATTTTGCCTACATTATACATGCCATGTATAATGTAGGCAAAATATCCATTTATACAATGTTGTGAGTGATGTAAATGTAGTGTTTATTATAAAGACAGTGGCGGTCACCTTACTGGCTCGTCATACTAATCGATTGGCATGACAGATTCCAAGTACACTGCGTACTCTTGTATACAGTGCACTAAGAGATTGGGAAGCGTGTGCAATAGCACCCTCTAGCAGTCTGCAGCCAGCTTCCTGGCATGAATAGGTTCTGTCCACTCCCCTCTACTGGCAAGAATCACATTTGTGATCATTTATTTTCCTAAGTGCCATAAAATAGTGCCTGGGAGCACGCCCGAAAATCTCCCTTTTTCACCAATGTTTGGCAGAATTTTTTTGGTAAGATCACCCCCAGCTTGTAATCTCTCTATTAAATGTTGACAGACTCACAACTCTGGGATCTTCGTCCCACTCCCATTCCCATTTACCCTCCTTGTCCACCTATCTCCACAGTTCAACCTTCCAGATAGCTCGGTGTAGGATTCTGCACCTTTTCTAGTTTAATAATATCCTATAGAAAGGATATTGTTAAACTAAAAAGAGTGCAGAAGAGATTTATTACGATGCTACTGGGACATGATGGCTTGAGTTATAAGGAGAGGCTGGATAGACTGGGACTTTTTCTTTGGAGCGTAGAAGGCTGAGGGGTGATCTTATTGAGATCTATACAATAATGAGGGGAATAGATCAGCTAGATAGCCCATGTCTTTTCCCAAAGGTGGGGGAGTCTAAAACTAGAGGGCACAGGGGGAGATACAAAAGTGTCCAGAGGGGCAATTTTTTCACGTAGAAGGCAATGAGTGTCTGGAACGAGAAGCCAGAGGTAATAGTAGAGGTGGGTACAATTTTGTCTTTTAAAATGCATTTAGACTGTTAAATGGGTAAGATGGGTATAGAGAGTTATGGGCCAAATGCGGGCAATTGGGACTAGCTTAGGGGTTTAAAAAAAAGACAGCATGGACAAGTTGGGCCGGAGGGTCTGTTTCCATGCTGTAACCCTCCATGACTCTATAATTTCCTACCCTTCCACAACTAATGAAATTAAGCATTTATTTGGTGTCACAGCAACAGGCTGTTTCTAAAAGATAGCACAACAACTTTGTTGATCTCATGTTGACTTTTAAAGTTATAGATTCCTCCCATTGTTTTATTCTTGTTCATTTAAATAGGAAAAATGTTAGTTGATTCAAGTACTTCAAGTACTTCAGTTTTTCAGTATGAATAATAACATATAAGTGTAGTATTTTAAAGTGTAGTACTGCTAAGGGAAAGATCACATTTGGATGTAAGAATGCAGCCCTTATTGTGTCTGTCAAAGAAAGGTAAAATGGTTATTCTCTGCACGATTCTAATCAAACTGGAACTGGCATTGCCTTACATCGCAATTCTTCATTAGCTCTGTGGTAAAAAATTAACCTTATCAACACATATTTTGCAATTTATGCACAAAATTGCTTTTGCGCATTATCGCATACCACATAAATATATCAAAGGGCTGTATTTTCTCTACTGAGGCAGGTAGTTCATGTCAGCACACTTGACTCAGTTTAAAGAACGCTGTTACACCCGATATTTATTCCAGGGAAGCATGAGTGGGGTAGAGTCAGCATGCTAACTCTGAATGCAGGCCGTGGGCTGTTCGAAGGCCTGTCTTTGTTCTCTGACACATTGGTGGGAATTTTACCACCCTGGAGCAGGCGAGGGACGGACAATGGGAAGGTCTGTTGACCTCGGGCAGGAAGCACGAAGTTGTAAAGTTCTGCCCATTGTCTCAGTTGTTTAATAAGCTATTAACCCTTTTAACTCTCACCCCCGCTCAAGCCACTTTCCCCACATCCATTGTCCATGCCTCTTCATGCCAAACATGCTCCAGTCACATCCCATGTCCCCTTCCCACTCCCAAAACACCTCAAACTCCAGTTTGTTACCTGAAAGGATAACACAAGATTTTGTGCTTTAACTAGACTTTTACTATAACAAGCAGACTAAGCATGTTATAATTTAAACGAGAGAACAAAACTTGCCCTTTTACTTTTAAAACAAACAAAGAAACCACTTTACAGCTATAATTGTCACTGTTTATTATGTAATCATTTGATCTTCCTAGAACCCATACAAAGTAATTCTTAACTCTTGAGGATTTACTTCCATTGTCTTTCCATTTTGTTCTTTCCGAGCCTGGTAATTTTTAATCCCAAAGCTATCTTTCATAGTAAGGATTTTCCCTGGAAATCCTGTCCAATGTAAGTTTGGAGAATCATCCAGCTTTGTTTCAAATCCTTACAAATTGGGCACTTCAATCTGAGCATGAGCCTTCACCTATACTCCTGCATAGTGAAACATTGAGACTTCTGGCTGTGATTTCTCCCCGTCTCTCAGACCCTGGCAGACTAATCATGTTTGTCTTTCAGGGATATCTCAGAAAATTAACCTTCTCAAAGCCCATTTTCATTGCAACATGAATCACATGGGCTTCTATCCAGATAAAAATGCTGATTAGCTATCCTTGATACTGCAATTCTATTCTCTCTTGGACAGTTTAAACTATAACATCCAACGTTTTAACACGTCCATCAGACTTTGGACATGAACAGTCTAACCACTGTAAACATTGTCTCCAAGTGTGAAAATTAACAACTCCTTTCCAGATAAAATCCCAGCCCTAGCTTTTAATCTCCAACAGTCACATCACCCAGGCCTTTCATCAGGCAGACTTCAGAACAGGTCAGATGATCACTTCCATTTGACCTTAAATTAAAAATGTGCCTCCAAAATATAACAATATTATAAAATCTCATATTTGTATTAACAGCTAATCCTTCAATAGGTCTTTAAGCTATCAACTGAAATTGAAATTCATGCCCAACCCCTCTCCTCCCCATGCGCTGCTGAGACACGTACGTTTGGAGCATTTGAAACTCAGCCAATCATTCATGATGATCTCAGCTACAATAACAGCCCTTGAGAAATATTTACAAATAACTCAATTGAAACTGCAGGAACAGGTGGTAAGGGTTTTCTAAACTACATCAGGTGGCCCGTCAATCAATGTAGTCCTGCAGATGACTTTTTGAAATCTTACTGACAACTTGAGTTAGTTCTTTTTTTCAGGTTTTGGGTTTAAAAACAATCAGAACATGATGCTGAACTGACATATCCACCATGGATATCCACCATGTCTCTTCTTTGGACACAGGTGAGGTCCCAGAGGACTAGAGGATAGCGAGCGTGGTACCGTTGTTTAAAAAGGGTAGTAGGGATAAACCTGGTAATTACAGGCCAGTGAGTTTGACGTCAGTGGTAGGGAAGTTGTTGGAGAGGATTCCAAGAGATAGGATGTATATGCATTTAGACCATTGTGATCTGATTAGGGATACGCAGCATGGCTTTGTTAAGGGGAGGTCATGCCTTACAAATCTGGTAGAATTTTTTGAAGAGGTGACAAAAACGGTCGACGAAGGACGAGCCGTTGATGTCATCTATATGGATTTCAGTAAGGCGTTTGACAAAGTCCCTCATGGTAGGTTGGTGGAAAAGGTTAAGGCTCATGGAATACAAGGACAGGTATCTAGATGGATTGATAACTGGCTTGGTAATAGGAGACAGAGAGTAGTAGCGGAAGGGTCTTTTTCTAGCTGGAGGCCTGTCACCAGTGGTGTGCCATGGGGCTCAGTACTGGGACCTCTTCTATTTGTAATATACATAAATGACTTGGAAGAGGGAGTACGTGGTGTGATCAGCAAGTTTGCAAATGACACTAAGATGGCTGGACTTGCAGACTGTGAGGAGCAGTGTCAGGCAATACAGCAGGATATAGATAGGCTGGTATATTGGGCAGATAAATGGCAGATGGAATTTAATCCTGATAAGTGCGAGGTAATGCATTTCGGGAGAAATAATGTAGGGGGGAGTTATATGATAAAGGGTAGACCTATTAAGTGTATACAAACGCAGAGGGATCTGGGGGTGTAAGTGCGTAAGTCTTTGAAGGTGGCTGTACAGGTGGAAGGGGTTGTGAAGAAAGCTTATGGTATGCTAGCCTTTACAGGAAGGGGTATAGAGTATAAGAGCTGGAGTCTAATGTTGCAGTTGTATAGAACGTTGGTTAGACCACATTTGGAGTACTGCGTCCAGTTCTGGTCACCTTACTACCGGAAGGACGAGGAGACCCTGGAGAGAGTGCAAAGGAGGTTTACCAGGATGTTGCCTGGTATGGAAGGACTGGGTTATGAGGAAAGATTGGGCAAACTGGGGCTGTTCTCCTTAGAAAGAAGGAGGTTGAGGGGAGATCTGATAGAGGTGTATAAGATTATGAAGGGTATAGATAGAGTAAACAGTGGTAAGCTTTTTCCTAGATTGGAAACAAATATTATGAGGGGCCACGGGCTTAGGGTGAGGGGGGCGAGGTATAATTCGGATGTTAGAGGGAGGTTTTTCACACAGAGGGTAGTGGGGGTATGGAATGCACTGCCAAGTAAGGTGGTGAAGGCAGGCACGCTGGAGTTGTTTAAGATAGGCACATGAGCGGAATAGAGATGGAGGGATATAGGACACTGTTTTAAATAAGGATCAAGAGCCTTGGGACGTCCCTGGGATTGATTCCTATGGACCTTCCAGCATATTTTCTGGCTCACTTGTTTTACTTTTGAGCTTCTGGGGATTCCCTTGAATGTTTGCATAACGATGTGCGTGTTATTGATGTTTTTCTCTTTTAATCCACAGGTGCTTCAGTCCGCCTTGTTGTCCAACAAGGGGCGTACACACGGTGGGTCGTACGAGGGCTGCTCTTGGATGTTTTGAGAGTACCCTAGTGCTTCACATCGTTAGTGTACACTTGAACTGGACCAGATGCTGGGCAACACGACAGCTCAGTGACTATCACTGATTGCTGTGCAGACACATGGATTTGGGCCAGTGTCTGTGGGAGTTTGCGCATTCTCCCCGTGCTTGCGTGGGTTTTCTCCAGGTGCTCCGGTTTCCTCCCACACCCCAAAGATGTGCTGTTAGGCTGACTGGTGTAACAAATTGACCCTAAATTAGTCTCCCCTCAATCTGGTTTCCAATGTGGAGTGCCATAAGCGTGGACAAGGGTCATGGGTGAAAGAGGGGACTCACAATGTTGAAATGGCGGTGCGGGCTCGTTGGGCCGAAGGGCCTGTTTTCTGTGCTGTTTTGTTCTTTGTTCTTTGTTTATTCATGAACGCTTAGAGCTTCTCAAAATGTTTAACTTCTGCACTGTGTGTTAAGGCCCTTGGATTAGCAACAATGTGGCCTGTTTGAATTTAACACTAATTTCAAATGGCCCTCCTGAGTTTTGGTTTCCTATCTATGTGATTCATGCTCCACTCCTTCTACCCTGCTGGAGAAAAATGGAAGCTTCAGAAATAGCGGCAGAACTTCCATATCCATGTGTCACCACCCATTTTAAAGGACTCCAGAGTAGGCCTCACTGTAGATCCAGCCTTAAGTGCCCTCGCGCAGGATTTTCCAGCCGCGCATGCCCCAATGTCAGAAATTCCTGCCCGAGCTGAATGGAATTTTGCATGGTCCACTGAATGCTCGTTCCACCTGTGGTGGGCTGGATGAGAAATTTCCTCCCTAGTTTTATTTTACACTCATTTATTATTGAGACTTCAAGTT
The DNA here is from genome assembly GCF_965287045.1 of Carcharhinus amblyrhynchos. Lineage (NCBI taxonomy): Eukaryota > Metazoa > Chordata > Chondrichthyes > Carcharhiniformes > Carcharhinidae > Carcharhinus > Carcharhinus amblyrhynchos. Next base: position 144,153,006 of record NC_137324.1, read on the forward strand.
TTGTCTCCAAAGCTGAGGCTTTGATTGCTAGATTGGTCTGTTTGTCTTTTCTCCCTCCTTCCTACTTATCTGCACACTGCCCTCTGCAGGCCACCACTCTTCTGCTCCTTCCTCCAATGCCCCATCTCCCTCACCATCACCATGCCTGCATTTCCCTCCCTTTCATCCCCTCACCCAGACCAACTGTTGCTAGATAACAGTAGCCCTCATGATGGTTACGTTTTTAAATATTCTGAGATCTTTTTTGAGCGAATTCATTGCCATATTTGCTCACATAACATTGACTGCACTTCAGAAAAGTAATCTATTGGCTGTGAAGCATTTTGGGGACATCTGGAGGACTTGAAAATGCTCTATAATAATACAATTTCTCCATTTGTCATAATCATCATTTTTCTCTTCATTTATAGCACCCTAGCTATATACTGAATACTGAAAAATAATAGAGCCATTCTCAAAAAAAATTAAGCAGAGAGAAATACAGTAATGATATTATCTTTAAAATTTATAGTTCCACTACTTTTATATGCCTTATGAAGTACTGCAAACAATTCTTCACAATCAAAATTTAGATCAGGGAAAAACACAAATTGAATTTTATCCAGGAGAATTACAATTGGCGAAGAATTTGCATTTAAATAAGTTTATCTGCTCATTTCCATCTCACAAATTCAATCTCAGAGTCTCCATTCATATTTACTCAAACCAGAAGAGTAATTAACAATGAATGCACCTTAAAAGCAAACATCTTAATAGAAAGAATGAAACATGAAAGCAAGGAATTGGAGTGATTCCTTCAGTGATCAGAGTTTTGGAAGAGAAATTCTCACCCCTGAAAGGAGTGTGAGGTTTCTGATCCATTTTATAGCAGCCGATTAAATTGCTTCTTCCTGCTCTGCATGCAGCCAGTACTCCCCCACTGTTCATTATTTGCATGCACCAGCAAGAAACCTGACATCATGATGACAGGCTCTACTTAAAGGCAACCTGCAACTGTTAAAAGAGAGATGCAAGAAATGGTGCAAGTATTTTTCAAACTGTCTTCCGATATATTGAACAAAAGCTGAATGTGCAAGTGAGGGAATACTAAAAGCCTTAATGAAAGAGTTAAAAAGATGAGATGACTTGTATCCATACAGGTGTTCCCCCAGATATATGCTCAGGGGGTAGAGGGAACAAGTAGTAGCAATGGTCAAACTAAGGCTTTGTGCCAAGAAAATGGGAAGAAGTTTAACAATCTCACTGGAGGGTGAGTTTGTTCCCTAATTTTGCTGATTTCAATAGGCCAGGCAGCTCAGTATCCTGAGATCCGTACACTGGAAAGCCTGTCAACAAGCCTGCAATCAATGTGAAGGAGCATAGGGAAGTCCAATTCCAATTTTCCTCTGATATATAAAGAGCTTGGAGCCTATCCTTTCCAGCATGGAACACATTAGCACACCTCTGGAAACCACCATGATACAGCATCTAATAAGCAATGACATAGCCTAATATGTAGTGCAAGGAGTTTCAAGTCAATACCTGCATGTGTTGAAGCTCAGACTACTGTCATTGTGACTCTGGACAACATTGTTCAAAGGTTCCTCCAGGACATCACGGTGGTTCATCAATATGTTCTCTAACAAAATAGTTCCGTTTGAAGTTGGGTCTTCTGAAGCCAGAGCTTTTGTGGTCACTGTCCAAAGACATCCATGGTTTCCAAACTTGTATGTGACCTTTCTTTATTACCCATTCTGCAGACACTGGGGAAGTAAGTAACAGTGGAGGCAAAAACACCCGAGACTTGTCACCTAGTCACCAACTTCTGCCTTGTCCTAGTAGATCAAATGCAAGCGGCACTGAGAACTGTCATAATGAAGGAATTGCTACCAATGTTCACATGTATGATGAGATACCTGTGGCCACACACCAGCAAAGACTTATTGAATAATGAAACTGATGTGTGGTGAATTTTGACAGGGGAACTGAATAGCTACAGACAGCCATGCCTGGGTGAGAAACTGTTGCTCACAGCATTCCTTATGAGAGTAGAATTAATTTCTCTGCTTGGCTGGTGGAGTTGAATTTTCAGGTCCCGTCAAGTTGAGAACCGAGGTGGTGGAGCACTGAGAGTGTGAGTACCAACTGTGTGCGACTCTCAAGACATCTCTCCCAGTATTGGCAATTTTGAGCATAATGAGGTGTGCTCAGAAGGCTGCCTGTACCCTATGGTGGGTACGTAATTGGATTTGTCAAGAAACAAGTTAAAAGCAAGATTAGGAGTCCGACTAGGATTTTCCAGTCAGTTTTCAGTTTTCCAACGCAACACGGAGCAAAATCTATTACCTGAAGAAGGGTAGCCATTGCTGTATATGACACACTGGCTCCCATCTGTGCAGGAAATTTAGCAACAAGATTGTCAAGTTTCTTGACTGTTGTTGGAGCTACAGTCATCCAGGCAACTGGAGAGTATTCCAACATACTCCTGACATGTGCTTTGTGGATGGCGGACAGACTTTGGGGAGTCAGGAGGTGAGTTACTCACTGCAGAATTCCCAGCCTCTGACCTGCTCTCATAGTCAAAGTATTTATATGGCTGGTCCAGTTCAGTCTATAGTTAACCCAGGAAGCTGATAGTGGAGATTCTGCAATGGTAATGCATTAAATGTCAAGGGACAATGCTTAGATTCTCTCTTGTCGGAGATAGTCATTGCCTGGCACTTGTGTGAGTCATAGAATCCCTATAGTGCAGTAGGTGACCATTCGGTCCATCAAGCCTGCACCGACAACAATCCCGCCAGGCCCCATCCCCTCAACCCCACATATTTACCCTGCTGGTGCCCCCCGAATTAGAACATCTTGGCTCAGGACATTTTTGATTCTAGAGCACAAGTCTTCAATACTATGACTGGAGTTTTTTCAGGGTCCATTGCCTTTGCAGTATCCAGTGCCTTCACCATTTCTTGATATCATTCAGAGTGAATTGAATTGGCTGAAGGCTGGAACCTGTGATTCTGGGGATTTCAGGAGAAATCCACTCGGCAATTCTGATTGAGGATGGTTGCAAATGCTTCAACTTTTCCAGTGGCCTATCACTGGACGTTCTTCAACTGCGCTGCTCATTCACATACCACCTTCCTCTGGTTCTCCATCTCTTCCTGGAATTCTGTGCTCTTTTCAATTGCAAGCGGAGAGTCCTGACACCAGCACACCCAAAAAAAGTTGTTATGCTACCTATTTCTCCTGGGCTCCCCCCTGATATGGGTAAAATAGCAGCAAGGATAAAATGAAGCTCTGAAGTGGCAATTAATTGATTACTGAAGGCCCTCAAAATGCCCAAGGACAAATAGCCACCCTGCTTCCACTGCACCCCTTATCCAACCCCACCACCATAAATTGTTAGGCAGATCGAGGCAGCTTGAAAGTTGGTGGTCAGGCCACATGCTGTCTTTTTCAAGCTCCTCACCCTCAATCACATTGGTGGAGGTCCGTAAAATCCAGCCCTATATCTCCAGCAAAAGCCTAGAAGGAGCCAGTCACATAGAAATTAAGCGCCATGGTCATCTTGACCACTGCAAACAAATGTTTTGAGGTGGCACTTACAACAGCAGTTGGCAGATTTTGGTCATGAACCCTTTTGTGGAGCAAAGAAACTTAAGCATTGATTGTCACTGATTTTCAGGTGAACAATAACTCAATAATGTTTCTCAAAGGATATGGCCTCCTACAGAGAATATGTTTCCCTTTCTCCACCTCCTCCTTCTAGAACGTTTACCTACTCTGCGTGGCCTTTCTTTATTGTCCCATTCATCACTGCATCAGGAAGGTCAACTAGACTACCCAGGTCAGTGCAATGAGTTTCTAGCAATAATAATGAACAAAAAAATACTTTAGCACCAGCTACACAACTTTGTGTGTGCGTGTGTGCATGTGTGTGTGTTTTCTTGTGGCAAAATAGGTAGAACGTCTGCTTAGAAGCTCAGGGTTCATTTCCTAGTACCCGACTTGCTGGTCACAGAAAAGACATATATGACACAGCCAAAAAGGCTGATATTCAGCCTGTTAATTCTTCCAACACAGCCATAGCAGGTAGTTAAAAACAGGAGAGATTCTTGTTTCATGTTAAAACCACTATCACTCTCCCTGAAACACAGAGATGCCTAAGCTCCTTGTCCACAATGACCAAAGATGGATACTATTAAAACTTTAGTCAAGTATAGGAAAAATCCAAAAAGGTATAGCAACAGCCATGAGAAATACCTCAGTAAGCAATTCATATGTTGCTCATGTTTCCTTGAAATAGGATTGATCTAAGGGTGGGCGGTTGAGTGGAGGCGTTCCTGCTATTTATAGTGCTGTGTAAGGTTAAGACAAAGTGTCGACTAGAAAATGGCATTTAAAAATGACAGTATAAGTGTTAGATCAGCATTGCACACTGATTTATACCATGATTTGTCTGCTTTGTGCTGTGCAGGTGCTCTTTAGGCATGCGCATAAATTCTTTACCAGAATGGTATCAACCATCAAACTCATCAGTGATGTGCATGGTTTATTAGATGTCATTTTCAAGCTGGTTAGATCCTAACAATCAGGTCGAATACAGCCTGTTTCTTCCCTCCAGTAGTTTTAGCTGCCTCTTAATGTGGACAAGGCAAGGATCCAAAAAGAGATAATTTAATGAGATGGAGCCAAAATTAATAGCCAAAATAAGAAATAAAAGGCTTACTTTAAAACTGAGACTTTCTTGGTGAATGATGATCACTGGTTTGATGGTTGCAGTCCACTTCATAATCAGGTCACTTTCAAACCAGCTGCGCTAAAAATATACTGTCCATGTGAAGAATGTAGGTCATTCACACCGCAGATGTCTCAGCTCTTCCGATGCTCTCATTCCAGTGGCATTGCTGACTGCTTTATTCTTTCAGAATCTTAAAGTGGAAATCAAAGAAATGTTTACTAAGAATAATCAACCCATTTGTGGATGAATATTATGACTCATTTCTGGGGCAGCACGGTAGCACAGTGGTTAGCACTGCTGCTTCACAGCTCCAGGGTCCTGGGTTTGATGCTCGGGTCACTGTCTGTGTGGAGTTTGCACATTCTCCTCATGTCTGTGTGGGCTTCCTCCGGGTACTCTGGTTTCCTCCCACAATCCAAAGATGTGGGGGTTAGGTTGATTGGCCATATTAAGAAATTGCCTCTTAGTGTCCAGGGATGCATAAGTTAGAGGGATTAGTGGGTATAATATGTAGGGATATGGGGGCAGGGCCTGGGTGGGATTGTGTTTGGTGCAGACTCGAAGGGCCTCTTTCTGTACTGTAGGGTTCTATGATTCAGAGTAGCCTTACTACTGATTTTTTGGAGGAATAATGCATGTAGTCCAGCGCATTACTTGAAATAAATAATCTGGATATTCTCTTGGGATTCTTAGTCCCCAGTTTGCGGGAAGATGGGAGCAGTCCCCGTTTTTTCATTGTGATTTCCAGAGCAAACCTTCGTCATTCTGTTCATCACAGAGTGCCCTAGCGGGATTCCCTCTGAAAATCAATGGGTGAGGCTGATTCCAACTGGAGCAGTCAGCAGCATAGTACTGAGTGGGTCGCTACATATGCGCCGATCTGTCAGCACAGAGATCGGCGCATACCCAGTGACCTCACATTGCCAGCCTCCAGATCGCTGGCCAGCCCCGTAAACCCCCATCACTGGTCTTGCAGAGCCCTGTGCCCGTTTGATCGCAGGCCTTCCTGGGCAAACCCCGATGCACCCCTACCCTCAACTCCAGCCAGCCCGATCTCCCGATTTTGACCCCCCGCCCCGGCAACCCCGACAGCGTACCTGGATGGCCAGCCCCAATCACTGTCCTCCCTCCTTCTGCCTGCCACCTCTGTGCAGAGTAGCTCGAGCAGTGCAGTGGGCTGGGAGAATTGCCCCCAGTATTTGTGAAATTATATTTTTATCAGAGAATTCTTTTTGATGTTGCACACAGATCTGGCCACGTGAGTGAAATGTAGGGCAGCAATTGTAAAGGTTTCTTTCTGTTATATTCATTTGAGAATGCTGCATGAGTATCATAACTAAGCAATTAGGGATGAGCTGGAAAAGAAAGTCAATTTGTAACCTCTAGGCAGTGAACACAGACTGAACTGCTGAATGGGGATTTGGTTCAATTAGAACTCCTTTATCACTTGGTGCTGGATTTGGACAAATAGGGATTACTTAGCATAGTTCAGTGTAGATTTGTTGAGGGTAAATCGTGACCTGAATTTTCAGGATGGTGAGCAAACGGCCAGCGCTCTCTGGTCCCTGAAGGGAGGGCACTTCCAGTCTGGAGGAATCATTCGATTAAGGACCTCCCATCCCACCCCTTTCTCACCTCAGATTGAGGGATTTTCCCATCTCACACCCTTAGTCATTGGGCACCTGCCAACCTCAAAGTCAAGACTGGGCAGGATGAGGCCCTTAATTGGGGGCCTGGACAGACTTCCCATCCAAGACAATGCCCACCCCACCATAATATTGTGTCTGCTTTGGACAGGCAGGAACCTGGAGGGAATACCATTGGCATAATTTTACACCTCCTGTCCCGTCTCAGAACCCACTGGGTGGGGAACGTAAAATTCTGGCCCATGTTTAACTAATTTGAATGATGCTTAGTGGAGCTGACTGAACTTCTTGGAGAGGTGACTAAGGTAATGGACCTATGGATGTTATTTATATGCATTTCCAGAACGCTTTTGATAAAACCGCTTATAAGAAACTAAACTAAAGCTGAAGCTCATGGAATTAAAGCAAACTATTGGCCTGGCTAGGAAATTAATTGAGTAACTCTATGACACCAGTCCTGGCGTCTGCAGCTTTATGTTTACTTGAGATTTGAGAAATTACATAGGACACAAATGTTCTGTTTATGGGATTTCAGTGTATCTTCAAGATATATCCAAAACCACTGCTCCCACATAATCCGAGGCTAGTTATAAACAAAAATACAATGTGAGCAATCCACCCAATCGATCGTCAGTCCATTTTGATCACCAGTCCAAAATGACTAGCCAAGTCAGCTCCTTCTGGCTAAGCAATGAGGTTCCTTTAACAAGTTTTTATACCTTTCTTTCTTTCAATAATGAGCAGGATGTTAAGCTGTCAGGACTCACTGTCCAGTATATGTCTTTCATAATATAAAATAACCAGTAGAGTATCTAGTTCAGTGTTTGAACAAAGGAGTTACACAGTTAACTCTGTTTCCCTTCCCACAGGCGCTACCAGACCTGATGAGTTTTTCCAGCATTTTCTGCTCTTATATTTGATTTCCAGCTTCCACAGTATTTTGCTTTTATCATAAAGGAATTAAAATTGCCCTGACGTAGTTCATTCATTGTAAATTTCCTTCAGTATGTTTCCATCACCTTTGGTGCTGCTGATATCTTCATATTGTTATTCTTCGCATAGCAGCAGAATTCTCTCCTTTATTTCTTTTTCTATCATATATTCCAGGACCACCAAAATAGTTAATCAATCAAAATTTCTCATATCACTGACTCCTTGAAAGTTGTTGTTTGGTGAAATAAACCAGAGTTAATCTGATATTAAAAAATACAAGACAAAAGCATGGAGCTGTTTATTGAGTTAACTTCTCAGCATTTCTGAAGAAGACAAAGCCAGATATCACCCATCACTGTTAGCTTAACCTCCAGGAGCCTTCAAGTAAATTTAAAACTTTGAACACTGTAAAATGATCCAGTAGAGCAATCTAATTGCAAGATGTTAGCCTCATTCTTTCAAGCATCCTCGACCTTGGGTATGTTCTATATTTCACAGTTCCATGGACTAAAATATAACAGTACTTTCAAGGCTGATTAATGCAATTTATTAATTCTGTAAGATCATCAGGTAGGGGAGGTATACTGCACTAAAAATGAGTAATGTATTGGTGCAACTGCTCTTCCAACTTATTCTCTACATTAATGTCCACTCACTTATGCATGTATGGATTTAATATTCCCTGTGCTCAAAAGTGTTCACATCACAATACAATAGGTCAGATTAATGTCATTGTAATCCTGAAGTATAGCACCGAAACAATGTTCACTTTTCACTCTGTATAATAGTTTCAAGTGGAGGTACTGAGTTGAGTCCCTTTGACCCAGAAGGAATGGTGTGGTCTACTACTCACTTTGAGCTGTGTGTGAGAACACTTTTATTGAAGCAGTCTGGAGCAGATCAATCTTTACCACCAATAATGAAGGCACATCTGCCCAGAATTTTCACTGTCATGGCACAGTGGTTAACATAGCGCTAGGGACCGGGATTCGATTCCAATTTTGGGTGACTGTCTGTGTGGAGTTTGTACTTTCTCCCCATGTCTGTGTGGGTTTCCTCCGGAAGCTCCAGTTTCCACTCTCAGTCCAAAGATGTGCAGGTTAGGTGGATTGGCTGTGCTAAATTCACCATTATTGTCGAGCCATGTGTAGATTAAGTGAATTAGCATTGTGTCGGGTAAATGCATGGGGTTATAGGGGTAGGAGGAGGAAGAGTGGTGGGACTGGGCAAGATGCTCTTTCAGAGATTTTGTGCAGACTCAGTGGGCTGAATAGCTTTTTTCTACTTCATGTGTTAATATTTATATGATGCTCAAAAAGGCAAAGTGCTGACTTACAGGTATAACATGCCCCAGTGATCCACTTGGAACTCTGCTCCACTTGGTGGACTCTGTTCTCAGCCACTTCTATACAATGCTCCCCTTGTGGACTAGAATGAGGTGCAGACAACCTGTTCACTTGGCTTAACTTGTGGCTGAAATGCACTTGACACTCATCCTTATTGCGGAGGTGCCACTGGAACCTGTGCACTGGTGTCACTGTAGGCCGATATCCATCACTGGGCCCTGCTATACAGATGTTCCCTCAGTGAGAGGGATGATGATGATCCTGAGGTGGCACCCCTAACCTCCACAGTGACTACCTCAGCCCCATCTAGCACTCGGGATGCCTTCTGGGACCACCTGTTGGAGCCCACGGAATCTTTTTCAAACATCTCTATGCTATTAGCATCAGAGCATGGTCAACGCTATAATGCATTACATTCTGTACATGTCAGTGCCATTCCTGCATCCATTCTGAATGTTCTTCATGGTTCTCCATGAGGTTGGCTTTTTGCTTCATAAAGGAGATCATGTATTCAAAGCCCTGAAAGGTGGTGTACATAATATGAATGAGCTCACCCTTTCCTAGCCCATGACCGCACACTGTCTCAGGAATGCTGACCTGTGAGAAAACATCTGTTGCTGCTGGTCTAGGTAGATCTTCCTTTCCTATGACCCTTCATAGCCAGGCATAGTCCCAAAGTCCATTTTCTAACCCTGAAGGAAAATCAGAATCTCAGGGCAGGATTTTCTGGCCACGCTTGCCCCAAGACTGGAAAATTCCACCCGAGGTCAACTGGGTAGTTGCATGGTGCCTGCCCCACCTGCTTTGATTTCTGTGGTGGGCAGGATGGAAAAAATCCACCCTTGAGGTCTGAAATAATTTCTTATTGCTTTTTTTTTAATCTGCTGGATGTCTTGCTGCTGCATTCCTGTGGACCAGGAAAAATAGGGCACCTTCTTTAAAGGAGAAAAAAGGCGATTTGAGTCACTGCCTAAGAGCCAAGTGGATTAATTCGTCCAATTGTTTCTATTAATATTCAAGATTAATATTCAAACCATCTGCATAAAATGTTAACTCCATTATCCCATTCTGTAACAATTCAAGATCTCAAACCATCCAAATCTGCTCCCTCCTGCAAAACTCCTAACACTTTTGTTTAGAACGTGGGAAAGGTGTAATGGCACAATGAACAGGGTAAAGGAACATTGAAGATCACCATTTGAACATGCCAATATCAATTCCACATCCCTTTAGTTCATGCTCATAGCTCTCACATTTTACTTTCTCACTTTACACAGGTCTCTGTTGGCCAAAGGTTTTTTTTAAACAAATCTAATTTTGCATGCACAAATGTAAATTGAAATAGATTCAACTATCACATTGATACTTTCATATTTCTATGCAACTCAGAAATATTGTTCCCTGCACTGAGTTATAAACTCTAAGTATCAAATTTATGCTAATCCCATGTCAAGGATATTAGGACGAAATGGAATTTTCACTGATTCAAAATCAAAAGTATGGCTCAATATTTTGACCAGTAATATAAATGTTTGTATACATTGAAAAATTAAGAGAGCACATGCCAGCCCACATACTTGAGACAAATTAAAAAAGATTAAACAACTTTTAATTTTGTGCATAGAACAGCTGGTGGAGCCAACTAGCATAGTTTTTTTTAACAAATGACAGACTTTGAAACAAAAGAAATGCTGTAATGTTTCACAAATTCACACACACTTTCACACAACTTGAAACAACCATAATGTAGAAGAATTGCTGTGAGCTGGCCTAAATTTGCTTGCTTAATAACATGACCATTTTATTATAAAAGTTTTTTGCAAACATGCATTCTGTAAAGAACCAGAACTGTGACAGTGAAAGTTAGTATGTTCTTGCTGGGGGTCAATGCCAGATAGTTCAGACTCCTTTCTCACAGATTGTGCAAAGAACTAATCAGCTCACATTGCCATTTTATGCAAATCTGAACAGAAAAGAAATCAGGTTGATATTGCTAACCTTTTACAATATGATAACTTAATATAATGCTGCAAACTAGTTGCTGACAAGCAAGACATGATTAGAAGTACCCCAATTATCTTATAACTGAAGGATAAATAATTCAAGATTAAATAGTTCATAAGAATCAGATTATGTTTATTTCTATATTCCCTATTATTGTTACGATTTAAGTTTAAAACTTAAAAATGCTATAGCAAAATCTGTGAGAATGGAGTCTTAACTATCTGCTATTAATCCATAACAAGAACACATAAAAAGAAAACATGACCTTGTCTGCCGCAGTTCTGATCTAAATATTGGGATTATATGGCATTAAGATAAGGAACACAACTTGAAGCAATCCATTGCTTTAAGCTTTGGACAATGCCTGTAATAACTGGAACCAATGAAATTAACCCTCACAACCTTATTGACCAATTTGCCATTCTCAACAACATGGGATAAGGTGAGCTGGCATCATTCTTAGGGTTAAACAATTTTGTGGGAACCATTTTGTTGTGCATTGCAAGGGTACAGGAAGACTGGTTTTGATCTTTGGGGCAGAGGAGATTGCCTGTCAGTACTGAGATTGCAAGTGCAATACTGGGCCAGGAGCAGAGGAAAATTCCTGTCAGCATAGATCCCAGACAATGCAGTTTCCATGGGAGACAGATGTGAATGCCTGTCAGTGTAAAAGGTTGAGGTTGTTTCCTATTCTTTCTTGATTGGCCATCCATCTGAAGATGTATAGTCTCTGTAGGGGTTTGTTGATTTTACCTTTGTTTCCTTTTATTTGTGAGTTGGTAGTTTAGTTCATTGAGTAAGTTAATTGGCTAATTGATTGACAAGTGTTTTGTTTTATTTTGTTTATGTTCAGTATGCTTTGGTATTTGCTAGTTCAGTGTCTGAGCCTTTGCCTGATGGTTATATCTCTGTCTAACTCAGTTTAAAGGGGCTCGTAAGTGAAATGTAACATTCGTGTCAGACAGATCCCAGGCATCTTGAGGAAATCTAACCATCGCCCCCTGACGGTCAATGGTATTAACAATGCTGAATCACCCACTATCCTAGAGATCAGTGTTCACCAAAAACTAAACTGATCAGCCATATAGATATTTGGCATGTCAGAGAAATAACTTGCCTCCTGACCTCTCAAAGCCTGTCCAAGTCATAGGTCAGGACTATGATGGAATACTCTCCACTTGCCTGGATGAGTGCAACTCTAACAACACTCAAGAAGCTTGACACCATCCAGGACAAAACAGCCCGCTTGTTTGGTACCCCATCCAGAAACATTCACTCCCTCCACCACTGACAAACAGTAGCAGCAATATACATCTACAAAATACACTGCAGGAACTCACCAAAACTCCTGAGACAACACCGTCCAAACACTTCACCATGACCATCTAGACGGACAAGATCAGCAGACATGTGGGACAATCACCACTTTGAAGTTTCCCTTCAAGTCATTCACCACCCAGACTTGGAAATATATTGCCATACCACACTGCTGCTGGGTGAAAATCCTAGAATTTCCTCCCTAACAGCACTGTGTGTGTGTGCGTGTGTGTGTGTATCTGGACCATCTGGATTGCAGGCACATGAGGAGTCAGCTCACCACTGCCTTCTCAAGGGCATCTAAGGATGGGTAATAAATGCTGGTCTGGTCAGCAATGCCCACATTCTGCAAATGAATTTAAAAACTTGGGATCCAGTAATAGGCTGCATGCAATGAAATTAACTTAAGTCTAAATTGATTAATTTTTAATTAACCTTGCTTTTTCCTTAAAGACCATTTTCTTAAAAACTAGCCATTTTCTTCTTGGTCCCACCTCTGATCCTGTAGCCAGGGAAATCTTGCCCCTATCGTCTACACGTTTAAGATTTGCTCTTGAGATTTATGAGAAATTAAACTGGAGACACAAGTTACATCTAGTGAATTTTAGTGTATCTTTAAGACATCCTAAAGTCTAGTTCTTCCATCCTCGACCGCACCGTGTGCCATCTGCAAAATGTACTGCATCAACTCAGCAAGACTGTTGACAGCACCTCTTAAACTTCCAACTTTGATCACCTAGAAGGATAAGGGCAGCAGGCCCAAGAGAGCACCACCATCTCTGAGTATTCCTTAAGTAACTACAATACATGAATTGCAGTGGTTCAAGAATACAGCTCACCACTATCTTCTCAAGGACAATGAGGGGTGGAGAATAAATGGGGCCATACTAATGACACACAGTTGCCATAAATGGAAAAAAAGTCAACAGGAAGTCTCTCCACAGATGTTCCCTGATCTGTTGAGAATTTCTATCATTTCTGTTTGAAGTACTCGGGGTAGAGATTTCACATGTTTCTTACAAAGGTGGGCAATAGCAGAGGGTCCTGAGGTGCCTTTCCCAAATTCTTGAAGCTAGTAAGAAAGTAAGAAAGCATGTGAGATACTTGGACTTTGTTAATAGGGGCATAGAATACAAACACAAGAAAGCCATGCAAAATGCTTCACCTGGAAGATTATGTCCTAAAGCGTGGACACCATACTTTAGAAAGAATTTCAAGGCCTTGAATTAGCCTGTCAGTTCTTCCATTAACAGCAGCTTCATCAGCACAAGTATGGACAGAGAAGGTTTGCTTGAGTGATGCCAAGAATGAGGAGTTTCAGTTATGCGGAGAAAATGGATAAAATTGGATTGTTTTCCTTAACTAGAGATCGTTGTGGAATTAAACTTCAGGCAAAAATAAAATGTGGGCATATGCTAAGGCAACCAGATTAGAAGGCCCATATCCAGCCCAATCCTGTAAATGAGTGTGAGACCACAAACTCTCATCCCCAATACTGTCACTCCCATTCCGATCACAAAAGCTGTGTTCCATGTTCCTCAATACGCTTCCATACTTTTATGCCCCCCATGCTCCTTACCTTCGCTGCCATGCCCTCAATGCTCTTCATTCCTCTTCTTGGGGCAGACCCAAGACAGCAATGGAGGTGGGTTGATGGCAAGCCAGCAGGTTGAAACAATGCCTTTATTTACAATGACATTGGGCCTGTTTTAATGATGAATATCAGGACCTCTGGCCTTCACCCCACATTCCCCAACAACTCCGGATGCCACCTCTATGTTCCCAGACATTCCCCATCACCACCTCCATGGCTCTCCATAATTCCATACCACCTCCATGCTTTCTCATGTATCCTCCGTAGCCACTCACCAAGACCTCTGCAGTGATGTGGACACAAAAAAAATTACACCTCTAACAATCTAATAGAACTGTCACTCAAATACATTTGATACTGAGAAAAAAATCCTCATTCATGAAAACCATTCAAAAAGATGTGTATCCCCACAAGTGGTCAAACTGTTGTAAAAATATCCATCCATTTTACTTACCACATTAAAGACAGATAATCTTTTCATAACCTCTGAATACTATCAATCAAAATATGAACACAGGCCCACTGAGATAACCCACTGGTTATCAAAATTTTGAAACTCAGCCAAGCATTCATAAAAGGTTCAGTCATAATAACAATATGAGAAATGGACTTTATTGAAACTGAAAAACCGAATGGCCTCTGACACCTGACGTCCTGTGAGTCAGAAGAGTCTAGAAACTAGTGAAGATTCTATTTCTCTCGTAGTCAAATATGCTGAAGGGTTTTTTGTTTTCAGTTTAAGCTCTGGGCTTTTAAATTATTTCAGATTGTAATATTAGAGATCCCAAGCACTGTTATCTTCAGTTTAGAATGTGAAAGGGAGCTCTTCCCAACAGGAAGAGCACTCGAATGCATTTCCACTCTTAAACAATACAGATAAACACAGCTTTGTAGGGCAGAAGCTTATAATCAATTATGGCAAGAAAAACACTTATAACTTACAAAGTATCTTCTCATACAAGGGCATGATTTTACCATGTTGCCATGCCCAGTGATCAGTGTGGTGAGCTGGAAAAATGGTGTACGAAGCTAAAATCTATTCATGCCCGGTTTCCAATTTTCTCAGCCCCTTCTCAATGGTGCGAACTGCTTTGTGCCGAGAAAGGGCGTAAAGCTTATTAGCAAGAGATTGATTGGATTTCAATATTTGCGAGTCTGGCATGCATGCTTCCTTCCTCCTGGATGCTTCCCACCTCTCTGGTGACCTGTCACACTGATGCAAATCATTCTGCTCTGCACTAGTGCAAAACTGATGAAGTCTAATCACGCCAGAGCCCATCATAGTCTTGGGTAGCCAGACAGTGCCCATCAGGCAGTTCCCACCCAGCAGTGTCTGCCAGACATCCCAGCAGTGCCCACCAGACATCCTGACAGCATACATCAGGCACCACCGGTGTGCCGGGGCAGTGCCAGTGGTATGGGGCCTAACTGGGGGGTAATGATAGGGGAGGTGGTGTTTTGCAGTGAGGCGATGCAGTGGAGCTATGCTGAGGGACTATTCAGAGAAGTCATGCAGGGGTAGGGAGTGAAGGCAGTCATAAGTGGGCGTCATGTCAGGAGTCACAACAGGGCGGCATATTGGGGATCGTGATGATGACATGTCAAGGGTTAGCTCGGGAACTCAACGAGAAGGCCCTGATGCACTGATGTGTGTGATCTGTGCCAAGGTGGTGGGAAACCGCCGATGAAGTGGGGGGTGGGTGGGGTGGGGGGGGGGTGGTCTCTGATGTCCATGCAGGTTGGGAAGGTGTCTCCCTGTGCACTGTGATATCTTGCAGAATGGCAGTTGAGTGCTCTGAAGCCAGTTTCACCCGCTTGTTTAGGCTCCATCCCCCCTGTGCCAACATAAAGCTCCCAACTCTCCAAAAAAGTGACTGTGTTGAAAGAATGTGGTGCGGAGTGTACCTGAGAGACAGATGCGGTACATCCCAACTCTCTCGCTGTTGATGATGCTTCTGTATTTCAAGTTCCATCAATAAAAGGGTTCCAGTAGCAGATGACTGTTTCATTTTTTGGTTCCTCACTTGAAACTGGAGTTCTGCATGGTCCATATCTCATCTGAGTGTGTTCTGCCTCTCCTATCCTTATGCCCCTGCCATACACTAAGCCATCTTCCTGGTAAATAGGTCAAGTAGCCCAGCCGATCCTCCAGAAGGGCACTGGAAACCTCTGAAGGGAGCAGCTCTGATGAGACCACGTGGTCACACCTCTTTCAGAACCTGGCAAAGGTGACTGACTGTGCTCCCAGGCATCCAAGGTGTCTTCCTGGACTTGTTCTCATTCATCTCCAAGAACATCAGCTGGTGTCAGTGAACTCTGTCATGTTGATGTTACTTCTGAATGGCAGCATTCTCTGTGGTTTACCTTCCAGCAGCTGAGCAGATCCTGTCACCCTTATCTCCTCAGGGTTCTGCTCTTGGCTTCAGGAAACCACACACTGACGTTGGCAAAAAGGATCACTGCCAACTCTACTGGCCCCATGTTTGTATCTGTAAACTACCATGAAGGGAAGAAAGAATGAGTAACCATTAAGGATTCTTGTCCATGCCCTGATCCACTAACCATGCAACCCTGAGAGCATCCTACTGATGATCAGTGACTGCTGTGCTCTCCTTCTCACTGAGCTCCACTTCCTTCCAATCTCCCATACTGGCCAAGACCCCAGTAAAGTGGCACAATCTGAATAGCAAATGAATCAGCAAGGCTCAGATAATACAATTAGATTAGCAGCATTTTTGGATATATTTCAGAACAAGGCGGGGGTGAAATTTTTCTTAAACAAAAAGTTTACTTATTTTGCACAAACACAATAATATTCTGGTCTATTGAAGTCAATTGTAAGTTGACTTCAATAGAACAAGCCTGGTGTAAAATGGGCTGTCAATTCATTACCATTTGTTTCACACTTTCAGCAAAGACCAGCTTCCCCCACCATGTCTTCCTGTAACTGTAGTGAAAAATCATCACAAAACAACTGAGAAAGTCATACAACCATAACCCATCTGAGCTGTTAATGTATCATCTTTTATTAACAGGGCATTAAAACATTCTGGAAGTTTATTAAGTGATGATTAATTATTAATGGTTGATTCGCCAAAGAGTGCAGGATCATCTTAAATTAATACTGTAGCTGGTAAATACTTCTTTAAATTTCATGTACAATGATTTATTTCCAAATAAATGAATTGAAAAGAAAAATGTTAATCTAGTGCTACACACAAAGTAATCCAAGAATATATGACCCAAAGGATGGAACTTGCATACATTATACATCATATTACAATTTTTATGATGCACGTAGTATTCAGATCAAATGGAGTAAATAGAATTACTTTTCAGAGATTTTGAAAGTCATGATATTATTAGTTTGTTTGCACTTGAACATTTTACCTGATATTAAGCAAAATGGGTTGTTGATGAAATTAGATTGCCTTACATCATCAGACTGCATAACTTGCCTTCCTGTTGCCACATAGTTGATATGCTTTTCACTCTGTTTTCATTGAAAAATTCAGCTCACTCTGTACAATCACATGATACAAAGAACACTCAATCCTCTGCCCAAAAATCTTAATATCCACTTTTATGTCAAAATTTCAGGTTAATATTTGAATGTCAATTTATCATGTCAACAATGGACTATCATAATTCAGGCTTCTATTCAGTTAGTAGTGATATAACAGCCATTGTGTGCTTCTCCTCACAGATCAGCTTTTAGTCAATACATGTCATAATGCAATCTATTGCCTAAGTTCCACAGTTTCAAAACCATTTCTTTTAATTGATATAATTTTCTGCTTTTATTTTCCTCTTTTTTTTTAGATTGCAACAAACTCTTATCCTAAAGCTCATCCCATCACTTGGTCATTCCTGTCAACTCCAGTCCAAGGGTTCTTCCAGCCCCATTCTCCAGTATCACTTTCTGAATTTACTATTGGCCCTGCCTTCACTGCCCCCTTTCAAATTTACTGACCCTGTTTTAATGGGCCAAGAACTTGCTACAGTGGTGGTAAATCTCCATGTCTCCATGACTCTATGGGATCTGGGAACTTGGTCACTCACCCAGCTCCTGAAACCTCACCAGTTAGCAGGCGGATCCATGTGTCATTGTGCTGGTGGGTGAGCATCAGCTGCCTTCACCTATAAGTTCCTCTCAAGGCGCTTCTGATGGGAATAGCATCTCTTCCAACCATCAGTCATTGACATAGACCTCAACCATTGCCATGGCAAAAGAAAGACTCACGTGTATCTCAGCAAGAGTCTCCTGGAATGGTGGAACACTCAACACCACAGCCACACAGAGGACAGCATGGTGGCACAGTGGTTAGCACTGCTGCCTCATAGTGCCAGGGACCTGGGTCCGATTCCAGCCTTAGATGACTGTCTGTGTGGAGTTTGAAAATTCTCCCATGTCTGAGTGGCTTTCCTCCAGGTGCCCCAGTTTGCTCTCACAGTCCAAAGATGTGTGGGTTAGGTGGATTGACCATGTTAAATTGCCCCTTAGTGTCAGGGGGACTAACCAGGGTAATTGTATGGGGTTATGGGGATAGCGCCTGGATGGGATTGTTGTTGCTGTAGACTCGATGGGCCAAATGGCCTCCTTTTGCAGTCTAGGGGTTTCTATGATTCTATGATTCAAAGTCATCCAGGGCAAAGGAGCTGCATCTCTCAAATATAGCAGTAAATATTCAAATTAGTATTCAAATATGGCACCTTGGTGAAGTTATTATCTATTGATGTTGAATCTGTAAAGCTTCTGGAGAAACACAAATCTCACATTCCCTCATCCTGATGTTGTTACTCACAGAATCCCAGAATCCCTACAGTGCAGAAGAAGGCGATTTGGCCCATCGAGTCTGCACCCCCACAATCCCACCCAGGCCTTATCCCCACAACCTCACAAATCCACCCTCTAATCTCCCTGACACTAGGATCAATTTAGCATGGCCAATCAACCTAACATCTTTGGACTGTGGGAGGAAACCGGAGCACCTGGAGGAAACCTACACAGACATGGGGAGAATGTGCAAACTCCACACACACCCAGAGCCAAGGCTGGAATTGAACCCAGGTCCCTGGCGCTGTGAGGCAGACATGCTAACCACTGTGCCACCGTGCTGCCAATTAATTGCTATGTCTGTGTGACTGGTATCTAGTGGTTGAGGAAAGCAATAAAAGGTTGTGGAAGGGTAGGAGAAATCATGTTCTCGTGTGAGGTTATGGAAAACGTATGGATATCCGGGCTAGAAAACTTTTCTGGCAAGTGTATTGTGGCACTCTTGCATTGTGAGGAGATTTCAGGTTTTGTTAGGAACAAAATGTATTTATAAATAAACAGAAACCTGGCACAGGGATTTGCAGCCCAAGGCTGCCTTGGAGTGGTGCTCCAGTCTTTACGATGTCAACTACAGGGCTGCATCCGCTGTCAGTCTCTGGATTGCTAACCCAGTGACACTATCATTACACCACAATTTCCCCTATAGACTGCTTCAGTATCTGAGGAGTCGCAAACAGTGCAATTATCAGCAAATATCACCATTCTGACATTATAATAGAAGGAAGGTCATTGATGAAGCACTTGAAGATGGTTGTTCCTAGGATACCACACTGAAGAACTCCTGCTGTGATGTCCTGGAATTGAGTTGATACACCTCTAACAGCCACAACATTTTCCTTTGTACTCAGCGTGACCATAATGCCCATCTGTCTCAAAGACATCACACTGCTGGGTAATGGACAAGAAACAAGCACTCAAAAGTGCCCTCTGAATCAGAGGAGAGGTTTTCTGGTGGAACAATCTCTAAAACGTTCCATTCTCATTCGGATGAGCAGTTGTGACAGTCAGTGAAATGTTAACTGCAAAGCTGACACTCTGGTCTCAGCTGCAGTTTTAAAACTCACCCAAACAAACTCATCTATCATAGAGTCATAGGGGTTTACGGCATGGAAACAGGCCCTTTTGCCCAACTTGTCCATGCCACACTTTTTTTTAAAACCCCTAAACTAATCCCAATTACCTGGATTTGGCCCATATCCCTCCATACCCATCGTACCCATGTAACTATCTAAATGCTTTTTAAAAGATAAAATTGTACCCGCCTCTACTACTACCTCTGGCAGCTTGTTCTAGACACTCAAATCCCTCTGTGTGAAAAAATTGCCCCACTGGACACTTTTGTATCTCTCCCTTCTCACCTTAAACCTATGCCCTCTAGTTTTAGACTCCCCTACGTTTGGGAAAAGATGTTGACTATCTACCTTGTCTCTACCCCTCATTATTTTATAGACCTCTATAAGGTTATCCCTCAGCCTCCTATGTTCCAGAGGAAAAAGTCCCAGTCTATCAGCCTCTCCTTATGACTCAATCCATCAAGTCCTGGTAGCATCCTAGTAAATCTTTTCTGCACTCTTTCTAGTTTAATAATATCCTTTCTATAATAGGGTGACCAGAATTGCACACAGTATTCCAAGTGTGGCCTTACCAATGTCTTGTGCAACTTTAACGAGAAATCCCAAATCCTGTATTCAATGTTCTGACCGATGAAACCAAGCATGCCGAATGCCTTCTTCACTGCTCTGTCCACCTGTAACTCCACTTTCAAGGAGCTATGAACGTGTACCTCTACATCTCCTTGTTCTGTAACTCTTCTCAATGCCTTACCATTAACTGAGTAAATCCTGCCCTGATTCAATCTATCAAAATGCATTCTCTCTCATTTGTCTAAATTAAACTCCATCTTCGTCAGCCCACTGGCCTAATTGATCAAAATCCTGTTGCAATTGGAGATAACTTTCTTCACTGTCCACTATGCCACCAGTCTTGGTGTCATCTGCAAACTTACCAACCATGCCTCCTATATTCTCATCCAAATCATTAATATAAATGACAAATAACAGTAGGCCCAGAACAGATCCATGAGGCACACTGCTGGTCACAAGCCTCCAGTTTGAAAAACAACTCTGTCAAGAAACCAATTTTGTATCCACTTAGATACCTCACCGTGGATCCCCTGAGATTTAACTTTATGCAACAAACTTTATCAAAAAGCAGATTTCCAACCTGTCATGATTCTCATCCAAACCGCATATTATTGCCGTTAGAGCATATTATTTCCATGAGTTGGGTCTTCACTGATGTTAATAGCAATCTGAATTGTATTTGAATAGCGCAGGCAGATTTCTGACGTTTAGACCTGCAAGCAAACTGTAGTATTGTGAGGTGACTTGGTGACATTGGATATAGTGTTCCACATCATCACGCTTTATATTTAGCTCCACAAGACAGCAAATGCTCCCCGTTTGCTCTGCCCTAAATACTGGAAATACTCTTTGGATTGAGCTACAGAGTTAATGCTTCAGGTCAATGAGCTGTCATCAAGGAAATCATAACACCAATAACAACAAGGACATAAGCATTTTTGAAGCAAGGAAACATCACTAAATTCCTCATGGCATCCCAATTGAACCCTAGATCCACTTGTATCTGCCTCAAAGGCCTTCCATGGCAACTTAACCCACTTATTAGTGCCGATTGAGTTAAATGTGTCATCTGTTTACACTTCCTATTTCTAACCTCAAAAACAGGCTGGCAGCAACTTCATCAGTTCCCTTCATAACATTAAAATGTCTTTGTGTCACTATCTAAAGAAAACAAATTTATATTTCATTTTTAAATTAAATCCTGGGTATTTTTCTCTTTTGTGTTTTCCCTATCTCCTCTTCCTGTGATGAAGTGGTCCCAACCTCAAGAAATTCCAGAAGATTTGTCAAGCACAAATTTCCTTTAGTGAATCCATGCTGTCCTGGACAGATCCTGTCTCTGCTTTCCAAATCAGTTATTACATCCTTAATAATTGACTCCAGAATTTTGCCCACGACTGATGTCAGGCTAACCAATCTATCATTCCTGTTTTTATCTCTCCCCCTTTTTTAAAAAGTGATGTTACGTTAGCTAGCCTCCAATCCATTGGAACTCTTCCAGAGTCAATAAAATGCTGGAAAACGATCACCAACGCATCCACTATTTCTAGGGCCACATCATTGAGTTGTCTGGATTGCAGAGCATCAGGCCCTTGGGACTGATCGGGTTATCATTTCCCCAATACAATTTCCTGACTAATAAGGATTTCCTTCAAGTCCTCGTTTATGCTAGACTCTCCCTAGTATTTCTGGGAGTTTATTTGTGTTCTCCTTAGTGAAGGCAGATCAAAAGTATTTGTTCAGCTGCTCTGCCATCTCTGTGTAAACCATTATGAATTCACCTGATTCTAACTGTAAGAGACCTACATTTGTCTACACAAGTCTTTTTCTCTTCACAAATCTACAGAAGCTTTTGCAGTCAGTTTTTATGTTTCCTGCAAGCCCACTCTCAAATTCTATTTTCCCCTTCCAAAGTAAACCCTTTGTCCTCCTCTGCTGCATTTTAAATTTCTCCCAGTCCTCAGATTTGCTGCTTTTTTCCAACCGATTTATATGCCTCCTCTTGGCTTAAATACTATCCCTGATATCCCTTGTTAGCCGTGCTGAGGCAACTTCTCCAATTTACTTTTATGTCAGACAGAGATGTGCAGTTGAACGAAGAACAAAGAAAATTACAGTACAGGAACAGACCCTTCGGCCCTCCAAGCCTGCACTGACCATGCTACCTGTCTAAACTAAAACCCCCTACCCTTCCGGGGACTGTATCCCTCTATTCCCATCTTATTCATGTATTTGTCAAGATGCTGCTTAAATGTCACTATCGTATCTGCTTCCACTACCTCCCTGGGCAGTGAGTTCCAGGCACCCTCCACCCTCTGTGTAAAAAAACTTGCCTCGGTAAATCGCCTTTAAACCTAGTCCCTCGTACCTTAAACCTATGACCCCTAGTAATTGACTCTTCCACCCTGGGAAAAAGCTTTTGACTATTCACTCTGTCCATGCCCCTCATAATATTGTAGACTTATATCAGGTTGCCCCTCAACCTCTGTCATTCCAGTGGGAACAAACCAAGTTTCTCCAACCTCGCCTCATAGCTAATGCTCTCCATACCAGGCAACATTCTGGTAAATCTTTTCTTTACAATCTCCAAAGCCTCCACATCCTTCTGGTAGTGTGGCAACCAGAATTGAACACTATATTCCAAGTGCGGCCTAACTAAGGTTCTATAAAGCTGCAACTTGACTTGCCAATTTTTAAACTCAATGCCCTCGCCGATGAAGGCAAGCATGCCGTATGCCTCCCTGACTATCTTCTTCATCTGCGTTGCCACTTTCAGTGACCTGTGTATCTGTACACCGAGATCCCTCTGCCCATCAATACTCTTAAGGGTTCTGCCATTTACTGTATATTTCCTATCTGTATTAGACCTTCCAAAATGCATAAGCTTGCGTTTGTCTGGAGTTGATGAAGTTCATCCATGCATTCTTTAATTGTCTATCATTGCCTATCTACTGTCAACCCCTTAAGTATTCTTTGCCAGCTTATCCAAGTGAATGCATGTCTCCTTCCTTCAAAGTTAGCTTTCCTCAAGTTCAGGACCCTAATCTCAGACTTAACAGTGTCACTCTTCATCTTAATGAAGACTTCTACCACACTATGGTCACATTGTACCATACTATGATCACTTCTGGACTTTTCTTTGGTGTTTGATGAAACGCTTGAGGGAAGTGTTGATTTTTTTTGTATAATTTCACAACATCTTCCACATATCAGTATTGCAGCATCCCTACAAGCCTCTGTTCCTAACTACCAGCTAACTGCTGCACTGCTTGTATATGTGCAAATTTTATGCTGCAGTTTAGCCACCAGTCTCTTTAGGAAGTTTCTCAACATCTGCACAGACCCTGGAAAGGCAGCTTTCCACTCTCATTGCAAAGTGCCCTTTCTATGGATTGCAATAATAATTGATGCGATCTTATTACTTTTACTGAATAAAAATCTGTCAATCTCAGTCTTGAAGATTTTTGTTGACCAACGTCAACAACAGCTTTTCAGGGAAGAGAATGTCAGAATACAACTATCCTCAGTGTTAAAAAATTGTTTCCTTGGCTGGGATTTTCTGGCCCCTTATGCGACAGGCATCACAAAGTTGGTTTTCTGTCATCATAAAACCAGTTCGCAATCATCTACTCCATTCAGCAATGGCGGACCGCATTTCCTGCCATAGCAAATCAGTAATGTCATTTTAATGCATTTGCATTTCATTATAAGATCTGCTTACCAGAATCATCTCCCTACGCTGGATCACCTGGGCATTTCACCATGCAATGAAAATGTTTCACAAGGGTGCTTAAGCAATGTATACCTGCTGACCTGCACTTTGCTGGTGACTTTGAGGTGCATATGATGGGGACAGGGTGAAGGGGTTCAGTACCCTCAGCACAAGGATGGGGAGAAAGAGACTTTATGCTTCCCTACATTGCACCCCATCTACCACTGTTTTGACTCCTCAATTAATCTGCGAAGGTCTTTTTTTATATTCTGCTCGCACATCAAACACATCAATAAACTAGGAAATTATTCAATGGAGTTAATGAAGGTTAATGAGACTGTTACTTGCTTGAATTTCCGATATGCCTCTCAGGTTTGACTGGAAGTTTCTGTGGATATAAAACAATTGGGATAGCGAGTAGAACTGATTTCCTCTCGTTTTCTGGACCTCTGCCATTAGTCCCCCAAATTGAAGTTCGAACAAATACTTATTGAGTGGAGATGCTCTATGCTTTTTGTGTAGTTAGCTTTTGTGTGTATAGGTTGGAGAACAATTTAATAAGAACATAAGAAATAGGAGCAGGAGTAGGCCATCTAGCCCTTCGAGCCTGCCCCGCCATTCAATAAGATCATGGCTGATCTGAAGTGGCTCAGTTCCACTTTCCTGCTTTCTCCCCATAACCCTTAATCCCCTTGCCTACCAAAAACCTATCTACCCATGTCTTAAATATATTTAGCGAGGCAGCCTCCACCACTTCAACAGGCAGAGAATTCAGAGATTCACCACCCTTTGAGTGAAGAAGTTCCTCCTCAACTCTGTTCTAAACTGCACCCCCCCCCTTATCTTGAGGCTGTGCCCTCTAGTCCTGCTGTCCTTTCTGAGTGGGAAGAACCTCTCCACCTCTACCCGATCCCTCCCTTTCATCATCTTACACGTCTCAATAAGATCCCCCCTCATCCTTCTAAACTCTAACGAGTACAAGCCCAGTCTATTCAGCCTCTCTTCATAGCTCAACCCCCTCAACTCCGGTATCAGCCTAGTGAACCTCCTCTGCACTCCCTCCAAGGCCAAAATATCTTTGCGCAAGTGCAGCGACCAAAACTGCACACAGTACTCCAGCTGCAGCCTCACCAGTGCCCTGTACAGTTGCAGCAAGACCTTCCTACTTTTATATTCAATCCCCCTCGCTATGAAGGCCAGCATCCCATTTGCCTTCCTGACCACCTGCTGCACCTGTAGGCTGGGTTTTTGCAACTCATGCACAAGGACCCCCAGGTCCCTCTGCACCGTAGCATGCTGCAGCTTTTCGCCCTGTAAGTAGTAGTCCTTCCTACTATTATTCCTACCAAAGTGGATAACCTCACACTTGCCAACATTGTATTCCATCTGCCAGGTCCTCGCCCACTCGCTCAGCCTACCTAGATCCCTCTGCAGACTTTCTACACCCTCCACACAATTCGCTTTTCCACTTTGTGTCATCAGCAAATTTCGACACCTTACTTTAATGAATAGTATAATTATTGTGAGAATAGCACAAACAATGATAGAAAGCACATAACATAACATGACAACAGTTATTAGAAAGTAGTTGAGGCCAAAACGCTGTGTGATTTCAAGAAAGAGTTAGATATAGAGCTTGGGGCTAAGGAGATCAAGGGATATAGGGGAAAGATGGAATCAGGGTTGTGAATTTGATCAACCATGATGATAATGAATGGCGGAGCAGGTTCGAATGGCCAAATGGCTTACTGCTGCTTCTATTTTCTATGTATGTTTCTATATAATGGGAAGAACATGTTGGCCGGGATATAGGAATGACAGTGAAACTGTTAGAATTCACCATCATTACTCCTCTGAAACTGACAGCAACTTCAGGATTCTGCTCTAGCACAGTTGCTGTCCACGATTCTATACTTCTCCAGAAAGTGCACTTTGAGATCCCCTCAGAATACAATCACTTCAAGGTCACCGGACTAGTGAGAACTTCGGCTCTTAAGCTCTATTCTAAAAGCCTTTGATAAAGTCACTCTTTGTTGATTGAGGTGTAATTGAGTTTTCAACAGTGTACTAGGTTCACATGTATTGCTAAGCACTTTTATTGGCTCTAAAAGAGGAAGTGTTTATATGTTGGATGTCAAAATTTTCCATTGTGTGAAGAAATTCTATATATTTTTAAAAAGTTGTCATTGATATTTAACTTTGATTTTAACATATTTATGTTCCAATCTTCATTTCACTGTCTGTGATTCAAATTTTTTAACTTTCTGGTTTGTAGCCTGTGAAATTATAACAATGTGATTAGATGCTTACCCATCCTGGTGATGCCCTTGTTGTCCGCACACCTGGAACCCCCTTGATCTGCTGCCGGATTCATGGAAAGGGAAATTTCATGCTACAGAGATCACCAAATCTTTGGGGACAGCGGTGAAGGCAGTTGCTTTGCCGCTGAGTGCAAAATCCAACCCATTGTCTGGGACGCAAGGGTTTGACTTGTGAATCCAACGCTCATTTATATTGGCATATTTCTATTCAAGGAAGGAAGAATGAATTGCTTCGAGCACCTTTTACATTTTCAGAATGTCACGAAACACTTCACAGGCAATTTTTTTTTGACACAGCATCTGTAGAGAGAGAAAAATAGCTAATGTTCAGTTTTGTAATCACAGGCCTGAAACATTAATTCTGTTTCTTTCTCCACGTGTTCTGTCTGTTCCACTGAAAATTTCCAGCATCTTCTGTTTTGATTTCAGATTTCCAGCAGCCACAGTATTTTGCTTTCGAATTGTTTTGGAGTCTGGTCAATGTTGAAGAGACAAACATGGCAATCAAGTTCCACACAGCTTCTTTCTTCTTGGCAGATCTTCAGGGTCGAGGATGGCTTGCTTCCACTCCAGGAGGCAATTTCTGTGGTGGCTAAATAGTCCAATCTTAGAGCCGCAGATTCTGCCATGGTGTTTGATGAGGTGGCTGGGATGCCTTGAATTCTGCGCTCTCTGCTGTTTATCCTTGGCCTCTGCGTGCTCCCTCAGTGACGCTCAAGGTGCCTTCATAAATGCTTCATCTTCTGTTTGTGCATTCTAAGGCAACTTATTCCCATGTGTCAATGGGGATGTTGCATTTATTTAGGGAGGGTTTCAGAATGTCATTGTAAAATTTCCTCTGCCCTCTGAGTGATTGCTTGCCATTGCAGAGCTTGGAGCACAGCCCTTGTTTAGGGAATTTTGTGTCAAGCATGCAGACAATGTGGCCCACCCATTGCAGCTGGTTGAGAGCGACCAGTGCCCAAATACTGGGGATGTTGGCCTCTGATGAAGGATCATCCTGACTCTAAAAGTTAGTTCTATTCACTCTCCACAGATGCTGTTAGACCTGCTGAGTTTCTCCCGCATTTTCCTTTTCTGTTTCAGATTCCAGCATCCACAGTAATTTGCCTTTATCTAAGAGTAGAGTCCCAACCTGTTTAACCTTTTCTCATAAGACAATCTCTCCATACAGGAATCACCCTAGTGATCCTTCTCTGAATTGCCTCCAATGAGATAATATCTTTCCTTAAATAAGGAGACTAAAGCTGTTCATAGAACTTAAGATGTAGCGGGATTTTCAAAATGTATCTCCTACACTCCTGCATTGCAGAGTGCCCGAGTGAGATTTACGTGGAAAAGCTGGGGTGGGGGCTATTTCTGCTGGACAGACTAGCAGCATACTAATGAGCATATTACTTACGTGGCGAAAAACTGCAGCAGGCGACGGTGCAGAGGGACCTCGGGGTCCTTGTGCATGAGTTGCAAAAACCCAGCCTGCAGCTGCAGCAGGTGGTCAGGAAGGCTAATGGGATGCTGGCCTTCATAGCGAGGGGGATTGAATATAAAAGTAGGGAGGTCTTGCTGCAGCTGTATTGGGCATTGGTGAGGCCGCAGCTGGAGTACTGTGTGCAGTTTTGGGCGCCGTACTTACACAAAGATATTTTGGCCTTGGAGGGAGTGCAGAGGAGGTTTACTAGGCTGATACCGGAGTTGAGGGGGTTGAGCTATGAGGAGAGGCTGAATAAACTAGGCTTGTACTCGTTAGAGTTTAGAAGAATGAGGGGATATCTCATTGAGACGTATAAGATGATGAATGGGATGGATAGGATGGAGGTGGAGAGACTCTTCCCGCTCAGAAAGGACAGTAGGACTAGGGGGCACAGCCTCAAGAAAAAGGGGGGGCGGTTTAGAATAGAGTTGAGGAGGGACTTCTTCACTCAAAGGGTGGTGAATCTCTGGAATTCTCTGCCCGTTGAAGTGGTGGAGGCTGCCTCGCTAAATATTTTTAAGACGCGGGTTGATGGGTTTTTGATAAGCGAGGGGACTAAGGGTTATGGGGAGAGGGCGGGAATGTGGAACTGAGCCACGACAGATCAGCCATGATCTTATTGAATGGCAGGGCAGGCTCGAAGGGCTAGATGGCCTACTCCTGCTCCCATTTCTTATGTTCTTATGAGCAGACCAATATGCATGCGCTGATCTGTCAGAGCAGAGATCGGCACATGTGCAGTAGCCCCGTATTGCCGGTTTCCCGGTTGCTGGCCAGCTCGATCGCTGGCTAGCACAGCATCCCCACATTGCTGGCTTACTGACCTCCCCATCCCCCAATCACGGGCCTCCCACACCTCTCCATGCCTCCTCCTTCCCTCCCAGCAATGATCTCCCCAACTACCTCCACTCACCCAGCAGACCTGACCCAACCCAACCCAGGCAGCCCCGACCCTCTGCCCCCACACCTAGAAAGCTATCCCTTGAGCACCCAGATCCCTCCCTCTGCCCATGAGCCACCAATCCCAAGTGCAGAGTTTCAGTGGGACCCCCCCCCCAACTCGCACCAATCACTCCTAATAGGTCCCAACCCTCTGGTCCCACCCCCTTGGCACTGCCTGATGCCCAGTGGGCAGTGCCATGGTACACCTTGGATATGGCACTTTGGCCCTTGGACAGTGCTATGGGGCCAGGCTGGCACTGCCAAGTTGGCAATGCCAAGGGGGCATGCGCCACTTACCCCTGACCCCCCGTGGTGGTTTCCATGGCCTACCTTCACTTCAATGGTGTTGATCTCCAGTTCCCCATCAGTGGGGAGGTGTTGTGAACCACTCCTGGTGGGGAAACATTAATGGGCCTGGAGACTTCAATCTCAGCTCTAAGCTGACGACTCCGTAAATCCCATACGTGGAGAGACACGGAAGCCGTGGTGCCCAGCAGGGAGCCTGCTAAATTGCCTCTGCTGATGTCTCCCAGTCTGACGCGCTGCTACAGCAAGTGCAACAGGCTAGGAGAATCACCCCCTTGGTTTCACCAGTACCTTACAGTCGCAGCAAGACTTCTCTATTCTTGTTCTCCAACCTCCTTGAAATAAAGGCCAACATTCCATCAGCATTCCTCATTACCTGCTGCATTATCTGTGTTAGCTTTCTGTACTTCATGTATAAGTAGCCCCAAGTCCCTCTGTGTTGAAGTTTTCTGCATTTTTGCTCCATTTAAATAATACTCTGTTCTTTCGTTCTCAGTTCTAAAATGAACAACTTCATATTTTCCCACATCATGCTCCATTTGCCAACTTTTTGCCCACTTGCTTAACTTATCACTATCTCATTGTAAACTGTTTGTATCCCTTTCACAACTTGCCTTTCCTCCTATTTTTGCAATCTTGCAAATTTGGCTGATACATTTGCTTCCTTTTTCCAGGTCATTAATATGTATTGTGAACAGTTGTGGTCCCAGCGCTGATCCACTCGGAACTGGAACGCTCGGAAGAAACCCACGTAGTCACATGGAGAACATGAGAACAATATTGCAAAATAAATCTTTTAAGCTCCTTTGTCATTATTGACAGATTTTAAAATATGACTTTGATTCAGAAGAAATTATGCAATATAAGCATGTGGGAGTTGTTTCCAGAGAGGGTGGAAAACAGATATTATCAGATTGTTATTCACCCCATCCAATTTTAAAATCAGGTTCTGTTGGTTTCCAGCCCAACAACTGTTGAAATCTTTCTGAAATGTCAGAGGCTCAGAAATTATACTGAAGAACAATGTGTGGCATCTTTTCTGAATCAAGAAAGCTGTCATCCATTTGGTACCTGTTGCAGCCACAACCTGAACCTCAAACCAGGTCTTATTATCTCGGGGTGCCAATGTCAGCATGACTTTTTTACATCACAGGCTTATTCCAGACTTCAGCAGATGATATCAGAGAGATCATCATAACCACAATGGACAAACCAACACAAAATGAGAAAGTACAGTGCTTTGCCCACAATGCAGGTAATGTGGACCTCTGTTCAAGGTCCAATTATGTATATCCACAATACTCTGTATGCTCCCTGTTACTACCTTATTATCTTTCTCAATGGAAAGGGATCCCTGAATGTCAAGCCTATTTGCCATCCTGGAGTGATCTCTTAGCAACATTCATAATTCACTCAGCCTCTGTGCCACCTGTATTCCAAGTTGACCATCAGGTTAGAAGCTAGCTATGAGCAACAAGGGGTATCTCCTTCACGTACAGCTTGTGAGTCTATCAGACAGCTGCAGAGATGGTCAACAGTAAACCCTTGTGAAACCAGATATATAATTGAATAGTCAGTATGCTGAATTAATACTTCCACAGCCTGGGCCATTTGAGAGGAGTTCTTAAATATATCTTTACCTTTACAAAATAATGCTCATGTGCTGCATACCGCATATTTTCATGACATTGTGAGACCAGCCCCTGAGCAACAACAGAAAGACAAAAAGGCACAATGGTAATAAGAGAGGAGTAGCATTAACCACCTGTACCTCTCACTGCCAGACCTTCCAGAGAGCAACCCATCCAATAGTGGTTGAGATAAGTCAACTCTGCCATTCCCAATATATTCATTCCTTATTTCCACCAGCTTTACCACCGATAGCCGATTAAATTCCTGCAGTCCAGCATCATGAATCTTACCCTCAGTTCCTTACAATTCCAACCCAAAATGCAAAAAGCAGAAATGTTACTTTAACAACTCACTTCAGACTTGCAAAACTGTTAAGATTCACCTCACTACAATGCCTTACTTTGAGCCTTGTGTGCTTGACAATTTAGAATAGTTCTCCTGTGAGTAGTGTCTTCAAATTAGGAACCATTTATTGGATGAATTTCTATGCCGCATTGTCTGAATCAATCTAAATTTAGTATTACAGATGGTAAAATGCAGCTGCAGTAAAATTTTTACTGGAATGTGAGGATAAAAGAAGGTATTGACAGTGCGTGCGCCCTCACTAAGTAATCAAGTTAATGAATTTCTGTTTGTGGCCTCAGGCAGCTCTGTACAAAGTGCAGAACAATTGATATCTGTTAACAAATGCAATACAGCAACACCAGATTCATTCATAAGCTCACAAATTATTGGACCATGATCCAAGTATGTTAGCCACAGCTACTGCTTGCTGGTTACTGTTATAATAGAAAGCATAGTTAGAAGCATAATATGTCTCTTCTGCAGGATGCTACATTTGTAAGTAGTATTTATAAGGAAACTAGACAGCTTCTGGAAATCAATAGAGGTACTGTTACTTGCACCATTATCTGATGGGCTCCCTTTCCAACTATTACTAGAAGCAATATTTGCTTTCCATTCAGAAAGAAGAAAGGGAAAAGGAAGTGCTATATTTGGATCAAAGATTAAACTCCTTCAGAACTGGCATGCTAAAAGACTAAAAGAAAGCAGAAAAAAAGTCTTTGGCCAATAGTTTTCATCTGTCCTTTGAACAAAACTTTAAATCGATCAACTGTATTTTGAGATTCTGAAACGGAAACTTCATTGGCAGTAAAACATTAAAGAACTTAATTATCTTCTTGACTTTCTTTCGGAGCAGAGAGAAAATGTTCCCAGCTAAACCCCTCAACAGCACTGGAGGATGTTTAGAAAGGCAGTTTGAAGAAGAGTTATATTTCTCAGTGTTCTTGGTAACTGTAACTAGTGTCCATTTTTCCCAGCCTATTTCTGTATTTCTTTAGCATCATTAAAGGAACTGCAGGGTTCTCCTCTCCTATTGTAAATCAAGAGGTAAAACAATGACCTGCAAATAAACATAGGAGACCCACCACAACCCACGTTATTCCAGATCTCCAGCATTTCTTTGGAGGTCCGTTAATCACAGCAGAGATGCAGATATAGGTATCATGGGTTTCCCTGTCTTTCTGTCTAGCTTAAATGCACTTTCATTGCCATTATTACAAAATGCAATGCATTCTCCATGGTGAATTGCCAAACTACAAGATCAAGCTACCAGTGTAAAGGTACCTGAGCAGAATTCATTCTCCGACACAGCTTATTCTGCTTTTGTTGCGCTCTTTCCAGCGGTTGGAAATCTGCACATATTGAATTCTTGAATTATTGGACTCTTACAGTCATCAGGATGCATTGATCTTTTAGACTACACCATTATACATAGCTGCCATAATCCTGCTCTGCCAATCAATCATTTCAAGTTTAAAATAGGCTATTTCACCTCCCCCATCCACTGCTGTTACCTTCGGAGCCTTTTGGAATTTCAGGCTTCTCAGATTTGCTCTGCAACTGGACAGGAATATCCCTTCCCTGAGCTGAAGTTCATTTCTTTCCACTTTTGTTGCCATTTCCTATTGAAATGGGAGCCTTCCCTGAACCATTTCAATTGAAGCATTTGGTGTATTTAGTTTTCAGTGCTGTGCTGGAAATTATTTCCACTTGCTCTGATCGGTTGCTGCTTTGCATTTGCCTGAATAATCCCTGCTTTACTGCTTTCTGCTTGTTTTACATGGTCACCAACTCCACCCAGCCTTCAGGGCATCATCTCCTTTTGCCGAACTGGATTGCCCCAGCTCCTCAAGTTTCACCTGTTGGTCACAATGCTGTCTACTCTTCACCTGCCTACAGCTGCCACTTCCATTACTTTTACCTGCATTGATTTATCTTTCACTGTCCAGTTGGTTCCTTGGGTTTCATTGCTCTTGGTTCTTGTATTTCATTCCTTGACTCTCTGCTGATACACCAGACCTACAGGGGTTTAGTTTTAATACTACAAACATCAGCTGACAGAATCAACATCTGATAGAAGTCAGAGGCAATTAGACATACTCCAGAAAGGACCATAGGCATCTTTTCCCATTAGAAAGAGAGAGACACATACACAATTGGTTAAATAGCTCAATGGTAGCACTCCACATCAAATGTAGGGCAAGGTAAAAAAGCACGACAGCTGTTTGTGGATTGAATCTGTGCCTTTGGCATCATTCTTCTCCTCACTCTAGCCATCCCAAGCAAACAAAATAAACCATTTAATTAACCCCACCCTGCCATAACAAAGACAGAAGATGCTGGAAACACTCAGCAGCTCAATAACCCATTAAGCTGATCCTTCCCTTCACGCTATCTATAAGTACCTTCTGCATTCTGTCCTTTCCTTCTCCCCTATTATTGTATGCACAGTATATTTTGTCTGTATAGTGCACAAGAAACAATACTGTTCACTGTTGCTCAATACGTATGAAAATAATAAATCAAATCGAATTCGAAAAATGCCTGAAATGTTAACTCTGTTTCTCTCTCTGTAGATGCTTCCTGACCCAATTTCCTGTTTTTCTTTCAGATTTTCAACCACTGTAGTTTTTTTTTGCTTTTTTTTGTCTTGGTGCCCATTCGTTGAATCATTATTTTCTTCTCAGCCCACTGCTTCCTGCAGACAACTGCACCCATCAATACTCTGCCCCTGTAAAGCTCCTGGATTCAATCCTGCACATTGGTTTGATAATCGTCCGAGCTGGAAGGACCTTGCTCATCAGTCAATTTCATCCCAAAAGAGGATCTCAGATTTTACCTTTGCACTATCTCATATTGTTCCTTCCTTGTCGTCAGGACAACTCCCAGTACAAATTCATTCTATTCTCTGCCGCACCTATTGAACTGACTTCCATCCACATTCCCACTCTCAAACTGAATCCTTACACCTTCCTTCTTTTCTCTTGATTCCTCTAAAGCCCTTCTTTCCTCTTTTTTCCTCTTTTTTCATCTTACTGCCCCTCAGTCACGCCACCTTCTATTTTCCCCCATTTGGTTAGAGATGTGTTCCTGTGTACACTGCTGCCTGCTTAGAGTGCTGGATGATGGAATTATCACACGTTTATCCTCCACAAGTAAATTTTGTTATCCACAATTCTCTGGTGTTCAAACACAATTTGGCTGATTCTCCCATCCTGCTGTGCTGATGGAAGGTTTCTGGGAGGCCGAATTAGCACAATCTGCGCTGGGCCTCTGGCCCCGGGTGCATCTCCCTGGAAATAGGCGTGGATTTGCATAATTTATTTTAATTTTGAGTTCCTTGTAACTTAAATGCTATTAGCAGACCCGGAACTGAAATCGCCAGATCCACTTGTTTCTCTCTGTCTGCCCCCCACACCGCCTCTACTAGGAATATTTCACTCCAGTGGGGTTTATGGTATCTCCCCACTTTTGGGGAGCTGATGGCCAACCCCCACTGGAGTGAAGGGGGGCAAATGGAGCCCCCCAGTAGGTTGGGGGCATGGGGGTGGGGGGAGAGGGCTGAACATTAGCACCTTGACAGTGTCAGCCTGCGCCCACAGCACTGCCCAAGGGGCAAAGTGCAAATGCCCATGGGACTGTGCCAAAGGGGCAGGGCCTAATAGGGTGGGACATTGTGGATGGGGCCTGAGGGGGCGGGGCCTGGTTGGAGGCCTAATAAGGGGGCCGGTGGGAGTACGGGGGCCCACTACCACTCTGCACTTTGGGATCACGAGCAGTGGGAGGGAGGCCAGCGATTGGGGCTGGGCATCAGGGTGGGGAGTGGGGGCGTTGACCAGCAACCCAGAGGCCAGCAGACAGGGCCACTGCGCATGCACTGATCTTGGTACTAACAGATCAGCACATCTGCAGTGACGTGCTCCGCGCCGTGCCTCCTGGGTGGGAATAGGCCCTGCCCACTGATTTTTAACGTGATTTATACTGGTGCACTCAGCAGCGCACGGAGTATGGGCGATTCTTCTCTAAATTCCCACTCAGAAAACCAACGTGATTTACTCCAGTTTTCACAAGAATTCGATACTCAGAATTTTTTGGGGAGAATCCTGGCCATGATTCCTCCAAAAGAATTTTCACTGAATTATTTGCATACTTTATTATCTGAAATAGAAACATTGATTTTCTTTTCAGCCAATAGCTACTAAAATCATGCACTTACCCACAACTGTTCCCTTAGCAACTGGACTGCCACCAACAGTGACCCAAGCAAACCAATTAAAACACTCTCTGCAACCACAGCCATGACAACGAGGGGAATTAATAAAAACAATACAAATTATCAGCGCGCTCCTTAACAAGGCAGCAGCGCATTATAGAAATGCCTTTATTTGTAATATTTCTTTCGTTTTTCATGCACATTGAGACAAACATTAACAGCATTACCACATTGAGACAACAATTTAAAATATTATTATCAAGCCATCTTCTGTACTCAAATCATGATGTTATTGCTGATTTTTTCTTAAAGGAATGAACAGTCTTTATTACATGAAGTTAGTGACGCTGCATCATACTGGATTTATTGTAGAGGCATGCTGCATTGCAAAACTGTAGATACTTGGGCAGAAATAAAATTTTGCCTATCAGATTTCTTACACTAATTTTGGGTAGCAATATCTCGCAAGTGATCTGCCACTGACTTCTAAGTATCAGTGTTGTAGGTCTAAAGCAGACCTTTGGCCCTGGTACCCATTGAAATCTTAATTGCAAACTGGAAAAGAAACAGATAGGAGTTTATGTCCTTGCAGCTATAGAGATGGACATATGCACTCTAATCCTCAGACTGGACATAGGGATTTGAATCCAGGGACTGGACATTGGGATTCCAACTCCTGGCTTTGAATCCCCATGTCCGGCCCCTGTCTTCGAATCCCTATGTCCAGTCCCTGGCTTTGAATCCCCACGTCCAGCCCCTGGCTTTGATTCCCCACGTCCAGTCCATGGGTTTGAGTCCCATGTCCAGTCCATGGATTCAAATCGCCATGTCCAGCCCCTGGCTTCGATGGTCTATGTCCAGTTCCAAGGTTCCAATCCCTACGTCCAGTCCCAGGGTTTGAACCCCAATGTCCGAACCCAGGGTTCAAATCCCTATGTCCAGTCCCAGGGTTCCAATCCCTATTTCCAGTCCCAGGGTTCCAATCCTTATTTCCAGTCCCAGGATTCCATTCCCAATGTCCAGTCCCAGGGTTCCAATCCCCATGTCCAGTCCCAGGGTTCCAATCCCCATGTCCAGTCCCAGGGATAGAATCCCATGTCCAGTCCCAGGGATAGAATCCCCATGTCCAGTCCCAGGGTTCCAATCCCCATGTCCAGTCCCAGGGATAGAATCCCCATGTCCAGTCCCAGGGTTCCAATCCCCATGTCCAGTCCCAAGGTTCCAATCCCCATGTCCAGTCCCAGGGATAGAATCCCATGTCCAGTCCCAGGGTTCCAATCCCCATGTCCAGTCTCAGGGATAGAATCCCCATGTCCAGTCCCAGGGTTCCAATCCCCATGTCCAGTCCCAGGGTTCCAATCCCCATGTCCAGTCCCAGGGATAGAATCCCCATGTCCAGTCCCAGGGTTCCAATCCCCATGTCCAGTCCCAGGGATAGAATCCCATGTCCGGTCCCAGGGATAGAATCCCCATGTCCAGTCCCAGGGTTCCAATCCCCATGTCCAGTCCCAGGGATAGAATCCCATGTCCAGTCTCAGGGATAGAATCCCCATGTCCAGTCCCAGGGATAGAATCCACATGTCCAGTCCCAGGGTTCCAATCCCCATGTCCAGTCCCAGGGATAGAATCCCATGTCCAGTTCCAGGGATGGAATCCCCATGTCCAGTCCCAGGGTTCCAATCCCCATGTCCAGTCCCAGGGTTCCAATCCCCATGTCCAGTCCCAGGGATAGAATCCCATGTCCAGTCTCAGGGATAGAATCCCCATGTCCAGTCCCAGGGTTCCAATCCCCATGTCCAGTCCCAGGGTTCCAATCCCCATGTCCAGTCCCAAGGATAGGATCCCATGTCCAGTGCCAGGCTTAGAATGCAACATGTCCATCCTTATGCAAGGACATAAACTCCTATCTTTGTTTTCCAGTTTGTCATCAGGATTTCAATGGGTATCTGGGCCAAAGGTTCCTAATGCCTGCTTTAGACCTGCAACACTGATACTTAGAAGTCAGTGGCAGATCACTTGCTAGATATTGCAACCCAAAATTAGTACTAGACATCCAATAGGCAAAATTCTATTTCTATCCAAGCATCTACCCAAGAGCAATGCAGCACACTGCTACAATAGATCCAGTATGATGCAGCATCACTTCTTCCATGTAACAAAGACTGTTCATTCCTTTAAGAAAAAAATCAGCAATAACATCACGATTTGAGTATAGCAAAGCTGGCCTCATCAGCGACGCCCACATCCCTTGCATGAATAAACAAATAATACTGATGTGCTTCCAGTTTTGGTGGATAATAGAAGCTCCCAAATGAAGAAAGTAAGAGTTCCATTAAATGATATGGAAGGTGGATGATAACACTGATGGTTGATGTGTTGGAAGCAAAGTCCAATGACCATCCAGGAAATTTGCAGCCAAGTCTTGCTGTAAGGAAATCTTTCCGACTAGAGTTAATTTAATAACGAATGTTAAAGAAAACCATTTCAATTATATTTTTGAGCTGCTTTTCAGAAGTATTTTTCAGTCCACACAGTCCAAAAGACGTGCTGGTTAGGTGGATTGGCCATGCAAAATTCTCCCTCAGTGTACCCAGACAGGCGCCAGAGTTTGGCAACTAGGGGATTTTTCACAGTAACTTCATTGCAGTGTTAATGTAAGCCTACTTGTGACACTAAAAGATAAACTTTAAA
The DNA here is from genome assembly GCF_965287045.1 of Carcharhinus amblyrhynchos. Classification (NCBI taxonomy): domain Eukaryota; kingdom Metazoa; phylum Chordata; class Chondrichthyes; order Carcharhiniformes; family Carcharhinidae; genus Carcharhinus; species Carcharhinus amblyrhynchos. Next base: position 144,190,676 of record NC_137324.1, read on the forward strand.
GCAATCCCTTAAGAGTGATTAGTGACTTTATAATCATTGCAACAACACAGCAGTAGGCACAGCAATGGTTAAAGTGCAAGGGTAGATAGAAAATTATTTTAACGATAGTGCAACATAAGCACAAAAATCCAACTGGTTGCTTGTGTGGAATCCAACATTAGGACCCGAATGAACTGTGCGGCCACGTGATTTGATAAGTTCACTATCTGAACTGTGAGTAATGTTTTCAGCTTCCTGCAAACATCCATATCGCTACATCCTTGCAGCTACAATACTTTTTGTTGGAAATGTACATTGATGAAGAACTCCTGAGCATGAGATGCACCTAAAGCAATCTTGCTCAAATGGTTTAGTGCTGTGGGTGTTAAATTGGAACAATATAACAACAATGTAGAAAATTGGCCAGGTCCCAGTTTCATGTCAGCAGATTTCTGGAGCTAGCTGGGCTGACTGCCAGAAATTTCAATAGTATTGTCAGAACAACAACAATTACATTAAGAGATATTGTGATGCAAAATAAGAAGAAATAGCTATTCATCAAATCACTTCACTTGCAATAAAAATATAAACAGGGCAGCTTCATATTATATTCAGAGTGGTGCAGTGATTGAGAAGGAGTGCCTAAATGTGGAAGGAGTCACAAGACCAGATTCAACCACGTCTGGTTGACTTTGAAGAAAAATAATATTTAAACAGTTCAGATGTCAGAGACAAATAAAATCTAGACATATATATGACAAGAAAAGGGATAAAGTTTTATTTTCACTTTATTGTAAAAGCAAAATGTTGCAGGTGCTGGAATCGGAAACAAAAACAGAAAATGCTGGAAAATCTCAGCAGGTTTGGCAGCATCTGTGGAGAGAGAATAGAGCCAACATTTTGAGTCTGGACAATCCTTCGTTAGAGCTAAGAGCAAAGAAAATTAGAAGAGATTTATACTATGAGGGTGGGAGTGGGCGCTGTGATTGAACAAAGGGAATGTAAATGATGATGAAGAAAGCTGCTTTTGTTTCACTTTGTGGGTTGTGCTTTGGTGGAGTGAATCAACCACCTCTTTAAAAAAAAGGGCGGAATTTTACAACCTCAGCACATCCATTTTATGGTGGGAAAATGTCATAAAATTGGGTGTGATGCAACTAGTGTGAATGGCGCTGTTTTCGTGACCATTCCCATTTTACAAAAAAAGGAGCACGCCCAAAATGGGCAAAAACACAATTTGCATTTTTTGCATCATCACAACGTAATTAGCGACCTTTACTCCCAATCATTCCAGCTCCCCTGCCTTAACCATAATCATTGCAACAACACTGCAGCTGGATCCACCAGGAAAACACCTCAAGTATAAAAGTCGTAATTAAGCCGCTTGATCAGAGAGGGTGAGCGAGGAGGTAAGTCCCTGCTTCAAACTGCTCCCGGCGAGGGTTGTTTCATGGCAGCCATGTTGTGTTTTGGGTCTGGGGGCCTGCGAGTGTGTGGGGGGATGTTGTTGTTCACAGGGTCCGACATCGGTCTCTCAGGACAGACCCAGATCACAGCGCCGATTCTGGGTCCTAGTGCTAGCAGCAGCAAGCACTGTTGTTGGTGAAGGAATGGCTGGAAACTCTCTGAAGTGACAGTGTTGCAGCTTCAGGACTTGTCAAGCAGCACTGTCTGTGGCCACTACTGCCAGGGTTCTGTGTGTGTGTTTGAGGGGGGCTGTGTTGCCATTCTGTGATCTGTGGGGGGGTATGGGAGTGTGTGTTGCTGGGGGTTTGTGGGGAGGGATATAGGGAGTGTGTTGTTGCTGAGGACCTGTGGGGGAATACCATGAGTGTGTGTTGCTGGAGAACTGTGGGGAAATATGGGGAGTGTGTATTCCTGGGCTGGGGCAATCAGAGATCTTGAACCTCTCCATTTGTCTCTCCCTTTCCCTAAATTGCTCCTTCCCCCACCTCTTCAGATTGACAAGAAGGCTTTTGCAATGCAATCCATTGATCTTGCTGTTCTTTTGGTTGTTGCTGGAGCTGAGGAGTGGGCGGAGGAGGATGAATTACAGGCAGAGGAGGCCTAGGCCGTGCCACTCGCAAAGGAGAGGGAGAGGGCTGCCAGAGGCAGAACGTGGCCGCCATTCACCCCGGGGGTAGGGTGAGGGGTGAGGCAGGAGAAGGAGAGAGCAAAGACCTCGGCCATTCTGCATGCAGGTGTCCATCGAGCAGCTGTCAGACATTACGAGCCACCAATGGCTCCAACTCTGAAAGGAGACAGTGCAATCCAGGATCACTTGTTGCAGGATCTGGCACCTCGGGGCATGGTTCGGGGGCACCCACTCCCAGTAGCTGTGAAACTGCCTTAAATGTTTACTCCACCAGGTCCTTACAGACCACGAATGGAGACCTTTGTGGCATCTCAAAAGCACCCACCCACAAGTATGTGAGGGAGGTCATGGATGCCTTGTATCTCTGGGCTGGCCAGTATATCAAATTTTACCTGGAGCAGGGCCAGCAGGAAGCCAAATGGGCAGATATTCACAGCCATTGTGGGGAAACCAAATGTGCAGGAGGCTATAGAGTGCGCCTGTGCCGCCTTCAAGATCCTAAAGAATCCAAAAAGATTCATGAACAGAAAGAGCTTCCATTCAATAAATATGCAATTGGTGTGTGACCATCAGCACCTCTGTGCCAGACACACCGGCAGCATGCTGAGGAGTTCTTATGTCCCAGAGGTCTTTGAGCAGTACCCAGGCTCATGAGGGACATGGGGAACCTGCTTTGGATTTGGCTGATGACGCCTGAGCGGAGGCCTGCGACTGATGCAGAGACCTGATATGAAAAGACCCAAGCTGCCACGCGTTCAATAGTGGAGTGGTGCATAGGGCTCCTCAAAATGCAGTTTGGATGCCTGCACCGCTCTGACAGGGCCCTGTGATATCGCCCCGCATTGTGCTAGTGTGGTGTGCCCTACACAACCTGGCGCAACAGCAAGGAGAACTTTTGGAGGAGGAGGAGGACGTGGAGGCCGACCAGCTAGGCATCCTGGGGTGGAGAAGGAGATTGATGATGACAAGCAACATCACCCAGGCACTGGAAGGCTGGTGGCAGCAAGTTCAGACATGCAAGAGTGGCGGGGGGTCCTTCATAGAACATAGAACATTACAGCGCAGAACAGGCCCTTCGGTCCACGATGTTGCGCTGACCAGTTAAAAAGCAATGACCCTCTAACCTAAACCAATCCCTTTCCATCCATAAACCCATCCACGGATCTCTTAAATGCCCCCAAACTAGGCGCATTTACAACTGCAGCAGGCAGGGCATTCCATTCCCTTACCACCCTCTGGGTAAAGAACCTACCCCTGACATCCGTCCTATAACTACCACCCCTTAATTTAAAGCTATCACCACACGTTTTGGTCATTAGGGGCACGTGGGTTCCATTCCTCCTCCAATGGAGTCCTACAATCTCCTCCAAGATTGTAACATCAGAGTGGTGGGCCTGGGTATGCTGTTTCTGTGACAGGCAGGAAGGTGATGACAACTCGCTAAGCACCATTGTGATGATGCCCTGGTGCAAACTAGTCTGATTCCTACCTGAGTTCCGCATGCTTGTTGGCAACTGGGCCCATGTCTGAAAGGTGGCTAAGAGAGCACTAACCCCCATGCCAGGGTGGGTGGTTTGCAAGGCAATCCCTTGTGGCTTCTGGGGATGCTATGGCAGATATTGTAAGTTGCTGCCAATGAATGCCACCTACTGTAGCCAGTGAATTGAGTGCCTTGATTTTCTCAGTAGCAGAGCATTGAGGATCTTCCCTCAGCGTGCAGTCAAGGGCAGGATGATGGGAGCATCAGTGGAAGCCACGATGCCAGATGGCACAGCAGCGTCAAGGTCCCTTCCTGCATCACAGGTTAAGTGCAAGGGAGGGAAAGGAATCTGGGCTGTATGCAATTTACTTGATATTTCTCCACCAAGTGGAGGAATAGCAGGTGGTCACTTCTATGTTCCAGCCCGACCATGCAATCGCTAATGGCCCACATTTCCCCCTCTCCCACAAGCTTCTCAAAAGGGTGAGGACCCAGATCTCAGGCATGCCACCCCCTGTCTTTACCCTGTCCTGGTGATTATGGGCATTCTTCTCCTGTGGGGACAGAATGAGCCATGTAAAATTTGATGGCATGAGTCTTGGAGGGTACCCAGGGGTGGCCCTCGGAGGGCAAGGTTTGTGACATTCAGAATGGAGGTGCTTTGAAGTCCGGAGCTGAAAGCATGTAGGGTGCAGAGGGTGGGGGGATCTGGGGGTCATTTAGTGAGAAGATAATAAATGAGGTTAAACATACCCTTAACTGCCCAGATGAGATCATTTAGTTTTTTGTGGCGCTACTTCTCGGTTCTCTTGGCCAGTGCCCTGGTACTAATGCATGCTACAACCACCTCTCAGCCTGCGTTTCTATCCCTTCTTCTGGGATGGTGTCCTGCTGGAGGAAAAGGGTGTCTCGCCTTGCCTTCATCGCCTCCAGCAATCTGGCCAGATCTGCATCAGAAAGATGGGGATCTGTCTTCCTGGAGGCCATTCCATCCAGCACTGCCTGACTGTCTGTTCACCCTTGGGGTTTTTAATGGAGCTTTCCCTTGTTAGGGTAGATCAGCTGCAGATAGTTTGGGTGAGTCACACTTTAGAGCATTCCAGCGATCTTAACGCAGTTTGCCTTGTTACCATGGAGGGGAAGCCAAGTCAGCATGTTCAGGTGTGCTGATGGAGGGCGGTGGGGGGACGGGAGGAGGGCGGGGGTGGGATTTATTCTTCAGTTGCGATTGGGGCAGGGGAGAGAGAGGGTCATGTCAGTCAGCCATCGGGGCCAGCGGGGTGATGACAGGGTCATTTGGAAGGAGGTCCGGGGTAGGGGGGTGGTGATCAGGTTTGGGGGGGGTGAGTAAGGGGGTCAGTAATATTGAGGGGGGTGATCCCCAGTATCCATGTCGGGAGTGGGAGGCTGTATCTGGTCCAGAGTGTTCTATCAGGTGAGCTTTATCTTCAGCTTTTTCTGTGCATGCACAGTTTGTGGCTCCAATCTGAGCCGCTGGCTGTTTGGCGAATTAAGCCAAATTGTGGTTAGAAATGGTCTAGCCCATTTTTTTGAAGACTGAGTGCATAAGATTGGGTGTGAAACTTGCCCGAAATACATATCAGGAACACTCCAGCTGGACACTAGAAAAAAAACTACCCAACATGTATGATTCCCATTGCTGCAATTGTTATTAATTAAAGTTGGATGTCTTCTATAGTCATGATGTGGATATGCCGGCATTGGACTGGGGTAAACACAGTAAAAAGTCTGACAACACCAGGTTTAAGTCCAACTGATTTATTTGATAGTAAACTCACAAGCTTTCGAGGTTTCCCTCTTCGTCAGGTGAAGTTTCCCTCTTCGTCTGGAACTCTCCATTCACCTGACGAAGAGGGAAACCTCAAAAGCTTGTGCGTTTACTATCAAATAAATCGGTTGGACTTAAACCTGGTGTTGTCAGACTTTTTACTGTGTCTTCTATAGTGGCAGCGTGGTGGCACAGTGGTTGGCACTGCTGCCTCACAGCGCCAGGAACCCCGGGCTCAATTCTGGCCTTGGCTGTCTGCATGAAATTTGCATGTTCTTCCCTTTCCTGTGTGGGTTTCCTCCGGGTGCTCCAGATTCCACTCACACTCCAAAGATGTGTGGGTTAGGCGGATTAGCCATGCTAAATTGCCCCTTAGTGTCCGGGGGACTAATGGGGTAAATATGTCGAGTTACAGTGATAGGGCCTGAGTGGGATTGTTGTTGGTGCAAGTTTGGTGTGTTGAATGGCTCCTTCTGCACTGTAGGGATTCTATGATTACAATAAGTGGATAACCCTCAATGCCATTTTACTGCTTGCGGGATGAAGGCAAAGATTTGCAAATGTCCAGTAATATTTTGTGGACAGGGCCACATTGTTCTCATATGGTAGTGAGCAGCAATGCATAACAACATATACAAATATACAGAATGTAAACACATTGAACCATTCCTCCTCCCAAGATCATATGCAAAGGGAATTTTACCAAACCTTAAAGAACCATCGAGCAATATTTCTTTTTGATCTAAAGATGGTCAAGAAAATTTGCATATATATCTCCACTTATAACTCCATAACTCAAGCCATATCTTCTATAGATGGCACAATCATGTCCCAACATCACAGAAATCTTCATGTTCTACAACATATTTAATTACCTTTGTTCGCTCTGAACACTAATCTTCAGTCTCATTCCTTAATATACATTTATCCAGCTATTTCTTTTAAAGAAATCCACTAATTCAGCATTGTCTGCTGCTCTGATAGATATAATTGAAGATATAACATCAGGGCTGCTTTGTAGAGAAAAGCACTGTTGGCACTTATCCAAGCATTGATCACTCTCATTGAGAAATGAAACATGTTCTCATCTTGCAAGGGTCAAGGAATCCCAGAGCAAAAGTGTGATCATATGGAGATTAGATTTATGGTAATTGTCAAAAGCAGCAATGGTGACATTTGACAAATGGATAGGATGTGGAATGTACTGCTTCAGTATGATGGAGGCAGGGTCAATCAGGGCATTCAAGAGGGAATTGTTTATTATTGGAAATGGAAGAAAGTGAAGGGCCACAGGGAGACACAGTGATTAACACAGTGATTGGCGCCTCACAGCGCCAGGGAGCTGTGTTCATTCCTGGCCTCAGGTCAATGTCTGTATGGAGTTTGCAGGTTCTCCCTGTGTCTGCGTGCATTTCCTCTGGATGCCCCAGTTTCCCCCCACACTCCAAAGAAATGTGAGTTAGGTTGATTTGCCATGCTCAATTACCACTTAATGTCAGAGAGATCAGCAGGGTAAAAAGTTGGGGTTACGTGGACAGGTGGGATTCTTGTTGGTGCAGGATAAATGGGCTAAGTAGCTTCTTTCTGCACTGTAGTGGCTTTATGATTCTTCTATGAGGACACAGGGAAGTGGCACAAGTGAATTGTTCCTTCATAGAGCTAGTGACGGCCTGAATGGGCTACGTCAGTATTGTAGAACATAGAACATAGAACATAGAACATTACAGCGCAGAACAGGCCCTTCGGCCCACGATGTTGCGCCGACCAGTTACAAAAACAATGACCCACTAGCCTATACCAATCCCTTTTCGTCCATAAACCTATCCAGAGATCTCTTAAACGCCCCCAAACTAGACGCATTTACAACTGCAGCAGGCAGGGCATTCCAATCCCTCACCACCCACTGGGTAAAGAACCTACCCCTGACATCCGTCCTGTAGCTACCCCCCCTTAATTTAAAGCCATGCCCCCTCGTGCTAGCTTTCTCCATCCGAGGAAAAAGGCTATCACTATCCACCCTATCTAAACCTTGTAACCTTGTAAATTGTAACCATATTATGATTCAATAAAAGAGTTGGATTTTCAGTTGCCATTGGCATTAGCATAATTTGAAACTTGTATTCCTAAAAAGCAGCATTGGATCCTGCCATCCATGAATGATATGCAAGTTTCAATGGGAATGTGCAGATGCGTGTCGTCCAATTAAGTACCTGTTAAGATACTTATGGGGTAATTAAATGGGCTCACTGGACCACAGAAACTAGGGCGGAATTTTATGAGTTTTTTTCTGAGTGTCAGGCGGGCGTGAAACTGGGAGAGTTCCAGATCGGTTTATTGGATGTGTTTTCATGCCCAATCATATGCACGCCATCTGCAAAATTTTGGGCGAGTCTGTTTCTCCCTACAGCAAGCAGTGGGCAGGGCTTAATGCACTTGAAAGCCTGCAGCTCTGATCAGAGCCTCCAACTGCAAATGCACAGGAAAATAAAATAAAGTAGGTCCCGAACCAGATTTCTCCCAGACCAGTTATAGCTTCCCCCTGGCCCTCATGGACATTAGACCCCCCCCCCAACATTACTGACCCCCTTATCCCCCACCACCACTTGCACATGGCCCCCCCATCACCACCTGACCCTGATGGCTGTCCGATATGACTCTTTCTCCCTCTCATCATACAGACACATTCACATTCCCCCTGTCCCCTCCTCAATCAGTACACCTGCAAGTGCTCACTTGGCTTCCCCTGAATGCTAACAAGCAAACTGCATGTAACTTGCTCTGCCAAACTGCCTGCAGCTGATCTGCCTTAACAAGGGACTGCTTCATATAAACCCCAAGGGTGGACAGACAGGCAGGAAGAAATGACAGCTCCCAGGTTTTCTATGTCTGACCTGGCCAGGCTTCTGATTGTAGTAGAGGCAAGGTGGGACATCCTCTTCCCTCCAGCAGGATGTTGTCCCAGGGGAAGTGATGGACAAATGGCCTGGGAGGCAGTGGCCATATCTGTGAATCTATGGCACTGACCAAGAGAACCAGCAAGTAGTGCTGCAAGAAGATAAATGGCCTCATCTGGGTAGCAAGGGTGAATGTTTAACCCCATCTAGCATCTTCCCCCAAATCATCCCCAGATCCCTCCACCCCCAGCACCCTGCCCCTGACCTCCAAGCACCTCCTCTCTCCCCAAGAGTATCACAGCACTTCTGAGGGTCATCCCTTGATACTCTGCAGGAGTCATGCCATCAGAGTTTTCATGACTTCTTCTGTCCCCACAAGGGAAAAATGCCCATAACCAGTGGGAGAGGACTAATATAGCAGGTGGTGAGCCTGACCTTGAGTCCTCGCCTCCTTTGAGGAATGGGCGCTGGAGCTCTCAGGAGAGGAAGACATCCAAGCCATCAGTCACAGCATGGTCAGGCTAGAAGTGAGCACCTGTCAATCCTCCACTCAATTTGAATCAATTACTGGGGGAGGGGAGGGTGGGCAAGGTTTAAAAGAGATATGAGGCAAGTTTTTCACACAGGATGGTGGGTGCCTGGAACTTGCTGTCAGGGGAGGTAGTGGAAGCAGATATGATAATGACTTTTAAGGGGCATCTTGACTCCTACATGAATAGGATAGGAGAAAAGGATATGGTCCTCGGAAGGGTTAAATGGTTTTAGTTCAGACAGACAGCATGGTTGATGCAGCCTTGGGGGGCTGAAGGACCTGTTCCTGGGCTGTAATTTTCTTGGTTCTTTGTTCAAGGAAGATGATTCAGCTTTTGTCGATATGTATATCTGGAAATTAAAGATACAGCAGCATCAGTATCAACCTTCATCCTAATAGATTGTCCACTTACCTTTGGAATTAACACAATCTCTGTGATTCATCCTGTAAAGATAAGATGTTCAGTTGGAGATCTTTGTTGTATTCTTGAACATTTTCTTGTTCACAGTCATAATTATTTTCTTCCATGTTGTGAATTATTTTGGTATAATGTGACTTATTTTTCTTCTTAAAGGTACCCAGATTCTTCTTCTGAATATTCTTTTCAGAGGAAGCTAGTCTAGCCCAACAAGCTTCTTGCAATGTGACCTATTTTGCCACAATTCTTGCGTTGATTATGTTTGCTCCTGCATTGACTCACTGGTCAATTTTCTCACATCTGTGACATGTTTTTCACAGTTTCAACTTCTTATGGATCTTTATTCCTGCACCAAATTGTGAAGCCCCTTTAGCAGCCATTTCCATCGACACTGCGATTCCTACTGCTGTATTTAAAGTCAAAGCATGTTCAGCAAGTAATCTTCTTTGGATAGCCTCATTTTGCAGACCTGAAACTAGATGACCTCAAAGGGAATCTTCTAATGATTCGCCAACTCACGATGTTGTGCCAGCCCTTTTAAGGTCATCACAAACTGAGCAAGTCTTCCACTTGATTCCTTTGGTGGAACTTGAACCGTTCTGTCACGATCAGTAGCTTTGGGGAGTAATGTTCTTCAAAGATTACACGACATTAGTAAGGCCACGTTTGGAATACTGTGTACAGTTCTGGCCACTCTATTAGAGAAAGAATATTATTAAACTAGAAATAGCATAGAAAAGATTTACTAGGATGCTCCTGGGACTTAATGGTTTGAGTTATAAGGAAAGGCTGAATAGACTGGGACTTTTTGCCCTGGAGAGTAGGAGGCTTAGGGGTGATCTTGTAAAGATCTATAAAATAATGAGGGGCATAGATCAGATGATAGACAACATCTTTTTCCAAAGATAAGGGAGTTTAAAACTAAAGAGCATAGGTTTAAGTTGAGAGGGGAGAAATACAAAAGGGTCCAGAGGGGCAATTCTTTCATAGAGGATGGTGAGAGTTTTTCGAACATGCTACCAGAGGTAGTAGTAGAGATAGGTATAATTTTGTCTTTTAAAAAGCATTTAAGCAGTTACATAGGTTAGATGGGATATGGACCAAATACAGGCAATTGGTACTAGCTTAGTTGTTTAAAAAAAGCAGCATGGACAAGTTGTGCCACAGGATCTGCTTCCATGTTGTAAACCTCTATGACTCTATAACTCTAAAGATATTTGTCAAGTCATTATAAATTTTGCTTACTGGATGAACCAAGCTCTGGAGCAAATTGAAGATTGTACTTCCTATTGTACTGAGAAAAATTGGTATGAACAACTCGTTTGCAATTTTACTCATTTGTTTACAGTTCTGAAAATATCTACTGTCTAATCCTGATTGACAACCTGTGGTTCCACTTCCTCTCAGGATTAGATTTTATAAACATTACGGTCAGGATCAATGAGGTACTTGAGGTGCAGTCAACCATGAAAGGAATGCAAAATAAACAGAGATGGCTGGAGGCTGATGAAAAGCCCTTGATCTGACTGCAGGATCTTTTGGAGGCCACTGAACTTGTTAAAGATCAAAGGCTTCAAGTGCAATGGAGAGGACTTCATCAATTTCTGCTTGCTAGGAATCCATAGCCTTTGTCTAATTTGGTGCTGTTATACTCTCTCCCTCTTTACAGCTGTAATAAGTTGGCCTATGAAACTTACCACAATAGTTTAAATACTTTTCTATTTCTTAAATCAGCCATTAATGTCTACATTGTCTCTTATCTTCCTTATATCTAATTTTATTATTGAAGTGATTTTATCCTTTATCACTATTCTAAAACTGTATGTTTGCCCCTGTCATTTTCCCCCTTTCCTGTTGACCAGACTTGAACAAAAAACAGTACAGCATAGAAACAGACTCTTCGGTCCATTAAGAATATGCCAAAACAGATGCCTCTCTGATCTAATATTTTCTTGCCTCCATGTGCTATATATTCTTCTATTCCCTGCCTATTCGTGTATCTATCCAGATGCCTTTTGAATGTCGTAATTGTGGTTATATAACCAGGGCCTAGTTTTAAGCTGAATAAATTGGATATCCTAAATAAAAGCATTGGGCATATTAAAATCAAACACAGTCAAACCTTGGGCAGGCCAATTATACAAATACACAAATGTGTCTGGGCCTGGCCCATCAATCACCTATCAAAGGTCATTGCACTCTACTAAGACCCAGCAGGAGATCCTTGCACCCCATTGAATGCACCAGCCAGTTATCAGAAGCCCTGATCAGGCCAGACATTCAATCACCTTGAGTTCCTGACAACAGGTTACATGGAAGCAACAGCATGGAGATGCTCACCTGGTGTGGGCCCCAGTGTCCTTTCAGGCAGACATCAAGAAACCTATGGGTATTGGGACCCCTCCTCCTGGGACCTCATTGGCCAGAAACTAGAGAAGTTTCTGGAAAGGCAGGCAGGGAGATAAAGATACACACTTCAGACACACCAGCAGTGAAGACTAAACAAGGGAGGTGACCTTGACCATCCGGAAGGCTGACCAGAGAAGGAAGGAAGGAAGAAGTTGCCATCGAGACTCACCTTCGTGACGATGGACAGAGAGACTCGGAGAATCAAAGCTGCAGTTTAACAAAACCACCTTTGCGGGTAGTATACTTGAATCTGGGGTATCCTCTTGTTTTACGTGGGTAATTTAAAGGCTAATAGCAGTATTATTAATAAACTTCTTGAACATTTACTTGTATTTGTCCTTTTCCCATCTTGCAAATAAGGGCACTGGGCTAAAGCCTTGGAGTAAGCAAGCTGGTTAGAAGTACCTGAGAATTAACAGGTATAACATTTGGCACCCCACATGGTCATAGAATCATAGAACCCTACAGTGCAGAAAGAGGCCCTTTGGCCCATCGAGTCTGTACCGAACACAATCCCACCCAGACCCTCCCCCCATATCCCTACATACTATACCCACTAATCTCACTAACCTAAGCATCTCAGGACACTGAAGGGTTTTTTTTAGCATGGCCAATGAACCTAACCTGCACATCTTTGGACTCTGGGAGGAAACCGGAGGAAACCCACGCAGACACGAGGAGAATGTGCAAACTCCAGACAGACAGTGACCCGAGCCAGGAATTGAACCCAGGTCCCTGGAGCTGTGAAGCAGCAGCGCTAACCACTGTGCTACCGTGTCACCCCATGGTGGCACAATCCTTTGATAAGAAGTAACACGCAGAACGCTGATATATTCCCAACCCCAGGTACAGGGAACAAGACAAAACCACTCCCAGATATCCACCCCCACAAGCACAGTGTTACAACTGTGGCCAGATTGGCCATTTTGCCAGGGAATGTAGAGCCCCACCCAGCCAGACCCCAAGGAGTTCTCTGAGGAGAACCCTGACCTATGCCATTAGAAGTACTTGCCAGACAATACACCACAACCCCGATGGATGCCTCTGAAACCCTTTCAGCCTTTTCCCCCCCAAATAGACTCCGGAGTGGAAGCATGACTGTGCCAGGGCTCCCCAACTTAGGTTTGCAACACAGAATGGGATAGTGTAGGGAGACCCCTTGTAAAAGGCAAAGCAGGAGGCTGGCCCATCAAGTACCTATGGGACACAGGAGGATCCCGTACCACTTTTAACACATCCTGTGACCTCAGCTGTACTTGGCCTACCAGGAAAACAATAATATTAAATAGCTTTATGGGACATTTGCAGGAGGGCTTAGAAACAGACCCATTGGAATTTCGACTGGGTAATATAACATATCACCTAGCTATCTTGGTTCAACTCCACCCAGAGGCAGAGCACATTCTAGGGTTCAATCTGATGAGGAAATGCAACCTTTTGTTTGATCCCGCTAATTGTTGTATTTGGCTAATGCCAACCACTTGTCAATCCCCAGTGGAGGTGGCCACCGGCAGATACATAGACCGAATCTCTACTTTTGGAGAATTGTGGATCTGGCCCACAGAAATGACAGAGGACCCTGGGTATATTATCCAAACACACACAGGCATTCGCCAGTCACAAGCATGACTGCGGCTGAATAACAGGGGAGGTAATCATAGAAGGTCCTGACCCTAAACCCCAAAGACAGTATGGCTTCCCTAAGCAAGCCGAAGGGGAAGTGGCCAAGGTGATTAGCAGTTTATCAAAACAAGGAGTCCTGCGCCCTGTTGCTTCCACTAACAACTTACCCATATGGCCAGTAAGGAACCCAGACGGTTCCTGGAGGCTCACTATTGATTATCGAGCCCCAAAGCAGATCAGACCCAGCACAGCCCCCATAGTGGAGACTAGCTAAGAATCCAGGATGAAACAAGCCCCACACACACAATTTTTCATGGCACTGGACATCAGTAATGCTTCTGATCAATTCCCTTGGGTCACCACTGTCAATACAAATTTGTCTTCATGTTCAAGGGACTACAGTACACCTGGACATGTTTAGCACAAGGTTTTCATAAGTCTCCCTCCATATTTCACCAATGCTTAGCAAAGGGCTTGGAGGGATTCTCTACACCAGAACGTTTGGTACAAATCATAGATGATCTCCTCTTACAGACTGATACAAGAGGGTAACATATAAAGTTATTGGATGAACTGCTGAGCCTTCTCACTACATTAGGGTTAAAGGTAAATCCCAAGAAAGCCCAGATCATGAGATGACAGGTCTCTTACTAGGATACAGTAGTGACTGAGGGAACACATGAGATAGAAAGGAAACTAATCGAGTCTGTAACACGCCTTTCATTATCAAAGGACGTGAGTTCCCTGCGCTCCTCTCTAGGCTTAGTGAGGTACTGCTGCAACTACATAGACGGTTTCGCCACTAAAGCCGTTCCCCTGTCAGAACTTTTAGGAAAAACACCCCGTGGATCTGGACTGCGCGACACACACAAGCTGTCTCAGACCTCAAACAATCCCTTGCACAAGCCCCTGCCTTACAGGTCCCCAACTCTGAACACCCCTTTCCCCTTGAAGTAGTGGCCACTGACAGTACACTTGCTGCCGTGCTCCTCCAAGAAAGGCATGGGTGACTTGATCCAATCACTTACGCTTCCCGCATACTAACTCTGGTTGAACAAAGTTTTTCAGTGGGCGAAACCCATTTATGATCAGTTTCCTGGTCAGTGCATGACTTTAACTACATAATCGGCTTGAACCCTCTCACTATACTTACAGAATATAACCCCATACAACTACTGCTGAACAGCCAAATTAAAGATGGGACTGTTAGTCAAAACCGTATTGCACAGTGGACACTCATGTTACAGGGTCGAGACATTGTGGTCAATGTAATGGATAATGGAATTGTTCGGGATAAAGCAACAATTGTAACATCCACAACACTACCTTTTGCATTAAACCACAGATTCCCACCAGGATAGGATTAATTGAGATGGTAGACATACATAGAAGAGAGAAAACACTAATAAATGCTAGCGAGGAATTGAGACAAAGCTTTGAAGACTGTTTTGAAAAATTTGATATCAAGATAACACTCCTACCCAAGAAACTTCAACAAATTCAGACACAATTGATCACAGCACACTTTATCAAAGTGGTGCAATAAACAGGGGAAATACAAAAGAGCATTAGCAAAATTAGAGTCACTACACGGTAGAAGGACCACTGGGACTGGGGTTCAAATGTCCAAATCTACCCAGGGGTCAGCATTCTGTCACCCCTGGCCATAATAGGAATCCTACTTATGGCAGTGTACCTAAACATCCTCATGTTTAAATTCACTCCATGGAAGGAGGAATTTTTGCAACATTTGGACTCGGCAAGGGCCATCCGACATCAGGAAAGACTCTACAATCAAGAGCCTTGATATTCTCCTGTCTATATTGTAATATGCATAGTCACTTGTCATTTTGTACTGTTTATTGCTTTGTTTTGTATATACCCTATTGATGTATTGTTTCTTTATTGCTTCTTTTACTATTTTAGTTCATTTAAATTTGCTGTGACTATTGTGAGTTAGGGATGATACCATCAACCCTCGATTTGGGATACTTGCTTGCTGAGATGGTTTGGTAAGGGTTGTGCGATCTGGTTCATTGATGCTCACTGGATCAAGAGGAGGGATTGTGGTAATATAATCAGCGCCTAGTGTAAAGACTGATTAAATTGGATACCCTAAATTAAGGAATTGAGCATATTAAAATCAAACACAGTCAAACCTCAGGCAGCCCAATTATACAAATACACAAACATGTCTGGGCCTGGCCCACCAATCACCCATCAAAGACCATTGCACTCTACTGAGACCCCACAGGTGATCATCGCACCAGCCTATTGTCAGAAGCCCAGATCAGGCCTGACTTTCTGTTACCAAGAGTTTCTGCAGTTACCCTATCAGACAACAGGTTACATGTAAGCAACAGCATGGTGATGGATACCTGCGGACGGGCCTCCAGTGCCCTGTCAGGCAGACATCAAGAAACCCACTGGGTACTGGGACCCACCCCCTCACCACCCCCTTCCTGGGACTTCATTGGCTGGAAAACAGAGAAGTTTCTGGAAAGGCAGGCAGGCAGGGGGATTATAAGTATACACATTTCAGACCACTAGCAGCATAGACTCAACGAGGGAGGTGACCTTGACTGACCAGACTGACCAGAGAAGAAAGGGAGGAAGAAGCTGCCATCGAGATGCACCTCGTGATGATGGACCGGAGGGACTCACAGAATCGAGCCTGTAGTTTAACCAAACCATCTTTGTGGGTAGTTAACATAAATCTGGAGTATCCTCTTGTTTTATGTGGGTAATTTAAGGGTTAATAGTGTTATTATTAATAAACTTATTTAGCCTTTACTTGTGTTTGTCCTTTGTCCATCTTGCAAATAAGGGCACCAGGTAAAACCTTGGAGTAAGCAAGCTGGTCAAAAGTATCTGAGAATTAACAGGTATAACATAATAAAATCTACTTTCACCTCCTCTGGCTGTGTGTTCCAGGCATTCACTACCCTCTGTATGAAATCTTGCCCCTTACACCTCTTTTAAACTTTCCCCCTCATAGAAATTATAGACTCTCTACCGTGCAGAAGGAGGTTCATTCGGACCATCATGTCTCTACCGACCACAGTTCCACCCATGCCCTATTCCCGTAAACCCACATATTTACCCTACTAATCCCCTGGAACTAGGGTCAATTTAGCATGGCCAATCTACCTAACCTGGACTGTGGGAGGAAACTGGAGCACCCCGAGGAAACCCATGCAGACATGGGGAGAATGTGCAAACTCTACACAGAGAGTGACCCGAAGCCGGAATTGAATCCATGTCCTTGGCCCTGTGAGACAGCAGTGCTAATTACTTGCCGCCCCTCTCTCAACCTATGCCTCACTTTTACCAACATTGTACTCCATCTGCCAGACCCTTGCCCACTCTCTTAGACTATCTATATCCTTTGCAGACTTTCAGCATCGTCTGCACATTACGCTCTGCCCATCTTAATGTCATCAGCGAAATTTGACCCTTGGTCCCCAACTCCAAATCACCTATGCAAATTGAAAAAATTGCGGTCCCAACACTGATCCCTGAGGCACACCACTAGCCACTGATCGTCAACTAGAAAAATTTCCTTTTACCCCCCACTGTTTGCTTTCTGTTAGTTAACCAATCTCTATCCATGCTAATACATTACTTGTAACACCGTGCATCTTTATCTTATGTAGCAGTCTTTGGTGTGGCACCTTGTCAAATGCTTTCTGAAAATCCAGATGCACCATATCCACAGATACCCATAGTCCACTACACATGTAATGTTCTCAAAGAATTCCACCAATTTAGTCAAACATGAGCTTCCCTTCATGAACCCTTGTTGCGGCTTACCAATGGGACAATTTATACCAAGATGTCTCACTATTTTACCTTGATGATAGATTCAAACATTTACCCTACTACAGAAGTTAATAATATGGCAATAATAAATCAAATTAAATCAAAACCTCTACAGCTAATAGGCAGGAATGTAGATATTGATCATAGGCCTGTCTGAAATCACCATGCCAGGGTTATCTTCAGGTCTGTTAGGATTAGAAGAGGCAGTCCAGCCACAATAGCCACTACCCCAGTGGTGAGTTCAAAACCTTGCCCCTAGCCAAGCTCACCCAACCCCCAGGACGCTTCTGCAGCCTGGCAGCAGCAGAGGGGCAAATGGCCATTGGACTTACCTCCACAAGACCCCTGAGGGTCCAAGGCACCAGGCCAGGTTGTCAGTATCAGGGTGCTGGGTCAGTGAACAGTTGGCACTGCCAAGGTGCTTGGCCTGAAGCAAAGTTGTGGGGGTCTGAGGGGGAGGGGGGCTGAGTGAGGGTGTCTGAGAGGGAAGGGCGGTGAAGTGGGAAGTCTGAAGAGGAAGAGGGGATTGAGAGGGGGGTCTGAGGGGAAGGGACTGAGTGGTGGTCTGAGGGGGAGGGTAGCTATTGGGGGTTTAGGTCTCCCTGTTGCTCGCATGGTGTGAGGGCACCTTCATTTTTTGTGGATAGCTGAGGGTACTCTTTTTTGGTGAGGGGTTGGTGGTGCTCCCCTGGTCAGTGGTTGGGGTGGGGGGGGGGGGGGGGCAGTGGGGGTGGCGGCCACTACTTTATTTTTTGTTGGGGGGGGTGGTGCTGTTAAACAAGAATAGAGACCAAGTCAACCTTTAAAAATGCCAGCCTGGTCTCAGAACAGCAGGCCTGGCTGACAGTTTGCCCACTATGCATGAATTAGCATCTATCAGCTAGGAGAATCATATCTGATAGAAACTGCTAATGGCAACAGGAAACTCTCCAGGTTTCCTGCTGCGTGGGCACTTAGTCCCAGTTCAGGAGAATCACCCCTCTATTTAATTTTTACAGATGTTGCAAGAGCTGTTAAATATTTCTCACACTTGTGTTTTCGATACATGATTTGAAAATAGATTGACAAAGTTTATCACTGGAAACTTACCATTCTGATAAAGGATCCAAATGTTAGGACACACTAATTAAAATTATCAGTGAAATGAGTGGAATTTATCTCTCTCTATTACATTTATATAATGTCCTTTATGGCCTCAGGCTATCCCAAAGAGCTAGATTAAGTGTAGGGCTCAATTTTCAAATGTTGGTGGAGTCAGGACTGGTTGTGGGCACAATTTAAAAGTTATTGTCTCCAAAATGTGTCCCTGGATCCCAATGCCTCTCGATGCACTTCAATTTTCAAAGTAAGGACAGACTGATGGGAACAAGTAACCCACTTGCCTTTAGGTAAGGACCCATTAAGCTCCCTAAGCAGCTCATTAACAGAACGGGGAGCTAAGGCTGCAATTTTCAAAAGGAATTTTGTATATAGTCTGGTACAAGTTAGTGCATAACTTTTTAAAAATGCATTATTGGGATTTGGCCATCACTGGCTGGGCCAGAATTTATTGCCCATCCTTAATTGCCCTTGAGAAGGTGTGTGAGCTGCCTTCTTGAGGCGTTGTCGGGCATGTGTTGTAGATAATCAGTTAGGGAGGGAATTCTAGGATTTTGATCCTGTGATGGTGAAGGAATGTCGATATGGTATAGACCATTCAGTTCCTGATTCTGCTCCACCATTCATTAAGACATGGGTATTCTGATTGTGATCACAACTTCAATATCCTGTCTACACCCGATAACTTTCAATTCCCTTGTTAGTCAAGAATCTAACTACCTCCGCCTTAAAATTATTAAATCATCTGTCTCAATCACTCTCTGGAGAAGGAATTGCACATGATCCTCTGAAAGAAAAGATTTCTCCTCACCTCTGTCCTAAAGCAGGGGATCCCTTATTTTTAAACTGTGTTCCCAATTCCAGTTTCTCCCATAAGAGATTCAAAGTGGGAAATTGGGATTCTTTTTATGCCAAGAAAATTATCAGACCATTTGGGGTTTTGCATCTGATCATGTTTGCTACCTCTGATTTGTCCACTTTCCCAGGTGAAGTAGACTCTTGTCCAAACTTTTATGTTGCTTGCCTCCTGAAGTGTGACCAGTTCACAACAATGAGGCAGCAGGCTCCATATGTTTGTCATCTGCCTTTGCCACTGACAATGTCCATTCCTGGAGATACCTGGTGCTGCTAATTGGCATCGAGCTCACCTCCTGTTCAATTTTAGAACTTAATTTCAAATCGTGAGTGACACGGCTGAGGCATAGGGTTGGGATCCAGAATTCATCTGGAGTTTCAAATCCCACTATGAAAATCTGGCAACCAATTCGTACACAGCAAGTTTCCTCAGTGAAATAACTGACTAGATCATTTGTTTCTGGTGTTAGTTCATGGCTTTATTTTGGCCATAACACTGAGAGAACTATTTGGTCCCTATGGTACTCTGAGATTTTCCTGTTCACCAGAAAGGCCTTTGTTTAAGTCTGATCTATATGATTGCAATTCCAGTTGGACTGCCATCCAACATTATGTGAGGTGGAGGGAGATGGTGACAAAGTGATAGGGTGGGATTTTTTTCCAACTCCGTGACATGTAGGTGCCACGTGCTCACTACTGGAAGGGTCTTATGGTCCTGCCATTGTCAAAAGAGTTTCCCTTTGAATGCACCCCTCGCTGCCAGGAAGCCTGTGGCAGGGGTGTATTGTCAGCAGGACCATAAGATCCCATCAGCATGAACGGGAGGAAGATTTTAACAGTAATGTCACTAGACTAATAATGCAGAGACCCCAGCTAATATTCTGGAGAAGCAGGTTTAAATTGCAATTTTCAATTCCAGGTTTATTAACTGAATTGAAATTCCACCAGCTGTGGTTTGGTTTCAGTAACAATGACCATAAAACCATCATCAATTGTTGTAAAGGGCCATTAGGTTCAGTAATGCTCTTGAGGGAAGAAAATCTGCTGTCTTTATCCAATCTGACCTAAATAGGACTTCAGACCCACAGTAATGTGACTGACTCTTAACTGCCCTCTGAAATAACCTAGTAAGAAATTCAGTCAAGGATATTTGGTAATGGGCAGCAAAATCCACATTTCATGAAAGAATAAATAAAAAAGAAAAACTCTGGAGTTGGATTTGAATCAATAACCATTTAATAGAGAAAGTTAATTTATTAGTCACAAGTAGGCTTACATTCGCACTGCAATGAAGTTGCTGTGAAAATCCCCTAGATACCACACTCCGGCGCCTGTTCAGGTACACTGAGGGAGAATTTAGCATAGCCGATTCACTTAACCTGGACAATCTTTGGACTGTAGGAGGAATCCAAAGAACCCCTTGGAATCCCGTGCAGACACAGGGACAATGTGCAAACTCCACACAGACAATGACTTCCGCCGGCAATCGAACCTGTGAGGCAGTAGTGCTAACCACTGTGTCACTGTGACGGTTGTGAGAAGCGAAAAGACGATTGGTCTGGGCAATCTAGAGCTTGTTGCATTTTTCAAAAGGAAAGATGGTAAAAAGTGGTGAAAGGGTAGATGGGTTAGCAGAAAATCATGTGGTTTCCAATTGTATTTTTGAAGAACTACAACCTTTAAGTACAAAGTTAGCCTCCTTTTAATGATTCCAGTGCAGAGATTTGTTCGCCAAGTACCTGACTGAAATAAATGTGTGCTCTTGCGTTCCCAGTAGGAACTAAAGCTGGGCAGGTCAGAAAATCAGGGCTACAGAGCTGTGGTTCTACATCTGATCTGTACTTGCTTTGAGTGCAGGATTGTGGGTTTAGTCTGATATTTATTTTCCCAGTGTACTGAGAGCTGCGTGCCAGAAATGCTGAAAAATGGAAATATAAGCAAAGACCAGATGGTAACATGTGTTAACAGTCTGTTTGGCATCTTCCAGGTTATAGCTTTATTCACCATTTCAAACAATGCAACAGATGAGTACCAAGGACAAATATGAAAAGGTATGTTATGTGAATTGGTTGATAGTTGTAATGACCAGTGTGAAAGTATGCCTTAATGAGAAAACAGATCATAGAATCACACACTGAGGGGGGTATTTTCCCATTCACAGCAGGCAGGGTGGCATGTGGGGGGACCATGCAAAGGTCCACTGACCTCGAACAGGATTTTCCAGTTTGGGGCGGCGAGCACAACCCGGCTGAAAAATCCCGCTCTGAGAGTGCTAAGTTAGAACTTATAGGGATAATCATGGGATAGCAGTTTTCAGGTAGTTGGCAAGCAATATTCACCAGCCAGCCTACTGATAGGGCCACTTGGAAGGCTAGCCCTCATTTACATAAGGACCATGGGCTTCAGGTAGTACATGAGCACCCAGAGCAATCCAAAGACTCTGAACCACTGCAATAGAGTGGTCAGGAAGCCTCTGGGCTCAATAAAGGCTAGGCTCAGAGTGAGGTTCCAATATTAATCCATTGGCGCACTTCTGTTTGTGTTCTATAAAGCTTAAATTAAACGTGATACTTTGTGCATCTTTTTGGTTGGATCACCAACTGCAACCATACATGCACAAAGCATATTTCTCCTACATATGAATCCTACAACGGCAAGAGGAGTTCTACATGTCCCTTTATCACAAAGTAATGAATACCTAATAGTAATGATGTCCTATTGCAGTTGCATAAGGCTGTGCTGAGGTGCACCTGGAATACTGCAAACAGTTTTGGTATGCTTACCTTACGGTGAATACAACAAAAGTTTCACCAGATTAATTTCTGGGATTGTCTTCTGACGAGCGATTGCATCAAACAAACCTGGTGTTTGGAATGTAAAATTCTTTAGGGACTTGATACGTTGATGTTGGCAGGGCATGTCCGCTGACTGGGTGTCTACAACTGGGGGTCAATCTCAGGATAAAAAGTTTGTCATTTAAGACTGCAAGGGTGAAAAGAGTTTTCATTCAAAAGATTGTGAACCTTTGGAATTATCTACCCTTATGAAGTGTGGTGGCTTAGTGGTTCAATATATTTACCTCAGTGTTTAATAGGTTTTGGGATATATGGTGATTGTCCCTTTAAAATTCTATCTACATGACCCAGGTAAGCAATCGGGAAGCAGAGTGGGGGAATCACCCTGATGAACTAGATGGCCTACTCCTGCTCCTATTTCTTATGTTCTTAAATAAAAGCGGTCCCAAGATGTTTATTTTAATTCTTTCGTGGGACATGGACTTCACTGGCTGACCTGCATTTATTGCCCATCCCTAGTTGCCCTTAAAAAAGGTGATAGTGAGCTGCCTTCTTGAGTCGCTGCAGTCCACGTACTGTGGGTTGATCCATAATGCCATTAGGGAGGGAATTTCAGGATTTTGACCCAGTGAGTGCAAAGGAATGGCGATATATTTCCAAGTACAGTGAGAAGTCTCACAACACCAGGTTTATTTGGCGGCTCTAGCTTTCAGAGCCTCAAGCTCCTTTGTCAGGTGAGTGAGGACTTGTGTTCACAAACAGGGCATTTAAAGACACAAACTCAATTTACAAGATAATGGTTGGAATGCGAGTCTTTACAGGTAATCAAGTCTTGAAGTACAGAAAATGTGAGTGGAGAGAGGGTTAAGCACTGGTTAAAGAGTGTGTATTGTCTCCAGCCAGGACAGTTAGTGGGATTTTGCAAACCCAGGCAAGTCATGGAGGTTACAGATAGGGTGACATGAACCCAAGATTCCGGTTGAGGTCGTTCTCATGTGTGTGGAACTTGGCTATCAGTTTCTGCTCAGCAATTCTGCATTGTCGTATGTCATGAAGGCTGCTTTGGAGAACGCTTACCCAAA
This sequence comes from Carcharhinus amblyrhynchos, assembly GCF_965287045.1. NCBI lineage: Eukaryota > Metazoa > Chordata > Chondrichthyes > Carcharhiniformes > Carcharhinidae > Carcharhinus > Carcharhinus amblyrhynchos. The sequence goes on from NC_137324.1 coordinate 144,213,547, forward strand.
GATCAGAGGCTGAATGCCCGTGACCGCTGAAATGTTTCCTGACTGGAAGGGAAAACTCCTGACTGGTGGTTGTTGAGCGGTGTTCATTCATTTGTTGTTGTAGGCCATTCCCACACACCCATTTCTTGCCTTCAAACAACCACACGACCTCAAACAGACCACTGTCTGTGGCAAACTACCCAGCCATCAGGAGAACAATGACCACGACACCACATAACCCTGCAACAGCAACCTCTGCAAGATGTGCCAGATCATCGACATGAATGCCATCATCTCACATCAGAACACCATCTGCCAAGTACACAGTACTTAGTCTTACAACTCGGCCAACATTGTCTACCTCATACGCTGCAGGAGAGGATGTCTCGAGGCATGGTACATTGGGGACAACATGCAGATGCTATGACAATGAATGGATGAACACCTCTCGACAATCACTAGGCAGGAGTGTTCCCTTCCTGTTGGGGAATACTTCAGCGGTCACGGGCATTCAGCCTCTGATCTTCAGGTAAGCGTTCTCCAAAGCAGCTTTCATGACACACGACAGCGCAGAATCGCTGAGCAGAGACTGATAGCCAAGTTCCGCACACATGAGGACAGCCTCAACGGGGATCTCGGGATCATTTCACACTATCTGTAACCCCCATGACGTGCCTGGACTTGCAAAATCTCACTAACTGTCCTCGCTGGAGACAATACACATCTCTTTAACCTGCGCTTGACCCTCTCTCCACTCACATTTTCTGGACTTTAAGACTTGATTACCTGTAAAGACTCGCATTCCAACCATTATCTTGTAAATTGAGTTTGTGTCTTTATATGCCCTGTTTGTGAACACAAGTCCTCACTCACCTTAAGAAGGAGCTTGAGGCTCCGAAAGCTAGTGCTGCCAAATAAACTTGTTGGACTTTAACCTGGTGTTGTGAGACTTACCTCCGTCCAACGCCGACATCTCCACATCATGATATATTTCCAAGTCAGGGTGGTGAGTGGCTTGGAGAGGAAATTGCAAGTGGTAGTGTTTCCATGTGTCTGCTGTCCTTGTCCTTCTAGATGGAAGTTTCATGGAAGGATCTTTGGTGAATTGGTGCAATGCATCTTGTAGATATCACACACTGCTGCTACTGAGCGTCAGCGGTGAAGGGAGTGGATGTTTGTAGATGTGGTGCTAATCAAGTGGGTTGCTTTGTCCCGGATGGCGTTAAGCTTCTTGAGTGTTATTGGAGCTGCAGCCATCCAGGAAAATGGGGAGTATTCCATCATACTCCTGACTTTTGCCTTGGAGACGATGGACAGGTTTTGGGGTGTCAGGAGGTGAATTACTCACTGCAGTATTCCCAGCCTCTGACCTGCTCTTGTAGCTACTTGTTTATTCGGCGAATCCGGTTGAGTTTTTGATCGGGGTCTCCTGCAAGCTCTCGGTCCTCTCAGTCATAAGCCACAGAATCTTGAGAAGACTGTGAAGACCCTCAGCTCTTGCCCATTCTGACTCCGCTGTGGCCCTCTGGAACTCTGCTGTGGCCTGCTGTGATTCTGCCTTTGCTCGGACCCTACCACTCATGGTGAGGATTTCCTGCCCCAGACTTTCGACCATGGATGCCACCCTTGCAGTGTTGGCAAGACAGGCTATAGCTGGTCTGCCTGAAAGCTTTGGGACTCCTCCCAACAGCCTCGTAGTTGGTCCAGAGTAGAATGCAGATGGTCCTCCAGGACTGGCAGGGCCAGGAGATGGCACAGTGGCACAGTGGTTAGCACTGTTGCCTCACAGTGCCACAGACCTGGATTGAATTCCAGCCTCAGGTCACAGTATGGAGTTTGCACATTCTCCCTGTGTCTGCACGGGTTTCCTCCGGGTGCTCCAGCTTCCTCCCAAAGTCCAAAGATGTGTGGGTTAGGCGGATTGACCATGATAAATTGACACTAGTGTCAGGAGGACTAACTAGGGCAAATATGTGGGGTAACAGGGATAGGGCCTGGGTTGCATTGTGGTCAGTGCAGCCTTGATGGGTCAAATGGCCTCTTTCTGCCTTGTAGGGATTCTATGAGGAGATGGCGGAGATTCTGTAGCTCACTGCGGAAGCACTGCTGTCCCATGGAGTGACCCAGGGGTCCATAGGAACCCCAAAGGAGGAGGAAGGGCTCGAGCCCGTGCCAGGCTTTCTACTCAGGAGACTGCGGCTGTGGCTACAACTTCTGACGCCCCGCTTCCTGACACCGGGATACCTCAGGGGCAGTGGGATGAAGAGGGTGTCATGGATACATCCCTGACGTGTAGAAGCTGGCCAAAGCCCTCAAAGACCAGAGCCTCCAGAAGACGATTGCCAAGTCAAAACAGGCCACGGGGTAGGCAGCTCGCCACCTCCACCTCTGATGTACATCCTATGGAGACACTGAGACGTAGTAGTAGGCCACATAAGGTTAAGAAGTTGTACCGGCCCTAACAGCACCCACTACCACACCTCCCTCCCACTCCCACACACACACACACACACACACACTATTCCCTGGCTCTTTTGCTGCATCTCCAGCAGCTGAGGGAGAAGTGATCGCAGATGTCCAGCATGTAGCCTGGGGCCAGCTGAGTTCTCACCTCCAGCAGGCCCCAGCATGCCAGAGGCCTCAGGTGTTCCCTCATCCACCTATTGTAAAATAACGTTTATTTATTAGTCACAGGTAGGTTTATATTAACACTGCAATGAAATTATTGTGAAAATCCCCTAGTCACCACACTCTGGCACCTGTTTGAGTACAATGAGGTGGAATTTAGCGTGGCCCATGCACCTAACCAGCATAACTTTTGGACTGTGGGAGGAAACCAGAGCACCCAGAGTAAACCCACGCAGGGAGAACATGCAGACTCCGTGCAGACAGGGTCCCTGCGAGGCAGCAGTGCTAGTCACTGTGCCACCGTGCCGTGCCCATGTCATGTGCACCTGAGAGCAATCTAGATGCCTCGCCACTAACTTGACCCATCACAGAATCAAAGAATCATAGAATCATAGATGTTTACAGCATGGAAACAGGCCCTTCGGCCCAACTTGTCCACATTGCCCTTTCTTTTTAAAACCCCTAAGCTAATCCCAATTGCCCACATTTGGCCCATATCCCTCCATACCCATCGTAGCCATGTAAATCTCTAAATGCTTTTTAAAAGATAAAATTGTACCCACCTCTACTACTATCTCTGGCAGTTTATTCCAGACACTCACCATCCTCTGTGTGAAAAAAATTGCCCCTCTGGACACTTTTGTATCTCTTCCCTCTCACCTTAAACCTGTACCCTCTAGTTTTAGACTCCCCTACTTTTAGGAAAAAATATTGACTATCTACCTTGTCTATGCCCCTCATTGTTTTATAGATATTTATAAGGTCATCCCTCAGCCTCCTGCACGCCAGAGAAAAAAGTCCCAGTCTATTCAGCCTCTCCTTATAACTCAATCCCTCAAGTCCTGGTATCATTTTAGTAAGTCTTTTCTGCACTCTTTCTAGTTTAATAATATCCTTTCTATAATAGGGTGACCAGAATTGCACGCACTATTCCAAGTGTGGCCTTACCAAAGTCTTGTACAACTTCAACAGGATGTCCCAATTCCTGTATTCAATGTTCTGACAGATGAAACCAAACATGCCAAATGCCTTCTTCACCATTCTGTTCACCTGTGACTCAACTTTCAAGGAGCTATGAACATGTACCCCTAGATCTCTTTGTTCTGTAACTCCCCCCAACACCCTGCCATTAACTGAGTAAGTCCTGCCCTGGTTCAATCTACTAAAATCTTGCATTTATCTAAATTAAACTTAATCTGCCATTTATCAGCCCACTGGCCCAATTGATTCAGATCCCGTTGCAATTGAGATAACTTTCTTCACTGTCCACTATGCCACCAATCTTGGTGTCAACTGAAAACTTACTAACCATGCCCCCTATATTCTCATCCAAATCATTAATATAAATGACAAATAACAGTGGTGGTTTGTGCCTCTGTGATGATCGGGCACAGGGTAGAGAAGGTCATATGAGTCAGCAATCGGGGCCAGGGGGTGATGAGGGAACCATGTGGAAGGAGGTCCAGAGGAAAGGTGGTGGGGTAAGGGGATCAGGAATGTTGCGGGGGGGGGGAGTGTTCCCCAATGTTTGTGGTGGGAGGGTTCTGCCGGGAGAGCTGCTTTTTAAAAACATTTTTTTGCGTGTGCACAGTTTATGGTTCCGATCTGTGCTGCTGGCTATCTGGTGAATTAAGTCCCACCCACAGCCTCGAGTGGCTAGAAATAGTCTAGCCCATGTTTTCAAACACAGAGGGCATAAGACTGGGTGTGAAAGCTCATCCGAGAAACAAATCAGGAACTCTCCCGTTTTCAAGTTAGCTGGACACTTAGAAAAAAATCTCATAAAATTATGCCCCACAAGTGCATAATATTTTAATTTGATTTATTATTGTCATGTGTTGGCATACAGTGTATAGTTTCTTGTGCGCTATACAGACAAAGCATACTGTATATACAGAAGGAAAGGAGAGTGTACGGTCATAGCTAGAATATAGGAAAAGATCAATCTAATACAAGGTAGGCCCATTCAAAAATTTGAATGGCAGCAAGGAAGAAGCTGTTGAATCGGTTGGTACGTGACCTCAGACTTTTGTATATTTTTCCCGATGGAGAAAGGTGGAAGAGAGTATGTCCCTGGGTATGTGAGATACTTGATTATGCTGGCTGCTTTTCCAAGGCAGCAAGAAGTGAGACAGTGTTAATGGATGAGAGACTGGTTTGACTTATGGACTGGGCTTTGCTCACGGCTGTTTGTAGTTTCTTGCAGTCTTGTATAGAACAGGTGCCATACCAAGCTGTGATATAACTAGAAAGAATTCTTTCTATCATGCATCTGTAAAAGTTGGTAAGAATTGTAGCAGACATGCCAATTTTTTTTTATCTTCTAAGAAAGTAGAGGCATTGGTGGGCTTTTATAACTATAGCATTGGCATGGACGGACCAGGACAGGTCAATGGTGATCTGGACACCTAAAAACGTGAAGCTACTTGTCCACATTGATGTAAACAGAGGCATGTCCTCCACTATGCTTCCTGAAATTGATGATTATCTCCTTCATTTTGTTGACATTGAGGGAGAGATTATTGTTGTGGCACCAGTTCATCAGATTCTCTATCTCATTCCTGTGCTCTGTTTTGTCATTACTTGAATCCAATCCACTACGGTGGTGTTTTCAGCAAACTTGAAAATAGAGTTGGAGGGGAATGTGGAATATGGAAGAGTCCAGCACTAAGAATTTAAATATTCATTCTTTGTTTAACTTGAAAGCAGGCAAGAAGCTCCCATCACTGTGATGCTTTTGGTATAAGGTAGCCTGTTAAGGTTGGAAGTTGATACGTGAGCCTCTGACACAGTGAAAGGAGAACATACATTGCAATATTTATAGGAAGCAGTTCAGTCATTGAGTTTGAGGGGTTCTGCAGCAAAACTGACAACTTACACAGGGGAAGCCAGGAACCTGTAAGCTGCTGGTAACAGTCCACTCATCTCCCAATATTAGTGACAGGCCAAGGACCAAGTCTTTTGGGCCATGATCAGCAGAAGGTTTTTTTTGTAACAGTTTAGTTAGAAATAGAAGGTTTCCAAGCCAAGATCTATGTAGATGCAGAAGTAACCCCTCATTTCTTGAGAGCAAGATCATGCCTTGTGAGAAAATTTGGACATAGATTTGAAGAGATTGGAGGAACTGGATATAATTCTGCCAGTTCAATTCACAGAATGGGCCATACCCATAGTCCCCATCATAATCAGGCTGCCAACTTCAATAAGTGTCCAATCCTGAACATTGAAGACCTGTATGCAATGCTGGCCAGAGTTCAATCTTATGTAAAACGGAATAGAAGTCATGCATATCATCAACTTGAATTAGACGACACTTCCCAAAGATATGTCACAATAAATACACGCAAAGGTTTGTTCCAGTATACAAGCCTGCATTTTGGTGTGTTGTCAGTGTGTGGTATTTTCAAGAGAGCAATGGAAAATCTATTGCAAGGACAGCCACGAGTTGTAATATATACCGAAATGATATTTCGACAGAAGCCAAGCACCTAGCTACCTATAGGAGGTGCTAAAGAGATTTCAAGAGGCTGGAGTTTGCCTTGAGAAGAAGAAAGTACTTTTCAAACAACTGAGGTAAGCTATCTGGGGTAATGCATTCATGCATAAGGATTATACCCTTTGGAAGACAAAGTTAGAGCAGTAAAGGAGGCACTGCCCCCCTGAAACACATCTGAGCACAAGCCATTCTTAGGAATTATGAATTATTATGGGTGTTTTCTACAAATTTTTCGATATTGTTGGCCACCTTGTATATGCTGCTAAAGAAGCATCTGTGTTCATTTTGGAAGACAAGCCAGAGAGAAGCTTTCAACAAAGTAAAGCGACTGTTGCGTTCATATGGCAGGCACTTTACAATGGATTTTGGGTCTTTTCAAAGAAGACAAGGCTATTTCACCAATCACATTGGCAAGAATCCAATGTTGAGCACTAATCTTCTCAGCCTACGAATATACCCTCAAGCGCATATCTGGAATACACATTGTGAATGTGGTTGCATTTAGTTGCCTACCTTTGCAAGAGATTATTGCACCTCTACCAGCTTCGCAGGCAATTGTCACAGAACTGAATTTCTTAGACGATTCTTCGTGAAAACAGATCAAGTACTAGACCAGCTGGGATCCACTGTTGTCCAAAGTGAAGCACAGTTTTACGAATGTGTTGGGCTAATGAAGCAGTTTCTGAAGATTTGAAACCATATTTTCTCTGAAAATATGAGTTTAGTTGCCGAGATGGCATCATACTTTGGGGAGCAACAGTAGTTGACCCTGTATCAGGGAAGGAGTTGCTGAATTACACAGTCTCCATCCGGGTGTATCTCTGATAAAGCTGCTTACCAGGAGTTCTGTCTGGTATTGATGCTGAATCTGGCATTGATACTGAAATTGAGAGCTGAGTCAAGCATTGTAAACAGTGCCAATTACCCAAAGGACAGTAGGACTAGGGGGCACAGCCTCAAGATAAAGGGGGGGGGGTGCGGTTTAGAACGGAGTTGAGGAAGAACTTCTTCGCTCAAAGGGTGGTGAATCTCTGGAATTCTCTGCCCGTTGAAGTGGTGGAGGCTGCCTCGCTAAATATTTTTAAGACGCGGGTTGATGGGTTTTTGATAAGCGAGGGGATTAAGGGTTATGGGGAGAGGGCGGGAATGTGGAACTGAGCCACGACAGATCAGCCATGATCTTATTGAATGGCGGGGCAGGCTTGAAGGGCTAGATAGCCTACTCCTGCTCCTATTTCTTATGTTCTTATGTTCTTATGTTGTCTGCTGCAGCCATACTGCAGTCTTGGGAATGGCCTGCTGGTCACGGGTACGAGTTCATATAGATTATGTTGGTTCATTCATGAACACAATGTTTTTGCTCCTTGTTAATGCATGTTCTAAGTAGATGGAAGTGTTTGAGGTATAGTGTCCAACATTGCACATTACAGCTGAGAAATTATGCCAATGTATTTCCATCCATGGAATAGCTGAAGTCAGAGGGTAGAATTTACCCATTCCATCCACCACGGGAATCATAGTGGTCAGGAGCACATTGTGCAAAAGTCCGTTGACATTGGAGGCAGGAATTTCCAGCTTTGAAACATCCATAACATTTGATAATGGAAAAGACTTCATGAATGCTGAGTTTCAGAATTTCACCTCCCTCAATGGTATCAAGTACATTTAGCAATCACGCCTTAGCAGCCAACATCCAACAGACCAGCTGAGAGAGCCACCCAAACCTTCAGGCCTAGCTGAAAGAAGCAGTCAGGTGCGATCCTGGACACCAGAATCTCACGATTGCTTTTGGGCCTGAGAACCACTCGACAAGCAACAATGGGAATCCCACCAGCAGAGTTATTAATAACAAGACTGAGCCTCATGTTTCCAAATTTTACTGGGGAGAGTAGAGGCTAACCAAAGCAATCAGAAGACAAGCCATGATTGTAAGGCAATATGGTTATTTTCAGTGGATGAAGCTGTTTATGTGAGGAATTTAAGGATTGGGTCAAGTTGGGTCCCTGGAGTTGTTTTATTCAAATTTAGGCCTCTGTCTTATCAGGTGGATGTAAAAGGAAGGATAATCTGCAAACACGTAGACCTAAAAAAGCAAAAGTTGCCTCAGCAGCCAATACTGTCATCAGAAGGCAGCACGGTAGCACTGCTGCTTCAAATCTCCAGGGCCCTGAGTTCGATTCCCGGCTCAGGTCACTGTCTGTGTGGAGTTTGCACATTCTCCTCGTGTCTGCGTGGGTTTCCTCTGGGTGCTCCGGTTTCCTCCCATAGTCCAAAGATGTGCGGGTTAGGTTGATTGGCCATGCTAAGAAATTGCTCCTTAGTATCCAGCGATGCGTAGGTAGAGGGATTAGTTGATAAAATATGTAGGGATATGGGGGTAGGGCCTAGGTGGAATTGTAGTCGGTGCAGACTCAATGGGCCAAAGGGCCTCCTCCAGCACTGTAGGGCTGTATGATGATGAGAAGCTAAATTGCCATCTGGGAATGTTGTCAACTACCCAAGCACTGAAGTGTCTGGTCATCCTGTGGCAGGTACAACCAATGTCTCCATGGAAACAGTTAGACCTGAACTGCCTGTGCCTGCAGATGCACCTGTCATGGTGGTTTCAACTGACAGTAATTCTGTGGCAGAACCCCAGACAAAGGAGTTGCTCTACAAGGATTTGGAAACTCCCGAACAACTTGATTTAAATTCTTGTACTAAATGTTTCATTATCTAGGCCTGTGTAAATTGGAAATTGACATTTGTATAAAAGCACTTAAAGGGGGAAGGTATATGGTTATTGCCCCTTTAGATTCCATCTGCAGAGTAAGGAGGACGTGACCTGGGGAACAAACTGGAGGAAAGTTTGGAGAGACAAACCTAATGAGCTTAGGTTTCTGTTCCAGAACCTTCTCGGGAGCTGACTGGCAGCCATGAGTCTGCAAGCCTCTGTATTGAAGTTATATGTAAATAAATGTTGTTGTTGTTATTTACCTAACTGACGAACCAGAATTATTACAGGATAATAAGGGAATCAAGAGTTATGGTGTTAGTGCAGGAAGGTGCAACTGAGGCTGAAGAACCATGATGTTACTGAATGACAGTGCACAGTCGAGTGGCTAAATCATAGAATCCTACAGTGCAGAAGGAAGCCATTTGGCCCATCAAGTCTGCACCAACCACAATCACACCCAGATCCTATCCTCAAAACCCAATGCATTTACCCTAGCTAGTCCCCTTGGAACTAAGGGACAATTTAGTATGGCCAATCCACCTAAGCCATACATCTTTGGACTGTGGGAGGAAACCAGAGCACCCAGAGGAAACCCACGCAGACACGAGGAGAATGTGTAAACTCCACACAGACAGTGACCCAAGTTGAGAATCAAACATGGGTCCCTGGTGCTGTGAGGCAGCAGTGTTAACCACTGTGCCACCATGCCATCCTCTGCTCCTATCTACTCCCGCTCAGAGAGTGGTAATGAATGGTTATTTTTCAGACTGGAGAAAGATCTGGGCAAATGCATGGCAGTGACAGTATAATGTTGATGAATGTGAGGTTATCCACTTTGGTAGCAAAAATGGGAAGGTTTATGTGAATGGCTATAGATTGAAAGAGATGCCAATGAAATGATATTTAGGTGTCCTTGTACACCAATCGCTGAAAGTAAGTATGCAGGTGCAGCAAGCCATGAAGAAGGCAAATGATATGTTGGCTTTCACAGCGAGAGGATTCGCGTACAGCAGCAGGGATATCTTGCTGCGGTTATACAGGGCCTTGGTGAGACCACACCATGGAATCACAGAACCATAGAATCCGTACAGTGCAGAAAGAAGCTATTCAGCCATCAAGTCTGCACCGACCCTTCAAAAGAGCATTTTACTGAGGTCCCCTCACTCCTCCAACCTTGCCATATCCCTATAACCCATTGTATTTACCATGTCTAATCCACCTAACCTACGCATCTGTATAGGAGGAAACTATGGGAGGAAACTGGAGCACCCAGAAAAAACCTACGCAGACATGAGGGGAACATACACACTCCTTCAATATTGTGTGCAGCTTTGGTCTCCTTATCTGTGGAAGAATGTTCTTGCTATGGAGGGAATGAAGCAAAGATTTACCAGACTAATTCCTTGCATAGAGGAACCGATGTATGAGAAGAGATTGAGTTAGTTAGGATTATATTCGTAGGAGGTTAAAAATGGGGAGGGATCTTATAGAACCCTATAAAATGCTAATAGGACGAGACAAATAGATGCAGGAAGGATGTTGCCAATGGTGAGGGAGTTCAGAACCATGGGTACAGTCTGAAGATACGGGGTAAACCATTTAGGACTGAGGTGAGGAGAGATCTCCTCACTCAAAGAGCGAGGAGTCTGTTCTTAGAGAAGAGAAAGTTGAGAAGTGATTTGATAGAGACATTCAAAATCTTGTGAGTTCTTACAGGTTGAGAAAAACTGTTCCCTTTTTTTCATACTCGTTCAGGGGATCTGGGCATTACTAGCTGGGCCAATATTAATTGCCCATCTCTTATAGCCCTTGAACTGAATGGTTTGTCAAGATTTTCAGAGGACATTTAAGAGTCAACTACATTTCTGTGGGTCCGGAGTCATATATAGGCCAGATTGGGTAAGTGTGATGACTTCAGCCAGACTAATGAGGTTGGCTTGCTAGAGTATGAACTACCTCATGAGCCCTGCTGGGGTGTGTTATAGACCCTTACAATCACATTTTGATTTAATGTTTTAAGTTTCCTTTGAACTTTTGTTTCTGTTCGGGCCATCCCCCCTTCCTTTTTAGGGGGATGCCCCTTTTTAATTTGTCCCTAAGTTAATTTGAGTTTGTTTACTTGTTGGGTTGTCAAAAGACATACCTCATGTGCCCTCCCTGATAATCACCTTTTGATTTAATGTTTTAAGTTTCCTTTGGACTTTGGTTTCTGTTCGGGCCGTCCTCCCGTCCTTTTTGCGGGGCTGCCCCTCTTAATTTGTCCCTAAGTTAATTTGAGTTTGTTTTACTTGTTGGGTACATGAAAGAACTATCGGATGAGTCCTAATTGATGGTTAAATTAGGGAACCTCATGCTCCCTATTTAAAGCAGGTATGTCAGGGAGCAATTGGAGAGTTGGCTATGTACAGAAGTATGGTGCAAATAAAGTGACTTGGTGATGGAACATTTGCCCCTGTGGAGCTATTACAGTAAAGATGGCAGATTTCCTTCCCTAATGGGCATTTGTGAACCAGATGGGTTTTTCGAACAATCGACATTAGGTCTTAAATTCCAGATTTTTACTGAATTCAAATTTCATCATATGCCATTCTGGGATTTGAACCTCAGGTCCCCAGAGCCTCTCAGGTCCCTCTGGGTCTCTGGAGTTCTAGTCCATTGATTGCCATTACATCACCATTTCCACTTTGTGGAAGGATTGAGAACCAGAGGATGCCAATGTAAGATTAGCAAAAGAATCAATGACAGCACAAGGAAAAGCTTTTTGAAGATTGGTTATGATCTGGGATAGAGTGCCGCAGGCTGTAATGGAGGCAGATTCAATCAAAGCTTTCGAAGGGAAGTGGATAATTTCCTGAACAGAAAAGAATTGCAAACCATGAAGGAAAGATGGTAGGCAGACCAGGACTACCTGTGTTGCTCTTGGAGAGAACTAGCATGGATATGAGGAGCCAAATGGCCTCCTTTCACTCTGACCACTCTATGACTCTATGCTTCCAGCTTCTTATGTTCTTCTGTTCAAAGAATCCTGATTTCCATATATAAATATCTACCATCTGCTTCACATGGATGCACTAAGTAGGCCCCTGAGAATATAGTAACAGCCATACCATCAATGAGAATTGGGTAAAACATGAAAACTCATCATTTTAGGGCACTTAAAGCAACAAGTAGGAGGCCTCAAATTCTCCCTCTATGAATGACTGCAGTGACTGTAGAAAGGGTTCCGCTCTCTTGTGAGGTTCGAATCAGATGCTGCAGCAGTTGATCTACTGAATGCTCAATGTTACAGCTCACGTGTGAAAAATAATGACAGGGTAGTGGAGGAAGGTACCCTTGAGTGGCAGTAGCCTGTGGAACTGTGTGCAAGCATTGAGTGAGGTGAGAGAAAACTGGAGCAGTGAAAACAATGATGCTGCAAATCTCATTATGAAACAGTTGGCTGTTGGCACAAGAATAGTGTTAGGCAAAAAAAAACTATTCCTACTTACTTGTGTAAGAAATATATATTCATGAAATTAGATGCTACAAATGAGCCTGCCAGTGAACTTTTTACCTATCGTGTAAGTACGAAAAATTGCCATGCCGGACTGTTCAGTCAATCAGTCAATAACTGGAAGCACTGCAGTCAAATCCCACAGCTCATTTCAGAAAACAGCACCAGGCCAACACTGTTGAGTTTTGCTCTGCTTTCCTTTCATCATATTGAGGTCAGAAACACAGCCTTTGTGGAGTATGAAGGAATCTGTTTGTAACCATTGTCTGAACAGACACTGTTACTGTCAATGGCTCAGGGAATAATTTCACAGCAAATTTCAACTGTTTGTGGTGGAGCATGGTGGAAAGGAATAGAGATTATTGAGCAGTTTTCATCTGCATCATTGACATTTCCTGGGAGTAAATGCTGAGATTACGCAGTTGAGTAAACAAGGACAGCCAGCAGCAAGAAAATGAGAAACAATATTACAAATTGGGCAGTGAAATATTCCTGTAGCTTTACCTCATAGTGAGCCTACATACTAAATTGAGTGAAAACACTGTGCTCTATTTGGACAATAATTCCAATTTGAATATTTATAAAAGCATGAATAGGAAACAAATCAACCATCATTCATCTTGTTCCACTAATCTGGCTTCCCATTTTACTCATTTCTTCATCAAGGTAAATGGCCATCCATGTATCAATGAGAAAGGTAAAATGCCAGAAGCAGCACCAAGTATAACTGTATGTTAGGTACCAAGCCACAACACAAAGCTATGTGCGTACTAAACAACAGAAGATGAATGCTGTAGAGAAATAATTGACCCCGCAACCAAATGACCAGGTCAAAGCTTTACAGTCCTGCCACATTATGAATGGTGATTTAAAGTTAAACTAACAGTAGTAGGACTGCATGACGATTTTCATTTTCAGTTTTGATGGAAAAAACATAAAAGTGGAAAGGATATGGTTGAAGCAATAATCAGCTAGAAATGTCAAATTTCCCACCTCCTTTTAGGGTCTTCACCAATACAAGTGCAGTTCTTTAATAAATGTTATAGATTCCATGTTATGTCAGGAAAAGATCAATTGTAGAGCTGTGCTCCAGACCTATCCAGACTGTTCATCTGCATCCACCCAAAAGCCACACCAAGCAAAACAAATTTATCTGAGCCAGTGTCTGCCCTATCTGATTACCCTCAATCATCAGCAAAGACATGAAAGGAATCATCAACAGTGCTATTAAGCACCACCGACTGACCTGCCTCACCAACGTTCAGTTTGAGCCATGTTACAGCTGAACTCTGGAAGTGACGTGAGAGTGCTTGTGTTTGATGTAAAAGCAGCATTTAGCTGAGTCTGGCGTTAAGGACCCTTAGTGAAACTAAAATCAATGGGGATTAAGAGAAAAACTATTGAGTGACTTCAGTCATAGCTAGAGCAAAAATATATGTCTGGGGTATTACTGAGCAGCCTCGATCGCCCTGAAAGAGAAATTTCATATTTATTGATTGTTAAAAGTCCCTATTGTGAAAAGGAATTCCACATATTCAAAGTAACATAGTTCTCAAGTATTCTTGTGATATTTTAACTTCACCTCAATCCTGTAAGAATATTTGGGATTCTCCAGCCGTGCACATCCCAAGACTGGAAATTCCCACCCGAGCTCAATGGGCCCTTGAATAGTCTACATTTCTGTCTCACCTGCTATGATTCTTGCGGCAAGCAAAAGGGGAGAATTTTGGCCAATTCTTTTGTTAGCTTTGAATTTTAAACTTAACCAGAAGGGATTCAGTGGATTTTACATCCTGATTTGTTGTATTGACAATACTTCACTGCTTACCCTTGCTTGAAGACATCACTGCGGTGCCCTTGACTTGACAGCAGATACTAATTGCCATCAGAAAGAGAAAATCTGCACCTCAGGCAGCATTTGATCTTTGTGGACAACTTTCTTTGAGACCAGCAATGAACATGATAATGAATTATAGATTAGAATCATGGAAACCCTACAGTGCAGAAAGAGACCATTCAGCCCATCAAGGCTGCACTGACAACAATCCCACCCAGGCTCTTTTTCCGTTACCCCATATATTTATCCTGCTGGTTAGCACTGCTGCCTCACTGCGTCAGGGACCTGGGCTCGATTCCTGGCTTGGGTCACTGTCTGGGGGAAGTTTGCACATTCTCCCCATGCTTGCATGGATTTCTTCCCGCAATCTTTGGTTTCCTCCCACAATCCAAAGATGTGCAAGTTAGGTGGATTGTCCATTTGTACAGTGGGATTAGTAGGGCAAATATTTGGGGTTACTGGGAAAGGGCCTGGGTGGGATCATTGTCAGCACAGGTTCAAAGGGCTGAATGGCCTCTTTCTGCACTGTAGGGATTCTATAATTCTAGTGCTCCTGGCATTAAGGAGCAATTTAGCACAGTCATTCAACCTGACCCACACATCTTGGAGTGTGGAAGAAAACCAAACCACCAGAGCATGCGAGATATGACATAGGTGTAGCATATTGAGTAATGGATGGGATAATTGTACAGATTTAAGGACATACCATTTGTTGATCTGACTCTTTGCAATAAATTGTGTCAAGTCCTTAAAACCTTCTTTCTGTGCTGCATCCATGTTATTACGTTGTTGCCATTGAATCTCCTCCTAATTCTTCCTGCTGTCTCCTGAACATTTACTTGAAGAACCTCCTGCTCCTCTCTGGGTGCGAGGCATCTCGGCATGTGTTGTGTAAAGACCTCCAGTGCATTATCTGAAAAGCTTGGTGCATGCTCTCCCTGCATAGGTTACACAGCGTAGCCTTCGTACAGAGAGAATTTTTAGCATACCTTACAACTCCAATTCAGAGTCCACTTTAAGAGATGTGCTATTAACAGCACGGGTTACCTGCAGTAATTATGTAAAAGAGCAGATAGTAAAATCTAATGTGCTGCCTACAACACAATGAACAAGTGTCATATCCATTTTCACATATAATTAACTGACTCTGCTGTTTGTATTTTCCTCTATGATTTTTTTGGTTGATTAATATTGTATAATTGTTTACAGGATATAAAATTAAAATATGAGGAAAATGGTAAAATCATTTTTTGGTACATCTATTCATACCAGAGTGATACATGTTGAGAATAGTCCCATTATCCAAGAGAAACATTTTAAAAAGTTACTGGCAGTTTTTAAGTTAATAGGCATGCATGAATATGGATTTAATTCACAACCTTGTATAAATTCTATAACTGAAATGTTAGCTAGACAACCCAGTAAACAACAAGCCAGATGTTTGGTTTGTAGTTTGTGTTGAATGCCATTGATATCTGATATGATATTCAGTCAGCGATAGATCCAATGGTTCCCCTAATTTCACTTTATAAAGAGCAAAATCTGACATGTACCATCGCACTCTATTGGTTTCATTTTGACTGAGTACTAAATATCTTGGCACTGCATGGAACGCAGCACTCTGCAAATGAAAATTGTCATGAATCTGACATTTATTAATGAATAAAGATCAAACAGTCAAAAAATCATATTAAATAAGCATACAACTTCTTGTTTTGTCAGCCCTGGGATGCAGTGTTGCAGACTGGACTTCCTCCAGACTCAATTTTAATCCCAATTGAGGTTGCTATTGTAGTACAGAGCCAGGCAAGTGTCAGGTTGATAGGGACAGTCCTCCTGCAGATTGCACTTTAGGCCTCACTTTCTGCCCACAGAGTGGCATTTAGGGCAGCTGGGTGACTGATGCTAATGCCTTTAATCGGTCCTCTCCTTCAAACCCCAGTCAAAGCATAGGTGAATATGAAGGAGTAAAATATATAGATTATATCTATCAAAGGTTACAAGAGTTCTGTGTTTATGCCCTAAAATATTGAAGAAGAAAGCATGAGCTATGCTCATTGTTGTTGGATCATTGTATGACAATACCATATAACTAATGGAATTCCTCTCATAATTGTATATGCAAACATTTTTTTGTTTTTAAACTCAGCTGCGCAGCTAAAACAGTGGTGAAATTCTACATGGAGGCAATAGCTTACAGGTTGGAGCAAGCCCACTTTTGCATGACTGGGAAGCCTTGACCCAATTTTGTGGGTGTTTAGCCATTAATTCATTCAGACAGCGCCAATGCCACTATCAGAATGGTGGCCAGTGCTGGGACTGCATACAGTCCCCAATTACCATCGTTATTGCAATCAGGTATTAAGGTGAAGTCCAGGAGGTGTGGCGGGTACCACTGTGGTTAAGCTGGAAGACCCCAGCGAGAGTAGTGTGGGACATCATCGGGTTAGTGGGAAGCAAGCAAGTGGCAGTGTGGGAAGTGCCGCAGACGGCGGGGAGAGGTTGGGTGCTCCATTGGGTACATGGTACCTAAAGAAGAGGAACCCTCAAACAAAGCCACCAGAGTTTACCTAATAGTACCAATGGTGGCGACAGGATGAGACCCTTAAGTGACTTGTTAAATCTACCATGCTGCCCCAGACATCTGACTGCTGTAGCAGTGGGTAAGAAGTTAGCTGGTGAGATTTAAGGGAGGCTTGGGAATGTGAAATCAAAGTCAGATTTATGCATCAATGGGAAATTTTTAGATTGTTTAGTGGACTTTACTTCTCCATTTCCCTCTATGCTCCTCTCACTCTTATCCCATTCCCTGATCAACCTTTCCAATCTCTTCCTTATGCTCCTCTCCTATCAATCCTAGTCCCTTTACCCCATTTTTTCATGATTCTCATCTCCTCCATTTCTCCATTCTATAAATCTTTTTTCCCCTTCAAATTTCTCACTCTAACTTCTTTATTTGCTCCTCCCCAACATCTCCTTGTTCTTCGTCTAAAATTCTGACAGGACTGGAAGCAGAGATGATGTTCCCCCTGATAGTTGCCAGGATGAAGGATTGGTATTTGATTCCCTACATGCGGTTCAATACGCTCAAAATGGGAAATGTTTGTGTTGAATTTCATTGCAATCTAAAGATAATGCACAATATTAATTTGCTGTAATCTAATCTACAATATCTGAATATTGGCACAGCTAGTTAAATTTGTTATTGTTATATAACTACAAGGGAAAAATGGACCTTATTCAGCTAGTGATTTGCTGTATACTGACTGTCAAGCACGTAACAGGATCCTTTATGAAAACTGACTTGTAAAGTGGCTGATACTTAATGTGCTTCAGTTTTATGCATCGATATGTACAGATTTACTAATGTAAATTACCTATGTAATGACAAGTTGTTTCTCCAATCAAAAATTGAATGAATCAATAAATTTATCAATAACAGATAATTATTAAACCAGAGAAAGTAATATTAAAGTACAGATATTAGGTAGTTCATGCACAGCAATCAGTTATATGATTGTTTCCATTTTTGTGTTCTGCTATCCTGGCACTGTGATTTCTTGCAGGGGTAAGGTTTCACAGATGTACCCTGGTAAATGGTCATTCTTTTTATTCTTGAGCCCTGACTACACATTTCAGTGATCTAGTCAAGACAGATCATGACTATATTCTCCAAATTGTTCCTTATATGATGTGGGTGCATTTCATGTACTTGCAACACACACACACACACACACACACACACACACACACACACACACACACACACACACACACACACACACACACAATTGCAACACGTCCGAATGCAAACACAAGTGCAATGTATATGCATATGCACAGACATACACACAGAATACCTGCGCATGCATATGCACCACACATTCATGTGCATCACACATGCACAAATGAAGGTACATGAAGGTATTTGAGCAAGAAACACTGGATGTCAGATGCAGAAACAATAGCTGACTTCCAAGCCACTTACCTATCTGAAACACAAATTGTACCACATAAATATTATCTTTATCTGAGACAACCAAACTCAAGATTGCTTATACAGAGTTCTGCCGCATGTATTCGGCATCTTTTTCAAACCAACTTTGTCCTGTTAATCTCAGAGATGGAACAGTTAAAATTACACAAGATCACATGTGCCCTAAAATTATCAGAAGTGTTAACGAAGAGTGGAACGGCACAGATTTCTAACATTTCCAGGCTGCAGCACTCCATACTTGTAAAGAATATCTGAGCTGATCATATTCTGCTACAATTTACACTGTTCCTGCTGCTCAGACACCTCTGCTGAATCTCCCACTGTCTCCTTGATCTGCCATCTGTTGATGTGTGATTGTAACGGAATTGGCAGCATTCAGTGTTAACAATACTATGCCCTGAGATGATCTAATGGCTCAAGGTCACGGAGAATGTGAGTCTGTTGAGATGCAGTGCCAAGGTTGTGCAGTAGGATAATGTGCTATTACTGCACTGCACATGTACCTTGAAATTGGGTGCTTTAGAAAGTGATTCAATGCTTTTGAGGAAAATTCCTTTGCCTCTAATGGGACAGACCATTCTTCCAACCAAATAGGTTACTGTAATTCAATAGACAAGTGAATGTCTTTTTGCATTGATTTTCAAAGAATCCAAAGGTAATTCTGACTTCTGTAGTTGGAGAGCACACATACAGTGCAGTACTTTACAAAGGCATGAATTTTTGCAGTTGGATGACGTTTATCAGAAGGCCATTTTATTCTATTTCTCAGTGTTTAAATCTTTTATTTATTGTACTACTTAAAATGGACATTTGTTATTTTTCTCTCAACCATCTTAATCCGAGGAAAGAGGATGGATGGATATCTGACATTTAAAGTTTATTTATTAATGTCATAACTAGGCTTACATTAACACTGCAATGAAGTTACTGTGAAAATCCTCTAGTCTTACACACTGGAGCTTGTTTGGGTACACTAAGGGAGAATTTAGCATGGCCAATGCACCTAATCAGCATGTCTTTCAGACTGTGGGAGGAAACCGGAACACCCAGAGGAAACCCACGTAGACACGAGGAGAACGTGCAGACTCCGCACAGAATCGAACCCAGGTCCCTGGTGCAGTGAGACAGCAGTGCTAACCACTGTGCCACCCACATGTACCTGCTAATATATACATTTCTGTCATTGTTGCTCCATGACCAGTCATTGAAAAATGCATCAGATTAAAATGGCCTCCTGCTGGAAAATCATTACTTATGCCTAAAGTCTCCTAGATGGCCAAAACTGGATATATGTATATGAAGAAGCAATTTACAATTTTATTATACATGTGGCAGAACTGCAGAAGTTAAATCCTGTTTTGCTGCAGTATATGAAGTCTCCACTGTACAACCTGGGTGATAATTTGAAGACAAGATGAGGGATATCACAATGAATAAAAGGCAATTCTCAATGCAGGTAGTTCAGCTACAGGAAGACAAAGTGAAGGAGGCTAATGGGATGCATCCAAACCATTCTTAAGGAAATGGCAAAATAAATATCTGAAATTGTGGGGGTGATTCTCCCAACAGTGCTGAATTGGCAAAAAAGCTGGTATAGATCACAACTGCTTTTTCAATGCAACCGCAGATCCAAATCTCGCCACTCTGTGCAATGCAGAGGTCACAATGGTGATTATCATTAAAAGCTCAGGGGGTGGTGCCTTTTCACGATAAAGAGCCTGAAATCGGTGGGAGGAGCAGGAACCCGCACGTGCGCACATCACTGGGAAATTGCTGAAAAGACCTTGCAGCATCCATATCATTGCCATCCAACCCGCACAGACATCGCTGGCCCCCACAACACCCCCCCACAGACATCGCCGGCCTCATTGCTGGTCCCCACAACGTCCCCACAGATGTCATTGGTCCCCTCCCCCATCCAGGCATCACTGGCCACAACCCTCACATAGACATCACTGCCCCCTTCCCCAATACAGACATTGCTGGTCCCCCTCTCCCCCCCACGCACATGGCTGCCCGCTCACCACATGCCCCCATAGATCCGGATATTGCGGATACCCCATCCCTCCATCCCTTGAACATACTGTCCTCACTGCTGCACTGTAGAAAACTTGCACTGTGCTGACATGCACAATCCCACCTTGCGATATTTCCCTCTCTTGGACCCAGAGGAACCCAGCCCCTGGTGCCACCCCTGCTGCTATGGAGCAATCTGCCCACGACCTCTGGATGATACCTCGGAGGGAGGCACTGAGGAATCTTCCGAGGGCAGCACCATTGAATTGGCAGCGGCCTGTACCACACAACCCACCAACACAGAGGCTATCACCACAGTGGGTACCTTTAGTGATGAGGCTTCTGTGTCACGAACTGTGAGCACATCACACACACTGATGCACAACAAGTGGAGGTGGGCACATCCGAGGGCTCGGACACACGCAGGTCTGTCAGAGACCAAGATTCTGCTATCCTGCACTGTAGGGATTCTATGATTCTATAAAGATACAATAAACAGAAATGTGGATTTCAGAGAGAAAGATTAGTCATGACAAACGTTTGAGGGCTGACTATGAAAATTGCAGTGAATATAATTGAATCAAATCCTGTCACATTTATGCTTGCTGACATCCAGTGATTTCTGGTCCAGCAACGATCTGTGGTGAGATTTTCTGGTCCCGCTCTCTGTGGGAATCGTAGCAGGCGGAACAGAAAATTTTGTAGACTATTTAAGTCCGTTGACCTTGAGCAGGAATTTCCGGTATTGGGGTGCACGCAGGTGGAAAATCCTGCTGCTAATTTTAAAACTTTCAATCCTATTTTCAAATCCCTGCTTAGTCTTGTCCTCTTCACTTCTGTAAATCCTGGCCTAACAAAACTCCACATCTCTAACTCTTGTTGTCTAGGATGCGGTTTTGTATCAAATTTTGTTTGATACCACTTCTGTGAAGTCCATTTGGCTGTTTTCCTACATCAAAGTTGCTGTATAAATGCAGATTGTTGTTCTTCAGGGTAGACACAGGTAATTATTAGAATGCATTAAGGAGAATGAAATTAGTGGAAACGGAGAAAAGTGAATGAAAAACAGATTAGAAGAAGGAAATAGAAAATAAATTGAGGAAAGTTTCGCAGCGTGGCTTTAAGTAGGTTACAACATTTTCAGGTTCCATTCTGGGACTTCTATTTGCCGTGTATATCAGAGAAATAAAAAAAAACAAATGTAGCTTGAAGATCAAAAAATGAAGATCCCCAGAGAACCCACAATCAGTAATAATCTTGGAAACACTGGCTTGATATCTAGTGGTGGTGTCAGGGTTCAGAGGGAGCAATTTGATGTCAAATTTCCATTAGGTAGAGGTGGGTTCACCAAACAACCACAACACCGCTCTTGTCAGCAGGTTCGAGGATAATGTTATGGTTGAACATGAAAGAATGGAAGGCTGCATTTTCAGAGGGTGGTAGAGGTGAGCAGAGAATTTGAGATGACTGCTGTCATACTAGCGGTTCTCAATGAATAAAATATTGATAGGAAACGAGATTAGAGAGAGCGGTACAGGTGGAATGAGAATCCTGAAGATGGGAAAAAGGGTCCAAAGTGAAGAGAGAGGACGCGATACGGTAGACTCTTGGCCAACAAACTGTAGGCACATTGATGAAGGTGATGGAAGAAGTACTTGGATTTGTACTGAACACAAAATTCATTAAGGCAAGGGTGTAAATGGGATGAAGGTGAAGCCTTTGCTGATCATTCAGTCAGAGAGGAAAACATCAGAGTGGATGGAGAAAATAAAGCAAAAGGTGAGATTGGAAAAATTGATGCAAAGGGGGAAAGATCGGCAGAGATATCACTGTCCAAAATATAGTGCTGGGGGCCAATTTTGAAGCCCCCTAATCACAATGCATTGTATTCTGCCCCAGGCATTAGATTGTGGCTTTCCTGCCATCCCCATTTTATCTTCTGTGATGCACAATGATTCTTCTGTTGCTGCTTTTGGACAACAAATTTGTATTGTCTAGAATATGTCTAGCTGTGCTGTTACCTTACAGGGATTAGTTAGAGGTTATACAAGGTGTTAAGTAATGCTGCTTTATGCTTGGGCATTAATGTGCTGTCAGGGCCATTCAGATCTCCCAGGTCTACAATTACAGAAAAGGAGCAGATGTCAGAATGCTGCCTCCAGTATATACCTGCAACTGGGATTGTGAATATGTCCATATGGGACTTCTTGAGAAGAGGAATTAAAACCTGAGAGATCCATGAAATCAACCCAGAGTTTTGGGGATTACTTCCAATTTCACATCATAGATGAAGTATAGAATCTCTACAGTGCAGAAGAAGGGCATTCGATCCATTGAGTCCGCACTGACAACAATCCCACTGGGGCCCTGTCCCCGTAACCCCACGTTTTTGCCCTGCTAATCTCCCTAACACTAAGGGGCAATTTATCATAGCCAATTCATCTAACTCGCACATCTTTGGACTGTGTGAGGAAACCAGAACACCCAGGAGAAGCCATGCAGATACGAGGAAAATGTGCAAACTCCACACAGTCACCCAAGGCTGGAATTGAACCTGGGTCCCTAGTGCTGTGAGGCAACAGTGCCAACCACTGTGCCACCGTGCTGCCCCTCTGAATTTAATTTTTAGGAAGCCCAACAAGGGCAGATGCCATTTTGAGGCTGATGCAGATTGAGACGCAGGCAATATCAAGCAGTCCAGAAGCCACCTGGCATGCAGCAAAGTAAGTCTTTGAGGAGGGCTCTATAATTTCAGGTGGGATGGGAATGGGAGACCATGCTGCCAGTGATTATGGTCCTTTTTCTATCTCCATGTTTCATATACCCTTTCCCTTCTCTGCCTAACATCTCTGCCTTTCCTCTTCCTCTCCCAAACCTTCATCTGATTTCCCCCATTTCCCAACTACTTTCTCCTTTTCAGACCTTTCTTATTCCTCTCATCTCTTCTCCAATCTTCTTCTAGCTCTCCATCCTCTATCTCCCTCCATTCTTTCCCCTGTCTTCTGTTCTGTTTTCTCTACCCAATCTCTTCCCTCTTTTATTGCTTCACACTCTGCTCCAACATCATTTTTTTCTCTTGTCCACCCTATCCCATGTTCCCCATGGTGGCACAGTTAGCACTTCACAGCTCCAGATTCCTGCCTTATCTGTGTGGAGTTTGCACATTCTCCTTGTGTCTGTGTGGGTTTCCTCCAGGTGCTCCAGTTTCCTCCCACAGTCCAAAGATGTGCAGGTTAGGTTGATTGGCCATGCTAAAAATTGTCCCTTAGAGTCCTGAGATGTGTATGTTAGAGGGATTAGCAAGTAAATATGTAGAGATATGGGGCTGGGGCTTGGGTGGGATTGTAGTTGGTGTAGACTCAATGGGCCAAATGGCCTCTTTCTACACTGTAGGGTTTCTATAATTCTATGATTCTATGATTTCTATCTCTCCAATCTCTTCCCACTAATATACCCTATTCTCACCACACTCTTCCCCTTTCTCCTCTCCAATTGCCTTTCTTACCTACTCTCCCTCCCTAAGGACATATTTCATGGTGTTATTTGTGCACTTGCTTCCTTTCACCTGATAATCAAGTGATCATTGATTCTCTCTTAGACAATCTCTACTTCTGCTCCAGCCACTGGACTCGACCCCTGATTTTCTTTGCCTTTTTCCTATCTCACTAGTATCTGGACCCTGGCCTTCATTCCTGTTCCTGCCCTTCTGTACCTTCCCCCATTTCCAAACCTGATTCATTATTGTCCAAATTTTCTCTTGAAAATTGTACTTAATCTTTACTCCACATGTCCAATACTGTGGGAGATCAATCAGCCCTGTATAGTAAATTTGGTAGAGGGGGTAGATGGTGGGGTACTGGTGGCATTTTTTGGGCGACCATAGAAACATAGGAACAAAACTGGGTCTTTTAACCCTTTAGTCCTATTCCATCATTCAATATGATCATGGTTGATCTGTCACCTAATTCATTGTACCATCTTTGCCCCAGATCATTAATACCTTGATGAACAGAAGTTCAATAAATTGGAGCCTCTAGCTTCATTATCCATAGCTCCAGGATGCAACATGTATTTAAAAGTATATATTGCCACAGCAGCTCAGACATATTGGGGGATGGGTAGGAGCAATTCTAGCTGTCTGGCCACAATGGATTAGAATAGTGCCAACAATTCGGATTCCATCCCTATTCCCATTGTGGTGGATTGGGGCCCTGCTTCCATTCCCTAACTGTGGTGGAGATGGCAGTGCTTTTGGTTCAGACCTGGCAGGAAGAGCACCCAAGAGTAACAATAGAAACCTATCGATCTCAGTTTTAAATTTTACAATTAATCTAGCATGAGCTGTCATCTGTGACACAAAGTTCTAAACTTGTAAAACATTGGACAGAATTTGTGTGTGGAGCCATATGAGGTGGGTGAGATGCTTAATGAGTACTTTGAATCAGTATTCACAAAAGAGAAGGATGTTGTGGGTGATAAATGTAGAAAGGAGGATGTCTAAAATTTAACATTCCAGGACATGTTGAAATAAAAAAGAACGAGGCATTGGAGGTCTTGAAAAACGTTAAGGTGGACAAGCCCCAGGGCCAGATGGCCGGAGAGGGTCTATCTCAGAATACGAAGAGAGGTGAGGGGAGAAATTGCTGAGGCCTTGGCCAAAATCGTTGTATCCACTTTAGCCGCAGGCGAGGTACTAGAGGATTGGAGAGTAGCTAACATTGTTCCTCTGTTTAACAAGGGCAGAAGAGAGAATCTGAGAAATTACAGACTTGTGAGCCTTGCATCATGTTGGGGAAATTATTGGAGAAGATTCTTAGGGACAGGACGGACTCACATCTGGAAGAGAATAGGCTCATTAGCGACAGGCAGCATGGTTTCGTGAAGGGAAAGTTGTGCCTCACAAACTTGATTGAGTTCTTTGAAGAAATGACAAACAAAATTGACCAGAGCAGGGCATTGGATGTTGTATACATAGACTTTAGTAAAGCCTTTGATAAGGTTCCTCATGGTAGGCTGATACAGAAAGTGAAGTGATATGGTATCCAAGTTGAGCTGGTAAGATGGATACAAAATTGGCATTGGGCGTAGAAAGCAACGAGTAGCAATGGAAGGTTACTTTTCTAACTGGAGGTTTGTGACAAGCAGTGTTCACAAGGATCAATGCTGGGGCCTCTGTTGTTTGTAATATACATAAATGATTTGAAGGAAAATGTAGGTGGTCTTTATGTAATAAACTTTCAGATGATGCAAAAATTGGGAGAGTAGTGGATAGTGAGGAAGATTGTCAGAGGATACAACAGGATATAAATCGGCTGGAGACCTGGGGCAAAAGATGGCAGATGGAATTTAACTGGACAAATGTGAGGTGATGCAATTTGAAAGGTCTACTACAAAAGGAAAATGTACAGTATATGGTAGAGCCCTTAAAAATATTAGCATAGAGAGGGATCTAGTGAGCAGATCCACAGTTCCCTTAAGGTAGCAACTCAAGTAGACAAGGTGTTCAAGAAGGCATATGGCGTGCTGGCCTTCTTCAGTCGAGCATTGAATATAGGAACTGGAAAATGATGTTGCAGTTATATAAGACTTTGGTTAGGCTGCGTTTGGAGTATTATGTAAAATTCTGGTTACCACACTGCCGGAAGGATGTTGAATGCATTGGAAAGTGTGCAGAAGAGATTTACCAGGATGTTGCCTGGTTTGGAGGTTATGAACTATGAAGAAAGGTTGAATAAACTTGGATTGTTTTGGATTTGGAGCAACAGAGGATTGGGGGGTGGGGGGGGGGGGGTGGGGGGGTTGGGGGTACTGATAGAGGTATACAAGATTATGTCAGGTTTGGATAGAGTGAATAGTCAGAGTCTTTTTCCCAGGCTTGAAGAGTCAATTACCCGGGAGCATAGGTTTAGAGTGAGTGAAAGAAAGTTTAAAAGAGATGTAAGGGGCAAGTTTTTCACACAGAGGGTGATGAATGCCTGGAATGCGCTGTGGAGGAGGTGATGGGAACAATTCTCTCCCTCGGATGCCAGGTCCGATTTTGGGGCATCACCCCACTGTACCCATTTCGGCTATTCATGGTTCAGATATAAACGGAGAACTTCCTCCCATTGGCATGACTGGCCATAATTATTTCTTTTTAGGATCTGTCACTTGAGTATAGGTAAGGAATCGGGATAGGGGTCCGGTTTTCACTAAATTCCCTCACTTAGATTTTACTCAAATTCCCTTGACTATCCTAGTTCTAGCTATACAGTTTATCCACCTCCTGGTGCAGACACCAGATTTATGGTCTAATTTACAGATCGAATCTGTATTAGTCCTTCACTCACTGGCCGTCACATGGGGCAACCTGCTCTCTTAATTCAGGCTCAGACAGAGTGTTGGAGAATACCAGGTTGAAGGTTCAACTTCAGAGTAACATATCACTTCTTATCAAAGTCCTATCTGGGGTGCCAAATATTGTATCTGTTAATTCTCAGATATTTTCAAACAGTTTGCTTACTCCAAGGTTTTACCCCAGTGCCCTTATTTGCAAGATGGACAATGGACAAACACAAGTAATGTTCAATAAATTTGATAGTAATAACGCTAAATTACCCACATAAAACAAGAAGATAACCCAGGTTCAAGTATACTACTCGCAAAGATGGTTTAGTTAAACTGAAGGCTCGATTCTGAGTCCCACTGGTCTGTTGTCATGACAGTGAGTCTCGATATCAGCTTCTTCCTTCCATCCTTCTCTGGTCAGTCTTCCGGATGGTTAAGATCACCTCCCTTGTCGAGTCTTTACTGCTGGTGAATCTGAGATGTGTACTTTTATCCCCTTGCCTGCTTGCCTTTCCGGAAACTTCTCTGGCTTCCGGCCAATGAGGTGCCAGGAGGGGGGTTCCAATACCCAGTCAGTTTCTTGATGTCTGCCTGACAGGACACCAGTGTTCACCCCCAGGTGTCCATCTCCATGCTGTTGCCTGTTGTCAGGAACTCTCAATAACAGAAAGTCTGGCCCAATCTAAGCTTCTAACAATAGGCCGGTGCACTTCAATGGGGTGCGATGATCTCCTGCTGGATTTCAGTAGAGTGCAACGACCTTTGATAGATGATTGAAGGGCCAGGCCCAGACACGTTTGTGTATTTGTACAATTGGCCTGCCTTAATTGAGTTTGATTTTAATATGCCCAATTGTTTAATTTAGGGTATCCAATTTAATCAGTCTTAAAATTAGGCCCTGATTATTTTACCACAATATTAAAACACTTTGGCAAATATTTTTGAATGAAAACCATCTTAAAACATCACGAGAGGGACAGAAACTGTTTCCCACCAGGGAGTTACAGAGAAAGCTATCCAGATACAGCCAAAGTTTCTGCTGTAAGTAACTGGGCAGGTTGAAAATGATACATCTGCAGACCCAGACAAAGAAGAAACATTCTCTCTTCTCTGAATCCTGTTCCATCTACTAAACCTACCTGTGGAAGAAACCTCCAGCCATTTAACTGTGGGAGGCATTGTAACTACAGAGACAATCCTACAACCTCAAAACCTTCACTTCAGACAATGCAACATATCAAATTCAAAACCAGGCCTGCACCGACCAACAGAGGTAGAACTTGATTCACCTTTATAAATATGGTTTTTACCTTAATTTGTGTCTAATCTTTGTGTGTTCGTGTGTGTGTGTGTGTGTGTGTTAAAAACTATCTTTTCGTAAGTAATCTCCAGAACAATATTGTGAAAAACCAACCTTTTCTTTTTAAGGAAAAAGGCTTTGCTGATGGGTTATTTTAAATTGAATTACTCACTCCAGGTATAAATTCAAATACAAATACATTGTTCACAGACATGACTTTGGTGAAACACCTTAAAAGCATCTGTGACAGTAGGTTGTAAATCAACTCATGTTTCAAGGAAATATATTTGCATAGTTTATCATGACAATGTTAACCATAAAAATAGAAAATACATGTCCTGTTTCACTTGACAAACTCTTTCCATGGAATTGGGCAACACAGTGGCAATTGGTCAGCACTATTGCCTCACAGTTCTAGGGAGGTGAGTTCGATTCCTGGCTCGGGTCACTGTCTGTGTGAAGTTTGCACATTCTCCTCGTGTCTGCGTGGATTTCCTCCGAATGTTCCAGTTTCCTCCTACAGTCCAAAGATGTGCAGGTTAGGTTGATTTGCCATGCTAAATTTCCCCATAATTCCCCAGATGTGTAGGTTAGAGGGATCCGCGGGATTGTGGGGATAGGGCCTGGGATGGGGTTGTTGTTAGTACAGACTCGATGGGCTGAATGGCCTCCTTCTGCTCTGTACAATTTCTATGATTTCTATGAAATGTAAATATTCAGAAAATAAATGTATCTATAAAACATAAGGTAATACAGTTATAATGAGCAATTATTTTTGAAAATGTATTCCTCTGGATTTATAATTACGCCTGTTTCAAACAATAATGCAGCCAAGGTATTTACAGGGAGTTAGGGAGACTGCGGAAAGAAGCTGCAGCAGACACTAGTGCTGGAAACATGGGTTTCCCAGAGGTATTGATGAGCTTTCTGGCTGCACCCTGCATCACCAGGCCACGGCCAAGGAGTAGGGAGAAGGGATGGAGTGCCCAGGAGATTGAGAGAAGGGATTGGGAGTACCAGTAGTTTGTGGGATAGGGGGAACATGGATAGATTATTGGCCAGATTGATTTGGGGGAGGGGAACACAGAGAAATTGGCCAAGGACTGGAGTGGGATGATGTAGACAGAGGGGTCTAATCACGGAGGTTCTAAATGTCAGGGAGGGGCTTGCAATCAGGGAGAGAGAAACAAGGTTACATGGAGGGCTGAGGAGAATACTTCTGCTCCTGATAGCTCAAAAGCAGTTACTTCACTGTCAGAGACACTCATTCTCGCCTGTCTTAATTCTGCTACCCTGGGAAACTTTGCCCGTAGCATGGAGATGGGAGTGGGGTGCGATGGTGCTGAAAAGATGGACACTAAGGCGTTTCATTGCTGTTGCTCGATATCAGTTCCATTTTCCTGAACAAATAACCTCATTCCCCACAGCTGCTGAATAGGTTATACAAGCGGGTTTGCTGCTGTCACACAGTTGGGTGATCTAATCACATCCATAGAAACATGTCTTACCTAATTAGACTCTGTGTAATTTCAGCTGACATACTACTGTCAGCTCTGCCTCTGTGGGTTTTAAAATATTGCTAACCTTTGTGAATCTCCAGCAATGTCAGCACTAGTAAACACCTCAAACTTACAAATTCACTGCTGGGCAGCACATTGAAATTTCTGAACATCAAAAATAGTGCAGCAATAAACTGAATTACAACATATATGTAAAAATTGCTTCTAAATTAAAGAACTGGCCAATAATTATGCAATTTCTCATTTCCCTGAGTATTATCATTAATACTTACTTGTCCCCTGTCCTTCAGCAGGAAGGTTATTTGCTACTGCGAAGTATCTCGTCACTATTTTAGTTATAAGCCTAAATATTACTGTTGGCAATACTAGCAGATAAAAGCATAGATCTGTCAAATGTTATACCTTCATTGGTAATTTATATGTTAACTCATTCAAGCAGAAGACAGCAAAATGTCATATACATGGTCATTTGCTTGCAGCATGCATTTTCTAGAAAGTATATTTGATAATATACATTATCGAATATACATTCTACAATGGTTTTGTGAAGGGGAGGTTGTGTCTCACAAACTTGATCGAGTTTTTCGAGGAAGTGCTGAAGATGATTGATGAGGGAAGGGCAGTGGATGTTGTCTACATGGACTTCAGTAAGGCCTTTGACAAAGTCACTCATGGCAGACTGGTAAAGAAGGTGAAATCGCATGGAATCAGAGGTGAGCTGGCAAGGTGGATACAAAACTGGCTCGGTCAAAGAAGGCAAAGGGTGGCAGTGGAAGGGTGTGTTTCTGAATGGAGGGCTGTGACAAGTGGTGTTCCTCAGGGGTCAGTGCTGGGACCTTTGCTGTTTGTAATATATGTAAATGATTTGGAGGAAAATGTAACTGGATTGATTAATAAGTTTGCGGATGACACAAAGATTGTTGGATTTGAGGATAGCAATGAGGACCATCAGAGGATACAGCAGGATATAGATCGGTTGGAGACTTGGGCAGAGGGATGGCAGATGGAGTTTAATCCGGACAGATGTGAGGTAATGCATTTTGGAAGGTCTAATAGAGATAGGAAATATACAGTAAATGGCAGAACCCTCAGCAGTACTGATAGGCAAAGGGATCTGGGTGTACAGGTACGCAGGTCACTGAAAGTGGCAATATAGGTGGAGAAGGTAGTCAAGAAGGCATACGGCATGCTTGCCTTCATTGGCCAGGCTTTTGAGTTTAAAAATTGGCAAGCCATGTTGCAGCTTTATAGAAACTTAATGAGGCTGCACTTGGAATATAGTGTTCAATTCTGGTTGCCGCACTATCAGAAGGATGTGGAGGCTTTGGAGAGGGTACAGAAAAGATTTACCAGGATGTTGCCTGGTATGGAAAGCATCAGCTATGAGGAGAGGATGGGAAAACTTGGTTTGTTTTCACTGAAGCGACAGAGATTGAAGGAAGACTTGATAGAAGTCTGCAAGATAATGAAAGGCATGGACAGAATGGATAATCAGAAGCTTTTTGGCAGGGTTGAAGAGTCAATTACTAGGGGGCATAATTTTAAGGTGCGAGGGGCAAGTGTTAAAAGAGATGTATGAGGCAGATTTTTTACACGGAGATTGGTGGGTGTCTCGACCTCGTTGCCAGGCGAGGTAGTGGAAGTGGATACAGTAATTACTTTTAAGGGGCATCTTGACAAGTACATGACTGAGATGGGAATAGAGGGATATGGTCCCCGGAAGCACAGGGGGGTTTTAGATAAGTCAGGCAGCATGGTCGGTGCAGGCTTGGAGGGCCGAAGGGCCTGTTCCTGTGCTGTAAGTTTCTTTGTTCTTTGTTCCTTAATAGCACCTTCCGTTGTATACGCTGAGCAATTATACCTATCAAAATTATTAACCCTCACCATTGACTGTGGGTGCAAGTAGTTTGTTTGTCTGTAAATAATGTATCTCAAAAACTAATAGGGATGGCGTTGGTCTGAACCGTGCTGGGACCAGAGTCCTGGCTAATCGTGTAAAGAGGACTGTAGATAGGGCTTTAAACTAATTGGGGGGGGGAGGGTGCAAGGGTAGGTGACATTACGGGGTCTAAAGTTAAGGAGACGGTACAGGTAAGGGAAGAGGCCAAGGATGTCCCAATAATAAAGGGGGTGGGGGCGTGAGTATGGTTGGTGGCGTTCTGGCAAATAGGGTCCAGGTGAAGGCTGGGATGAAGGCACTTTATCTGAATGCACGAAGCATTCGGAATAAAATGGATGAGCTGGTGGCGCAGATCAGCACAAATGGATATGATCTGGTGGCCATTACAGAGACGTGGCTGCAAGGTGACAGGGACTGGGAGCTGAATGTCCAGGGGTATCAAGCGTTCAGGAAGGATAGGCGAGAGGAAAAAGGGGGAGGTGTAGCTCTGCTGATTAAGGATAGCATCAGGGTGGTAGCAAGGGATGATATAGGAACCAAAGAGCAGAACATGGAATCGTTGTGGGTGGAGATTAGGAACAGCAAAGGGAGGAAGACGCTGGTGGGTGTCGTCCATAGGCCCCCAAATAATGATCTGGAGGTGGGGCGGGCTGTTAACGCGCAAATAAGTGCAGCGTGCAGGAATGGAACGGTGATAATTATGGGGGATTTCAATCTATATATTGATTGGCTGACCCATGTTGGACGCGGTGGGCTCGAGGAGGAGTTCTTGGAATGCTGCCGGGATAGTTTCCTTGAACAGTGTGTGTTGGAGCTGACGAGGGAGCGAGCTATCTTGGATCTGGTGTTATGTAATGAGGTGGGTAGAATTAGGGACCTTGTGGTGAAGGATCCTCTTGGGGAGAGTGATCATTGTATGGTGGAGTTTCTGGTGCAGATGGAGGAGGAGAAAGTGGGTTCCCGGACGCGCGTCCTTTGTTTGAACAGAGGGGAGTACGGTAGGATGAGAGAAGAATTGGCGAATGTTGACTGGGGGAGCACGTTGGAAGGTAGGTCTGCTGAGGAGCAGTGGAGGATCTTTAAGGAGATCTTTCTTGGTGCTCAGCAGAAATTTATTCCGATGGTTAAAAAGGACCGTAGGAGGAGAGGTAATAAGCCGTGGATAACAAAGGAGGTGAAGGAAAGTGTTAAATTAAAAGCGGAGGTGTTTGGAGTAGCTAAGAGTAGTGGGCGAGAAGAGGATTGGGAGAGATTTAAATGTCAACAAAGATTGACAAGGAAGTTGATGAAGAAGGGTAGGAGAAACTATGAAGCTGGGCTAGCGCTTAATATAAAAAAGGATAGCAAGAGTTTTTATAAATATATAAAAAGGAAGAGGCTGGCTAGGGTGAACGTTGGACCCTTAGAGGATGAGAGGGGGGACTTAGTGGTGGGGGATGAGGAAATGGCTGAGGCCTTGAATAACTTTTTTGTTTCTGTCTTCACGGAGGAGGACGTGAATAATTTGCCAGGTGTTAGAGATGGAAAGGTGGTAGGACTGGAGGGTCTCAATGACATTATTGTTACTAGAGAGACGGTGCTTGACAGACTGGTGGGACTGATTGTGGACAAGTCCCCAGGGCCGGATGGAATGCATCCGAAGGTTCTGAAAGAAATGGCGGAGGTGATAGTGGATGCCTTGGTGGTTATTTTCCAAACGTCGCTGGATTCCGGGGAAGTGCCGGGAGATTGGAAAACGGCTAATGTTATGCCGTTGTTTAAGAAGGGTGCCAGGCAAAAGGCGGGGAATTATAGGCCGGTTAGTTTAACGTCTGTTGTCGGTAAAATGTTAGAATCCGTCATCAAGGAGGAAATAGTGAGGCATCTTGAGGGGAATTGCTTGATAGAGCAGACGCAGCATGGTTTCGTTAAGGGGAAGTCGTGTCTGACAAATTTACTGGAGTTCTATGAGGATGTGTCTAGGGCGGTGGATAGAGGAGAACTGGTGGATGTGGTCTTTCTTGATTTTCAGAAGGCGTTTGACAAGGTACCTCACAAGAGGTTATTGCAGAAGGTAAGGGGGCATGGAGTTGGGGGTAGGGTGTTAGCGTGGATAGAGGATTGGTTGTCAAATAGGAGGCAGAGAGTGGGGGTTAATGGGTGCTATTCGGATTGGCAGTTGGTGACTAGTGGAGTGCCCCAGGGGTCGGTGCTGGGGCCTCAGCTATTTACCACTTATATAGATGATCTGGAGGAGGGAACCGAGTGAATGGTGTCGAAATTTGCTGATGACACCAAGATTGGTGGAACGGCAAATTGCGCGGAGGGTGTGGAGAGTCTGCAGAAGGATCTAGATAGGCTGGGCGAATGGGCCAGGAAATGGCAAATGGAATTTAATGTTGGCAAGTGCAAGTCCACTTTGGTAGAAATAATGGTAGGAAGGATTATTACTTACGTGGCAAAAAACTGCAGCAGGCGACGGTGCAAAGGAACCTCGGGGTCCTTGTGCATGAGTCGCAAAAACCCAGCCTGCAGGTGCAGCAGGTGGTCAGGAAGGCTAATGGGATGCTGGCCTTCATAGCAAGGGGGATTGAATATAAAAGTAGGGAGGTCTTGCTGCAGCTGTATAGGGCATTGGTGAGGCCGCAGCTGGAGTACTGTGTGCAGTTTTGGGCGCCGCACTTACGCAAGGATATTTTGGCCTTGGAGGGAGTGCAGAGGAGGTTTACTAGGCTGATACCAGAGTTGAGGGGGTTGAGCTATGAGGAGAGGCTGAATAAACTAGGCTTGTACTCGTTAGAGTTTAGAAGAATGAGGGGAGACCTCATTGAGACATATAAGATGATGAATGGGATGGATAGGATAGAGGTGGAGAGACTCTTCCCGCTCAGAAAGGACAGTAGGACTAGGGGGCACAGCCTCAAGATAAAGGGGGGGCGGTTTAGAACGGAGTTGAGGAGGAACTTCTTCACTCAAAGGGTGGTGAATCTCTGGAATTCTCTGCCCGTTGAAGTGGTGGAGGCTGCGTCGCTAAATATTTTTAAGACGCGGGTTGATGGGTTTTTGATAAGCGAGGGGATTAAGGGTTATGGGGAGAGGGCGGGAATGTGGAACTGAGCCACGACAGATCAGCTCGAAGGGCTAGATGGCCTACTCCTGCTCCTATTTCTTATGTTCTTATGTAACAAAACTCGGTACATGGCTGGGATATGGCCCAAGGAAGAACTGACTCATTTTTAGAACATTGAACATAGAACAGTACATCACAGTACAGGCCCTTTGGCCCTCAATGTTGTGCCAAGCTATGTCCAAACCCATGATCAAGCTATCCCACTCCCTATCATTCTGGTGTGCTCCATATGCCTATCCAATAACCGCTTGAAAGTTCCTAAAGTGTCCAATTCCACTCTCACAGCAGGCAGTGTATTCCACACCCCAACCACTCTCTGAGTGAAGAATCTACCTCGGACATCCCTCCTATATCTACCTCCAGGAACCTTATAGTTATTGCAGAAGATGTGGATCTGAATCTAGACCCTGAAAATGTTTGAAGATCCCATAACATTGAAAGATAAAGTGGTGGTTTTGTTTAGATTATTGTGGGTTGTTTTAGTTAGAATGATGTTGGTTGTTTTAGAATGTTGGTGATTTGCCACACCTACTGTGCTGGAATTTGTCAAAACTGGTGAAATATGAGCAGAGTTTTCATAACAAGTTGTTGGATGTGGGTTGGCCTGAAATCCCCACAGTAAGGTGAAAGCTCTTAATAAAAGGATTTATGTTTTGTGCTTTATAGGTATGGAGCATCAAACAGGCAGACACGAGACTCAAAGAGTTAACACAGTGTGATGGAGATATGGCTTGTTATACTTGCATTCATATAATACAAAGCTCAACACTAAAAACCATCTGATGTACAGTGTAGATAATACATGGCAGCCTGTGTTTCACAAAGATACCACTACATTTGGGGTGAACAATAGCAGGAAATGTAGTAGGAATCCATTCTCCCCTGCCACATCAAGGGTTTTCCTCTAGAAGAGATCAAAAATGTTGATGATTCTGTCTATATATGAGTAAATGATAGGCTAATGATGGCAGTACATAGAATCCCAATAGTGAAGAAGGGGGTTATTTGGCCCATCCAGTCTGCACCAACTCTTGGAAAGGGCATCCCACTCCGGCCCGCATAACACGCATATTTGCCATAGCTAATCCACCCAACCTACACATCTTTAGACACTAACGGGCAACTTAGCAGGCCCAATCCACCTAACTTGCAGATCTTTGGATAATAAGGAGCAACTTAAGCATGATCAAGCTACCAAACCTGCACATATTTGGACTGTGGGAGGAAACTGGAGCTTCCTGGAGGCATGGGGAGAATGTGCAAACTCCACACAGTCACCCAAGGCCAGAATTGAACTTGGGTCCCTGGCACTGTGAGGCAACAGTGCTAACCATTCCCCAGCCTATTTCCTATCACATAAATTTCAGCAACACTCTGCCTACCAGCATTGACATCCAGACCTGCTCAGGTAATGTGGTGCAGGAGGAGTGGGGACAGAGAGGTGGAGTTGATTATAACTTAAAGGATCGCATTCTGATAGTTGGTGACTTAGCAACAAATGGCACCTGATAGAACGGGATGACTTCACAAATTTTAAAATGAGCCCTTTGAACCTTCAGCTGCAACAGTAAATCTGCAAACATCGTGATTGTGACCTCCTGGTGCCACATATGTTTTCCTCTTCATCTACCTGATGTAGGTTACCCACTAGCAGCTGACCAACACCATGTAAATGTGCCCCACCATGGGAGATCTCCCACTGTCAAGCTGAAGATAATTACAAAGATAATGCTCTTTAACCAATAGGATTCCAACCAGATCAAAAATCATGGAATCATCAATTAACTTAATAATTGAAGCAAATACCAAAAGCAATTTGAAATGCATTTTGGAAATCACTGATTCTATGTAGGCTGACATAAAAATCTTCGAAAGCACATGATATTTCTTCATGGTATTGAAGAAGAATTGAACCTGTAGTGCTTAGGTGAAATTATAAGGTCTTGGTGGATCATTTTTCTTTTGTAAAAGATGATACAAATGCTAATGAAAGGTCATAACATGAAACATGAGCCATGCTTCCTCTTTCACAGATGCTACGAGACCTGCTCAGAACCACAGAGAATCACAGAATTGTTATGGTGCAGAAGGAGGCCATTTGGCCCATCACATCTGCACCAGCTCTCCAAAAGAGGAATATGACCCAGTGCTGCCCTTTTCCCTGTGACCCTGCATATTGTTTCTGTTCAAATAAACATCTAAAGCTGAGTCTTTCAAGCAAATAATGAGTGGAATTTTATAGCGTTGCTTGGGCAAGACCAGAAATTCTCATCCGAGTTCAATGGAGATTTCCGTGGTTGGAACCTCACCCCACGCTGATTCCGTGGCGGGCGAGTGGTAGAGTTCCGGCCTATGTTTTTATTTCAGATTTCCAGCATCTGAAAAATTGAACATTTGGATTAATGAATGATACCAGTCCTATTGTGTGAAACTGTACATAATTTCAAAGGTTGTAAAATCTGAACAGTGATTCAAAGTAGGAAATAATATGTGGAAGGGTGCACTGTGGTGCAGAATAGGTAAAATTGCTGCAGTTCAATGGCCATTATAGACAGCTGGAATCCTTTAAGCTTTTAGTTTCCATAGCAACAGAAAAACCAAGGTTAGAAACTAAATTGCAAAAGAGCAGAGTCAGTGTGAGGAATCTTGTATAACAACGTGTGTAAACAGTGACATTGATGTTATCTGGTGATCTATCCAACTGTGCTATGTTAACTTGGAAAAACAATTTGATTGTTGATCTATAAGAGTCTATTAATGCTATTTTAATTACATACATTCACGTACTCTGGATTTGCTTTTAATATCTCGTTATTTAACTTCATATTCTTGGTGACCCAACATGACAGCTATTGATTAGTCAGAGTTGATACCAGGCTAACTCTGCGTCCAATTCAGGGGCGTTTTCTGGAACAATGTCACGTATTAATGAAAAGAAAACAAAGAGTAAA
Source organism: Carcharhinus amblyrhynchos (assembly GCF_965287045.1). NCBI lineage: Eukaryota > Metazoa > Chordata > Chondrichthyes > Carcharhiniformes > Carcharhinidae > Carcharhinus > Carcharhinus amblyrhynchos. The sequence continues at coordinate 144,250,816 of NC_137324.1, forward strand.
GTAGAAGGGTGTGGCAAAAACCAAATACCGATGAAGAATCCCGTAAAGCTGGCATTGAGGAGATCCTGTTCATTTTAATCGCAGAACCACAATGGTATCTTGTAGCTCTATCTTCCAAGCCAGCAGCTAACCAGACTAATAGCTGAGGCAGGCTGCAGACTGGAGCTGGGGAAGGCTGAAGGCTTTCTTGAAGGGTGCAGAGGGAGAAGTCTTTCTTCTCCCGGCCAACAGTGAAGGCTGAGTGTCAATTAATTTCCCTCCAATTCCCTGCTGAGTTTCCCAACCCCTGAAAAATCCATGGCAATGCCTGTTAGCTTCAAATCGGACTCAATTTCAGTAGAGGAGCCCAATTTAAATATATTAATAAACATCCTGCCTCTCTACCCTTGAATAGGATAAGCAACAATGGCCATAAAAATGACAGTGGCTGTACTGTCTCTTGCATTTCACTTTTAACTCCCACTTCTCGTGGAAGATTTAGTGTTGAAGCCATTTTTGCTGAAGATTTTTGGCATCTATGAGGTAATGAGGTGGACAAAATAGAGTATTAAACTGGAACATTGCTTTCACCCCTATTTAGTGAAAGACACCATCTTGGTAATTACTGGGAACTAAATCCAGTAATGGGACCCAGAGACTTATCAAACAGCTAATTGTCACTTAAAATGCCTGCTAACACTTGTTTAATACGTTGCATGGCATTTAGGTGTCCGGCATTTTGACTAACACCCTCTCTTCACAGTCACCAGTTGTTTGGGAGTAAACACGGCATTAAGACTGGTTTTGAGCGCTACTTGACGGGATACTCAACACTCACCATTTCATACTCATTGCTGCAGGAGCTAGGAAGAGCATTTCTGAAACTATCAGCAACACTTCTGGAAAACCTTGTCAAGACTTCACTACCAATTCACAATCATTCCAGGAATTTTCTGAATTACAGTACTGAAGTACTGTGCTTTCCCATTCTGGAGATAGGGAGTGCTTGGTCTGGGCATTTTGCTAGGTGTTCTAGGAAGAGACATGGTGCCAACAGTTGCCTGATCTTGGTTGTTGCCGTTGGAGAAACATGAGATAAGGATATCAGTATAAAGCTTTGTGAATGTAACTCCGCCAAAACTGAGTTCCGTTAGACATGAGACCAACAAAGATGAAGGTTTATAGCTTCTCTCTCTCTGTAAGTGATCTGGGAATGGTCTGATAGGATACAGCAAATATAGCCAACAATATGATAATACCAGTCTACTGGGGAGGACACCTCAGTAGGAATTCAGATCCAGGATAATCCTACTGAAAGCAATGCGGGAAAAATTTCTTCAGAAGATATATGAAGGCCACATTGGAATTGAAAAGTCTTAGCTAAGAGCCAGATCAGTTGTGTACCGGATAGCATCTACAACACATTAATAAAGCTTTTTCTGCATGCAGTCTATGATAGCAGAAAGAGGAGCTGATAGCTATTGAAGTATCATCCAGACCCCAGCATAATGTTGGAGATTATTTATTCACACACAATCCAAAATGGTTTCTCGTGGTTGTAGCCTACTACTCAAAGTTCTTTTTCACTTGAAAGGTGAAAAATCTGAGAGCTACAACCATCAACAGGGTGAGTTCTGTTCACTGAGTAAAGATTCCTGAAAGAATTACTTACAACAATGGAACCCAATTCACCTTCAGCAAGGTTAAGTGATTCACTGAACAATATGGGTTCAACATCATTACTCATACATTACCCAAGGAGGCACGGATTATGGAAAGACATGGCAGATGGTAAAGAGAATCTTCACAAAATGCCGAAAGTCCAGGGAAGACATAAAGCTTGTTACATTATCACCCTAAATTTACATCTCTTAAAACTGACATGAAATCACTGCAGAAATGAAGAAAGGCAAATCTGCCAGTAAGGTGTTCCTTCCAAGTGACCAAGAGGAAGTAAGCTAACAATTCACTGCTGCACAACGTGAAGGAGATTAACACTTCAACAAAGAAGTCAATCCCTGCCTGAGTTGAAAGCACAAACTATACTTGTACAGGATCCAATCTGGAAAACCTGGAACCCAGCAAGTGTTCTTGGTAAAACTGAGACTAAACTAGTAAGTGAGGGAGAAGGAACATAATCCATATTCAACATATATGTGAGCTGAAAAACTATAAAAGATTATCACTATGTCAGTAATGTCTCCAGCCTGGGAGACAACGTAAACTGCATCATTAACAATGTCTGCAACATTAATAACATTGCCATTTGTAACATCTTCTCCAACATCAGGAGCAACATGCTATGTACCGTGGGGAGGCAATGGCCTAGTGGTATTATCACTAAATCATTAATTCAGAAACTCAGCTAATGTTCTGGGGTCACAGGTTTGAATCCTGACACAGCTGATACTGGAATTTGGATTCAATAAAAAAAATCTGGAATTAAGAATCTACTGATGACCATAAACCATTCTCGATTGTCGGAAAAACCCATCTGGTTCATTAATATCCTTTAGGGAAGGAAATCTGCTGCCCTAACCTGATCTGGCCTACCTGTGACTGCAAAGCTACGACAAAGTTGTTGACTCTCAATAGTCCTTTGAAATGTTATACTGTGTCCCTATTCTGCTAACCATCTGGTTCCCTTTTCAAAATCCCTACAGTGCAGAAGGAGGCCTATCAGCCCATTGAGCCTGCACCAACAACAATCCCACCCAGACCCTATCCCCATAACCTCACATATTTACCCTACTAATCCTCCGACATAAAGGGACAATTTACCATGGCTAATCAACCTAACTTGCACATCTTTGTACTATGAGATGAAACCTAAGCACTTGGAGGAAACCCATGCAGACACGGAGAGAACATGCAGACTCCACACATACAGTCACCCAAGGCCAGAATTGAACGTGGGTGAATTTGTGGGCCCATGCTCCTCCCTGCCCTCATACAAAATTCAAATTCGAAAATGAAGCCAGGACATGGGGGTGCTCAACATCACTGCCACTAGTTTTGATTGCTGCCTCAATTCTAATAGAGAAAGAAAGGAGAGAGTGCAGAATGTAATGTTACCGTCATAGCTGGGGTGCAGAGAAAGATCAATTTAGTGCAAGGTAGGTCCATTCAAAAGTCTGATGGCAGCAGGGAAGAAGTTGTTCTCAAGTCAGTTGGTAACGTGCCATCATAGATTGATAGATTCATAGAATCCTACAGTGCAGAAGGAGGCTATACGGCCCATCAAGTCTGCACCCACCACAATCTCGCCCAGATCCTATCTCCATAAACCTATGCATTTATCTGAGCTAGTCCTTTTGACACTAAGGAGCAATTTAGCATGGCCACCTAATCCGCACATCTTTGGACTGTGGGAGGAAACCGAAGCACCCAGAGGAAACCCACGCAGACATGGGGAAAATGAGTAAACTTCACACAGACAGTGACACAAGCCAGGAATCGAACCCGGGCCCCTGGCGCCGCCTCAGAATTTTGTATCTTTTTCCCAACGGAGGAAGGTGAAAGAGAATATGTGTGGGGTCTGAGGGGTCCTTAATTATGCTGGCTGCTTTTCCGAGGCAACAGGAAGGTGCTAGATCAATTGGAAATTTCAAACCTGAGACGATAACTTTATTTAACAACTACATTTAGTAGACAGAGTCAATGGATGGGAGGCTACATTCTGAAGGGCTACATTCACGGCCTTTTGTAATTTTTGTGGTTTTGGGCAGAACAGGAACCATATCAATCTGTGGTACAACCCAAAATAATGCTTTCTATGGTGCTTGTAAAAATGAGTGAGAGTTGTAGCTGACATGCCAAATTTCCTTAGTCTTCTGAGAAAGTAGAGGAGTTGGTGAGCTTTCTTAACAAAAGTGTCTGCTTGGGGGTCTAAAACACGTTGTTGGTGATCTGGACACCTAAAAACTTGAAGCTCTCGACCATTTCTACTCGCACAGGGGCATGTTCTCCTCTACGCTTCCTGAAGTCAATGACAATCTCCTTGGTTCCATTGACATTGAGGGAGGGATTATTGTTGTTGTACCAGTTCGCCAGATTCCCTATCTCACTCCTGTACTGTCTCATTATTGTTTGAGATCTGACCCCCTATGGTGGTGTCATCACCAAACTTGAAAATCGAGTTTTAGGGGAATTTGGTCACACTGTAATTGGTGTATAAGGAGTATAGTAGGGAGCTGAAGACACAGCCTTGTGGGGCACCGGTGTTGAGGATGATTGTGGAGGAGGTGTTGTTGCCTACCCTTACTGATTGTGGTCTGTAAGTTAGAAAGTTCAGGATCCATTCACAGAGGGAGGAGCCGAGGCCCAGGCCAGGGAGTTTGGATACGCGTTTCATAGGAATAATGGCGTTGAAGTCTGAGCTGTACTCAATGAATACGAGTCTGACATAGGCATCTTTGCTATCCAGCTGTTCCAGGGAGATGGCGTCCACTATGGACCTGTTGTAGTGGTAGGTGAACTGTAGTGGATCCTGGGATTTCTGGGAGGCTGGAATTGATTCATGCCATGATTAACCTTTAAAGAACTTCATAATGATGGATATCAGAGCCATCGGACGATGGTCTTTGAGGCTCACTGCATGGCTTTTCTTTGGTACTGGGATGATGGTCGTCTTCTTGAAACAGATGTTGTAAAGAGAGGTTGAAGGTGTCTGCAAATACCCACGCCAGCTGATTCAGGCAGAATACGAGTGCTCATCCGGATACCCCATCCGGGCCAGTCATTTTCCGTGAATTGACCTTGAAGAAGGCTGCTGACATCTGCAATGGTGACCTCAGATATAAGTTCATCTGAGATTTCTGGGGTGGAGGACATGCTCTCACTGACCTCTTGCTCAAGTGATCAACCTGTTGTAAAACAATCTCTATTCAGCAACCTCATTTAAGAAAGCTAATTCTTTAATTGTCTCTTGAAACTATCAAATGTCAACTTAACCTCTCCCTGAGATAATGACTTTTTGAGTTTTTTTTTGAAACTCAGCCAACCATTCATAATAGGCTCAGATATAATAACAGCCCTTGGGAAATGTCAACAAAGATGTTTACTGAAACAGCAGCAAGAGCTGCCTAATGTTCTTTTTTCTAAACTACAGCACATAGCCTATCAATCAAAGTAGCCCACACTCACAGCCTCAGCCTGTAAAGAGGCCTTTTAGGTCCTTCAAGAGCATTTACATGTACTCCATCAATTTGTGACTCATATACTACACCTTTGGCATGATGAAAATAGGATCTGTTTTAACTCAGAACTAATTTCAAGTGCTCAATTGAGTTTAGGTTTCATGCCTGTGAGATTCATATTCCACCCTTTCACCCTGTTGGCAAAAGTAGGACCTGTTAGAAATGGGGACACTATGTTTGCCTTCAGATCTCATCCACCATTTGAAACACCATGGATAGGTCCAACTCCATGAAAGTACAACCTTAAGCTTCTTTGTTTCCCAGTAGTGTAACCAGGACTTAATGTAGCTGCAGCAAAAATTCCTTCCCTTTTCTAGTTCTCAAGATATGTAGGGACATCCATTGCTTGCTGAAGTCTAGGTCAAAGATGTCCAAGTTAGGCGACTCTGATCTCTGCAAGAAAGCCAGATATGATCTAAGGAGATCCATCAAAGATGACAAAATCAGTACCGGACCAAGTTAGAGTCCCAGGCTAGCCACACTGACCCCTGCCAACTATGGCAAGGTCTGCAAGACATAACAGGCTACAAGACGAAGGTTTGTAATATGGCTATTCCCTCAGATGTCACAAAATGGCTTGGAGAGATAGTGGAACTGTGTTTAGATGATTAGACTTAGTTTTATTCTTCTTGGAATATTTCAACTTTGACAATATCACAAGCGCACATCCCAAGTCTCCCTTTCCCATGGCACCAGCATACTAATGTTGTCTCTCACTATCTCCCACCCCTTGCAACTTCTCATCATCATCATCGGAGGAGTCTCCTTCTCCTCCATTTCACTCTTTGGCAGGCCTCCCCTTTCTGTAAAGACAGACAGTGAAGGGCATAGCAAACTGCAACCATGAGGCAAACTCGCTCCAGTGTGGATTGCAGGGAACCACCTGTCATCCAGGCATCTAAATCCCATCTTCAGAAATCCTATGGTGTGCCCTATGAGGGAACATGTGATGAGGTGAGCAGCAATGTAGCTGGAGTCTGAGAGAAACGCACCTGAGTCATGAACCAGTGTTTAAGTGGATAATCCTAAACCCCCAGCAATCATCCCTGCAAACATCTGGTCTCTTGAAAATCCCAGGATAGAGGAGTCATGGTGACTCCCAGAAAACCATGCATACACATACAGGATATGCGTGTGATGGTTACACACTGATTGCACATTGATATAATGGTAACCCATGCAGTTGATAAACATCAAGGACTGCTATCATGGAGCCCATATAGTCACAAGGGTGGCTATCTATTGCACCCTGCACTCTTGGGAACCTTGAGATGGTGTAAAACCTGTGAATCTCTGAGCCTGGCTATCCTGAGCAAACTTGACATCATTATGGACCTTCATGACAAGGCATTGGTCACCTCCTGGATGTGTTGCTTCCTGGAAAGACCCAGAAGTGAAGAAATTGAGTTCTAGCATCACCTTTAGGGCCACTGACAGGGGAAAGCCTCCAAACCCATGTGCTGTTAGATCTTCTTAGAATACGTGGCATATGTGGCAACCGGATTTCTGGACAATCATAGCCTTACCTTGTACTGCCTTTCACTCATGTATAGTAGGAGACTGTAGACAATTGACCCTGGTATGATAAGTTGTCTCCACTGTCTGGTCTCTACTTCTCAGCCTCCTGTTGGTGCTCCCCTGAGTTAATATGCTGAAACAATATTTTGAAAGGGGAGGAAAAAAGAGGGGTGTGTTAGTTGTTACAACTCAGAGTGAAGAAACAAATCCAGGTGGTTCTGAATTTGACATTCTTCAAGTTAGATTGGACAATGAAGAAGTAATCCAAAATTGGGATAAATTGCTGACTTATCTTCAGGACAAAAATCAAAATGACCTGAAAGAGTTGTTATTATCCCATAGAGCTATATGTGGGGATAAATGGGGAAGTACCAAAGTAATTGTGCATTATGTAGATGTAGGAAATGTCATTCCAATTAAGTAACATCCATACAAGCTAATTCTATTCAAGTTGACACAGGTTCAGAAGGAGAAGCTGACGTTTGCTCAGTCTGAGATGCAGCTGCTGAAAGTCTTGATCAAACACTACAATGGGCTGAACGGGTGGGTAAGTGGAGCTGAGTCCACAAAATGATCTTATTGATTGGCTGAGCAGTCTTGAGGGGCCAGCTGGTCGACTCCTGCTCCTCGTTCTTATGTTCTTATTGTTTACCTGTTAATTCTCAGATACTCTCGACCAGTTTGCTTACTCCAATGTTTTACCCTGGTGCCCTTATTTGCAAGATGGACAAAGGACAAACACAAGTAAAGATTCAACAAGTTTATTAATAATAACACTATTAACCTTTAAATTACCCACATAAAACAAGAGGATACCCCAGATTCAAGTATACTATCCGCAAAGATGGTTTGGTTAAACTGCAGGCTCGATTCTCTGAGTCCCTCTGGCCTGTCGTCATGAATGTGAATCTCGATGGCAGCTTCTTCCTCCCTTCCTCCCCTGGTCAGTCTTTCGGATATCAAGGTCGCCCCCTTCATCGAGTCTTCACTGCTGGTGTGTCTGAAATGTGTCCCTTCACCTCCCTGCCTGCTTCCCTTTCCAGAAACTTCTCTGGCTTCCGGCCAATGAGGTTCCAGGAGGAGGTTCCAATGCAGGACACCAGAGTTCGTCCTCAGGTGTCCATCTCCATGCTGTTGCTTATATGTAACCTGTTATCAGTGACAGAAAGTCTGGCCTGGTCTGGTCTTCTAATAGTAGACCAGTGCATTTCAATGGGGTACAATGATCTCCTGCTAAGTATCAGTAAAATGCAATGACGTTTGATGGGTGACTGATGGGTCAGGCCCAGGCATGTTTGTGTATTTGTTTAATTGGCCTACCAAAGTTTGACTGTGTTTGATTTTAATGTGCCCAATTCTTTAATTTGGGACATCCAATTTAATCAGCCTTAAAACTAGGCCCTGATTATATTACCACATTGTGTTCTTATTAAGACTGATGAAACTTTACTGTCATTTCAAATGATCTGTTGAGATAATGAATCTATACATGGATACACAGAGAAACAGTAATGTTCATAGCTGATCTCTGAGTAAATGATAATGGTTTTCATAACAACACTACTGTCACAATCATTGCTAAAATTATAATTACAATTAATCCAGGCATCAAAGAAGCCAATCTGCTATATAACTTTGCCAAAGTTATGCAGTAAATGATGATGAGGTTCAGAAGAAATAAATTTCTTAATAAACTACATTGGAACAGAAAAATATATCTTACTTCCATGATTAGAGATGGTCCAAGTTACTGCATCAGTGTCACTTCCTGGGGGAAAAAAGAATATGCAAGAAAGTTTTCTAACAGTTTCAGAATTGGGAATTGTGTTGCAATTGAAAACCTACTAGAGCAGGCCAAGGATACAGAAAAAAATCCTAACCTGAAGCTAAAAATGGGGAACTCTGGAAAGGATGTTGACTGCACCATTTTGCAACAGAAGATGGAGTTGGACTACTTGACAGAGGAACTGAGGTCAGTTGAAAAAAAGGGGACAGGGATAAAGTGATCCTTCTTGATGGCCCTGAACACGTACGTGTGAAGTTGAGGAAACATGCAAAGGGACAGGTTCTCTTTGGCAAAGTCCGTGAGCAAGATCTTCTGAAAAAGATTACTTTGGTTTGACATTTTGGGACTCTGGAAATCAAAAGAACTGATTGAGGTTCACTGAAGGAAATTAGAAAACAAATCTGAAGTGGTTTGTGTCAGTTCATGTGCAATGTAAAGTTTTATCCTTTAGACTCTGCCCAGCTCTCCGAGAAAATCACTAGGATTAGTTTATGATCACAACAACGGAACTGGGCTTAGATTTGGAATGAAAGCAGAATCAAGAACAGAAGGCTGTTGAAAAGAAAGAGGGAGCAGCTAAACAACAGCAGCACGTCGAACAAAGCAGGAAGAGAGAACTTGATTGCAGCTGCTATATTACGTCTTTGATCTGAAAGACAATGGAAACATTCAACATTGGGAACAATAAACTAAACTGGGTTATACTATTGTTACATTTGCATGCTTCAATGTAATAAGATATATATCTTATACAATACTGATAGTGTGAGAAGAAGAGGTTTTGAAAAATGAAGCCATATTTTCATATTGCTGGTTTATTGTTTTTATGCACGTGTGATGATACCGTGCAATTTTGGCATATTTTATATTTAAGGGCGACTGCTTTAAGATGCAGTTTTTTTTTACAGAGAGTTGAATTGTCTGGCAGGAATGCAGTAGATCTGGAATTTAAAAAGTCTATTGATAAGCATGAAACCATTGCTGATTGTCTTTAAAACCCATCTGGTTCACTAATGTCCTTTAGAGAAGGAAATCTGCTGTCCTTACTTTGTCTGGCTTACATAGGACTCCAGATCTACAGGAATGTGGTTGACTCTTAAATGACCTCAGGAATGGGCAATAATTGTTGGCCCAGCCAGCAAGATTTTGCTGATGTTTTTACCAGAATAATTAATTTTAAGTTAGGCTTGGTTGAATTTATTTTAACCTCCATTCCAAGTCTACACTGCATTAATGTTATAAGATAATTTTATTCAAAAATGTTCCAATCTCAGTGAAACATACTCATAATCACTTTCCATATCAATTTTATTAAGTATTATTCATAAGGCAAATGCATTATTGACAACACAGAGAGTGTAGAGTTACCATGCACAGTAAGAAAGGCTGACAATTTATTCTCAATTCATTCATATTGGCAATAATTTACCCAACCTGTCTGTGAATTGCTTCCTGTAAGCACTTAAGAAACTGTGCTTGAGAAACTGAGTTACAGAGAAAGGTTGAATAGGTTAGGACTTTATTCCCTGGAGCATAGAAGAATGAGGGGAGATTTGATAGAGGTGTATAAAATCATGATGGGTATAGATAGAGTGAACGCAAGCAGGCTTTTTCCACTGAGGCTAGGGAAGGAAAAAAACTAGAGGACATGGGCTAAGGGTGAAGGGGGAAAAGTTTAAAGGGAATATTAGGGGGTACTTCTGCGAAAAACTGCAGCATACAATGGTGCAGAGGGACCTCGGGGTCCTTGTCCATGAGTCGCAAAAACCCAGCCTGCAGGCACAGCAGGTAGTCAGGAAGGCTAATGGGATGCTGGCCTTCATAGCGAGGGGGATTGAATATAAAAGTAGGGAGGTCTTGCTGCAGCTGTATAGGGCATTGGTGAGGCCGCAGCTGGAGTACTGTGTGCAGTTTAGGTCGCCGCACTTACGCAAGGATATCTTGGCCTTGGAGGGAGTGCAGAGGAGGTTTACTAGGCTGATACTGGAGTTGAGGGGGTTGAACTATGAGGAGAGGCTGAATAAACTAGGCTTGTACTCATTAGAGTTTAGAAGAATGAGGGGAAATCTCATTGAGACATATAAGATGATGAATGGTATGGATAGGATAGAGGTGGAGAGACTCTTCCCGCTCAGAAAGGACAGTAGGGCTAGAGGGCACAGCCTCAAGATAAAGGGGGGGCAGTTTAGAACGGAGATGAGGAGGAACTTCTTCTCTCAAAGGGTGGTGAATCTCTGGAATTCTCTGCCCGTTGAAGTGGTGGAGGCTGCCTTGCTAAATATATTTAAGACGCGGGTTGATAGGTTTTTGATAGGCGAGGGGATTAAGGGTTATGGGGAGAGGGCGGGAAGGTGGAACTGAGACACGACAGATCAGCCATGATCTTATTGACTGGCGGGGCAGGCTCGAAGGGCTAGATGGCCTACTCCTGCTCCTATTTCTTATGTTCTTATGTACTTCTTCACACAGAGAGTGGTGGGAGTGTAGAATGAGCTGCCAGATGAAGCGGTAAATGCGGCTCACTTTTAACATTTAAGAAAAATTTGGACAAGTAGATGGATGAAAGGGGTGTGGAAGGAGGATATGGCCCAGGTGCAGGTCAGTGTAACATGACAGAAAAATGGTTCAGCACAGCCAAGAAGACCCAAAAGGCCTGTTTCTGTGCTGTAATGTTCTATGGTTCTATGGTAAAATCAGGTCCAGTGTGTGTATATTTTCTTTCTGTCTAAAAAGAATAGAACTTTTGTATTAATATAATGCACCATGCTGTGAGTCCAACTAATAATGTTAACTTGGTTGTGAGCATAAGTCATAGCACACTGAGAATTATTTAGCAAATATTTTCTAATCACTGAATTACATCTAATGTTGAACTCTATGTTTTGAATTTTGTAAGCACGGGCTAGTATTGAACCTTTTCAATTGTGCACAGTGTAAGGGACATGTGTTTGATATGAGCTGCCAGAGGATACTGTATTGTATCGTCTGACGTTGGCATTCTTGCAAATTATCCTAATGAGTACAAGATAGAAAGCTTTGACAAAACAAATCTTTTTTTTAGCAATATCCTTATTTATAGTTGGATTCTTAGCTACATTTCTTCACGAGTATGCAGTAAAGTCTAGAAAAATAAAGGAATATTGTTGGCACTGCATCTGTGAACCAACGATATATGGATACTACATCTATATATGAAAATATCCTGGTTCCTGTATCATCAACATAGCTTCTCAGTCTCTTGAATATTCATTTTGGGCAGATATCCTTAAGTGCTTACAGGAAGCAATTCATAGGCAGGTTGGGTAAATTATTGCCAATATGAATGAATTGAGATTAAATTGTCAGCCTTTTTTACTGTGCATGGTAACCCTACACTCTCTGTGTTGTCAATAATGCATTCGCCTTATGAATAATACTTAATAAAATTGATATGGAAAGTGATCATGAGTATGTTTTACTGAGATTGGAACATTTTTAAATAAAGTTATCTTATAACATTAATGCAGTACAGACTTGGAATGGAGGTTAAAATAAATTCAACCAAGCCCAACTTACAATTAATTATTCTGGTGAAAACATCAGCAAAATCTTGCTGGCTGGGCAGCAATTATTGCCCATCCCTGAGGGCATTTAAGAGTCAACATCCTTGTAAACCTTCTCTGCACTCTTTCAACCTTATTAATATCCTTCCTGTAATTAGGTGACTAAAACTGCACACAATACACTAAATTCGGCCTCACCAATGTCTTATAGAACCTCACCATAACATTCCAACTATTATACTCAATACTTTGATTTATAAAGGCCAATGTTCCAAAAGCACTCTTTATGACCCTATCTACCTCTGATGCCACTTTTAGGGAATTATGTATCTGTATTCCCAGATCCCTCTGTTCTACTGCATTCTTCAGTGTCTTACCATTTACCATGTATGTTCTACCTTGGTCTGTCCTTCCAAAGTGCAATACCTCACACTTGCCTGCATTAAACTCCATCTGCCATTTTCCAACCCATTTTTTCCAGCTGGTCCAAATCCTTCTGCAAGCTTTGAAAACCTTCCTCACTGTCCACTACACCTCGAATCTTTGTATCATCAGCAAATTTGCTGATCCAATTTACCAAATTATCATCCAGATCATTGATATAGATGACAAACAACAATGGACCCAGCACTGACCCCTCTGGTATACCACTAGTCACAGACCTCCACTCAGAGAAGCAATCCTCCACTACCACTCTGTGGCTTCTTCCATTGAGCCAATGTCTAATCTCATTTACTACTTCTCATGTATACCTAGCGACTGAACCTTCCTAACTAACCTCCCATGTGGGACCTTGTCAAAGGCCTTACTGAAGTCCATGTAGACAACATCCACAGCTTTCTCTTCATCCACTTTCCTGGTAACATCCTCAAAAAACTCTAATAGATTGGTTAAACATGACCTATCATGCACAAAGCCATGTTGACTCTCCCTAATAAGTCCCTGTCTAGCCAAGCATTTATAGATCCTATCTCTTAGTACTCCTTCCAATAATTTACCTACTACTGAAGTCAAACTCACTGGCCTATAATTTCCCGGATTACTTTTTGAGCCTTTTTAAACAATGGAACAACATGAGCTATCCTCCAATCATCTGGCACCTCACCCGTGGATACCGACATTTTAAATATATCTGCCAGGGCCCCTGCAATTCCAACACTGTCTCCTTCAAGGTCTGAAGTAATACCCTGCCTGGTCCTGGGGATTTATCTACTCTGATTTGCCTCAAGACAGCAAGCACCTCCTCCCTTTAATCTGCAGAGGCTCCATGACCTCCCTACTTGTTTGCCTTATTTCCATAGACACCATGCCAGTTTCCTTAGTAAATACAGATGCAAAAAACCCACTTAATATCTCCCCCATTTCTTCTAGCTCCATACATAGCCGACCATTCTCATCTTCAAGAGGACAATTTTATCCCTTACTATCCTTTTGCTCTTACTATACCTGTAGCTCTTAGGATTATCCTTCACCTTGACTGCCAAAGCAACCTCATGTCTTCTTTTAGCCCTCCTGATTTCTTTCTTAAAAAAGTTTCTTGCACTTTTTATACTCCTCACGCATCTTATTTGTTCCCTGTTGCCTATACATGTCATACATCTCTCTCTTCTTCTATATGAAGGTTCCTTATTCTTATTCACTTTGCCTTTAATCCTAACAGGAACATACAAACTCTGCACTCTCAAAATTTTTCCTCTGAAGGCCTTCCACTTACCAATCACATCCTTGCCAGAGAACAGCCCATCCAAATCCACTCTTTTTAGATCCTTTCTCATTTCTTCAGATTTGGCCTTTTTCCAGTTTAGAACCTCAACCTGAGGACCAGATCTATCTTTCTCCATGATCAAGTTGAAACTAATGGTGTTATGATCACTGGAACCAAAGTGTTCCCCTACACACACTTCCATGACTTGTCCTAACTCATTTCCTAAGGGGAGATCTAATATTGCATCCTCTCTAGTTGGTACCTCTATATATTGATTTTAGAAAATTTTCCTGAACACATTTTACAAACTCCAACCTGTCTAGACCTTTAACAGTATGCGAGCCCCAATCAATAAGTGGAAAATTAAAATCCCCTACTGTCACAACTTTATGTTTCCTGCAGTTGTCTGCTATTTCTCTGCAGATTTGCTCCTCCAATTCTCGCTGACTATTGGGTGTCTATAATACAACCCCATTAATGTGGTTATACCTTTCCTGTTTCTCAGGTCCACCCATATGGCCTCGGTAGGCAAGCTCCCTAATCTATCCCGCTTGGGCACTGATGCAACACTTTCCCCGACTAGCAATGCCACCCCCGCACCCACCACCGCTCTGCCTCTATCATGTCTGAAACATTGGAACCCTGGAACACTGAGCTGCTCCTGTAGCCAAATTTCACTAATGGCTATAATGTTATAATTCCATGTGTCAATCCACACCCTCAACTCGTCTGCCTTCCCCACAATACTCCAGGCATTGAAATAAGACACACCTCAGAAAATTATTACCACCACACACAACCCTTCTATTTGTGATTTTGCATAAGCTATTAATATCATTTATTTTCACCCCCCCCCCCCTACTATTTGCTCTGACACTCTGGTTCCCATCCCCCTGCAAATCTAGTTTAAACCCTCCCCAATAACACTAGCAAACCTCCTTGCAAGTATATTTGTCCCCTCGTAGTTCAGGTGTAACCTGTCTCTCTTCTACAGGTCCCACCTGTCTCAATGATCTAGAAATCTGAAACCCTACCCCATACACCAGTTCCTCAGCCACATGTTCATCCACCCAAGCATCCTACTCTTACCCTCACTGGCACAAGGCACAGGTAGCAATCCTGAGATTACTACCCTCAGGGTCCTGCTTTTTAACTTCCTACCAAGCTCCCTATCATAGAATCATAGAACCCTATAGTGCAGAAAAAGGCCCTTCGGCCCATCGAGTCTGCACCGAACACAATCCCACCCAGGCCCTACCCCCACATCCCTAAATATTATACCCACTAATTCCTCTAATCTACGCATCCCTGGACACTAAGGGGCAAGTTCTTAAAATGGCCAATCAACCTAACCCACACATCTTTGGACTGTGGGAGGAAACCGGAGTACCCGGAGGAAACCCATGCAGACACGAGGAGAATGTGCAAACTCCACACAGACAGTGACCTGAGCTGGGAATCGAACCCAGGACCCTGGAGCTGTGAAGCAGCAGTGCTAACCACTGTGCTACCGTGCCGCCCCTCTCACTCTTCAGGACCTCCTCACTCTTCCTTCCTACGTCATTGGTACCAGTCTGTACCATGACATCTGGCTGATTACCCTCCCACTTCAGAATGTTGTGCACGCGGTCAGTGATATCCCTGACCCTGGCACCCGGGAGGCAATAAACCATCCGAGAATCTCTATCACGACCACAGAACCTCCTGTCTGTACCTCTGACTATAGAGTCCCCTATCACTACCGCTCTCTTCTTCCACCCTCCCTTCTGCGCTACAGAACCAGACTCAGTGCCAGAGGTCCGACTGCTGCAGGTAAGGTATCCTCCACAACAGTATCCAAATCGGTATACCTCTTGTGGAGGGGAATGGCCACAGGGGAACCTTGTTCTGCCTGCTCTTTCCCCTTCCCTCGCCTGACGGTAACCAAATTACCCGTGCTCTGTGTCTTTGGTGTAACTATTGCCCTGAAGCGACTGTCTATAAACTCCTCATTCTCCCGATTTTACCATTTTCATTCTAAATGCTGAATCTGGGCGTAATGCAGATCCGACTTGGAAATCTGCTTTCAGACACCCCCATACGCACTCAGCCTGAAAAAAAATCTCCAGTCCCATTCGTGCTGTGGGCAGGTGTTAGCACGGCCGAAACGATCGGAGCTCTGAACTGCGCATGCACAGTTTGAAAACATTTTAGAAAGCGCATCTGTGTCGGGTCGCTCCCAGGTCACAGAAAGCAGAGAAAGCAGCTCAAGATGACCAGTGGGAGCAATGACCCCCACAGACATCACTGTCCCCCTTATCCATCCCCCCCACTACCCACAAGCATCACTATCCCCCTGTCCACCCCCCTATTACACACAGACATCACTGTCCCCCTTATCCATCCCCCCCACTACCCACACGCATCACTATCCCCCTGTCCACCCCCCCATTACCCACAGACATCACTGTCCTCCTTATCCATCCCCCCCAACTACCCACACGCATCACTATCCCCCTGTCCACCCCCCATTACCCACAGACATCACTGTCCCCCTTATCCATCCCCCCCAACTACCCACACGCATCACTATCCCCCTGTCCACCCCCCTATTACCCACACACATCACTGTCCTCCTTATCCATCCCCCCCAACTACCCACACGCATCACTATCCCCCTGTCCACACCCCTATTACCCACAGACATCACTATCCTCCTTATCCATCCCCCCAACTACCCACACGAATCACTACCCCCCTGTCCACCCCCCTATTACACACAGACATCACTGTCCTCCTTATCCAGCCCCCAACTACCCACACGCATCACTATCCCCCTGTCCACCCCACTATTACCCACAGACATCACTGTCCTCCTTATCCAGCCCCCAACTACCCACACGCATCACTATCCCCCTGTCCACACCCCTATTACCCACAGACATCACTGTCCTCCTTATCCAGCCCCCAACTACCCACACGCATCACTATCCCCCTGTCCACCCCACTATTACCCACAGACATCACTGTCCTCCTTATCCAGCCCCCAACTACCCACACGCATCACTATCCCCCTGTCCACCCCACTATTACCCACAGACATCACTGTCCTCCTTATCCAGCCCCCAACTACCCACAAGCATCACTATCCCCCTGTCCACCCCACTATTACCCACAGACATCACTGTCCCCCTTATCCATCCCCCCCACTACCCACACGCATCACTATCCCCCTGTCCACCCCCCTATTACCCACAGACATCACTGTCCTCCTTATCCATCCCCCCCACTACCCACACGCATCACTATCCCCCTGTCCACCCCCCTATTACCCATAGACATCACTGTCCTCCTTATCCATCCCCCCCACTACCCACAAGCATCACTATCTCCCTGTCCACCCCCCTATTACCCACAGACATCACTGTCCTCCTTATCCATCCCCCCCACTACCCACACGCATCACTATCCCCCTGTCCACCCCCCTATTACCCATAGACATCACTGTCCTCCTTATCCATCCCCCCCACTACCCACAAGCATCACTATCCCCCTGTCCACCCCCCTATTACCCACAGACATCACTGTCCTCCTTATCCATCCCCCCCACTACCCACACGCATCACTATCCCCCTGTCCACCCCACTATTACCCACAGACATCACTGTCCCCCTTATCCATCCAACCAATAACATCGCTGTCCCCCTTATCCGCACCCCCATTACCCAGATCGATTGCCACTCTTGCCCCCCTCCTCCCCCCGCCAATCGCCGCAGAGTGGCAGCAGACCCCTGAGCACCCCCCCCCCCCCCCCGTGCCCCCACCAGAGATATATCTGCCCCCCCCACCCCCCCGCCAGAGATCCATCTGCCCACCCGCCTGCCCGGCCTAAGATACATCTTACCTGTCTCCCTCCTCCCCCCTCTCCCCGCCCCCCCCACCTGGCCATGATCTGACCTCACTCATCCCCCCAGAGAATGGTCTGGCCTCATTCACCACCCCCAGCCCCCAGACAACAATCTGGCCTCACTCATCCCCTCCCCAGAGAATGATCTGGCCTCACTCCCTTTCCTACCACTCCCCCCTCCGCCACCCAACAGGGAATGATCTGGCCTGTCTCCCTCCTCGCACACCCCCTCCCACCCCCCCCCAGCCATTGATCTGAGTCAGGGAACCATTGGAAGCTCTAAACTCGCTCTTAAGCAGCTGGAGCACCCGATTCAGACTCTTATTTAGCAGGTCTATTATGGCGCAATTCCGGATCGGCAAATGTGGTGGTAAAGGTGGAAAAATGCTGATAAAGCTGGGTGGGAAGTTCATTTAAAATGCAAATGCATTTAAACCGACGTTGCGCCTGTTTTGGGCACAAATTGAATCACTGCCGTTCGCAGGTTTCGGTAAAGTGGCAATCTGCACTGACATGGGCGCGGATTGCATTAATGGCCTCACACCCGAATTTACCACGTTTTCGCACCCATTTTCAGGCGCGATGCTATGGTAAAATCGGGTCCACTATGTCTGGTTCAAAACAAGTGGCAGCCATTCACAAGTTCATTCCTCAGAGCAATGCTTAATTAATCAGTCAGACTGCTAGTTTAAATTTCAATCAATATTTGGCAGTTAACTGTCAATCACTATCAACTGGTGTTTTCTCCATGGCAATGCCTCTACCAGTCAGAGTCTACTTGCCAACCAATCAACATTCTGTTCTCATGTGGTAAAAAGCTATTGTTTCCTCTGACATTGGTATTCTTGTAAATTGTCCTGTTGAGTGCAGAACAAAATCTTTGACTAAAAATACCTTCTTTTTCTACAATATGTAAGTTCTGTAAATAAGGAGTTAAAAGATTAAAAAGAGTAACTCTCCTAGGAAGTAGGATTTAAAAAATAAATGCAGGGTTCATCTGCCGGACAAAGGTTTAAATGTTCATTAACCTGCCTGGGCATAATTGTGTGCTCAGAGACAGCAATATTATGTGACATATCCTCTAACACGAGGCTATTCTAACAAAGCAGGAACCGGGATTTACATCACCTCAGCAAGGAATTGGTGAACTGGAAGATAAGAACATAAGAACATAAGAAATAGGAGCAGGAGTAGGCCATCTAGCCCTTCGAGCCTGCCCCGCCATTCAATAAGATCATGGCTGATCTGTCGCTGCTCAGTTCCACTTTCCCGCTTTCTCCCCATAACCCTTAATCCCCTCTCTTATCAAAAACAAGTTAACAATACTACAAGTTAACAATTCATAATCTTAAGGATGACCCTAAATAATTTGTCAACTGAATCACAGAGGTGTTGGGAAAAAGGTAAATACAATTTCCATCACTCAATATCTTGTTTAACTGAAGGATGTTAACTAAAAAGAAAGGATCTTATCCAGTATGAGTGGCTCATTGAGCTTTGTGCTGGTTTACCTCATTTACAGCACACATACTGAATCATACATTGTTCTTTTTTTACATTAATTGCATTCATTCCTGCATCCCTCAAGTAAAGGTATGCTGTTGTAATGTACTGATAGTAGTCCTGTCCTTAATTGGGATTGAAGTATCTTGCTAGACTCAGTAACTTTCTACTCAGGGATTTAAGGTGAATATTACTTTGAATAATAATAGTTACCACAAATACCTCTGTAACATTAATAATTGCTTAGATTCTCTATTAGAAACAAGATTATACATGCCTTTCCTAGAATTTACCATCAAAGTGAATTGTATGTTTGGCCCTTTAATAAACTCTTATATAATTTGGAAAATATGTAACCTCATGTAATTTTCTGTATCCAAACTTGAGAACCCATCTCTGTAACACTTTGGTGGAGAGGTAAATTGTTGGGAGAAATGTCCACGCCCTTATAATATCCAGGTTGTTATATTTAGCTAAAACTTGTTAAAAAGGCCATCTGGAGAATTGTGGTACTCTTGTGGTTCCTTTCTTTGAGGTGGAGTTGGATCAGTTCTTTGGACCTATTTAAGTGCCCATGAGGCCTGTCTTTCTCAACCTTAAGTCAGAGTGATCATCTGAGTACACCTGATCCAGAATTGTCCCAAAAAGGGGCTAGGGTTATAACCCACTTCACTTGCCCTTACAATTCAGAGGATCAGTGTTTTGTTAATAAAGTAGTCATTTACTAGTAAGGTAATCAATGGCACTTTTTTTTTCTTGTGGACTTTTTGGGGCAAGTTTTACTGTCCCACCCATGATGGGAATCATAGCAGGCAAGGGGCACACCATGGAAATGTCCGTTGACCTCGAGTGGAAGTTTACGATTTCAGGCTGAGCACAGCTGAAAAATCTTGTCATACCTGAATGACCTGCCACCCATCGTCTGTAATTGACCTCCCTCCCTACCACCCTCATATACCCAGAGATCAGCGCTACTCGAGCCTGTCCCTCCACAAATTGGCTCTATGCTTGTTTGGAAGCCAACCTGGCAAGCAGCAATTAGTAATTGGGGAAGATGGTGGCAGCGTGGTTAAGTCATTAGTTTAGTAATCTAGAGGCCCAGGCACGGGTTCAAATCTCACCCTGGAAAATAGTGAAATTTAAGTTCAATTAATAAAATCAAGAATTGAAAGCTAGTCTCAGTCAGACTGACCATGAAATTACCTTTAATTGTTGTAAAAATGCATCTCATTGAATCCCTACATTGCAGAAGAAGGCCATTCAGCCCATTGAGTCTACACCAACATCAATCTCACCCAATCCCTATCCCTGTATCCCTGCTAAACCCCCTGACTCTGAGGGTCAATTTAGTATGGCCAATAAACCTAACCCACACATCTTTGGAGTGAGAGAGAAAACCAGAGCACCTGGAGGAAACCCATGCAGACATGGAGATAACGTGCAAACTCACACAGCCATCCATCCAAGGTTGGAATTGAACCCGGGTCCCCTGGCACTGTGAGGGCAGCAGTGCTAACCACTGTGCCATTGCAGATTCAGTAATGGAAGGGAAGAAAATCTGCCATCCTTATCTGGCTTGACCTACATATGACTCCGGACACACAGCAGTTTGACTCTTAACCGACCTCCGAAAATGACCCAACAATCTACTCAATTCAAAGGCAATAGGAATGGGCAGAAAATATTGGCCTTGCCAGCAATGCCCACAGCCCATGAAGGAATAAATATAAATAAAATGTTCCAAGCATACTGTGAGTTAAAACTCCTAAGACAGCTGCATAATCCCAATTTACTTTTAAAAATACCTTTCAGTTCCCAGTTCATGTTCGCAGTGGCTCAGTTAAATAAAAATCACTCCCACTTTTTATTTGCTGCTGGTACTCTATTCACTTTGAGAAATGAACAGGTTTTTCTTGTCTACTTGTATCCTTGGTTCAATAGAAACTGCAAGCATCTTCTCCATCCAGAACAAATATCATAGAATCATAGAATATCTATAGTGCAGAAGGAGGCCATTCAGCCCATTGAGTCTGCAGCAATTACAATCCCACCCAGGCCCTATTCCCATAACCCCATATATTTATCCCTGCTAGTCCCCCAACACTAGGTTAAAATTAGCATGGCCAATCGACATGACCCGCACATCTTTGGACTGTGGGAGGAAACCAGAGCACTCGAGGAAACCCATGCAGACACAGGGAGGATGTGCAAACTCCACACAGACAATCACCCAGGACCAGAATTGGACTGGGTCCCTCACGCTGAGAGGCAGCAGTGCTAATCATTCTGCCACCATGCATCCCCCTAAATCAGTCCCCTAGTCAGCAGAATATACATTATAGCTTTGAATCCTGGCACAGTTATTAAAACATTGGGCCTGATTTTACCATTTTCATTTTAAGTGCTGAGTCAGTGCACAATGCAGATCCGACTTAGAAATTAGCCTTCAAGCACCCACGCACACATTCAGCCTGAAAAAAAATTTCCAATCCCATTCACGCTGTGGGCGGGGCTTAGCGTGGCCAAAACGGTCGGAGCTCTGAACTGTGCATGCGCAGTTTGAAAAAAATTTGAAAAAGCGTGCCCACGTCAGATCGCTCCCGGGCTGCAGAAAGTGGCCTGGGAGCAAAAAGCGGGAGCGATGGCCCCCACACACGTCACTGCCCCCCTTATCAACCCACCCACTACCCACACATCACTGTCCCCTTATCCATCCCACCCCACCACCCACACACATTGCTGTCCCCCTTAACCACCCACCCACTACACAGACCGATCGCTGTTCCCCCTCCCCCACTACCCAGAACGATTGTGACCCCTGCCCCCTTCCCCCCAACAATTGCCTGCAGAGTGGCAGCGGGCCCCCCTGACCCCCCACACCCCCACCAGAGATCCATCTGCCTCCCCCTGCCAGAGATCCATCTGCCTCCCCCTGCCAGAGATCCATCTGCCTCCCCCTCGCCAGAGATCCATCTGCCTCCCCCTGCCAGAGATCCATCTGCCTCCCCCTGCCAGAGATCCATCTGCCTCCCCCTCCACCATAGATCTATTTTACCCGCCTCTCTTCTCCCCCCAGACAATGATCTGGCCTCACAATTCCTCCCTCGCCACACAGAGAATGGTCTGGCCTCACACACGTCCCCCCCAGACAACAATCTGGCCTCACTCACCACCCACCCCCCTCCTCCCATCCCCACAACGATCTGGCCTCACTCACCCCACCCCCAGACAGTGATCTGGCCTCATTCATCCACCCCAGAGAATGGTCTGGCCTCACTCCCCACCACCTCCCCTGCTCCAGAGGAACATTTGACCCACCTCCTCCTCCCCACCACCCCCCTGCCCCAACCAGACAACAATCAGGCCTCACTTCCCTCCCCCCTCCCCCAACCAGAGAATGATCTGACCCAGTTCCCGCCTCTCTCCCACCACTGATCTGAGCCAGACGCTGTTGGAAGCTCTGAACTCGCTCTTCAGCAGCTGGAGTGCCTGATTCAGGTTTTTATTTATCAGGTCCATTACGGCACGGTTCTGGATCGGCAAACGTGGTGGTAAAGGGGGAAATGCGAGCAGCTCATTAAATCATTTTAAATGCATTCCTGGGTTTCGGTAAAGTGGCAATCTGGACGTAGGTGCAGATCGTGTTAATGGCCTCACACCCAACTTGACACATTTTCACGCCCAAAAGCGGGTGCGACACGATGGTAAAATAGGGTCCTAAGTGTGGTTGAATTGTGATCTGGATCATGCTGACCATCGCAGTTGAATTTTCACGGATCTTCCTGCCAGGGATGACACTTATGCCAAAAACTTGCAACCTTGTCTGAGGCTGGATTCTCCGATCCACTGCAGGGAATGGAGTTTTGGCTGAGCACAAAATTCTCTGTTCTCACTGGCAGCGGGGTTATCACGGACAAGATTGGAGAATCTCACCAATAGTTATATTTTGGGAGAATTTGGCCCAATGTTTATTTTTTAATTTTGTATGGTCTCCAACAATATGTCAACAAAAAAGACCGCCCAATTTTGAAAATAAATTATCAGTGCCAGAAGATCATGTGACTGTGATTAAGACCCACCAAGCTTTTAAAAATTCACTTACACTGGAACCTTAACCTTCCCCGACATATTGTGTGCACCTAGAATGTAAGCAGCACAAGTCCATCACCTTGCACAGATTTGAATACTGACTCTCTCAGCAAGACGCTGTGAAAGCACAGCTTGTGAAGGAGCAGGATAACATTGGCAGCAATTTCCACATTTAACTGAGCATGTATACCACAGCATTTCACAATGGCTGCTCACCATCACCTTCTCAAGGGTAACTAGGAATGGGCAATAAATGCTGGCCTGGACAGTGATGCCCATGTCCCACAATTGAATGAAAAGAAAAACCTGAGGATACCAGTTGTCGCTGTTCTAATTACATCTTAACCATTGTGAGGGCTGATAGCCTTACTATTGAATCTTACCACAAAGTTTGGGCCAAAGTGTTGCTTCAAATTTGTTACTAAGATTGCTCTAGAAATTGCATAGCGCACTTTCAAACTCAAGTCATTATGGACTTGGTGAAACCCATTTTAGTGATATTTTACTCCTGAATATTTTTACTTTATCGCCAAAGTGAGAATAAGTTTTGAGGGAGCCAACTATCATGACTCAGAATTCCTTAGACCTTCTTAAGAGAGTAGACTGACACTCATCACTTTGTTCTGCCATTGATTATATTCCAGACTGTGCAACACAATTATTCTTACAGATGGATGATCATGTTGTAATGATCATGTTGCACCATCCGGAGTATAATCTGGATTATAACCTGCTCTGACCAAGACTGCAAGAAACTACAAAGAGCATGAGCGTAACCCAGTCCATCACACAAACCAGCCTCCCATCCACTGACTTCATCTATACTTCTCGGGACCTCAGGAAAGCAGCCAGCATAATCAAGGACCCGACAAACCTTAGACATATTCTCTTCCAACTTCTTCCATTGGATAAAAGATATATCTGAAAACACATAGCAACTGACTCAAGAGCAGCTTCTTTCCGGCTGTTATCAAACTTTTGCATTGTCCTATGATATATTAAATTGATCTTTTTCTACACCCTAGCAATGACTGTAACACTACCTTCTGCCCTCTCTTTTCCTTCTCCCTGATGTACTCTATGAAAGTATGTTTTGACTTTATAGCACCCAAGAAACAATACTTTTCACCTGTGACAATAATAAATCAAAGGATGCTTTTATTAAAGAAGAAGATAAATTGGCACTTTTTCCTTTGGTATCCAGGCCAGGTGGAACTCACTTCTATCCTTTGAGATCCTGGTGCAACTGGCCACATCACTACTGATGCTGTACTTGCATCCTAAGGGTTCCAATGTTGGGAATCCCTGTCCTGTTTAAGTTGGAGGCCCTGCAAGTGGGACGGTGGCACAGTGGTTAGCACTGCTGTCTCACAGCACCAGAGACCTAGGTCCGATACCCAGCTTGGGTCACTGTCTGTGTGGAGTTTGCATGTTCTCCCCAAGTCTGCTTGGGTTTCCTCCAGGTGCTCCGGTTTCTTTGCATAATCTGAAAGATGTGCTGGTTAGGCACATTGGCCATGCTAAATTCTACCTCAATGTACTTCAACAGGCACCGGAATGTGGTGACTAGGGGATTTTCACAGTAGCTTCATTGCAGTGTTAATGTAAGCCTAGTTATGACTAATAAATAAGCTTTAAAAAAAATTAGTTGTGATCCAGATCAGCCATGTTCTAATTAAATGATGGAATAGCCTTGAGAGGCTGAATGGCCTACTTCCCTTTCTATTTTACAAGTCAATGTCCGAAACCTTCCAAGGTCCCACAGGGATTTTTGACCTCTAGAAATATTAATGACTGAAATAAGAAATAATGAATGAAATAATTTTCAAAAAACATATGAACCATATGTCCTTTGCTTCGCTAATAGATTCTCCTGACAGGTTCTTTTCACAAGTCTCATGGCATTTTCACTTGCATTCCTTTCCTCAATTCCTCATTCTATACGTTTTCTACATTTTAACTTTGAGTTGTTGCTGGTCACATTGAGGCAATCAACAAAGCATGAAGGGAAAGATGTTAGCATTACAACTGCCCTACACATATTTTTAAAATATTATACTCATTTCTTTGGCTTGTTTAAAAGATCTGTGATTTAAAGACAGCTTCAATTGCATTGTTGCTATAAAGCAGGTGGTAAGTTAATGAGATGATCTCAATCGGTACGTTTTTGAATGAATGCTCAGCAGATTACTTAGTACAATGGAGCAATCAATCATTTGCTTCGTCTATAAATATTACTCACACATGTTTGCATTCCGTCATTTTCTAAACCATTATATGTGTCAGAAACTCAGCCATGGTTACAGAAAGTAAATTATTTCAGTGAAATGGAAAGGACTTATTTTTAAATGGAAAGAAGTGCTTTCTCCCCCCATAAAAATGATATTTAATCATAGCCGTCAGTTAATAGATTAAACCAGTGTGAGAATGCATTGAATTCTGGCCAGAATTCATACCTCGAATCAGTTAATTTAAGTTAAAAATCTGCTCGTAAGAGATACTTTGTTCCTGTCTAATCAGCAGTTGAATATACCTTTGCAGATGGCAGTAATTGATTCGTTTTTTATCCTGCTCATGTCCGGTGGATCCAAGGAGAGTGAGGATAGCCTGAGCTGCTTGGCTGATTGACCTGTGAGAGAAGGGAGATGGCCTGAATGGGATAAAGGAGGGAATATTGATTATTCACTTCAGATTTGAGCAATGACTGTGTGTCTTAAGGATTCTCATGTTTTCCTGCTGTCTCCAATTCACAATCAGTGATGTAACACTCGTCCATCTCCTCCTGTTTCAGGTGATCCCCCCTCTGCAGCACTATGTAGTGGAGGGTACAGCCCACCACAATAATGTGGGAGACCCTCTGGGGGCTAGACTGTGGGGCACCCCTCCCCACCCCCACACCCACCCCTCCCGACCATTCCAGGCACCAGAACGCATTCCAGGCACGCAATCCAATAGCCTTCTCCACCAACACACATGTTGAAGCATGGGCCTCATTGTATCAAGTCTCTGCTGGTGTTTGTAGCTTTCACAATGATGTCATCAGCCACTGTCAGAGTGAGTATCCCTTATCCCTGAGGAACCAAACCTCCAACTGCTGCTCTCCCTCAAAGACAGCTGGGATTTGCAACTGGCCCGGGTTATGTGTCAAGGGTGTCCCTCAGGAAACCTGCATGATGCACATTGTGTGGTTACAGGCGAGTTGCTCATTATGGCAGTGAAGCCCTTGTGATTCATGAATGATGCCGCATGCTATCATGGCAACTTAAGAGCCATGCGGGTGCAATCAATGAGACATTGTACCTGAGTATCCCTGCATGAGGGCAAAGCCCAAGCCCCTGGTGTGCTGGTTCACCTGATCCTAGTCCAAGTTGATAAATATTTTGGCCCTTGCATTCAGGACATCTGTAACGTTTGTGAGTGGCAGACTGTGCGATGTTCCCTGTGCTACCCCGGGAGGAGCCACTGGTGACAGAAGTGCAGCTGTGGACCTTAAGGACCAAAGGCATTGGGCATCCTCCAGTTCCACGGGGTGCCAGCTCATGCAGTATGCGGCAGAGGTGGCCCACTGTCCCCCAGGACGGATGTAAACTTCTCCGGTACTGAGGATGGACATCCGAAGATATGAGCAGATTCTAGGTTGGTCCGATCTCTGAGGTTGATTCAGTGCTGCTGTTCCCTGGACAGCTGCAGGCCATTTGTCCTGGCCACGCACAACAAAGTGTTGCTGTGTCTGCTGCTGGTCAACCCAATCAGTAGGAATGCCAACTCCGCACGTTCCATGATTCTCGTGAATCATGCCCCATAGCACAGTGGTTCGCACAGCTGCCTCACAACGTCAGGGAGCCGAGTTCAATTCCAACCTTAGGTGACTATCTGTGTGGAGTTTGCACGTACCCCCTGTATCTGCATGGGCTTCCTCCCGGTGCTCCATTTCCTGTCACATGCCAAAGATGTACAGATGGATTGGCCATGTTAAATTGTTTCTTTGTGTCCAATGATGTGGAGATGAGGAGTATTAAATGTGTGGGGTTATGGGATAAGGCAGGGGTGGACCTTATTAAGATTCTCTGTCAGAGAGTTGGTGCAGACTCGATGGGCCAAATGGCCTCCTTCCGTACTGTAGGGATTCTATGATGAAGGACTAGGAGATGGTTGTTAAGTTACAGAGGTTACTTGTTGAAGACATGGTTTCTGATAGCTGTGCATTACCCTATAATGGAGGTACAGAGGTACTGCAACTGCTGCTGTCTCAGCACAAGGACCACCTTGAGCAGACTATCAGATGCTTGATGATGTGTTTCTGGTGCTTGGTGTCAAAAACAATTCCGGGGGGAGATTTTGCCATCACGTTGTGCCCATTTTTGGGTGCAATGCAGTGGTAAAGTCAGGCATAAAGCCCTTAGCGCGATTGGTGCTGGTTTTCAGGACTGGTGCCATTTTACAAGCACCACATTTCCAGCGCAGTCAGCCTCACGCCAGAAATGGGCGAGAGGCAGGTTAACATATGGAAATGTATTATAATGCTTTTTGCATCTGCTTAGCAAACCTGGCGCTCAATCTTCCAGGCCCACCATTCTTCATGGCTTCACCGGGAAAGTTTCGGTCCAGCGAGGAATAGACATGCTCCCCATGAACGGGGATCAGTCGACTTGGCCTTACAAATGGAACCTGAGGCCATTGAGACCCCTCTCCCCCTCCCCCACTTCCCCCCCTACCCGAGAGACCATGGGTAAGATTGGAATGCCCTTTGGGTTGTGCCAGATGAGCAGTGCCACCCTGGGACCTGGGCAGTGCCGGAGGTGGGACCAGCGAGGTGGGGCCAGTGGGGGAGCATGGCCAATGGAGGAAGGGCTGATGGGAGCAGGCCTAATGTGGGAGGGGCAAATGGGGGAGAGGCTAATGGGGGAGGGGGCTCGCTGCCACTCTGCAGTGATCGGTGGGAGGAGTGCGGCAGGTCCATGATCAGTGAGGGGTGGGCAGTGAGTCCGCGATTGGTGGGGGAAGAAGGGGTGTCCGTGATTGGTCTGGGTAGCGGGGAGACGGTCAGCGGGGGCTATATCAGGAGCCACAGGCCCCTACGATTGCAGGGGAAGGTAGCTGCTTCAGGCAGCCTGCACTAGCAGGGGTCTGACACCTCTCCCTTTTCTGTCATGTGCAGCATCCGAGGCCTGCGCACTACCTGCCTCTGCGGGTATGTTAAGCCCAGCCCGCAGGCTCCGACAGCAAGCAACAGGCTTGCTGATACTTTTGCAGGCAGAGTGCATATGGGCAAGGCCTGAAAACAGGCCCAAAAGACATATCAGCACTTAGAAAAAAATCGCCCCCAATGAGTCTGATCCTGTTCCTTACACTTCTCTATAAATACATATGGAGAAGATCATGTCTAGCACAAAAAAATGCACTGTGCTGCTGGATACATGGGGTCTGTGAGCAGATGGAGCTTTTTAAGCAATAGGCTTGCAAAAACTTTTCCAGTGACTCTGAGGAAGGGGAGTCTAAAACCAGAAGGCAAAGGTTTAAGGTGAGAGGGGAGAGATACAAAAATGTCCAGAGGGGCAATTTTCTCACACAAAGGATGGTGAGCGCCTGGAACAAGCTGCCAGAGGTAATAGTAGGGCGGGTGCAATTTTGTCTTTTAGAAAGCATTTAGACAGTTATATTGGCACGACGGGTATAAAGGGATATGGGCCAAATGTGGGCAATTGGGATTAGTTTAGGGGTTTCAAAAAAACAAGTGACATTGTCAGGTTGGGCTGAAGGGCCTGTTTCCATGCTGTAAACCTCTGTGACTCTATGACCTCTAAGAGATAGGTCAGATGGATCTCTAGGGGTTGGGGGGGAGGGGGGTGCGGGGGAGGAGGGAGGCCTGATCATTCTCTAGTGGGGGGAGAGAGGAGAAGGTGGGCTAGATAGATCTCTTGTTGGCGGTAGGGGGGTTTGCTGCCATTCTGTGGGCGATCAGTGGGGGGAGGTCAGCTCAGCTGTCACTCTGTGGGCGATCAGTGGGGAGGAGAATGGGGCAGAGGGTCGTGATCGGTCTGGGTAGTGGGGGGGTGTGGGCGGATATGGGGCGGACAGATATGTTGTGGGGGTGGGGTGATGTCTGGGGTGGCCAATGCTTTAACTGCTTTTTGCAGCCCGGGCGCGATGCGGCGAAGCATTTTTCAAATTTCTTTTCTGCATGTGTCCAGTTGAAGGCTCCAATTAGAGCGGCAGCATTTTGGGGGCGATAGGCCTCGCCCACAATGTGATTCAGGTTCATTTTTTTTCAACTTTTTTTTCAGGCTGAGAGCGTATGGGGACATCTGAGAACAGGTTTACAAGTCGGATCTGAATCATGCCCAGATTCAGCACTTCGAATCAAAATGGTAAAATCCCCCCTTAATATCAGAGGGATTAGCAGGGTAAATACGTGAGGGTGTGAGGATAGGGCCAGGGTGAGATTATGGTCAGTTCAGGCTTGATGGGCTGAATGGCCTCCATCTGCACTGCAGGGATTCTATGATTCTATGGTTAATCCTGCTAAACATTTGGATTAATTTTTAACCTGATATTCTTGGCATTTGTTGAGCTTTTTCAGAGGAACATGCTGCCTTTCCACATTATGTCAGAAAGAAAGATTACAAGGGAACTGAATAAATGAAAAGCAGGTTTCCTTATTGTAAGCATCATCCATGATTGTGATTACAAACCTATTAAAAATATTCACAGTTGTGGTAGGTTAAATGGAAAACTGCTCAGACATTATCATAAATTCATGTTTCACTTAAGTATTAGTAAGGCAGCAATGCGCTGTTTCATTAGCTTGCTTAAAGCATCAATATTTAAACAAACTGCAATGATATTTTTGTAACAAAAATGGTATTATTTAGCTATGAAATATAACATTGCTTGGAAAACTCCTAATTTATGTGTGTAGAACACTCATCCATGTGCATGCTAAATGATTTGGAAGCAATGAATTCTGTTTATTTGGCTTTCTCATTTCAATATATGGGTCTTCTCACAGATTATTTTAATATTGTGTTAAATTGGATTCACCTCCTGTTTCAGATGTAGAGAAAAGTGTTATAATTTGGGTGGAAACCAATAACTTAAAAGAAGCAATTCAAGCACCCTCTTAATAAATGAAAGAATTATGGCACAAGATTTCATATTTGAAACAAAAAACTTCACAGTATAAAAGTTAAGTTTTGCAATTATTGCTAACTTAATACATTTTGTAACAATTTACTCTTTACATCAACAAATTTGAACAGAATACTTTCTAATTTATTTTTATTTCCATGCAAAAGTTCCCTTACAATTTATGGGATCTTGAAAGTTCATTCATCTCCTAGGACCAAACCAAAGGTGTGCCACAGCTTTCAGGAATCACTTTGATCCTCTTTGGTGTTCCACTATTTTCCAAGATATTAGATTTCTTAGTTCCTTCCACCAGCATGGGGTTAAGTGGCTCTCCAATTCTCCCATGCTCCATGTTGGAGACTCCCCTGCTCACTTAGTCACTGCACATCAGAAAAGCCCTTGATTTCTGATAACCCTCTGGTATTAATCAATATTCCTTGGCATATTTTCCCTCTCTGTTTATCTCAAAGCTGCTGCCAGGCTGATTCTCAATGCCCTTTCTAAGAGAAAATAACAGAGTTGAACCTAAAGCAACAAAACAGCTCCTTCTGTAACCTATTTCCAAGGTAATGTGGCATACACAAGAAGTTCCTGACAGATATTTAAATTATCTCCAAATCTTTCCTATCCTCTGCAATGTATATCGATTAGTTAAAGCCTTTGCTTGATCAGGAAAAAATGTATAGCTAATTTTGGGAGGTTGTACTGCAAGTTTGCGGAGGATTGAAAAGATTGAGTATGTGGACGTTAAGAAAGAGGATATGTTGGAACTTTTAAATTCTATCAACACAGATAAGTCGCTGGGACTGGATGCGATGTAGCCCAGGTTACTGTGGGAGGTGAGGGAAGAGATTGCAGAGCCCCTGGCAATGATCTTTGCGTCATCAATGGAGACGGGAGAGGTTCCAGAAGATTGGAGGATTGCGGACGTGGTTCCTATATTCAAGAAAGGGAACAGGGATGGCCAGGGAAATTACCGACCAGTGACTCTGACCTCAGTGGTTGGTAAGTTGATGGAGAGGATTCTGAGGGATAGGATTTATGAGCATTTAGAGAAGTTTAGTGTAGTCAGAAATAGTCAGCTCGGCTTTGTCAAGGGCAGGTTGTGCCTTACGAGCCTAGCTGAGTTCTTTGAAAATGTGACTGAAAAATTGACGAAGGAAGAGCAGTGGATGTGGTTTATGTGGACTTCAGCAAGGCGTTTGATAAGGTCCCCCATGCAAGACTTGTTGAGAAGGTGAGAGGCTTGGAATCCAAGGGGCTGCGGCCTTGTGGATCCGGAACTGGCTTGCCTGCAGAAGGCAGAGAGTGGTTGTGGATGGGTCTTTTTCTGCATGGAGGTCAATCACCAGTGGAGTGTCCCAGGGATCTGTTCTAGGACCCTTGCTGTTTGTCATTTTCATAAATGACCTGGATGAAGATGTGGAGGGATGGGTTAGTAAGTTCGCCGATGATACGAAGGTTGGTGGTGTTGTGGATAATCTGGAGGGATGTCAGAAGCTGCAGCGAGACATAGATAGGATGCAAGACTGGGCGGAGAAGTGGCAGATGGACTTCAACACGGATAAACGTGTAGTGGTCCATTTTGGCAGGTCCAATGGAATGAAGGAGCACAATATCAAGGGTAGGAGTCTTAGCAGTGTTGAGGAGCAGAAGGATCTTGGGGTCCATAGGACTCTTAAATCGGCCTCGCAGGTGGAGGATGTGGTCAAGAAGGCGTATGGTGTGCTAGCCTTCATTAATCGAGGGATTGAGTTTAGGAGTCAGGAGGTAATGCTGCAACTTTATAAGACCCTTGTCAGACCCCACTCGGAGTACTGTGCGCAGTTCTGGTCGCCTCACTACAGGAAGGATGTGGAAGCCATTGAGAGGGTGCAGAGGAGATTTACAAGGATGTTGCCTGGAGTGGGAGGCATGCCTTATGAAGATAGATTGAGGGAGCTAGGTCTCTTCTCCCTGGAGAGACGAAGGTTGAGTGGTGACTTGATAGAGGTTTATAAAATGTTGAAAGGAATAGATAGGGCGAATTCTCGGAGGCTATTTCCCAGGGCTGAAATGGTCCCTACGAGAGGACACAGGTTTAAGGTGCTGGGGAGCAGGTACAAAGGAGATGTCAGGGGTAAGTTTTTCACTCAGAGGGTGGTGAGTGAGTGGAATTGGCCACCATCGGTGGTGGTAGAGGCGAACTCGCTGGGGTCTTTTTAAAGACTTCTGGGTGAGTACATGGGATTTAATGGGATTGGGAGTTGTAGATAGTTCTATGGCCTGGTGGGTATGGATATGATCGGCGCAACTTGGAGGCCGAAGGGCCTGTTTGTGCTGTAGTGTTCTATGTTCTATGTTCTAATGTAGACCTCTAATGGAGTAGCTGTAATTATATTAGACTCACTGGATGAGCCCATATTTGTTGGGTAGGTTCAGCATCAGGAGTGGAAAATCACATGAGAACTTCCAAATTGCATTTCGCACTGACAGAAACACATGATATGATTGTCCCTGTCAGTGACATAGCGCATTTCCCAACATTTAATACTGGGAATCTGATTAGAACACATTAACATCTAGTTATCAGGTCTCTGTGCTTGAATCATCCCTGCCTGTCAGAAAATCCATTCAGATTAACATAAGGGCAGAATGTATGAATCACAACTGGTTTCTCAAAGTGTGCACCTGATAAGCAGACCTCACAGGAGACCTCAGGTGTGTGCGTTACTCAAGGGAGACAGGATCATGGCTGGGCACAGCACCCTGGCACTGAGTGGGCACTGGACCCTTGCACTTCCCCAGAATTGCCCTAAACATTGCTCCCAAGTGCTGCCTCCAGCAATGCCCTTATTAGGGAGCAGCTCCCAGGCTTTGCTAGAGGAGTTCTTAGGCAGTTCCAGGAGCAATGTAAGGGGGCGGTGCTAGGAGGTGCATGTTGGGTGGGGGACAATGTTCCAGGTAAACCTTTTCAAGCTGGGGCGCTCTATGAAACTCATGCTCCAATCTTTGAGGGACTAAGCTGTTGGCAGAGCAGATGAACCAGAAATTGTCCTGCCAGCGTTACAAGATTGGATCCACTTTGCAGTTGTTTGTTCTATATCCAGCAATGTACTATGAATATAATATTAATGGTAAGACTCTTAACAGTGTGGAAGACCAGAAGGATCTTGGGGTCCGGGTTCATAGGACTCTCAAATCGGCTTTGCAGGTAGAGGATGTGGTTAAGAAGGCGTATGGTGTACTGGCCTTCATCGATCGAGGGATTGAGTTTAGGAGTCGGGAGATAATGCTGCAACTTTATAAGACCCTGGTCAGACCCCACTTGGAGTACTGTGCTCAGTTCTGGTCACCTCATTACAGGAAGGATGTGGAAGCCATTGAAAGGGTGCAGAGGAGATTTACAAGGATGTTGCCTGGAGTGGGTGTCATGCCTTATGAGGACAGGTTGAGAGAGCTGGGTTTTTTCTCCTTAGAGAGATGAAGGATGAGAGGTGACCTGATAGAGTTGTATAAGATGTTGAGAGGTATTGATCAGGTGGATTCTCAGAGGCTTTTCCCCAGGGCTGAAATGACTGCCACAAGAGGACACAGGTTTAGGGTGCTGGGGAGTAGGTACAGAGGAGATGTCTGGGGTAAGTTTTCCACTCAGAGGGTGGTGGGTGTATGGAATCAGCTGCCAGCAGCGGTGGAGGAGGCAGATTCGATAGGGTCTTTTAAGAGACTTCTGGATGAGTACATAGGACTTAGTTGGATTGAGGGTTATAGGTAAGCCTAGTAGGTAGAGATATGATTGGCGCAACTTGTGGGCTGAAGGGCCTGTTTGTGCTGTAGTTTTTCTATGTTCTACTATGGAGAAAGCCATTGCTGTCGGCAGCTTCAGTGTTGCTTTTCCTGCCCGATATCGGCCTTTGCTGAATGCTGCTCACTGGCTCCATTCCAAAGCTAAGAGAGGACCATCTGCTGATGATTGTTTTCGCATCGCTAAGTTCTACCCTTTTAAGTAAATATAAACCATTCTTGGAACTGTGATTATTTTAGTGATATTTATCAGTTTCTCAAGCCCAGGTTCTTTTCATTTCATTTATCTTTCATTTAAAAATTCAATTCTCAAAGTGAATAGTTGTGCTCCTAAAACAAATGAATTATGGAACAATATACTCATAACAATAACTAATACAAGGGGAAACTTGCCAGACTTTGCCATTGAATGATGTGATGCCATGTAGCAAACTGAATGATGTGATGTTAAATTTGGAAAAGGTAAAAACAATTTCCACCTTATGTTTTCACCTTTATTGCAATAGTCTTCTGGTCTTAATTTGATTTTATTTATAGAAATAGATTAAATATATTTTTTGTTTGAAGGAATCATTCAATAAACAGACTTTTTCTTGTTTCGCAACTGTCAGTTGCTACAGCACAAATTATTTTGAACATTTAAGAGTTGAATTCTGTGAAATATCTGTTACCCTTTTTTCCATCATTATTTCTCATTATTTTTGATTGTGACCTTAATGGGAAAACTGCTTTTTGGGGAGGTTCATGTCAAAATTAAATTTAGATTTTTTTAAACATCGCACAGTCAATGCAAATTATTGACTTACTGAAAATTACAAGATCTTTCAAAACAGTGGCATAATTTTTAAACTTTACAACATCTAACATTATGGAACCTGCCTATGTTGTCATGTATAAGGTGTTGTATTATTTTGGTTGTGTCTTTATTGATATTACAGTTCGACACAATAATTTCAATTAGTGCAGGTTGGCATCATCAATGAAAGATTTGTGACTTAAAATTACTGTAAAATTAGCACAATTTGCCTTCTTTGGATTGCTGGGGAACAGTAATATATGAATAGCAGGGAGCCTTTTAGCCTATTGAGGCTGTTCTACCATTTAATCAGATCATGATTGATCTGTTAGTTAACTCCATCTACCCACCTTGCGTCTGTAACCCGTAATAATCTTGCTGAGCAAAAAGCTGTCTCTATATATGTGTCGTACGTATGTATCTTCTATCTATATGTCTATCTATTTAGCTCCTTCCCCAGCAACCCCATTCCCTCCCCATACAAGCATGTACTTCCCCCAACCCCAATATTGGTTTTAAGTCACAGCATTTTGCGGCTCACTGATTTTGTGCCCATTAGGTTACTTTCATTTCGAAAGAAATGGTACTGAGGTCTATCGAGCTTCCAGGCAATGGCATTGTGCGCACAATTGAAATGTACTTATTTATTAGAATTCCAAATAGCAAATTCCTGCCCCTCCCCCTATGTCATGTGTGTGTAAAGAAATATCAGAATTCTGCTAAAGATCTAGTTCAATGACACAAGGCGGGGGTTGGGAGGGGGGGGGGGGGCATTCTCCCATTCTGACCTGCTCATTTTTTGGTGGGTCGGGTCGGGAGATGCGCCTGTGTGTCGATTTGCAGGATATGTGCATACATTCCCGGTACACACGCGTCTCCCAGCGCCAGAAATCTGACAGAGTCAGGACCATGCAGGAAACCGGCGGAAACATCAGGTAAGTCATTTAAGTCAATTTTTAATGTCATTATCAGACCCGGGACTGAATTTTCCAGATCTGATTGCATCTCCCACCCCGCCAGTAAAAATTCACTCTGGCTGGGTTTAGAGTAATCCCTCACTTTTGGGAACCAGTGGGAGACCCCACTGGAGTGAATGGGGGCTCTCGGGGTCCCACAAGGGCTCGGACAGCATAGGGGGGGCGCCCCCTTAGGTATGGGCACTCTGGCAGTACCAGCCTGTGCCTCCTGGCACTGCCCAAGGAGCAAAGTGCCCATGCCCAAGGTGCACTTTGGCGCTATCCACCAAGCATTGGGCAGTGCCAAGAGGGCAGGGCCTAGGGGACTGGGCTTAAGGGGGCAGTGTCAAGGGGGTGGGTCTTAGGGGGCTGTGCCAAGAGGGTAGGGCTTAGGGTAGGGGCTAACTGGGGTGGGGCCAGATGGGGGTGGAGCCAGTTGGGTGCAGGGCCTTGGGTGAGATTGGTAGGGGTGGATTCCCATGCCACTCTGCACAGGAATCAATTGGAGCTGGAGGGAGGCCAGCAATCCAGGCGAGCTCATGGGGTGGTGGTCTGCCGGAGGGGTCTGCCCCTCATGTGGGGGTCTGCCTCCGGTGAGGGAGGGTCTGTCTCCTATGGGGGAGGGTCTGCCTCCCATGGGGGGGGCGGGGGGGCATCTGCTGGGGTGGGGAGGACAGGGGAGGGCTTGTTACTGCCAGTGTTGCTGGAGATTGGGGTGCTCTGGGATGGGATGGGTCGTGGCTGGTCAGGGGGCCATGATCAGACCATGGAGGTGTTAGCAGCGGCAGCACTATAAGGGTCCCGAGCTGTGTTCAAACTGGCCAGCAAAGCAGAGCCTGACAGTTCGAGGCCACTGAGCATGTGCAGAGTTCTGGAACAGTCAGACACTGGCAGGAAACGGCCCCACGCCCGAGGTTTTAATGATATTGTGACCTCTGCATTGCACAGACTGTGGGAGATTTGAGTCTGAACTCCCACTGAAAAACAATCGTGATTTACACCATCTTTCGCACAAATTCAGCGCGTAGAACGTTCTAGGGAGAATCGCCCCAAGCTGTCCAGCAAAAGGAATACCACTCTATAAATTATCTGAATTATGACATAGGACAGGATTTTCTGGCCACGCTCCTCCCAAGGTTGGAAAATCTTGCCTGAGGTCAACAGACCTTTGCAAGGCCCTTGTCTCACCTGCTAGAATTCTGGTGGTGGGTGGGATGGGACATTAGTCAGCATTTATCCACACTATAAGTAATTTCATTCATTGAATGATTTTATAGATCCCAAAAGCATACTCCATTTTCTTATTTCAGTGCCGTCTTGTAAAATAGGATGATTAAATTTTATTTCCTACGTGAAAAACTAATTCTAAAGAAGTGTGGAATGAGCAAAGCTACAGGGCTTTCTTCATTGCCACCCAAATGCACAGATTTGCATTCAAAGACTGACAAATTCTACCGCCAGCACTTTAGATCCATCATGCATGTCAAGTGACAGGATAAAGTTAGCATTAGCTAGAAGTTCAAGCATACCTGGAAGGCATGCTGATAAAATCATCACTACAATTGGTCAGGACATGCTGCCAGTACAGAAGATTCCGGCACTTAAAAAGGATCCTATGCGGTGAGCTAGAGTCTAGCAAAGGAAAGCCTGGTGGCCTGCAAAAGAGTTATATGATTGTGTTTAAGCTTAATCTTTAATTTTGTAATGCCAATCTTAATAACTGGGAAACCTGGTGGTCGATTGTACTAGTTGGCAAGTAGCAATACAAAGGGATGTCAGATGCTTTGTGCACAGTACACATGTCTCTTGATCAAGAAATGGCAATAGGATAAATATGTTGTTCATCCATCATCATCAATGGGGACCTGGATACCATTAATCCAAAGATGTACATGTTAGGTGGATTGGTCATGGTAAGTTGCCACTTAGTGTTCAAAGATATGTAGGTTAGGTGGATTAGCCATGTTTGTTGAGCAGGGTTATGGGGATAGGGCACAGAGAGGGCTAAGACGGGATGTTCTTTCAGAGAACAGACTCGATGGCCCAAATGGCCTCTTTCTGCACTGTAGGGATTCCAAGGTTCTATGGAATAGGGCAGTAAATGAAGAGATGCTCCAGGAACTATACAGAAAAAAGGGGTGTAAAAGGACCAAAACGTATAGAGATATCCTGTGCGGTAACATCATTGGTTTTGTAACCCTCCGATGGAAAAAGATTGAAAAGAAAGACTAAGAAAGATAAAACATTCTGGGAATAATTGGTATGCCAAGTGTCAGGCAAGAATGAGGAACCATAGGAATCCATATAATTAATGAAAAGGACTGTAATGAATGTAATAGAAAATTAATGTAAATCACCTGTACATGATAACTGCATCCTAGGGTTTCAAAAGTTGCAGAGTTAGAGGATACAATAGTTTGATCTTTTAGAATTCCTTATATTCTAGAACAGTCCCCAAGGATTAGAAGTTAACAAACATAACCCAGCTATTTAATACAGGAGGAAGAGAGAAATCGAGGTACTATAAGATAACTAGCTTAACATCTATAGTATGTAAAATGCTACAATCTGTTATTAAGGCTGGGACAATAGTGCGCTTTGAAAATCATTATATTGGACCGGATTTTTTGGCCTCTCTGCAGCATCTTATTGGCGGCGGGAGATGTCTTACTATTGTGGGTGGTGGGATCTTCTCCAACAATGTGGTTGACTCTCAACTGCCCTCTGACCAAGGGCAATTCGGGATGGGCAATAAACGCTGGCCAGCCAGCAATGCCATGTTCCACGAATGAATAAAAAAATTGGGTGTGCTTTCTTCACCACACTACCTATGCTACAACCTTTAGGGATCAATGGACTTGTACACCAAGGTCATTGTGTTCCTCAATACATCCTACAGACCTATCTTTCATTGTGTATATCCTATCCTATTAGGCCTATGCTAATGCATCACCTCACACTTATCAGGATTACATTTATATAGTGCCTTTCACAACCTTAGTATGTCCCAAAGAACTTTCCAGCCAATTAAATAACATTGAAGTGTAGACAATATGGCAGTTATTTTGCACACCAGTAGTCAAATGATCAGTCATGTAGTAATGTCCAAATAATCTAATTTTGTGATGTTGGTTGCAGGAAAAATGTCACCCAGGGCACCCGAAATAGTGATGTCCACCTAAAAGAGCAGATAGGCTCTTGGTTTAATGTCTTATCTGAAAAACAGGGTCATTGACACTCTCTCAGTTAACAAGTGATGTCCCTATATAGGTTGTGCTTAATTCAGCTTGCTCTCTCTCCATATGAAATTTTTTTCTGGTGATTCACAATTAATCTTTGGAGACAGTTTGAAAAATGATGAAAAATCACTATGCAAAAAATTCATTGGAATCTCATGATAAAACATTCAGTATTCCCTGTAAAGAGATATCAGTGATGATCAATTATTCTGTTCACAGTTGGTCATTTATTTGATGATGGCCTCTGAAGGGCCAAACAGCAGAACGTTAAGAATTCATTTTCACATCAAATACTTCTTCATCTTGGGGTTTTTAATTTAAATAAATGTTCCTCACAATAGGTTTGATACTTCCTCACAGTTTTACTGAATAATATGAGAGAAGCTGAATATCTTTCCATTTTGTTACGCAAAGCAGAGTATGCCGAAGGCATAAGATGTTACTGAATAGAGAAAAGACATTTTATTTACCTAGGAGTTGAACATTGCAACTGGATGACAACTGAAAAGAGATTTAAACTCACAGGCACGACCTGCACAATTGAGTTGTGTGAGTTTTTGTCATGCACAGAATCAGTAATGATGAATGTTCTATCAACGGCAAAACAAGGCCAGAAAGGAGTTCTTATTTTGGAGGCTGAGATTGTTAATCCTGTGGTACTAAATGAGAACTTGCATCTGTCTCCACTAGAAATGTAGAAGTAAAGGGGGAGGCAGTAACCATACTGAGTAAGTCAGAAAAAATAAGGGGAATGTACATGAAGGTTTGGCACTCCTCAAAGTAAACAAAGTCACCCATTTGATGGGCTGCATTTTAATTTATCAGGCGAATTGAGAGTGGGAATTAAGGAGGTTCTGCTTACAATTTTCAAATCCTGCTTTTATATGTGGTGGTGCCAGAGGACTGGAGATTTGCATTTGTTATATCCTGTTAAAAATGGAGGGAAGGTGTAAACCCAGCAACTACAGAACCGTCAGCCTAATACTGGTGGCATTAAGAAGGCTTACCACCTATTTCTGAGGGTACTACACATCAAGATAGCATTGCAGCAAGAGAAGGGCACACACAGCAATTGTTCAGAAGTCTTTGAATTAGTGCCGTCCTGACATTATACAACCCAAGCAGCTGATGTGCTGTCAGGATACCAAATTTGAGTGAAACAGGTCTTGTCTAGGTACTTGTTCATCTCTTCAAAGATCAGGCAAGAGGCTACAAGATGGGCTCTGTTCCTTAAATGATTAAGCACCCAAGTTAGAAATGAGATCTTTTTGACAATATTTTCTGTTGCAAAAGTGGCTGGAAGTGCTATGAGGTGTTTCTGGAGATTTCTGTGTTGAGTCCTGGATTTACTCAAGAGGGCTGCTGTATCCTCATGGGGAGGGCAGAGAATTTGGTGACTATCCATACATAGCTTGCAACAGATATAGGGGCAGCAGTGGCTGTGCCTCTGGGACTTAAACATGACTGTGAGATTGATCAGAGGTTGTGGAGAAGGCAAGATGTACTTCATGCTCCCTGCCAAATTGAAGTCATGTTCTTCCTTGCTCCCTTACAGTAATGAAGCTGTTATCAAGCCAACAAGACTTGCATGGTTCCAACCCAATCACATGCTTCCCAGCCTTTCTCTGAAGAGTTCCTTGTAGCCCAGTTCAACCCTGGTGTCTTCCCTGATTGGAAATTAAATATTGTAGGGCATAAAGATATTTAACAGCGATAGTGAAAGAATGAAACAGATGGAGCAACTGCCCTTATTAGAGATAATGTGATGGCAACAGAAAGAAGTGACATGACCATTAATCAGACTGAAATAGAATCCATTTGGAGATTAAAAAAAGGATTAATCATAATAGTAGAGATAGTTTACTGGTTAACAAATAGTGGGTGGGAAGTGGAGGAAGAAACATACAAAGAAATTAGCAAAATGAGTAAAAATGTAGAATAATTTCATTGGTTAGAAAAGGTTGGTAAAAGGAAATTAGTGAATGGAATTATTACAATTTGAACAGGGTTCCTTTCTAAACCAGTATGCAAGAAATCCAACAAAGGAGGCTTCATAGTTGCATTGAGTAATGGGGAATGAATCAGAGTACATAAGGAAATTAAAATTAGGGAAACGTTCAAGCAATAGTTACCAAAATTCAATATCTGTTAAGATAAAATGCTATATTTTCACCATTGAGGCAGATAGCTCACTTGGGAAATTTCCCAGTTCAGCACATCTATCTTGGGAAAGAGTGCACTGAGTAGTGGGTTTTTTGACTGTGGCAGAGTAGGTGTAAATGGGGGATGGAATCAGGTCCTTGTTTTTTGGAGATAGATTAGAGGTGGTGGAATGGTGAGGTGGACAGTTTGAAAAGTCTGTCTTGATTTTCTAGCACTTAGTCCCAGCTGTTTAGTTAAAAATTTGGCCCTCTAGCCCTCACTTCTCATATACCCTCATCCACCCAGCTACTCTCCATCGAAGCCAACCCACCACAATGTCCCCTACCCACCACAATGGCCCCTCATAGCTTCCATGTCAATTCATCGAACTTCCATGTCCATTCACCCAATCTGTATAGAACCAATAAACTAATGTAGTGAGAGCAGCATGTGTGGAACTGTTTACAAAACATTCCTAACTTTCTTTACAATAAATTGTTGCTGCAACACTCTATAAAAATGTCAATCAACCAGATCTTTAAAAATTAATAACAAAACTATAAGAATTTGACATCTTCTTATCTTGTATAAATAAATAGAGACAGTCACAAAATAGATCACAGATATAACAGCTTGTAAACCTATCAATCAAGTAACGTTTTTTCTTCCGTGCATCTGTTTTAACAAAGAAAGCCTTGATGGAAGTTTGGGTTCTCAGTCAAGCATGCGTGACAAGGCTTGTGAACATTCTCAATGAAAATAGACCGACATGCTAAATAATTGTTACAGAATCATTTATCAGAAAGGAAAACTGTTAGCATGCCAGACAGCACAAAGGAAGTGCTATTGAACAAGGATAACCCAAATTAATGTAAACAAAATAATAGCAACGAGGAACAAATAGAGACAAATGTGAGGTCATCTACTATATACCTAAAAGAAATAAAACAGGATATCTCCTAAAAGGTGAAGGAATAGATGATGTTCAAAGAGACTTTGAGATCCAGGTACATAGATCATTACAATGTCATGAGCCGGAGACTCGTGCTGCAGCTATATTTAACCCCGTTTAGACCATACCTGGAGTATTGTGAGCAGTTCTGGGCACCATTACTTAGCCACTATGTTGGCCTTGAAGAAAATGCAGCAGTGGTTTCCAGAATACATATGGACCTACAAATTAGGAGTGGGAGTAAGCCATTCAGCTCCTCAAGTCTGTCCCACAATTCAATTAGATCATGGCTGACCTGACTGTAGCCTCAACCCCACATTCCTGCATATCCCCAATAATCTTTCACCCCCTTATTAATCAAGAATCTGTTTTGCACTGCCTTAAAAATATTCAAAGATTCTGTTTCCACTGCCTTTTGAGGAACAGACTTCCAGGGATTCACAACCTCTGAGAGAAAAGATTTCTCCTAATCTCCATCTTAAATAAGCGACCCCTTATTTTTTAAACAGTTGACCCCGAGTTCTAGATCCTCTGACAAGAGGAATCATCCACACTGCATCTGCCTTGCCAATACTCCTCAGGATCATAAAAGTTTTGGTCAAGTTGCCTCCTACTCTAAACTCTAGTGGATACAAACCTAACTTCTCCAACCTTCCCTCAAAAGACTCATCGTGGTATTAGTCTAGGAGACATTCTCAACTGTTTTTATCACATCTACATTTTTCCTTAGATAAGTAGCCAAATATTGTGCACAATACTTCAGCTGTGGTCTCACCAATGTCCTGTACAACTGAAGCATAACCTCCCCACTTTGGTAATCAATTCCCTTCATGATAAACAATAACATTCTATTAGCTTTCCTAATTACTTCCTGTACCTACATACTAGCCTTTTGTGATTCATGCACTCAGACACCCAGATCCCTCTGAACTTCAGAACTCTGCAATCTCACCATTTAGGTAATAAGTTACCTGGGGTGCAGAATACACTGCCTGCTGTGATAGTGGAGTCAGAACTTTAGGAACTTTCAAGCGGTTATTGGATAGGCACATGGAGCACACCAGTATTATAGGGAGTGGGGCAGCTTGATCTTGGGTTTAGACATAGCTCAGCACAACATTGAGGGCCAAAGGGCCTGTGCTGTGCTGTACTGTTCTATGTTCTCTGTCTAAGTTATTTTTTATAATTCCTACCAAAATGGACAATTTCACATTTACCTACATTGCACTCCATTTGCCAAATTTTTGCCTACTCACTTATCTATGTTCCTTTATAGCTTCATTACGTCCTCTTCACAGAGTCACAGAATCACATATATGTTATGGTGCAGAAGGAGGCTATTTGGCTCATCGTGTCTGCATTGGCTTTCCAAACAACCATCATGACTTCGTGCCATTCCCCTGGACCACTGTATATTGTTTCTATTCAAGTAATTATCTAATGTCCTTTTGAATGCTTTGGTTGAACTTGCTTCCACTATGCTTCCAGACAGTGCACTCCAAACTTAAACCACTCATTGTATGTAAACATTTTTCCTCACATTACAGTTGCTTTACATCTGTGCCCTCTTGTTCTTGATCCTTTTACAAGCTGGAACAATTTCTTCGAATCTCTGTCCGGCGCTCTCAAGAATTTGAATATTTCTATCAAATTTCCTCTTAGCTTTCTCTCCAAATCTATCCTCAAAACTGAAGTTTCTGATCCCTGGAACCATTTGTGTAAACCTTTTCTGCACTCTCTCCAAAGCATTTACAACTGTCCCATTGTGCGGTGCGCAGAATTGTACACAGTTGTTGAGGTCCCCAACACTGGTGCCTGAGTCCCCAGGATTAAATCATGAGGGCAGATTCCCCAAACTGGGGTTTTATTCTGTGGAATTTAAGAGGTAAAATGCAATTTCATAGAATCATAGAATCCCTACAGTGCAGAGGAGGCCATTCGGCCCATCTAATCTGCACTGATTCCCTGACGGAGTATCTTTCCCAGCCCCTCTTTTCCACCCTACCCCGTAACCCCATACATTTACCATGGCTAATCCATCCAACCTACTAATTTTGGGACAGAGGGGCAATTTAGAATGACCAATCCACCCAATTTGCACACCTTTGGACTATGGGAGGGAACAGGAGCACCCAGAGGAAACCCAAGCAGACATGGGAAGAACATGCGAACTCCACACGATTGGCTACCCAACACTGAAATCAAAGCCAGCTCCCTAGAGCTGTCAGGCAGCAGTGCTAGCTACTGTGCTACCATATCACCCAATAAAATTTGATTTCATTTGATTGAAGTTGTTAAGATGTTAAGGGGAACTGGCTGGGTAGAGAGAGCAAAATTACTTCTGCTAGTTCGGCAGTTGAGGATGAGAGGGAATAATTTAAAAATTGGAACTGGACCTTGCAAGAGTGAAATTCAGAAATATTTCAATGCCAAAGGGTTGCAGATGTTTTGAATTTAACTGCTCTACATTACAAGTCATCCTAAATCAATTATTACATTTAAGAATATGTTTGATAGATTCTTGTCAACCAAAGTTTTAAAGGAAAATTGGTTATATAGGTACATAGGGATAGATCACAGATCAGTTATAACAAACATACACATTCCTATGTTCCTAAATATTGAGGTCAGATTGAGGTCTTGGATAGCCTGGTCGCAAGGTACTGAGACATTGAGATATACTGGTTGTTTCCTACATTCCTACTCCTCCTCCTTCCTCATGTTCTCAATTGGTCATAATTTAGCTGGTGGCAAGAAGGCAGCACAGCATAATGAATCTTGGCATTCAGCCACTG
The DNA here is from genome assembly GCF_965287045.1 of Carcharhinus amblyrhynchos. Taxonomy (NCBI): domain Eukaryota; kingdom Metazoa; phylum Chordata; class Chondrichthyes; order Carcharhiniformes; family Carcharhinidae; genus Carcharhinus; species Carcharhinus amblyrhynchos. The sequence goes on from NC_137324.1 coordinate 144,295,813, forward strand.
CACTCAATTAGAAGATATATCACAAACAAAATCAATTCCAGCTGAAATGTAATAATAGAAGGCGTATCATACAATCAAGCCTTGTACCCTAGCAACAATAATGATGCCTTCATTCTGTGGCAGTCCACTGTGATAAAGGTGTTTGAGCCATCATGTCAAACCAGTGGTTGATGACTTCTGCCAAATGCTGCAGGCGTCTCCAGGATGGTCTATAGTGAAAGTGCTTTAAACCTCCCAGTGCTGTGCCACATTAACCTTGTGTGCTTGCTATGGTGTTCATCAGTCTGAATTGTACACTCTATTTCTCTCTCCAAAGGTGCTACCAGACTGTTGAGTGTTTCTAACATTTTCTGATTTTGGGAACAAAGTGGGAGGTTGATCCTGAATCTGGCAGAAATGCTTCTTGTGCTTTGATGAATCATAGTCCCTGTATGAGCAGCCACCGTAACCATTGTAGTAGTATCCACCTTGGCCCCAGCTATCTCGGTCTCCTGTATCAAACTGGCCTCTGCCACTTTAGCTTCCTCTCGCCACTATCCCTATAGTCACCTCCTGATCCTCTCCTGTGGTCACTATTAGATTTATAGATTCCTACAGTGCAGAAAGAGGCCATTCGGCCCATCGAGTCTGCACCAACCACAATCCCACCCAGGCCCTATCCCCATATCTCTACATATTTACCCACTAATCCCTCTAACCTATGCATCTCAGGACACTATGTGCAATTTAGCTTGGCCAATCAACCTAACCCGCACATCTTTGGACTGTGGGAGGAAACCGGAGCACCCGGAGGAAATCTACGCAGATACAAGGAGAATGTGCAATCTCCACACAGACAGTGACCCGAGCCAGGAATCAAACCCAGGTCCCTGGAGCCGTGAAGCAGCAGTGCTATCACTGTGTTACCACAGCCGCTGTTGTAGCTGCCTTGGCCATACCCGCAGCTGCCTCCAGACCTTCTTTTGGCGTGACCCACCCGGATCTGGCACCCATCGAGGGATTTTTCATTCATTGCCTGTAGTGCGTCTCTGGTGTTCTCTGGGTTTTTGAAAGTGATAAAGGTGGAACCGCAGGACATCATGGTGTCTTTGTCTTTAATCACTTTCACCTCAGAGATCTGCCCGTACTTGGAGAAAACCTCTTCCAGGGACTGCTCGTCTGTGTTGAAGTTCAGACCGCTGACAAACAACTTTCCTGCTTCAGTCATGTTGGCGAGCGTGCTGCGCAGTTGTGTGTGTGAAGCTCTAGGAGCTGGCCTAACTGGTGGTCCTGGTGGTCTCGGAGGCCATGTATGTGGTGGGGGTCTCCTACAATTTCGGGCCAAGTATCCTGGCTGCCCATAATTAAAACATGTCCCTCTATCTCTTCCCGGGGCTGCTGTGTAAGGTGGAGCTGTACCTCTCTGGATTTGGGGATCTCCTCTACCCTCATTTCTCCACACTGGACCCTGCCTAGCCCTCAACAGAAGCATTCTCATTTCCCTTTCTGACCATGACGTTGGGGCTCCCTGAACTTCCTGTTCCCAAACTCGAGCTAAGCATCGGGGAACCCATGTTACATTGTGTGTGCTTTCTGCGGGGTCAAAATTAGCGCAGGCTTTCTTGTCTTCCTCTGTGGTGTGTGAGACTAATGTCCTCGGCCATTTGGATGAATCAGCCTCATTTAATCTAGCCCGATCTAATTCCCCGTATACTCCCATGAAGTGGATCCATAAACGACCGGCAAAGGCAGTTGGATGTTCCCCTTTCCTCTGTCTGCATTTATTTAACCTATCTACAGGATCCCCTTTATTAATCCCTACCGCGGTCAATATCACTTCCTTAATTTTATTTAAGGTTCCTTCCCCGACATTTTGAGGGGCTGGCAGGGCAGACTGTGCAGACTTGCTTAAGCTCATGACTATCAGCTTCATTTCTTCCCTTTCATCTAGCCCATGCATTATCTCCTGCTGCTTAACATCCTCAAAGGAACTGTGTGAATCAGCTGATGACTCAAAGATTGTGATTTCATTTGCAATCTCAGCCAATTGTGCCACCATAAACAGGGTTGTGTATGTAACAGCTGGGCCCTGAGACTCTCCTACCCGATGTTCAGTCGTCACTGGATGCATCGGTATTGGAGATGAATCTGGGAACATGGTGGGTATGACTTCCCCTGGGAAAGATTGTGGTGGACCCCAATCCTTGGTTTACATAACGTAAAGTTTAGCATTCTTCTTTAACTCTCTCCAATCTACATCCTCTATCTCCTCTTCCTCTACTGTCCCGAAGGTACACATAAATCCGTTCTGAACCGATAATAGGATTCCAGCCATGAAATTTCTCACTGGCATTTGGAGTGGTCAGCAATTGCCTGTCCCTGTTCTTTATTGGCTTGATATAGTGCTTTTATTGCCACCTGCGGATCAGTGCACTTAGCTTCCAATCATGCTGTTGCCTACTCGGCTTCACCTTTTTCCAAGACAGCGTGCTGGGCTTCTTGGTAGGCTCTCTCGTACTGGGTTTGAAATTTGCCCAGATGTAATAAATTTGCCTGGTTGGTTCTCTTTCATTCATCTACCTCTCTGTCCTTTTAGGCTCTTATCTGCTCAATCCTCTCCTGCTGTTGTTCCTTTAGTTTCTTAATCTTCTCCTCCTTTTCCTCCTGTGTCTGCTTCAATTCCTCCAGTTCCTTATGAACTGTGTTTAACTCCTTTTCTGTTCCAAGCAGCTGTCCTAAGCAGCTCACAATGGCAGTTGCTTTCTCACATTTGTCGGCCTGGTTTCCTTGAACATTCCTCAGATCATCCCAATACTTCTGCCCTAGGGATCCCGGTCCTGTCTCACTGTTGGCACAAGATTCTGCTCATAGGAGCCACCCTCTCTTCTAAATAAATTCCCCATTTTTTGTTTCCCTTATGGGACACTTCCCTGTCTCTGTGCTGTTTCCCATCATTCTATATTCAACTTCAAGGGAGTTGATCGGACTGCGGGTATGACTTTGGACAATGTTCTGGTCCTAATCCCTCCGGATTCTAATATAAAGCTACAGAGTTTGCCCTATCCTCCTTGTTAGTAACAATGCATGCACAATAAACAATTTCCCGAAAGCAGTTATTTGTCCAATAAGGCTGTTGGCTCTGAGTTTAAAATAATTTTTCAATATAGATTCTGTGGGATTTGATATCGAAGCAAAAAAGTTACTTCATATCGATGTCCTGGTGGAGTCGCCAACTGTTGTGTCTGCTGCACAATCTGTTTTAACCCTTATACAATGGAGAAAGAACTGCGAGTAGACTTCTTGTTAGTACAACCAATATTTATTTAAAACACACAATCAATAATCACCCACCCAACCAAAAATAAGTTATCTTTACAGAAAATACTAAAGTTCAAGTCCAATATGAGACCTTGACTTAGCTTTGCATGATTGGTAAGTACACAAGCAGAGATTGGCCATTATCTATGTGCTGGTCTCTGTAGTCCTCCGTGTAGTCTGGTCCATTGGTCTGGTCTGGCACTCTGGCTCTGGTCTTCCTTCCTTCTCGCGTGTGGTGGCTCTCCTCGTGCTGGACATTGCTGGCGACGGTCACCGTTGCTATAGCTCATTCGTGGGGTCAGAGAGAGAGAGAGAGAGAGTTTCCTCTGTTGCGCAGCACCTTTTAGCCCTCCTTGGTTTCATCCTTTTTGGGCGGTCTCCTAATTCTTGTCAATCAATCGATCAGGGCTTGATCACCCTGATCGATAAGAGCCCAATCAGGTGCTGCCACATTGATCTTTGGTTGTGTACCCAACTGCCATGCCTGTAGGCGCTGGAGGCATGTAGGTCACATACCTCCCTCCAAATAAGGGGTTAAGGCTTCCTATGCCTGGTAAACTACACAGTTTGACCAGTAACTCCCTTTTATCCTGGAGATGGCCCATATCCTGTGTATTCAGTCATCTAATTTGTAGCCTGTTTATCTCTGTCTTTTAGGCTGCAGCCTGCTGTTTTAATCCTTGCCCAATTGTCCCAGGGTGCTTTACAAATTGCCATTTTAGATGGCCCATTTGGCCACACAATATCCTACAACAGCAAATTTCCTGATCAAATCCCAGGCCCAGTATTGCAAGGGAATGGGGTTCTTGGTTGTATTCACCATTTTGGTGAAACTCTGTGCATTTTGACGATGGAGTCAGCATCATCAATCACCAACTGCCTCCGGTTCGAACAGCACAACTATCTTACAAGTAGCCCTTTGGATTTCTGGGGTCCATTGTCATAACTACAGTTTAAGTTTTAATACTGTTTAGCTATTCATTTTTTGATTGCAGGCTGATGATCAAGGCTGTTGTTTAGCAGCCAGCATTTCTTGGGCTGTTTATTTGGAAGTGCTGGTCAGCTGTTACTAGTTTTCCAGCTTGTTATGATATAGATATGTACGAACAAATAGATCTCCTGAAGTGATTCCAAGGAAATGTAATCTCATCTCAGGAATTAGATTGTGGACACAAATTACTTGAACTTTGGTGTTCTTTGCTGTCCTCTAAATCCCTGACGAGATGATTGTCTATAAATCACACACTCATATTTATTATTCCCTATTTTCTAAATGAAAAAGTCACCCATTTACTATTTCCTTTATTGTCATTGATTCCATTCGAGGGAAGAGCCTATGATGAGGAAAGTAGGACAGCTCTCACTTCTTCTGGCTTGATGCCTGCACAAGTATAACTCAGGGGCGGCAACATATTCTGGGACTTCACTTCAGATAAAGGTTGCTGCAATGTGTTTCCTGGTGACTGAAAAAGGCCACACAAGGGAAAACTTCCATAATGTAATTCTTCCTACAAGCAGTGTGAATTTGTTACAGGCCAGTAGTGCGAAGAAGAATAGAAGCACAGATACAAAGCTTCAGCTTGTGTCAGATCTTCACCTCGAGGGCAGCATGTGTTTAACTACTTGGATACGCAGTAAAAATGATGGCCAATTCATTAACAAGCTCAGTCTTTGCTCAGTCTCTAGACACAATGCTAAGTGTAAGAAATAGCTCAAACATGAAGAATCCAAACAAGAGCAAACACGAATCGCATCTGTTCATGGCCAACTGATTTCACTAACTTCTCTGTTCCTTGAGCTTTTGGAATGCAGTTTGCACTGAGTTTAAAGCTGCTGGAGTTAATGCTGCAGCCATTAGCACGGTTCAGGAAGGACTGTGGCAGCAGGTTCCAAACAGTTCGAAGGAAGAAAATAGATATTCAGAGCAAGTCACAACCAAAGGTCAAAGTGGGACACTTAGCTAGTGAAAAATCCTGCTATCGCTTTTCTATAAAATAGATCTGATAATGGGTGTTGTGGTTCTATTGTCCTATTTTCGAGTATGAATTTATGATGGCAATGCTCTAAAGTTTTGTCGGCTGAATATCTTGACAAATTCATATTCTTTGGGGGGAATACAGAAGTTAAATAACGTCATGCTAGTCTTTGGGAACAATGACATATTTTACAATATAGTCCACACAAGGTCAGGAGAGTCTGATACCTTATTAGAAAACAAATGACCTTGTTACACCTTTACACTGAGGCACACTGAGGTATTCTGGTCATACGCACTTAACCTTATCCGTCATGTTTCAGTGACATGTTATGGATGAGATTAGTCTTTAGGTCGCAGTGAATCAACAGTTCATTTTGCACCCCATCTGATTTTCTTGGGAGATTTAAAACAGACTGCCAATTTGCTATGGCCCATTTTGCAGCACTGCCGAAGACCAATTTCAGCATGGTTAAGCCCATAACCACCAGATTTTAACAGAAGCATTATAAAACTATGGATTCATATAAACTTTGAGGATGAAATTACTCTGTGCACTGTTTGTAATGAATTGGCTTACTGGATTCAGTAAAATTACTCTGACTTGATATTTTTGACAAAGTTGTCGATTCAACAAAACTGTGTAAGTTAACAATAGATTCCACAGACTCACCATTACCTGAGTGAAGAAATTTCTCCTCACCTCAGTCCTAAAAGGTTTACCTCTCGTTCTCAAACTGTGACCCCCTAGCTCAGGACTATCGGGAACGTTTTTTCTGAGTCTACCCTGCCTAACCCTCTTAGAACTATGAAGTTATCAATTAATCCTATCTCATTTTACAGTACAAGGTCAAGTGTAACTAGCTCTCTGGTTTTCTCTAGAATGTGCTATTCTAAGAAACTTTCCTGAAAATATTCAATGAATTCTGTATCGAGGCTATCTTTGCCCATCCAACTTTTCCAGTCTGTATGTAGATAAAAATTCTCTATGATTATTTTCCAACAAGTGCCCAGTATGTCTTCCGTTGTACTATGTCCAAACATAATTAAAATTATGGAGCCCATATACCACACCCTCAAGTGATTTCTTGATTGTATCATTCCTCAGTTTAACCTAAATCACTTCTATATCTTGGTTTCCTGAATTTAAGTCAACTCTCTCTATTGTGCTAATACCATCATTAATTAACACAGCCACCCTCCTCCTTTTCTTAACTTCCTGTCCTTCCTAAACATCACATCCACTTCAATAGTCAGGATTTATCATCCTGTAGCCATGTTTCTGTAATCACTATCAGATTAGATACATTAATTTCTATTTGCACTATAATTTTATTTTGCTTCAAATGCTATGTGCATTCAGGTACAAAGCCTTTAGTTTGTCATTTTATTCGTTTATTATTTTTGTAACCTTCAGCTTTTACTGCGGTTTTACTCTTAGATTGTACTCTTTGTCCTTTCCTGTCACCTGTTTATCATTTCCAATGTTAATACTTTTCTTTCTTGCCTTGTTGCTACTCTCTGGTGTACCTCAGCTTCCAAAATTTGATTTGTTTTAAAACTCAGCCTATTTCCCTAGTTACATAGCTCACTAGAAAACCAGCCTCAGCATGTGGGACAGCCCCACTTTCACTTGTACTAGTGCCTGTGCTCCATGAACCGTAACCCTCTTCCCACAACAGTCTCCCACATCAGTCTTTGAGCCATGCATTCATTTCTCAAATCTTATTTGCCCATGCCAATTTGCATGTGGCTCAGGCCATAAATAAACAATATTCAGACGTTCTGCCTTTTAATTTGGTGCCTGGCTCCTCATACTGACTATGCAGAAACTTCTTCCTTAAGCCTCCAATTTATTGCTGGTACCTACCTGGCTCATTGCAACTGGATCATTCCCCTCCTACTGTAAGTTCCTCTCCAACGCTGAGCAAATATCCTGAACCCTGGCACTGAGCAGGCAACAGAGCTGGACTCTTGTTCTTTACTGCAAAGAGGAGTACTGTCCCCTACTACCACTATACCCTCTTTGCTCCTCCCACTTCAATGGTTTCCTGTATCACAGCACTATCCTCTCTGCAACCTCCTTGTCTCAAATCCAAACAAGCTAAAAGAACATCTAACTTGTTGGATAACTGCGTAGATTGATACTCCTGCCCTTTGGGTCCCCTAGCCTGCTTCAGCTGTGGTCCCACCTTCTTGTTCCTGACCACCTTTCAAATCAGTCCTAAGGAATGTGACTGCCTCCAGGTACAAGGCATCTCCCTCCCTGATATATCACAGTGTCTGCAGCTCAGCCTCCAGCTCTTAGCTGAAGCTCCTGAAGGTGCAGCATTTACTGCACACAGTGTTTGCTCCGGATCACGGAGAGGGACCTCGGGGTCCTTGCGCATGAGTCGCAAAAACCCAGCTGACAGGTGCAGCAGGTGGTCAGGAAGGCAAATGGGATGCTGGCCTTCATAGTGAGGGGGATTGAGTATAAAAGTAGGGAGGTCTTGCTGCAACTGTACAGGGCACTGGTGAGGCCGCAGCTGGAGTACTGTGTGCAGTTTTGGTCGCCGCACTTACGCAAGGATATTTTGGCCTTGGAGGGAGTGCAGAGGAGGTTTATTAGGCTGATGCCGGAGTTGAGGGGGTTGAACTATGAGGAGAGGCTGAATAAACTAGGCTTGTACTCGTTAGAGTTTAGAAGAATGAGGGGAGATCTCATTGAGACATATAAGATGATGAATGGGATGGATAGGATAGAGGTGAAGAGGCTCTTCCCGCTCAGAAAGGACAGTAGGACTAGAGGGCACAGCCTCAAGATAAAGGGGGGGCAGTTTAGAACGGAGTTGAGGAGGAACTTCTTCACTCGAAGGGTGGTGAATCTCTGGAATTCTCTTGCAGAGTGGTTGAAGTGGTGGAGGCTGCCTCGCTAAATATATTTAAGACGCGGGTAGATAGGTTTTTGATAGGCAAGGGGATTAAGGGTTATGGGGAGAAAGCGGGAATGTGGAACTGAGCCACGACAGATCAGCCATGATCTTATTGAATGGCGGGGCAGGCTCGAAGGGCTGGATGGCCTACTCCTGCTCCTTTTTCTTATGTTCTTATGTTCTTTTCACAGGGTTATCCAGGAGTTCCTGCAAGCCATGGCACATCATCTGTTCTGTCATCCTCAAGTATTTTAATTATCTACTTGATTATTTTATCAATTATTTATTTTCTCCTATGTATTTTGTTAATTTTGTCACAAATTCCTGTATTATTTTAAATGTCAGGAATGGAATAGACCTTAACCAGTACCATATATTTACTGAACAGTTAGTTCTTTCGTGTGTTAGAACAAGAAGCAGCTTGTACAGGATGAAAAGATTAGAAAAAGCAAAGGAGTATCTCCCTCCTCTTCTCATCCAACTCCCTTAAGTCACCAAACTCCCAGCACTCCATTGTAATCACACTCCAGTGCTCAGTCACACTGACATGTGTCAGTTTAAATGTTTTGAAGTTAAAGGCACCAGCAGAACTGAAGTATGGAGAAAAGAGTTGAAGCTAGGTTCCTGAATTAACTATCTACAGCTGCTTCCTAGTGAATAGTTCTATCTGCCTGTTTGGGGCCTAGGATGAGATTGAGAATTTTGATTCTGAGTTAGTATGTTCTGAAGCTGTAGAAAAGAGAAAGCAATCAGTATAGATTTACCATGGTGATGCCAGGGTGGGAAAATTTTGTGACAAGGGAAAATTACTCTTCACTGCAGCAAAAATGCTAACAGATATATTTTAGTTTTTTAAAAAAATTATGAGTAATTTGAATAAAATGGCTTGGGAAAGAATGTTTCTTCCTGTTGGGAGTCAGTGGATAAGTATTCATGAATATGAAATAAATACTAAAAGAATGAGAAAAAGTTAAAGGACAAAAGTCTATATAGAGATGCTGGGTGGAATATTTACTTATTCATCTTGAAAAAATTCTCACAAGGGATAGAATTGACGGCTGGGGATTTGTGATAGTGCTGAAAATGTTTGCTTTGCTCTGCCCAGTGTTCAAATGGAAGACATCTTGGCTTATTCAAAAATGTCTGATAGACAATCCGTCTGGCAACAGAGAGACAGGGAAGGGGTTGAGAGTTGGCGGCGAGGTACTCTGAGGCATCATTAGTGCACAGGTAAAACCTGGGATGGAATTTTACAGCCTTGCTTGTCCCAAAACCACAAAATCCCACCCCAGGTCAATGGACCTTTCCATTATCCACCCCTCACCCATTCCGATTCCCACGACAGTCTGGGTGGTAAAATTCCGACCTCAGTCTTGTACCTTCAGATTATGTCACTGAGTTGCAAAGTGTTAATAAAAAATGAGAGTTGGCCAAAGAGAGGGAATGGGAAGATAAACCTTTGCAGTAGATTCTCCAACAGTGACTGGATAGGTTATAATGGAATCAGATGCAGGCAATCCATCCAGCTGGAAAATATGGAAGAGGCATTGGTGGAGGATGGTTTTTGTCTACTACGTTATAGGTTGCTGACAGATCGCGAAGGATGAGGCCGACTGTAAACCACAGCAGAGGATGTCATTTGCCACTTTGGTTAGGGGCTGTTTGGAGCTGTGACGGGGTGGGGGGGAATTAGATTGAAGAGATTCAAACATGGAATTACAGGAAAGATGGTCAAGAATATGGAAAGCAACGCATTCAATGTCTTTGGAGGGGAAAAGAAACTTGAATATGAGAACCCGTGTGCAACAACAAAGGATTCAGGAGAGTTTTTTGAGGGGTTAGAGGTTATTGATTAATCATTTGATAGAATTTGGGCACTGCTGAAAAAAAGAGACACCTTGTTGAAATGTTTCATTTTGCTCTCATTAAGACCAATTTGCAAGAATACCAAATCTAAAGGGAATGCAGCATGAGATGAGGGTGCTGATAGGTTGACAAGGGGATTCTGATTGGTAAGGATGTTGCTGTGGAGAATGCAATAAGTTCATAAATTCAATGTTTAACTATAAACCTTGACCAATCAGAGACAACCTGACTGGTTTGAATTTTAACAGGAGCATAGCATTTAATTTTTTCCCAGTGCATTCCTCATGGTAATGCTTCTGCCAATCAGAATCCTCCAGCCAACCAGTCAGCACACTTTTCTCAAGTAGTATAAATGATTGTTTCCTTTGGATTTGGTATTCTTATGAATCTGTCCTGATGAGTACAACACTAAAAGCTTCAACAAGACTATTGATTCTTATGAGAAAAAAAATTTTGATATACCTGAAGCAGAGAATTGGGAGAGAAAGCATTGGAATTAGTTCCAGGTTGATGCAGCAAAGAGCCAACTAAGGTACAGTGGATGTAAATGCGTGGTTCTGTGCTGCTAGCTTCTATAATTCCAAGATTCCTCCAATGCGAGGCATTAATCACAATAATGTTGCCATTTTCTTTTTTTGTATTCACGTTATGAAGTTAAAGGTTCCTTTGGTCATAATGGTAGCAACCAAAGATTTTTTTTTAATTGCATAGTTGTCATTGTGCCTGAGGTTCTCCACAATAATTTGCTCTGCCACAAGAAAATGTCTCCCAACTTTATCAAATCTCTGTGTAACAGTAATTATTTTCTAGCCTGTGTGTGTAATAATCCCTGAATAAAGTACTGTTTGCAAGGATTCAGCACTGAGGTTAATGCACATTTCAACTGCTCTTAAAAGATGATGGGTGGGATTTTCTAGCCTTTCATGCCAGCAGGATTCTCCCATCCTACTGCAGTGAACGGAGATTTGGCTGAGCACCAAATTCTCTGTCCGCTCTGGCAGTGCTGGTGGGGCATGAGAACATAGAACATAGAACATTACAGCGTAGAACAGGCCCTTCGGCCCACGATGTTGCGCCGACCAGTTAAAAAACAATGACCATCTAACCTAAACCAAACCCTTTCCATCCATAAACCTATCCACGGATCTCTTAAATGCCCCCAAACTAGGCGCATTTACAACTGCAGCAGGCAGGGCATTCCAATCCCTCACCACCCTCTGGGTAAAGAACCTACCCCTGACATCCGTCCTATAACTACCACCCCTTAATTTAAAGCTATGCCCCCTCGTGCTAGCTTTCTCCATCCGAGGAAAAAGGCTATCACTGTCCACCCCATCCAAACCTCTGATCATCTTATGTTTCAATAAGGTCCCCTCGCAGCTGCCTTCTTTCTAATGAAAACAACCTCAAATCCCTCAGTCTCTCCTCATAGGACCTCCCCTCCATACCAGGCAACATCCTGGTAAACCTCCTCTGCACCCTCTCCAAAGCCTTCACATCCTTCCTATAATGTGGGGACCAGAACTGCACACAATACTCCAAGTGCGGCCACACCAGAGTTTTGTACAGTTGCAACATGGCGCTGCGGCTCTTAAATTCAATCCCCCTACCAATAAACGCCAAGACACCGTATGCCTTCCTAACAACCCTATCTACTTGATTCCCAACTTTCAGGGATCTATGTACACATACACCTAGATCCCTCTGTTCATCCACACTATTCAGAGTCCTACCGTTAGCCCTATACTCTACACATCCATTATTCCTGCCAAAGTGAATTACCTCACACTTTTCCGCATTAAACTCCATCCTCCACCTCTCGGCCCAGCTCTGCAACTTGACCAAGTCTCCCTGTAGACTAAGACACCCTTCCTCACTATCTACCACACCTCCGACTTTGGTGTCATCAGCAAATTTACTAATCCACCCAGCTATACCCTCATCCAGATCATTTATGAAAATTACAAACAGCAGTGGCCCCAAAACAGATCCCTGAGGCACACCACTCGTAACTGAACTCCATGTCGAATACTTACCATCAACCACTACCCTCTGTCTCCTATCCACCAGCCAATTCCTAATCCAATTTCCTAAATCACCCTCAATCCCATACATCTGCAATTTCTGCAGAAGGCTTCCATGGTGAACCTTATCAAACGCCTTACTAAAGTCCAAATACACCACGTCAACTGCCTTACCCCCATCCACCTCTTTGGTCACTTTCTCAAAAAACTCAATAAGGTTAGTAAGGCACGACCTACCCTCCACAAAACCATGCTGACTATCTCTAATCATTTCATTACTCTCCAAATAACTATAAATCCTATCCCTAATAATTTTTTCTAAAACCTTACCCACAACAGAAGTAAGACTCACCGGTCTATAATTCCCGGGGAAGTCTCTGTTCCCCTTCTTAAACAATGGGACAACATTCGCTAACCTCCAATCTTCTGGCACTATACCGGTGAATTCTAGAGTTATTCAAGAGTACTACCAGGAATGAAACACATACTGCTTCTGTTGCACGCTGATACCAGAATAAAAAATGCAGAAGCAATGGGAGTAATTTGACTATCTGCAATAATATAAAATCAACATTATTGATTCAGCTGCCTATAAAACATCCCTGCCAAAATGAAAATTAAATGATAATTCTCAGTTTACTCTATCACCAAAATTTAGAATTACCCCCAATGTGTTTGCAGAACTTAAGCACTGCACGGTGAAGCGAGTTTCTTGTTCTGGTTTCTATTGGCGCAGAGGCAGTTGGTCTGATGAATCCAAAAGCCAAAGTTTGGGGTTTCTCAATTGTTTATTTTCATAAAGGCTGGCATTATTTTCTCCTGCTACCTGATCTTCAGGAAGCTTCTGAAGTCTGCTAAAGTGACCATGGCCCTGATACAGTCTCACATGAAGAGTACAAGTTCCTTCCTTCTCTACATGTGACAAGCAGAGTAGGCAAGGGTATTGCCCTATAAACTTTCACTTTGGTAGGCAGACTAACTGCTCTTCATTCCCAGACTGATGGTGAGATCTACCAAAGACAACACTTGTTTTGTCAATCGGTTCATGTGCCTCATTATCAATATAGACAGTCAGAGAGAGAGCATGCTACCAAGGTAAGTGAACTTAATCACTGCAGGCAAGTTCTGGTCAAGGACCGAAATTTTGGGCTCAGGATGAGTTTTCCTTGGAGCATGCTGAATGGAAGAAAAAAGTTGTCCCATGCATTGGAGAATAAATCCATATTGCATTTCAGGTCCAGCTCCAAATTGGCAGCTGGTGCACAGTCAACCGAAAACAGGGAATTGGGCAGTATGCACTTGAAGATCTTACTCTTCTTCTGGAGTTATCTCAGATTGAGCAGCATCTACTTTCGATGCCCAGATCACCATCATGGAAGGGATTGCAGGGAAAATCATGCTGAAGAGGATTGACACTAACATGTCTAAATCCATTAGTAACTAGGAAAGGATCAGATGACTCACCATCATCCAGAATACATGGACGGATTCTGTCATGGGGACTAATGAATCATTGTGATGGATATCTCAGGGCAGTCAAATTTCTACATTACTATCCAAAGGCCCTCCTGGATGACTGTGTCAAAGGCTTTGGTCAGGTCACTAACCATGGTGTAGAGGTCCAAGTTCTCTTCTTGGCATTTCTCCTGCAGTTTTCGAACTGCAAACCAATATCAACAGTTCCTTAACTTTTTTAAAAACTGTACTGGCTCACCAGGAGCAAATCCTTGTCAAGATGTTGCACTAAGTGGTGCAAAAGTATTCTGGTTCTGGTTTTGCTGGTGGTGGAAAGGAGTGAGATTCCTCTATATTGTTCATAGATTGGCAGGTTCCTTTCCATTTTACAATGGCATCAGCTTTATATTTTTGTGGGGTAGTTCCTTGTTCTTACATAGACTAAAAGAGCTCAATGAACTTCCTGACCAGGAATTGAACTCCAGCCTTGTAGAATTCAGCTGAGAACGTAACCTTACCTCCTGGAGCCTTACCTCTGGACAGGAGTTTGCTTGCAATTGTCATTTCTAACAGTGTAGGAGAGTCATCAAAAGCATTTGTAGCAACCTATAGTCGTGTCCTGATTGCTTCTTTATTGGTAGATGAAGGCCAATTAAAGATAAGGTTAAAATGCCCTGTTGAAAATATAAGAATATGGATTTGTTTTGTCAGCAGGGTTGCTCTGTCAGCAGTGGAGTACTGGTGATGAACCAATAGGCTTGGGACCTGTAGACAGATTCCAGAGCATCATAGAATCTCCTCCAGTCTTTGTGATGTCCATGTGACTGAAGATCATCTGCTTTCCGATTTAGCCAACTGTCTTGCATCTATCTCTCTGAGCTTGCACCAGATGGACTTGTGGATGTTTTTGTAGGCATTGTGCTTCAATAGTGATAACTTGTCATTGAGGTAAACCCTTTAGAGGCAATGTTTCTCATTCAGTAGTGTTTGGATTACCTCATTTGTTTGATTGAACCAATCTTGATGCTTGTGAGAGGTAGAGCCAAGGGTTTCTAGAGCAGCGGACTACATTATATCCTTGAAGGTTGCCCAGTCAGCATCAATGCAGTAAGTGTCCATTTTAACTGTGCAAGTGACTCTTATGTTTCTCTGTGAGACCTTCCTTCATGCCTGCCTGTTTTGAGTCCTGAGACATTGAGACACCTCTGGGCTGTTAATCCCTCACGGTCAGCCCATCAATTAGTGCCACATGTGGCTTTTGATATACATAAATCCTGTCTCTCCCTCTGCTTGGTGAGGACATAGTCAATTAGATGCCTACGCATAGAACAGGGATACAATCAACGTGGCTTCTTGTGATTATGGAGGCAGAAAATTGTTGGTGATTAAGAATTCATGCATGTCTTCATAGGAGACTATTGCATTTACAACTGACAACCTTGTTTTTTCTGATAATCTCTTCCCAGGCTCCAGTATATTGAGGTCACCAAGAATGATCAGGTTTTTTGACTTTGGCACAGTTGTAATCCATGACTGGAGGTCATCATTGAACTTATCCTTGGCTTCATTAGCTTTGGTCATAATAGGGGCTTACACACTGATGGAGTTGCTTGTCGATTGTTGGTCACAGGGTGATCAGACAATCATTAACACCATTGGGAAGGGAAGTCAACTTACTGACAAGGTGGTTCATGACAGCAAAGCCTACGCTAGCTTATTTCACTCCATTCCAAATGAATGTATTAGTTGTACCACTTCACTTGAACTGACCCTCCTCAGGGTTGATGAGTCTTGAGATATGAGACATTTCTGGACATTTTAGCCCTCATGGTCAGTCCAGCAATAAATTGTCAATCAAGTTTCGTTTTTTAGTGGGAATTCAGTGCAAAAAGCTGGGGTTGGGTAAATAGTCGTGATGGGGAAGCTAGAATGTAAGAGAAGAAAGCACTGATAAATGTCAAGATTGCACCCAATGAAAAGGTTGAAACTCAACAATTACATCACTACCCTTTCAGAAAGTGAGTGGTGTACAGGAGAAAAGGCTGCAAAAGAGAGGTGAGAAAAGATATTAAAGGAGATTCTTGAGGAGGTAGACCACTTATTCAGAATTCATTCAAGTTATATCAATTCTGATAATCAACAGATTTAAGTCCAAAGTAGCATCAGTGTCTTTTTTTATTTCAAGCTACTTCATTAATGCTTTAAGAGAATTGTTCATGAAATTTATAGCCCATGAAAGATCTTATCAATAGAAACTGTTGTTATCAGTGTGGCACACAGGGTTTGTTCACAATTCTTTAAGGCAACAATTCACAGCTCTTGTGAGTCTCACAGCACTGGACTGTGTTGTACAATCCTGGCCCTTAAGCCAAGTATAATAACATTGATTTCCCCATTTCCTATCAGCAAAAAAAGGTTTACAATCATGTAGTGTCTTTAATGATCTTAGGATATCCCAAAGCATTCAACAGTCAATTAAATACTTTTGAAATGTGGTCACTGTTGTAATGTTGAAAACACAATAAATAATTCATGCACAACAAAATTCCACAAACAGTATTTTTTTTGTTCAGTGATGTTGTTGGCCAGGGTACCATTGCTCGATTTCGCCATTGCTTTTGTTAAAAATAGTGCAATGGGATCTTTTACACCCACCTTAAAGGAGGGCCTCAGGTTATTGTTTTATCCAGATGATGACAATGCAGCATTCCCTCAGCATTGCTGTCCATTGAGTACCTTGATTTTTGCACTCAATCCACAACCTCCTGACTCAGAGTCAAGTGCTGCCCACAGCTGACACCAAAAGAGCACCGTAGCACTTTTGAAAACTGTCATTTGAAAGCACGCAATCCTTTCAAATTGATGCAGACGTTAAGCACAATTTGTTCAATCATAAGTTCTGATAGTAACTCTCCCCATGTGGTAAAAAAAAACAGGGGATGAGGGGCAGTTAAAATAATAACTTACCTGCTCTGATCCTTTGGTTCCTACACATGCTCCACTGCTCCTTTGACCAGGTGAGTGGGAGACCCACCCCAATCTGATGGGATCTTGTTTCAGAATGCAGATTTCATCCTGGCTGGGATTCATTTTGACAATGTTTTCCTGCTGACTTGTCAGGCCAATTAGCAGACTGGTGGGTTGAAAGTGCAGGAGACTCTGGATTGCTAGTCTTAACCCACATGGAAACGTAAAAAAAGTTTAAAACTTTCCTGAAATAGAAACAGAAAATGCTGGAAATACTCAGGAGGTCAGGAGGCAGCTGTGGAGCGAGAAAAGATTGAACATTTCAGGCAGTAACCTTGCATGACCCAATTTTGCACAACACTCACTGGCAAACTCCCTGTCTCTTGCATACAAACAAACCATAGGCAGCAATGGTAGGCCACTTGGCTGCTTCAGCCTGCTCCATCATTCAATAAGACATTGGCTGATCTGATTGTGGCCTCAACTCCACACTTCATCAACTCCCAATAACCTTTGACTCCCTTGTTTAGTCAAGAATCTACCTACCTCTGCCTTAAACATATTCAATGACCTTGTCTCCTCTGCTCTCTGGAGGAGATGGTTCCAAAAACTCATGGCACTCAGATATCAAAAAAGCTCTTCTCATCTCTGTTTTAAATGGGAGATCCCTTATCTTTAAATTTTGTAAACAATTGCCTAAGGTGGGACACAAATCCACAGCCCATGAGATGGAGAGACTCAAGCTTAACCAATTGAGCAGGCTGGACATGCAGGCAAAAGTGGCACATAATTGGACACAACAGCAAGAAACTGGATGAGGACAAGTGTGCCTTCACGTTTTAACACGCATCAAGGAGACACTCACTGCTGACCATCATCAGAAGTGATGATCTGGAGATGCCAGCATTGGACTGGCGTAAACACAGTAAGAAGTCTCACAACACCAGGTTAAAGTCCAACAGGTTTATTTGGTAGCAAAAGCCACTAGCTTTCAGAGCACTGCCCC
Organism: Carcharhinus amblyrhynchos; assembly: GCF_965287045.1. NCBI lineage: Eukaryota > Metazoa > Chordata > Chondrichthyes > Carcharhiniformes > Carcharhinidae > Carcharhinus > Carcharhinus amblyrhynchos. The sequence continues at coordinate 144,313,318 of NC_137324.1, forward strand.
TTCATTAGATGAGTGGGAGTTCTATTCACAAACAGAGCATATAAAGTCACAAACTCAATTTACAACGTAATGGTTGGAATGCGAGTCTTTACAGGTAATCAAGTCTTAAAGGCATAGACAATGTGAATGGAGAGAGCGTTAAGCACAAGTTAAAGAGATGTGTATTGTCTCCAGACAGGACAGTTAGTGAGATTTTGCAAGCCCAGGCAAGTCGTGGGGGTTACAGATAGTGTGACATGAACACAAGATCCCGGTTGAGGTTGTCCTCATGTGTGCAAAACTTGGCTATCAGTTTCTGCTCAGCGACTCTGCGCTGTCATGTGTTGTGAAGGCCGCCTTGGAGAACGCTTACCCGAAGATCAGAGACCAAATGCCCGTGACTGCTGAAGTGTTCCCCAACAGGGAGAGAACAGTCTTGCCTGGTGACTGTCGAGTGATGTTCATTCATCCGTTGTCATAGCATCTGCACGGTCTCCCCAATGTACCATGCCCCAGGACATCCTTTCCTGCAACATATCAGATAGACAACGTTGGCCGAGTTGCAAGAATATGTGTCGTGTACCTGGTGGATGGTGTTCTCACATGAGATGATGGCATCTGTGTCAATGATCCGGCATGTCTTACGGAGGTTGCTGTGGCAGAGTTGTGTGGTATCGTGGTCACTGTTTCCTGAAGGCTGGGTAGTTTGCTGCAGACAATGGTTTGTTTAAGGTTGTGAGATTGTTTGAAGGCAAAAAGTGGGGGTGTGGGGATGGCCTTGGTCAGATGTTCGTCTTCATCAATGACATGTTGAAGGCTCCGGAGAAGATGTCGTAGCTTCTCCGCTCCGGGGAAGTACTGGATGATGAAGGATATTCTGTCCACTGTGTCCCGTGTTTGTCTTCTGAGGAGGTTGGTGCGGTTTTTTGCTGTGGCGTGTCGGAACTGTCGATCGATGAGTTGATGCCATATCCTTTTCTTATGAGGGCATCTTTCAGCGTCTGGAGGTGTCTGTTGCGATCTTCCTCATCTGAACAGATCCTGTGTATATGGAGAGCTTGTCCATAGGGGATGACTTCTTTAACGTGTTTAGGGTGGAAGCTGGAGAAGTGGAGCATTGTGAAGTTATCCATGGGTTTGCGATACAGTGAGGTGTTGAGGTGACCGTTCTTAATGGGTGTGCGTGTGTCCAAGAATGCAACCAATTCCGGAGAATATCCATGGTAAATCTGATGGTGGGATGGAACTTGTTGATGTCATCATATAGTTGTTTCAGTGATTGATCACCATGAGTCCAAAGGAAGAAAATGTCATCCATGTATCTAGTGTATAGCATCGGTTGAAGGTCCTGTGCAGTGAAGAAGTCTTGTTCAAACCTGTGCACGAAGATGTTGGCATATTGAGGTGCAAATTTGGTCCCCATGGCTGTTCCGTGTGTCTAGATGAAGGACTGCTTTTTGAAAGTCCAGGATGAAGCAGATGAGTTGTAAAATTGCATCTGGAAACTGGCAGTTGTCGGCATTGAGCACTGAGACAGTTGCAGCAATGCCATCGTCTTGGGGGATGCTGGGGCAGAGTGCCAAGACATCCATTGTGACAAGGAGTGCTCCTGGTTGAACTGCTCCATGTGTGCTGAGTTTCTGTAGGAAGTTCATAGTGTCGCGACAAAAGCTGGGGGTTCTTTGTACAATGGGTTTCAGGATGCCCTCGATGTAGCCAGAGAGGTTTTTGCACAGGGTCCCATTGCCCGATATGATGGGACGACCAGGTGTGTTTGCCTTGTGTATCTTCGGGAGGCAGTAGAGATCTCTAATGCAAGGTGTATGTGGGATGAGAGCATGGAGGGTGCTCCGAAAGTCCGCATCAAAGGTCTTGATCAGTGTGTTGAGTTAGTGGGTGTGTTCTTTCATTGGAACTGAGGGTAACTGTCTGTAATGCTCCTCATTGTTCAGTTGTTGGTACACTTCTTTGCAGTAATCCGTTCTGTTCAGTGTGACAATGGCCCCTCCTTTATTTGCTGGTTTGATGACAATGTTGCATTTGAACATAAGAACGTAAGACCATAAGAAATAGGAGCAGGAGTAGGCCATCTAGCCCTTCGAGCCTGCCCCGCCGTTCAATAAGATCATGGCTGATCTGAAGTGGCTCAGTTCCACTTTCCCGCTTTCTCCCCATAACCCTTAATTCCCTTGCCTACCAAAAACCTATCTACCCACGTCTTAAATATATTTAGCGAGGCAGCCTCCACCATTTCAACAGGCAGAGAATTCCAGAGATTCACCACCCTTCGAGTGAAGAAGTTCCTCCTCAACTCTGTTCTAAACTGCCCCCCTCTTATCTTGAGGCTGTGCCCTCTAGTCCTGCTGTCCTTTCTGAGCGGGAAGAACCTCTCCACCTCTACCTTATCCATCCCCTTCATCATCTTATACATCTCAATAAGATCCCCCCTCATCCTTTTAAACTCTAACGAGTACAAGCCTAGTTTATTCAGCCTCTCCTCATAGCTCAACCCCCTCAATTCCGGTATCAGCCTAGTGAACCTCCTCTGCACTCCCTCCAAGGCCAAAATATCCTTGCGCAAGTACGGCGACCAAAACTGCACACAGTACTCCAGCTGCGGCCTCACCAGTGCCCTGTACAGTTGCAGCAGGACCTCCCTGCTTTTATATTCAATCCCCCTCGCTATGAAGGCCAGCATCCCATTTGCCTTCCTGACCACCTGCTGCACCTGTCAGCTGGGTTTTTGCGACTCATGCACAAGGACCCCCAGGTCCCTCTGCACCGTAGCATGCTGCAGCTTTTCGCCCTGTGAGTAGTAGTCCTTCCTACTATTATTCCTGCCAAAGTGGATAACCTCACACTTGCCAACATTGTATTCCATCTGCCAGGTCCTCGCCCACTCACTCAGCCTATCTAGATCCCTCTGCAGACTTTCTACACCCTCCGCACAATTTGCTTTTCCACTTATCTTTGTGTCATCAGCAAATTTTGACACCCTACACTCAGCTCCCTCCTCCAGATCATCTATATAAATGGTAAATAGCTGAGGCCCCAGCACCGACCCCTGGGGCACTCCACTAGTCACCAACCACCAATCCGAATAGCACCCATTGACCCCCACTCTCAGCCTCCTATTTGACAGCCAATCCCCTAGCCACGCTAACACCCTACCCCCAACTCCATGCCCCCTAACCTTCTGTAACAACCTTTTGTGCGGCACCTTATCAAACGCCTTCTGAGAGCACGGATGGCATTGTGTGTCTCATTGTGTTCACTGTTGGCCTTTTGGGTTTATGGAAGAACTCCCACAGCCTCATTCGCCTGATGAATGTCTCTGTGTCTGCTGCGAGACTGATGGGGTCTATATTGGTGGCGGGGCAGAAATTGGAAGGGACATCGCTGAAGCAGTGGCAACTGATAATGTTTGATGCATGGTCGATGAGGATCTCTGCTTCCCTAATTATCTTTTTCTCCGATTCCTTATCACTGAATCATAGCATAGTACAGAAGGAGACCTTTCAGCCCTCTGAGTCTATGTGGGCTCATCAAAGAACAATTTAGTTCAGAACATGTTTCCCCATACATCTGCAATATTTATTTCCTCAATAATTAGATATTGAAGGTGACAGGGCAATTTAAAAACATGTGATTATAAAGGCACATGGAAGCCTTTGTAAATAGAAGCATAGAATTTACAAAGTGAGCACTGATGAATCTTTATCAAAGCCCGTTTCACCCTTTGATGGCATACTGTGCCCAATTCTGATCACTGCTCTTGGGAAATCTTTACAAACCTTAGAGAGGATGCAGAAAAGATTTACAAGAATGGTTCCAAGGATGGGGGACTTGAGTTCTGTGGATAGATTGGAAAAGCTAGGCTTGTTCTTGCTTGAGAAGACAAAAGCCTAGAGGAAATTTGGTAGAGGTGTTCAAAATCATGAAGGCCCGATACAAAACAGATGGGAAGATATTTCTCGTTGATGGAAGGATTGCAAAGCAATAGACACAGATTTAAATTTGCCATGATGCAGAGTTACAATTTGTTTTGCAACACAAACCGCTTCCATCAGAGTTATCATAGAAATCCTACGGTACAGAAAGAGGCCATTTGGCCCATTGAGTCTGCACCGACCACAATCCCACCCAAGCCCTACCCTCATATTCCTACATATTTACCCACTAATCCCTCTAACCTACACATCTCAAGACACTAAGGGCAATTTTTAGCATGGCCAATCAACCTAACCCGCACATCTTTGGACTGTGGGAGGGAACCAAAGCGCCTGGAGGAAACACATGCAGACACGAGGAGAATGTGCAAACTCCACACAGGCAGTGACCCGAGCCAGGAATCAAACCCAGGTCCCTGGAGCTGTGAAGCAGCTGTGCTAATGGCTGTGCTACCGTGCCGCCTTCTGAATGCTGTCTTGTAAGTCCAGGATGCTGCTATTGTGACTCTGGTGAACATGTTGAAAATGAACTCTTGTCCGGCAGATCACTAGGATTGCTTATGTGCCACTTGGGCAGGGTAGCAGTGGTTCAATGGAACACAGACCTGCTATCCATTCTTGGAATGACAACATCCTGCTTCCAATCCTGTTACTGAGAGCTAGTTACTGACAGTTGCCTGTCATTGCAGTTTGAACCAGGTCTTCGAGGCCCAGAGCTGCTTGAAGTTATCTTTCAAGGCTATCTACAGTCTCCTCAACTGGAATTCAACTGCATGATCCATGCTGTAGCCACTGGGCAAAGACCTCATAAGAAGGACAGGTACTGAAGGAATGCACAATTAAAAGGCAACTAGTTGCCTATTATTAATTATTAATTAGCTTGCTAAATTTTGATTTGACTTTGAAATTGATGTAGGTTTGTATTTCTTATAGAAGCATAGAATCCTAATGCAGAAGGAGGCCATTTGGCCCATCAAGTCTGCACCTCCAACTATCCCGTAACTCCACGTATTTACCCCGTTAATCCCCCTGACACTAAGGAGCAATTTAGTATAACCAATTAACTTAACCCACACATATTTGGACTGTGGGAGGAAACCAGAGCACCCAGAAGAAACCCTCACATACGTGGGGAGAATGTGCAAACATCACACAGACAGTGACCTGAGGTCAGAATTTCGCCTGAGACCCTGATGTTGTGAGGCAGCAGTGCTAACCACTGCGCCATCGTACTGCCCAGTGGACTGAGAGAAGAATCATTAAATATTGTCAGAAAGAGGATGAGACAGGACATGTCAGGAGTTTGGGATTGTTGGCGAATAGGGTGGTGCCACCAATAATCTAATCATGTAGAGCCCCATCCATGTTAAAGCCCACCCGCTCCCCCACTCGCCCTCGACTTACTCTTTCTTCCTGTTTCTGCTTTCAAAGGCCATCTGATAGACAGTGATAAGGGCTGTGGACTGGTCATTTTGTGAGCATGTGGCATGCTACCATAAATGTTAATATTCATCCAGCTGAATAGTGCGGACTCCTCCAGAGAGTCCAGGCAGCTGAGATGCTGTTTGAGGATGTCTCTTCACAATGTTTTCTATATGGCGTGACTCTCAGAGTATACCTGGTTCATTTTGGTTTCAGACTGGACTCACAAACTATGAGTCATGTCATCACACTGTGTAGCCAGTCAAGCGTGGAATTGAGAACTTCCACAGATTGATTAGATTATCACTGCTGTCAAGACAGTGGGCACAATGGGCAGGATGCTCTCTCATTCTACACCAGCTGCTCACTGAAGGACGGGAATTACATTCTGTTAGATGAATATAGCTAAGTTCAAATGTTTGCATGCATGGCAATGTAATCCAGTCAATGGCATCCTGAGCCAAGGGTTTCAGTAAATGCAAAACCACATATTTGTTTCTTCTGCTTGTTTCTGGCAAGTCACTATGAATCTTTCCGTGTATAGAGAGCCTTAGTGACTCCTTTATCCAAGAGTATGCTTTCAACAGTGAGATGTTGCTCATATCTCCAGCTGAGGGGGAACATAGGGCTAGTTAGCTCGGTTGTCTAGTGCATAGCTCTGATTAGCACTAACAGTGCAGGATTCAATCCTTATTCCAGCTAAGCTAGATTCTGGGCCTGCCCCCTGGTCCTACCTGCAGTAAAAAGTCACATCAATTGTCTATTGTTCTGCAAAGAACTACCAAATCACCAACTCCTTCAGGCAGAGAACTGCAGGAAAATAACAAGAGAAGGTGGAGAGCTGGATTAAAGAGATAACAGAACAATTCTGATATGTGAGGCATGGATGAATTTGATATCATTTGCAGTATAATATTGAATGTTTGAAAGGGATTGCAACTGGTGGCAGTTGCAAAGTGCAACACAGTGGCACAGTGGTTAGTACTACTACCTCACAGCACCAGAAACCTGGGTTCAAAACTAGTCTGTGTGTAATTGGCACATTCTCCCCATGTCTGCGTGGGTTTCCACCAGGTGCTCTAGTTTTCTCCCGTTTTCCAAAGATGTGAAGGTTAGATTGATTGGTCTTGTTAAACTGCCCTTTAGTGTCCCAAGCTAAGGAGGTTAGCGGGGTAAGCACGTTGAATTACAAAGATAGGGCATGGGTAAGATGCTCCGCTGGAGGGTCAGTGCAGAGTTGACGGGCTGAATAGCCTCCTTCTGCTCTGTGGGGATTCTGTGATTCTATGGTGTATTTTAATTGTTTAGAATCTGTCGAAGAGATTGAGGACTGCCATCATAGTGCACTGGGCTATTAAGCATCAAATCCACCTCTCTGTCTTTCGATGTTCTATGTCAGAAAGATGGAAGTCACCACCTCCTCCCTCCTCCCATAGGGCAGATAACCAGTTAAGCTCATTCAGAAAAGAGCCCTGTTTGGACTATTTATAGGAAACCAACTGGAGTTTTCCAGCCAACATTCAATTGCCTGAGCCAACACGGGACAATTTAACAATGAGGAGGCAGGTACTCAGTGGCACACTAGGGTGAGAGATTCCGAGGGTAAGCATTGTGTTTCTCCCTACTTGGATGTGAGTGCAGCCCAGGTCTAGCCCATTGGGGGATTCCCATATCCTTCCCTGGTTGATGCATTTGTTAATAGTTTAATTTTTAAAAAAATGTAGATGAGGGAATCTCTCATGTTGAAGGATTTCACAGACGCAGATTCAAACATCAAGCAAAAATTCCCTTTTTCCATTTTTACTGCTGTGTACCTGCTCAGCACTTGAAAAGTTTCCTGTTTGTAAGGATAAAAGGACTGATTGTTGCGGCATGGGTCCATTTTACCATGGGGGCAGATTCCTGCTTTAACAGGAAAGTGGAGAGTGAATATCTCTGGTTGCCATGACATCAAACTCCACAGTGCTTTCAAAAACCATTAGCAGCAGATGAACGTAACAAACAGATCATTAATCAAATGGCTCCTTTAGTGCAGTCAGTCATGTTAGGTTATGATTAGAAGGTACACTTTAGATAAAGGCTGGTTATGGAATGGAATGGCCTTGCAGCATTCTCTGTGCGTGGCAGATAAACACTTCAAAACAGTAAGGTAGTTAGATAAGTAGAATGCATGTACATTGCATTCTTAGAAACCTCTCTTCTTGGCTATCCTAGAAAGGTCATTGTGTTTTTTCTCTCTGAACAGGGTGCTAATATTCCAGAATAGCAACAGTGAAGGATAGAATTATAGTCACTTGTTACACACTTCTCTCAGCATTTATGAGTGTTTTATGAGAGCTAAATCCTGCTAGTGAACTTTTAACACAAAGTCCAGAATGTTACTACCATTCATACCGGTAGGATTTCCCTCTTTCACCCTTCAACAGACATGGGACACTGATTGGAATGGGAGGGGTGGGTGGGTGGGGGGGGCATAGACGTAGAGGAAACCAGCAATTTCTACAACTCATGTGCATGTATGAATCTTTCCCTTGCATGTGGATGGGCACAGTGCTCAAAAGGGAGCTACCAACAACCCTTCCACTCAATTTGCACCGGTGATGACCTGCCACGCGGAAGTGGGCTACCTCATGAGGTGAGGAATAATTAATGAACCAAATTCCAATGCTCCAATCAATGTAATGTCGAACTCCTCTCAAACATGTTCCCTTGTTTGGGCAAGAGAAGCTCCGTCAGACTCCTGCTAAATGTGTGAAGAGGGGGGGTGGGGTGGGGTACCATTTTGAGAGTTCTGACTGAATTTGATTAGGAGGCATCTGAAGGAGTGGAGCAGACAGGCCCATTGGCAATGAGGAGCCTGGCCTAGGGCGTGCAGCTAGTAAGAGTTTACCCATTCAATGTAAACCTGAGAGGCAAATGTGCCTCTATAATGGGGTCAGCTAATGCTGTCACTTACACTCTCTCCTCCCACTACCACAGGAAGAGATGCAGGCCCGAGGAGGAGGACTCCCAATTAGGCCCCATCTTAGAGGTGAGACAAGAGTGGGTGAAATAAGAGCTCAACATCTGTTGAATCATCACAAAACTTACTTGCAGCCTCCACCGTTCGGCAACACACACCTTGGTGGGAATTTATACTAGTTCAGGTTAGGTCTCCCAACTTGATGGTCACCGCACAGACACAGAGGAGGGAGGTTCAGCCAAGTTCCCCAGCTACCAGAGGACAGCTGGGGAAGAGGTATCTGGTGAAGACCAGTTTAGATAATGAGCTTTTGGAATCACTTTCCAATAAGGTGGAGAGACAGCATGAGCAGGGCTGTTGGAAACCCTCAACAGAGTGGCGCATGAGTTAGAGGAGTCCATTCAGCTGCTCTCTGATGAAGTGGTGCTCACATGAGCACACCTTGAGGTCTCCTTGGGGAGGGTAGAGGCTGCCATGCAGATCCTTATCCAGCAGAATGCCCAGTTCCTGCTGAATGGTGTGCAGAGACCTGCATTGCTGATTATCACATTTCTGTTGTCATGCATTGGCAATGCAAGAGGGGAGCAGGGCACCTCAATGTCACTGCAGCTGCCTCTTCCCCTCTAGGAGTCAGGCTGGTGTTCTCAGGCACCAGGAGAGAGGAGGCGCTGTAGCTGGACACTCCTAGCCATCTACTCAGGACTCGCAGGGACGTTCACTCCCTCCAAATCACCTCAGCCTGTGACCCTTCCAACCTCATCCTCTCTCACCACAGAGGGAGCAGCTGCCCAGCTGTGGAAAACCTATGTCAGCCAGAGCCCTCCAGGCCTCAGTTCTCCAGAAGATGGCCACTGCTGAATTTTTTACTACTGAGGGTATCCTCAAGAATTCACTCCACATACAGGCATCAGAAACATAAATATTTATTGCAGACTTACTCGCTCTGCAGTCCAAACAACAACTGCTCTCTTAGGGTCATTCCCAGGCAGATCACTCCCAGGGTCACCTAACCCATTCCCTTAAATGGGCTATGTCCTGCATACATAATAGTCACCAAGTTCATCAAAGGTGACAGGGCTGACAACTCCACTCCAATCCAACACTGGCATCTCCACCTCACTCAGAGATAATGGTTCCTGAACAATTCTGCTAGCAGGACTCCCATTGCTGCATTGGAGTGGTCCTCAGGCCCAGAAGGAATCATGAGATCCTGGTCTCCAGGGTTCCTCCTGACTGCTTCTTTAAGCCAGACTCAAAGATTTAGATGGCTCATTCAACTAGTCCATTCGTTGCTTGGTGATAAGGTGTAGACCTAATCTGCTTGGTACCATTGAAGGCGGTGATGTTCTGAAACCCAGCACTGGTGAAGGCTGTTTCATTATCAGAAACTACAACTTTAGGAATCCCGTGGGTGAAAAACATTGATGTAATCCCTCAATCTGATGGGTGATGCCAAAGACTTCACCTCAAATACTTAATCAACTTTGAATGTGCACCGACAAGGAACAAAAACACTGTGCCCATGTATGGACCAACATAATCTATATGGAAACAAAACCATGGCCAGCCAAGCCTCTCCCAAGGCTGCAGTAGGGCTGCAGCAGGCAACCTTTGTTTCAGTTGTTCACGGTGCTTGACTTGGCTTTCAGTACTGGCATCAATTCTTGGCTGCTAGGCAAAACTCCTGCCAAACATCTTCAACTTAGGTATACCCTGATGGACACTGCAATTCAGCTAGGAGCAACTCCTTTCATGGTGTAGGGAGGACTACTCTTTCTCCCAAAGTATGATGCCATCTTAACTCATCGTTTTATAAAAAATATAGCTTCATCTCTATAGGAATTGGATCATTAGCCCATCCTATTAGTATCCTGTGCCTCATTTTGGACATCAGTAGATCCTGACCTGTCCATATAATATATTCCCAATGAAGGACATCCTGTCAGAGTCTGGATGAAGAAATAAGTGCGTAATTATTCTTGATGACTAGATCCATGTGCTCAGACTGAAGAAAAAGTGGGACAGTGTCAGTCTGTGAACAAGTAAGAAATACACCATCATTGTCTCCTTTTATACACTGTGAGTGGCCTAAAATGCCATGGCAATAATTGCATGTAGCTTTTGCTGGTCTTTTTGAGGGTCACATGTTCTTAGTCATAATTGGTGCACACACTCAAAGTGGCCATAAGTTGTTATAATGAAATCTACTATAACTGAACAAACCACTAAAAAACTTGATGAAATCTTTGCAAGGTTTGGTAAACTGGAATAGTTTGTTAATGATATTGGTTTATTTTGCAGGAGTTTGAGGATTATCTCAAAGTAAGTGGTATTTGGCATAAAAATCCACACCTTATCATCCATCAGCCAATCAATTATCTGAAAGATTTGTATTATCCTTGAGACATTCTTTAAAAGTGTCAAAAAAGTAAGGTTCGTTATCACATTGTGTGAATAGCTTTTTGGCATCTTATAGAAATACTACTCAGGCAACTACCCAAAGTTCACCAACATTGCTACTCTTAAAGAGAAAATTTTCTGATGAAGGGTCATCCAGATTCAAAATGTTGGTTCTATTCAGTCTTCACAGATGCTATCAGACTTGCTGAAGCCCTCAAGATATTAACAGGAAAAGACAGAGTAGATAAATTGTTTCCACTGGTTGTAGATTCTGGGACTGTGGAAGGTATAGACTAAAAATTAGGGCAGAGTTTTCAAGGGAGATGTTGGGAAGCACTTCTACATGTAAAAAGTGACAGATGTTTGGAACTCTCTTCCACCAATGGTAGTTGATGCTCGATCAGTTGATACCTTTAAATCTGAGATAGATACATTTTTGTTAAGCAAAGATATTAAAGGATATGGACCAAAGGCAGGCACATGGAGTTAGGCCATTGATCAGCCATGATCTCATTAATGGACTGGGCTCAATGGACTGAATGGCCTATTCCAATATTTCTGGTTGGTAGCATCTAATAGATAAAAGTAAGTGTGATAAGACATCAGTATAAGCATAGTACTCTGCTTGATAATAGTTAATATGGTAAGAGTGTGCAGATAAGATCAGTATTCATCTTCTTAGGTTCTTTATGTAGGCATTTACTAGCAATAATGTGACCTAATTATTGAAATGGCGTCTGGAAAATGTCTCACGTTTCTTTCTTGATACACAGATCTTCTGCTTCAGGAAGTTCCAATGTTGCTTCTAAATTATTCTTGTTCAATGGACCCTGTGCTTAGAATATCATCCAGGTAACATTGTACTCCAGAGAGACCACTTAAAATATGATCCATTGATCTCTGGCATAGAGCTGATGCAGATGTTATTCCAAAAGGCTACCTTTTATAACAAAATACCTTATGAGTAACGATGGTAAGCAATAGTTTTGATTCAGTTGCTACATTCACCTGTAAAACTGTTTATGAAAATGAAAAATCTATCTTGCTGAATTTCTACCCACCTAATAACCCAGCTGTGGAAGGGGAGTTATGGGTTAATGAGCAGAACCACAGGCAAACTCTTAAGTTAAACAACAACTAGGGAGGAAGAATTAAATGATTCATACCTAACAAGATCTGTTAATGGTTTATTCATATGTGAATGCATTAATAAGAGTGATATAAATGAAATATGATTTTAAGTATTAAGTATCTTCATATCAAAATACTAAATGATGTATTTTAACACAGTAAAAGTATTTTTAATGTATTTGCTCACCTCAGTCAGAAATGTGAACATTGCAGAAATGATGATGGAAGTTCAGAAGTTCATAGCTGAGTTAGTAGGAATATAATAGTTTCAAATTCGAGGGACGGAGGATAAAACATAATCATGTTCAAACAATGAGGCTTCTATTAACCAGGCATAGAAATGTGTCAGTTTTAGAACCCAAGACTGATGCGACCCATGTCTTGGAAATATGCCATTGGGAAAATAAACAAAGCAACAAGGAAGTGAACCATGCCAGGGGGTAAAAATCTGATAATAGAAACAGATAAATAGAAAATCATTATGTCAAGTGGCGTATCATAAATGGCTGAGGTAATCTATTGTAGTTTGGACTGACATATTAATATGAAATGAAATTGAATTAAGTCAATTAGTAGGAGAATCTGAGATAAGCAGAAAGTATAATTGTATTGTATTCTGGCTCAGTGTCTCAGACCTTTGAGAGAGGCTATGTGGCACTTGTCTGCACCATCTAGCTATGATATAGAGATGCCAGTGTTGGACTGGGGTAAACACAGTAAGAAATCTCACAACACCAGGTCAAAGTCCAGCAGGTTTATTTGGTAACAAATGCCACTAGCTTTCGGAGTGCTGCTCCTTCGTCAGATGAGTGGGCAGTTCTGATCACAAACAGGGCATATAAAGACACATGCTCAGTTTACAGAATACTGATTAGAATGCGAGTCTTTACAGCTAGTCAAGTCTTAAAGGTGCAGACAATGTGAGTGGAGGTTAACCTGTGCATTTTAGGTTAACCTATGCATATTAAGCATAGGTTAAAGAGATGTGTATTGTCTCCAGACAGGACAGCAAGTGAGATATTGCAAGCCCAGGCAAGTCATGGGGGTTGCAGATAGTGTGACATGAACCCAAGATCCCAGTTGAGGCCATCCACATGTGCACAGAACATGGCTATCAGTCTCTGCTCAGTGACTCTGCGCTGTCATGTGCTGTGAAGGCTGCCTTGAAGAACATTTACCCGAAGATCAGAGGTTGAATGCCCGTGACCGCTGAAGTGTTCCCCAACAGGAAGAGAACATCTTGCCTGGTGATTGTCAAGCAGTGCTCATTCATCCGTGTGTCTGCATGATCTCCCCAACGTACCATGCCTCGGGACATCCTTTCCTGCAGCTTATAAGGTAGACAACGTTGGCCGAGTTGCAAGAGTCTGTACCTGGTGGATGGTGTTCTCATGTGAGGTGATGGCATCAGTGTCGATGATCCGGCATGTCTTGCAGAGGTTGCTATGGCACCTAGCCATCCAAAGATCTCCCTTTGGCCATAGGTTATTGTTCTGTTTTGTTTGATTATTTTATGTTTTAATAAATTTTTAGTACGTCTTAAGCTGAGACTTTGCCTTTGCCAGTTTTAATTTTGAAAGAATACTTTCAGTTTTCCTAATAAATTTGGTTACTATCGAAATCCCCCTCTACACCAGCAAACAAATCCTCAAATAAAGGAAGTGAATATCGATCAGCGCGCAACACTAGATTTATAGATGTTTTAAAATCATCGCAAATATGAACTAAAACATCTGGTTTCATGATAGGTACAATGAAAGTGCCCCAGTCACTCATTGTAACTGGTTCTAACACAGAGCCATGATGTGGAGATGCCGGCGTCGGACTGGAGTAAACACAGTAAGAAGTCTGACAACACCAGGTTTAAGTCCAACCAATTTATTTGATAGTAAACTCACAAGCTTTCGAGGTTAACCTCTTCATTAGGTGAATGGAGAACTCTCCATTATAAACCTGGTGTTGTCAGACTTCTTACTGTGTCTAACACAGAGCTCCAGAAGTCTCGGTGTCACCTGGTTCAACCAGTACTGGAGGTCCAATTGCGTCTGCCCCATGGTATTTGAGTCCTCAGCGATGGCTCTCTGTGACTAAGCCAAACTTTTGAACCCCTCAGCGACAGCACTCTGCAACCAGGCCGAGCTTTGGAGCCCCTCAGCATTAGCCCCGTGAGACTGGGCCAAGCTCTCGAGTCCCGCAGCCATAGCCTGCTGTGACTCCAGAATGCCTCTGACACACTTGATCCCAGCCCGCTGTGTCTCCAGGATGACCTGCACCCTGTCAGCCATGGGGACCATTTCCTGACCCAGGCAGATGCCCCCTGGCAGAGTTGGCCTGGGTCCACACTATGCCGACACCACTTCCTGGGACAGAAGTCTGTTGGACTCCTCTAAGCAGTCTTGAAGTTGCTGACAGCTCCTCCTTCAGCTATGTTGATAAATCTCCAGCAGCTTTGAGATGACCGATCCCAGCAGCCTGGCACTTGACTGGGGGCCAACTGATTCCCAACTGCCTCCAGAGACCTCCACATGCCTGAGGCCTCAGATGTTCCATCTCCATCCAAGGTGCATCTATGGCTATGTCTTGTGCATCAGTAAGAGTTCCAGAAACCTCACCACTAACTTGTCCCACCAACCACAGTGACAGTATCTGAGCTGGTGGACTGTGTGGAGGTAGTCTGTGTCGAATGAATGGTGCTGGCCTCGAAGGATTCCTTGGGGCCTCCGAGTTTTCCTCTGAGCTGTTGTGGGACATCTCTGGGAGCAGCGGGGACAGCGGAGGGTGTGAGGGGTGGTCGTTTCCTGCAACAAAGGGCACAAGATGCAATGCAAAGGTGGGACATGTGTCTGGGCATCATGCCACTTACTTGAGATATGCCATATGAATGAAGGATTGGCAGATGCTCACTTCCAAGTCGCTCTCTGACCTGGCTGTCATTCTTCACCCTCCTCCGTCAACCCTAGTGTGTGTTCCTCAAAGGGAATAAGGAGGCGTAGCTCAGGGACCCACATCCGGTTTTCTCTCCCTCCCTCCTGTTATGGACCTTCTTTGCCTGTGGGAACAAACGGAAAGTCAGATGGCTGGAAGGGCATGGGGCGTTGGGTCGTCAGGGGTGGCGTCAGTTGGGTGAAGTCTATCTAGGCTGTGCCTCGGCAGACAGGGGGCTGTGACGGGGGTTGCCAGAGGGCTTGGAGGAAGGTGCTTGGCGTCAGGTGTTTGAAAGCTGCGGGGCTCGACAATGCAGGCGTGGGAGATGGGACTGATGTCACAACAGGATGGACACTCACCCTTCCTGACCATAGGAGGTCATTCAACTTTCTGCAGCACTGCTCACTGGTCCTCCAGTGCATGAACCTTGGATCATCACCCACCTGGGGGGGGGCAGAATATTGTCCACCTATCGACAGCATCCAGTAGACTTTCCAGCTCTTCCTCAGGGAATCTTGGGCCACTTCTTGGTGCCAAGTTCCTGATGTGACTGTCCATTGTTAGCTCTTATATGCGGCTCTGCATTGTTAATAGAATACAGTGCAGCCACTTTGGGTGAATCACACACCCAGGAGATCCATTCCAGCAAGAATCGCTTGATGGCTTTTTCATTACAGTAAATGTCGAAAAATTGCAGTCTGTGGCTTGTCAAAAAACCCGACGCTAAAAATGTGCTTTCTTGCCCATTCGACACTTAGAATTTGTTTGGAAAGATCAAGTCCATCGTCTGATCCTAAAAACAAAGGTCAGCAAGGCTACACCAACAGTCAAAGATTCTAACCTGAAATATTTGTGATGGGAATGTCACCAAGTCAAAAACTCTGCTGCGCAATTTTCATCTGTTGCAACAACCAAAGATCTTTATGTGTAGGTCAATAAATGGAAAGTTTAGATTTTTAAAAAATCATTTATGGGATATGTGTTTTGCTGACCAGCATTTATTGCCCATCTCTAGTTGCCCTTGAGAAAGTGAAGCAGGTTATAGTTGACATGACCAACGCCAAGGTTTTCAGCATCTTGGTTGTGAAGTGTGTCAAATCCCGCTGGATGAAGACTCCTCAAAATCCGTTACATTTCTATCTCAAGTGGGCAGATATCATTTCTTCCACATGTCCAATGGGATCTCCACTGGCAGTCAGATCTTCCAACAGTACATGGAGCAGTTGCTTACAGGATAACCCTGCAAAATCATTGTCAATGACATCCTGGGTTGGGGCTATGCGATGCAAGAACATAATGCATGTCTTTGTTTAGTCCTCAACAGAGTCAGGATCATACAGTTAAAACTAAACTCTGCCAACTGCAGATTCAGGGTTGTAGCTGGGGATACCCCTGCCTGGAGACAATTAAAACAAAGTAGATTAATTTAAAATAGAGACAACAGTGTGCTTTATAGATATATATTAAAGGTATCACAGTGTGCCTCACTTATATGCTATATGAAGGTACTGTCTGTATAAGCACATATATAATCATTTTTGAACAAGTATTATAGATTTAAATTGTATTTCTATATTTTCTTGTGAGCTTTGGCCAACAAGCAGTTTATTCCTTGGCATAATGGAAAATAGGTTTAATTAGACAAGGGCATTATTTTGGAACAATGAAGCATAGAGTAGTATACCCTATCATCAGGGGCAGGCTAGGCAGCTGTCATACCAAGGTTTTTGAAATGAATAAAAGGATTCAGCTTCTAGCTGTAATGAATAGCTGCAATGTATGCTGTACTGATAAGGGGACAGGGAAACAGATAGCGAAGATGACTCGCTTGCTGTTCTTAGTACTGCAGGTATTAGGAGGAACCCTGGAACCTACCAAATTTACCAGATAGGTAAAGTTACTAGACAACAGGGGGAAAGAGTCTATGGGTCTGGTTGACCAATGGATTCCTAATTCTGCTGGAGGGTAGCATGCTATTGGCCGAAGTAAATAAAGTTTATTAATGTAATTTGACTGTCCAGTTTGGATGACAGGTAGGGTGGGAATAACAAATCTTAAGAAATGTATATCTGTACGCTTATGTGATGTAACGTCAGAGAAAGGTTAGAATCCTTTGACCATCGCTCTTCCAATATCTGCATGTCAAATAAAGAATGTCTTTAACTGCATACCATCTTTTGCAAAATCTTTGTGTTAGCTGGGTTCGGCTGAGTACAAGACTCCCCAATGGGACATCCTTATAACTAGGTTCCCTATATGGATGACTTACTCACAGCCGATGGCGTGAAGCCAGTTCCAGACATGACAACAGATATATGACAGATCTCCATTCCCAAGGACAAGCACATTTTGCAATGTTTCCTTGGTGTAATGAATTATCTTTCCAAATTCATTCCTTATTAGTCACCGGATGGCTTTGTCAACTCCTCCACCAAGATGATGGCGGGTGTTGACAGGAGAACCATACCGCTGTGTTTAACCAGCTCAAACAGACACTCTCAGCTCCTGCAGTGCTGCAGTACTTGGATTTTTGTGGATCCATACCCCTATCAGACACCATCCAGCACAGACGTGATGCAATCTGCATCCAGGATGGCAAAAAAGTTGCTTTTGTATCAAGAGCCCTCACAGCCATTAAAACTCATTGGGCCTGATTCTCCCATTCCAAT
Source organism: Carcharhinus amblyrhynchos (assembly GCF_965287045.1). NCBI lineage: Eukaryota > Metazoa > Chordata > Chondrichthyes > Carcharhiniformes > Carcharhinidae > Carcharhinus > Carcharhinus amblyrhynchos. The sequence goes on from NC_137324.1 coordinate 144,330,756, forward strand.
GTGTATGTTGTTTTGGCGTGTCAGGTTGGTGTCGCGTCTCCCACAGCTGGAAGGCAGGGGCAATCAAGACCATGGTGGAAACCAGCGGGAAGACAAAGTAAGTGATTTAAATCTATTTTTAATCTATTTTAAAAGTAATTATCGGGCCCAGGGCTGAATTTTCTGGACCTGATAGCATTTTCCATCCAGCCAGGAGTATTTCCCCACTTGCAGGGAACTAGCGAAAGATTCTGCTGAAGTGAAGCAGGAGCAACCAGAGTTCCTCTGGATATAAACATCCTGGCAGTGCCAACCTGTGCCCCTGGCACTGCCCAAGGGGCAAAGTGACTATGCCCAGGGGACACCTTGACACTGCCCATCAGGCATCGGGCAGTGCCAACGGGGTCCTATTGCGGGCAGGGCCTGGGGACGATCGGTGGGGAGGTGGGGTCCTGCTGGATCAGTCGGGCCTTGAGGAAGGCCAGAGATCAGGGCAGGCTGGGGGGAGTGGGGGCGGGTAGTGGTGGTCTGCCGGGGGCAGTCTGCCTCCCAGGGCAGGGGTGTGGGCAATGGGGTAGGTCTGCTTGTGGAGGGGCGGGGGGTGCTGTGGTGGGGGATAGGGGTGCTGGAGATTGCGGTATTCCAGGATGGGTAGGTGTTTAGGCTGGCCCAGGAATGCTTGTGCAGGCCACGATCGGGCTGTAATTGGGCATGGGGTTGTCACGAGGGGCAGCAGTGTGGTGGGGATCCTGGGCTGGCCAGTGATCGTGCCCATTGTGGGCCCATTATGTTCAGATCGAGAAGGAGCTCCTTGCCCTCACCTTCACTTGTCAGAAATTTCATGACTTTCATGAAATTTCATTGACATCATGACTATAGAAATGTTTTACTCTTGTTGAGTCGATGAACTTAAGAATGTCCTACAAGCGGATCTCACATGTAGGCAGCTCCATATTGTCACCATCAAAGGATAGCCCAAGCGCTCAAGACAGCTTCTCCACACAAGCCACACAATCTTCTCCATGAGTGATGAACTAAATAAACAAGAGCAACTGATACTGCTTGGCCAGTGATTCATCGACCTCACCTCTTTGCAGAGGTACTATACTCAGCAAGTACTCAGGTACAATACAATGGCAGGCAGGTTAGTGAGAATGAGGTGAAGTATGTTCTTCCCTCTTTATGTTGGTTCTCTCATCGCCTGCCGCATTTCCAGCCCAGCAGTTATGTCCTTTAGGGCCTGACCAGCTTGGTCCGTGGTGGTAACATAAGCTACCCTTAGTGATGAACATTGAAGACCCAGAGTACATTCTGTGCCCTTGCCAGCTTCAGTACTTCATCCAAGCGGAGGAGTATTGATTAATCAGCCGAGGGGAAACAATACTTGGTAACCAGCAGATTTCCTTGCCTATATTTGACCAAATCAATGTTGAGGACTCCCAGGGCAACTCTCTCCCAACTGTGTACCACTGTACTGCTATCTCTGTTATGTCTGTACTGTAATGGGACAGGACATTCTCAAGAATGGTGATGGTGATATCTAGGACATTGTCTGTAAGGTATGATTCTGTGAGTATGACTATGTCAGTCTAAGGGAGACTGCTCTCCCAATTTTGGCACAAGCCACCAGATATTATTAAGATGAAATTTGTAGGATTGCCATGATGTAGGGATGCCGGCTTTGGACTGGAGTAAATATAGTAAGAAGTCTCACAACACCAGGTTAAAATCCAACAGGTTTATTTGGTAGCACAAGCCACTAGGCTTTGGACAATTGTCCCTTCATCAGGTAAGTGGGAGTTCTGTTCACAAACAGGACATATAAAGACACAAACACATTTTACAAAATAATGGTGGGAATGTAAGTCTTTACAGGTAATCATGTCTTAAAGGCTGAGCAGAGACCGATAGCCAAGTTCTGCACACATGAGGATGGCCTCAACCTGGGTCTTGAGTTCGTGTCACACTATCTCTAATCTCTACGACTTGCCTGGGTTTGCAAAATCTCACTAACTGTCCAGGCTGGAGACAATACACATCTCTTAACCTGTGCTTAACTCTCTCTCCACTCCCATTGTCTGTACCTTTAAGACTTGATTACCTGTAAAGACTCGTATTCCAACCATTATTTTGTAAATTGAGTTTGTGTCTTTATATGCCCTCTTGTGAACAGAACTCCCACTCACCTGATGAAGGGGCAGTGCTCCGAAAGCTAGTGGCTTGTGCTACCAAATAAACTTGTTGGACTTTAACCTGGTGTTGTGAGACTGTCTTACCTTGTAGGGTTGACAGGACTGGATTTGTTCTTGTTTGTTAATCCGGTGTCTAGGTTGATGCTGGGTGGTCTGTCCAGTTTCATTCCTTTGTGTTTTCTTTGCAGTGATTGGATACAATTGAGTGGCTTGCTCAGTCATTTCAGAGGGCATTTTACAGTCAACCACAGTGCTGTGACTCTGGGGTCATATTTCAGTAAGGCCAGGTAAGGACAACAAGCTTCCTTCCCCAAAAGGAATTTAGTAAATCATGTCTTTACAACAATCAACAATGGTTTCATGGGACCCAATTTTACTAATCGGAGGCTAAGGGCCGGATCCGGACGTAAAACGGATGTGAGCCCTGAATCCTCGTTCCAGCGCGCCCATACGCTTCTTGCTGGCTCCGATCCGCTCCGCACTGTGGACGGGGCTTAGTGCTGCCAGAACTGTTGGAGCTCTGAACTGCGCATGCACAGTTCGAAAAAAATCTGAAACTGCGCGCCAGGCGCGAAAGACAAAGCGAGCAGAGAGAGCCGGTGGGGGGGATTTGGGGGGGAAAGGATCAGCTGCGATTGGATCCCCCTGGGAGGCAGGCCCCCCTGGCAGCAACCCCCCCGCCCCACACCGGATCAGAAACCCCCCCCACCCCAAAGAGGCAGGCCCCCGTGGATCACACCCCCCAGGGAGGCATGCCACCCCAACAGGACAAGAGCCAGGTGAAGGTCCAACACAACTTTATGGACAACTTTCCTTTATCAAGGAAAACCAATATTCAGTCTTTTCACAGGAATCTTCAGAAAACAGTCTTAAATTTCTAAGTAGACTGGCTATCTACTTACAATACACTCTTCTGAGGATTCGCTACACTCTATCCACAGGCCCCTGTCACTATATTTGAACTGTTTGCCAGAAAATACCAGTAATAACCATTAAATAAGGCTGGGACAGGCTGTTCCTTGGTTTTTGAGCATTGGTTGATGTTTCAGGGCCCATAGTCATCAATTTGAGCTTCCCGTCTCATCTAGGACTGATTCTGGTCTTTGGATTTTCTCACTATTGTGGTCTTCTGGGACTAGTTAGACTGATGATGTTCGCCATGAGGTACATTGAGCTGGAAATGCTGTGCTGCTGGGCTACCAGTCAAAGCTGCTCCCTGGAGACGCTGTAGAAGAAAGTGCAAATAGGCACAGACAGAGAGAGAGCTGGACTCTGGGTTGCTCTCTTCATGCCCTTCTTGAAGATTCTGTAGCCTGTGTCAATCCTTGTCACATTTTGGCTCTGACCTTTTATTGGAGCTGAGTGTCTGCAGAAGAATGCGTAGCATTCTTCCAACAAAGCAGGTTCACTGGAGGTGTAAGCAATGGTTTGTTCTGAAACAGTGTGGCCATTAGCACCTGGCCTGGCAGTTCCAGGGCTTCTGGTTTCAACAGGAAGTTCCAAGGCCTGCTGAATGAAACTGTTCCCCCTGCGGTTTGCATATTGTTTTAACCTAGATTTAAACGTGGCTTCCACATTTCGAGTTTTTATCCTTGCTTGTGAAAAAAATCTCAATATTCCTGTCACAATCCTGGTAGTCATGGGTCACCTGACCACACCTCCAAGCCCACAACTGCTACCATCTAGAAGGATAAAAGCAGCAGATGCATGGGAACACCACCACTGGAAGTTCACCTCCAAGTTACTTGCCATCCTGACTTGGAAATATATTATCGTTTCTCCCCTGTTGCTGGAAACATAATTCTGGAACTCACTCCCTAACAGCACTATGGCTGTACCTACATCACAGGAACTGCAAGAAGGCAGCTCACTATTACCCTCTCAAGAACAATTAAGGATGGGCAGTAAATGATAGCCTCGCCAGTGACACCCACATCCCATGAGTGAATTAAAAAAACATGATGGACTGTGGTAAACACAGTAAGAAGTCTGACAACACCAAGTTTAAGTCCAACCAATTTATTTGATAGTAAACTCACAAGCTTTCGAGGTTAACCTCTTCGTCAGATGAATGGAGAGTTTGGGCCTCAGACAGAGCATATAAAGCACAGTTTAACCTTGCAAGCTTGCGAGTTTACTATCAAATAAATTGGTTGGACTTAAACCTGGTGTTGTCAGACGTCTTACTGTGTTTACCACAGTCCAACGCTGGCTTCTCCACATCATGGCTCCTATAACTGAGCCAATTTTGAGTTCACTTTATCAAATTACCTGTATCCCGTGTGCATTTGCCTTTTAATAAGTCTCCCATGTGGGACCTTGTAAAAGGCTTTGCTTAAATCCATATAAATGACATCAGCTGCACTACCCACACTGACACATCTGGTCACTTCCTCAAAAAAAATGAATCAAATTTGTTAGGCATTACTTCTCTCTGACGAAGCCATGCTGACTATTTCTGATCAAGCCTTGCTTTGCCAAGTGGAGATAGATTCTCTCCTTTAGAAGTTCTCCAATAGTTTTCCTACCACTGAAGTGAGACTCAGGGGTCTGTAGTTCCCTGGTTTATCTCTACAATGCTTCTAAAATAGAAGAACCACATTAGCTGTTCTCCAGTTCTCTGGCAACTCCTTTGTGGCCAGAAAGGAAGTAAATTTGGGTCAGAACCCTGCAATCTCCTCTCTTGTCTTCCACAGAAGCCTGGGACATAGTTAATCTGGATCTGGAGATTCGTCCATTTTTATGCCTGCCAATATCTCCAAGACTTTGTCACTCCCTCTGTCAATTTGCTCAAGAAGATCCCAGTCCCTCTTTCTCCGAATTCCATATCTTCATCCTCATTCTCTTGGGTGAAAACGAATGTGAATTATTCGTTCAACCAATGTCCTCTGTCTCCACACACAGATTGCCCCCTTGGTCCCTAAACGGGCCCTACTCTTTCCCAGGTTATCTTCTTCCCATTGATACACTAATAGAGTATCTTGGGATTTTCCCAGCTAGAGTTTTCTCATATCTCCGTTTTGCTTCCTAATTGCCATCTTAAGCCCCACCCTGCACTTTCTGTACTCCACTAATGCCCCTGTAGATTTGTTCCCCTTGTACCTGCTAAAAGCCTTTCTCTTCCTTCTCATTGTATCCTGAATATCTCTGGTCACCCATGGTTCTCTGGTCTTGTTACTCCTCCCTATCACCCTAGATGGAACATTCTGGGTTTGTACCCTCCCCAATTCCTTTTTGAATGTCCCCCACTGCTCTTAGAATCCTACAGTGCAAGGGGATCCAACAAGGGGCATACACGCGGTGGGTTGTACGAGGGCTGCTCTTGGATGTTTTGAGAGTAGCCTAGTGCTTCACGTCGTTAGTGTACGCTTAAACTGGACCAGCTGATGGGCAACACAACAGCACAGTGACTATCACTGATTGCTGTGCAGATACATGGATTTGGGCCAGTATCTGTGGGAGTTTGCGCATTCTCCCCGTGCTTGCGTGGGTTTTCTCCAGGTGCTTCGGTTTCCTCCTACACCCCAAAGATGTGCTCTTAGGCTGACTGGTGTACCAAATTGTCCCTAAATTAGTCTCCTCTCAATCTGGTTTCCAATGTGGAGTGCCATAAGCATAGACAAAGGTTATGGGTGGAAGAGGGAACTCACAATGTTAAAATGGCGGCGCAGGCTCGTTGGGCCAAAGGGCCTGTTTCCCGTGCTGTGTTGTTCTTTGTTCTTTGTTTGTTCTTTGAGGAGGCCATTTGGCCTGTCAAGTCTGCACAAACCACAATCCCACCCGAACTCTATCCCCATAACCCCATGTATATACCCCAGCTAGTGACCCTGACACTTAGGGGCAATTTAGCATGGCCAATCCACCTAACCCCCAGATCTTTGACGCAGACACTATAACAAGACCTATAACAAGCTTAAATTGTACCACGTTGCAGTTGCTATCACTAAAATGCTCCCACGCCACTACCTCAAACCCTCTTCCTTCTTATTTATTATATTCCTTGTGAGTTTATTCTCAGATTCTATTTTTTCTTTTTCTCAGTCAGACTTTACTAGTTTATAAAATGTTCTAAATCTTCTGGCCTATGACTAATCGTCATAGCATTATAGACCATTCCTTTCAATTTGATCCTATCCTTAACTTCCCTAGTTAGGCACAGATAGTGCATCCCTCTCAAAGAGTCTTTCTTTCTCAACAGAATATATCTTCCCCACCCCCTGCACTATCATTGCCCCTTCCCTGGCTGCTGTCCATTTATGACCAATGCTTCACCATGTGCTGACTCTATCACTAAACTGTTCTCTGTCCTACTAACCAGACTGTGTCTGAGTTGGCAGCTACAAGCATGATATCAAATCATGGTACTGCTTCACTACCACTCTCTCCTAAGTGTTCCTCCACTACTTGGCAATTCTGCACATCTTGGGTCACTGAAAGGAGAAAGACGCAAGAGTAAGTTTGTGGTGAGGGAATGAGAATAAGAGAGGCATTCATGCACCATCTCTGGCCTATAATTCGGAAGCGGCTATAGGATAGGTATGAATGAATATGGGATGAAAGTTTAAATATGAGGATATCACCATTTTCAGCTGATTAACCTACCTGCTGTTAAGAAGCTTGCAGGTTGTTTGAAGAATGTCTCATTCACAGGGATTAGAAAAACCAATATACAGGCAAGCCTGTGCCCCTCCTCTGGTTGTGTGCCACCTTCCCTGCAAGATAGAGGGATATGTATAGATAAGTGTTGTGCAACGTGTTTGAATGGTGTTACTGTTGTGTTTGATTTGTCGGCAGTGTAGATGTGAGGCATACAGTCATTCTGAGTATGAGGGTGAGGTGAAGCATAGAATGTTAGATACAGCCCTGACTGCTGATAGATGAATGATGGAGGATGAATTGAGGAGTGTCTGAGTTTGTGATGCAGTTGGTGGGATGTGGGGCAGGATTCTCCCAGCCATTGTGCTGTTTGAGCATTACACCAGTTGTGAGTCTCCCAAGTACTTTTTTTTATTGCAATCAGCTCTGTGATGGGCACTGCCCAAAGAAAGAGCTGGCACTACCCACTGGCCACCTTAGCACTGCCTACTGGGCACCGGGCAGTGTCAAGGGGACGGGGCAAGAGGGTGCAGGGCATATTGAGATGGGCCTATTGGCGGGACAATTGGTGGAGGGGAGACTCGCTGCCTCTCTGCAATTGGGATTGGGGGAGAGGGAAGGAGGAGGTAAGTGGGGCTAGCCATGGGGAGGGGGGTATCGGGCCTGTTTCATCAGGGTGAGGGGGGTCAGGGCTGACCATCAGGGTTGTGAGGGGCTCAGGGCTGGATGTGGGGGCAGGAGATTGGGACTGGCTGAGGGTGGGAAGGGAAGATAGAAAATCAGGGCTAGCTGAGAGAGGTCCAGTAGGCCAATGGTTAGCGGATAGGGAGTGTCTCAAAGGCCAGTGATCAAGTGATCTAGTTGTGCAAGATCCTTTGGGATCAGAAGCAAGCTAGCAATGGGGGCCAGTGCACATGTGCCAATCTGTCAGTGAGGAGTTCGGCACATGCACAGTGGCCCACTCAGCGCTATGCTGCTGGGCGCAAATAGGCCCCACCCTCTACACACAAGCGGGATCTTGCTGAGGCATCTGCAATGCTCAGAGTGTCATAGATTTGTTCTGGTATGTATCCCAAAAACGAGACCAAGATTGGTGGCATAGTGAACTGTGAAGAAAGTTATCTTGGATTGCAACACAATCTTGATCAGTTGGGCCAGTGGGCTGACGAATGGCAGGTAGAGTTTAATTTAGATAAACGTGAGGTGATGCACTTTGGTAGATTGAACCAGGGCGGGACTTACTCAGTTAATGGTAGGGCGTTGGGGATAGTTATAGAGAAAGAGATCTAGGGGTACATGTTCATAGCTCCTTGAAAGTGGAGTCACAGGTAGACAGAGTGGTGAAGAAGGCATTCGGCATGCTTGGTTTCATTGGTCAGAACATTGAATACAGGAGTTGGGATTCTTGTTGAAGTTGTACAAGACATTGGTAAGGCCACACTTGGAATAATGTGTACAATTCTGGTTGCCCTATTATTAAAAAGATATATTTAAACTAGAAAGGGTGCAGAAAAGACTTACTGTGATGCTACCAAGACTTGATGGTTTGAGTTATAAGGAGAGTTATAATGGGATGAGGCAAGAGTGGGTGGGACATATTGGGATGGGCCTATTGGTAGGGCGATTGGTGGAGGAGAGACTTGCTGCCACTCTAATTGGGATTGATGGGAGAGGGAATGAGGAGATGAGTGGGGCTGGCCATGGGGAGGGGGGGGTGTATCAGGTCTGTTCATCAAGGTGGTTGGGGGGGAGGTGGTCAGGGCTGACCATCAGAGTTGTGGAGGGGTCAGGGTTTTTTCCTCTGGGGCGTAGAAGGCTCATAGGTGATCTTATAGAGGTCTGTAAAATAATGAGGGGCAGGGATCAGCAGATAGTCAATATCTTTTCCCAAAGGTAGGGGATTGTAAAACTAGAGGGCATATGTTTAAGGTGAGGGGGGAGAGGTACAAAAGGGTCCATAGGCGCAATTTTTTTCACAGAGGGTGATGAGTATTTGGAACAAGCTGCCAGAGGTAGTAGTAGAGGCGGGTACAATTTTGTCTTTTAAAAAGCATTTAGACAGTTTCATGAATAAGATGACTGGGGATATGGGCCAAGCATGTCAATTGGGACTAACTTAATTGTTAAAAAAAAGGACAGCATGGACAAGTTGGGCTGAAGGGCCTGTTTCCATGCTGTAAACCTCTATGACTCAATGAGATGGAACTACTCCCATTTTCCCACCAATTGGGTACTTGGTTTTGTTTGGGAGAATCCCAGCCATGATGTTTTAAGATACATTCACTCATCCTGACCACTCATTAAATTTCTCGTAAAACTGAGTCTGGGTTGCCTGTGTTATACCTCAACTCATGGTTAAATGCTCCCACTACCCTTTGACTGACCATCTCTGGAGCTCCTGTTCCCTCGAGAATAAAAGTAATCTTCCTTTATACCTCTTCCACCACAGCCTCTCAGCAACAGTGAAGGAATGGCCATATTCCAAGTCAGAATGACGTGTGAATTGGAGGGGAGCTTGGAGGTGAAGGCATCCCATACGTCCACTGCTTTTATCCTTCTTGGTGGTAAAGGGTCTGATTTTGTAAAGTGTGATTGAAGGAACATTGGTGAGTTTCTGCAGTGCATCTTTATATATGGTAAGAACGGCTACCACTGTGTGTCAATGGTGATGGGAGTTAATGTTGAAGTTGGTGGATAGAGGGTCAATCATGTAAGTTTTTTTGACCTGGATGGTATTGAGCATTTCTGCTGGAGCTGCACTCATCCAGGCAAGTGAAGAGTTTTCCATCATACTCCTTTTTGATGATGGACAGGATTTAGTAAGTCAGGAGGTGAGTTACTCGTCATAGGATTCCTAATTTTTGACCAGCTCTTGGTGCAATAGCCACAGCATTTCTATATTCCACTTCACTTTCTGATGTTTATAGTGGTTGTTGACATCGCTGGTTCTGGTTAGGATACTGGCAACTAAAAGGACTTAAAAAGACGGGCAAATGTCCCTGGCTGACACAGTGGCAGCACAAATGCCTTTTGCTTTCTGATAATTGGACCAGAGGCCTGGGATGAGAAGCCTAAGGCTTGACATGGGAACAGAAATTCTTTATTCTTATTACAACTGGCAGGAGAATGAAAAACAGCAAGAGAGGCAATGTATAGTCTGAGCTGGGAAGTCCAAAGCTCATAATGGTGGCAGCAAATGCACCAACTGAAAAGATGAGAAGTGTTAAGTAGGTGAACAGAGGCGTTGCAGCCCAGATGTGAACATAGTAGCTGTGCCAGTGACTTTGAGAGGTCAGACAGAAGGAGAGGGGAGTCACTTTAGCTAAAAGCCTCAAGTCCAGTGTGCCGTCAGAAGAGAAAGGATCAACAGAAATGCTGTATAGGAACCAACTTTAAGATAAAAGGATGAAATATAAGCAAAAAATGTCATTTAAGCACATCTTAAGCTTGCTAAAAGTTTTCTTGTCAATTAAAAAGAACCACAACCAGGTAAAGACTACCAGTGTTACATAGCATCAGTGAATAACAAACTAGGAGTGAGCTGGCTAGGAGTAGCAGTGCCATCTAGTGTTGGAAGAATTGAGCTTCCTCAGAGCTTCTTGCCACTGTGAGCAGACACAGCAACACCCACACCAGTGCCTCAGGCTGAGCTGAAGAAGCATGGCACATGAAGAATGCTTGGCAAACAGGAAATATGCGTTGGATATTTAATGCTTATTAATTGAGCTGATTTTAACATTTGCACATGGACAGTCACAACCAAGAGTAGCTTTCAGGGAAAGTGGGATTAGAGGGTGAAGCCTGATGGGTCAACGCAGAGATATTTCAATTTTTAAGTCACATGCCCTGTTATTATCTTTATATAACATTTAATCATATCAGATTATTTTTAATTAAATAGATGCAAATAAGAGTAGATTTGAGCATATGGATCTTCTCAATATACAGGCTGACAAACTGGAAACTGTATAATTGTGTTGGTTGAACAGCACAGTTAGGAAGCTATATTAGAATATAACATGTTTTCTTGACAGTTGCCATTATAATTATGAACATAAGAAACAGGAATAAGCTGTTCAAATCTGTTAAATTTACAATTAACAATCTTGCATAATTGGGGCTAGAATCCGAGACTGGAGAAGTCTAACCTTTATCAATTCACCACAAGATAATCTTCTGAAATTGCAAGACTTGCGAGACAGACAGAAGATGGCATTCAATGCAATAAAGGTTGTAACGTGTGTTACCAACAAATAACGATCTACAACAGATTGCTTTAAGTTCTATATTCAGATTTTCCAAAAAGCTGATCCACAACCATAATTGGAGGTTCATCTTTAAAAACAATCTCCAGATTCACCAGATAACATCCAAAGCTTAGATTTCTGAGGAAGAAGCTTTGACATTGCAACAGAAATGTCAGTGTTCTAGCTTACTAAACATTTGTTTGTCCAGTCATAGAATATGCAGGTTGCTAGTAGGAACCTTATAAGGCAAGAGACATAAATAAGATTAAAGTGATTCAAAGATGTGTGCAGGGTTTTGTATGAATCAATTCAGGGAATGTACCAGTGTTACATCACATAATGGGAATCATGACACAAAAGGAGAGGAAAAAGTTAACATGCCACATTCTTAAAAGTATGGAATGGACCAGTGGCAGTTGACATAAGCAAGTACCTGGTGCCCTCCATCAATGACAAAACATGAGGTTGCCATCCACACAAACTACAAAGGCCATTTGTTTCTAAGACACCGTATCAATTGTATCAATCATCCAGGCAAGTGGAGAATATTCCTTCACATTCCTGACTTGTGCCTTTAGATGATGGACAGGCTTTGCGAGTCAGGATGTGAGTTACTCTTTGCAGAAAACTCAGCCTTTGACTTATAGCTAAAATATTTACGTGCCAGTCCAGTTCAGACTTGGCCGATGGTGATCCTAGGAGATTGATGGTGGGTGATCCAATAATAGTAATATCTTTACAGGAGATGATTAGCATGTTTCTTACTGGAGATGATCATTGTCTGTCACTTGTATGGCATGAACGTTACTTATCACGTATAAGCCCAAGCTTGAACAAAGTCCAGGTCTTGTTGAATGCAGGCGTGGACTATTTCATCTGAGGAGCTGTGAACAGAACTATACACTTTGTAATACGCAGTGAACATACACAATACTGACCTTACAATGGAGGGAAAGTTATTGATGAAACAACTGAAGATAGTTGAGCCTAGGACACTACCCTGACATTGCCCTGGTCCTGAAATGATTGGCCTCTACCAACCATAGCCATCTTCCTTTGTGCTGGACATGAGTCTATCTGGTGAAGACTTTTTCCTGATTCTCATTGACTTCCCTTTACTTATTATCAGGGTAGTCTCTCTTTAACCTCACTTCTGGAATTCAGCTTTTTTTGTCAGTGTCTAGATCAGGCATATAGTTAGGTTTGGAGCTGAGTGACCCAGGCAAAAACTAACTTTTCGTCCGTAAATTGGTCATTGGCAATTAAGTGCAACTTGATCACATTGTTGTCGATCCCATTCTTTGCCACTGAATGGGGCTGGTAATTGGCCAGGTTTAACTGAGGATGGTGGGTGGGTTCTGGATGTTATTGGTGTTATCAGAGGGTCAGCAGTTTGAGAGCCTGAGCAGCCCACAAAAGATAGATGGGCACTTCTTAGGCAGCTCAGGGTACAGGAAAGAAGATAAAAATTAAAAACCAGAGAGACCAAACAGGCAGGACCCTCCAGATAAAAGTTTAAAGTTTAAAGTTAAAATTTATTTATTAATGTGGCAAGTAAGCTTACATTAACACTGCAATTAAGTTACTGTGAAAATCCCCTATTTGCCACACTCTGGTACCTGTTTGGGTACACTGAGGGAGAATTTGGCATGACCAATACATCTAACCAGCATGTCTTTCAGACTGTAGGAGGAAACCAATTTCCAACCAGTCGAAACCAACTAATTTGATTGCATGCACAAACTAACCCTAAACTTGGTGCACTTACCTACACCATTCTTCACAGACAGCTTTCTGGGTTGACATGAACTGTCTTGTATATAAGAGGCTGTCAAGGTAAAATTCAACTTGTTAACTTGATGCAAATGGGAGACCTAAGACTTGCAATCGACTACGGCACAGGCAATACTCAAATTTACATCAATGGAACTATAAGTGTGAGATGTAATACTGCTGCATATGTATCCCCACCAAAGACAAAATCGCACCTTCACTGGAGGGGGTGAATGGAGCCCACACATACTGTTTTACAAAAACTGTGTCTAAATGCACTTATCCACTTTAGCACTTCCAAGCAAGATCACATTATGTTAATCGGCAATTAGAACTAAAACTGTGCGCTAAAACCTGACACACACACGAGTATGCCTTATTAACTCAGCACCCAATTAGCACCTGTTTCCACCCTTTCACCAAAACAGTAACCCTGATAGATCTTTACTGATATCAGCAGCAACAAGCAGTAGCAACAACAACAACAATTCAATTTACCTAGCACCTTTAATGTAGTCCACGTTCCGAGATGTTCATCAAACAGAATATGACGCATTGCAACATGAGGAGATATTAGGGCAGATAATGAAAATTTGCTCAATGAAATAGGTTTTAAGAGTCATTGGGAAGTCGGGAAGAGAGGCGGAGAGATTTAGGAAGGAAACTCAAGAGTTTAGGTCTTAGACATGATAACCAATGGTGAATTGATTAGAATTATAATGCTCAAGAGGCCAGAATTGGAGGTGTACACAAACCAGACCGCCTGGCATTAAAATAGACACAAGAAAGGACAGTGGCACACGCAGCTGAGTTGTCCCTGAAGAGTCCTCATCACTAGAATGTGTCCACATTGGGACAGATGCCCAATAGGCTAGTTAAACAACAGCTTGACATAGTCTGACTCACTGAATCATACCAGATTTGCAGACACCACTACCACCTCCTCTGGGTATGATCTCTCCTGCTGGTATACAGTCTCCAACCTCCCTTCTGATTCAATCCTCCCCAGCTCCAAGCTCACTGCCAGGGTGCTTTGAAATCCACCCCTTATGTGGAAGTGAGTGAGTGGGGACGATATACGGCTCTATGCAAGTCACATTTAATCAAGTCCTGAGTGATAAACATACAGGTATCTTGGCGAGAGGAAGTGGGGACAGGGCAGTGATTCTCCCAAAGAATTTCAAAATGTCGAATTCACATAACAAACTGGAGTACATCGTGCTGATTTTTTAAGCAGGGGTTTCAAAATGAATCTCCCCCACTCTGCGCACTGCTGAGTGCCCTAGTGTGATTTACAAATAAAAATCTGTGCACGGAGCCTATCCCCACTGGAGAGGCCAGCAGCGCCAAGATCGATGCATACGCAGTGGACCCGCATTGCCAGCCAGCTCAATCATTGGCCAACCATGCAACCCAGCTATGCCTGCCATGTGACCACACCTCCCCCCAACACCTCCCCCGCCACAGCTGATTACTGGGCTCTGGGCCAGCCTGGCCCAAGGAGCAAAGTGCCAATGCCCAGAAGGCACCTTGGCACTGGCCATCAGTCATCGGGCAGTGCCAAGGAGGTAGGGGCTAATGAGAGTGGGGCTTCTGTGGGGGGCATAGTGGGGGTATGGGGGTCCCACTGCCACTCTGCATAGGGATTGTGAACAGAGGGAGGGAGGCCAACAATTGGGGCTGGCCAATGGGGTTTGGGGGGTGGAATCAGTCTATGTGGGGGTGTTGGGACTGCAAGAAAGGGTTGGGGCTTCCAGTAGGAGTGGGTTGTGGCTGTCGTTGTGGGGGAGAGGGGAAATCAGGAGATCAGGGCTGCGGAGGGAAGTGATCAAGGCTGGCCACGGACAAGTTTTTGAGGTCCATGAGGGGATTGAAGGGCCAGCAATGAGGGATCACAGGGCTGGTCAGCGATTGAGCTGGCCAATGACCGGGAGGCCGGCCGTACATGCACCAATCTCAGTGCTGACTGATCGGTGCATTCACAGTGGCCTACTCAGTGCAATGCTGCCGGCCTGTCCAGCGGGAATAGGCCCAACCATTGATTTTTAGCGTGATTCACTCTAGTGCATTCTGCAGAGTACAGAGGGTGGGAGATTCATTTTGAAAAGCCCACTGAAAAAAACAGTGAGATTTACACCAGTTTTTACATGAATTCAATACTAGAATGTTTTTGGGAGAATCCCACTGATTGGCTGCGATTCTCCCATCCTGACCCGCAACTTTTCTGGTGAGTCCCGGTGGGAGGCATGTGTCTCCGGCCTTGTTCCAGGAGTTGCGCATGTGCCGGGAATGCATGCATATCTTCCAGAACTGGCAAACAGTCGCCAGTCAGACCTCGATAAAAACTGGCGGGAAGGCAGGTAAGTAATTTGAATCTGTTTTAAATGTATTCTAAATATGTTTTCAACATAATTATCAAGAACTTACTGGCCCCGATTGAATCTCCCACCACACAGAAGTACTTCATTCTGGCGGGGTTCAGGCTAACTCCCCACATTTGGGGAACTAGCAGCAGATCCCGCTGGAATGAAGGGAGAGCAATTCCACCTCCCCACCCCCTGGGTGAGGTGGCAGGGTTGTTCAGGGTGGCAGGGGGATGGTGTGCCCTAGGCATGGGCATCTTGGCAGTGCCAGTCTGTGCCCTGGCACTGCCCAAGGGGCAAAGTGCCCATGCCCAGGGGATGCCTTAGCACTGCCCATCAGGTATGGAGCAATGCCAAGGTGGCGGGGCCTAGGTGCAATCGGTGGGAGTAGGGGGTCCCGTTGCCACTCTGCAGACAGGATTGGTCTAGAATGGATGGGGGGCAGCAATTGGGGTGGGCCGGGGGGGTGGGGGGGGGGGGGGGTTGTGGTCTGCCAGGAGAAAGGCCTACCTTCGGAGGGGATGGGGAGGCAGGGTCTGGCCCCAGGGGTGGTCAGCAGTGGTGGGGATCTACCAGGGTGAGGGGATAGCCACTGCTGGGGGGTGGGCTGTACATCGGGGAACTCCGGGACAGGGTGTGGGGCATCAGGGCTGGCTTGGGAATTGTCGTGGGGTCTGCAATCGGGCTGTGGGGAAGGCTGGAGAGGCAGCATTGCAGGGGGTCCTGGGCTGACCAGCAATTGAGCTGGCCACCAAATGGGGCGCCTGAGAGATCGGGGCCACTGCACATGTGCAGAGTTATGGAACTGTCAGACTCCGGCACGAATAGATCCCACCCCTCTGGATTTTAACGATATTCATGACGGGACCTCTGCACAGAGTGGGGAGTTTCAGGTGAGAAGCTGAACTGAAAACAGTTAGGATCTAGAACAGTTTTCCTGCTAATTCAGCGCTTTTGGGAGAATCGCAGCCATTATTTGTCATGGTCTGTGCATTCGACACAAATAACAAAATTGTTGATAGACCTGTTCACTCAAGCAACTGAACGTCATGGAGGGAATGACTATAAGATGAAAGTGGGTTAAACGAGGGTAGTAGTTGTTAAGCATTGCCTATTCTTGCCTTATCACAGCAGATTCCTGTAGGCTGCTAATGCAAATCAGTTTGTGGGAATTGCTGTTGTGGTTTTGCAGTGGCTATCTGTAAGTTAATGACAGTATTATAAAACCACTGCTCATGATTCATCACCCACAGAACATGTATAATTTCTGCATATATAGTATTAATATTTTTATCATGATTTATTTTCCCAGCTTCTCGATCTTGTCTAATAATTGTACCTGTACAAAGCACTTTTGACAGTATTTGTATTGTGAATGAGGCAGCCAATAATGAATTTGCAATTAAGTCTTAAAAAAGCATAGTGAGGCATTTTGACTTTTGCAAAGCCTGATCATGCAGTGTCAAAGCTCTGTAGCTCCAATAAGTAATGTTTTTCTGTTCTCCATGAACCTCACTTGGCTAATAAACTATCCCAAGCTATGAGAACTGTTCATCATATGGAAGTGATTGATTATTTTCAAATGATGGAAAGCATCAGAGCGTTCCTTGTAAAATATCGGCAAATAATTGAAAGTTCTTGCGAATGCTTTCATAGATTTAACTCTTCTCCGGGATTTCACCCATATTTCTGCAGAGAAAATAAAAGGTATCAACAGCAGAGCTCTTTATGGAATAACCGGAGAGCACAATTTGAGAATACCTCTCCCCACAGCCATCTGAACATATTGCTTCTCAGTGTGATTTTCTATTTATACCATGCAAATGACTGAATATTGAAATCATATTTT
This sequence comes from Carcharhinus amblyrhynchos, assembly GCF_965287045.1. Lineage (NCBI taxonomy): Eukaryota > Metazoa > Chordata > Chondrichthyes > Carcharhiniformes > Carcharhinidae > Carcharhinus > Carcharhinus amblyrhynchos. Next base: position 144,347,755 of record NC_137324.1, read on the forward strand.
TGACTGGATTTGTTCTGTACCATGAACACATGTCTCTTGTTTCCATTCATTATGCCATTTTCCCCTCTTTGTCCCTTCACAAGCTGTCCTTATGCTTCATATTTCACTCCATTTTCCATGAGTTGGCTTGTTCTTTCATGTACTGCGAACATCACTGGCTAGGCCAAAAATTATTGACCATCATAACTGTCCTTGAAAAGATGAAACTAAGCTACTTTCAAAGAGAAAAAGGAAGCATTTGTCAAATCAAGAGGCTGGGAACACACAAAGCAAGTGTGAAATACAAGGAAAATAGAAAGAAATTTAAGCCAGGAGTAAGAAGGGCTAAAAGCAATCATGAAAAAGCATTGGCCAGCAGGATTAAGGAAACCAGAGGTCTTTATGAAAATTGACACAGGTAAGCATTGAGTCCCTTAGTCGAAGAGAATTCATTAAATAAGACATCTGAACATGGGAGGAGAGAGTGATATCCACAAACACAGACACAAGCGGGGACATCAATGATAACTTATAATAATAATGAATTAAGTCAGCTAAAATGATTAAGTCATTATGCTGATTGGATATTATAATTAAGCAAATATGCAATGATAGTGATTTGTGTTTAAAATTTGTATCTTATGCATGAGATAACCATAATCAATAGTTCTGAGTGAATAGAAACAATCTTAATTGGTATATGTTAATTAATTGTACCAAAATCTGAAACTATATCTGCTTGTGTATTCCTGAATTCTGTACTCTGGCTGGCCGCAGGTGACCTTTCAGAGTCCTGTAGCTACAGAATAAATCATCATTGTGAAACAAAATAGTAAATACGCTAACAGACAGAGAATCAACGAAAGCTCCACAGCACATGGTTGGCATGGATGGGCCATAGTAAATGTGTGGGGATGCTTGATTTTTTTAAATTTATTTTTCAAACTTTGACAAGTGTCAGAGCATTGAGGAAGATCTTTCACTGAGCCCACCTCCACACCTTGCAACTTCCATGCTTTTCGGCTTGGTGGAGGTGGTGAGGGTGTTCAAGGAGGGAGCTGATGGTAGGTGCTAGGCCTGACTGGAATCAAATCCCAGGATATATTCTCCTGAGCCGAATAAACACCATTCAGTGTGACATCGTTATCAAACCTTGAACTGTTCTATGCATATGCGAAACATAACTGATGCCTTTTTGAGGTTTAGCATTTTTGTGTCCAGTCATGTTTCTGATTAGAACTGTCAAAATTTGGCACGTCAGAGGAGTCTGCAAATTCCTGACCACCTGAATGCCTTGTTATTTTATTATGAGCATCTGTAGGTATTTTGGAATAAGATTTCACATCATCATTATGAGGAGAGGGCATAGAATGAGCAGGGAAGCTTCCTACTTATCAACTTTTCAAACTACCTTGGGAAAAACATATCCCACATGTGACAGATAGGATTTTCATCAAACAACTGCAAGCAGCTACAGATTTTCATGATCTCTGCTTCCTGTCGGCACAGGAATTTACAGAAAATTCTAGACACAAGAGTCAGCAACCAGCAGCAGCAATCTATATAAAACATTCTGAAAAAAGGGAAATGTGCAAAATGAACTAGCATTCACTATTCCAAATATGATGCTTTTAGCCACCATCTGAGCCTTTATAAAGCAAATTTTTACACTGGGGACATAAAAACTACATTTTGGCAGGGGGGATGGGAGAGGGTGTGTAGAAAAGAAAGCATGATGTTGCACCAATGCTTGTTACCATAGTAACTGTAGGTTTAATCTGAATAGGGAAATATCAAGCAGGGAGAGTTGTGTACACTCAAGCAGAGTAAGAAAAATCACACCAGTCTAATTGGTAAATCATACTCTGGAATCATAATCATTGGAATATTGGTGCAGATTGTCCCTATCAGCAGCAGATGCACAAATCCAAATTGATAAAGAATTGTTTCAATTATTTTGAAGGAAAAATCTAAAATAAAAATTTGCTTTCTGATGAACATCACAATTTTTTTATTCATTTGTGGGACACGGGCATCATTGGCTGGGCCAGCATTTATTGCCCATCCCTGAGGGCATTTAAGAATCAACCACATTGCTGGAGTCACCTATAGGCCAGACCAGTTAAGGACTTCCTTCCCTAAAGGACATTAGTGAACCAGATGGGTTTTCTCTGACAATCGACAATGGTTTCCTGGTCATTAGTAGATTTTTAATTCCAGACTTTTTATTTATTGAATTCAAGTTCCATCAGCTGCCATGGATTCAAATCCAAGTCCCCAAAACTTTAACTGAGTTTCTAGATTACTAGTCTAGCGATAGTACCACTAGGCCTTACCAATTAATTCAGGGACGTTAAATCTTTGGCACTTAACGTCCCTGAATTTAAAAATAATTGATGAGTTCTTCTTGCTGTATGTTTCATGTGCAGCTATTTCCAAAGTTTTATTTTACCAATTACTCAGGCTCATTATTCAACTAATCCCAATATGACCAAAGATGGGACACAGACAGATCTGAACATGAGTTAAAACAGCCTTCAACAGTTTGAAAGGTTTCATTTCATTCAGGCTATCATTAAGGAGCATTGGGGCCGAAGGCAATCAGGCTATGAGTACAAAAACTTTTGGATATTTGCAGAAATCTCCAGGGGAGCTAGGGATCAAATTTACTTCCCTGATCTAGAACACTTCCCTATTTGTTGTGTTATGATCATCAGAGAGATCATTAATATTTGAAGAGAAATACAATTGCCAAGTGATTAAGTAAAATAACTATGCCACAAGATTTCATTTTTCTTTCAGTTGTTGTGCAGTTGCATATGTAAGATTAAAAATGTGGTGAATATGTATTGAAAGAAAATGCTAAAACCAAAAGAAGAAATTATATGGCATTGTCTCTTTAAAAAACAAGTGTCTTTATGCATGGATTTTAAATTGCAGAATGTTGTAAATGCAACATTTGTATCAAAGCCTGGCTGTCAGAATACCAACCTAACCAAACAGGCTTTTGAATTGGACCGATGAGATTAAAGCAAGCACAGTGAGACACAGACCAAATGGAATTCAAATGTGAGGGTTGTTGAAAGCTTCAAGCCACTCAGATCGCAAGAATACTCTGAGATAATTCTAGCTATATAGACCCGAACAAGTAGGGATAATGGTCAGAGTATGGTTGCTACCTCATGAATCAGAAGGAGGGAAGGCGAGGCTCTCATGTAAATTCTGCAGTTTCATGTATGTCTTCATAAAAGTGCCATCTAAATAGAGAGAGAGAGATACCATCTCAGAAAGTGTTCCAGATGAGAGCATCACCAAAGAAAGTTTATAATTTCAAAAGATGCTTTTTTGTATATTAGTTGAATTCTGTAATGATTTATTTCATTATACCTGAAGGAGTCTTGTAATATATGAACAGCATTATATTGGGATTTTATTCAGTTTGCTAATTATTTTAATAATGCTGTCACCAGTTTAAAACGAAGATCTATTAATTGTTCATGATACAGAGTGTCAGATCCTGCTTTAATTTACCAAAGTAAGAAGTCTGACAACACCAGGTTAAAGTCCAACAGGTTTATTTGGTAGCAAAAGCCACTAGCTTTTGGAGTGCTGCCCTGTTGTCAGGTAAGTGGAAGTTCTATTCACAAACAGGGCATATAAAGGCCCAAACTCAATTTACAAAATAATGGTTGGAATGTGAGTCCTTACAGGTAAGCACGGCATCTCCAAGTCATTAATTTACCAAAACCAGTAACTACTTTCTCATGCACATTCATATAAAATTACAAGGTGAGGTATATCCTACAAGCAGAGGGAAAAATCATCTCTGCATCATAACAAAACAAAGGCAAATTTTGCTGTATATAAAAAACTAGATGAAACAAGTACTATCAACTTAATGCACAGTTTGTAATTGTTTGTGTTTGAAAACTTTGTTCTATGATGGCACAATGGTTGGCACTGCTACCTCGCAGCGCCAGGGATCGGGTTTGGATTCCCGGCTTGGGTCACTGTCTGTATGGAGTTTGCACATTCTTCCCGTGTCTGCGTGGGTGCTCAGGTAATAATGGTAGGAAAGACTATTACTTACGTGGCGAAAAACTGCAGCAGGCGACGGTGCAGAGGGACCTCGGGGTCCTTGTGCATGAGTCGCAAAAACCCAGCCTGCAGGTGCAGCAGGTGGTCAGGAAGGCGAATGGGATGCTGGCCTTCATAGCGAGGGGGATTGAATATAAAAGTAGGGAGGTCTTGCTGCGGCTGTATAGGGCATTGGTGAGGCCGCAGCTGGAGCACTGTGTGCAGTTTTGGTCGCCGCACTTACGCAAGGATATTTTGGCCTTGGAGGGAGTGCAGAGGAGGTTTACTAGGCTGATACCGGAGTTGAGGGGGTTGAGCTATGAGGAGAGGCTGAATAAACTAGGCTTGTACTCGTTAGAGTTTAGAAGAATGAGGGGAGATCTCATTGAGACATATAAGATGATGAATGGGATGGATAGGATAGAGGTGGAGAGACTCTTCCTGCTCAGAAAGGACAGTAGGACTAGGGGGCACAACCTCAAGATAAAGGGGGGGCGGTTTAGGACGGAATTGAGGAGGAACTTCTTCACTCAAAGGGTGGTGAATCTCTGGAATTCTCTGCCCGTTGAAGTGGTGGAGGCTGCCTCGCTAAATATTTTTAAGACGCGGGTTGATGGGTTTTTGATAAGCGAGGAGATTAAGGGTTATGGGGAGAGGGCGGGAATGTGAAACTGAGCCACGACAGATCAGCCATGATCTTATTGAATGGCGGGGCAGGCTCGAAGGGCTAGACGGCCTACTCCTGCTCCTTTTTCTTATGTTTCCTCCCACAGTCTGAAAGACGTGCTGGTTAGGTGCATTGACCTAAACAGGCACCAGAGTGTGGTGACTAGGGGAATTTCATTATAATGTTAATGTAAACCTCACTTGTGAGTAATAAATAGAATCTTTAAACTTTAAAACTTCTTCTTTCTAACCAATACCTTCTAATGTTATAATTTACAAAAATCTTGAGGATGCATTCATTTCTCGTTCTGGGACCAAACTCAGGGTATGCAACAGCTCTCTGGAATTCACTTTGCTTTCTCCTCAGTTTTGCAGCTATTCCCCATGGTACATGAAAAACGTAAGGTCCTTCCATTCACTTTTGGTTAAGCGACCCTCCAAGTCACCTTCAAAATGTCACATTTGTAGACTGTGCAGCTCAAGCAGAGGCTATATTGTCTTCTTGCTTAGCGATTTAAAAAAATGAGAACATTCTTAGTTCCTAATGGCCTCTATGTTCCTCACCCTGGCTTGAACAGGCATTGGCTACTTTTTCCACAGTTTCTTCCTATAGATCCTGTTCATCAGAACTCCCACTCACCTGACGAAGGGGCAAACCCTGAAAGCTAGTGGCTTTTACTACCAAATAAACCTGTTAGACTTTAACCTGGTGTTGTGAGACTTCTCACCATCTTCTGAAACCACAGTTGACTCACAAGTCCTGGAAGATTCCTTCTCTCTACCTGTTCTGAGCTGACTGCTCAATCTGACTACTTGTTTTCTGTTAGCAAACACACAATTCAATTCAAAGAAAGAAATTATCCTAACCCCCTCACAGTCCAATGTGCACGCTTTGGGACGCTCCGAACATAAATGTACATAAAGTATCTCTTACCTTCAAAATAATGCTTCAGTTTTCAAACCTCTTTGAATAATTTTATCTCTAATGGAGTCAATAACCCTCTTTCCATTCTCTCTGGTCTCACCAATAAACTCCCTTTATTTACGATGGTGTATTTAACTTTTCCTCATTTGGATATAATATGAATAATTCAAATTCCTACTTGAGATAACTGTAGTTGTCATGGCTCTACCAACAACTTAATGATGGCTTTAAGTTTTTCACTTCCAACTCTGATCTTATTGGATAAACAATGGTTACCTTTTAAATGCAATTAACCCTTGTTTGTTTGATTTGTATTTATAACAGTGTTGTTTCTTGTTTCTCAATCAGGCTTTTCTATTAATTTCCAGTTTAAAAAGTTCAAATCCTCAAACTGGAAGTTATATTTCTAAAAAGTATGACTTGTGAAATTAGATATTCACAACACTGGGCATTTCTTGTCCCTAGCTCAGATCAAAGGCATACTAAGCAGAGCAATTCAGTCTGGTTCAGCTGTGCTCCAGGCTGCTATACTTTGGCAGCAGTGCACAAAAATTGTGTTTGGGCAGATGGATCAGAATCAGCTCCGCCAAATTGGCAACCACATGACATGGAAATCTAAATTCATCGCTTTGTCATTATGATGCAAGGATGCCACCAGGACCCAATGTACTTTATGAATGAGAGATTTAGGCAGTGTTGCGGTTGGGGATTGATGAAGTTTGTGTTCTCCCATCAAATGCAACCTGTCAGGAGCTGATTTCAGGGCCCGAAAGGGTCCAGCAAGTTATCAAATTTATTTTCAGGTTTCCTTGTGGGCTAGGAAAGGGAGGGATACTTTTCCAGTTCTCACTGAAATAACATTGAGCCTCTCTTGAGCTAACCCCCTGCTCAAAAGTGGGAATGCATGAGGGTTACCATCAGAGGATGGCAGGGGTTCTAGATCTCACTCCAGCTGCCCTTCCATCCTGGGGCTGCTGGGCATGCATTACTAAGAGGATCGTCTGGTAGACAGCCTGGAGCCTCCTAGCCAGGAGACTCTGGGAGTGTCCAGTCCATCTGACTCCAGCCTGCCTGTGACCAAAACACCTCCAGACCCGCACACTGAGGAGGGCAGCAAAACAACACTCATGCTGCTGTAAAGCAGGTCTGCACTCTCAGATCCCAGCCCTCCAGGGGGCACCCACCAAGGACATCTCAGGCAACAGGGTATGGCAGTCAGTAGGCTGCCTCATCCTCAGCTGTGGATTCTGAGGAAGCACCTAGACATAGCATGATAAGCAAGGGAAAGAGATTAGAGTTACTGCATGGACATGGGCGAATCTAAACACAAGCAGAAATTAATCACCAATGTTAACTCCATTTAATGTATTAAAAGCCATGTTTTACACACTAAAGTGCCTCCCCAATTTCATTGTAGCATGCACAGCCAGTCTCCAATGTTTAGGTTGGCAAAGTTACGTTAGCACATTATCAAACACCTTTCTGAGATGGTGGCAGTTCAATGGTTGTCCCCCAATCCCCACTGTATCAACACAGGTCCTGATATAAACCTCATCATTGACATCATTCCCCACCACAACTCAGGCCAACACATAGGCCTTTCATCTGTGAAAGCTTTCTTTCAGCATGAGAAAGCTATCGACTGAAAGCTTGCAAAAGTCTGTCCACCTTCTTAATTGGTGCAGACCGATACCTTTGCCCCTAACCCCAGAGGAGGCAATATCAGCAGAGACGCATCATTCAGCATCTGAATGATGTATCTCTGCTGATGCCTGTTTAGTGGCAGGTAATGCTCAAGTTTCTGTCAGGCAGAAGTTCGACATTCACAGGCGATATGAAGAACATGGTCATCGTTATTCTGCTGCCTTGCCTGGTTATTGGGCTTCAGCACCATGCTCATGAAAGGAGCAATCTACAAGGAAACCTCCCACTGGCAGCACACTAGTAAGAAGATCTCGGACCCTATGGAAGGAACGTCTATACCCATCCCCATCCTGGCCCTCCCCAAAGTGAGTAACTATCAGCACCTTCCGAGTCCTGCGTCCTATTCAGGCCCTGTCCTGTGATTCTTCCTCTGCCTCCTCTGGGGGTTTCCCTCACCACCTACCTTGACTTCCTTCTCATCAACTTTCTTCTCATCTGAGGAGAGCCGACTGTCCTCCATCCCCTCTTCATCTAGCGACTTGCCCCGTTGGAGTGGCAGGTTATGGGGTACACAGCACACCACGATGATGTGCAGAACACTCTGGGGAATGTACTTGAGAGTTCCTGCTGACCAGTCCAGGCATTGGAACAGCGTCTTCAACAGGCCTATCATCTGCTCCACCAGTGCATGTGTAAACTCATGAGCCTCATTGTATTGGTTCTCAGCAAATGTTTGTAGCCTCTACACTGACATTGCTAGCCATCCCCTGAAGGGGTAAACTTTGTCCCCTAAGTGCCATCTTCCAGCCATTGGTCTCTCTTAAAGATAGCGCAGATCTGAGAGCATCCAAGAATGCAACCGTATTTTGTAAGATGGTTTTTTTTTGGTCATGCTCTTTAAGAATACGAATGCAATAATAAGTTCAAATACAATTTAGAGATGCAATGGCAGCCTTGACGAACTAATATTAAAATGAGTTAATCTACAGCAATACATGGAGTGTCCTTAATAAAATAGATGAAGTGGAAACAATATGTTGTGAGAAATCAAGGTACAGCAGTGATTACAAAAAAACTAGGACTGGGAATTAAACATTGCAGTGTACAATATATTAAGAAAAGATTGAGAGGGAAAAAGGAATATGGAATAGCTATATTTATTGGAGAAAGTATAATGGGAGTCGTAAAAAAGCTACAATTATAGTAAGGCAGAAATAGAATCCATGCAGTTAAAGATAAAAGACAATAAAGGATAAATCACAATAATAGGAATAGTCACCTAATGGTAAAAGGGAAGTGAAGGAAGAAATGTTCAAACATATTAGGGAATGAGTAAAAACATGGAGGAATAATAATAATGGAGGATTTTGGCTATCCCAAAACTGATTGTCAACAATAAGTATGCAAAAGGGGATAAAGGAGCGATGTTCCTGAAATACTTAAAGAAATCCTTTCCACCCCAATGCCTGAAAGAATGCATTCCCCATTCTCTAGTAATGGGGAATGGACCTGAGCAAATAAGAGAAGAAATGCGAGAGAACATCTAGGCAATCTTGACCATAATACTATCTGCTGTAAGATAATAATTGGAAAGGATATTGGTATACTGAAGACCACGGTAATTTATTGGTGAAAAGCTGATTTTGAGGGGCTGAGAATCTAATTTGGGAAAATCAAATGCACAGCAAAATAAGTTAGCAACGATGTAGAAGATCAAAACAGTGCTCAACTGGGTCCAAGTGAAGTACATCCTGCTAAAAACAAAACTAGAGCAAACTGAACATTAATGAGATGCCAGGATTGATAAAGACAGAATGGAAAAAAACAAAGATTAGGGGAATACACTAAGCTCAAGGACAGCAGGAGAGAGAATGGCAAGGAAGAATACAAAGAGATTAGGAAAAATGTCAAACTAATAGTTCGGAAGGCAATGAGGAATTACGAAATTAAATTATCAAAGAACTGGAATCAAAATAATGAAATATTCTGCAGGCACATACATAAAAACTGAATAGTCAAAATGGAAACAAGGCCTCTAAGGGATGGACAGGATAATATCATAGGCTGTGATTGCAAAATGACAGAAATATCAAATAATTACCCAGCTTCAGTTTTTTAACCAGGGAGACAGATTAGATGGATATGACATTAAAAAGTGAGATTAGAAAGGATGTAACTTCATTCATAGATAGACAAGAAATAATAAATGAACAAATTAAATTCAAAGGGTGGATTAAATGAATCTAAAGAATAGCTGAGGTTATATTATACATACAGAATCACAAAATTGGTACAGGACACAAGAAGGCCATTTTGCCATCCAGTCTCCAAATGAGCATCATGACTTAGTGTCATTCTCCTGCCTTTTCCACTGCACAGAGTTTCTATTCAAATTATCATCTGATACCTTCTTGCATGCTTCAAGTGAACCTTCCTCCACCACACTTCCAGGCAGTGCATTCCAGACCTGAACCTATCCTGTGAAAAGGCTTTCCTCACATTACATTTGTTTTGCAAATCATTTTAAATCAACGCCCTTTCATTGTTGATTTTTCTTACCAATGGGAACAATTTGTCCCTATTTACTCTGTCCAGCTTCCTCATGATTTTGAACATCTATTAAATCTCTTCTCAGCCTTCTTCTCTCAAAGGAGAACAATAGCAACCTCTCCAGTTTATCCTCATAACTGAAGCTTCTCATTCCTGGAGCCTATGTTGCACTCTTTCCAATGTGTTCACATCCTTCCTATAGTGTGGTGCCCAGAACTAAACACAATACTTTAACTGAGGTCTACGTAGGGTTTTGTACCAGCTCAGCATAACCTCCTTGCTCTTGTACTCTATGCCGCTATTAATAAAGCTATGCTTTATTAGTTGCTCTCTCCACCTGTCCTGCCACCTTCAAAGTACGCATACATCCAAGCCCCTCTACTCCTGCACCGCCTGAAGAATTTTCTTTCTTATTTCATATTGTGTCTCCATGTTGTTCCTACCAAAATGCATCATGTCACGTATATTCACTTTGAATTTTGTCTGCCATCTATCTGTCCACTCCACCAACTTGACTATGGGTATTGGAGTTCTACATTGTCCTTTTGTGAGACAGCTCTTCTGTCCAGTGTACAATATGTCCAAGTTTTGTGTCATTCACAGACTTTGAAATTGCCCCCTGCATACCAAAATCCAGATCATATCGAATAAGTTGCTGGTTCTGGGAGGGGTGGGGCCTAAACACACCGGTGAGTTTGACCGCAAAGCAATCATTGTGAAAGGGCGTCCTGCTCTCACAGTGCACTGTGGAGATCCACCACCCTCCACAGACATTGGGACAACCCCCCTCTCATCGGTGGCATGTTTCCCCATCACTTCTGCAACATGGACCTTTGTCACCATGGCATTGGGACCCTCTCATTGGGTCCTCCTTCATGACCCCAACCATGTTTCCCCTCTCTGACCCCACATCACTCCCCTTCATGGGCACCGACATGCCCTCTTTCAAGCCCTACACCTTCATGCCCCTTCATAGCCCCCCCCAAGTATAGTCCACGCAGGCCCCCCCTTGTCATTGCCCTGACACTGCAGGTTGCCAGGTGGGCACTGCAAGGTGAGCGCTGCCTAGCCATGTCTTGACCACATGGGGACTTCAATGATCTCTGAGCACCCGGCCTGGCATTCACACCCGGTCACCGCAGGTGAAGAACAGTTAATAAATCTTGCCATGCCCAATGTTCGGAAGATCCAAGGAGCTGGGAAAATCCGACGTTAAACAAGCTATGCATATTTAAATGCTGCCTTAACTACACTAATGGCCTTACTCCTTTTATGCCAGTAGAAAGGGACCGAGTCGGTTGTGAATGATTAGGCTCCGGGTGCTAAACCTATTTTTAGGCCTGCATGCTATTTTCCACATCAGCACAATCTGCATCAGGCACGGTGAGGCTGGAAAATCACCCCAACGCCTCCGATTTCCAGAACTAATTTTTAGAAGATAGAAATTAAAAGTAGAAAAGTTAAGCTCAGCTTTTGTTGCACCTTAGGCTAAGAGGGCCGGGTGGGGGGGAGGGAGAGGCTGGGGGGATTGTAGTGTGGGGTGATCTATGTAGAGGCCTTGAAAATAATGAGCAATTTTGGTAGAGTACCTGCAGAGAGAATCGTTTCCAGAAAGTGGTAGGAATGTGGACCGGATGAGGCAAATAATAGATACGTAGTTTAGGGGAGTTCACATCATCCTGCGAGGGAGAGGGGAGTAGAAGGTTATGCTGATACGGTTAGATAAACAAAAACTGGCAGACTTGAATGAAGTATAGGCCTGTTTCTCTGCTGTGTATTCGATGTAATTCGATGTACTCCTATGTGCGAGTTGGAAGATACACATTCCAAAGATGTGCGGGTTAGGTTGATTGGCTTCGTTAGATTGCCCCTTAGTAACCCGGGATGTGTAGGTTAGAAGGATTAGCAGGGTAAATATGTGAGGTGACAGGTATAGGGCCTGGGTGGGATTGTTGTCGGTGCAGACTCGATGAGCCAAATGGCCTCCTTCTGCGCTGTAGGGTTGCTATGATTAACATCCATGATTGTGTACTTGGCCTATCTACTTGTTTTAATAATAGGCAGCATTATCCACATGGATTATTAAGGTTTGCAAACTGTTTTGCAGAGTCAGGTCCTCTGCATAGTGATCACTGCACAGATTGCCATCACTATACAGGTTTTCTCTGAATGGTTAGACTGTCAAGGTATTTGGTAGCGGAAGTAGATATGATAGTGGCTTTTAAAAGGCGTCTTGACAAATAGGATGGGAATAGAGGGATGTGGTCTCCAGAAGGATCGGGGGTTTTAGTTTAGATGGGCAGCATGGTCAGTGCAGGCTTGGAGGGCCGAAGGGCCTGTCCCAGTGTTGTAATGTTCTTTGTTCTTTGTCTGTCAAACAAGGCAGCTCCATTCACCTCATTTTTTTCTGATTAAGGAGCACCTGGTGGACCGCTGATCCATTCTCTTACTCTGTTGTGCTCAACAAGGTTTGTACATTTTTATCCCCTTCAAAACTCATTTATCCAACCATTTTAGACATTTAAAAGTGTAGTGCTAGACATTTCACCCCTGAAGTGAGCAGCTCCAGATCACTGTCAGATTGCACCCTAGCTTTGAAGGTTTAGTGAGGCATGATCCCAGCAGATTTGTCAGGTTGACTGTGCCCACACGTACATCAGCCATCTCCATACACATAATCAGGAGTTCTAATCCTTCTCGTTTGAGTAGAATATATCTATGTCATGGGGGAACAAAGTGGTTTTAATTAGAAAGAGCATGGAGCTATACAATGATACAATAAAACAATATAATATCAGGCTATTTAAAAGAGTTAACCAATTAGTCCTGTTCTCCTACAAGTCTGTAATTTTCTGCACTTCACACACATATTCAATTCCATTTGAAGGTTATTATTAAACCTGTATCCACCATTCCTTCAGGCAGGGCCTTCCAGATCATAAGAATTCACTGCATGCATTTTATTTCATCATCTCATCTTTGGTTGATTTGCCAATTACTTTAAGCCTGTGTTCTCTGCTTAACAATCTTTCTGTCATCTGAACAGGCTTCTCCTTAGTTACTCTATCTTCTTGAGTTCAAATCTTTTCTGAAACACCTCTACTCCAAGGAGTAGAGCTTTTCCGGTTCTTTTGGGCCTCATTAACTGCTACGGAAAATTCATTCCGAACTTGGTGACCTTGTTGGCAGCCCATGCTCTGCTCCAAAAATAAATCAGGAATGCTCCTAGCAGAAGCCACGGAAGAAGTTTTTACAAGGGTCAAACACTAATTACGAACAACAGATGTATACGAACCAAGAAGACCACCTATTATAACCTCAATGCTCCCCCCTATGGAATAAGAATAGAGCTATCACACTATTGGGACAATGGAACAGAGTGCCCAATTGCATAGTTTAGCAGATGCAGGGGGGAGGTAATCTCAAATTGAGAAAGAAGATTTGGCTATGGTATTTGCAGTAAGGACTTCTTCCAATACCTCTACTGTTGGACTTTGACTATACTGGCAAACCATAAACCTCCAATGGGCCTCCTTGCAGAAAACAAAACAATTTCCCCATAGTATTGGATGCAATGTTGCACGCTGTTGCTGGCTGCTTACAAGTACACCCTGGATCATCACTCAGGGACACAGATCACCAATGTGGACACTTTGAACCACCCACCAATACCCACCAGCCTACCCTCGCCTCCAAAGATGGACAAAATTGTTATGACATTATACTTCATGGACACACTGCCAGTATCAGCCAAATTCAGGCTTGGACTTGAAAGGACCCTACATTGGCAAAACTATATCACATCATATTAACTGGAAGACTACAAGGATATCTGATACAGGGCCCAAAATTGTACAGAGCAAAATACTCAGAGCTGAGCATTGAGGATGGTATTATTTTGCGGGGAGCTCAGGTGATTATCCCACATCCAGGCAAGCGATTAATTCTCCACAAATTACACGACGGCCACCCAGGAATTTCCAAAATGCAGTGCTAGCTAAAAGCTACGTTTGGTGGCCTGATACAGATAAGGACACAGAAAATATGATCAAGCGATACAAATCCTGCCAAGATAACCTGAAGGTCATAATAGCATCCTCATTACATACTTGGGAATGGCCGAGGAGACTTTGGGTTCAAGTACACAGGAACTTTGCAGGGCCATTTATGAACTCTATGTTCCTAATGTTGACTGATGCCCATTCAAAGTGGATTGTAGTACACCAGATGGCTTCTGCCACTCCTCACAATACCATAGAAAGACTCAGGCTGTCCCTCAGCACATATGGCATACCTGAGGTCCTTGCATTGAACAATAGGATCCTATTTACCAGTGGAGAGTTCCAAATCTCCATAACCACAAACAGATTGAGGCACATCCACAGAGCACCTATCACCTGTCTTCAGATGGCCTGGCTGAGCAAGCAGTCCAGGTATTTAAGAATGGGATGAAGAAACAAATTAAGGGCTCCTTAGATACGAAGCTGGCATGGTTCCTTTTTAAGGACAGGACCACACACCACACGACAATGGTAATAGTTTGGGTGGAACGACTGATGAGCTGTGCCTTTGGACCTGGTTTAGCTTCAATTTCCCAAACCTGAGTGAGAAAGTCAATGAAAAACAAGAAGGCCAAAACAGGGGCCACGATGGACGTAAGCCTGATACGTTTTTCAACTGGGAGACACCATTCACGTGCAAAAGTTTGGAGACAACACCCCATAGTGCCCAGGAGTTGTCCTCTCAAGAATTGAACCAGTTTCAAACACTGTAAGAACTGGAGACAAAACAATGAAGAAACATATTGACCGTCTCCACTATTGAGAACTCTCCATAGGGGAAACCACTAGACCAGGCACATGATCATTGGCACTTTGCTCATTGGCCTGTGGACTGGAAACTCCACCCACGGTAAGCTCAAGAGAAGCTTATGAGGACTCTGCCTCAGAAATGGAGACAAAAGTGGCAGTCACAGTCAGAGGTCACCACTGAAGGTGAGCCCCCTACACCCTTACAGTGACATTTAGATGTTCATTGAGGAAGATACATTCACTTACTCAGTATACACTGTCCCCTAACACACCACCCCCCCCCCCCCCCCCCCCCCGCCCCCAACAAGACTGTATACACAACAAAAAGTCAGCCACAGGCCAAAAGACACAGTCCCAGTGCTTTAGGACTGTGGGGGAACACTTGGACTCAGGTCTTCCATATGAGAATCCTTAATTGATCTCCTTGTGGACTTGTGGAATACAAGTTCCCATGTGTTGGTGGGGTAACTAAGGTGACTAGTGCTGCCTAAAGTTTAGACAATACAAGATTCACAAGGCAGATATCTCCGTATAAAGATGTAACTTTTTTTAAGCCAGCAGCTGTCAGGAGACCACCAAAGGATCAGGATAGCTCTAAGATAGAGCTGCCGAACCCCTCTGATGAAATCTGACGTATACAATTCAAAATAGATCAATGAGAGGTTTCCTTATCAATTATTGAAAGCCTTTTTAGTAACTTTAAATCAATCATCTTCAGGGTACACAAATCAACAATAATACCTGTCAAATACTAATCAAATCCCATTTCCCAATTTATTAGCCCGTGAAATCCAGGAGCTAGCTCCTGTTTTGGCTGGTTATCTAGTAGCTTAAGATGCTCAGTCCAGAGTTCAAATAAATGTTTTCATGGGTTCCCTTGAAGGTTACTGTCTAACCATACTAACTCGTGACACCACGTCTGGGCACCAATCCACCTTGTCCAGACAGTGAATAAACCTATTCATGAAATGTGATTAAGTGTTCTAAATGTTCTTTCCAACTGAAACTTTAACTGATGAATCTTGCATATTTCCAAGGCTCAATTATTCCTTGAAATACGGCTTTATCCTACTGTCTTTCTACAATGATGCCTAGTAGTAAACTGCTTTTAGCCAAAGTGAACAATATGCCTTAACTCAATGATACATTCGAAGTATCAAAGTGTGTGTTCTACAATCATAATCATTCGTTTAAATCAATTACTGCATCTCATATATGTAAACTGCTTCATGTTAGCTCATAAACTTATTTTAAAAGCCATTTAACGGAATGCTATTAGTTCTGTCCATGCCTTAATGGTTTAAAAATTTTACACCCCATTAGGGGTTTCGCTTACACTGTGGTAACAGGCGATCATTGCCTACCAGGTGGAGCTCCTTAGCCGAGCCCTAGATAAGGTCTGCAGACTGATTGTCCAGGACGAGACTTATATATGTGCCCCACACGATTGCAATTTAACTTTCTGATTTACAATGAATGTCGTTTCTTTCCAGTTGGTTTCCTGAGTTAAAGCCTAAACCAATGCTGGGTGGTCCATCCGGTTTCATTCCTTTGAGATTTTTTAGCAGTTTGATACAACTGAGAGGCATCCTAGGCCATTTCAGAGAGCATTTAAAAAACATTGCTGTGGGAGTCATAAGTAGGCCAGATCAAGAGGCAGATTTCCTTTCCTAGAGACAATAGTGAACCAACAATCAGCAATGGTTTCATGCTCATCAGTGGGCTTTTAATTTCGGATTTTTATTGAATTGAGCCACCATCTATCCTGTTGGGATTCAAATCCCAATCCCAATCCGAAATGTGGAGCTTTTTCAAGGAGCAGCTACTGCGAGTCTGTGATAGGTATGTCCCTGTCAGGCAAGGAGGAATTGGTAGGGCTAGGGAACCATGGTGCACTAAAAAAGTTGATTCGTTGGTTAAAAAGAAAAAGAAGGCTTATGTTCGGATGAGACTTGAGGGCTCGGGTAGTGCACTAGAAAACTTTAGATTGGCTAGGAGGGAGTTGAAGAGTGAGTTAAGAAGGGCTAAAAGAGGACATGAGAAGACTCTGGCTGATAGGATTAAGGAGAATCCTAAGGCGTTCTATAGGTATGTCAAGAATAGAAGGTTGGTTAGGGCAAGATTAGGGCCAGTTATAGACAGCAGAGGGAAGTTATGTGTGGAACCGGAAGAGATTGGAGAGGCATTGAACCAATATTTCTCTTCGGTGTTCACGCAGGGGGACAAGGATATAGCTGAGGAGGACACTGGGTTGCAGGGGAGTAGAATAGACAGTATTACAGTTGATAAGGAGGATGTGCTGGATATTCTTGAGGGTTTGAAAATAGATAAGTCCCCTGGTCCGGATGGGATTTACCCTAGGATTCTCTGGGAGGCTAGAGAAGTGATTGCAGAGCCTCTGGCTCTGATCTTCAGGTCGTCATTGGCCTCTGGTATAGTACCGGAAGATTGGAGGTTAGCGAATGTTGTCCCATTGTTTAAGAAGGGGAACAGAGACTTCCCCGGGAATATAGACCGGTGAGTCTCACTTCTGTTGTGGGCAAGGTTTTAGAAAAAATTATTAGGGATAGGATTTATAGTTATTTGGAGAGTAATGAATTGATTGGAGATAGTCAGCATGGTTTTGTAGCGGGTAGGTCGTGCCTTACTAACCTTATTGAGTTTTTTGAGAAAGTGACCAAAGAGGTGGATGGGGGTAAGGCAGTTGACGTGGTATACATGGATTTTAGTAAGGCGTTTGATAAGGTTCACCATGGTAGGCTTCTGCAGAAAATGCAGATGTATGGGATTGAGGGTAATCTAGGAAATTGGATCGGGAATTGGCTAGCAGATAGGAGACAGAGGGTGGTGGTTGATGGTAAATATTCGTCATGGAGTTCGGTTACGAGTGGTGTGCCTCAGGGATCTGTTTTGGGGCCACTGCTGTTTGTAATTTTTATTAATGATCTGGATGAAGGTATAGTTGGGTGGATTAGTAAATTTGCTGATGACACCAAAGTCGGGGGTGTGGTAGATTGTGAGGAATGGTGTCATAGTTTGCAGGAAGACTTGGACAGGTTGCAGCGCTGGGCCGAGAGGTGGCGGATGGAGTTTAATGCGGAGAAGTGTGAAGTAATTCACTTTGGTAGGAATAACAGATGTGTTGAGTATAGGGCTAACGGGAGGACTTTGAATAGTGTGGATGAACAGAGGGATCTAGGTGTATGTGTACATAGATCCCTGAAAGTTGGGAATCAAGTAGATAGGGTTGTTAAGAAGGCGTACGGTGTCTTGGCGTTTATTGGTAGGGGGATTGAATTTAGGAGTCGCAGCGTCATGTTGCAACTGTACACAACTCTGGTGCGGCTGCACTTGGAGTACTGTGTGCAGTTCTGGTCCCCACATTACAGGAAGGATGTGGAGGCTTTGGAGAGGGTGCAGAGGAGGTTTACCAGGATGTTGCCTGGTATGGAGGGGAGGTCCTATGAGGGGAGACTGAGGGATTTGGGGTTGTTTTCGCTGGAAAGAAGGCGGCTAAGAGGGGATCTTATTGAAACATATAAGATGATCAGAGGTTTAGATAGGGTGGACAGTGATAGCCTTTTTCCTCGGATGGAGAAAGCTAGCACGAGGGGGCGTGGCTTTAAATTAAGGGGGGGTAGTTATAGGACGGATGTCAGGGGTAGGTTCTTTACCCAGAGGGTGGTGAGGGATTGGAATGCCCTGCCTGCTGAGGTTGTAAATGCGCCTAGTTTGGGGGCGTTTAAGAGAACTGTGGATAGGTTTATGGACGAAAAGGGATTGGTTTAGGTTAGTGGGTCATTGTTTTTTAACTGGTCGGCACAACATTGTGGGCCGAAGGGCCTGTTCTGCGCTGTAATGTTCTATGTTCTAAATCCAGGACCCCAGAGTATTACCCTGGTCTCGGGATTACTAGCCCAGCACAATACCAGTGTGCCACTGTCTTCCCAGAGAGCACTTATTTGGAAGTTTCATCAGCAATCTCTTGGAATGTCACGGTGATGGGTTACACATTGTTGTCTACCAACTTAATAACAAGAGCCTTCTCTCCACAATAATCACAACTACAGGAAACAAGACATTTAACATTGGCCCAGAAGTTAAAATTCTAAATTGGGGCAAGGCCAATTTTGATGGTATCAGTAAGGAACATTCAACAGTTAATTGGGGGAGTCCATGGAAAGGCAAAGGGGTGTCTGATAAGTGGGAGGTTTTCAAAGGTGTTTTAACCAAGGTTCAGTACATGCATATTCCTCTTACAGTGAAGGACAAGGCTGGTATAAGTAGGGAACCCTGGATGATTCAGGATATTGAGTCCCTGGTCAAGAAGAAGAAGAAGGCAAATGACATAATAAGCAGTTGTGATCAAGTGGACCCCTTGAAGAGTTTAGAGGATGTAGGGGAGAGTTAAGAGAGAAGTCAAGAGGGCAAAAAGGGGACACAAGATTGTTTTGGCAGATAAGGCAAAGGAGAATTCAAGGATCTTCTACAAATACATGAAGGGAGAGAGTAGAGCCTCTTAAGGATCAACAAGGTCATCTACAAGTGGATCCACAAGAGATGAGTGAGATCCTAAATTAATATTTCTCATCAGTATTCACTGTTGAGAAAAGCATGCATATTAGGGAACTTGGGGAAATAAAGCGATGTCTTGAGCAATGTACTTATGACAGAGAAGGAAGTCTTAAAGCGCATCAAGGTAGATAAATGCCCGGCATGTGATGAAGTGTATCCCAGGACACTGTGGGAGGCTAGGAAGGAAATTACGAGTTCCTAGCAGAGATATTTGAATCATTGATAGTCATAGGTGAGCTGCCTGAAGATTGGAGGGTGGCAAATGTTTGTTTAAGAAGGGCTGTGGGGAAAAGATTGGGAACAACAGGCTGGTAAGCATCACATCTGTAGTGGGTAAATTGTTAGAACATATTCTGAGAAATAGGATCTACAGGCATTTTGAGATGCAAGGACTGAGTAGGAACAGTTAACATGGCTTTGAGAGTGGAAAATCATGTCCCACAAATTTGATTGAGTTTTTTGAAGGGGTAACCATGAAGATAGATGAGGGCAGTGCAGTTGATGTTGTCTACATGGACTGTAGCAAGATCTTTGACAAGGTACCACAAGGTAAGTTCTTGCTTAAGGTTAAATCTCACGGGATCCAGGATGAGGTGGCAAATGAGTACAAAATTGGCTTGATGACAGAAGAGGGTTGTTTTTCAAATTGAAGGCCTGTGACCAGTGGTGTGCCTCAGAGATCAGCGCTAGATCCACTGTTAATTGTCATTTATATTAATGATTTCGATGAGAATTTAGGAGGCATGGTAAGTAAGTTTGCAGATGACACCAAGGTTAGTGACCTAGTGGACAGTTATCTAGGATTGCAATGAGATCTTGATCAATTGGGCCAGTGGGCTGGGAGATGTAAGTTTAATTTAGATAAATGCGAACTGATGCATTTTGGTAGATCAAACTAGGCAAGGACTTACTCAGTTATTGGTAGAGCGTTGGGGAGAGTCATAGAACAAAGAGATCTAGGGGTACATGTTCATGGCTCCTTGACAGCGGAGGTACAGGTGAACAGAGTGGTGAAGAAGGCATTTGGCATGTTTGGTTTCATTGGCAGAATATTGAATATAGGAGTTGGGATCTCTTGTTAAAGTTGGACAAGACATTGGTAAGGGCACACTCAGAATACTGTGCGCAATTCTGGTCACCCTATTATAGAAAGAATATCATTAAACTAGAAAGAGTACAGAAAACATTTACTAGGATGCTACTGGGACTTGATAGTTTGAGTTATAAGGAGAGGCTGGATAGACTGGGACTTTTTTCTCTGGAACGTAGAAGGCTTAGGGGTGATCTTATAGAGGTCTATAAAATAATGAGGGGCATAAATCAGCTAGAGAGTCAATATCTTTTTAGGGGAGTCTAAAACAGGAGAGCATAGGTTTAAGGTAAGAGAGGAGAGATACAAATGGTCCAGATGGGCAATTTTTTCACACAGAGGATGCGAGTGCCTGGGACAAGCTACCAAAGGTAGTAGTAGAGGTGGATACAATCTTATCTTTTAAAAAGCATTTAAACAGTTACGTGAGTAGGATGGGTATAGAGGGATATGGGCCAAACACGGGCAATTGGGATTGGTTTAGGGGTAAAAAAGGGGTGGCATGGACGAGTTAGGCCGAAGGACCTGATTCTACGCTGTAAACCTCTATGACTCTATTTCAGTGCCAGCACATCCATGTTTCATTGCTTCAAACTCTTGAGATGGTAAAGAGATCAGCAGATTGGCTCTGGACACATCAGACATCTGTCTCGCTGAGGGCAGTGCACAAAGCTCTGTTAATCGGCTCATATCATCAAGTGCCTGGCAAAAAACAGCAGGCAGATGGAGATGGAGTACATGCACCTCTGTGTGCACCTCCCCTTAAACACCAAACATTCCCTTCTCAAGAATGCAGATGAGACAGGGGAAACTTCTATTTCAGTAGTACCGAGTCAAGAATTCACATTACGGAATCCAGTGATACATGGTGACAATTTTTTTTACAACCTCATTTCACATTAAGGTGCAGGCATTACAGATATGGAGACTGAAACTCATTGTGGTCAGATAGTAACACATTGCACTGAAGAGAATAGATTGAAGAGAGGCCCATAAAAGAGATAATTGTCATTAGTGTATGCAGGGAACAAAGTTTCACATGTGACTGATATTAACACAGCTCATCATAAGTAAGACGTACTGGCAAGGGGAGACATGGAATGATTGTGAGTATATTTACATTTATGAACATCGTTTACCTGTGGCTAACATCCATGCCCACCTTGTACACCTGCATCTTTTTCCAACAGGAAAAATCAATATTCAAGATGTGACTTTACCACCCCCTGTTACTTCAATTGCCTAAAAGACCATAGATATTTAAAATTGCAACATTGGAAAGATTACAATTCACAAAGGAAGGTGAAGATGAAGAGGTGAACTGACAAGGTGGATACAAAACTGGCTCGGTAAGGAAGACAGAGGGTAGTAGTGGAAGGGTGCGTTTCTGAATGGAGGGCTGCATTAAGTGGCATTCCTCAAGGATCTGTGTTGGGACCTTTGCTGTTTGTAATATATATAAATGATTTGGAGGAAAATGTAACTGGATTGATTAGTAAATTTGCGGATAACACAAATGTTGGTGGAATTGCAGATAGTGATAAGGACCATCAGAGGATACAGCAGGATATAGAAGATATAGATCAGTTGGAGATTTGGGGGGGAAAGATGGCAGATGGAGTTTAATCCGGTAAATGTGAAGTAATGCATTTTGGAAGGTCTAATACAGATAGGAAATATACAGTCAATGGCGGAGCCCTTAAGAGTATTGATAGGCAAAGGGATCTGGATGTACAGGTACACAGGTCACTGAAAGTGGCAATGAAGATGGAGAAGATAGTCACAACAACATACGGCATTCTTGCCTTCATTGGCCAGGGTGTTGAGTTTAAAAATTGGCAAGTCATGTTGCAGCTTTATAGAACCTTATTTAGATCTCACTTGGAATATCAGGCCCTATTTTACCTTTGACTAGCGCCTGTTTTCAGGCACAAAAACATGGTAAAGTCGGGTGTGAGACCTTTAACGCAATCTGCGCCCACATCCGTGCAAATTGCCACTTTACCAAAACCCAAGAGTGGCAGTGATTCGATTCAAGCCCAAAACGGGCGCAGCGGCGATTTAAATGCATTTGCATGCATTTAAATTGAATTAGTGAACTGCCCGCCCAACTTTATCAGTGTTTCCCCCTTTACCACCACATTTGCCGATCCAGAACAACGCCGTAATAGACCTGCTAAATAAAAGTCTGAATCGGGCACTCCAGCTGCTGAAGAGCAAGTTCAGAGCTTTCAATGGCTCTCTGACTCAGATCGGTGGCGGGGAGGAGGAGGGAGGTGGGTCAGGTCAGCCTCTGGTTGGGCGATTGGAGGGGGGGGACAGGGGTCACAAACGGTCTGGATGGGGGGGGTGGATAAGGAGGACAGCGATGTGTGTAGGTAGTGGGGGCTGGATAAGGGGGACAGTGATATGTGTGGGTAGTGGGGGGTGCTGGATAAGGGGGACAGTGATATGTGTGGGTAGTGGGGGGTGGTGGATAAGGGGGACAGTGATGTGTGTGGGTAGTGGGATGGGTGGATAAGGGGGACAGTGATGTGTGTGGGTAGTGGGATGGGTGGATAAGGGGAACAGTGATGTGTGTGAGTAGTGGGGGGGATGCATTAGGGGGTCTGCAATGTGTGTGGGTAGTGGGATGGGTGGATAAGGGGAACAGTGATGTGTGTGGGTAGTGGGGGGGGATGGATTAGGGGGACTGCAATGTGTGTGGGTAGTGGGATGGGTGGATAAGGGGGACAGCGATGTGTATGGGTAGTGGGGGGTGATGGATTAGGGGGACTGCAATGTGTGTGGGTAGTGGGATGGGTGGATAAGGGGGACAGTGATGTGTGTGGGTAGTGGGATGGGTGGATAAGGGGGACAGTGATGTGTGTGGGTAGTGGGGGGTGATGGATTAGGGGGACTGCAATGTGTGTGGGTAGTGGGGTGGGTAGATAAGGGGGACAGTGATGTGTGTGGGTAGTGGGATGGGTGGATAAGGGGGACAGCGATGTGTGTGGGTAGTGGGGGGGGATGGATTAGGGGGACTGCAATGTGTGTGGGTAGTGGGGTGGGTGGATAAGGGGGACTGCAATGTGTGTGGGTAGTGGGGTGGGTGGATAAGGGGGACAGCGATGTGTGTGGGTAGTGGGGGGGGATGGATTAGGGGGACAGTGATGTGTGTGGGTAGTGGGGGGGGATGGATTAGGGGGACTGCAATGTGTGTGGGTAGTGGGGTGGGTGGATAAGGGGGACAGTGATGTGTGTGCCCTCGGTGAATGAGGCTGAAGGTGTGTCACTCATAGGAAGTGGGAACTCAGATAAGCTGGACACTCCCAGGATCTAATGAGTGGTAGGCCCCAGGCTGTGCCCTAGATGATCCTCATCCCTTTGGGTACCCAATGGACCTGGTAGTCCTCCGTGGGATCATGGCATAGCTGGACTGAGGTATAAAAGCACCACCGCCCTCTGGCACAGACACTCGTGGATTCCCACTGGTGCCTGACCATGCAATTGAAGCCCTACACATGGAGTTCATACCTTCAGACATTGAGGACATCTCTCATCATGAAGTATATGTTCTGCCCCAGGTCTCCATTGCAGAAGCCATGCTCAAGTGTTGTCTATATTGCACTGGAGAGGCAGCAGCTTCTCCTCGGACAGAAGGTGATGAGATTTCTCCAGGCTTGCAGTCCGAGGGGGGATGCTGTCATCCCCTCCTGATGCTTGCGGCTCTGCTTTTGCAGTTCCATCAATCCTGGGATGACCAGACCCAGGGGCACGTCATCCTGCAGGAGCCCTGCAGAGTCCTGGGCTCTGGCATCCCTTCAGGTGCCTGTTCCCTGAGATGTCGCAGCCTCCACCTACTGTGAATCTTCAGCTGTGAGGTGCTCATCAGTGAGAGACCCAGAGCCTGTCAACCTAGTGATCCCACTGAGATGAAAAGAACTGCACTGGTGCTGGGCGACAGCTGTGATGCCTCTTCCATGGTGGGATCCGAGAAGTCTCCCTTGGAGCTACCTGATCCCGATCGGGGGGTCCAATCTGCTCTGTTGCTTGGCCTGCAAGAGCGGGGAGGTGGCATTAGTGCGTTGCAGGGATACGGGGCAAACATTGATTAGTAGCTTGAGATTTGGAGAATGACAGTGTGTCTTCAGGATTCTCAGATTTGTCTGCTGTCACCAATTCATCATCAGCACAGGCACTCTTATCCTCCTCGCCAACCAGCTCAAATACACTTTCCTCAAATGGTGTCAAATAGCCTTTCACCTAGCCACCCGAAAGCCTTCAACATTTTTTCGGAATTCACCCACCATAACTCTCATTTTAATCCGCTCCACAGCTACAATATTCAAAAGAGTCAGAGCGTGGGATTTCAGCCCCACCTCCAAGACCTGCCAGACAATCTGATAAGCTGGCAGTCCTATCAGCACCAGTACTGAGTAGTGGGTACTGCTGGGACTGCAAGCAGGCGATAAGACCAAAGATATAGGAGCAGAACTAGACCATTTGGCCCATTGAGTTTACTCCACCATTCAGTCATAGCTGATTTCTCAACCCCATTCTCCTGCCTTTGCCCCATAACCTTTGATCCCCTTACCAATTAGAACCTATCTATCTTTGTCTTAAATACACTCAATGACCTGGCCTGCACAGTCTTCAGTGGCAATGAACTCCATAGATTCACCTTTCTCCGGCTGAAGAAATTCTTCCTCATCTTGGTTTTAAAGGGTCGTCCCTTTACTCTGATGTTGTGCCCTCGGTTCCTAGTCTCTCCTACGTGTAGAAACATCTTCCTCTCATCCACTCTATCCAAGCCTCTCGGTATTCTGTAGTTTTCAATGAGATCCCCCCCCCCATCCTTCTAAATTTCATCTAGTACAGACTCAGAGACCTCAAACACTCATATGTCGAGCTCTTCATTCCTGAGATCACTCTTGTGAACCTCACCTGAACCCTCTCTAGGGCCAGCACATTCTTCCTTAGATATGGAGCCAAAATTGCTCACAATACTCCAAATGCGGTCTGACCAGAGCCTTATAAAGCCTCAGCAATACATCCCTGATTTTGTATTCTAGTCCTCTCAAAATGAATGGTAATATTGCATTTGCCTTCCTAACTCAATCTACAAGTTAATCTTAAGAAAACCCTAAACTAGGACTCCCGAGTCCCTTTGCACTTCTGATTTCTGAATTTGCACCCCATTTAGAAAATAGTTTACAGCTCTATTCTTCCTACCAAAGTGGATGACCTCATAATTTCCTGCCTTTTTGTCCAAGTCCTTCTGCAGCCTCCCCACCTCCTCAATACAACCTCTTGCTTCACTTATCTTTATATCATCTGCAAACTTAGCCAAAATGCCCTCAGTTCCTTCATTTAGATCATTGATGTATAAAGTGAAAAGTTGTTGTCCCAAAACTGACCCCTGCAGAACTGCACTGGTCACCAGCTGCCATCCTGAAAAGGACCCCTTTATCCCTACTCTCTGCCTTCTGCTAATCTTTTAACTGTGTTAGTATCAGAATGGAAGACTTTGGCCTTTGTGTCGTTTCTGCATTTTAACATTGGCAGCTGACATGAAGAGCAAACTTCACACATAGGTACGGAGAGAGGGCTAGAGAGGCACCTTAGTGGCCAATTGGCAGCAATATTTATGATGCTTTTTGAATTTTACTCATGGTGCGCATGCACCATGGAACCAAAGACTCACTTGCTTAAAGAAAGCAGCAGGCAATCAGGAGGACAGTGCTGATCTCATAGAATTATTGAATCCTACAGTACAGAAGGAGGCCATTCAGCCCATTAAGCCTCCACCAACACCAATTCTACCCAGGCCCTACTCCCATAACCCCACATATGTACCTTGCTAATCCCCCTGGAAAATGGAGCACTTGGAAGAAACTCACACAGACACAGGGAGAATGTACAAACTCCACACAGACAGTCTCCCAAGGCCAGAAGATTGGACTGATCTAAGTGCCATGCTGAGGGGTGAACTGAGATCCATGAGAGATGATGGCTGCCCCATTTCAATTAAACTGGAGGTCATCAGGCTTCTCAATTTCTCAGGCTCTGGATATTTCCAGAGATTAATTGGGAATCTCAGCCTGTGACAAATCAATGGAACAAGGTAGTGACCAATTCCCTGTACAAGAAAGGCGGCAACTATGTGCATTACTGCATTGATCCAGTTAGTCAATTGGAAAGGTCCATAGGGTTTGGAACTATTGCCGTATTCACAGGTGCAGGTTGTCATCTACTGCACATAGTGCCCATCAAGGCTTCTACAACATAGCCAGTGGTCTTCATTAAATGGAAGGGTATCCATTTTCTCAATGTACAACTGGTCTGCGACCACCACCATGATGCCTACATACTTCAGCAGTCCCAAGTCTCGCACAGCTTCTCCTGTCCCTGTGCACCTTCAGAGTTTAATACTCGGGTGCTACATGTACTCATGTATCCACTGAGTACATGGCTGCTTGTGACTGTGATTGTGACTCCACAGATGTGGAGAAGAATTAGGGCCTGTCTAATAGCAGAGTGGGATGGTCAAACAGCTATATTTTGGAAGACAGTTCGTTTAAAAATGGATTATTCTACGATTTGCTACCATACTTCTTAAAGAAACAAATTACTAACTGTTCCACATGAATGTAAGTGAAAGCATTGCCCAGATTCTCTGGTCTGCAGATGGTTACGCCCCAAAAAATGTGCTGGGATGCCCCTTGGAGTCCCAGTGCAAGAAATCTGTAAAAATTACCTAAGAAGTTTCAACTTTTGCTGTGTTGACCCTGCATCTGGAACACTTCAAAACTCTGATTTAAAGTCAAAGAATTTGAATAGTTTATACTCATTTACCAGTATAGTTACCCAGGAAAAGTTAGAAGATTAACACCAATTCTAACTCCTGGATAGTTATTTACTGTACCCTATTCTTCCCCACCCCCTACCAACTCCCAGTTGAACACCCAGACAATCCCCTTGCTGCCCACTTATCCTTACCGATGACTAATGTGAAGTAAGAATTAACAGATATTCTCAATGAGTCAGCTCATCAAAGAGTCTTGTGATTAATCTAATTAGATTCATGTTACATTTGAAACTGAAACTAGTTAGTGGCCCTCTGTATCACTTGCTACAATGTCTCAGGATCTTCCCATTTGAAACCATTTTGTCAATCATTAATAAACAGCAAAGTGTTTTGTTTGGAGAAGAAGTAAATTGGCTTTTGCTCTTTGATTAACTTGAGAGTTTGTTTCAGACTGACACTGAAGCTCTGCATTATTGGAGCTACCAACCTTCAGCTAAGACATTAATTCAAGGCCCTATCAGGATAATCAGGACAGGCATGAATCGAGGCATCATTTTTCATGTCATATAAATTGAACGGGAAGTGGGTGAGGCACTTATTCTTCCCATCCAATGATACCGGCAGGAGGCCTGATCCATTTTCTTTGGTTGAATGTTGTACGAATAAATTAGCAAGCTGTCAGCGTCACTGCACTTCTTAAAAGCAACTCACTAATTGGAAGGCTAAAAATCTACTGGGGCTGCCTCTATTTAAAGGAAGCTTGCAGAAATTTAAAGAAGTGATTGCACTTTTAATATGCTGATTACTGACTTTACAGAATCTATAGGCAAAATGAGTGCACAGTGAGAAGTCTCACAACATGAGGTTAAAGTCCAACAGGTTTATTTGATACCAAAAGCCACTAGTTTTCGGAGTGCTGCCCCTTCATCAGGTGAGTGGGAGTTCTATTCACAATCAGGGCATATAAAGACACAAACTCAATTTACAAAACAATGGTTGAAATGCGAGTCTTTACAGGTAATCAAGACTTAAAGGTACAGACAATGTGAGGGGAGAGAGCATTAAGCACAGGTTAAAGAGATGTGCATTGTCTCCAGGCAGGACAGTTAGTGAGATTTTGCAAGCCCAGGCAAGCCATAGAGATTAGGGATAGTGTGACATGAACTCAAGATCCCAGTTGAGTCCGTCCTCATGTGTGCGGAACTTGGCTATCAGTCTCTGCTCAGCAACTCTGCGCTGTCGTGTGTCATGAAGGCTGTCTTGGAGAAAGTTTACCTGAAGATCAAAGGCCAAATGCCCATGACCGCTGAAGTGTTCCCCAACAGGAAGAGAACGCTCTTGCCTGGTGATTGTCAAGCGGTGTTCGTTCATTCATTGTTGTAGCTTCTGCATGGTCTCCCCAGTGTACCATGCTCCGGGACATCCTTTCCTGCAGCGTATCAGGTAGACAATGTTGGCTGAGTTGCAAGAGTATTTACCGTGTACCTGGTGGATGATGTTCTCACGTGAGATGATGTCATCCATGTCAATGATCCAGCACGCCTTGCAGAGGTTGCTGTGGCAGGGTTGTGTGGTGTTGTGGTCACTGTTCTCCTAAAGGCTGGGTAGTTTGCTACGGACAATGGTCTGTTTGAGGTTGTGCAGTTGTTTGAAGGCAAGAAGTGGGGGTGTGGGGATGGCCTTGGCAAGATGTTCGGCTTCATCAATGACATGTTGACATGGCTCTGGAGAAGATGTACGACAGCCAATGAACCAGAACAACTGACAGAAGCATCCATAGTGCAGCAACCAAAGAGGAAAGAGTGGAATTGGACTCTGGAAGGCCGCTGCCCTCAACTTGACATGTATGCCCAAGCTGTCAGGAGGTACGTCAACACCAGATTCATCAGTCACACTCACAAGACAACCCCGAACATCACCAAGGAACAACACAATGCCATCCATGCTCTCAAGGCCAACTGCAACATTATCATCAAACCAGCAGACAAAGGAGGAGCCATTGTCATACTGAACAGAATGGATTACTGCAGAGAAGTGTACCGACAACTGAACAATGGGAAACACTACAGAGAGTTACCCACAGATCCGACCAAAGAACACACCCGTCAACTCAGACTGGTCAAGAACAAGTATAGTATCTGAAAACCACTACAGCATCATTTACTCCTCATATGTACTTAACAGCCTAACAGCAGCAAAAATATTATCAGGGTTGAATCAACCATGGTCCATGTGTAATATTTATGTATCACACTTTTAAGTTAAAAGTGTAGTTAACAGCAAGTTGTTTTGCACATATTTTTTATTTGTTTTCATTGAGATTAAGCAAGCTCTGCAGTAAAGTTAAGGTTTGAAGATGGATATTATTTCCCTGGTGAAAGCAAGAACTTTCCATCCAGAAAAAAATGTTATTTACAAACTAAATGGATTTATCCAAAATGAAAATCTTTCATCCGATTTTTTTTAAAGCTGGATCAATATTTGCAATGTCTGATTCAGTTACCATTTTCAAACATTCATCAATTTGTGGAACACATCCATTAAAGCATAAAACAAAAACAGGTCAAATTCTGATGGGAGGAAAATAAGGCAAAATAATTTCAGGCAAAACTCAGTAATCTTTCTGTGAAATGAAATTAGAATCTTTGATTGGGAATCTGACAGCTGAAAGAGTGGTAACTGATTTTTTTAATCTTGATTATGTTTTCCAATTTAAAACAAAACAAAATAAGTTTTGCTATTTTCTTTATCTAATTTATCCTTAACAGAATCCACTTTCCTACATTTCCACTGCTGCAAGAAACAAGTATACAATTTATAATAAGTCTTTGTGAAATGACTACATTGAAGGATGCCAAGGAAACTGATAGGTAACCATCAGTTGAAAGTAAAGTGGAAATTATCAGTAATCAGCTCAGGATGTCACTGTGGTGGAATTTAAGAATTGTTTAATGTCTTGATGATCTTTGCATCATCCACTCAATAAAAAAAATCACAGAAGCTTAAAATATGGGTGCGATTGTGGCACAGTGGTTAGCGCTGCTGCCTCACCATGCCAGGGACCTGGGTTCGATTCCCAACTTGGGTTACTGTCTGTGTGAAGTCTGTGTGTTCTCCCCATGTCTGCATAGGTTTCCACCAGGTGCTCCAATTTTCTCCCACAGTCCAAAAGGTGTGCTGGTTAAGTGCGTTGGTCATGCTAAATTCTCCCCCCATGTACCCGAACAAGCACTGTACTGTGAAACTGGTGGATTTTCACAGTAACTTCATTGCAGTATTAATGTAAGCCTACTTGTGACAATAATAAATAAATTTTATTAATGTAAACCAATTAAAGTTTTTTTTTAATTATTCAAAGTATGGACATTGAAATCACCTTCTGAAATTATATTATCAGCCTGGTGTCAGTATTGGAATTAGCATTATGAACAAATGTTGAAAATCATAAATACTTATGCAAGTTTGCTCTCAGTTTCGCAGTTTTCCACACAAAAATTAAAATTGTGGGAGAACCTTTGGTAATTCATTCCTTATCTCTTCACTGTATTATATCTAAGTCCCAAAAATAAGTTTTTGGCTACGTTTGCTATTTCCAATAGTATTTAAAGAAAGAAACAATTTGCACTTTGACAGCACCTCTCTGATCTTAGGACATCTCAAACCCTTCCTAGCCAATGAAACACCTTTGAAATCACTGATGTAATGTAGGGAGATTTGGCCACCAATTTATAGTTAATATGTTCTCTGAAACAGGAATGAAATAGGTGACCAGATCACCTATTTTTGATTGATTGAGGGATAAGTACCGGCCAGGACATTGAGGAGATTCCATTCAAATAGTGCCATGAGTTCTTTCATGTGCATCAGAGAGGGCTGGCAAGACCTTGATTCAATGTCTTATTTGTAAAATTGGAACCTCAAATAGTGCAGCACAGCAGCAATGCTACTCAGAGATAGCAGAGTAGATAATGGGCACAAGATATTAGGCACAACTTTCCTGAAGATGGTCTCCTAATTGGCCGCCTCCACTTTTGCCATCTTATTAAGTTTTCAGTCCAGCATCTCCACCTACAGAGAGGTGTGTACTGCTGAGGCAGGTAGGAAAGGAGGAGACCATCTCAACATTGAAGCAAATAAAGAGGCCCACAACTTGTAGGCCCCTCAGCTGTGAGGGAATACTCCTCGACAGGAGCATTAAGGGATAGGGCTGCAGGCTTTCAACCACCAGCCTCATTGTTGGTACATGCAACTTGGTTACCCGGCCTGCCACAAGGACATTGTCTCGATTGAGCTAACAACCTTCATGCATAGCAAGAAACCTATTCCAGCATCGATTATGTACTAGTGCTGGTAGGAAATAACCCATAAGTGGGGCATTAATTGCACAAATGTGTTGTCTGACTCCATAGAACAGCCAGGTGACTCTGTTCCAGCTTTTTCCTGGGAGCAATCCCAATGTGACATCCCTTACCTTCCCAGCTTCTGCCTGCTGTTCCATTTCTATGGGGCCATGAAAATTCAATGCCTCAGTGTTACTCATAGTGATGATCACATTTTAATCTTTGTACGCTCAGAAAAGCTTCAGAATAAGTGTTCTACTAACTACTATGTTTATCCTATTGAATATGTGAGTTTGTCACAAGCCTTTCAGCCTAGTTTGGATGTTTGTCACAATTTACTTTTGTTAATTCTCTGATTATTTATGATGCGGTTGGCTGAAGAATTGAATTCAAAATATATATATAGAGAATAGATTCGGTAAGTTACTAATCTCCAAGTATGAATTACATTAAATAATGTTGTCTCAGTTAAGAAGTGACAATGCCAGCTAATATGCTGAAAGTATCCATCAACTTCCATTTTTGCTGCACCCCATAATTTAAAACCCATATATTATTCACTACTCAGCCTTCTCTTTTCAAGATGAAAGGATATTCATCCTTTCTTGATAGATAGAACCTTTGTAAATTCTTTGCATCCTCTCTGGAGCCTTTGTATCTTTTTTCATAAAATGACAACCAGAATCATATATAGTAACCCAAGTGTTGTCTAACAAAAGTTTAACAAAGTTTGAAATAACTTCTCTACTTTTCAAATCTATCCTTCTAGAAATAAAACTTGATTTTTTTTATGGCTTTATTAATGCATATTGCTACTTTTTAAATGATTTGTGATTTGGATCACTTTGCTCTCTATCCCATTTAAATTCTTAGGGCAGAATTTTCTCAAAAAATTTTGATGTGCTATAATGAGCTGAGAGTGACTTTGAAGCTGACATATGCCACAAAACTGAGGATCCACAAAACTGTCATATATTCAGACCCTTCTCAGTGCTAAGTTGCCCAGATACTTGTCCCACCTTGTACTTACCCTTGTGTCTTCAATTGTGAGGGCAACATCGGATGTGGCTGAACCCTCAAGAGTCGGTGGCCCTTTGCATACCTACCCCCCCACTACACTTCCCCTTTACCCACAACATCGTCCCTCACCCTCCACCCACAACATCCTCCCTCACCCTCTGCCCACAATATCCTTAAGACCATAAGAAGCTTAATTAGGTCACTCGGCCCATCAAGTTTGCTCTGCCATGCAATCATGGCTGATATTTTTATCATCTTCATTCTCCTGCCTTTTCTTCATAACCCCAGATCCCCTTATTAATCAAGAACTTATCTATCTCTGTCTTAAAGACACTCAATGACCTGGCCTCCATGCCTTCTGCAGCAAAGAGTTCCACAGATTCACCCCTCTCTGGCTGAAGAAATTCCTTCTCATCTCTGTTTTAAAGGATTGTCCCTTTAGTCTCAGTTTGTGCCCTCTGTTTCCAGTTTTTTCTACTAGTGGAAACATCCTCTCCATGTCCACCTTATCGTGGCCTTGTAGTATCCTATAAGTTTCGATAAGATCCCCCTCATCCTTCTAAACTCCAACAAGTACAGGCCCAGGGTCCTCAACCATTCCTCATACGACAAGCTCTTCGTTCCAGAGATCATTCTAGTGAACCTCCTCTGGACCCTTTCCAAGGCCAGCACATCCTTCCTTAGATACAGGTCCCAAAACTGCTCACAATACTCTAAATGGGGTCTGACCAGACCTTTATACAGCCTCAGAAGTATATCCCTGCTCTTGTATTCCAGCCCTCTCGACATGAATGCTAACGTTACATTTGCCTTCCTACCTGCTGACTGAACCTATACCTTAACTTTAAGAGAATCTTGAATAAGAACTGCCAATTCCCTGTGCACTTCTGATTTCCTAAGCATTTCCCCATTTAGAAAATAGTCTATGCCTCCATTCCTTCTTCCAAAGTGCATAACCTCATACTTTTCCATTTTGTATTCCATGTGCCATTTCTTTGCCTATTCTCCTGCTATTCTCCTAGCCTGCCCAAGTCTTTCTGCATATCTCCTGCTTCCTCAATACTACCTGTCCCTCTGCATACCTTTGAATCATCTGCAAGCTTAGCAACAGCACCTTCAGTTCCATCTTCAAAATTGTTACTGTATATTGTGAAAAGTTGTGGTCCCAGCACTGACCGCTGAGGCACACCACTGGTCACTGGCTGCCATCCTGAAAAAGATCCATTTATCCCCACTCTCTGCCTTCTGCCAGTCCCCTATCCATGCCCAGATCTTACCCTTAACACCATGGGCTCTTAACTTATCTAACAGTCTCCTATGCAGCACTTGTCAAAAGCCTTCTGGAAATCTAAATAAATCACATCCACTGGTTCACCTTTATCTAACTTCCTTGTTACCTCCTCAAAGAACTTTAACAGATTTGTCCGGCCATTCTAAACTTCCTCTTCCTCAGGTTCATCATCCGAGCTGTTGTAGCCCAATCAGCTCCACAGATGGACGGGGTGCATTGATCACATATCAGGAGATCCAAAGTAGGCTGGAGCTCTCCATGTTAGCCCTCCAGAGGATGTCTGTCAGGTTGATGTCTGACAACAGGGTGCAGCAGTCAGTGAGTTACCTCCACCTCCACTGTGGCTGTCAGAGGAGCACCAAGCCCAGTGGCAGGGTAAGGAAAGTGAAAAAGATGCAGGTGCACAAGGTGGGCATGGATGTTAGCCACAGGTAAGTGATGTTCATAAATGTAAATATACTCACAATCATTCCATGTCTCCCCTTGCCTGTACATCTTACTTATGATGAGCTGTGTTAATATCAGTCACATGTGAAACCTTGATTCCTGCATACGCTAATGGCAATTATCTCTTTTATGGGCCTCTCTTCAATCCAATCTCTTCAGTGCAATGTGTTACGATCTGACCACAATGAGTTTCAGTCTCCATATCTGTTACCATGTATCAGTGGATTCCATAATGTGAATTCTTAGCTCGGTACTACTGGGGTCAAAGTTTCCCCTGTCTCATCTGCATTCTTGAGAAGGGAATGTTTGGTGTTTAAGGGGAGGTGCATGGAGAGGGCTCATGTACTCCATCTCCATCTGCCTGCTGTTTTTTGCCAGGCATTTGATGATATGAGCCAATTAACAGAGGTTTGCGCACTGCCCTCAGCCAGACAAATGTCTGATGTGTCCAGAGCCAATCTGCTGATCTCTTTACCATTTCAATGAAACAATACAGATGTGCTGGCACTGAGATAGAGTCATAGAGGTTCACAGCATAGAAGTAGGTCCTTCAACCCAACTTGTCCATGCCATCCCTTTTTTAACCCCTTAGCTAGTCCCATTTGCCCACGTTTGGCCCATATCCCTCTATACCCATCTTACTCAAGTAATTGACAAAATGCCTTTTAAAAGACAAGATTGTATCTGTCTCTACTACTACCTCTGGCAGCTTGTTCCAGACACACACCACCCTCTGTGTGAAGAAATTGCCCTCCTGGACCCTTTTTTGTCTCTCCCCTCTCAACTTAAACCTATGCCCTCTAGTCTCCTAAAAAGATATTGACTATCTAGCTGATCTATGCCGGTCATTATTT
Organism: Carcharhinus amblyrhynchos; assembly: GCF_965287045.1. NCBI lineage: Eukaryota > Metazoa > Chordata > Chondrichthyes > Carcharhiniformes > Carcharhinidae > Carcharhinus > Carcharhinus amblyrhynchos. Next base: position 144,382,814 of record NC_137324.1, read on the forward strand.
TATAGACTTTATAAGATCACCCCTCAGCCTTCTATGCTCCAGAGAAAAAAGTTCCAATCTATTCAGTCTCTCCTTATAACTCAAACCATCAAGTCCCGGTAGCATCCTAGTAAATCTTTTCTGCATTCTTTCTAGTTTAATATCCTTTCTATAATAGAATGATCAGACCTGTACACAGTATTCCAAGTGTGGCCTTACAATGTCTTGTACAACATGACATCCCAACTCTTGTATTTAATATTCTGACGGATGCAACCAAGAATGCCGAATGCTTTCTTCACAACTCTGTCCTCTTTCAAGGAGCTATGAACCTGTACCTCTCGATCTCTTTGCTCCATAACTCTCCCCAATGCCCTACCATTAACTGAGTAAGTCCTGGCCTGGTTCGATCTACCAAAATGCATCACCTTGCATTTATCTAAATTAAACTCCATCTCCCAGTCATTAGCCCACTGGTCCAATTGATCAAGATCCCAATGCAATCCTAATAACCTTTTCCACGATCCACTATTTGCCCTTTATGTATTTGTAGAAGCTCTTTGGATTCTCATTCGCCCTGGAGTTTAACAACTCTGAAGCCTTACGCATGCATAGTGGCCCCAAACTGTCAAACTCTCGTTTGCTGGCCAACCCGCACAATGCTGCCCCTCCAGCACCCCCCCCCACAGTCTGATCGCGGCCCCCACAGCAATTCCTGGGTCAGCCCTGAGCGGCGCCGCCCCCCCATCCCTGAGTACCCCATTGTCCAGCCCACCCCCAACCAGTGGCGATCCTCCCACCCTCACCCTGGCAGACCCCATTCCCCCGCTGATCTGCCCTGGTGTCAGAACCCCCCCAGAGGCAGCCCTCCTCCCCCTCCCCCAGCAGACCCTAATTTCTGCCCTCCCTCCATCCCAGACCGAGCCTGTCTGCAGAGTGGCAGCGGGACCCCTCCACCACCACCAATAGTCCCTAGGCACCACCCACAGTAGGCCCCCCCCTTGCCACTGCTCAATGGGCAGTGCCAAGGTGCCCCTAGAAAAGGGCACTTTGCCCTTTGGGCAGTGTCAAGGGCACAGGCTGGCATTGCCAGAGTGACCATGACCAGGGGTACCCCTCTCCCCCACTGCCCACACAGTTCGATTGGCAATGATTCCAATCTCATTATACACTACCCAGTCTAAGATATCCTGCTCTCTAGTTGGTTCCTCCACATTTTGGTCAAGAAAACCATCCCGTATACACTCCAGGAATTCCTCCTCTAAGGCACTGTGGCTGATTTGGTTTGCCCAATGCGCAGACTAAAATCACCCACGATCACCGATATTCCCTTATCACATATATCTCTAATTTCATGGTTAATGCCATTCCCAACATCACCACTGCAGTTCAGGGCTCCATATAAGACATCCACTGATCATATAAAAATAAACAAATCACCCTCATTCAATATTGCAGAGCCAACTAAGCACCCTTGTGCTTTCTATTAGTTTCTGTCTTCCGTGTGCCTTTGTCTGTACAAGTGCTCCTAATGTGGGTATGCCGGCGTTGGACAAGTGCTCCTATTCAGTGTTACTCTGCTTAGCAAGAGATCACACTGACCTAGAGCTCTAATCCTGCAGGGCTGCTGAAAGGGCATGAACAAAATCTTGTATCCCAATACTAAGTTTATATTTGTAGCAAAGCCAGTGTGTAACCTTGTCATCCGTTGAGCTGACACTTGTGCTACCCCCCCACTCCTGCCTCGTGTGCAGAATCCGCCTGTACCTTAGTTCCCAAAATCTGCAGTGTCAATTTGTGAGCTGGTGGCTGTGAGTGTAAGAACAAGTGACATTTCTTTTCATCTTCAATACCATTTTCCCTCTTCCTCCAGTGAATCAGAAAGTTTTAATTTCTGATTATCTGAAATGAAAAAGGGAATGATCTGGATTGTGCTGAGGCTGCAAAATGACTGGTGAAAGGCATTTGAACTTCAATCGCTGACCTTGGAAGGAGACTACAGTGGGTTTTTTGTGTAGAAAAATCCAGTTTCAGACTGTATGATCTTGTCCTGCAGATTGGCTGCAGTACTCTGGGCTGTCTGGCTGATATGCAACAGAGGGGATACTGGTTCATAGTAACAGGGATGGGAACACAAATGCCATCATCCTCAGAGAGGGCAACAGGTTCATGCTCTATGGAGCCACTGCCACTCTGCTGGGGCATAGCCTCAGCAATCCTCATAATCTGTTAGAGATCAGGCTTGCTGTCAGGCACTGACAGTCCCTTCCATTGGCGATATCCAGAGCCATGACAGCAGCAGCCTGAGCTTCTGCTGTAGCTTTCAGGCGTTTAATGGAAGAAACTACATTGGAAGCTGCAAAATCAGCCCTCAAAATTCCATACCATGCTGGGTTTCACAGGTATATTAATGGAAGTAGCTAACTATTCAAAGTTGGAAAGAAATGGCCTTCCAACTGTGTAAAGCCCTTGCCAAATTGGTATTGGACTCCTTATTCTTCAGGCACTCATGCAGGTTTTTGTGAATGTGAGCACTGAATATGCAGTTTTAAATGCCCATCAGCTTTTTACTATAGCCTGAGCCATTGAAGTCCTCAACTGACTCTTTTGTAGCAGAACCAGTATGCAACTTTGTCATCTGGTGAGCTGACACCTGTGCTACCCCCTACCCCTGGGTACTTGTTCCCAAGTTTCACCGTGTGCAAAACCCGCCTGTATCTTTGTCCTCAAAATCTGTGCAGTGTCAGTTTGAGAGCTGGTGGCTGCAAATATAAGAACAAGCGACATTTCTTTTCATCTTCAATGTCATTTTCCCTCTTCTTCCAGTGAATCAGAAGGTTTTAGTTTCTCGGTATCTAAAATGAAAAAAGGGAATGATCTGGATTGTGCTGAGGAGAGGGGAGAAAGTAGCAAGTGTGTATTTGTAAGACAGAAACCATTGCAGGGTAAAGACAAATTGGCCTGAGAGAGGGAGGGATAGGTGTGTAGATGCAATCATCATTGATCACTTCAGATCCACCATTGATCTTTGCATCATGTCCCTTTCCACCTGAACCTGTACTATCTTCACCATGAGGTTTAAAACATAATTATCCTCCTCTAGCATTTTTCTGCTATCTACTGCAATGTGCTACCAATTCCTGCAAGAACAAAGCGAATCGGTGAACACTCTGTAGTATGTTTAGGTGACGTTTGCAGGGCTATGGGGAAAGACTGGAGAATAGGCCTGAGTGAGTTCGTCTTGCAGACAGCCAGCACAGACGTAAGGGCCTGAATGGTTTCCTTCTGTACTTTATTATTCTATAGTTCCATGTGGCTATAGTAGTTGAATAGTCAGTGTGAGTAATTGTGAATTGTGAGTGTAAGGCTTACAACAGTGCCAATCTGAAGTAAAATAAACATCAAGTGCTGATTAATAAAAATTGTTGGAGATAGGATTTCAAAGAATTGTACACTGGATAGAGCTAGTGGCACAGTTGATAAGATCATTTGACAATGAATTCATGAATCCTGACAGTGCAGAAGAGGCCATTCATCCCATTGAGTCTATACCAACCCTCCTAAAGATTGTCAGATCATTAAATTTCTTCTAGTACTGCATCATTGTTTTGCATTGATCTTCCCTGCTATTTATTCCAACCGCCTCCTGAATATGGCCCATCCCTAGAGAGATTTGCTTATTTCTATCTCTTGCACCAAGAACTAGTGATTCCTCTTTCAGCTTTTCCCATCTTATGGGTTGCCACAATGCTGGCTGATCACCTTCACATGAACCATTATTTTTGGATTTGATGGGTGATTTTACAGCTGGATATCCTTCCTGCCACTCCTCCTCCCCAAGTTATCCAAGTTGGGGGCTGGGCCGCAGCAGTGCAGTATCTGAAAATCTTGGTGCACATTCGCAGAGTCAAATGACTCCCACCACTTCTTGCTGCCACAATGTCCCTCACCTTTTCGAGATGCAGGCTGCCTTTAGGTAACACCAGTCACTCTCAGTATTGAGCACCCTGCTGATGCAGGCAGATAATGAACATGTGTAGCAATGGATGCATCCAGCAATCACATAGAACAGTACAAGAACAAATCTAACAGCACAATAAACTGTGTGGGCTATTTATATAGCATAAACCTCATGTCTGCTTTGGGAGTTAACCAATTTCTCTCCTCAATGTGCCCAAGTCCTCCTCTTCCATAGAGGTTCTGTTTAGCTTCATGGGTCGGGAATTGAGTAGATCTTTTAGAGGTCAAGCAATTCACTCCATCAAGTTAATCCCTCAGCATTGGAGTTGAAAAGTGCACTTTGGCAGTCTCTGCCACACCTCTTAACTGATTCCCATGGTAGACAGGAAAACTATTTTAATTTTCCAGCTGCGTTGGTGCATCACCTGATCTGCAGAGTTTGACTACAGAGAGGGAGCATATGATGTCTGACGTAGATTTGTTATTTTTAAAAAAGCTGCAAACAGCTATTATTTGTCCTGATCAGAGAACACATACATACATAGGCAGGCCTCTGAGCTGATTTTATTTATCCGTTCAGAGTGTATAGATATTACTGACAAAGCCTGAATTTGTTGTCCATCCCTAATTTCCCTCAGTTGAGTGGTTTCCAGGTCAGATCAAAGAGCAATTAAACATTAACCACACTGCTGTGGGCCTGGTGTAGCACATAGGAAATGTGCCAGCCTCACCCAGCCTTAAGAATCTTTGTAAATCAAATTCATTCGTACAACAATCCTTCAGTTACAGGGTCATAATGACTGAAATCAGGTTTTTATTCCCAACTTATTTATGAACTGCATTTAAATTTCCTAACTTCCATCGTGGGATTTCAACTTGTGCATCTTGAATTTTTAGTTCAGTATTATAACGAGCATTCCCTCGGACTTGGGAGTCCTTATCATCCCAATGGGGTGGCACAGGGTTAGTACTGCTGCCTCAGTGCCAGGGATCTGGGTTCAATTCCCAGCCTTGGTCACTGTATGTGTGGAGTTTGCACATTCTCCCCATGTCTGCGTGGGTTTCTTCCACGTGCTCCAGTTTCCTCCCACAGTCCAAAGATTGGCCATGCTAAATTACCGCTTAGTGGCGGGGGACTAGCTAGGTTAAGTGTGGGGTTATGGGAATAGTGCCTAGGTGGAATTTTGGTTAGTGCAGACTTGATGGGCCAGATGCCTCCTTCTGCACTGGAGGATCCTATGAATTGACAATAGCCTGCCCTGACTGGTGTAAAATGACTAGAGGACGAATAAGCCATCACAACTCACAATAAAAGATCAGTGTCTCCAACCAAAAATTAGAAGGCAGTCTGAAAATAGACCCAGTGGAACCTGAGCATCTGTTTCTTTCAAATTGGCCTTCCATTAATAGCTTTACTGTTTGCAAGAAATCCGCTGGAAGCCTCTGGAGCCTTTATGTAAATTTTATTTAAATGAACGTACCAGATTAGAGCCATTTACTTTTCCTCAGTTTTATTGACCGTCTGTTCATGTCTCATCCCTCAAAGGCTTCTTGCATTTTATTGGTTTGAATAGCTTTTAATAAAACAAATATATTTAACCTCAGTCACTTGGTCCCATCTGGTGGTATTTATTAGAATTACTCACTCTTCAACAAGGAAAGTTAGTACTGGATTTCAAAATTCAGAAATGGCTGTCTGTGATATCTGCATTTACTGTCTAAACTGTAAGTTGTCTGTCCCAGTGAGGATATCATATTCCTAAATTTCAAGTTATGGTGCACTACCTTTCTAGCCTGCTGCACCAGTGTCAATTGGTGCAGTGAGCCAGGAAGACAACATACATTTTGCATCAGGCACAAATCAATTTCACAATAAAAGCCACATTCCCAAATGTTAGCACGCCATTAATACGTCTGGCATGACCATTTCCAGACTCCCAGACAATTCCCCACCTCATCAACAAGAGGTTTCATGGGCAAGAATCACTCACGCCCCCATCCAATAGGGACCAGGCAATGATAGCCATGCCAGAGAGGATCAAAGGTCATTGAAGGCACTGGATGGTCAGGAACATGGCCAGGCAGTGCCCATTTAGCATTACCAGTCTGGCAATGCTCACCAAGCACCATAGCAGTGCCAAGGGTTGGAGCCTGAGGGTGGTTGGAATTGGCAAGGGAGAGGGGGGCTCTGAGGGGGGGGTGGAGGCATGGGAATGATTGGCAAAGGGAGTGGGTGTGCAGACAGGGTGGGCCATGTCAGCATCAGGAGAGGCCTGATGCCGGCAACCCGTGTTGCCACGGGGCGTGGGGGACAGGGGGTGTCTACGATGCCACTGATGGAAATAGGGGGAGGAAAGGAGATCATCCTCAAGGACTCCAGTCAATATGATTTTAAAAAGTGGTCAGGATGCTGCCCAGAATGGCTGCTGAGTGTCAAATGACATTTGGCTTGGAACCCATCAGCACCAGAGAAATTACTTCTAACAATCAGTCAACTCAAGTAGTGCAAGGCGGACTAATTCATTTTCATCTGTAAAGATTCACCTTTACAGAAACTTGAACATAGCCTCATTTGGAATCTAGCGACTTCCAACTTCCATTCATCTCTAAAGAACCTTGAGAGAGAATTTATCGAAGCCTGTACCGTATGTATTGTAAAGGACTCACTCGGAACATGTTTTGCTTCTTGTATTTGTTAATGTTCTATTTCCATGTTTCATTTTCTAGAATCCATCTTTAACTTGTGTGTATTTATCTGTTTGTATGAGGAAGTGAGTGCTTTCTGTTTATGATGTTATGTTTCTATTTCAGAGTGTTGTGAAGATAAACCTTGAATGAGATTTTCCATCCTGCAGTGAAATCTTCCCGTCCCACCAATAGCAACTCCCCACAGCAGGTTCTCCCACCACAAGACTGGCGAGCCGTACAAAATGCTATAGACCTCAACAGAACCAGAAGATCCTGTCAGCAGCCAATGTCTATGCTGCCTCCACTATGCCAGAATCCATGCCCTGGAGAATTCGGAAAAATCCCAGCCATTGGATGGAATTCTCCGGCCACACTTGGAAAATCTCACCTGAGGTCAACAGACCTTTGCATGTTCTACGGCAGGTGGGAGGGGAAAATATCTACCATTATCTCCTCTTCTAATTAAAATTATACAAAAGCCTGCTTCATGTTTATTACCAAGTGTTACAACACTAAAACATTCCCTCGAAACATACATCTCGTTGCAGACACACGAGAGATAAGGAGTAAAGGAAAATGCAATCCAACATCTCTCCCCGTCTGTAACATTGTACAATGTTTCTTTGTTCACAACTTTAACATATGTAAATATTAATTCCTATTTATTTGACATTGGTCAATTGCCCCATTAAAGTAGCATAAGGGGAAGTTACATGAGCACATTAATTGTATTGTTTATATGACTTGTAGTTTGATTTAGACTTCATTCAAATTCTTAGCTGGTATTTGTCATAATAAGCACAATAAACTGATCGACCTAGTACTGGGAAATGAACCAGAGCAAAGGAAAGATGAATAGGAGTGCAAGCTAGCAATAGCAATCATAACGTAATAGGATTTAAGATAATGATGGAGAGAGATATAAGAAAGACAAAAAAAGAGAAAGAGAGAAAAGGAATGGATTGGGAAAAACTTATTTTAGGGAAATGGGAATAAAACTAGATATAGCAACTTGGAAAGAGATAAAACAGCAATGGATAGAATGTGGAAAGGTGATCAGTAGAGACCAGAAGAAATATAATCTGATAAAACAAGAAGTGATCAGTAATGAAACACCAATAATAATTAACAATATGGGGGAATCAAAACTAAAGGTTATGCACTAAATACATGGACAATGAAGCAGTTGATGATAAAACGGAATACAAAAGAGTTTAGAATAGAAGTCAAAGAGTATCAGTGAAAGTAAATTATCAAATAATATAAAAACAGCTTGTAAAGTTATACTGGCTGAATCTTAACTTTCAAAATCTGGGTTGGTTGATGTCAGGTCAGAGGTTAAGATTCAAAAATCTGAAACCAGAATTCAACCCATCTCAAGCCTGTTCTAGTTTTAACAGGGGTGAGGTGAGGCACAGATGATCAAGTTGTTCATAGCAAGTATTTGATTAGTTAAGTATTATAATGAGCCTGCTTTTATGTTCATAGTTATTCTATTTGTGTTATATATCTCCTGGATTTTCCAACACCAGCTGCAGGATGTAGTCCTCCTAAATACGCCAAGGGAATTGACGACCTGATCTAACAGCTCGTCCTTTAGTATTTTTGCCTGCCTTGTTAAATGCCGTCTTCATTAGATTCTGCCCCAAATTATAAACTCTACTCTTAGGAATTACAGCCCAATTGTAACTCTTGAAAACTGCAAATATTGGTCCAAAGTAACTGTGTAAATTGCATAAAGCTTGCAGAAATTTTATGTGCCGTTTCTGTAATTATGTATTGGCTGACAGATTTTGCGTCATAAACTTCAGCAAAATGTCACATTAGAAAACTGATGTGCAGGTTGAAATTTTTCTGTACACCATTGTTCTATCTCAAAAAAAATGTAACTGAGTACCGGTGACATAGGTATCATTATTAACATCAATCATCAAACAACCGTAATCAAAAGGATTCTTGAATTCTCCTCTCATTGCAGCTATGATTGGGTGGTAAAGGGATGTTGTTCCATGAATCAAGACCAACAATATAAAATGACTATGCCTCTTTAGTAGTCACGAAATGTAAGTGTGTTGTGTATGCTTCATGAAGAGCTTGGTTAATTTTATGAGCACCCAGTCCTATTCCCAGATACATAAGAACATAAGAACATAAGAAATAGGAGCAGGAGTAGGCCATCTAGCCCTTCGAGCCTGCCCCGCCATTCAATAAGATTATGGCTGATCTGTCGTGGCTCAGTTCCACATTCCCGCCCTCTCCCCATAACCCTTAATCCCCTTGCCTATCAAAAACCTATCAACCCGCATCTTAAAAATATTTAGCGAGGCAGCCTCCACCACTTCAACGGGCAAAGAATTCCAGAGATTCACCACCCTTTGAGTGAAGAAGTTCCTCCTCAACTCCGTTCTAAACCGCCCCCCCTTTATCTTGAGGCTGTGCCCCCTAGTCCTACTGTCCTTTCTGAGCGGGAAGAGTCTCTCCACCTCTATCCTACCCATCCCATTCATCATCTTATATGTCTCAATGAGATCTCCCCTCATTCTTCTAAACTCTAACGAGTACAAGCCTAGTTTATTCAGCCTCTCCTCATAGCTCAACCCCCTCAACTCCAGTATCAGCCTAGTAAACCTCCTCTGCACTCCCTCCAAGGCCAAAATATCCTTGCATAAGTGCGGCGACCAAAACTGCACACAGTACTCCAGCTGCGGCCTCACCAGTGCCCTATACAGCTGCAGCAAGACATTAAGTGCAGGAAATGTTTATCATTAATATGTTGTTTTCACTTTCTATCTAGAAGTGCTTCTAAAGTCCAGAGCTTCTTTGACTTTATTTACCATCCTGTTACATGTAAATTTTCCATTGCCTTGGCATCCAGTATCTTCTCCCAGCTGAGTTCACGTTCACCTTAGGCAGAGAAGCTCTTGTGCCTCTCAGCTTGGTGGAGATGCCTGATGACGAAGGAATGTCGAGGTTGAAAGGAGGATAAAACTACACAGGGATCAATCATCATTCAGCTTCAATATTTTACCTTTAATTCAACCTTGTTTACAACATTCAGCTGCTGACCTGTCCCACATCTAAAAATAGTTATCTTTTAGCACAAGACAGAACCATGTTTGTTCCCATGTTAAAATGTATTTCAATAATTTTATTGCCTTACCATATGGATGAGTATGGCTCCATGCTCCTATTAGTTTGGCTACAACACCTATAGAGACTGATAATTGCAATAAAATAAATTCATACTTCCAAATCATGGAATCATAGAATCCGTACAGTGCAGAAGGGGGCCATTCGGCCCATCAAGTCTGCATCAACCACAATCCCTCCAAGCCCTATTCCTGTATTCCCATATGTTTACCCTGCTAATCCCCCTGACACTAAGGGGCAATTTTGCATGGCCAATCAACCTAACCCGCACATCTTTGGACAGTTGAAAGCTGAAATGATGACATGACAAGTGGTCAAGATGCTGCCCAGGATGGTGCCAAGTGTCAAGTGACCTTTGGTCTTGAACCCACCAGCACCAGAAAAACTACTTCTAACAATCAATCAACTCAAGTAGTGTAAAGCGGACTAATTCATTTTCACCTGTAAAGAATCACCTTTACAGAAACTGGAACATAACTGGGTGGCACGGTGGCACAGTTGTTAGCACTGCTGCTTCACAGCTCCAGGGACCTGGGTTCAATTCTCGGCTTGGGTCACTATAGGTGTGGAGTTTCCACATTCTCCTCATGTCTGCGTGGGTTTCCTCCAGGGGCTCCAGTTTCCTTTCACAGTCCAAAGATGTGCGGGTTAGGTTGATTGGCCATGCTAAAATTGCCCCTTAGTGTCCTGAAATGTGTAGGTTAGAGAGATTAGCGTGTAAATGTGTAAGGATATGGGGGTAGGGCCTGGGTGGGATTGTGGTCGGTGCAGACTCGATGGGCTGAATGGCCTCCTTCTGCACTGTAGAGTTTCTGTGATTCTAATTCAATATTCCTTGTATTAAGACTTCTACTGAAACAAATAGAACAAAACATTAATGCATTTTGCAAGATCAAATTTAGATGTGAATTATACTGTAAATGGCAGAATCCTTAAGAATATTAACGTTGAGAGATCTGGGCATTTAGGTCCTCAGTTCCCTAAAAGTGGCAACACAGGTGGCCAAGGTGATTAAGAAAGTGTATGGCATACTTGCCTTCATCAGCTGGAGCATTGAGTACAAGAGTTGGGAAATCATGTTGGTTCGGTAACATTTGGAGTACTGTGTGTAGTTCCAGTCACCACCCTACCAAAAAGATGTGGAAGCTTTGGAGAAACTGCAAAAAAGGTTCATCAGGATGTTGCCTGATCTTGAGGGTATTGGCTATGAGGAGAGATTGAATAAACCAGGATTGTTTTCAGGAGGCTAAGGGGAGACCTGATTGTGGTCTATAAAATTATGAAAGGCACAGACAAGGTGGATAGTCCGAGGCTTTTTTCCAAGGATGGAAGTATCAATTACAAGGGGGGACAGGTTCAAGGTGAGAGGGGGAAATTTTAAGAGAGATGTGCAGAGGACGTTTTTCACGCAGAGTGGTGAGAGCCTGAAATGTGCAGCCAGAGGAAGTGGGGGAAGCAGGCACATTAGCAGCATTTAAGAAGCATCTGTGTGGATACATGAATAGGGAATGAATAAAGGGATAAGGATGAGTAAGCACAGGAGGTTTTGTTGTTAGTTAGGGCATCATGATCGGCACAAAAGGCCTATTCCTGTGCTGTACTTCCCTTTGTATCATAAGGTTTAGATTAATAATGCAATAAACACGCTAAAGAAAAACCTCTAAATTGCAAGAGGACTGATGTCAGCGCTATGCAGGGGGGATCCAACCAGGGAAAAATGGAATAAAACACTACTGGGAAAAACTGCAATGTCAAGAGGAAATGCATTGACTGGGTACATTCTCAAAAGGGAGAGTGTTAAGGGTACTAAATCCAGGGCTCATTGTAAGATGAAGCAGATAGAGAATATGATGAAACAAAGAAAGAGACATACATCTAATGAAAACTGCTCCACATTCCCCATCGCCACCAGAGAGGAAGTAATAGAAATTTACATAGCCCCTAAGCCTGCTCTCCTGTTCCTCCTCCCACCTCAAGAAGTGGAATTTTAAAAATATATACATTTTTGGTCTTTTCTGGCCCAATTCCCTCCCATTCAATAGGCTCAGTGATACTATTGTCGGTATTCAGGGGTATAGCAGCAACTCACTCTGTCTGCTTCAAGGCAGGTCAGTAAGTGACTGCACTGATTTTAACTGCGCGTTAGCCTCTTTTCCACTGGCTGGGTGAGGTTAAAATCAACTCAATATTTGGGGAATTTCATGATTTTTTTTCCCACTGATCATGTCTTTAATAACATTCAGGCCCTCCGGATATTAAGCAAATCTTCACCATCCAGTTAAAATAACCATAGAAATTCAATGTCTTTACGGGAGTGAGCATGCTCAGCTTTCTAGCTGGTTTTGGCTTTAATAAGCACAATATTCTGAGCAAAAAACAGCTGCCGAGGCCTTCGAGGGAGCCTTAAAAACTTGGCTGCAGAAGAAAGGTAACAAATGCAGATGGATCAAAAGCGTTTGGATCTTGTCATAACTGACAGCAAAAAAAATGGCTGCAGGAATAATATGCAGGATGAGTTTCCATAGCAATGAGATGAGTCATGACCAAGCAAAGCAGACTTTGACTATGTTGGAAAAATTGCTTTTCTGGGAGGGAAGGAAGAGGTATTGATTTGAAATCTGGTCTCAGGTTTCTCAAAAGAAATTACAATATATATTTGTATCAGTTGCCATGCGGCCAAGGAATTCAGTCACCTTATGGAAAGAGCCACTAATGTAACTGAAAATATTTTAACCTGGTGAACCTTTATAGCCACAGAGGTCTGTTGGCACCAATCTAATTCAAGTTCCTGTGACATCATAAATATTTAGTTGTAGCTTGGAGCTATGAATAGTGATGATAAAAGCTCCAATCTCTTTCCATCTCAAGGCTAACCAGGAATTTCTCCCACTTTAACCACCTGCCATAGGTGTGTGTGGCAAGAATTTACCTGTTGATATTTAATCTGTTGGACTGAGTTTTGAACACACCTTCCTTGGCTATCAGGGCCTGGAGTTTCTGGCTCAGAGGCAGTGACACTACCCTTTGCACCACAAGGCCTCCAAGGAGGCTATGCTAAACCTGAATGCAGCACTGATTTGGCCCCCGTTTAACTTTTCATCTGAAAGAGATCTCTGACAGTTCTACATGCTGAGTATTGCCGCACAGTGACACAGCGGTTAGCATTGCTGCCTCACAGTGCCAGGGACCTGGGTTCAATACCCAGCTTGGGTAACTGTGTGATGTCTGCATGTTCTCCCAGTGTCTATGTGTGTTTCCTTTGGGTGTTCCGGTTTCTTCCCACAGTCCGAAAGATGTGCTGGTTAGGGGTATTGGCCGTGCTAAATTCTCCTTCAGTGTACCCAAACAGGCACTGGAGCATAGGGGATTATCACAGTAACTTCATTGCAATGTTAATCTAAGCCTACTTGTAACAATAAATAAACCTTTTCTAAACATTCACCAGCACTGAGGTGACAATCTAGATAATGTACTGAAGTTCCTTGGGTAGAGCTTAAACATTCTGATTCAGAGGAGTGTAAGTTAGTGTAGGTTCATAATGAAGGTGCATGAGGATCTTTTTATGCATGTATTTATGCTGGCCAGATGTGAGTTCAGCTTCTTTTAGTATGACTTTATGGAATTGCAATACCTCACTCCTACCTGTAAAGATTAATGAGCATTTCAAATCGAGAGATTTTACAGAAAGGTGAGAGAAGGAGTAGTGGTAAAATATTGTGTTTCCATGGAAATAAACTGGCCTGGAGGCAGAGCGGTAGCTCTGTAAATTATGTCTGCTACAAAACGCTTGAGCTTCATCTTGCTGACTCCCAGCTCAGACACCTGAAACAACGAGTTACCATGGAAACAGATTTTTATCTCTGTTCTAAGCCAGTGATACTGGATTAGCCCAAAAAAAAGGGGAAAGTGCCCCTCACCATTAAAATAAAATATAAACTGAGTTCAATCAAACTAAAATAAAATGTATAGTTCTACATCACAATACCATTATTTCTGATATATTCTATATCCTGAGGAGGCCAACCAGTCATGAAAAGCTCTAGGTGTACCAGCAGCACTTCATTTTTCTACTTTGTTTTCTTAAATAGTTCATCTTGTCACATTTTTCTTTTCATTCTATAATTGTTTCCAGGATTTTAGCTACCTGACTGATATTATGTCACAGTAACATAATTTCATTACTGCCATCTTTCCATGATTGCAATTATATATGGTGGCTTTTAAGAATGAACAAGAGCAAATTAAAGAAACAGAGCATCATCCATTCACAATACCAGCAACTAAAATGATCATTGAATGGTTGATTGAGTCTAACAACCATTTATTATTTACTTTATTTGTTAGTGGCACAAACAGGCTTACATTAACACTGCAATGATGTTGCTGTGATCAAGAAGGCGAATGGAGTGATCAAGAAGGTGAATGGAAAGTTGGCCTTTATAGCAAGGGGGATAGAATATAAAAGCAGGGAGGTCTTGCTGCAACTGTACAGGGCACTGGTGAGGCCGCAGCTGGAGTACTGTGTGCAGTTTTGGTCGCCACACTTGCGCAAGGATATATTGGCCTTGGAGGGAGTGCAGAGGAGGTTCACTAGGCTGATACCGGAGATGAGGGGGTTGGACTATGAAGAGAGACTAAATTGACTGGGTCTATAATCGTTGGAGTTTAGAAGGATGAGGGGGGATCTTATAGAGACATATAAGATAATGAAGGGGATGGATAGGGTAGAGGTAGAGAGATTCTTCCCACTTAGAAAGGATAGCAGGACTAGAGGACACAGCCTCAAGATAAGTGGGGGGCAGTTTAGATCAGAGTTGAAGAGGAACTTCTTCACTCAAAGGGTGGTGAATCTCTGGAATTCTCTGCCCGTTGAAGTGGTGGAGGCTACCTCGCTAAATATATTTAAGTCACGGGTAGATAGGTTTTTGATAGACAAGGGAATTAAGGGTTATGGGGAGAAAGCAGGAAAGTGGAACTGATCCACTTCAGATCAGCCATGATCTTATTCAATGGTGGGGCAGGTTCGGAGGGCTAGATGGCCTACTCCTGCTCCTATTTCTTATGTTCTTATGTACTGTGAAAATGCCTAGTTGCCATACTCCAGTGCCTGTTCGGGTACACAGAGAATTTAGCATGGCTAATGCACTGAACCAGCACATCTTTCTGACTGCGGGAAGAAACCTGTGTGCCCAGGAGGAAATTCACGCAGAGACGGGGAGAACATGCAGACTCCACAGACAGTCACTCAAGCTAGGAATTGAATCCAGGTCCCTGACACTGTGAGGCAGCTAACCATCGTGCATTACTATAGGGACTGTTCTCTTACAATAGTTGCAGGCACAACTGGTTTGAAGTAGAACTTTGTTTATCGATCATCATTAACATAACAGAAACGAAAGAGACTGATTTACTGGAATAAGAGAGAGCGAGAGAACGAAAAAGCCGGCGAGAGCAAAACATAAGGGTGGACAGAAAGCTGGTCCCGAACAGGATTTAATACAACTAAATACATATAGCTCTATAGAGCATTATAACTTTTCAGTTATCTGTGCTGTAAGATTACTAGAATAGGTTGTGTCCCAAGCTTTCATAAACAATTCGTAGCTGGGTGACCATGAAAAACTTATTTATGCAAAACTTTGCTTGCATTGTACTTTTAAAGAATGAAGCCAATTTCTAAGCTCATCCCAGAATTCCCAGCTGAGTTTTAAAATGTGGTCAAGTTAGCTGTAAAGCTTAGCTTAATGAGTTACATAGGCAGTAGTGTCTTAAAATGAAGTCTTTTAATTAAAGTAAATCATACAAAGGATCCCACAATTACTCAATAAGATGGAATGAGTTGGACAATTAAAGCAGAATTTGGGAGAACAGTTTGCATTATGATTGCCACAGAAATACCTCATTACAATTTAAAGCTCACACCTTCATTTGTATGTATTATTGATCTTAATTGTGTTATATTTGTGAGTAGATTGGATAGCTGGTTCTTTGGTGTACCATGAATGCCGTCTGATATTTCTTCTTTAATGAGTTGCTGCTGCTTCTTGAACTCACTGTAGACAGACTGTACCTATAGATTTCCTGTGCAGACAGTGTATGATCAAAAGCATTCCTTTTACTCACATTAGGCACTGGCTGCATTATTTAAAATAATTACATCAAATATAATGGTTTATCGGTTAGATTCCTTTTTCAAGTTCCTTCTGAATTGCAAACCAGTTGTGGGGAAAATGAGCAACAGTCAAAAAAGAAGTGATTCAAGTATGATTACATAAAATGAACAGATAATATACCATGGATGACAGGATGAAGGATCACAATCGATTCCTTCCTGTAACCATTCTATTGGGATTGATGGGGAATTCAGATTTTACATTCAGCCACAGGGAGGGTGGAAAGATTAGCAAGTATGTGCACTTCTCCATGCCCAATTTAGCAATTAATAACCTTCTTCAGGAGCTCCATGTCATTAAGAAAGAAAGATTACTTCTTATGTAGCACTTCCTCATCTTTCAAAATAGTCTCAGTGATATTCACAAAAAATAGGTTATTTTAAGTTCAGTGTCTGTGACCACAGGCTATGAAAGTAACTTTTTAAAAAGAGGGTCATTAATATCAGCTAATATCCAGTAAGGAATTTGGAGAAAGTTCTTTACCTAAAGGGTAGAGTGTGGAACAATGACATGGTGTTGAGGTGAGCAGCGCAGGTGCATTTAAGAGAATGCTGGATAAGGATATGAGGGAGAAAGGAAAGGATTAGTGAAAGGTTTTGACAAAGAAACATGGGAGGCAATGGGCAGAATCTCCCCGGACCTGTGGAAGCTGATTTAGTGATGGGGCCAGGAGCAACATTTGAAACTTGTTTATTAGGTCAATCTCCTGGTGCAATCTGGGCTCCAAGCAGCAACATTGTGACTATCTGGCAGTGGTGGGTAACCAAGTAAGGGACTAAATTGCTGATGTTCCCTGGATCCCATTGGCATTAGAGCAGCTCCAGCCGAGTCGAGAGTCCATCAGCAGCCTGGAGGTGGCCACCTACCGGTAGACAAATGTGCCTTCAGGATCTCGTCACTGGCCACACGAATGCACCACAGCCTCAGCATTTGCCAAAACTCTTCTTGTGGAGGGGCATCCACTCCACACTGATGGCCCTACAAACTACAGGCCTTCAGTTTTTCAAAATAATATTTGGGCTTCGGTGAGTCCCTTCATTTGAGTGGTTGCCGCTCTCTTTTGACAGTCAAACCAGAGGATGGTGCCAGACCTGTGCTTTGGTTACTATGATAAAAGTTTGTAAATATCTCAACGCGCGTTCATGGGGTAACTCTCCCAGCCCACTGCACTGGTCGGAAGCTGTGTATTGGCTTTCCCACTGGGCATCGTGAACTCCGGGTTTGTGATGCTATCAGCTCCATGCCAGAAACTGGCACAGAGCTGCACAATTTATCCAGATGCTCATTTCAATCTCATTAGCAGGCCCAGAACTGAAGTTTCTGAGCCTGCTAGAGACTCTGCCCCCACCCAGAGTGCTTTACTCCAGCAGGTTTTACAATAGCTCCCCACTTGTGGGACCAGCCCCGCTGGAGTGAAGGAGCCGTTGGCAGCTCGACTCTGCTGAAACCATGGAGTACCCCCAGGAGGTCAGGCACGAGCGGCGGGTGCCCCCTGGGCATTGCTAGCACCAGCCTTACCCCCTGGCAATGTCCAGGAGGTACCTTGGCACTGCCCAGTGATCGGGAGGCTGGCAGTGTGAGATTACTGCGCATGTGTCAATCTCGGCATTGATAAATCAGTGAATGCGCAGTGAGTCACTCAAAACTATGCTGCCAGTTACTCCAGCAGGAATAGGCCCCGCTCCTGGATTTTTAATAAGATTCATGCTCCTGCAGTACTCAGTGTGAGAGATCCATTTTGAAAATCCTGCTAAAAAACCAGCGGGGCTTACTCCAGGTTTTACGGAAACAAATTCTATGTTTTTCATAACTAACCTGCTCCTGCCCAAGTTGCTACATTTGTTTGAAAGGTATACAAAGGAACATATTCCTACAGAGATGATAGCTCACAACTTCAAAAAAAGCATGCCTGCCGAGACTACAAGAGTGCAGAAATGTCAAAGCCCAAGAAAACCAAAAGTAAAATCTTCCCCACTGTGTCGCCATGATACGAGCTTGGTCATTGAGTGTAGGTAAGCTGCCTCATCACCCTCTATGGATCTAGCAGCAATGAGTGAGTCCCAAAATCATCTGACTTGTTGTTACTCCATGTCTTCAGACTGTTCCTCCCCACCCATGCAGCGTTAGGTTGTGTGGGGTGCAGCAAGCAACCACCAGTGACACCCTCTGTTGATTGTAGTGCAGGGCTCCACCAGATCAGTTTAGGCATTGGAAACTCATCTTCAGCATCCCTGTGGTCCGTTCCACCAAAGTGCAAGTTGCAGCTTGAGCCTCATTGTATCTTGTCTCAGCTGCTCTATGTGGCCTGTGGACAGGCATCATCGGTTACCTCCTCAGCAGGTAGCTTTTGTCCCGAGGAGGCAACCCTGCAAACCCTTGTGGACCCTGAAACATCTGTAGGATGTATTCAGTGTGGTCACAGTCCAGCTGGACATCAGCATGTGGAAGCCCTTGTGGTTCACAAATTTCGATGCTGATGCCCCAGAGATTTGAGTGCTATATGAGTGCAGTCAATGGCACCCTGCTGATGAAAGCCAAAGATTTGTGTAAAGTCCACAGTTCTTACATCCTGGCTTTCCTGATCATGTTCAAGATGGATAAAGAAAAGTAGCCTCACAAAGATTGTGTTCATTACCTCCTGGATGTACTTGCGCACGGAGGCTTGCAAAATCCCACAGAGATCACCTATGAAGCCTTGAAAAGAGCCATTTCTGTAAAAATTGAGAATCACTGTAACTTTCAGTAACACTGGCAGTGGAGGCCCTCCAAGTGCCCTAGGCGTCAACTCCTGCAGGAGATGACAGATGTGCAAGGAACTAGTTGGTCATCTGTAGTTTTCGGTGACACTGGTTCTCAGATACCTGCAGGTTGTTAGTTTCTGTCTGTACACCCTGGGTCTGGCAAGGTGCCTCCAAATGATGCCTCTCTATGGTCCATCCTCCGCATGCAGAATAGATTCCGCCACCCCTTCCTCTTTATTGTCCTGCTTCTGCCTTTTGTGAGCCTGGTGTTTCCAGTGAGGTCTTCTTCCTCTCTCCACAAGTAAGAATGACAGTGTGATCACCAGGCTCCATTTTCCAGAACAATCTCCTCATTGCAATATTCAAGAGAGAGACTTTATGGTTAGCATTTGTCTCCTGAAACCCATTCTTTGTCCAATCATCTGAAGCTGCCTCTCAAAAGCCAATGACTTATGTCCTGGTCACAACATTGATGCCCAGTTCTGGACAACACCCCAGACAACCCTTGTCCCACACCACATGCCTGAGCAATGCTTGCACCTGAGCTCTTATCTCAGGCGCAGGTATTATTCAAGAGGTTAAGAACATAAGAACATAAGAACATAAGAAATAGGAGCAGGAGTAGGCCATCTAGCCCTTCGAGCCTGCCCCGCCATTCAATAAGATCGTGGCTGATCTGTTGTGGCTCAGTTCCACTTTCCCGCCCTCTCCCCATAACCCTTAATCCCCTCTCTTATCAAGAACCCATCAACCCGCTTCTTAAAAATATTTAGCGAGGCAGCCTCCACCACTTCAACGGGCAGAGAATTCCAGAGATTCACCACCCTTTGAGTGAAGAAGTTCCTCCTCAACTCCGTTCTAAACCGCCTCCCCTTTATCTTGACGCTGTGCCCCCTAGTCCTTCTGTCTTTTTTGAGCGGGAAGAGTCTCTCCACCTCTATCCTATCCATCCCATTCATCATCTTATACGTCTCAATGAGATCTCCCCTCATTCTTCTAAACTCTAACGAGTACAAGCCTAGTTTATTCAGCCTCTCCTCATAGCTCAATCCCCTCAACTCCGGTATCAGCCTAGTAAACCTCCTCTGCACTCCCTCCAGGGCCAAAATATCCTTGCGCAGGTGCGGCGCCCAAAACTGCACACAGTACTCCAGCTGCGGCCTCACCAATGCCCTATACAGCTGCAGCAAGACCTCCCTACTTTTATATTCAATCCCCCTCGCTATGAAGGCCAGCATCCCATTCGCCTTCCTGACCACCTGCTGCACCTGCAAGCTGGGTTTTTGCGACTCATGCACAAGGACCCCGAGGTCCCTCTGCACCGTCGCCTGCTGCAGTTTTTCGCCACGTAAGTAATAGTCCTTCCTACCATTCTTCCTACCAAAGTGGACCACCTCACACTTGCCAACATTAAATTCCATTTGCCATTTCCTGGCCCATTTGCCCAGCCTATCTAGATCCTTCTGCAGACTCTCCACACCCTCCGCGCAATTTGCCTTTCCCCCAATCTTGGTGTCATCAGCAAATTTCGACACCCTGCACTCGGTTCCCTCCTCCAGATCATCTATATAAATGGTAAATAGCTGAGGCCCCAGCACCGACCCCTGGGGCACCCCACTAGTCACCAACCGCCAATCCGAATAGCACCCATTGACCCCCACTCTCTGCCTCCTATTTGACAACCAATCCTCTATCCACGCTAACACCCTACCCCCAACTCCATGTCCCCTGACCTTCTGCAATAACCTCTTGTGAGGTACCTTGTCAAACGCCTTCTGAAAATCCAGAAAGACCACATCCACCGGCTCTCCTCTATCCACTGCCCTAGACACATCCTCATAGAACTCCAGTAAATTTGTCAGACACGACTTCCCTTTAATGAAACCGTGTTGCGTCCGCCCTATCAAGCAATTCCCTTCAAGATGCCTCGCAATTTCCTCCTTGATGACAGATTCTAACATTTTACCTACCACAGACGTTAAACTAACCGGCCTATAATTCCCCGCCTTTTGCCTGGCACCCTTCTTAAACAACGGCGTAACATTAGCCGTTTTCCAATCTTCCGGCACTTCCCCGGAATCCAGCGACGTCTGGAAAATAACCACCAAGGCATCCACTATAACCTCCGCCATTTCTTTCAGAACCCTCGGATGCATTCCATCCGGTCCTGGGGACTTGTCCACAATCAGCCCCTCCAGTCTGTCGAGCACCACCTCTCTAGTAACAGTAATGTCATTAAGACCCTCCATTCCTACCACCTTTCCATCTCTAACACCCGGCAAATTATTCACGTCCTCCTCCGTGAAGACAGAAACAAAAAAGTTATTCAAGACCTTAGCCATATCCCCATCCCCTACCACTAGCTCCCCTTTCTCATCCTCTAAAGGACCAACGTTCACCCTAGCCAGCCTCTTCCTTTTTATATATTTATAAAAACTCTTGCTATCCTTTTTTATATTAAGTGCTAGCCCAGCCTCATAGCTTCTCCTACCCTCCTTTATCAACTTCTTTGTCAATCTTTGTTGACATTTAAACCTTTCCCAATCCTCTTCTCGCCCACTGCTCTTAGCTACTCTAAATTCCTCCGCTTTTAATTTAACACTTTCCTTCACCTCCTTCGTTATCCACGGCTTATTACCTCTCTTCCTACTGTCCTTTTTAACCATCGGAATAAATTTCTGCTGAGCACCAAGAAAGATCTCCTTAAAGATCCTCCACTGCTCCTCAGCAGACCTACCTTCCAACGCACTCCCCCAGTCCACATTCGCCAATTCTTCTCTCATCCTACCATACTCCCCTCTATTCAAACAAAGGACGCGTGTCCGGGAACCCACTTTCTCCTCCTCCATCTGCACCAGAAACTCCACCATACAATGATCACTCTCTCCAAGAGGATCCTTCACCGCAAGGTCCCTAATTCTACCCGCCTCATTACATAGCACCAGATCCAAGATAGCTCGCTCCCTCGTCGGCTCCAACACACACTGTTCAAGGAAATTATCCCGGCAGCATTCCAAGAACTCCTCCTCGAGCCCACCTCGTCCAACATGGGTCGACCAATCAATATGCAGATTGAAATCTCCCATAACTACTGCCGTCCCATTCCTGCACGCCGCACTTATTTGCGTGTTAACAGCCCGCCCCACCTCCAGATCATTATTCGGGGGCCTATAGACGACACCCACCAGCGTCTTCCTCCCTTTGCTGTTCCTAATCTCCACCCACAACGATTCCACGTTCTGCTCTTTGGCTCCGATATCATCCCTTGCTACCACCTTGATACTATCCTTAATCAGCAGAGCTACGCCACCCCCTCTTTCCTCCTGCCTATCCTTCCTAAACACTTGATAGCCCTGTACATTCATCTCCCAGTCCCTGTCACCTTGCAGCCACGTCTCTGTAATGGCCACCAGATCGTATCCATTTGTGTCGATCTGCGCCACCAGCTCATCCACTTTATTCCGAATGCTTCGTGCATTCAGATAAAGCGCTTTCATCCCAGCCTTCACCTGGACCCTATTTGCCGTAATGCCACCAATTGGGACATCCTCGGCCTCTTCCCTTACCTGTACCCTATCCTTAACTTTAGACCTCGTAGCATCACCTACCCTCGCACCCTCCCCCCCCCTAATTAGTTTAAAGCCCTTTCTACAGTCCTCTTTACTCGATTCGCCAACACTCTGGTCCCAGCACGATTCAGACCAACCCCATCCCGCCCGAACAAGTCCCACCTACCCCAATACTGGTGCCAATGCCCCATAAATTCGAACCCATTCCTCCCACACCAATCCCTGAGCCACCCATTCACTTCCTTTATTCTGTCAACCCTACGCCCGTCTGCACTCAGTTCAGGCAGTAGCCCAGAGACGACCACCTTGTCGGTTCTACTTTTTAATTCCATTCCCAGCTTCTCATACTCCCTCCCCAGATCCTCAGTCCGCACTTTGCCTACGTCGCCGGCACCCACATGTACTACAATGACCGGGTTCTCACCCTCCCACTCCAGGTTCCTCTGCAGCCCAGCTGCAACATCCTGTACCCGAGCACCAGGCAGACAACACACCCTTCTGTGCACTTTGTCATTGTGACAAAGGACAGTGTCAATACTCTTCACTCCACTATCTCCAATCACTACTACGTTCCTTTTCCCCTTCTCTTTGCCTATGTCCTGCTGCATCACTGTACCGTGTGCAGTTTGCTCACCAACCTCACCTGCCTCGTCCTCTTCCAGACTGGAAGCAAGAACCTCAAACCTGTTATGCAGATTAAGAGGCTGAGGCCTCCGCTCCTCACCCCCCTTCCTCCTCCTCCCAGCAGCCCCCTTTTGTCCCTGGCCCTTAGGTTTAGCCAGTCTAGGGGCACCCTCTCTCCCCCTGATGAGCCTCAATGTCTGTAGCTCAGAGGCCAGCTCATCCACCTTGAGCTGGAGCTCCTCCAGCAACCTGCACTTACTGCAGACATGGTCACTGGGAAGGACCCTGGGGTCCGCCAGTTCCCACATCATACAGGAACCACACATCACATGCCCCTCCATTATTCACTGTAATTTTTTATGGGGAAAAATTTTTTTTCCTTGTTTCTTGCTGTAGTAGTTTTGAAAAAATTTTTTTTCCTTGTTTTTTTTTCAAACAAACTCACCTGGCCTTTTTCCTTCCAGCCCTTTTTGATATTAAGCCCTATTAACTCACTCTGCTTCCCCCTCACTCCGCTGCCCGCTCAGACGCTGCCCGCTGTCTACACCAGGCCTCCTTTTAAACCTGGCGCTGATTTAAAGCAGGCTGGTCCACAAATGCCTTTTCACCACACCCTCAGAATTCTTAAAGCAGTAAATACAATAAATAAATGCTTTAAACAGTTCTACAAAGAGTAAAGTGCTTTAAACTTATTTTAAACAGGTTTTTAACAGGTAAAATCTTAGCTCTCTCTCTCTCAGCTCCAGCAGGTTAACTCCAAGACCCTGTGCTCAACTCGATCTATGGGAAGAACTTGTCAATACACTGCTCAGCACACAGCCATGTATTAGGAGCATTATCCTCAGGCCGTGTGCCATTGTCAACCCCCAGATATTGTTGCTTTTCTAGTTGAGTAATGGTACAGGCACAGCATGGCAGTCATTAATTTAGAAAGTCTATGCACCAATGGTTAAATGCTATGCAGAAATCAGTGGCACTGACATTCTTAAGTGATGTTTCAGTGGCATAATTGCATGATTAGTTTGACTCCAAGCATACCAATTGAGTTACAGTTGAATGATCTCAGCTGCACTGGGAACTGATGACTGCTAGGTCTTTCAATTACCCTTGCACAACCCACTTCCTCCAAATGTTACCCTCTCTACTCAAGTGTAAGTGGAACCAGTAGTCTGTGATGGCCCCCACTGTATTGTCCCAGGCCTCCCTTCCCTCTATGAGGTCCTTCTAAGAAGTCTCTGGTTCAACAGCAGAAGGGATCCTCAAGGATAGTGCTTTCCACACTTGGCAGTCAAACCCCACGCCCCCGCCCAGCCTACCAAGTCAATCCCCAGTATACTGAAGTCAAAGATTCCCCTGGTCTTATCTGACTATGTCCCCAGTACACTGGAGACAAAACCCAGGAGTCTTCCTTTGAGTCAAACTCCAGTACCGCTGAGTCAAGCCTGGTTTCCCCCAAGTCAAGATATTGGCTACGGGAAGCTTTCACACCAACATAAAACATGACTTTGCACCTCGCGATATTTTCTGCTTCCATTGCCAAACACTTTCAACACGAATGAGAGCAGAAAGTCCCGGCCATATATATATTTTAAAAAAGCCAACATTTCTATGGGCCAACAGCTCAAGGAACAGCAATTAATCATCCCCTTCTGTACTTGCAAATCTCAATCTTGTTCTGAATCAAATATTCAAACCATTCTTTAACCAGCAGGATTAATTGCTATGGCTGGGAATTTATTCGACAGCTCAATGAGATATAATAGCCTTTCATTTTGTGTTACCTTGAATGAGCATTATATATACTCATATCTATTCCAGTTCACAGCCCAAGTTAAACGTTTTGATTTCATCTGCATTATCCATTCCCCTGAGAATTTTGCATTTTCTTCTCCAATAGAGCAAGTTCAGACCTCTCAAGAGTACTTCTGAGATAACTTTGTCGAGTTTTTCCTGATTATTCTTAATTGACTTTCACTAACCTTAATGAACTGACAACAACATACCTCTGTAATTCACAATGATTAAGAAGCAATTAAAGCCAACAACAGCATAAACACCACACTGCAAAGGATAGGTTCATAAATTTGTGAATAAATAATTCAGTACTTCATTATGCCTCAGTCATGTCTAAGATTGCCAAGCAACTAGGTAGAAAATGCACAACTTCTGCAGACTAATTCTGGTGTTTATATTTATCTGATTAAATATTATGTAACCAGGCCGTATCATGGATAAGTACAGCAGAGCTGAAATTGCAATTTACGAGAATAAGAGCAAGAGATCAACTGAAAGACTGGAGGTCAAATTTGTGCCAAAATCATTTGCTGATTATGTATCGAGGGCATGACACACCAGAAGTATAACGAGGACAACATGTATCTCAGTGAATCACCTTCACCATTCAATTACAGATGGTCAGCGCTGCTACAACAAGAATCATGCAGCTGCTAGAAATAACAATACATTGGCATTGTGAAACAATGATTGTGCACCCTGCTTAGGTGGGTTGGGTGGGGGAAAAGAGATGGTAATTGGCTACAATATTTGCCAGAGTACCTCTGCAAGTTTGTAGCAATCTAACACCTCCTCTATAAACCTTACAGGAGACCTCTGCCTGGTCTCCCTCGAGTCAAGCCCTAGTAGGCCCAGAGTCTTTGCCACCAGGCCTGCAGACCCCATCTCTGGAGAAGAAAGGGGAAGTGCTGAATTTGAGCATTTTCTACGCATTTTATGTATCTGAGTGATCAAGATGAAACTGGCTTCGAACTGTGCAACAGGTTTATTTATAGGAGATAAAATATCTCTGAATCATAGAATGCCTGCACTCATGCTTATAGTTCAGCTTCCAGGACTTTCTACTTTAGGTCTGAGTCATCACCCAGGCTTAATCAAGGATAAATCAGATTCACATAGTCAAAGTGGAACAATCGAGTACTACAGGAAGAAAAATGAAGGATGGAGTCATCCAGAGCCCCCTTTCTCTGAACAGGTTTTCTGTGAGCAGATCCTCAGATTTCCTAAGCTGTCATCCCAACATCAGCTTACCCTTAGTCTCATTGCAGCCAACATGTGACTGATGAACCCTGCTCCTCTCTAACATAGTACATTACCTGTAACTACCCAATACGTAAACATTCTGCCCGCCATTCTAATCCTGCTGTATTCCTGACCCACTTCCTGAGTTGAATCTCATCAGTTTACAGGGTAGGCAGGGCCTACGCAAGGCCCCTCGAACTGACAGGAAGCCAGCTGTTTGTGCTGAGGAATATGAGATGGTATTAAAGCAAGATGTTCACAGCAATGAGGAGGAAAAAGGGTATCAAAGGGGCTAGAAATGCCCAAATATCTTTGGGTTTGTTTTTAAACGAAGATCTTGGGCTGGAGTTAGAGCTTCAAACATTGGCCATAACTTCTGCAGAGTGGCCATCTCCATCGGATTGCCACCTTGACAGACCTATCCTTGCTGGAATTTCACAGCTCCTGTTTTGTCCAAGCTTCCTCACTAAGCTGGGTGAAGCAGGATTTGTGCGGCATCAGTGCAGAGTAACTGAGGCACAGAAAGCAACGTCCCTCCTCCTTTTTACAGCAGCAGCTGCTCTGAAGGGGATGTTTAAAGGGACTTGGTGGCAGATAAGATTCACTGGGAAGCAGTTTATGTGGAGGAGAGGAGGTTTCCAGATCCGAAGACAGCAAGTGGATGGTGGTCTGTGGACCAGAGAGGAGGGGAGTGGGAGCCATCCCAGAGCAAAGAGTCAGGGTGGGGGAACTGGGATGGAAGAGGTTTGGAGTGGTCAAAGAAGGAGGGAATTTGGAGCCAGAGGTTTGGGTCCAAGATGGATGGGGTTCAGGGCCAGAGGGGGGAATTGGATCTGAGGAGATAAGAGCTGGGGAGGGTGGTTCAGAGACTTAGGGAATTTGGAGCTGGTGGAGGGCGTGGGAGTCGAGGCTAGAGGGGATTCGGAGCTGGAGGTTCAATAGCATCAGGTCGGAGTTGGAGGGTGGGGTGATGGGGGGTCCGGTGGAGGAGAAGAGGAACAGTGTCAGAATTGGGAGGGTAAGAACCAGATCTAGGAAAAGGAGGCCCAAAGCTGGAAGGGGTTTGGAGCTGGAAATAGCAGTCAGAGTCAGAGCTGGAGGGGAGGGTGGAATCAGTCGGGTTGGGATGCTTTTGTGGGTACCCTGAGGGGTTGTCCCCCGAGATGCTGGGTCTCTATTGTCTTTTTAAACAGTTACTCTGGAGTTAGAGCTGATTTTATTTCCTTCTAACTCTTTCAGAATAACTATCAGATAAAACTGACAGAACATTCAGAAGTTAGCAATTTAAAATCACTTCTGTTGGATGGTTCCCAGCTCAGCGCAATTGTCCAGAGGAAGTCAGCACTTCTGCACAATTTCCAGATAAACTCTTACCTGAGAGCTTCCTAGAGGGATTCCCAGTGCATCACTGGGGTATGCCACACTTGTGACATTGGGGAAGCAGGAAGGCATATGTCAATTTGTTTGGCGGCCACAACTAGATCTTCAAATCTGTAAGTATTAAAATCTGGGCTTTCCTGCTGATCAAGATCCACTGTCACCCTTCTGCTGACACTCCCTGCAGTTGGTATCTGAAATGGATGGACTTTCAGACAATCAAACTGTCAATGGGCAACTAACTGCATCCTCTACTAGAATGGGGACAAGTTCCATGACGTAGCTAAGCACTGAAAGGATCTGCATCTGGGTCTGCACCGTGTTCCAAACTTGGCTTCTAATTCATGACTTCTCTGGGCATCAAGACCACATTTCCGTGCACTTAGCTACTGCCTCTAATCTAATGTACCTTTTGGTTCATGACTGGAAAAATACGTCTGACTTTAGATCTTAACTTTGAAAGTTTATGATCATAGTCTGGGACTGTTTCTTTAAATGTTCATTAAATGAAAGGAGTGGTGTGGCCTAGGATAGAGTCTGCCTAACAGTAAACCTGTGTGGGTCTGTACTCATTAGAGTTTAGAAGGCTGAGGGGGGATCTTATAGAGACATATAAGATAATGAAGGGGATGGATAGGGTAGAGGTAGAGAGATTCTTCCTTCTTGGAAAGGATAGCAGGACTAGAGGGCACAGCCTCAAGATAAGTGGGGGGTGGTTTAGAACAGAGTAGAGGAGGAACTTCTTCACTCAAAGGGTGGTGAATCTCTGGAATTCTCTGC
Organism: Carcharhinus amblyrhynchos; assembly: GCF_965287045.1. Classification (NCBI taxonomy): domain Eukaryota; kingdom Metazoa; phylum Chordata; class Chondrichthyes; order Carcharhiniformes; family Carcharhinidae; genus Carcharhinus; species Carcharhinus amblyrhynchos. The sequence continues at coordinate 144,410,891 of NC_137324.1, forward strand.
CCGTTGAAGTAGTGTAGGTTAGCTTGCTAAATATATTTAAGTCACGGGTAGATAGGTTTCTGATAGACAAGGGAATTAAGGGTTATGGGGAGAAAGCGGGAAAGTGGAACTGAGCCACTTCGGATCAGCCATGATCTTGTTGAATGGCGGGGCAGATTCGGAGGGCTAGATGGCCTACTCCTGCTCCTATTTCTTATGTTCTTATGTTCTTATGTTCTTATTATGGTTTGTTGTTGGATGAAGGAGATGCCTCCTGTTATTGAATAGGAAATGCCAAAATGTAACATCTGGGAACAATCACAGCTGTTTAAGTCCACAATGAAAAGATCCCAAATTTCTGAAAACCCAGAAGAATATAATTGATATCACGTTGTAAAGATCTATGCTGGAACATGTCCCTTTGTTTAGAAAATGAAAACAGTGGTGCAGTTCAGAGATAACCAATTGATATTTCTGCTTGGATACAAGTCTAGTGTGTTTCTCGTTGCCATGGAGAGGAAGGTAGTGGAAATCAACTTGATATCATGTTTTAAGCTTCTCTATAAACCCATGGATATCACAGACAGAGATGGATGTTGGCTGGCCTTGTCTGCAGCATAAACAGAGAAAATGCTGCCTCTTCATCAAAATGTAGGTGGGAGTTTGTATTGACTTTGAAGTTCATGAGGAGTTGAAACCAGGTTGGAGGATTGAAGCTCCAGGGTAAATCCTTATGGAAACTCTCAATGAAAATTATATTGGGAAAGGAACAGATCAGAAGTTAATCCTTGGGAGCTGTGAAACATTTAGGATTGATTCCAGGAAATTAGATGTCTGTTTAAGAAACATTCTAAAATTGGGATTTTAGGACATGGACAGAATTGGGCAAACTTTGTTAAATAGTTTAAAAGTACAAGTTACCTACAAAAAGGTGATACTTTTTAATCTTTACTCATTGATGCAGTAAAAGTTCTCTTAAAATGTGAAATCTTGATGTGACATTCTTTCAGCTAATAACTGGAAGTTCAAATTTCTCTTTAAACCATTATCAGTCTTTATGGAAATCATAAAAACTCAAACTTGTCTTCTAAATTCTTGGATTTATAGATCATAGAATCTCTACAGTGCAGAAGGAGACCATTTGGCCTATCAAGTCTGACTGACCACAATCCCACACAGGCTCTATCTTGTAATCCCTGCTAGTCCTCCTGACACTAAGGGGCAATTTACCATGGCCAACAACCTAACCCACACATCTTTGGAATGTCAAAGGAAATCCACACAGACACAGGGGAACATACAAACACCATACCAGTCACCTGATGCAGGAATTTCTCTGGGCATCAAGAGAACCCTTTTGTACTAGATGACATTGGCAACACTGTACTACTCAGTAAGAAGTCTCACAACACCAGGTTAAAGTCCAACAGGTTTATTTTGTAGCGCGAACTTTCAGAGTGCTCATCCTTTACCAGGTGAGTGGCGAGTTGGGTTCACAAACAGGGCATATCAATTGCAATATAATGGCTGGATTGCGAGTCTTAACAGGTAATCAAGTCTTTACAGGTACAGACAATGTGAATGGAGAGAGATCTAAGCAAAGGTTAAAGAGATCTGTATTGTCTCCAGCCACGACAGTTAGTCAGATTTTGCAAGCCCAGGCAAGTCGTGGGGCCTACAGATAGTGTGACATGAACCCAAGATCCCGTTTGATGCTGTCCTCATGTGTGCGGAACTTGGCTATCAGTTTCTGCTTGGCAATTCTGCATTGTCGTGTGTCTTGAAGGCCGCCTTGGAGAACGCTTACTTGAAGATCGAAGGCTGAATGCCCTTGATTGCTGAAGTGTTCCCCGACAGGAAGACAACACTCCTGCCTAGTGATTGTCAAGTGGTGTCCATTCATCCATTGTTGTAGCATCTCATGGTCTCGCAGATGTGCCATTCCTTTCCTGCAGTGTATGAGGTAGACAACGTTGGCCGAGTTGCATTAGTATGTACCGTGTACCTGACGGATGGTGTTCTCACGTGATGATCCAGCACACCTTGCAGAGGTTGCTGTGACACAGTTGTGTCACGGTCATTGTTCTCCTGAAGGCTGGGTAGTTTGCTGCAAACAATGGTGTGCTTGAGGTTGCGTGGTTGTTTGAAGGCAAGTAATGGGGGTGTGGGGAGGGCCTTGGTGACATGTTCGTCTTCATCAATGACATGTTTGAAGGCTCCGAAGATGATGTTGTGGCTTCTCCACCCTGGGAAGTACTGGATGGCTCTATTGGTCAAGTCCCGTGTTTGGCTTTTAAGGAGGTCAGTGTGGTTTTTCCCTCTGGCACATCAGAACTGTCGATTGATGAGTCAAGTGCCATATCCTGTTCTTATGAGGGTGTCTTTCAGCATCCATTGCGTTCCTCCTCATCTGTGTATACAGTGGGCTTGTCCATAGGAGATGGCTCCTTTAACATGTTTAGGGTGGAAGCTGGAGAAGTGGAGCATCGTGAGGTTATCCGTGGGCTTGCAGTGGAGTAAAATGTTGAGGTGACCGTCTTTGATGAAGATGTGTGTGTCCAAAAATGCAACTGATTCTGGAGAGTAGTCCCAAAAGACAATGAATTTATTTCTGTGGTATGGTTTGCACTGCTGCATGTACATGGATTCAATTCTGGCCTCGGGTAACTGACTGGGTGGAGTTTGCACATTCTCACTGTGCCTGCCTGGGTTTTGAATGAGTGCTCCGTTTTCCTCCCACAGTCCAAAGATGTGACGGTCATGTGGATTATCTGTGATAAATGCACAGAGCTATGGGGATATAGGGCATGTGGGTGAGCCTGGGTAAGATTCTCTTTAAGAGAGTCAGTGAAGGCTCATTGAGCCAAATGGCCTCCTTCTGCACTGCAGGGAATTCTATGGATTCTCTGTTTCATGCGCATTTTGGTTGCCACTTCAGACCTGAGCCCATTACTTCTATTTCCATTTCTACAATTTCTCTTTACCCCTTTCTCCTGGCCTCTTTTGTCTAATCAGACCACATTTCGCTTCTCCCTCTAAATGACTGCCCTCCTAATTCCCTACCCCAACTCTTAATTTTTCTTCAATATTTCTGTATTCTTGTCAACGCCCATACCTGACACCCTCAGATAGGCATGTTGCTTCCTTCTGTGTCTCCCTTGGCCCCCTCCAAAAGATTCAAGGTGGTATTTGGTTCTAGCTAATACAAAGAACAATACAGCACAGGAACAGGCCCTTCGATCCTCCAAGCCTGAGCTGATCATGATGCCTGCCCAAATGAAATCTGTATTATGACTCCAATTGCCTCATCCTACCATCTTACCAAATTTTCTACCCAATATGTCTGCTGAGGACTAATCTTGCCAATCCCACTCTGCCATAGCTCACCCTATGGAGTCAACTCTCATCACTATCTCCACTTACTTATGAATAAGATGCTTTCCTTCAATGGACTTATTGTACATGATTGCATCAACATTAAAGCCTTGTGTGGTGATGACACCTTCCCCCTAAATAGACTCACCACGCTTGGTTGAACCTTCCACCACTTGCCCTGCCAAACCATCATGATGGCAGCATGTCTCTCATCATGAGATCACATCTTGGTCTTTCCTCTTACCCTTATTTAAAGTTCTCCTCCTTGGACATCTCACCTTGTTTCACGCCTCTCACCTCACATTTAAAATCCTCCTAAAGAATGATTTAAAAATTAAAATATCTTCCCCGCTTTCCACATTCAGCCTTTCTGCCTGAAGACTCAGTGATTTTCAAGTTTCATCTCAACTCATCATGCTTTCAGTCCGCTGATTTCACTGCCTTTTTAACATCCCTTAATCTCTTCCTTCATGTAAACTCCCCAAATTAGAGCCACTTCTGACCTTGCCATCTCACATGCCTTGCTATTCCCATCCTGTCACTCACAGATAAGGTCTTGTTTCACACCCTCCACCCATGTCACAAAGCTTCCCCCACCCTGGGTCATTTTTCCCAGTTTCCCTGCTGTCTTCTTTTGTGACCTTTCCGATCTCATCTTGTGCTTGAGGCCCACCTAACCTGTTCCCACTAAACTGCTTACCAGCCAAATTTTCCTCCTAGTCCCCATGTTAACTTATACGTTACTGGCTTTCATTCATTTCTGATCAAACAATGCCCCATTTTAAATTCTCATCTTTGTTTTCAATTTTGTTTGTGACCTTGTATCTCCCTATCTCTAATCTCTTTCAACCTCAGAACCACGTTAGGCATCTGTACTCATACAATTCTGGCCTTTACGCATCCCTAATTTTAGTTGCTTCATCATTGCTGGTGATGCTTTTAGGTTGCCTGAGCCTTAATCTTGTAATTCTCTCCCTGTCCTCTCCATCTCTCTCAACCCCTCTTTCCTCTGATGATACTGTGCCTTTAAGAAATTGATTTGTGTTATGTTTCTTGTGCAGGATTTGTTTTAACAGTCAGTTCTATTAACCAGTGGTGCTTTGCCTGTAACCAGCGGTGCTTTGCCTGTAACCTGCGGCCCCCTTTGTTGCTGCTACTGCATAACTTATCTTCATTACTAAATTTGTTTAAGGTTTGTTTTGATCAAAACTGAACTAATGCAGTTTTATTAGTTTACTGTTTTCCTGAGTAGAACTTGATTGACAGGAAAAATGTGATTGGACAGGACTAAGCTTGCTTGTATTATGAAATAAGCTCAGTTTCTGCTTGGAATCTTTGAAGAGTGGTCACTCTCTCTGTGACTCTTTTTCCCTCTGGATCTAGAGACTGGGATCTGCCAGAAAATGGGTCTCTTTCTCAAAGGTTCTGCTGTTTGGGGATGGACCCTTCTCTGGAGGCTTCTGTATGTGAATCAGAAAAAGACATGTGTCTTTCTATATCTATCCAGAGAGGTTACAAGGCTGGAAATGTAACACCCATGAAGGCATATCTGTTTTTGTGCTAATTGATTCTAAAGAAGGATACATATCTGTAGGGATATTGCTTAATTTGGAATGATATTGATAGCTAGCTGGTAAGAATTATACCTTATAATTAATAATTTAATTGGTAAAGTTTTGCTATTCAGTTTGTTGTATTTTAACTGTGTTGTTAAATAAATTTATTTTGATAAAAACTTCCTAGTGGGTCAATTGAATCATACATGGAGTAAAACACTTGATGCTCACCCTAATGCCAAAAAACAAAAAACGTTGAGGTCTAGACTAACTTCATAATATACCTTGGAGTTTCTGATCTGGCCCTAAACCCTCCTTTAAAGATACTACATAAAACTTACCGATTAGACAAGCTTTTTGCCACCTGACTTAATATCTCCTGTAGTTCAGTTTTATAATATTCCTGTGAAACACTAAGCATGGTTTATTACACGAAATGTACTACATGTTTTCTATGGGGTTGTTGTTGATGTGGTGCTATTACCCATTTCCCTTGATTTAATGCCTGGTTTTTGATAGTATAGCAGAAGATTTCAGCTCATCATGTCTGGATATCTTACAAAGGCACAACTCCATCACAGTTTCAATTACTTTTTGTCAGCTTTCCAGAGGATGGCTCTGCAATCACTCCTAGGTGGCAATGCTGGGATAATGAATTCAATACATCAAGTGCTGGCACTACCTCACATACCAACACCAGCAGCCTGTTATTGCATTCACTCATACTCCTGAACTGATTGCATTGCAAGTGGTGCATGGAATACCCATTCTGGTACAAGTAGCCTTTGTTGCAATTCTGTTTGGTGACAGATTACCCCCTTGATTATCCTCGAGGCAGTCTGCAACCTTTGTAGCACAGCCTCCTTGAGATAAGGGTTAGGGGTAAATTTGGGGTAAAATTATTTGCAAAAACCTTCACACCCATTCCTTCCAATATATACCACAATAAAAATTGACGTTGCTTATTCCTGTGACTGCAGGATGCAGCCAGTGTTAAAAACAAAAGATTGCACGGGAGCGGATCAAGTGTGCGCAAGGTGCCTAGTACCACTTAAGGAAAGCCTGCACCTCTTAAAGGGGAGGCAGACTTTGCCTGCATTAGGTGGTAGGAATAGCTAGGGAAGAGTTTCCGAGCAAAAGGATCAAGTGTGCAATATATATATCCACACTTGCTGGAAATAACATACATTCATGTACAGCGACCTATTCTCTACAAATGAAAAGAATATGTTTAAATTGTACGTTTTTTTAATTACCTGGAAGCTTGGGGAGCCTATAGTTCCCCACTCCTTTCTCCAGAGCAACATCCTGGCCGATGAGATTCACCTTGCCAACAATACCCTTTGTTTCTGAAGTATAGATTGTTTGAAATTTGGCATTCTTGCATTTGTCCTGACGAGTACAAGATGAAAAGCTTCAGCAACATTCATAAAACTAAGTGACTATTCAAAAAGATTCTGTCCTTTACACCTCAAGGACATCTTGTCTCTCTGGCATTGTAATGCTCTCCTGAATCAATACTGCTATCCTCCATCCTTTCTTTAATCTTTCCTAAATACCTTGTATCCAATAATATTTGTTATTCATTCTTGCCCTTTTCTGAGCCACATTACATTCCCACATGGCTATCTACACCTGTAACTCACCAACCTTACTTACCAATAATAGACAAAATAATTAGACACCCTGGTTCAGGAGGTGGAAGCACACTTGTCCACATTGGATGAGGAAACTCTCTAAGCCAGATGTGCAAAGGCAGTAGAAGCAGTTGCAATCAATGTCAGCAGTAGTGTAACCCTGATGACCTGGGTGCAGTGCTGCAAGAAGTTTAATGATCAGTGGTAAAGGACAGCAAATTCATCTTCAAATTTCACATTCTTATAACTGAACTGCTCGCCCCACACTGCTCAATTCACTACACATTATGACTCAGTTGCCAACATCTCTATCAACCACAACTCAAGTATCATATTTGTTACTTCATCTGACCCTCAGACTTGGCACTGCTTCAAGCCTCACAACCAAACCTCAGAGCTTGCACACCCTGTTCCACTTAGACTGACACATTGCACCACACTCACTTTACAGATATCTCCCTTGCAGGGTAACAGAGGCACATGAGCACTGGCAGCAACACCTAACTGGCAGAAGACAGGCAAGGTATATGTCCTTAAACCTAATGGTGGAAATGGTGCTTGCCATCATTGGAGCAGCCATGACTCAAACTTTGGTCAGTGGCAAGGACAAACCATCAAAGTGTTCATATCTAATTCTCCTTCTCACCATTCAGTTTTCCCTCAAACCACAATCTCTTGTGATTTATTAGGTGCAGCATGTCAAAGCGTGCATCTCTTGCTTTCCTCTACACATCTTCCCTGCCCTTGTGTCTCTCTCTTTGCAGATGTCCATAAATTTTCACCTGACCAGGCAGTATGCAGAAGCAAGAAGTGGGAGAGAGAGGAGGCTGCTATTGAAGAATTCACTCTCAATCTTGCAGCCAGAAATTCAGATATTAACACTGAATGTACTTTCGAGGGCAGTTTCAAAACAGGTGACACGCCAGGTCGGTGTGCTGGCAGGGCAGGGGCTAAGGATAGTGCCAGCTTTCTAGAGGGCAAGGTCATGCTTGAGTTCCATTGCAGAAGATGGAGATGATGGAACAGCTTACAAGGAAAGACTGCTGGGTATGCACAAACATATTTGATGCAATTGTACGTCTGCAAGGAAGACCAAGATCAATGTCAAGGAGCACAAAGGAATCTGGCATTAACCTTGGCATGCACAGAGCTTGAAAACTGTAGTGAGGAATTCTTTGATGGTGGCTAACTTCTTGAAAAACGTAAAATAAACTTGCAAAGGCAAGGTCTCTGCTCAAGAAGTGTAATTAAAAATTTAAAACACAAAAATCATACAAGACAAACAAACATTAACCTATGACCATGGGAGGTCTTCGGATGGTTGAATAGCCTGGGTTCAGTGCTACAAGACCCCTTCAAAGGTCTGAGGCACTAAACCAAAATACAGTACCATTATACCTTCTGTTAACTATGATATTCCTAATAAGCTTAGATTCAATTTCATTCCATATTAACGTGTCAGTCCAGTACATAACAGACTACCTCAACCAACTGTGATATGCTACTTGACATACTGATTTTCTATGTGTCTGTCTCATACCAGATTTCTTCCCTCTGGCAAATTCTTGATTGCGGACTCCTCTTCTACAATCCCTTTCCCAATGACATTTTGCCAAGACAGTCAGATAATCAGCTTCCCTGGGCCCATAAGAAAGACACTTTTTCCTGTCTTGACAATAGATGCCTCAATTAAATCACTGTTTCAATAACTGTCCTGGAGTTTTGAAACTTCTAATGTACATTCTGCTGACAAACGGATTCTAGCTGCTGAACTCCACCAATAATTCTGCAACATTCAGATTTTTGATTGAGACGAACAAATACATTAAAGATACATTTAAGTTAAAGTACAGAATCACCTAATATTTAAATATATAGATACTTTTAAAATCTCATTTTAATAATGTTGTTGCATTCACATGAGCAAACTGTTAACGTTATCTTGTTAAGTCGAATCATTTTAAGCCTTTCCCACTCTACTGCCGCTAAAAATCTGCTTGTGGATCTGCTAGCAGACCTAAAGCCCTTTTCCACAGAAACCATCCTTCCCAAAACAGAAGTTGTGGCCAATTCCATTACTTGTTGACAGAACCATGATACAGTGCCTGGTGGCAGTATCTCAGCTTTCAGGAGTCGCCCCAATGTCCGAGTGCTGGAGTAAAGCTTACGCTGAAGTTATGCCAGCTCAGTTTGAGCTATGTAAGTACAATTCATTGCTGTGTAAGTTTTGGCACCTATCATCATTGTTATAATCACCAGTATTCAAAAATTTGCAAGCGTTTCAGAGCTACAGGAAAACTGTCCTCCAACACATTGCCCAATATGCTGAATCACCACTTCAGGAAGGTAACATTGAGGAGCACAAGCCTATAACAGAATGGCAGCATTTGTCCTCCCACCACTGAAACTCCACTGGTGCCCATGTTGTTACCTGTCAGTCTGTGAACCCAAATAGCTGATGCCATGATTGTACAGTTCAGAACAGAACATTCCAGGACCGTAGCTGTTTGAGGTTATCTTGCAAGGTCATCTCCACTGAAAGTTAGCTGCCGTTTGCCAAACACTGAAGTCATAGTGTACAAGGGCAGCAGGGTAGGCACATGGGAGACAGGCGTTAAGGGAAAGCACAAGGATGATTGGTTGACTTTTGTATACAAGATTGGATAGTTTAAGTTTTAAGAAAAGGTCATTTGATATGATTGTCTTTTAATGGATTTTATTTCAGTATTTCAGCAACATGGATGCTGTGAAGGTGAATGACAGAGAAACGGGGAAGATGTGGGACAGTTGGGGAATTGGGGTTATGTTTGTGTTCACTGGTCCAATTGCTGGATAATCAATCACAGCCTGTTCAGAAAGAAATTGGTTGCCTTCTCCTTTTCCCTCCTTGGCTGAGGACTTCCTGAAAGGACGGCACAGTGGTTAGCACTACTGCCTCACAGCGCCAGGGACGCAGATTCAATTCCGGCCTCGGATGACCGTGTGGAGTTTGCATGGGTTTCCTCTGGATGCTCTGCTTTCCTCCCAGAGTCCAAAAGATAAGTGGGTTAGGTTGATTGGCCATGTTAAATTACACCTAGTGTTAGGGGAACAAGCAAGATAAATACGTGGGGTTACAGGGATGGGGACTGAGTGGGATTGTAGTGGGTGCAGATTCAATAGGCTGAATGGCCTCCTTTTCTTCTGTAGGTATTCAATGATAATGCAACAAAGATGTTGCATGTTTAGGCTGAGCTTGGCAAACTGTTCCATGAAGAATGTGGTCAATATGTGCTGCTGCTGAAAGTCCTTCAACCCTCCCTATTAAAATAACTTTTCTTCCTTCGTGTCATCTCTACTCAATCCCCCTGATCTGCTACAGACCTAAGGTTTTACAAAGTACAGTGACCATAACAGGGAGAAAGTGGGCTGAGTAAAATCTTTGAAGTCAAAATCAATACTCTGTGTGACACAGTGGCTCGCATTGCTGCCTCACAGTGCCAGAGGCCTGGGTTTGATTCCCGGCTTGTGTGACTGTTTGTGCGGAGTCTGCATGTTCTCCCAGTGTCCGAGTGGGTTTCCTTCCACAGTCCAAAAGACATGCTGGTTAGATGCATTGGCCATGCTATGTTCTCCTTCAATGTACCCAAACAGGTGCCAGAGTATGGAGACTAGAGGATTTTCACAGTAACTTCATTACAGTGTTAATGTAAACCTACTTGTGACATTAATAAATAAACTTTGAACAAACTCTTATTCAAATGTCACACAAAATCCCTGTAGCCATTGGCAACTTCAATTAGCAGTCCAATCCTCCAAATCCTTCTACTATCACAGCAACAGCCAGTAAAACAGCTAGGAAAACAGCGAATAAACAGTATAATTTCAAGGTATGTGGCATAAAGGTGAGTTTGGCCAGGCAGGGGGGAAGGACATGTCCAGGCAATCGTCTGGCACTGCTCCTTGGTGCAGGTTGACATTGCTGTCCACCCTCTGCACAATTGCTTTTGTGCTACCACTGGCCACTCTTCTTACCGTTACCCATCAGCCAGGCTAAACTGCTGCCATTTATGCTAAAGGTAGTATAGTCTGAACCAGAACTGTTTGAATGATCTGCCACAATAAAATTTAACATTCTTTCCCCAGCTTTAGGGATAATGTAATTACTGTAGGTTGCTCTTTTCCCCCTCCCCGCCACAGTTAGTTCTTGCTGCCTCCATTATACACCACATTGTTCCTCAAGAGGGAGGAAGGTATGTCAGTGAGTGTGGTGTAACCTGTTTGGCTGTTTGATGGCTTAAGTGTGTGCAAGCTGTGAGCATGTGATTTGCAGCAGTGCTAGGTGTATAAGAGTCAATGAAGCAAATGAATCTGCGGTTTGAGTTGTAATTAATCAGGATTGTTGGAAAGTTATTGATGGAGGTGCAGTGCATTGACCAGGAGGAGTGTCCAGTGGTGAAGATAGTGGGAAATAGCATTTGAAAATTCACTTAGTGACCTTGATTCCTCATGTGAAGTCACTAAATATCTTGTGGCACTGCATCTCAGTCCTCTGGGCTACGTCCTGACATTGACTGCTATAGAAATTATTTCCTACTACACTGACAGTTTCTCTGGAGGGCTCCTAATGCCTTATGATGGAATGCATCCCTTCTTCTCTGCACATCTTCACCTAAGGCCCAGTAAAATGTTGGAGAAAGCTAATATTGTGTCATCATTAACTGTTGACTTGTTCATTTTTCAAAAAAAAAGTCCCTCTATCTGTCCCATTCAGAATCCTAGTCTCTCACGAGTTTGCACCCCCACTGAGTGTGCAGTGCATCCATAACATTTACTTGCTGCTTGCATTGAAAGTAATGGCTGGAGTGCAGTGCAAACACGATGCCTAGTTCCAGCCCCTGTCAAATTTCAGTTCCCAATGGAATTTCAGACGGAGATCTTAAATATAAAGTGCTTTATTTACACAATATAATTTCAAGGTTTTGGTTCATTAAGGTGGTAAACGGCTAGAGATGATTTACTGAGTGATCATGCTTCATTTCTAATAAATGCAAGGACTTTTAGGACCCCACTTGAATTACTACTACAGAAATTCTCAGTTTTAACATTGAGAGGTATAGTATCCTCTAACTATCAACTCAAAGATCAATTAACATGCAGTTTTGAATGTTGAATCTTTACAGAGGAATAACTGTGCTTTCCTCAGGAGGCTAAGTGTGGCATTTAGATAGGTATTACATCTTCTGACATTTCTATCAGTTTATCAGAATAGAAAGCTGCAATGTTAACCCAATCAAATTTTTGTTAACAAAATAAATTTAAAAGATGATCTCTAAACATGAGGGAAGTTTCTGCACATTTTAGCACAGAAAGTTCTCCAGTGTTACGATTTTTTTCCTAACCTGGAGAACAAGACTATACTTTTACTGTAACCTAACTGAGATTCTAAATAACTTTAACATTCATTTATGCTCTGTAAGGACTCATGAATCATAGACGATATGGCCTCTCTATCTTGACCTTCTCTGGGTTAAAATATCCAAATGAAAAACAGAGCTAAATCTAGTCATTCACTCAATTCAAACAAAATACTGTACAAAAATTGATAGTTTATAAACCAATGAAGGGGAAAACCAGCCATGTACATAAAGGGGGAAAAGGAGAAGGAAATGCTGATGCTTAGAAGGGGTTGGAAGCAGAAGGAACATATGGGATATAAACACGAGCAAAAGAACAATGAGGCTTTGTTTCTGTAATGTAAATGTGATGCAAGAATAGTGTGAAATATGTAATATTGCTGTTTTTGAATTCTGTTCTTTCAGCAATTAACTCCAGCTCATTATTGGCCACTCTGTGCTCTGTTTACATTTTTATGACTTTGCCAACTTGCATTGTCACTTTTGATGAATTGTGCATGTGTACCTTTAGATCCCTTTGAGTCATAGAGATTTACAGGATGGAAACGGGCCCCTTGGCCCAAATCGTCCATGCCGCCTCTTTTGTAGCCACTAAGCTAGTCCCAATTGCCCAGTTAATTATGTATCTAAATGCTTTTTAAAAGACAAAATTGTACCCACCTCTACTACTACCTCAGCAGCTTGTTCCAGACACTCACCACCCTGAGAGAAAAAAATGGCCCCTCTGAACCCTTTTGTATTTCTCCCCTCTCACCTTAAACCCATGCCCTCTAGTTTTAGACAAGCCTACCTTTGGGAACAGATATTGACTATCTAGCTGATCTATGCCCCTCACTATTTTATAGACCTCTATAAAATCACCCTTAGGCTCTTATGCTCCAGAGGAAAGAGTCTGAGTCAATCCAGCCTTTCCTTATAACTCAAACCATTAAGTCCCAGTAGCATCCTAGTAAATCTTTTCTGCACTCTTTCTAGTTTAATAATATCCTTTCCATAATAGGGTGACCAGAACTGTACACAGTATTCCAACTGTAGCCTTACCAGTGTCATGTACAGTTTCAACAAAACGTCCCAACTTCTGTATTCAATGTTCTGATCAATGAAACCAAGTATGCCAAATGCTTTCTTCACCCCTCTGTCAACCTGTAATTCCACTTTCAAGAAGTTATGAATCTGTGCCTCTAGATCTCTTTGTTCTATAACTCTCCCCAACACTCTACCATTAACTGATTAAGTCTTGCCCTGGTTTGATGTACCGTCAGCATCACCTCGCATTTATCTAAATTAAACTCCAGCGGCTACTCGTTGGCCCACTGGCCCAATTGATCAAGATCATGTTGCAATACTCAATAATGTTCTTTCTCTCCACTATGTCACCAATCAGAATTACAGAGTTACTGCAACTTCACATTTTTAAAGGAGTAGTAGGCCCTCTTAGGCAAAAACGCATTTATATGCACACACTTGTATATATTCAAATTGGTTTGCCAGTTCCTACATTTCTTAATAAGACTTTCCAGCCCTTCTCAATGGTGGAATCTTCCAGTGCCACCAAAGTTGACCACCAACAGTAGATTCTCCAGCAGCAAAGCAGGCAAACCATACAAAAAGCCATAGACCTCAGCAGATCCCGCTAGTGGCCAATAGTGAGCTGCCTCCGCTACCAGCAAACTCACTGCAGGTGGCAAAATAATCCCAGCCAATGAGTATCCCCTGGTCCATTTTAACCAGCATGATGTAGCGATGCCGGCGTTGGACTGGGGTAAACACATTACGAAATCTGACAACACCAGGTTTAAGTCCAACCAGTTTATTTGATAGTAATCGCACAAGCTTTTGGAAAAGGTGTTCCTTCGGCACACACCTGACGAAGGGACACCGTTTCCGAAAGCTTGTGGGATTACTATCAAATAAACTGGTTGGACTTAAACCTGATGTTGTCAGACTTTGTACCATTTTAAACAGTGCATAGAGAGAGTGGACACTGTTGTGATCTGGAAATATGTACAAAGTGACTAAGGCAAATATCTTGAAGAATCCAGTATCTCTGTCAGCCAATAATTGGAACATTAATTATCTCTAACTGCCATGAATCAGAATGGTGAAAGCAGCACTACCATTGGTTTGAGAGATATTCACCAGATGAAGGTTGACAGGAAGTTTGGAGTTTTTATCTGCCATGGCACTCCATCAATGTCTGTGATGTTAATCTCCATCAACGAGCTCAATTTCTTCTAACAATGGCCAGCCCATGATAGCAGGCAAACAATTTTGACCTAATTAGATTCAGTTTATAAACCATAACAGAAATAGAAGTGAGCAGACTCCTCCTGCGTTAGCAATTATTCCCCAGACACAAGTATCCATTCAAAGCAAAGACAAATAAAAAAAAAGTTTCATTAGAAGTCAAACAGGCAGAGCCCATTTTAAATGAGCAGAGCAATGGACCAGGTCAACTTAATATGAACAAGGTACGTACACATATATCTCTAACATGATACAGAATGGAGCTTACTGTCATCACAACTTCCATAAGCAGCAACTTGCCTATTGCCTCCTTGCTAACCTGGAAGATGCTGAAGACAAGCATGTTTAATTGACAGCCACTGCCAACATTGTGTGTGGCAAATTCACAAAATTCTTCTCTCTTCCAATTCTTCCAATTTCCAAAATAATTTGCATGGCAAGATGGGGATTGGGGTGTGGTTGATACTCAGTCTGAGTTTTGCCATCAGAGTACAAAATTCTGACTACCTGACTTACGTCTAAGAAAATGGTAGTTGTGAGACCAAGAATTAGGTATACTTATGACTGGAGGTCCTTCCATTCCAATTTCCTGGAAGACCCTGATTTAGGTGGCCAGGGTGCTATTGGAAACAGTGAGAAGTCTCATGATTTTAAGAAAATCATTATTACAAATAAATCTCTAACTTTAGTGATACTATCAGTTCCTCCAGTTAACACAAATCAGAAGTTGTGCAGGTCAGGAGGCAGCCATTCCAGTGATACTTTGAAGAAATACTCACCTACTCTCAGCTAAAGCACAACAAAGGTTTGGGAAGGATGTAATAGCCCTTCTGCACTGTAGGGATTCTATGAATCTAAGAGATTCTTGGAATATCTAACAAACATGGATGCTATTTGATGGTAATAGTAGCTTAGCATAATTTGACAAGGAAATATAGAAGGTATGACCAAAGAAAGGGAATTAGCTTTGAGGGATGTAACAGTGTGGGTGTACACACAGGAGGAATGTCATAAAGTGTCTTATTGTGATTAAAAGAGAGATGTAGGAAATGGAGAGGGGAAGAACTGATGGTGCTGTAGATAAAGTAGGAATCAAAAAAATTGCAATGGGAGAACTCAGCTTGGTAGATCATTAAATTCTATCCTGTACTGCAGTCTTGGGACAATATTGCTGCTGTTGACCTACACAGTCACCTGACTCCATTACAGCCAACTTGGTAGGGCAGTTGTTGACATCATTTACTGTCTGACTACCTCCTTAGCTGCATCAGAATATGTGGATGCCGTGAATGACATTGCAATGTCTGTTGGATCAGTTATGTACATATGCCACTGACCATCTTTGAAAATTATAGCTCCTCCTGAAAGAGTTATGTACCGCTTTCAGTAATAGACAGCTAGTGGATTTTAGGTTCTCCCAGTCAGTGAACTGCAGAAGTAAGGAGCATGATTCACCTGTTATACTAAAATAACTGGCCTCATTATCCCAGCAAGTGAATCATCTCCACTCACTTACCATCTTATGCAAATCAATCTGAGTCAAAAACTGTCTGGCCAAGCTTGGAATTCATTTAAATAATGTTGCGTTATAACAAACCAAATTCCAAAGCACAGGAAAAAAATCAGGAGAGCAGAGATAAATGTATTCAGCTTTAAACATGCAAGGTGGAATGGTGGCAGAGTGGTTAGCACTGCTGCCTCACAGCGCCAGGGAAGCAGGTTCGATTCTGGCCTTGGGTGGCTGCCTGTGTGGAATTTGCATATTTCCCTGCCCCCCTCCCACCCATATCTACATGGGTTTTCACCAGGTGCTCCAGTCTCCTACTACAGGATCTTGTTAAATTCCCCTTCATGTCCTATTTTACCATTTTGATTGGGTGGAATTGAAACTGGAAGTCTTTCAGATCCAAATTTTAAACCCTCCATATACACTCTGCCTGTAAAAACACCAGCGATTCCGAATGGCACTACACAAGCCTCCAACTGCGTGTGCGCAGAAAAAAAGATAGAATGCTGCTCCCCTACCACTTCACTTCTGGGCCAGATAATGCCTCCCCTTAGGCCCCACAGACATTGCCCCACCTCCACAACATTAATGACCGCCTTATCCCCCCATCCCCTCCACCAACCAGACTAATCGCAGGCTTCTCCTCCCCCCTTCCCCTCCACCAATCTCAGGCAGAATGTTTCCCCTTCCCACCCTACCTCCCCCTCACCAATCTCAGGCAGATTGGCAGTAGACTCCCCTTCCCCTCCACTGATCACAGGCAGAGTGACAACAGACCCACTTTCCCCTCATGTCCCTCCCACTGATCTCAGGCAGAGTGGTCGCAGACTCACCTTCCCCACCCCCCGACTGATCTCAGGCATAGTGGCAGGAGACCCCTCCTCCCCCACTAATCTCAGGCAAAGTGGCAGCAGATCCACCTTCCCCAGCCCCCATCCCCCTCTCCAACGATCTCAAGCAGAGTGCCAGTGGACCCCCTTTCCCCTCCACTGATCTCTATCAGAATGGCACGGACCCATCTCCCCCCCCCTTTCACTGATCTCAGGAATACTGGTAGGAGACTCCTCTTCCGCCCATTCCCTCCCCCCCACTGATCTCAGGCAAAGTGGCAGCAGACCCACCTTCCCCCACATCCCTCCGCCCCCCTCCCCACCGATCTCAAGCAGAGTGGCAGCGGACACCCCCTTCCCTCCACTGATCTCAGCATAGTGGCAATGGATCCCCCATTCCCCCAGCCAGATGCTCCCCAGAATCACAGCTCCTTGAAAAGTTGAGAGGCTGCAATAGTGCAATTTGCAAGGGCTTTGTGCACATCCTTCAGGCAGTAGGCTGCTGAGTGCACTAGGACCCAGCAACATCCACAAGACCCGAGGTCAGTGCGGAGACCCGGGTCTGTGCTGCAAACTGCACATCAGACACCCTGCTGAGCAACAGCCCCTCACCTCCACACACTCACAGAGCCCCCACTAACCTGAGAAAGAAAATGGCCACAACAAAAGGACCCCCATAAGCAACAGAGAGCCATCAGGCCCTAGGCACTTACCTCCTCACTAACCCTCGCTGATGGAGCACCCGAATCAAACTTATATGGAGCATGTCTGCTTTGCGCCGATTCCAAATAGGTGAATGTAGTGGTAATGGAGTTAGTGCTGATACAGTGGGCATGTAGCCCATTAAGACAACTTATACACACATAAATGCATTGGTAAAGGAGGAACCAGTGCTGAGATGGGTGCAGATCACACTACTCACCTCACACCCAACTTTACCAAGTTTTCACGCCTGAAAATGGGCGCAACTTGATGATGAAATCAGGCCCTTAGTGTGCCAAGATTTGTAAGGTAAATGGATTAGCCATGCTAAATGTGTGGGATTACAGGGAGAGGGCAGGGAATGGGACTAGGTAGGGTACTCTGTCAGAGTTGACCTAGACTCAATGGGCTGAATGGCCTCCTTCTGCACTGTAGGGATTCTATGAATTGAAGAGATTCAATCTTTTCTTGGAGTATCTAACAAACATGGAGAATTCCGTCCTAATCATACAGAGATGATGAAACAATCCGAGTTTCTGCCCAATCTATGGACATGAAATCAACCCCAGAAGGCACTTAGGCAAATAAGCATTGTAAACCAAAGCATGTTATAATTTTATCATCAGATCAACATGTAGTTCTCTCTGTAAATTGGTGGACATATGATCCTCTAGATGACATTAAAATAGGTTGGATAATAAGTTGTGATAATGAAATAAGAAATTGGAAGTAAAACATTTACAAATGGATACGGGCAGGTTACGTGAACGGGGCAAAATTTGGCAGTGGAGTTTAATGTGGATAAGTGTGAAGTTATCCATTTTGGTAGGAAAAGTACAAAGACAACTTATTATCTAAATGGAAAGAGACTTTGGAGGACTTCAGTGCAGAGGGAAGTATGTATGAATCACAGAAAACTAGGACTAGCAAGTACAGCAGGTAATAAGGAAGGGAATTGGAACCTTGGTGTTTATGGCTAAAGAAATAGAATATTAAAGTTGCAACTCCTGGCACACTCCAACAATGTACGCGTTAGGTTGATTGGCCATGCTAAATTGACCCTAGGATTAGGGGGATTTAGCAGAGTAAATGTGTGGGTTTATGGGAATAGGGCCTAGGTGGGATTGCGGTCAGTACAGACTCAATGGGCTGAACAGCCTCCTTCTGTACTATAGCGTTTCTATGATTTATATAGTAATTCTCATCATGGCCTCACTTACACTTATCTGCCTGTTCACCACAGCTTTTCAAACCGTTACTAACTATTAAATCTACCCATCTCTTCCTTAAATTTACTCGAAGGCCCAGCATCCCAGTATGAGGTAGTGAATTCCACAAACTCATGATCCTATGAGAGAAGTAATTTCTCCTTATTTCTGTTTTAAATCTGCTACTTCTTATCCTAAAAGTACGACCTCTTGTTCTAGATTATCCCAAAAGAGGAAGTATCCCCGCCATTTTGTTGATCCCCCTTATTGTGTTGTACATCTTCATTAAATCTCCTCTCATTCTTCCAACTCTAGGGAATATTAGCCTAAACTGTTTATTCTCTCTTCATAAGACAAACCCTTCATCTCTGGAATCAGTTTAGTGAACCTCCTTTACCCCCAATGCAACTATATCCCTCCTTAAGTGGACAAAATTATACACAATATACTAAGTGCGGTCTTTGTACAGTAGAAGCATTTGCAAACATATTCAACCTCTTTTTATACCAATCTGAGGTCCCTACCTGCTTCAAGAAGATAACCCTCATCCCCGTACCAAAGAAAAGCCAAGCAGCGTACCTTAATGACTATCGTCCGGTGGCTCAGACATCTCATCATTATGAAGTGCTTCAAAAGGTTAGTCATGGCACAAATCAATTCCTGTCTCCTCCTGTTGCAGTTTGAGTCATCTTCCAAAAATCATTGCGCTGAAAACAAAAATAATGCACTTCCTAAGGTCAGTATTTCCATTACAATGTGAAACTTAACAATCTTAACATGTGAAATAAATGGTTTTGTGCACCAAGGGACTAACAGTAATCCTATGATTGGATTGCGTGTTGTAAAGATGTATGGAAGCCCGTATTCACAAGATAGAGTCCATGAACATATTATAACTGAGTCGGCCAATCCTTGTTAATCAAGATCTGTCAACAGCAGCTACTCCTCCCAGTGCCACCACTTGCCCACTCCGGCCCCTCCAGTACATCTCACTGGGGCCCCGGGCCATTCTTGCCATCCTGCCAGATCTCGGATGCCACACTCCGGCACCTGTTCAAGTAACACTGAGGGAAAATTCAGCATGGCCAATGCACCCTAACCAGCACATTGTTCCTGTGGAGCAGCATCGAGAGGCAGTGATTTTTGGGCGTGTGTGGAGGTCGCGAGTAAGGTACATTTTCTTGTTTATATTTTTTTAACTTTTATTTCTGGTTAAAAGTCGGGAGTAGCGGTGGTTTTTTTTCGTTTTTTTAAAATTAGTCCGAAACCGGAAGTTGTCACTAGGACGCTTAGCGGTATTTGTAGTTTTTTTTCCAGTCTCTGGCCCTATAAATTGGCACAGAGAGGATACCCGATCCTCTACACTGGTAGAGAATCCCACCCTCCCACCTCCTCTAACCTAATTATAAGTGTGTGGGAAGTTTATTTTTGTTGTTTTTCTTTTCTGCTGGAAATTGTTTCAGGGATGGCAGTTCAGGCAGTAAGCTGCATCTCCTGTGGGATGTATGTGGTGAGGGACACCAGTAGTGTTTCTGCTGATTTTACCTGTAGGAAGTGTGTACAATTGCAGCTTCTGGAGGAGCGTGTTAAGGAGCTGGAGTTGGAATTGGAGGAACTCCGGATAATTTGGGAGGCTGAGGCAGACATCGATAGGAGTTACAAGGAGATAGTCACTCCTAGAAATGAGTCTTGGGTAACTGCTAGGAAGAGGGGAAAGAAGCAATTTGGGGGACAATCCCCTGGGGCTGTTCCCCTCCAAAATAGGTTTTCTGTCCTGGAGGCTACAGTTGAACATAGAACATAGAACATAGAACATTACAGCGCAGAACAGGCCCTTCGGCCCACGATGTTGCGCCGACCAGTTACAAAACAATGACCCACTAACCTAAACCAATCCCTTTTCATCCATAAACCTATCCACGGATCTCTTAAACGCCCCCAAACTAGGCGCATTTACAACTGCAGCAGGCAGGGCATTCCAATCCCTCACCACCCTCTGGGTAAAGAACCTACCCCTGACATCCGTCCTATAACTACCCCCCCTTAATTTAAAGCCATGCCCCCTCGTGCTAGATTTCTCCATCAGAGGAAAAAGGCTATCACTATCCACCCTATCTAAACCTCTAATCAACTGGATATAGTTATATATATATAATATATATATATATAACTATATATATATAGAGGAGGAATCAACTGGAGATAGCCAAAGGGAGCAGGTCTCTGGAGGTGAGCCTGTTGTGAAGGCTCAGGTGGTTAGGGGATGTAAAAGATTGGGCCTAGTGATTGGGGACTCCACAGTTAGGGGGACGGATGGGAGAGTCGGAAGTAATGGTAGGGACTCAGGGCTGGTGTGTTGCCTCCCAGGGGCTGGGGTCCGGGATGTTTCAGAGAGGGTGTTCAGGACTCTTAAGGGTGAGGGAGATCAACCCCAAGTCATAGTTCATGTGGGGACGCATGACATAGGGAGGTTAAGGGAAGGGGATATTAAGCAGAAATTTATGGAGTTGGGGTGGAAACTTAAGGCCAAGTCAGACAGAGTGGTTATCTCGGGACTCTTGCCTGTGCCACGGGATAGTTTAGAGCGGAATAGAGAGAGGGAAAGTTTGAACTCGTGGCTGAGGGGATGGTGCAGGAGGGAGGGCTTCAGGTTCTTGAGCAATTGGGGCTCATTCTGGGGAAGGTGGGACCTTTACAGGAGTGATGGTCTACACCTGAATCAGAGGGGAACCAATATCTTGGGGGGAAAATTTGCAAAGGCTATGCAGGGGGGTTTAAACTGATTCAGAGGGGGGGTGGGATCCTGAGTAGAGGGGGTGAAAGTGAGGGGGACATAGATGGGGACTGCAATGCACAGCATCGTGGGGGTGAAGCAGACTGGGTTTGAAATGTGTATACTTTAATGCGAGGAGTATTCTCAATAAAGTGGATGAACTTACAGCGTGGATCAGTACCTGGGACTTTGATGTTGTGGCCATTTCACAGACATGGATAGAGCAGGGTCAGGAATGGTTGTTGCAGGTTCCGGGGTTCAAATGCTTCAATAGGAGTAGAGAAGGAGGTAGAAGCGGGGGAGGGGTAGCATTATTAGTCAAGGATTGTATCACGGTGTCAGAGAGGAAGTTTGATGAGGATTTGTCTGTTGAGGTGGTATGGGCTGAGGTTAGAAGTAGGAGAGGAGAGGTCACCCTGTTGGGAGTCTTTTATAGACCTCCTAAAAGTTCTAGAGAGGTTGAGGAAAGGATTGCGGAGACGATCCTGGATAGGAGTGAAAGTAATAGGGTAATTGTTACGGGGGACTTTAACTTTACTAATATTGATTGGAATAGCTATAGCTCTAGCTCATTAGAGGGGTCAGTTTTTGTACAAAGCGTGCAGGAAGGTTTTTTGACTCAGTATGTTGATAGGCCAACTAGAGGTGAGGCTATATTGGATTTGGTGCTGGGAAATGAGCCAGACCAGGTGCTAGACTTGGAAGTTGGTGTGCATTTTGGTGATAGTGACCACAATTCGGTTACGTTCACCTTAGTGATGGAAAGGGATAGGCATGAACCTCGGGTCAGTAGGTTTAGCTGGGGGAAGGGTAATTATGAGGCTATTAGGAGAGAATTAGGAAGCATAGGTTGGACTAGGAGACTACAGGGTCTGGGAACATCCGAAATGTGGAGTTTTTTCAAGGAGCAGCTACTGCGAGTCCTTGATATGTATGTCCCTGTCAGGCAAGGAGGAATTGGTCGAGCTAGGGAACCATGGTGCACTAGGAAAGTTGATTCACTGGTTAAAAAGAAAAAGGAGGCTTATGTCCGGATGAGACTTGAGGGCTCAGGTAGTGCACTAGAAAGCTTTAGATTGGTTAGGAGGGAGTTAAAGAGTGAGGTAAGAAGGGCTAAAAGAGGACATGAGAAGACTTTGGCTGATAGGATTAAGGAGAATCCTAAGGCGTTCTATAGATATGTTAAGAACAGAAGGTTGGTTAGGGCGAGATTAGGGCCAGTTAGAGACAGCAGTGGGAATTTATGTGTGGAACTGGAAGAGATTGGAGAGGCATTGAACCAATATTTCTCTTCGGTGTTCACGCAGGGGGACATGAATGTAGCTGTGGAGAACACTGGGTTACAGGGCTGTAAACTGGACAGTATTGCAGTTGATAAGGAGGATGTGCTAGATATTCTTGAGGGTTTAAAAATAGATAAGCCCCCTGGGCTGGACAGGATTTACCCTAGGATTCTCTGGGAGGCAAGAGAGGAGATTGCAGGGCCTCTGGCTCTGATCTTCAGGTCGTCGTTGGTCACTGGTATAGTGCCAGAAGATTGGAGGATAGCGAATGTTGTCCCATTGTTTAAGAAGGAGAACAGAGACTTCCCCGGGAATTATAGACCGGTGAGTCTTACTTCTGTTGTGGGCAAGGTTTTAGAAAAAATTATTAGGGATAGGAATTATAGTTATTTGGAGAGTAATGAATTGATTGGAGATAGTCAGCATGGTTTTGTGGAGGGTAGGTCGTGCCTTACTAACCTTATTGAGTTTTTTGAGAAAGTGACTAAAGAGGTGGATGGGGGTAAGGCAGTCGATGTGGTGTATTTGGACTTTAGTAAGGCGTTTGATAAGGTTCACCATGGAAGGCTTCTGCAGAAAATGCAGATGAATGGGATTGAGGGTGATTTAGGAAATTGGATGAGGAATTGGCTGGCAGATAGGAGACAGAGGGTGGTGGTTGATGGTAAATATTCGTCATGGAGTTCAGTTACGAGTGGTGTGCCTCAGGGATGTTTTGGGGCCACTGCTGTTTGTAATTTTTATAAATGATCTGGATGAGGGTATAGTTGGGTGGATTAGTAAATTTGCTGATGACACCAAAGTCAGAGGTGTGGTAGATAGTGAGGAAGGGTGTCTTAATTTACAGGGAGACTTGGACAAGTTGCAGAGCTGGGCCGAGAGGTGGCGGATGGAGTTTAATGCGGAAAAGTGTGAGGTAATTCACTTTGACAGGAATAACGGATGTGTAGAGTATAGGGCCAACGGTAGGACTCTGAATAGTGTGGATGAACAGAGGGATCTAGGTGTATGTGTACATAGATCCCTGAAAGTTGGGAATCAAGTAGATAGGTTTGTTAGGAAGGCATACGGTGTCTTGGCGTTTATTGGTAGGGGGATTGAATTTAGGAGCCGCAGCGTCATGTTGCAACTGTACAAAACTCGAGTGCGGCCGCACTTGGAGTATTGTGTGCAGTTCTGGTCCCCACATTATAGGAAGGATGTGGAGGCTTTGGAGAGGGTGCAGAGGAGGTTTACCAGGATGTTGCCTGGTATGGAGGGGAGGTCCTATGAGGAGAGACTGAGGGATTTGAGGTTGTTTTCGTTAGAAAGAAGACGGCTACGAGGGGACCTTATTGAAACATATAAGATGATTAGAGGTTTAGATAGGGTGGACAGTGATAGCCTTTTTCCTCAGATGGAGAAAGCTAGCACGAGGGGGCATAGCTTTAAATTAAGGGGTGGTAATTATAGGACGGATGTCAGGGGTAGGTTCTTTACCCAGAGGGTGGTGAGGGATTGGAATGCCCTGCCTGCTGCAGTTGTAAATGCACCTTGTTTGGGGGCATTTAAGAGATCCATGGATAGGTTTATGGATGGAAAGGGTTTGGTTTAGGTTAGAGGGTCATTGCTTTTTATCTGGTCGGCGCAACATCGTGGGCCGAAGGGCCTGTTCTGCGCTGTAATGTTCTATGTTCTATGTTCTATGTTCTATAAGCTGTCAAATTTTACACATTTCTATGCTACTACCTGTTCTTCCAAGCAAAATCTTAGCTCAACTCTTCCCACAGCTTTCTAGACTAAGAAAAACCTACAAAACAGCAGTCACATCTGACAGTGAGTTAAATAAACTATTTTAATATGAGAAGGGAGGATGAATCATGACTTCTGTCACAGGTCTGTGAGAATTTAAGTGGTGCACAAGCTGTTTGTTGATTGAGATCTGTGGACTATAAAAAAAACTTAAAAACATTTGGTCGCCGCACTTACGCAAGGATATTTTGGCCTTGGAGGGAGTGCAGAGGAGGTTCATTAGGCTGATACCGGAGTTGAGGGGGTTGAGCTATGAGGACAGGCTGAATAAACTAGGCTTGTACTCGTTAGAGTTTAGAAGAATGAGGGGAGATCTCATTGAGACATATAAGATGATGAATGGGATGGATAGGATAGAGGTGGAGAGGCTCTTCCCGCTCAGAAAGGACAGCAGGACTAGAGGGCACAGCGTCAAGATAAAGGGGGGTGCAGTTTAGAACGGAGTTGAGGAGGAACTTCTTCACTCAAAGGGTGGTGAATCTCTGGAATTCTCTGCCCGTTGAAGTGGTGGAGGCTGCCTCGCTAAATATATTTAAGACGTGGGTAGATAGGTTTTTGATAGGCAAGGGGATTAAGGGTTATGGGGAGAGGGCGGGAATGTGGAACTGAGCCACGACAGATCAGCCATGATCTTATTGAATGGCGGGGCAGGCTCGAAGGGCTAGATGGCCTACTCCTGCTCCTATTTCTTATGTTCTTAAAAGTGGATGGGAAAGGATTAGAGGATGTGGGCCAAACACAGGTAATTGGGACTGGCTGGGAGGACACTATTTTCAGCAATGGAGCAGTTGTTTCCATGTTATATTGCTCTATGACTCTTCTGGAGTGCACTTGCACTCTCAGCAGGGCTGCCACTGCATCCCAGGTAGGAGTGGTGGACACCGTCTCCTGGAGCCGGGGTAGAATATGTCCTGCCTCTGCCCTGTTCCATGCAGTATCTTGGTGAGTGCCCCCTCTGAAAAGAACAGTGCTGGCTTCCGGGCTGCTATCGCCTGCAGTCATTCAGGAACAAGTGCTGGGGAGTTGTTTATAAGGAGCTCCCCAGTGCCTGCAACATTTAAGTTGTTGCAGGGTGGGCGAATCAGAGGGAACACATCGTTCCCTCGTGGACATAAAAATTATCACCGATGAGGCAGAAGATTTAGCTCAAAAATATGCTGACACCATCGGCAGAAAACAGGTAAAATCTGAAATTAAAACAGAAAACATGAAGAATACACAACAGATGAGAGTAAAGGCATTTCAAACAGTGTCAGCTCAAAACATTAACAGTTTCTATTATTTGGAAATCTGATGATTATTTCCAATTTTTTTTATTTTAAATAAATAAGCAAGGTTTGGCAGCAGCTTGGCCATATGACTGATCCATGAACTCCTTATAGGGAGAGTTTCAGACATCAAAAGCAACTCCAACCTCATTTCTTGGTTCAAAGAATTTAGAAATTTTGCCCCTGAAATCCATCAAGCCTGATGAGATATCAGTTGAACTCTTCATGTGACACTGATATATTCACTGCAAAAACCACCTGCAAGTTACCCTCCAAGCCACACACCATGTCAATTTGGAAACTGTTGCTGGGTCTAAATCTTTGAACACTGCCCCCTCCCCCCTGCTAACAGCACTGTGGGTTTACCTACACCACATGTATTGCAGCAGCTCAAGAAGGTAGCTCACTGCCATCTTCTCAAGGGCAGTAAAGGATGGGGCAATAAATGCGGTAGAATCATAGACTCCCCACAGTGCAGAAAGAGGCCATTCAGCCCATTGAGTCTGCACTTACTGTCTGACAGAGCGTCCCAAACAGGTCCTATTTCTGTAACCCCACATATTTATCCTGCTAGTCCCCCTAACCTACACATCTTGGGACACTATGGGGTAATTTAGCATGGCCAATCCACCTAACCTCCACATCTTGACTGTGGGAGGAAACCAGAGTACCCAGAAGAAACCCATGCAGGCACATGGAGAATCTGCAAACTCCACACAACGATCCAAACCAGGAATCGAATCCAGGTCCCAGGCGCTTTGAGGCAGTAGTGCTAACCACAATGCTGCTGTGCTGCCCATATCCCATGACTGATTTAAAGCAGTGAGAATTTAACACTCACCTTAAAACTGGAATGAAATAGCTGCCAATATCAAATATAATTTTGCTACGGTAGAGTTATCTGGATCAAACACTTTGGTTAAGTGATGTAATTCTGAATTGGACTGCTAGGTGGTACTGTTGGGCTGCATTAGTTACACTTGAGGAACAAATGGGATTTTGCCAATGTGTTTTTTCATATATGCTGTGGGAGTTAAAAATTAGAGGCATTTGAATAACACGTAATAAGAAACAAAAATGTAATTTCCCTCATTGTCCTCTTTAAATGTGAGTAAACATTAACCTGTTAAGCTTCAGCATTCTCTGGCACTGAATTCCCCCATCAAGGGTGGCACAGTGGCAGAGTGGTTAGCACTGCTGCCTCACAGCGCCAGGGTCCCAGGTTCAATTCCAGCTTCAGGTCACTGTTTGTGTGGAGTTTGCACTTTCTCTCTGTGTCTGCATGAGTTTCCTCCGGGTATTCCAGTTTCCTCCTACCGTCCAAAGATGTGTGTTACAGGTTGATTGCCATGTTAAATTGACCCTAGTATCAGGGGGATTAGCAGGGTAAATGTGTGTAGGTGTGGGAATAGAGCCTGGGTGGGATTCTGGTCAATACAAACTCCATGGCCTGATCCTGAAATGTAGGGGTTCTATTATCAGCTGCTTTAACTTTGCAGGAACTGTAGGAAGATGGGATTAGAAAAGGCATCTGGGTGTCTTTGGTCAGCATGGACAAGATTGGCCAAATGGAGCATCATCCTATACCGTATCATTTCTATGGTCCAGTTAGGACTGGAAAATGGGATGAGCTGGGTAGCTCTTTCAGAGCCGGCACACACACAAATGGCCTCCTTCTGTGCTGTAAATTTCTATGATCAACCATTTGCTCCTGTAGCTGATATTTCTGCCAAACCTCTGCTGACATTATGGGGGTGAAATGGAGAAATACTGAGGGAATTCCAGCCACAGACATAGAAATTTTAATCACAACCTTAGCAAAAGACATACTGGAGGTGATTTTCCTCAAAAGCCTCTTCACTCGATTATCATAGCAGAAATGTCAGGATCAGTGCTGGCCCCTCAACTGTTTACAATTTGTATAAATTTAAGGGATGGTTGCCACACTTGCAGTTGAGAGATTGCAGAGTTTTGAAGTACAGAGGGATCTGGGTGTCCAAGTGTATGAATCACCAAAGGCCAATATGCAGGCACGGCAAGTTACTCGGGAAACTAATAGAATGTTATCATTTATTATGAGGGGAATTGAATACAAAAGTAGAGAGTTTATGCTTCAGTTATTCAGTGCATGTGAGACCGTAGTCATGATTCTCCAAAATAAATCACAATGCTGCCACCAGCGAGAAAACTTGTGGGAGCGGGCAGCACTTGCTGGGGTGGATTTGATCACCTTTTGTTGCAAAGAAATCCCCAATGTGAAACAAGCTAGCCAGCCCGGCCTTACAGAGATTGGGCACTGTTTTTAAACCATCACCCACCCACCCCCTCCCCGTCCCTCCTCTCCCCTCCAACAGATAACTGAAGTATCCCAATCCTTCCCCATTGAGGGGCAACTTCCCCTCACAACTAAATGCACGGGTCACCTCCCCCACTCACACCATGCATAAGGACATCTCAATCACCCTACTGTGTTACCCTGCCTGTCAGAGGCCTCCCCAACAACAAGACAGACATTCATTCCAACGTGGGACACCAAAGGATCCATTTCCTTCAGGCCTTGCCCCTTCAGCAAACACCCCTGCCCCCGGCAGTGCCAATCTCGATCTACCCCTGCCAACATGACCAATCCACCTAACCTGCACATCTTTGGATTATGAGAAGGAACTGGAGCACCCGGAGGAAGCCCACACAGACACGGAGAGAACATGAAAACTCCACACAGTGACCCAAGGCCAGAACTGAACTTGAGTCTCTGGCACAGTGACGCAGCAGGGCTAACCACTGTGTCAGTGTGCCGCCCTTTGTGTAATGGGGTAAATGGAGAAGGATTAAAGAGCAAAAGGGAATGTTTGTGATAGGATGAAATGCAGGAGATTAAATGATAACCTCAATGACACACTTTAAAAGCCTGCAGTGATATCAAGAGTGTAAAGATAGACAGCACTCTCTAAATAGTTACAATGAGACAGAGTAAAAATACACAGATACTCACATGTCCTATAAAACACTTTGTTTTCAGACAGTGTGACTGTGTATTTTTACTTTCTCCATCTCATTGCAGCTTTTTAAAGGGTATTGTAGGATGGAGTGTACTTTTACACTCCTTGCCAAGTTAGTAAAACATGGCTTATGTTTGGTAAATAATAGTGCCATAAAGATCCGAAAAATCCAGCGTTCCTGGCATTTATATCAGGAATGTACCTGCTCCAAAATCCACTGTCAAACGTGTTGGATTTCCAATATTGAGGAGAAGCTACAGAATTAGCCTGTCATTGGCAGATGCCAATGTGCCAGGAGGTAATGTATGGGGCACTTGTCACGTAAAAATATGTCAGACACCCTGCCAAATGTCTGGGAGTCTGGGGAAGGGGAATATTTTGGCGCCCATTTCCTGTTTACAAAGAGAACCAAGTGTCTTGCTAAGAGGTCCATACAATGAAGATCAAGAGCGCAATAACTCTGTATGTATGGATTCCCCAAACGTACTTATAACGTGTTACAGGAAGAGGAATGTTACAGAAGATAAAAACAGAAAATGCTGGAAAATCTCAACGGGTCTGACAGCATCTGTGGAGAGAGCATAGAGCCAATGTTTCAACTCAGGATGACCCTTTGTCAGAGCTGTTACACCCTGAAAGCTTTATAAGCTTTCATGAAATAGAAAATAACTTGCAATTATACATGAGATATGCCAAATTTGGGATGCTATATTTAGTGGTTACAGTGATATTCTTTTACAGTGATATTGTTTCACTACATTAATGTAAACCGTACATTGTTAACATTAAAAATCAAAATAGGATAACCAAAGGAAAAAATTCATCTAAATGTGTCTTTATATATTAAGTCCTGTAAATGATTTCAAAATTCTGATAATATTTTACTTGTAGAGCGTTCTAAGACCTTAATGCTTCGCTCCTCTAATGTTTCAAGACTTCCTTCAATGGAACTCAAGCCTTTGACAAGAATTTTGTCAGTGTGATCTTGAGAAATGCACCGCAGAGAGGCCAGAGAATCCTGCCAATTCTAACTGCAACATTTATTATT
This sequence comes from Carcharhinus amblyrhynchos, assembly GCF_965287045.1. Classification (NCBI taxonomy): domain Eukaryota; kingdom Metazoa; phylum Chordata; class Chondrichthyes; order Carcharhiniformes; family Carcharhinidae; genus Carcharhinus; species Carcharhinus amblyrhynchos. Next base: position 144,440,490 of record NC_137324.1, read on the forward strand.
CACCACTGGGTGGTAATGTAGCTGTTTGTTCCTGGAGAATGCGAACATTTTGTATCAAGCTTGGGGCCCACAGAAATCTCACTTTCGGAGAGTTGGTGCAGGCTCGATGGGCTGAATGGCCTCTTCTACACTGTAAGGATTCTATAGTATTCTATGCTAAAAGAAATCTATCTTGATGCTGCTATTCTTATTACTGAATAACATGAGTTTTATTCCTGCCCCGTTTATTTGCTGCTGCATCCCTCTTTGATAATTACTGCACTGTCACTGCTGCCTGTTTAGTTGCACTCAATTAATTACCTAACCCACCTCCTACTTTCTGTATTGATCTTGGCGTTATTGCCCTATAGACCAGTGATAGCCAGAGAGCAAAAATGGCTGTGGTTGATGCTTCATCCTGTCCCTGCTGAACATGGCTTTGCAGAAAATAACATTTGGAATGTCTGGAATCAGGCGATTGCAAAATATCTGTCAGTAATCAGTCATAGGCAATCCTTTAAAGGATTAAACATAATGAAACATTTGGAGAAACAGTAGGGAAAAAGAGAGGGTGGGAAATTCTACACCGAGCTTAGTGCACATTTGGAGGGATTCTTGTGATTTACACTTTAAAGCTAGAATATTCGAATTGTAGAACTGGGTTTGGGGACGCTAACAGTTTTATAGAAACATAAATCTCACTCACCCTTCTTTGTTACCCACTCTTACTTCAATGTGAAGTCTGCAATCCTTGTATCTCATGAGCCAATAGTTACTTTCTCATTGACCTGATTGATGCTTTGATCTCAAAGTTCTTTCATGGTATGCCTATCACTTGGAAAACCACCTGATCATTTTAAAACGAAACATTTCTTATTCAAAATGCAAGAAGACAAGTTTCATAAAATCATAGAATCCCTACATAGCTAAAGAAGGCCATTTGGCCCATCAAGGCTGCACTGGCTCTCTAACAGAGCATCTTCCCCAGGACCTCCCCCGCTCGATTCCCACAACCCCACATACTTACCCCACTAATCATCCTAACCTACACATCATGAGGCACCAAGGGGCAATTTACCACAGCCAACCCATGTAATCTGCGCATCTTTGGACTGTGAGAGGAAATTGGAGTACCCAAAAGAAACCCACATAGATACGGGGGTGGAATAGGAGTAAGGGGAAAGGAGTGAAAGAGTAGCAGTAAAGGAGTTAAGGAGTGGAACAGGAGTAAATCGAAGTGGCTCCATTTATTAGGGAGCCCGGCTGAGTGTACTGCTCGTTCTAGATTTGCCCCACTCCAAGAAATATTTCCAAGACAGTGACTGAGACAGGTTTTAGTATTCCTCGTTCTCAAACCTTGGTTGCATTCACAAGTATCCACATGTGATGTCTAACCTGAAGACTACCAGAGCTACACAATTTCTCACTGCAGGGTGATTTCACCTAGGTTCAGCTGATGGGAAGCCCATGGAACTAGGGGTTGTTCTGATCTCAAAGTCAATGGTCCTAGGAGGAATGGACGTGAATGGCTTTTTAAATTACCCAGAAAGCAATGGGTGCCACAACTGTTCTACCAACAATTATCCCCACTCTTGTAACCCTCCGGATCAAAACCTGCTGGTTTGAGTAGCATGAAGGAGTCTCAAATTGAACCATGGACTGGCTGGTGCCTCTAGGACCGGAAGTTCAAGGAACAATAAGCAAGACAATGCAACCAAAAATAAGGAGTCAATTTGCCTTTGGGAAACAAGACTCAGAATGAAACTAGAGTTCTGTTCCAATCTCTACCTCTAAGCTTCCCAAAAAGATGATTTTGCATCACTAGAGCCTTACTTGGTCTTGAGATGGGTCTGAAACGCAGCGCAGACCTGAGGTAGGAGTGCAAGTGGGCCAAGTTTTGAGTGTAAAGTTTCTTGAGCAAGTCCATTCATACATACATTGATTCTATCTGAAGATCCAAGTCAAAGAATCCCCAGAGTGCAGAAGGAGGCCACTGAGCCTGACAGAGTGTCTTACCCAAGCCTTCTCCTCCACCCTATCCCTATAACCTCCGTATATTTACCATGCTGATCCATCTAACCTGGATATGTGTTGATTGTTAAACTGTATTGGAAGTAATGAAACACATTTTTGTAATATCCAAAAAGTATGTTAAAATTTTAATGAATTTCCTCCCAGTTCCCAACCCTCACTCATCTTCCACTCCCGCATTCTTCTCACCTATCCATCCCCCCTCTTCCATTTCCCCCACACCCACCCATTCCCCATCCCTAATTCAACACCACACCCAGTCTATAATGTATATCTCCCAAATAAACTATATGACAATTGCAAACATTATCAAGAATCAAATTGTTTACTTGGGAGCTTGATAGGCTCATGGATACACTGCAGTTTTGAACTGTGATTATAAGTAACCAATTAACCACATTTTCATTCACTAAAAAATTGCAATTATACTTACAGTCGATAGGGACTATTACGTTTAATAAACAGCTTTATTCAACTTTTGCTGACAAATTATATCAGAAAAGAGTATTCAAGAAGTTAATACAAGAGTGTATAAAGGTTTTGAGTTTTCCAGTTCTGATGAAGAGCTATATTGGACTTGTAGCATTAACTCAGTTTCATTCTCTACAGACCTGCTGAGATTTTCCAGCATTTTCTGTTGATTATCATTAAAGATTTTTTGAGTTCTACCATTGGCTGCTGAACTTCTAAAGTGTTGAAGTAACACAGTTTCACTGTGGCACATTCACACTTTTGTTTTGCTAGGAAATTGCGGTCAATGTCACCCTGGAAAACCAGAAAACTGAAGACTCAATGATCACTGAAACTCATTCTATTAGATATTAATTAGGTAGTTATTGACTGGGTGGACAGATCATTGAGAAGGGCCAAATTAAGCTCCAAATTGCCAGCTGATGATTGCTGATCATTCTTGGCATGAAAGGTGATGTGAGGCTGGCAGGAACCATCCTTGTCCAGCAGGCATGACAACAGCTGCATGAAATTTCAGAGTTTCTGCATATTATAAAGAACATTATAATATGTCTGTATGGCATGTATTAATACCACAATAATAATTTGTACATTCCAGTTTACAATGTCACCTAAATCCTTTATCCTATTACTGTCTTCCTACACTGTATAATGTATTATCTGCTTTGTAATAAATCATCATGCCATTTGGTTGCATTAAGTGAAATATTTTTCGAACAGATATTTTTCTTTGTAAACTTTGCTACAACTGCATGTCTCAAAGCAGATGATATTTTATTAATTTTTATCACCATTGTACTGCAAAGTGCCACCAATATTTCACTGTGCATTACAAATAATCAGTGAAGAACAAATGTTAGGAAACAGGACCCAGTGAAAGTATCCTATGCACCAAAGACAATGCCAAAATCACTGAATTTTATATTGCAATAAATATTTTCTTGAGGGATTCATGCTTAATGTGTAATGTGGTGCATTTTGGGGAGTAGGCATTAATTACAGCCTTTTTTGTTTTCAATTTATTTTGCTAGGTGGAACTTTTGTGTGCACAGCCTGGAAGAACAGAATATCCTATTGTCAGGAAATAGCCAGATGAAATCTTGCTCCTTTATTCTGTGATATAAACTTCCTTAGGCTGAATCTAATTTCTCCTCAATTTAAAAATTGCCAAATAATATGAATTGTATATAATTTTTTCCTTCTTCATGATTTGTGATTACTGTTTCACCAATAACCATTCCATTCAGTACTGCGCAATGATGTTTGTTTCATTCATTCAAGTTAGCTCGCTGGTCTGGCAGAGGATAATATGCTGGCTTTCTTTGCTAAATAAGCATTTTGTTGTTCATGGTGGAAATAATTGGAGGAAGGAATCTCAGATTTAATATCCGTTGGGAATAACCATAAATATCCACCAGATTCCTGTCCCAAACTGTTGCTCTGTCATACTGTTGTCTTTCCTATTTCAGAAGCTGGTATTTGTACAATGTGCAACATAATGCACGGGCTGTTAAATTTGTTCCACTTAAGCTTTTAGCTTGAGAAGTGCACTGCCCAATCTGGAACTGAGCCACAGGGAGGTTCCCAGTTGTGACTGCAGAATGAACTGAAACCAGTTGTCTGGGGACCTCAATTGACATTAGCAGATCTGTGTAAGAGAAGAGGCAAATAACTTGCTACCCCTGTACCTAACTGGAAAGTATAAACCAGTTATTATCCTCATAACTGCCAGGAGTATTGTATTGCTGGGACACATAGATGAAAATCAGACAGGAGGAATTGCATCCTGATTTTCTGTCCATTTAAATTGATAAACAGAAAACCTTGTGGGCTCTCTTGCAGGTGTTCAATGCTTTCCACCCAGCTTGCCTCTACAAAGTAAACCGATACACCCAGATGTCTAGTTTAGCCAAATCCACTTGGTGGGAATGGTGTGGGCAAAATAAAATGGTGAGAGATCTTTGAGGTTACCCCCCTGTCTACTGCTAACATTACCTGGTTCACTGCCCAAGTATTGAAATGAAGTAAACAGTATGACGGAGCGACATTTTGGGGCAGAAATCTGGTGGTTGCTTATCCCCAATAGAAGTTAACTCACGAGATGCTGAACTTCTGTTCTCTAATTATTTCCGCTAAGAATAATAAAATGCCTCCTGAGCAATGAAAGCCAATATTTTGTTCTCTGCCAGAGCAGTGAACTTAAATAAATAAAACACGGGGAGAGTGCACAAAACATGACAGGACAGATGGTCTGAAAAAGTAGGGCAGACAGCAAGGGAACTCTATTTTAAACAGCATTCATTTCAAAGGCCTTACGGACAAGGCAGATGAACTCAGGGTATGGATGGGTACATGGGATTGGACTATTTTAGCTATTTATGAAACATGGCTAAGAGAGGGGAAGGACTGGCAGCTCAACGTTCCAGGGTACAGATGCTATAGGAAGAATAGAACAGGAGGTGAGAGAGGAGGGAGAGTTGAATTTTTGATTAGGGAGAACATCACGCAGTACTGAGGGGGGATATAGCCAAGGGTTTGTCCACTTGAGTCTATATGGGTAGAACTGAGGAATAAGAAGGGAGAAAATCACTTTGATATGATTGTAATTCAGGTCCCCAAACAGTGGGAAATTGAGGAGCAAATATGTAAGGAAATTATAGATACTCCAAGAAAAATAAGGTGGTAATAGTAGGGGACTTTAACTTCCCCAACATTGACTGGGACAGCCATGGTATTAGAGGCTTGGATGGAGAGAAATTTGTTGACTGCATTCAGGAGGAATTTCTCATTCAGTATGTGGATGGCCCGACTAGAGATGGTGCAAAACTTGACCTCCTCTTGGGAAATAAGGAAGGGCAGGTAAGAGAAGTATTTGTGAAGGATCACTTTGGGAGCAGTGACCATAATTCTATGAGTTTTAAGATCACTGTGGAGAATGATAGGTCTGGCCCAAAAATTAAAATTCTAAATTGGGGTAAGGCCAATTTTGATTGTATTAGACAGGAACTTTCAAAGGTTGATTGGGACAGTCTGTTGACAGGTAAAGAGTCCTCTGGTAAGCGGGAGGCTTTCAAAAGTGTGTTAACCAGGATTCAGGGGAAGCTCGTTCCTTTTAGAGTGAAAGGTAAGGCTCATTGAAGTAGGGAACCCTGGATGACTCGGAATATTGAGGCCCTGGTCAAAAAGAAGAAGGAGGCATATGACATGCATAGGTAGCTTGCATCTAGTAAACCCCTTGAAGTGTATAGAGGTTGTCAGAGTAGAGTTAAGAGAGAAATCAGGAGGGCAAAATGGGAACATGCGATTGCTTTTGCAGATAAGGCAAAGGATAATCCAAAGAGCTTCTATAAATAGATAAAGAACAAAAGAATAACCAGGGAGAGAGTAAGACCTCTTAAGGATCAGCAAGGTCATCTATGTACAGATCCACAAGAGATGGGTGAGAGCCTAAATTAATATTTCTCATTGGTTTTTACTGTTGAGAAAGGCATGGATGTTAGGGAACTTGGAGAAATAAATAATGATGTCTCAAGGGGTCTACATATTACAAAGAAGGAGGTGCTGAAAATCTTAAAGTGCATCAAGGTAGATAAATCCCCGGCACCTGATGAAAAGTATCCCTGGACTTTGCGGGAGGCTAGGTACTCGCAGGTCCCCTAGCAGAGATATTTGAATCATTGACAGCCACAGGTGAGGTGCCTGAAGATTGGAGGATAACAAATAACATTGTTTAAGAAGGGATGCAGGGAAAAGCCTGGGCACTACAGACTGGTGACCCTAACATGGGGAAGTTGTTAGAAGGTATCCTGAGAGATAGAATCTACAGGCATTTATGGAAGCAAGGGCTGATTAGGGACAATGTGTGGCATTATGAGTGGAAAATCATGTCTCACAAATTTGATTGAGTTTTTTGAAGAGGTAACCAAGAAGGTAGATGAGGGCAGTGCAGTTGACATTGTCTACATAGACTTTAGCAAGGCCTTTGACAAGGTACCACATGGTAGGTTGTTGCATAAGTTTAAATCTCACAGTATCCATGGTCAGGTGGCCAATTGGATACAAAAGTGGCTTGACGATAGAAGACAGAGGGTGGTTGTAGAGGGGTGTTTTTAAACTGGAGGCCTGTAACCAGCAGCGTGCCTCAGGGATCAGTGCTAGGTCCATTGTTATTTGCTATTTATATTAATGATTTGGATGTGAATTTAGGGGCCATGGTTAGTAAGTTTGCAGATGACACCAAGATTTATTGTATAGTGGACAGTGAAGAAGATCATCTAGAATTGCAATGGGATCTTGATCAATTGGGCTAGTGGGCCGATGAATGGCAGATGGAGTTTAATTTAGATGAATGTGAAGTGGCGCATTTTGGTAGATTGAATCAGGGCAGGACCTATTGAGCTAATGGTAGGGCATTGGGGAGAGTTATAGAACAAAAAGGCCTAGGAGTACAGGATCATAGCTGCTTGAAAGTGAAGTCACAGATGGACAGGGTGGTGACGAAGGAATTTGGTATGCTTGGCTTCATTGGTCAGAACGTTGAATACAGGAGTTGGGATACCTTGTTGAAGTTGTACCAGACATTGGTAAGGCCACACTTGGAATACTGTGTGCAGTTCTGGTCACCCTATTATAGGAAAAATATTATTAAACTAGAAAGAGTGCAGGGAAGATTTACTGGGATGCTACTGAAAATTGATAGTTTGTATTATAAGGAGAGGCTGGATGGTCTGGGGCTTTTTGCCCTGGAGTATAGGAGGCTTGGAAGTAATCTTATTTGGGTCTATAAAGCAATGAGGGACATAGATAAGGTGGATAGTCAACATCTTTTCCCAAAGGTAGGGAAGTCTAAAACTAGGGGGCATAGGTTGAAGATGAGGGGAGAGATACAAAAGAGTCCAGAGGGGCAATTTTTTCACTCACAGGGTGGTGAGTGTTTGGAACAAGCTGCCAGAGGCAGGTACAATTTTGTCTTTTAAAAAGCATTTCGGCAATTACATGGGTAAGATGCGTATAAAGAGATATGGGCCAAATGCAGACAATTGACACTAGCTTAGTCGTTAAAAACTGGACAGCATGGACAAGTTGGGCTGAATAGACTGTCTCCATGCTGTAAACCTCTGACTCTGCTGTAGGTAAATGGAACAAAAACTATTTTTATTCACAGGACCGAATGGAATGTTTATTTGTAAAATAAAAATCACTATCACAAAGGAGAAAAAGAATCATACACAATTCAAGTTATTTGGCAATTTTTAAACTGAGGAGAAATTTGAGCACAGAGATTACACAGCTGATTCGATCCAGAAAAGTTGATGTCACAGAATAAAGGAGCATAATTTCAAATGATCATTTCCTGCTCGTAAAAATATCCTGCTGTTTCAGTCACAAGCTTAAGAGTATTTATCGATGATAGGTAAGACACATAAAGATTATGTTTGTCAGCATTGGGTCAATGATGCAATCACTTTGGGGACGATCTTGCCAAAAAAATTCAAGTTTTTTTTTCTAAATCCAATCTTATGTCACTCTGTGCAAAAAATAATGCACAATCTGTTTCTTGCCAATAAGAAGGAGACGGGGCCTAAACTCACCAGAAAGTTGGCAGCACACGTTTGAGAGCAAGTGCGCACGCACAGATCTCTCTGAATAGAAATATCTGTCAGGCACCCACTGGATATTGCATGTCCTCCCCTCACCCTCACTCGCAACCCCACCCTGCCCCACAATGGCAGATATCTCCTTTTTTCTCTAAAGTATTAATAGTTGTTTGCTGTTCAGAAGCAGCTGGGTCACATTCTTTCCAACTTTACAGTGCAGCTCTTTCAAGTGAACACCATTTTCCTTCTGATAACAGCAACAAATTGCATTTATATAGCACAATTCAATGTAATAAAACATCTGAAAGTGTTTCACAAGAATGGAAAGAATAAATATTTTACATCCAGCCAAATATCATGACAAATTAACAAAAGGTTGTTCAAAGTGTTCAATTTTAAGAAGCATCTTCCAAGAGAGAGGCAAAGAGTTTTAGGGAAGGGCTTCCTAAACCCAGAGCCTGGCAGTGGAAGGCATCTCTGCCAATGCTGGAATGATTAAAAATTGGGGATGTGTAAGATTCCAGAATTGGAGGAATGCAGGGGTCCTGAAGGCTTATTTGGTTGGAGGAGGTTATAGCGATAGGGAGAGGAAGGACAGAGAAGAACTTGAAAATAGAGTGAAGGTTTTCTAATGGATGTGCTGTTGGAGCAGGAGCAAGAACAGGGAGGGGAAGTTGCGGTGGGCTGTGCAGGGTTAATTATATGTAGAATCATACAGCGCAGAAGTGTCTGTACCGACACGCAAGAAACACCTGTGCTGGATTTTTACCACCTCGCCCACCTAAGGCTCGTAAGATTCCACCCGAGGCCAACAGAGAATGCCGTTCTGTGATCTGGTAAAATTTCAGCCCTGAAATCCCACCTAATCCCATTTAACAGCACTGGACCTGTAGCCTTGAATGTTAGGATTGCCTCATTCAGGTAGTTTTTAAAGGATGTGATGCAATCCTCCCTCTGAGTAAAAAAGCTTTCCTCCAAAACCACCTGCCTCTCGACTTGAACCTATGTCCCCTTGTGACTGACTCTTCATCTAAGGGGAACAACTGCTTGTTAATCACTCTGACCATATATGAATTGAGAGTCAGGATACAGCCAGCAGAGTCTTGGGTGAATGCAACTTTATGTAGAGTAGAAGGTGAGAAGCTGGCCAGGAATAGTCAAGTCTAGAGATGACAAATACCTGGACAAGCCGAGGAGCTGAAACATGGTGAGAATCAGGCACTTACAAAGGTGGGAAGTAAGCAATCTTAGTCATGAAACAAATATGTGGTTGCAAGGTCATGCATTTACTTCCCTTTATTAATGAATGTTTCATCTCATATATGTCTGATCTCATTTCTCTGCTCTGTTTATTCAGTCACTTCCTTCCTTTATTTAGGCATTGTATGTTGACCGCTCCCTAATTTCAAATTCCTTTTCATTCTTTCCTTTCCCTTAAAATGAATAGCTTTTCTCTGTGACCTTGTTAACCGCCTTTTCAGTTAGCCTTTCTCCAGGATTTTCCCTATTTTGTGTTCACACTACAGTTTGATATTCTCTGCATTCCGAGTTCTCTAACCTTACCTGATAACTCCGTGGGGGTTATTGACTTCAATAAAAAACAAAATCAGATGAGGTGTTCATTGATAATCACTTTTCATGTATTTCACTTTTCAGTGACAAGAGTTTAAATTATCAACAACATGCTTAAGCTCCGAAGTGCACAATTCAGAACCGAGTGGCTAAATTGGGAGCCCCAAAAATGCGTTGGGGATTTGCGTTGTTCGATTAACTTGTGTCCATTGACTGGTAAGCAGGATTGTTTCATGTAACCAGCACCATCTACGTTCCCCCCTTGACTCGAGCAGGGGACCCAAAATCAAAACTTCTGAGTATCACTTCAAGCTATCCTGTACCTCTGAAAGGGGAGGTGCATTGTGAGCAAAGTAGATGTTGGCAGTCATGGCAGCAGTAATTCTGATCAGGACAAAAGTGAAATTTGGTTTGACACAGGAGAGAGAAGGCTCTAAAGATTTTTCCTGTTAAACTGGAGGTCTTGGTGGAGGAAGTGGAAAACAATTCACTCCAGAACCTTCCGTGGTCAAAAGACAGGTCGACCAGATACACATGGAGGCCAATGCCTGAAGTCAAACCCCGGGGACATGGATGCAGCACCACAAGAGGTCCAATCACCTCACACAAGTGATCAGAGTAGATTAATCAATCAAATCACACTGTTTGATATGCTCTCTTGGCTGTTTGGAACATTGTACCTGGCTGGCCTCTGGTTGTGACTGCTGATGATGTTGAACCACTCGCTTTGGTCTTTGCTTTCTGCATTGGCGCTATCAATGTCCTGTGGCACCACATGCTTTGCAGATGGCATTAAAAGCTGGACAATTTATGGGTATATGCATGAAGACAGGCCATTGTTTGCAGCAAACTACCCAGCCTTCAGGAGAACAGTGACCACAACACCACACAACCTCTGCAAGACATGCTGGATCATCAAAACGGATGCCATCTTCTTGCGTGAGAACACCACCAACCAAGTACACGGCACATACTCTTGCAACTTAGCCAACGTTGTCTGCCTGATACATTGCAGGAAGGGATGTCCCGAGGCATAGTACATTAGGAAGACAATGCAGACACTACAACAAAGGATGAATGAACACCGCTCGACAATCACCAGGCAAAACTGTTCTCTTCCTATTGGTGAACACTTCAGCAGTCACGGGCATTGGGCCTCTGGCCGTCGGGTAAGCATCCTCCAAGGCAGCCTTCACGACATACGACAGCGCAGAGTCGCCGAGCAGAAACTGATAACCAAGTTCCGCACACACAAGGACAGCCTCAACCGGGATCTTGAGTTCATGTCACACCATTTGTAACCCCCATGACTTGTCTGGGCTTGCAACGTCTCACTTACTGTCCTGTCTGGAGCCAACACACATCTCTTTAACCTATGCTTAATGCTATCTCCACTCACATTGTCTGCAACTTTAAGACTTGATTAGCTGTAAAGACTCACATTCTAATCAGTATTCTGTAAACTGTGTGTGCCTTTATATGCTTTGTTTGTGATCAGAACTCCCACTCACCTGACGAAGGGGCAAACCCCAAAAGCTAATGGTGTTTACTACCAAATAAACCTGTTGGACTTTAACCTGGTGTTGTGAGACTTCTTACAATATATGCATGAAGCCATTGCTTACTAGGCGTGCCTGAATTAGGTATTGTGCCAGTAGTGGATGAATTGCACAAAGATTGTAGACTCTGTCTACTCATGAGAATGAGTATTGGGATATACCTTGTAGCATTGCTGCCACGGTAAAACCTTAGATTGGCCCAAGAAAACTGGAATGTTTCCATTGAGATAGAGATTATCATGAACTAATTATTGAGCCGGCTGCCATGAATTTGCATTTCGCATTTTGGGTGGGATTTTATGACCTCACTCAACGAGGGTCATAAGATCTTGCCCGAGGCCAACAGTGAATTCTGTTCTGTGAGCCTCGCCCACCTTGAATCGGAGCGGGTGAGGTGGTAAAATTCCATCTGCTACAGTGCAGAAGGAGGTGACTTAGCTCATTGAGTCTGCACTGACTCTCCAAAAGAATACCATACCCAGTTCCACCATATAATATCTGGAGTTTTAATATGGTCACCAGACAGACTTGATGCATTAAATCTGCAAGAACCTTAATTGCCTCTAGCAATTTTCATGTCTTATTTATCTGGCTCAGAAATGTTGAGGTCAGGAAAACATAGTTCAATGAGTTTCAAAACAAAATAAACTCAGATGGGTGGCACTGCTGCCTCACAGCATCAGGAACTCAGATTCAATTCCAGCCTTGGATGACTGTCAGTATGGAGTTTGCACATTCTCCCTGTGTCTGTGTGGGTTTCCTCTGGGTGCTTTGGTTTCCTCCCACAGTCTAAAGATGTGCAGGTTAAGTAGATTGGCAATGCTAAATTGCCCCTTAGTGTCAAGGGATTAGAAGGGTAAATGCATAGGGTTATGGGGATAGGGTCTGAGTGGGATTGTTCCTGATGCAGGCTTGATGGGTCAAATGGCCTCCTTCTGTACTGTCGAAATTCTATGATTCTATGAAAGCTGTTGCCTTCCAATTGAGTGTTGGAATTTTTATGGTTTAGCAGGATTGGTCATACCATCTGGAGATTTAAACAGATATCAGGGTTTCTCCAGCTTTTTTAGGTTTGATTTACCTCCGAGTTGAAGAACATTTAGTAGCTACTGTCTCAGCTTACATCATTGCTGATTGCAATGGTGGTGCAGTTAAACTTTTTCTGAGTTTTCCCGATGGAGTTCTAATTTAAACCTCAAAAGCCATGCCACCACCCTGCCATCATGTTGCATTCTTCTTTTCTTCAACATAAACATATCAATCAGACACAAGGATTGGTGAAACAATAACATAGGTCCTTTATTTGAAGCTAAGATGTATACAGATAATGTTCACTGGAAACTAAGTATTGTGCATCTGACTTTTACCACTGTTGCACATAGATTGCCTGTAATTAATGGGACTAAGTTGATGCTGGTTTAAGGTATGCTCCCTTAAAGATGCATGTCATCATATCACAAAGTTACTCATGCGTGCATTAGCTTACACATCAATGTCATGAGCCATGTTGTCAGTGGATAGCTCGTGCCACCTTTTGGCTTGCCAGGGTACCGGGCATGAGCCTTCATGGCATTCTGCCTATAGTTATGCACTAGGACATAGGGAGAGTGGAATTTGTTTTAGTTCCAGGACATGGCAGAGCAATCAATAGCACATTAGGCAAGCCTGCGATCCCAGCAAACACATGTGCATTACTCTGGCAAGTGAAAATGGAATGTAGTTGGCTCTTTTTGAATAGGGAGCATCAGTGCTGCTCCCCATCTTCTTATGTAACAGTGGATGGCAAACTGTGAGATATTGCCAAGATTTCCAGGGGAAAGAACATAGAACATTACAGCGCAGTACAGGCCCTTCGGCCCTCGATGTTGCGCCAACCATTGGAACCAATTTAATGACGCTCTAACCTAAACTATTCCAATGTTATCCACATGCCTATCCACTGACCATTTGAATGCCCTTAAAGTTGGCGAGTTCACAACTGCTGCAGGCAGGGCATTCCACGCCCTTACTACCCTCTGAGTAAAGAAAGGAGTCACATGCATTAAAATTCATCAGTATCCCCTTCAAATCCACTGACATTGAACCTTGGATTGCTGTGAGGTTGGAGTTTTGCTGCAGCAGACAACAGATTTCAATGATGACATTCCTACTGAAAGCAAATGTGTCACATGTTGTCCTTCACTGAGGCTCAGCTAGAAGAATTTCTCCCTGAGCACCCTCTGTGTATATGACCCACTGAGAGCCCTTCTCTCGAATCTTTCTCTCCCCTCCTCCCTCTTCTAGCAGCTTGTCCTGCTTTGCATGGCATCTCTTCATTCTGTATTCCCAAGGAAATGGTTGCTAATGCTTCCATGTATAGAAGCATTGCAGAACATTGAAATCAGCAAGCAAATACTTCAATATCTTCCATACTTCTCGCTAAATTCCTCCTCAGTGTACCCGAACAGGTGCTGGAGTGTGGCAACTAGGGGATTTTCACAGTAACTTAATTGCAGTGTTAATGTAAATCTACCTGTGACACTAATAAATGAACTTAAAAACTTAAATTTAACTGGTCCCTGTGCAGAGAGAAATCGAGTTAACATTTCAGGTCAATTCTGGCAAATGGCCATTGACCAAAAACACTGGAGTAGAAATTTCTTGTTTGCAGAGAGGAGTGTGAGAAATGTAAATGTTTCAGCAATGTTTGTCAGTGATTTTTTTTAATACAATCACTGCAATAACACCTGACTTCCAACTTCACAATCATTTGGCACAGCTTCTATGACAACCAGCATGTGTCTATTTCAGTTGAATTATTTAAAGGTACTCTACAAAAATAAATGTTGGAGTTCTGGCACAGAATAAAGCCACAGTTGCAAAGAAACATCTTGTTTGACGGATGCCTCCCTCAAGTTTCTATTGCAGGCCTATAGGGAGGTTATACTCTTTGATGATGAGAGGAAGAAGCCTGATTGAGAGAACAGGAGGACCTGGTTGGAGATTGCACAAGAAAAACAAAAAAAAGGAAAGAAATGAAGGCAGATGTAATGATTGGAACTTGGTGAACTCAATGTTGAGTCTGGTAGACACTATTTCTCCAATGAAGCACTATACAGCCTTCTCAACCCAGCATTGAGGTCACCCGCCACCCCCAAGACAGCTTCCCCCATTGTATTTTTACCCACCAAGTGTAAAAAGGTTAAGGGGAAAGTTTTGCAACTTAACACTAGGAGGTGGGCTCAGTGCTGGAGGCAGTGCCCAAGAAGTGCCAGGACAATGCCAGGGTGCTGCCCAGGCATGATCCTCTCCTCCCTGCAGCTGTACTACCTATGCACTTCCAACTGGTTCTGCTCACTAGGTGCATATCATGGTGGACCTGTCGTGATTCGCACTGGCATGCCCTCATACTGATGTGAACAGACAATCCAATGGGGAGGGCAGGTGGAGGGAACTATCAGGCATAAAGACCTGATGAGCGAAGTCAGGATTCCCATTACATCATCTGCCTCCTTCAATCCTTTCTGTTGCTCTGTGATGTACAAAGCTCAGCACTTCATTATGGGTTTGTGGGTTTCTTCTGGGTGACCTGGTTTCCTCCCACAGTCCAAAGTTGTACAGGTTAGGTTGATTGGCCATGCTAAATTAACCCTAGGGAGATTAAGAGGGTAAATATGAGAGGTTACAGGAATAGGGGCTGGATGGGATTGTGGTTGATGCAGACTCAATGGGCTGAATGGCCCTCTTCTGCACTGTAGGGATTCTATGATTGTATAATTCTATCCTGGCTGCTTCATACTGAAGGCTCGGAAATCCATCCTGAAGCACACCTTCAGCATCCTGCTCCCTCCCTCAGGTGACAGGTCTAGTGGTCAGATAACTTTTATTGTAACTTTCCTGAGCATCATTGTTCATAGCCCAGACAATGTCATCAGAATGTTTTCAATGGGTACCTTTGACCCCAAGGGGTTTCTTTTTTATACATTAAGGCATACTTATCTATTTTAAAAGTGTAAGCATGAACTAATGGGTGTCTGTCTGAGCCCTTCCCTTTCTTCTGCTTTCATGGCAAATACAAAGGACAACCAAGGGAACCACTGTAGCGGTCATTTTCATTGCATTCTGACTGCCCTGCAGTGATAAGTAACTGGGATGGCCTTAATAGAGTGAGTGTGGGAGTTCTGCCAACCATAGACAGAAGGTCCCACCCTAGAGAGCTGCCAGACAATCTGATTGGATATCAGCTCTGTAGTAGCAGTTGCACAAGAAGAGAGAAATGGTCACTGATCGGACAACAGGCAGGCCCGAGAAGAAGAAAAGATGGATATCAGACTTAGGTGAGTCTAGAGAGCTTGGGTAGGCACAATAGGGAGGCCTCAATGAGGTAGTGGGAGGTCACATTAGGAAGATCAGGGACTGAGGCACAAAGGGGGCATGTCATCTTGGGGCAGTGTACCTCCATTGGCGTAAGGGACTCGACCAGAAGAGACAGCCCCCATCTTGTCTGCCTTTAGCCTGTGCAGTGATAGCTGCCTGTCCTGGTCACTTTCCTTCCACATTTTTCCTGCAGGCTGTGGAGCTATAATGAAGCCCTCAAGAGGAAGTTCATCATTCATTAAGGACTTCAATAGGCCTGAGAATAGGTGGGTTCCCTGACTCCCATCCCAGCCCTCTTTTAGTGCACAAAAAGCAAGACCAATCAAACCCAGCCAATTACCACCCCATCAATCAACTTCCAATCATCTGCAAAGTGATGGAAGGGGTTGTTGGTGTTATCAAGCAGCATTTACTCAGTTGAGCTGAACTCAGGACGTGAAGCTAGAGTGACTTCCCTTGACATCAAGTCAACATATCACTGTGTGTGGCATCAAGGAGCCCTAAAACTAACATTCCGCTGGTTGGACAAAGCTAGATGGTTGTGGTTGTTAGACTCCAATCATCTCAGTCTCAGGACATCACTATAGGGGATCCTCAGAGTAGTGTCCCAGGCCCAATCACCTTCAGCAGCTTCATCAATGACCTTCCCACCATATAAGGTCAGAATTGGAGACGTTAGCTTATGATTGCACTATGTTCAGCACTATTCATGACTCCTCAGATACTGAAGCAATCCATGTCCATATGAGCAGGACCTGAACAATATCTTGACTTGGGCTGATACGTGGCAAGTAATATTCATGCCACACAACTGCAGGCATCTCCACCAAGAGAGAATCAAGCTATCGCCCCATGATAGTCAATGGCATTACCATCGGAGAATTCCCCACTGTCAACATCTTGGTGATTACCAATGACCAGAAACTTAACTGGATTAGCTGTATAAATGCTGTGGCTACACAAGCAGGTTGGAGACTGAGAATTCTGTGGAGAGCATCTCACCTACTCATTCCCCAAACCCTGTCCACCATTTACAAGGCACAAGTCAGGGGTGTGATGAAATACTTGTCTGGATGAGTACAGTTCCAACAACACTCAGTAATGACACCATCCAGGACAAGGCAGTCCACTCAAATGGTATCCCGTCCACCATCTTAAACACTCATCCTCCCTACCATCAAGCAGTGTGTACCACCTGTAAGGTGCAGTATAGTAACTCATCAAGACTCCTCCAACAGCACCTTCCAAACCCAAACACTTGCCAATAATAATATTTATATAAGACTGTTCAAATCTTATTATTTAGCACAAATTTGTCCTATATTTGCTGCAAACACAGTAATGAAAATTAACGGCTTGCTTAATATGGAAGTAATTACATTTTAAAAATCAGAGTTCCCACTTCATGAAACTGAAGTAGAGTATAATTAGCATTTGCACTCAGAGGAAAAAAAATCAGCTTTATTATTTAAACAGCTGAAGGTGACAAACATGTGTTATCACACCGGAGATTCAGAGGATCACCCATGTCGATATGAGGTTTTGTATTGTGAGAATACAAGTTTATATTCGGAAAAGGATTAGTATTTGTCACAGATGCTTTCACAATAGATATATTTTCAATTCTATTTCCTCAACAATCTGAGAATGTAAGCATATGTGCGCCAAGAACAATATGTTTCCTGGCAGATATGTACTATCTGTCTCTTCCTTTTGGGCATAATGTTTGAATGCTTCATCACTGAGGCAAATAGAGATGCGTTTGGATAGCAAAGCTTGTATTTAACTTAGAACTCGGTTATAGCGAAGAAATGATCATTACATGCATGTTTAATTTGCTTTCTTCTCAGTGGCAGAATCATTATGGTGACAACATCTATATTTTCAACATAAACATTTCTCCTCAGCAATAAACACAATGAAATAAATAATAAACAAGTGAGTCTGTCTTAGCGGCAAGCCAAGTCTTGTCACATTTTTCTTCTTATTTTCCATATACTTACAAAATAGGTTCACACCAAATAAATGTATTAGTTGCTGAAGCAGGTTCTGTGCTGGAAGTTGGACAAAAGTCAATTGAGAAGAATTGAAAAAAGTCTGAGAATAGGAGGGGCTAATGGAAAAGCAGTTTATAAGCAGCCTGAGGGATCCAAAGAAATAGGCGTAGTTGTAAATGCAGCAAACGGAAGGCAAGCCTAGCTAATAATCCAAAGAGTTCAAAGGGTCTAAGGAGTAGTCAGAACAAATTAGCAAACAAATCAGCTAAACTTCAATTCAACATGAATGGCATTCTCTGCACATCATCGAGAAAATAGTACGTGGCCCTATTATAATTTCAAAATGTTTTTTCTACAACATTGCTAACTTGCGTTCTCAGTTCTAAGGAACAATATTTCTAAACCCCTAATTCAACCCAGCTCCTGTACTTCTTTTAAGATCAGGATAGTGGCACAGTTCTTCAGCAGCACGGTGGCACAATGGTTAGCATGGTTGCCTCACACCACCAGGGTTCAATTCTGATCTCCGGTGACTTTTTGTGTGGAGTTGCATTTTCTCCCCGTATCTGCATGGTTTCCTACAGGTGCTCCAGTTTCCCCCGACACGCCAAAGATGTTTAGGTTAGGTGGATTGGCCATGTTAAATTGCCCCTAAGTATCAGGGGATTAGCAGGGTAAATTTACAGGGATAGGACCTAGGTGGGTTGTTGTTAGTGCACTCGATGGGCTGAATGGCCTCCCTCTCTACTATAGGGATTCTATGTTCTATTATTTTATATTCTAGTCAGTTTTCCTCACACCACACCAAAGCTGTGCAGGTTAAGTTGATTGGCCATGCTAAATTGGCCCTTTGTGTCAAGGGAATTAGCAGGGTAAATACATGGGGTTACGGGGATAGGGCCTGGGTAGAATTGTTGTTGGTGCTGGTTCAATGGGCTAAATAGCCTCCTCCTGCACTGTAGGGATTCTTTGATTCTGTTCTATTCTATGAAAGTACGGAAGACCCCTTGCTGGTGCACAGTTCCAAGGTTACTGCTTGGCCTCTGGTATCTCATCACCCGTACTCATGTTTCAGAAGTGAAGCAAAATAATGAAAGCTGACGGGCTATTTGACCATGAAAATATCATAGCTGGGAGTGTTCCTGTCTTTGCCTGGCATCCACACATGTGCGTTTTCCTGCACTAAAGTGACCAAAGTCACTGAGACTATTTATAGTATCAATGATACCTGCCTAGAATCTTTGGAGAAGTGGTTAAGTAGATTAATAAAGGCAAATGTTGTTTCACACAGAACAGTGGACATCGGGAAAACACTCACAACTAAAACATTACAAGCTTTGGAAAACAGCTGGATGAACACCTGTTTGGGAATAGCACTGCAGATTAGAAACACAAGAACAAATAGAGTTCACTTTGCAGAACATAATGATCCCTAAGCTCCTACAAACTGGGAAATTCATGCCAAGTAAAGCTGTGGATCTAGGATATAAATGTAGAATGGGGGAGATATTTTGATGATGTTAACACATTAAAGTCGCTAAAAAGAGCGGAAGAATACTGTGGAATAAAAGCAGAAAATGCTGGCAATGATTGGCTAATCAGGTAGCAGCCCTGGAGAGAGGAAAATAAAACAGAATTAGCATTTCATTTCATCCGAACTGAGAAAAGTTTGAAATGTGACAGGCTTTAAACAAATACCGGGACTGGGAAAGGAAAGGTGGGAAGGCTAAAAGGGGTTTTGGCACTTTTTTTTTTCACTGACCTTCCCATGAGCAGGATGATTGCTACAGACTCTTTTTGATGATAAATGGACTGGCAGACTGCATGACAAAATAAATTGTAAATAGCATGTGGAGGAAATGGCTTTCTTGGCCAAACAAGCAGTTCCTGTTTTCTGTCATTTTTTTAAAGTCAACTTCCTCAACCCATATATTCCTTAATAACTTCTCCAATGGAAAATAGTCTGAGTTCAGGGACAAATGTTATGATTTAATGTTTCACTTGTATGAAGGTCTACACAGACAGAATTAAATTCTATCAGTTTACATAGGAAACAATAATGCATGGATTAACAGAGAAACTGTCTGATAATGAGTTTACCGTTATAAATTGTATAGGATTGTTATGTTTTGGGACTGTGGTTTTAATTTATAATAAAATAAAGGGTCAGGTAACCTGTTCTGAAATCTGCCTAACGGGCCATTACAGCAGTGGAAGGGTGTGTTTCTGAATTGAGGGCTGTGACAAGTAGCATTCCTCAGGGATCAGCGCTGGGACCTTTGATGTTCGTAATATACGTAAATGATTTGGAGGAAATTGTAACTGGTTTGATTAGTAAGTTTGCGGACGACACAAAGGTTGTGGATTTGTGAAGAACCATCAGAGGCTACAGCAGGATATAGATCGGTTGGAGGCTTGGGCAGAGAGATGGCAGATGGAGTTTAATCTGGACAAATGTGAGGTAATGCATCTTGGAAGGTCCAATACAGATAGGAATTACAAAGTAAATGGCAGAAACTTTAAGAGTATTGATAGATAGAGTGATCTGGGTGTACAGGTACACAGGTCATTGAAAGTGGCAATACAGGTGGAGAAGGTAGTCAAGAAGGCATACGGCACACTTGCCTTCATCAGCCAAGGCATTGAGTTTAAAAATTGGCAAGTCATGCTGCAGCTTTATAGAAACTTTGTTCGGCCGCACTTGGAATATAGTGTTCAATTCTAGTCGCTACACTACCAGAAAGATGTGGAAGTTTTGGAGAGAGCACAGAAAAGATTTACCAGGATGTTGCCTAGTGTGGAGGGCGTTAGCTATGAGGAGAGGTTGGAAAAACTTGTTTTATTCTCACTGGAACAACAGAGGTTGAGGGGTGACCTATTAGAAGTCAACAAGATTATGAGGGGCATAGACAGAGTGGATAATCAGAAGCTTTTTCCCCAGGGTGAAAGAATCAATTATCAGGGGCATAGATTTAAGGTGTGAGGGGCAAGGTTTAAAAGAAATGTACGAGGCAACTTCTTTTACACAGTGGGTGGTGGGTGCCTGGAACTCACTGCCGGGATGGGTCATGGAAGCAGATACGACAGTGAGTTTTAAGGGCCATCTGGACAAATACACAAATAGGATGGAATGGAGGGATATGGTCCCCAGAAGGGTAGGGGGTTTTCGTTCATTCATGCAGCATTGTCAGTGCAGGTTTGGAGGGCCGAAGGGCCTGTTCCTGTGCTGTAATTTTCTTTGTTCTTTGTAATATGGCTCTCAAACATTAAAGGGAAGCCTGGGTTGTTTACTAGTCCCTAATCTCCAAAGTCCCAAGATTGTTGACAATGTTGGATTGTAAACACTAGTGCTTTAAACTGTCATTTACTTCCAAGATTACAGAGACTTGTGGCCTCTAGGATAGCAAATCTGTATTTCTACCTGGATACAAGGCTCATCTGATTCATGCTGTCAATAGAGATTGGCTTTGAAAGGGGAACAGTTTCTAAGATATCCTGAAATGCATTGCTTTGTCCTGAATGTTGTCAAGTTCTTGAATGTTGTTGGGGCCACAGGCAAATGAATAGTATTCCATCACACTTTGACCTTACAGAATCACAAAATTGTTGCAGTGCAGAAGGAAGCCATTTGGCCTATCATGACTGTGCCAACTCTCCAAATGAACAATTCCTAATCTTCTCCCTATAGCCCTGCACTTTTGTCCTTCACAAATAATGATTCAATTTACTTTTGAAAGTCTCAGCTGAACTGGCCTCTACCACTGTCTCAGGCAACACATTCCAGATTTTAACCATGTGCTGTGTGAAAAAGTTTCTCTCCATGTCCCCATGTCTTCATGTTCCTTCTGCCAGGTACTTTAAATCTGTACTCCCTTGTCCTTGAAGCTTCTGCAAAGGGGAACAGTATTTCTCTTAATGGCCAATTAATGACCTATTAATTGCTTCATCCCACACCCCACCCCAGAACTATTTTAGACATGACAGGAGGAAGCCCAAACCAAACAACTGGGCTGTCAACTTTAACCGCACAGGCTGAGCTCCTTCAAGAGCCTCTATGTCAGTCAGAGGCCCCCAAAGGTCATATTCCCTTCAGTTGTAACCCGGGCATCTCAATTCAGAATATTGGGTGCGAAAACCAGTGTGAATCTCGTAGTTTGCACAACCGACTTTTCTCACCACATTGAACAACACTCAGTGTAATTTCACCAAAGAAGCGAGAATCAATCAGCTGAAGGGTGGGGCCTAAAAGAGCCAGCACATCCGGGAATCCTGAGATCAGGGTGCCATTTTTAAAGGGTCCCCAACTTAATCACTGATTTAAATAAAAGTACCCCCCCCCCAACAGGTATCAGGGCATTCCTTCCCTCATAAAGGCATCCCCACCTCTGAAAAGGCATCAAAGAGCTCTTCCTCCCCTCCAAAGACATCGGGAGCCCCCTCCCCTCTGCTCTCCATTCCTCCCACCCCTCAAGCACTGGCAGTGTCAGATTGGCATTGTCAGGTTGGTCATGCCAGGGTGCAGCCATGTCCCTCATCATCCAGAGGCCATACTTACCTATGTGCCCCAGAGTGGTCAACACGACTGTTTTTAGTTTTTGAAAACTAGTAGTGATTCGAGCTGGCATGATATCACACCGGTTGGGTGGAACGATGTGGAGAGGGTAGATGTTGCAGTGTTAAGCTCTAATAATACATGCTAATCTATGCAAATCAGGCTCAGTCCCTTCCTGGGCATGACCTAATCACATTGTCAGACAAGGGTGGCAAGCTTTTATTGAGATCTCACCAATGCAAATCCCATTTTATGTCTCTCGCAAGATCTCACCACTATTACAAGATTTGTGTGTGCAGTGAATTAGATTGCAGCCAATGAAATAGTATAGTAAAAACTGGACTTATCAGCCTGGAAATTAGATCATACCATGTCCATTTTACAAATACAAAATAGGCACCTAATTCAGGGTGACTACGAAAAAAAAAGGGACATTTTGCGTGTGGGACTGGCTGATGGTCATTAGAGCAGGATTGTGGGGGACTGGGTATAGTTGTTCTGGTGACCTTACAAGTAGGGGAGAGGTTCTGACAATTATTCCTCCTTGTAGCCAACAGCCATAGTGGGTGTGCTCTCAAAATAGGGTATTTAAAAATAAGCACAAGGAAACTCCCAGGCTCAGTCTCCCACTGGCTGTTCTAAAAATAAGCGACAAAAGGAGGTCTAAGGGACACATGACAAAGAGTCAAAGCAAGGGACAAGCCTTTAAAATACAAAACAGTTGATCAACCTGATATAAATGGCTAAAATGGCAACCAGGAAGCATTTACACATATTTGTTCTGCTGGAAGTGTGCAACTGTCTTATTGATGAAGGTTCTTGTCTAGTGTGCGCAATGTTGGAAACAGACATTAGGCTGTTTGCATACAATATCCATATCAATATTCTCAGGTACTCCATAGTCAAACCACCATTCCATGAAAGGATCACTGAAAGCTGAAAAGTTTTATTTCTTTTTCTATTTATTATTCTTTTACTCAATATCCCAGTCCATATTAAATAAATGGATTGCTGCCAGCCACCACTTCCTCCCTTTGTGAATGCCCCTGGATTAATCTTGTAACCTTGGTCCAAGTCCAAGCTGGTCAACTTTGGTACATCTTGAAATGATAGACTGCCTTTGGGATCACTGCTGGAACCTACACCTCAACAGTAATAAATGAGACTGGTGGACCAGTTTCCAATAATCCTCGTTAGAGCATACAACATGCATGTTCACCCGAAGTTGAATAGGATTCAATTTCTGGGCCCACATTTTATAAGACTATCAAAAGTATGCCCTGGAAAACTAATTCATGGCTAATCTTGTTGATTGCAGCAGGAAATGTTCCAGTAACACTTTGATGTGTTGATGTTTAAATACATGAAGTATAGTATTGTATTAATGCCTCATAATGGAGAGGTTTTCTTTAGCACTTCTTAAATAGGCTACATGTTTCTATGCACAGTATTTCACTACATTCATTTTTACTTTTAAAACAGTTAGCTGCATCATTAGAGAAATGATGTCCATGAAGCAATCTGAAGGACATTTCCCAGGCATCGAGTGTAACATTAGAATACAGGATGATACATTGACAGAGAATGTGGCAACAGCAATACCTAGAAAGCAAGAGCAGGCTTAATAACAACAATTATGACCTAAGCTGCGCTGCTTTATATTCAGTGGATTGTCTTTCAGTCTGAGCTGTCTATAAGGCTGGTACATATTTTCTCATCAGTTCAGTATTCACCTTATTCGTCTGTTCGTGGATCACACTGCAGTGGGAGCAACCTGACATTGGAATGTAACACTGCTGACAAACCACTTGCCTGGATGAATGCAGCTCCAATAACACTATCAAACTCAAAACCAACAAGGACGAAGTTGCCCATCCACTATCATAACCATTCATGCATTCACTCTCTCCACGAGCGATGCCCAATGTTAGCAGTGTGTGTAAGATGCACGGCCAAGCCTCCTTCAAAAGCACCTTCCAAACCAAAGACCTCCACCACTTCAAAGCACAAAGGCAGTAGCAGCATGGGGACAACACTACTACAAGTTCCCCCCAAATCACACCCCATCCTGACATGGAATTATATTACCACTCCTTCATTGTCATGGAACAACATGGAAGGGGAGGTGTTCTTATTGGAGATGGTCATTGTCTGGCACTTATGACGCACACGTGATACTTTATTACTGGGTCAAAATCCTGCAATTTCCTTCCCAAGGCCACTGAGGCTGTACTTGTACTATATGGGCTGCAATGGTTCAAGAAGGTGGTTCCACTCTGCGGTATAAGGGGTTAATGCTAATTGTATGATATGCTAATGAGACATAGTGTAGATCATCACAAAGTGATGCAGCATCACATGATTTTGCTCTTTCCTGCAGATCTCATATCAAAGATACAGGAAGTAATATTCCAATAAAAGTAACAGTTTCCTTACCTCAGTAAACTTCATAAACATTCTACTAGCCCAATAAGATCAAGAATGGTTCTCAAAAATAATTAGGATTGGAAACAATGCTGGTTCTTTAATTGTCAATGGAACTAGCATCCAAAAAGGAATATCTTAAAAATCTATCCACTGTCTCCACAACTCCCGTGATTGAATGACAACTCTGTAATACTCCAATCCCACTGCTTGTGCTCATTTGAAGCGATTGATTTCACATTGGCTTAACCCCTTGGCCCAAGTCACTCCTGCACTTAAACCAATGACAGCTCAAATTTAACTCAAATTGGAAATTGGAGGGGTGGGGAAGCAGTTAGGATCAGGGAGGGATGGCTAACTGCCTGAGCTCTGCAGTTTCAGGCCTGGGATAGTTTAACTGGCAGGAATGAGTATTGTTGAGAGGTGGGAGCTCAGTGCTGACTGGCAAGAAGGGTGGTTCCCCACTACCCAGGTAAATTGACTGGAGGATGTGGGAGAATCCAGGACTAAGCTGAAACTTTCTGTGTATTGTTGGTCCTCCCTGCCTGACAAAGAAGGTAAAAGACTTACCTACTTACATCACTTCTGGCCTTAATCTTCTTCTTGTCAGTGCCCCTACAGTGCAGTGAAGGTCATTCAGCCCATCAAGTCTACACCAACTGTCCAACAGACCATCTTATCCAGGCCCTATTTTAGTAACCCCACATATTTACCCTGCTAATTGCCCTAACTTGTGCATCTTGGGACACTAAGGAGCAATTTACCACAAAGAATCACGGAGAATGTACAAACTCTACACAGATAGTCGCCCAAGGCTGGAATTGAACCCAGGTCCTGGGTGCTGTGAGGCAGCAGTGCTAACCACTGTGCCACCATGCCACATTGTGCAGTTAAGAGGAAAGCCACAAATACTTTGGCCTGCAATTAACCTAATATTGGAGTACCGATGACATAATTCCTTTGATTAAGTCACTAACAGACTGCCCTAATTTTTAAAGTCAAGTCCCTTGAGTTGGATTTACATTAGCCTCACTCCTTTGCCTACAGAATTCTGTACTGAAAACAGCAGTCAGAGAGTTTGTTTGCCTCAGAAGAGAAGATTTAGAATCACCCCCAAATTTCCAACTTTCAGGCTTGCCATTTCTCTCCTCGGACATATTGGCCCAATTCTTTCAAATCTAATAGCAGCAAACACTGATATTTGTCACAACTGGAGGCCACAATGGAACCCCAACTTCTGGGAAGTCCAGTTACCTTTGAATCCAGAATGTTACAGTTTCCTTGAGTGAGTTTTGAGTGAGCCTGCACTGATGACCTTGCCAGGACCTGTCAGAATGTAAATTGGCTGATTGCCCTATACTGATCTCAAAATTTGCACTTATTTATTTAATGCTGCTCCTAGCAGGAACACCATGGTCCAGGAATGCTGGCCTTGCACCTAATTCTCTGATTCATAATGCAAGCAAGAAAAGGTACCAAAATTGCAGGAGAACAGAATGACCATAATATCCCTTGTCAATCCAAGGCAATTGCTCGACCAATCTCTAGTATATCTTAACTGCACTGCATTCAAATTGTCAAAAGGTCTCATTGTTTATAAGCTTCCACTGACTCATTACAAACTCCAATCCATAGAAGGGAATTGAGGGGGCATCTCGTAGAGAATTATAAAATTTTAACAGGACTTGACAGGGTAGACGCAGGAAGGATAATTCCGATGGTCTAAGGATACAGGGTAGACCATTTAGGATGGAGATGAGGAGATATTTCTTCACTCAAAAAGTGGTGAGCCTGTGGAGTTCATTACTGCAGGAAGTAGTTGATGCCAAAACATTGAATGTATTCAAGAGTCAGCTAGATATAGCATTTGGGGTGAACAGGATCAAAGGTTATGGAGAGACAGTAGGGTTAGGCTATTGAGTTGGACGATCAGCCATCGTGATGAATGGCCGAGTAGGCTTGAAGGACTGAATGGCCTTCTCCTGTTCCTATCTTCTATGTTTCTATGAAACATCTATAGTATTGCACAATAGCTCCTTGATCCAAGAAGGTGCCAGAGCGAGGCAACTTCTTGCAAGCTGTGCCCAGCATACTCCAATTCTATCTTTTACTCTCGTTCTGTGCTTTAAAACTTTATTCTAACCCTTTTACTGTAACACTACATTCTGCATTCTTTCCTTTCTTTCTCTATGTACAGCATGCTTTGTCTGTATAGCATGAAAGAAACAATACTTTTCACTGTATAATAATACATGTGACAATAAATCAAATCATATCATCTAAAAATGTTTACACATAGGTTGTTTTCTTTTATCCCATTATCCCAACACCTAATCCTAAAACACATCTTGATGCCACGCATGCCAAGAAACCTACCATGTTAATGTACTCATACAACGCTTACCTAGGTGTAACCATTTGAAAATTCAATTAAAAAAACATTAAAAGAGTCACCTCTTTGCATTTTGGCCAAATCTTTTGAATGCTGTTAGGAATGTGAGAATATCCAGGTTGTGTTATTACAATGTGATAGCGCATCAAGTATATTTTTCAATAAAGTTTTAGAAAAAGTAAATGAAACTTATGATTCAGACACTTTAATAATCGAATTTGACAACAAAAGTGGAAAGTTTAACCTTCTGATACCTCGGGCGACTGACATTAATAGCTCAGACAGCTGCAACTTTAACATGACAATTTATCAAGCATGTGTTTCTTTTTGTGTTACTTTTTTAAGTGCCAGTTCAGGATTGATGTGGGAATTTAGATATCGTATCCTCAGTGTTGTTTTGAAACAGTGTGCCATCAAGAAAACACTGATAAGAACGAACTGTCTGGCTATTGCACATTTACCCTCAACTCTTTTGTACAACATTCATGGTAACTGGATCCATTTCAAGGTCAGACCATTAGATACCGTGAGAATTGCTGTGAAATCTCTGACCCACTATCAACACACTAAAACGCATTCAAAGAGCTTGTTTTCATAAAGAAGGCAGTGGAGACAACTGAGTCATGACAGGTCAGAGTGTGTGCCCATCAAAATACAGCAATGAGTAGTGGGACAAAGTGTTGATAATGTGCAGAGCAGCTACATAAATGGTGTGTAGAAGCTAAACATATCGTTTGTTTGGACGCATGCAAGTTCAGAGAAGGATTAAGAATTTTTGTTGTCCAGGCCACTAAAACCATTCAGGGATCCTCTGCAATCCTGGTCCATTCTACAAAAATACAAAGGTGTAGCAAGATTTCTGAAGAAAGAGCCTCTATAATAAAGACACAATCCTCTATAATAAAGACACAATAATAAAACCAATCAGGCCACAATATCTTATGCTTAATTGGCCCTCCACCCTGGCGGAGCCCCTGCCTTCGGCTGCACTCTGATGCATTAATCTGCCCCAGCAAAGCTTAACTCAGGAAAAAAATAACTCCAATACTTGACGTGATGGAGTCGAGCTTCTGTGAGGCCACCCTGATATTTGCCACTGATTATTGACCAAAATTGACCAAACCAGCCCGCAATGAGTGAAGAATTTCAAACACAAAATGACTGCCAGTGAAAATTACGTTTGCATGATCTTTTGCACTGGCTTGAAAAACATTGCACCGAAAGCCAGCCCAATCCTTAGTTCTGGCTCTGCCCCCAGATAAAATTAGTCATCTTGGAAAGTTTCTACTAAGTGTATTTTGAGGCCTATGAAGAGGCTTCTAAAATTAAGCTGATAGACACAAGGCTACATACAGGAACCAATAAAACCGTTAAATATTAACTGTAAAACAATTTTTAAGAACAAAGAACAAAATCAGCCCGGGAAACAGGCCCTTCGGCCCAACAAACCCGCGCCGTCATCTCAACACCACCAGTCCCCCTACTCCACCCACGACCCCTGTCTAATGTTTTATGGCCATCCAGATTGAGGGAATCTGATTTAGGGACAATTTATTCCTGCCAATCAGCCTAACAGCACATCTTTGAGGTGTGGGAGGAAACCGGAGCACCCGGAGAAAACCCACGCAAGCACGGGGAGAATGCGCAAACTCCCACAGACACCAGCCCAAATCCATGTGTCTGCACAGCAATCAGCGATAGTCACTGAGCTGTCGTCTTGCCCAGTATCTGGTCCAGTTTAGGCACACTAACAACATGAAGCACCAGGCCAATCTTGAACAACCAAGAGCAGCCCCAGTACGACCCATCGCGTGTATGCCCCTCGTTGGACACGAGGTGGACCGACTTAAAACCTGTGAATGAAAAGAGAAAAAACATTATTATCATTCCATAACCATTTACGTTACCAGGGACACCCCAATGCTAATGACCCTTATTTAAAACAATCTCCTATATCCACCCACCTCCAACCAGTCATGTGCCTGCCTAAGTACTCTTAAATGACTCTAGCGTGTTTGCCTCCACCACCTTACTTGGCAGAGCATTCCATACCCCCACTACCCTCTGTGTGAAAAACCTCTCTCTAATATCTGTGTTATACCTCTCCCCCGTCACCTTAAGTCCATGGCCCCTTGTCCTACGTGTCTCTATCATAGGAAATAGCTTACCTCTGTTTACTCTATGTATACTCTTCATAATCTTATATACCTCTATTAGATCCCCCCTCAGTCGGCATCTTTCAAGGGAAAAGAGCCCCAATTTCTTCAATCTTTCATCATACCCCAGTCCTTCCATACCAGGCAACATCCTGGTAAACCTCCTCTGCACTCTCCCCAGAGTCTCCACGTCCTTCTGGTAGTAAGGCAACCAGAACTGGACGCAGTACTCCAAATGCGGCCTAACCAACATTCTGTACAACTGCAACATTAGACTCCAGCTCTTACATTCTATACCCCTTCCTATAAAGGCTAACATACCATAGGCTTTCTTCACCACACTCTCCACTTGCACTGCCACCTTCAAAGATTTGTGCACTTGCACCCCCAGGTCTCACTGCGATTCTATACTCCTTACGGGCTTACCCTTTACCATATAACTCCCCCCTACATTATTCCGGCCAAAATGCATCACCTCACATTTATCCGGATTAAACTCCATTTGCCATGTATCTGCCCAATCAGCCAGCCTATCAATATCCCGTTGTATTGCCAGACACTGCTCCTCACTGCCCGCCAATCCAGCCATCTTGGTGTCATCAGCAAATTTGCTGATCACACCACCTACTTCCTCTTCCAAATCATTTATATACACTACAAAGAGAAGAGGTCCCAGTACCGAGCCCTGCAGCACACCACTAGTGACAGACCTCCAGCTAGAAAAGGACCCCTCCACTACTATCTCTGACTCCTCTTTGCAAGCCAGTTCTCTACCCATCTAGATACCTGACCACATATCCCATGAGCTTTAATCTTCTGTACCAACCTACCATGAGGGACTTTGTCAAATGCCTTACTGAAATCCATATAGATGACATCAACGGCTCATCCTTCGTCGACCGTTTTTGTCACCTTCTCAAAGAATTCTACCAGATTCGTAAGGCAAGACTTTCCCTTGACAAAGCTATGCTGCGTATCCTTAATCAGATTGCAACGCTCTAAGTGCGCATACATCCTATCCCTAAGAATCCTCTCCATCAACTTACCTACCACTGACGTTAAGCTCACTGGCCTATAGTTACCTGGGCTATCCCTCCTACCCTTTTTAAAGAACAGTACCACGTTCGCTATCTTCCAGTCCTCTGGGACCTCACCTGTGTCCAAAGAAGAGACCGGGGAATCAAACCCAGGTCCCTAGCGCTGTGAGGCAGCAGTGCTAACCACTGTGCCACCATGCACAAGAAACAATACATTTCTCTGTGTACTAATACATGTGACAATGAATTAAACCAAAAGACCTGCTTCAAACTGATGGTCATTCATACCAATTAAAGAATCTATTAGCAAGTCTTTAAATTCTTTATAATATAAAATACAATATAAAATTTATATTTCAAAATACCCAAATATCACTAACATAAAATTAAATGGTTTTAAAAGAGAAGTTTTATTTAATTTTCTGCCACACTTTTTTTAGAGTGGTTTTGTATTTCTTTGCACTGGATAGAATTTCCCGCTGAAAGGTATGCTGAGCACATACTGGCTTTGTATCAATCATTGTGGCCGGAGAATTTTCCTCCCTTGTTAACAATGACAGGAAGCTGACACTGCTGATGTTTAGGAAGCCAGGTTCAGGCAGGAAAGCACTGGGCCATCCTCTGCCGAGAGTCTGGACTGATGGAAATTTCACTTTGGGTCTTTTTGCAATTTCAAACCAATGCTCCAAACATTAAATTCTCAGAAGTCCTGTAAGTTCTTAAGAACTTTGTGTGTTTTGCTGACACGAATCAATTCAGTAACATCAACACTATCCCCGTTTATAGAACACTTTTAACTTGGAGGAACATCCTGAGCTGTTACAATCAGTGAAAGAAATTACTCGCTTCAAAAAAGGTGAACTGGGACAAAGGTGTATGAACACAGTCAGCACAGTGACAAATATTAGCAATGAGTTGGATTCGGATACTTTCAATACTGTGAGGAATGGAAGCCATATTGCTTTTTTTAATTTGATTTGATTTATTATTGTCACATGTATTGAGATACAGCGAAAAATATTGTTTCTTGTGCTATACAGACAAAGCATACCATTCATAGAGTACATAAGGGAGAAGGAAAGGTGATGGTGCAAAATATAGTATTAGAGTTATGGCTAGGGTATAGAGAAAGATCACCTTAGTGTGAGATAGGTTTATTCAAAAGTCTAATAGCAGTAGGGAAGAAGCTGTCCTTGAGTCGGCTGGTATGTGTTCTCAGACTTTTGCAACTTCTTCCCAACAGAAGAAAGTGGAATAGAGTATGTCTGGGGCATGTGGCCTCCTTACTTATGCTGGCTGCTTTTCTGAGGCAGAGTGTAGGCAGTGTCAGTGGATTGGAGGCTGGTTTGAGTGATGGACTCAGCTACATTGTCAACCCTTTGCAGTTTCTTATGGTCTTGTTCAGAGCAGGGGCCACACCAATCTGTGATACATCTGGAAAGGATGCTTTTTGTGGTGCATCTGTAGAAATTGGTGAGAGTTGTAGTGGACATGCCGAATTTCTTTAGCCTCCTGAGAAATTAGGAGTTTTCCTAACTATAGCATCAGCGTGGAGGGACATGGACAGGTTACTGGTGATCTGGACACTAGAAACTTGAAGCTCTCGACCAGGTCTACTTCATCCCTGTTGATGTGGACAGGGTTTATCCTCCACTATGCTTCCTGAAGTTTCATTTTAATGACATTGAGGGAGGGATTATTGTTGTCGCACCAGTTCACCAGATTTTCTATCTCTTTTCTGTACTCGGTCTCATCATTTTTGAGATCCAACCTACTACGGTGGTGTCATTGGCAAACTTGAAAATGCAGTTGGCATGGAATTTAGCCACACAGTCATAGGTGTATAAGGAGTATAGTATGTTGGTAGTCCTCAGTTTGTGACCAAACATTAACGACACAGGAGAACACATGTGGTGTATTATGATACATTCTGAGAAGGTGATTCACCCATTTTCCAAGGGATCTCTTCCCTTGGGAAGATTTCAGCATCTGCTTCAAAGTCCGGACAAACCTTTCCACTAGGCCATTTGTTGCTGGGTGGTAGGGAGCTGACCAAACAGGTTGGACTCATTGATGGCCAAGGTACACCCCAAACTCCTTCACCACAAATACATCATTGTCGCTCCCCATTTGTTTGGGATTTCAAAATCTAGCAAACAATTCATAAAGTCGATCTATTGTCGCCTCTGTGGAAAACCAATTTAATGATTGCCACTTCTGGACACTTAGAATGGTCATCGACCACCATCAATAGTATTTGTCCTTCCACCGGCCCTGCAAAGCCTGCATGGATCCTTTGCCAAGGAGCTCCAGTCCATTCCCATGGGTGAATGACAGTACCTTCCATACTAGAGCACATGATTCCCAAGAATCTGCTTTCTCCTTGACCTGTGAGTCTACACTCGGCCATCAAAAATAGTTCTTGGCAATCTCCTTCATTCGCACCATGCTCAGGTGGCCTTGGTGCACTTTTTCCAGCACCATTCCTCTTAACAGAGGAAGGATGATAACTCTCTTTCTCTACAATCGACTTCCCCCCATATGGGCAACTCCCACCTCCTGGGCTGGTAAGGATATAAATCAGGCCGATTTAAATGTAATGTGAGAATTTCTTCACACCAAACATAATATTGAATCCTTCCTCTTCAACTTGGGCATCATTTTCCTCTGTTTTTGTCAAAGACCTTGACACAAAGGCAATGGGTCTTTCCTTTCCATTTGGCATTATATGCAACAATACAATGCCAACCCCATTAGGGATTTTCACAGTAGCTTCATTGCATGGTTAATGGAAGCCTACATATGACACTAATAAATTAACTAAACTGACAACCCCATAAGGTGAGGCATCACAGGCTAATTGCAGTAGCAACTTCAGGTCTAAATGGGTTCGCACTTCTGACCTTCTTAGGCATGTTTTACTTCCTGGTAAGCCTCCTCACATCCCTACATCTGTCTCTATGGTCAGCCTTTACCAAGCAGTTGGTGTAATTGTTTTAATATGGTGGCCAGATCTGGCATGAGCTTGCCATAATACTTTACCAAATCCAGAAATGATCACAATTGCAATGTGTTCCCTGGTTCAGGAACCTTCATAATGGCCCTCATTTTCATGGGTGCTTGGTGTAGGCCTTCTCTATCAATGACATGACCCAAGTATTCACTTGAATCTTTAAAGAATTTGCATTTTGTTTTCTTTACATGCAAGTTATGCTCCTGCAACACCCTGATGTCTCTTCTAGTTTCTTCAAATGCCCGTCCTCAATGGAGCCGTCACCAAAATATCGTCCACATGACACTGGACCCCAGGTAACCCACTTAGAATGTGATGCATTGCTCTCTGGAAAAGGGCTGGCACCAACGTGATGCTGAAGGGAAGACACGTAGCAGAAAAGTCCTTGATGAGTTATCGTCAGAGGTGGGTGAGGCTCTTTGATTTGATTTGATTCAATTTATTATTGTCACATGTACTAACATACAGTGAAAAGTATTGTTTCTTGCACACTATACAGACAAAACATACCATTCATAAAGAAGTTCATAGAGAACTCTTCCACAACACCCATTTGAAGGTAGGCCTGTGATAAGCCCGCCTTTGAAAATTTCTCCCTTCCTACCAATCCACTAAACAGGTCCTCAATGAGATGAAGTGGGTATTGATTCACACACACAATGCTAGGTTCACAATAACATTGAAATTCCCACAGATTCTCACTGCGTTATCTATCTTTAAAACGGGAACAATTGGGGTCATCCATTCACTGGTGGTGATTGGTTCAGTGTCCCTGTGCTCAACAGTCATTCTAATTCTGTCTCCACTTTTGGCCGAATGATGTGGGTTTCATCCCACACTCCAAAGATGTGCGGGCTAGGTAGATTGGCCATGCTAAATTGCACCTTAGTATCAGGGGGATTAGCAGAGTAAATTTGTGGGGTTGCAAGGATAGGGTCTAGGTGGGATTGTTGTTGGTGCAGGGTCGAGGGGCCAAATGGTCTCCTTCTTCAATGGAGGGATTCTATTCTATTCTATACCTGCTTAAACCTGGTAAGAAGTCTCACAACCCCAGGTTAGAGTCCAACCAGTTTATTTGATGGTAATCTCACAAGCTTTCGGAAGCAGTGTTCCTTCCGTGGAACGGAATGTTCCACACACCTGATGAAGGAACTTGTGAGATTACTATCAAATAAACTGGTTGGACTCTAACCTGGTGTTGTGAGACTTCTTACTGTGTTTACCCCAGTCAATGCCAACATCTCTAAGTCATGCTTAAACCTACACAGGAGTGTAGCTACTGGCTTTTAACTGACAGAAAACAGCTGGCTAGATAGACAGTCAGCTCTTTTCGATCAATAGAAAACAGAATAGTGGTATCGGAGGTCTGCTATGTTTAAAGGAGCAATGTGTTCAGGATGAAAGTACGTTGCAAATCATATTTATCTGGACAGGAATTAGAAGAGGTTTTTTTTCCATTTTACTGTTACAATGAAGTTGTGTAATGATCTATCTTAACATGAGTTAGTCATTTAAAAATTATTTTCATGTGGAAGTCACAAATATAGGGTGGGATTCTTCAGTCACACTCGCCCCAAAACCGAAAAATCCTGTCCGAGGTCAATGCACTTTTGAGTGGTCCACTTCCCCCCCGCACCGTCTACTACGATTCCTGTGGTGGGCAGGACGGGAGAATTCCCCCCATAAGTCAAGAGTAAGGAGGCCATTCAATTTACAGTTAAATAGAAATTGACATCAAATAATAATGATGGACATTGCTGAAATTTCAAGACAATTATTATTTTTGACACTAGTTTCAAGTGACTTTTTAAATTAATCTACCGGAGGTTTGCTGGCTAGGCCAATATTTGTTGCCCATCCCCTTTGAGAAGGTAGTAGTGAGCTGCCTTCTTAAAGGGAATTGTGCTGTAAGGAGGTCAGAGGAACTGGAGACCTGTCGGAGGGAAGACTGCTTTCAATATTGGAAGTTAAGGTTGTGGTATGAGATGGAACATAGACAGCAGAGAGAAGAAACCATGTGTAGAGGCTGGAGGAGGAGGATACTCAGAGAAAACACTTCCTCTAGCTTCACCTCAATCAGGAGCTCTGAAAGGCCCCCATGTTTCTCCAAGAAAGTGATGGCTGCCAGTGCCACATACTTCAACCAGACTGCAGCCACACAGCACAGTGAGCTTGGATCTGCCAGGGGCTATGAAGATCACTATGGCTTCCAATGTTTACTTCAGCAGGTCCTTCCAGGTGAAATAGCATAAAACTTAAATCATATTGCTCTGGGGGAGCATGGTCAGTGGAGCATAGGTGAGGGTGGAGCCTAGGAAGTGGTGAACACAGAACATGTGAGGGGGTGAACATAGGACTTGTGAGGGGGTGAACATGGGGTTTACGGGTGGCTGAAAGCAGAGCCTGAGAGAAACTGAAAGTTGTGTCTGCGTGGCAGTGAAAGCTGGGCTTGTGAGGAGAGAAAGAGGAGCCTGAGAGGGGGTGAACATAGAGCCTGTGAGGGGGTGAATGGGGGGGCCAATGAGGAGATTAATACAGGACTTGCAAGTGGGTAAAAGACGGGCCTGCAAGGAAGTGAATGGGGGGCCTGCGCTGGGGTGAAAGGGGGGTCCGCGAGGAGATAAACATGTAAGGGAGTAAAAGTGGGGCTTGTGGTGCGTGGGGGGTGGGGGGGAAGAGGAAGTGGAGCGGGGAAGCTCAGGCCTTGGGTAACGATTGGGGATGCGTGTGCCTCGGAGAGAGGTAAGTGTGTAAGAGAAGAATGAGTGCAGTGTGTGTGTGTGTGTGTGTGTGTGTGTGTGTGTGTGTGTGTGTGTGTGTGTGTGTGTGTGTGTGTGAGAGATGAGAGTGTGAAAGAGAGGTGAGTGTGAGTGAGAAAATCAGTATTCCAGAAGTACCTTTCCATTTAAGCTAAAAACACTCCTCCCATTAAAATGACAAAAGGTAAGACCCAAATATGTTTTTAATGAGAACTTTTTAATTATTAGTCATTTTAAAATGATTTTAAATTAGATTTGGATATGTTTGTATCAATTGCACGAAAACAATCATTTTTCTGTGGTTTGACTCTTCGCAGTGGCTCCTTCAGTGCTCTTGGGAGGTCAAAAGGGTTCTGTGGCTGGAAAAGTTTGGGAAACCCTGCCGTAGAGCACAGATTACTGGACCATGTGAGATTATGTATGCCTCTTTATAAGCAATGTAATCTGCAACTATGATAGCAGCAGGCTGAGCCTACATTGCACCCAGCTGGACTAAAGAGTCAACCGTTTGAACTTATTCAACTTGTAGTGGTTGAGTCCACAGCATAACCCTGTCAACATCAATGGGGACAAAGCGGAAAGGGTCAAGAACTTCAAGTTTTTAGGTGTCCACAGCACCAACAGCCTGTCCTGGTCCCCCCATACAGACGCTATAGTTAAGAAAGCTCACCAACGCCTCTACTTTCTCAGAAGACTCAGGAAATTTGGCATGTCAGCTACGACTCTCACTAACTTTTACAGATGCAGCATAGAAAGCATTCTTTCTAATTTTATCACAACTTGATATGGCTTCTACTCTGCTAAAGACTGCAAGGGTTTACAAAAGGCTGTGAATGTAGCTGAATCCATCATGCGAACCAGCTTCCCGTCCATTGACTCTGTCTACTCTTCCTATGCCTCAGCAAAGCAGCCCGCATAATTAAGGACCCCACGCACCCAGGACAATCTTCCTTTGGGAAAAAGATACAAAAGTCTGAGGTCATGCACCAACCAACTCAAGAACAGCTTCTTCCCTGTTGATGTCAGACTTTTAAATGGACTTATCTTGCATTAAGTTGATCTTTCTCTACACCCTAGCTACATTCTGCACCCTCTCGTTTCCTTCTCTATGAACGGTATATTTTGTTTGTATAGCGCGCAAGAAACAATACTTTTCACTGTATGATAATACATGTGACAAGAATAAATCAAATCAAATCAAAAAACTATTGTTTGGAGTTGGCTACTGAAAACCTGTACAAGTTGGAGTCGGACTCCTCTGTGTCCTAGTTTAACAGTGAGAGGAGACTCTCCGTCAGGTCTGTCAGTGCATCATTGCTTTCTGTATTCTCTGCACCAGAGCTCAACCGGAACCCATCCCCCAGGGAGCTAACACACAAACTATCCTTTGCTGCTGTAGCCAACTCACATCTGGTGGTTTCTCCATATGCTGATGCCAACATTATGCTATCCTCTTGAGGTATGCACAGCACCAGTGTCTGAGCTGCTGACTGTGAGTGTCAGATCAGATGATAACACTCCCATGTGAGAGATGTGGTGTTGCTCCTGCCCTTCCTGGAGAGGCTGCAGACTCTGGCTAAGCAGTAATTCTTGAGTATCTGAAAGCAGTGATTTAGAAAGTGAAGGTTGGAATGGAGGAAGAGGAATGGTTTGGAAAGCAAGATGTCATGGCCACACCAAATGCACTTCCTGCCAGATAGCTGATGAGGGATGAGCTGGGGATTTGAGCAAGTCCATAAAGCAGGAACTGATCGCCAGTGCCTGCCCCCCACTGGCTCCTTGCTGCCCCTGTGGACCCCTTGTCCACGCAGGAGTCATTCGGGTACATTGATCCATATTCAACCTCCACCATCACTTCTGACAGGAATTTTTAAAAGTAAATTTTAAAAGTCCACAAGTAGCTAAAACGATAATTCCTCATCGCATTTCCTCCCACCCTGTTAACATCTGAAACCACATGGAATTGCCGAGAAAAATCTCCCCTCATTGATTTCCGACTAATGCTGCTTAGGAGTTTGGTACTTTGATGAACCAACGCTATAGTATTATTCTCATTGGCTTCTGATAGGAACAGGATTGAAAGCGAGCCTCTGGTTGAAAGGCTAACATCTGAATGCTGAAGTATAGGACTAATCAGTCACTGGTACGGCCTACAAAAACCATATGAAGTGATTGAAAACAAGAGGAAATGGTTGTATTTATGGGAAAATTATTTTTTTCTGATGTCTTGTCAACATTTGTACTGGCAGAAACTCAGAAGTACTCTGATCAGTAAATACAGATAAAATAAAAGTCAAATAAAAGATGCATTTTGTTTTTGTATTCTTATTGTTCCTATTAACCTGATTTATCTTTGACACTTGTTTTTCCTTTAGTCCCACCATTGCAACCCACACACCTCCCTCATGAGCACACAGCAAGGTTCACCTTTATTGGTTAGTATCAATCCTTCACTTAGTTAGCTGCAGAGCTATAATTTTATGAAAGTTTAACTCTAAAATATTAACTGTTTCCACAGATGCTGCCAGATCTGTTGAGAATTTCCGACATTGCGGGTGAATTTTCCTGTTTCTCCCATCACGGGAATTGGAGCAGGTAAGGGGGGGGCGGACCATGGACAGATGTGTCGACCTCGGGCAGGGTTTTATAGTTTTGGGGAGACTGTGTCGGAAAATCTAACTCACAGTGTTTTTATTTTGGTTCCCAGCATCATACTTAAAGTTTAAAGTTTATTTATTCGTGTCATAACTGCAATGAAGTCACTGTGAAAATCCCCTAGTTGCCACACTCTGGTGCCCATTTGGGTAAACACAGTAAGAAGTCTGACAACACCAGGTTTAAGTCCAACCGATTTATTTGATAGTACACTCACAAGCTTTCAAGGTTTGCCTCTGTGTTTACCCCAGTTCAATGCCGGCACCTCCACATCATGCCCATTTGGGTACACAGAGGGAGAATTTAGCATGGCCAATGCACCTAACCAGCATATCTTTCAGACTGTGGGAAGAAAGCAGGGTACCTGGAGGAACCTCATGCAGACAAGGGGAGAACGTGCAGACTCCACACAGACAGTGACTCAAGCTGGGAATCGAACCCGGGTCCCTAACACTGTGAGGCAAAAGGGCTAACCACTGTGCTACTGAGTCACCCACTTATTTTGTTTCATGTGATTGTATATTCCCTCTCTCAGGAAAGATGCAGGGATGATGGACTCAAGTACCTTGTAAGAATATAGTTGGAGTCAGAAGTTCAGCCAAGGAGGAGAGTGAGTGACAAATCTCCATCTCTTCCCTTTGCCCTTCCCTTGACACTTTTTAAATCCAGGAACAAATAACAACTAATTATTCAAATATTCCATTCATTTGGCTCTGTAAATGAGCAGGTGATGCAAGATGCTTGGTCATATTAACTGTGATGTTGGTCCTCAGTCTATAATAAATTAGGATATTAAGTGACTTCTTCCCAAACAATGGATCAGTGTGAAATACAGACTGTTAAATGAAACATGTGAAGTTCAATAATAATATGGAGCTGGATCCACAGACTAAGAACAGTCTGTTCTGAAGAACAAGGCCAGAATAGTTTGGTCCTTCTAATTTTTTCATGGATTACTGATTTATTGCTGTTCCCTTTCTGTAATGCTGAACTATTAAGAACTAAATAATAATGATCAAATCAGGCTGCTCCACACAGCGTGTCAGAACATTTTTTCATTGTGACCTGGCTTAGAATAGCTACAAGCTGGTGGACAGCAAACAAAAATAAAGTGAATTAACTCCTTTGGTCCTGAATTTACACACATTACCTCATTGATACTGGAAAGGGCTTTTTATTTTTTGAGGCTTGCAAATCAGGAGCTTAAGGGACTCACATTTATGTGGGTTTCTCTCTTCAGTCTGGCTATGTTGTTATCTCAAATTGGGCAGAAGATAAGTGTGCCAATTCTGTCTGAAGATTTTTGTGTCTGCAAATGAGGATGACTGGTATATGTAATTATTAGTTTAAACCCATGACTCGAACCCCATTGTCGCAGGTATAATTAGAACGAAATGGAAGAGGTGTACCTGTTGTTAGCATCAGCTGATATTAGCACAAGTGTTTCGGCCTTGCTAAATTGCTCCCTTAGTGTCCACAATATGCGCAGGTTAGGTGGACTAGCTATTATCTATGTGCAGGGTTAAGGGGATTGGGTGGGAATGTGGGTCTAGGAATGTGCCCTTTCGGATGGTTGGTGTAGATTCAATGGGCCGAATGCCCTCATTCTGCACTGTATGATTCTGTGGATTTTGTAATCTGGTTATCCTTTGAAAAGCAATTATTTTACTGACAAAGTTCTACAGAATTTTTTTCATGTCGGACCTGGTGGGACTAGAAGTTAGTCCAGGCCCACACTCCTAAAATAGGCAGAAGCTCTGAGTGTAGATCAGAAACTTGAAGTGTAAGGGTTGTCCAAATTGGGCCTTGGGCCTCATCAGCTTGTCACCATCACCATTTCAGCAAGCTGGAAATGTTAACTGAATCACCACAGCTCAATGATTAGAAGAAGAGTAACTTAAGAC
Organism: Carcharhinus amblyrhynchos; assembly: GCF_965287045.1. NCBI lineage: Eukaryota > Metazoa > Chordata > Chondrichthyes > Carcharhiniformes > Carcharhinidae > Carcharhinus > Carcharhinus amblyrhynchos. The sequence goes on from NC_137324.1 coordinate 144,480,944, forward strand.
TGAGTTACTCACCTGGCTGCACCAGCAGCTGCAGCAGTAGCCTCAGATCAGTCTGAAGTGGGAGGGCTCAAGGGAAACAAGAGAGACAGGGCTGACATGCAGCAACACACTGTGTAATTGGGAGGTAAACTTGTATCCTCACAGCTCCACGTAAGGTCTATTTAAAATACCCGATAGGACGGAGCTTTCAATGTCCCGGTGTAAACCACTGGTTTAGTGCATTACAAAATAAAAAAAACTGATGGGAACTTGTTTGGGGCTTGTTCTGCACTGTGAGGATAAATATATGGAAGAAGTTCTTATATCAATTATCATATGCACAGAATCTAACGCCTATTGTTGTAATTTCACAGAATCCCCATTTATGCACACATAGTTTCAGTGAAATTACAGCTGTGGAGCAAAAGCCAGCCTGAGAAAATTCCCAGCCTTAAAGGAATTCTATTACTGGCAACACATTCCATATGGTTTAATACTCTGTTCAGCAATTCTACGATAGCAAATGTTGGCTAACTATGCACGCAAACTCCTAAATAGGAAGCCTTGACAAGATTTCCGATTGTGATTTTCCTGGAACTTCCCTAATGACACAAGGAGGGCACAAACCTAATTAGCATGAATTTGAATCCATTAAAATGTATTTAGTGTGGTTAATATCACATCTTCAGCTCTCATAGAATCTTTCCACCCACCAGCATGATGTTACCTGTGCATGAATTACAGCTTTTTAAAAGTGGGAACCAGGTGCCATGATATCCAAGGGGGTGAATGGGAACCCCTCTCCGCTAAGCACTGGGGAGTCCAAAGGGACAGAGCCTGCTAGCCTGTTCCAGAGGATTCGGGGCTTTGCAGGATGAGGGTCCCGATTGATGGGGGTGGTCCTGCGGTCTGTTAGTTAAAAGTACTTTTAGGGCTATGTTAGTCTGCTGTCTGTGGCATAGGGGTTTGGGGGGGTGGGGGTGCAACTTCGGGCCATGGAGTGGGAAGTGCGGTGTGATAAGAATAATTATGCCCTTTAACTTTCCTGAGGCTAATGCTCATCAAACTAATTGGCCATCAAGAGTTAACGCTTAACATCAGCTCCCACAGTCTCAAAGTCAAGGATTGGGATGAGTACTCTGGGTTCAGAGCTCAACACTTGATTGTAAAAGATCAGAGGCACTGGGCTCACTTCTGTACCAGACCCCCAACACCTGCAAGTCAGGGTCTATTCTCCCTCCTGGCGGACATCATCATCCAGTTGATTCTGTCCGTTAGAGATGTGGGAGTATCTACCCTCCTGTCAGAATCTCCAGTGTTAGAGAGGAGAACCAGAAAGAGGGCCAAGGCTACTCTGATTGGACAAGGGATCAGGACAGTAATGGAGATGGAAAGGCAGCTGAGGTGTGATTGAGTGGTTACTGGCGGTTAAAGTGTGGGACTGACTGCTTCCAGGACTGGGAAGCCAGTGAGTCAGGATCGATACTGATATTAATTGACCGCGACACCTGATTGTTTCTGTCTGTCTGTCTCTCTCTCTCTCTCATCCCTTGCAGGAATCCAATCGATATTGGTATGGAGCCAGTGGAGCTGGCTGTTCTACTTATCACAGCGCTGGAGGAGCACAGACTCCAGCAACAATGTACACTGGCAGCCGGGGAGACCCTGCAGTCAGGGGCCAGGGAGCCACAGGACAGCCTCAGGGGCCAGAGGCCACACCAGTTGTGCAGGGAGTTGGAAGGTGCAGAAGGAGACCAAGACTGTACAGGATGAGAGTGTCCTTCATGGAATTATCTAATAAAATTTATCATTGGAGACTACGCCTCACCAGGGAGACAGTGCGGCACCTCTGTCACATCCTTGCCAACTTGGCCCTACATGGTGGCAGAGGACACCTGCTTCCTGTGTCTAAAGGTTACGGGAGCCTTCAACCTTTAGATTACAGAGTCATTCCAGGCCTCCATAGGTAACATGTGAGGTATATATGTGTGAGATTCTGCCCTACATTCCTTTGTCCCTTTGCTCTAGAGGGGGACTGGGGTGAGAGTCTAGGGTTCACTGAATCATGCCTGAGTCCTGTCACTGTGAGTGAAACATTCACAATGAGCAGGTCTAACTGTCTGGTAGACATTGAAGGCCAATGCGAACAGCTATATCCCGATGGAGAGAAGCGCTGTGCTACTGGGAGGAAGGTTAAAGAATGTGAGGCATTAAGGTGGTGAAGAACAATAATATTAATATAGTGACATGCGTAGATTTAACAAGTGATAATGACTCTGAACCACCTATGCCTAATTTCATCAGTGCCCACTCTGTGCCCGTACAATCCCTTACACTTGTAAACCCTCCCACTACATCTGGCTGTATTCCCAGGATGCACATCTGAGGTAGAGGTGGTCTGCTGCCTTCCAAACCCTGTTACCTGAGAAGCCCTCTGGAGGGTCAGGAATTAGAAGGCCTGATCTATTTTCAGGTGTAATGGATCTGATCTCGAGCCCCAGGCTTTCCAATGTGGTTGCCACCCTTGCAGTGTTGGCCTGGGTGCCACACATTGCCAGCCACATCTCCTGCAACTGAAGGCTTTGGGACTCTTCCATTTGGCCTTGCAGTCACAGGAGTGTTGCAGACAACCCCTCCTTGTATTCCTGGCTCTGCCTTTGCATCTCCAGCAGCTGAGGGACAGAAGTGTCCAGACGCACGGCACCTAGCTGGGGCATATCAGTGTCTGTGTTTCAGCAGGCCTCTGACAGTCTAAACCCCGGGACGCTCTCACTCCACCCGATGTATATCAAAAGCTGTGTAGTGTTTACCAGATAGTGATCCAGAAGTCTGCCTGCTAAGGTTGCCCACTGAGCTGTGTGTTTCTGCAATGGTGGATGATGCGGGTGACATTTCATCCTTGTCCTAATCTGAGATCTCCAAGGTGCTGTCGTGGGTGGGCGGTGGGACCCTGTTGGTTAAAAAAGCCAGGTTCTTCAGTTGATGTTCTTGTAATACACGGCCTGGATAAGGGTTGGGACAACAATGAACTCACTTGAGCCTGGTCAACTGGATGAAGGTGCAGTGCTTTCCCGTTTTTCTCTCGCAGGCCCATCTCACTCCCAGCACAGGCCCGCTCCTGCTCCATGGCCTTTTCCTCAAATGAAATCAGGCTCCAGCTGTCTTTCTTTACTCAGAGGGTAGTAAGGGCGTGGAATGCCCTGCCTGCAGCAGTTGTGGACTCGCCAACTTTAAGGGCATTCAAATGGTCAGTGGATAGGCATATGGATAACATTGGAATAGTTTAGGTTAGAGGGTCATTAGATTGGTTCCACTGGTCGGCACAACGTCGCGGGCCAAAGGGCCTGTACTGCGCTGTAATGTTCTATGTTCTATGTTCTCTCACTCGTGGAGGATGTAGGTGATCTCCTCCTGCAGGAACACACAGAGGATGAGGTGAGCTGGCGGGTCAGAGATTGATGACACTTGGCATGTATGGGCATTGCGCCTAAGCATGGGGGCGGTTGGGGGGGAGGAGGTGTGGATGAGGAGTATCGAGGGGTTTTGAGGATGCTGTTAGGAGGTTGGGTGTGGAGCCCTGCGAGGGGGCAACATTTGTGCTCCAGGTGACATTCCTGGAGGTGACAGAAGGATGGAGTGCAGAGAGGAGACAGGGAGCACTTATCCTGGCAGATTGGAGTAGGTCATTCATTCTCTTTCTGCATTGGACCCTTGTCCTCTTGGCCAGGCTGCTGGCACTGACCTGCGCTGCCACTGTCTCTCAGGTGGGATTTGTCACCTTGCTAGAAGGTCAGCTGCCAGCCCCAGGGTGTATTGTAGCTTGCCTGCCTCCATGACACCTAGCATATGGGTGAAGGCCCCGTCCACCCCAACCCTCAGAACCCACTTTTCAAACAAAGTCCATTCATAGACTAGTTCATCACATTCCTTAAACTTGGTGTTTGGTTGACTCATGCGCCCTGAGCGTGTGATTGTACCACTTGGCTGTATTTGAGATGCCCTTGGGTTAATGTTCTCAGTGTGGATGGTATCAGGTGTCCTTGCAATCTACCCAGTAGCTGCCGGGGTTGCTGCATTGGTCTCTGGAGAAGCCTGCCTTTCCATTTATGTAGGAGGCATGGATTACAGGCCAGATACATGGGCTACTATAGTGGTTGATGGTGCTGGTTCAGATACTGCAGTAGGTAACACCAGTTGCATGTGATGAACACCATCCAACACAACCCATAGCTGTTTGGCTGGTTCTGTTGAGGACTAAACAAAGACATGTGTCATGTTCTTGCATCGTACCACTCCAAACCAGGATATCATTGACATTGATTTTGCAGGGTTGGAGCTGTAGCATTTCATGAAATAATTCCATTTGCCACATTTGTTGCAGCATTTACCAAAGCAAAGCATATGGTTCTGTTCTGTGAGCGATAGCCACTACAGTTGCAACAGGGTGTGCCCTGTACTGTGAAAACTTCTGTTTCCTGCCTTAACTCTTTGCTGCTTCTTTGTGACTGCTTATTCAGCATACAAATACTGAAGGTAGATTCCAGTGTTAAACCTTTCTCATGAAGAAAGGCAACACCACCATGGACCCCACACACAATGCAATCTCTCATGAGTTTATCAGGGAGGTGCCAAATGTACATTTCTTTGCTAGGATTTTTAGAGTTGCAATGTTCGACTGAATAGATTCATTAAATTTTTGTAGTATTGAATTCATGTCTATCCAGTATTATGTTTTCTACCAGCATGCAAATGTGCTCAAACTTTTTTTGCAAGATCTTGGGATTCTCCTTCTCTTCCTCATTTGGAAAACTAAAGTTTCAAATTTCTTGACCATCTCAGGGCCCGCTAAATCTAATAAAGTGTACACCTGTACCTTCTTTGATTTGTCCGATAGACGTCACTGCAGTAGATACGCCACTCTTTTTTGAATGGTGTCCAGTTGTCTGCGATATTTTAGTGAGACACAAACGGGTTGATGCAATGAAGTCCCTGTACCACTCTGCCAACTCCTGACACCATTTAGAAGTACTGGGTTGCAATGACTGACAACCAGAGATTGGCGACAATGGAGGTTTATTGATAATACTGAGTGGCTCTTACATGCTGTGTGTCTGTCCACACCAAGAGGAGAACTCCTGCACTCCCAAAATGCGACCCCTTTTGTACCCAAGTCATCCCACTGTCCATGTGACCACGTGCTCTACAAAACCAAAGGCAAACTATCAATTAGTAACGAACACATCTGATACTGAAAAACATGAGAAATAATCTCAACTTTCAGAAATAGACCACAAGCGCCATATCGGAGTGAAACCAGTAAAAGTAGATATGATTACATCTTGCTTTCCACAAATGATTTTGGTTTGAGGATATAATGGCGATGAAATTGGTCTACATCAGGAGGGTGAAATGAGCTCGTAGCAAGTTGGCAGAAGATTGTTTTCACCACACCCATCCTTCATTTCACTGAAGTTTACACTCTTTTTTGGAGTCTTGTTTCCTTATTTCTCTGTTGCTTTCACTTTGTTTGAACTTAGAGGATGGAATTTTGGAAGATCTTTTTGAGATGTCAAGCAAGCGTGAAAATGGGAGCATTGCTGATCCGTTTTTTTGAGCGAGTTTTTATACCCAATTTTACGCAGTCTGTCTCTGAAAAGATGGGCTAGTCAGTTTCTAGCCAGGAGGGCTATGGGCTGGGCTTAATTCACCAATGTGGTGCTGCATATATGCATTAGCAGGGGTCTGATGGCCCCTGATACTGCAGGCAGTCTCAGTTAGATTTCCCCCTCCCCCCCACAATTGCAGGGGTCCGTGGCCCCCACAGCCCAGACTGATTGTGGTCCCTGTTCCCTTCCCCTGCCAATTGCAGACAGAGTGACAGTGGACCCACTCCCCCCCTGCTCCCCCACCAATTACATGCAGAGTGACAGTGGGCCTCCCCATCCCATCCCACATTGACCCCACCCCCATCGGCCCATCCCCACTGTCCCTAACCCCCATTTGGCCTGACCCCTGGTACATACCCATTGGCTCCGCCCCTTACACACCCCATTGTCCCCACCCCATCACACCACATTGGCTCCGCCCCCTAGCACTGCCTGGTGGACAATGTCACAATGCCCAGTGGGAATTGCTAGAGACCAGGTTGGCATTGCCAGGCTGGCACTGCCCAAGGGGCCACCCATCTTGCAGTCAGCCTCCCCAGGGTCTCAATGGACTCCAGTTTCACCGGTGCGGCCAGTACGACTGTTCCCCATTCATGGGGAGCAGGTGTTTTCCTTATCGGACAGAACCGCTCCTGGCAAGACCATAAGTGCAAATGAGCCTGGACGAATGAGCGTCACGCTCACTAAACAGGTGCAAAATAGTATTTGCATACATTTAAATAAATTAATCAGCCTCTTGGCCATTTTTGGTGAGAGGTTGACCGCGCCAGAAATCCGGGTGCCCAAAATTGCAAAAGGCACAAAAATGGGCACCATTCCCAGTGGCTGCTTTACACCCAATTTTACAACATTTTCCCGCTGCAAAACAGGCACAAAGAAGTCGTAAAACTCTGCCTAAAATATCTCACAATTGTTTCAAGGCAGTAAATGATAAGAACCGACATGGTGAAAAATTGTCTGCCATTAGCTGGGAGGGAGCCTGCAGCCTCCCAATTGCAGCCACAGGCTGATTTCACCTTCCAAGTTGTCACATTTAATATAAAATTGCGAAGTTTCAGCAATCGAAGCAGCAATTGTAAACTGCACTTCACCATTTGTCTCAATCAGCATCACTATTGTAATATTCTTAAGCCTCATTGATCAAGCTAAAATAGCTTTTCTGTGTTAATAGTACAAATATTATCTTGTCTATAAAATGAACCTGTATGTAATGAGAAATGGTGGCCTTTTGACTGATGCTAATGATGATTTGAACATTAGGGTATATTTTTAATCCAAAGCTGTCCATACAAATGATGCATGGTTGGGCAGAGCCATGGGCTAATGATGTTACTACATGTGTAGGTAGAACAGATTCCAATTTGATGATAAACTTTGGAGCTGGAGTCTGGATTGAAGGAGGAAGAAGGAGAAGAAATGAGGCAACTGGACTCATCCAAGAACAATATCAGTAAACTCAAACCTGATTTCACATTCACCAATAGTTTCACTCCTTATCTTTCCTCTGTTATTGGCTATCACAGTATCAACAAGCCACAAAGTAGCATTAAAAAATCTACAAGATAAGCATTCTGAACTAAATTTATCAATCAAATCAGCCCTATTGAACACAACCATAAACCAATCATGTTGATTCATTCATTTAGTCCCTGTCTTCCATAGTCTTTTGCCCATGTAACCCCTGTGGCTCCAGCTTGGTTGGTAGAAAGCTACTGGTTTTTAGTGGAGGAAACTGTACATGACTTGTGATACAACACTGAGCAGCTCTGGATTTAGAAAGCCTGCACCATTTCAACATGGGCGCTGGCAGTCCAGGCTGTTTGGCTGACAGGCAAGAGAGCGGGCCCTGTTGAAATAGCGGAGCTGGGGAATGAATGCTGTCTTCCTGAGAGAGGACAGTGCAGACTAGCTTTAAATGGTGCTAATTATTCAAGATACTGGCCTGCTGCTAGTGTTTGCAGCCAATGAGCATGCTGTTAGCACTGGCTAGCATGCATTAATCGCACATTGCGATCTCATGCCTGTTTTCAGGGGCTATTCAACTTAGCCTCCCTTAGTATTTATTATAGTTTTGTTTGCTGCATTTTAGTCTTCCTCTTTTGTTCTGAATTTTGCTGAGTTTGTACATTCAGATAGATTTAAGGTTCATCAATCGGTGGGAGTTCTCTCAGCTGTGCGTATATCTTTTTCACGCATGAGTCAGTTCATTTGCAGTAAAATAAGCTGCATAGTGTTTATGTTATGGGCCCCGCTTAACAAAAACAAGCAGTGATACCCGGTTTGCTCTAAGCAGTCTGTGAACTTTGATCTTGGAGCTGAGCCAGCAGTTGGTTTCAGGCAAAGGCAAACATTAAACTCACTTGTAAACAGGGGTGACCTGGCCATTTTGAATAAAAGGCTGGTTAGACATCCAAAATCCAATACCCTCAAGACTCAACCATGCTGGATTTCGGATGTTGCAAATTTTGGACAAAAGAAATCAGGTAGTCTGTGTGCCAAATTCAGTAAGGGATGTATGAAATAAAGTAGAATAATAAAATAGAATAATATATACATAAAGTTCAAAAAAAAAGGTTTTTTTGATCTTACCACATCATTATCATCAGGTCTTACTGTTTCTTTAAATGGTAAATGGTGCAGGTACCCATAGAATACCTACAGCGCAGAAAGAGGCCATTCCACCCATCAGATCGGCATAGAATCTCTGAAAGAGCATCTTCCCCTAGCCCAACCCTAGCTCTATCCCCGTAACCCAGTGCATTTTACCTTGGTTAATCCACCTGACCTACATGTCTTTGGACATCAAGGGGCAATTCGGCATATCCAATTCACCTAACCTGCACACCTTTGGACTGTGGGAGAAAACTGGAGCACCCAGAGGAAACTCATGCAGACATAGGGAGAACGTGCAAACAGCACACAATCACCCAACGCCAGAATTGGACCCGGATCCCTGACGCTGTGAGACAGCAGTGATTATGACTGCCACCATGCTGCCTCATAGCCCTCAGTCAGCTTTCATATGAGAGCACCTCTAAATAGATCTAAAATAAAAATCTAAATAGATTTTACAATAATTCCACATTCCTGGCTATAGATAGACCTTGTGCAGTGTTACCATTGGGAGCTGGCAATTTTGATGTGATCCTCATGGCAAAAAGCGCAGTAAATCACAGAAAATGACTCAGGTATGGCTGCACTAACAGTGCACGGGCAGTGGAATGGGTCAGGCAGTTTAGACTGAATGTCTAAGGGGTGTTAAAGAGCAATTGGTTTGATTCAGTGCATGGGAACTGGACCAGCACAGTACAGTAAACAAGCAGCAAAGTCAATAACTGGTCTGGTGCACCACTGAGAATTAGAGCTTGGCTGAATTCTCCCAGTATTTGAACAATACTCAATATTCATTTACCTGAATATCAAATGGAATATTTCCACAAATGTTCAGTTTTCAGATGATTCCTGTTTTGAGACAGCCGGATTTTGAAATTCCAACCTGTGGAACCGGCAATTTTTTAAAGAACTCAAAGATTAAATCCAAATAACTCCACGGCATACAATACAGTTAAAAAACCTCCAGCCTTGGTAAGTTCAGTTAGCTCCTGATTAATAGGGCGCTTGAAAGTTTTGCTGGGTTGATTCCCATAAATGAATGAACAACAGACCAGAGTGCGAGCCAATATTAAAATATTTGGTTAATTTGTTTTACTTACTCCAAAGTCAAACTGGATTACTGAAACATTCAAGGGATTATCTGTATAATTTATTCTATCCAGGCTGCCACTATGTTTCTGCTACATTTGTATCACTCACGAGTGATTTTGTGTAAACAGAAGTGCTTGTTGCAAGCTCAAAATCTTTCTAGTGTAACGTCAGTATTGATTTGAATGTAACACGGCTGCCTGCAAACATTCCATCATGGCAGAGGTTACATGACTATGACAAGTCAGGCAGGACAGTGAGTAATGATTGCATTTTAACAACCAAAAGTTCCTTATTATCCTGAGCGTTGTACCCATGACATTTATTTTCGCCATTTTAAGTGTTGTTGGTCCATTCCATTGTTGTGGACCAGACCCCAACCTTAACTCTGTTCCTTGAATATGATGGTCATTCGGTCCTCTTTGCAACTACTGAGATACCACCTTTCTAATTCACCACCTGCGGTGAAGGAACAGTTTCTCCTGTTGTTTACATGTATCTGTGGTTACGCCAATATATTTGGTCGTTCATTTCCATCATGTACAATCGAGATGACAACAGCTCTACACATATTCCAAGTTCGGGCTGACTTGTGTTGAGAGAATTGAAGGTTAAAACCCTAGCTAATTCTGCAAGACTCAATCCTGGTAATGAATTGACAATCCCATCCTTAAGGCCATAAGATGTACGAGCAGAAGTAAGCCATTCAGCCCACCAAGTCTGCTCCACATTCAATGAGATCATGACTGATCTGGTATGATAATTCTCAAGTCCACTTTCCCTCTTTATCCCCATTCCCTCGATTCCCTTACTTTCTAAAGATCAGTCTATCGCAGCCTTGATGTCAAAATGAAATTTGACTTTCCTGTCATTTTACCTTCAACTTTTCACAAGCCTGTTATTACTACTGGCTGCAGTAGCTTTTTTGTTATTAGCAGAGTAGTTTTGTATGGCATTAGTCTCTGCACACTTTCCATGCCTTTAGTCAGTGTGTTTCTCCACTTGAGGATTGCCTTGTATACATGTGCAGCATTTGCTCAATTTCTTGATGATTCCTTTGGTGATTTTCATTGCAACCTTACATTTCCATTCAACAGGGATGGTGTGGTGATGATGTATAGTATTGAAGTTTCCAATCTTTTGTGAAGTGGCTAAATTCTTCATTCATGAACTGAGAGCTATTGTCACTCATCGGTCATTACAGCATTCCAGGCATTATAAAGTTTGCTTTCAGCCATTCTGCAATCTCTCCTGGTGGGATTGACGTCTGTTTGTCTAATTCCCAGTAGTCAGAATAGTACTCTGCAGTGACACAAATTATTCTTCCAATAATAAGAAAGCTACTGAAGCCAGGAGTAGTAACTGTCATGTGTGAAAAGATCATTTTGACAAGACAGCTAAACCATTACTGAAGCTGAGCATTAGCGGGCCCATCAGGGTACAAACTGTAAGTGTTCTCAACACAGTAAAAAGTCTGACAACACCAGGTTTAAGTCCAACCGATTTATTTGACAGTAAACTCACAAGCTTTCGGGTTTGTCCCTTCGTCAGGTGAATGGAGAGTTCTGGCCTCAGACAGAGCATATAAAGCACAGACAGCTTACAGATTACTGATTAGAATGCAAATCTTTACACCTAACCTGCTGTTCTCAACAACAGTGAACCCACATGGCAACTTGGGGCATGAATAGAGCAGTTGTCATCTTGATTATACAGTTAGAAATGAATTTGTTACAGACAACTCACCAGCTCATGTGATCTTTAATTTCTTTGCTCATGTTTGGCCAGTAGAGTATGTATCTTGCCTTTCTCAAAGTCAATTTAGTTCCTATGCTTGCTTATATGCACTTCAGAATCTATCATCTCATTTCCTTAGGGATAATGAGTCAATTTTTTACGTGCAAGGTGCCAACTTGGGCTGTCAATTCTTCTCAATATGTCCAACATGAACTTGTAACCGCAGGTGTGCCCTTGATACTCTCAGGCCCTTCTTTCATCATTACTTCTTTGCAGCAGTTGCATTTTATTAGCTAGTTTGATTTGAACAAGGCGATTGTCTGTCAGATTCACTGTCTCTGCTGGGTTGATGATTTCCAGAGCATGTCGAATTGCTGCTTCACATTGAACCTAGAGGATTTCACATTCTGTCGTGGCATCCTCAACTTTCTTCATTGGGAGTACTGTCAATGATGTACATCTGTTTCTCTTGCTTGTACACCATGTCCAGTTGATATGCCTGTAAATGAAATAATATTCTTTACAGACATTTTGGAGCAGATAGTAGCGGTTTGAGAAAAATGCTTTGTGATTGGACTCCACTGTAATTTTATCTCACCCAGCAGGCTTGGGTGAAAGTGTTCAGAAACAAAAACAGTTCTGGGCAATCTTTCTTAATCTGAGCATAACATTATTCAGTTTGCTTTAATGCCTAAAATGCAAATATGACTGGTTATTCTTGCTGCACTAGGATTATTCCAAGACCAGTATCCCTAGCATCTCACTGCAAGGTGATTTCATTGTTGATGCTTTAGTACCATAGCACTGATGTTTCATCTAGTTATTTGATTTTAGTGAATGCTGCTTCTTGTTCTGTGTCCCAAAAGTGCACTCCTTTGGCAGTAAGTTGCATGATGGTTCACACACCTATGACAAATTAGACAAAAAGTAAAGTTTATTTACTAGTCACAAGTGTTACATTGACACTGCAATGAGTTGCTGTGAAGTTCCAAAAATCCACACAAATAGTTGCAATAATTCACAAGGCCAACAAAACGTTGCATTGTTTTCTGTTGGACAATGCAGCACTGGTACAGCTCTCACCTTGCCGGGATCCAGGTGAAGATCTTTTGTCATCAATGTATGACCTATGTACTTGACATCAGGCAACATCAATTGCAAATTTATCTTCTTCAGCTTCAAGTTAAGCTGGCAAGCTGTTTCTAGCAGTCATATTAAATTCTGACCATGGTCCATTATTGCTTCTTCCATTGTATCTCCACATTCATAGACTAGCAGATCATCCTCAATGGTTTCCAATCAGGCAAGATCACTAACAGCCTCATATTGCCTGCATTGATACTCACTTGGAGCCATGGAAATGCCAAATGAAATGCAAAACTCTCTGTATCTCCCGCTCAGCATTCAAAATGTTGTTAGAAAGCTTCTGCTTCCATTGAGTTTCACTTGTCAGAACCTATCCTTCACGTTTAAGATAGTAAAGAATTTTGCCTTGGCAAAGTTGTGGCTAAATTTCTTTTATGGCTGGCATGGGGTAGTGAGATCTCTTCGGCAGTTTATTTAGATTCTTTGGGTCTAAACCAAACTTGTCCAACGTATGATCCAGGGGTCAGAAGTAGCCCATAAGACCCCTCCCTGCAGCCCCAGCACCAATTCTCAAAATCCCAGTCAAACAAATAAGTTTCAATCGGAGATTATTCTTGGAGCGGCTCTTCGAATCACCAGCCAGCTCTCTCCTGCTTTCGCTCCTGATAGGTGGAATAGTGAGCCTCAAATGAAGGAGTGAAACAGTCTTTGATTGGAGGAGCAGCGAACGCACGCTGGTGAAGGTGTTAAAGATGTTGGGCCAAAGGAAGCAAACAAGCAGCAATGCTGGAGTATCAGATTCCAGGAACATCTGGTCCAGAGCCCTAGGAAAGCAAGTCTGAATCAGGGCCTAAGAATTCAAGTTGGGGTACAGAAGGACATAGCTTTAACAGACCTGGAGAAGAGAGAATGGGCCTGGGGAAGACACACAGTCATGTTGAGTGTATGGGGGTAGGGGAGTGAGCGACTGGGAGGGGGGGGAGAGAGTGAGTGTGTGGGGTGTGGGAGAGGAGTGAGCGTGTGACTGGGGGTGAGGGATTGGTGTGTGTGTGGGGGAGTGGGAGAGTGAATGTGTGTGTGTGTGTGTGTGTGTGCGTGTGTGTGTGTGTGAGTGCGACAGTGAGTGGGTGTATGAGGGTGGCAGAGGGAGTGAGTGTATGAGGGTGAGGGTGAGTCTGCCCTTTATTCAGTCTCTCATTTCACTCTCACCACCATACACCAAATGTACAGATGCACCCATTGACACTCATTCACCCACATACACCTCATTCCAGGTTTGGTTCAAACATGGACAAAAGAATTATGCCAGAAGTGAGGTGAAAGTGAATGCCTGACCTAGTCTGCCATCAAGGTGCCCTAGCTAAACTAGATCAATGGAATTCAGGGGAAAACTCTCCACTGGTTGAAATAATGCCAAACGCAAAGGAAGATGGTTGGAGATCAATCATTTTAGCTCCAGGACATCACTGCAGGAATTCCTCAATTCTGCAAGGCATGTGGCAGTAAAGGTATTAACAACAGCAGTGTGTTAGAATAAAGACTGATGCAGCTACAAAGTGCCATGCACTGATCCAAATAGACTGTACACAAAGGTATGTTCCAGCAATAAGAATTCCATCTGGTATCCCATCAGAAACAAATATGTGATTGACAAACCAGAAAAAGACGATGATTTTCACAAGACAAAGAGCAAAGAAAACATATTTCACATTGTTAATCGCATGGAAAATGTCAACACCATCTCACCATCTGAAGGATTTGCTATGTTAAAAATGATCTGCCTTAAGAAAGTTGGCAACTATTCATTATTGGCCAATATCGACACAGGGACAAGTGTCAATATACTACCCCAGCGAATTCTATAAGACACAGATATGGAAGGCCATGGAGGAATGTGCTACTGTGAAACTTTCAGCATACAATTGTTCACTCATTCCATGTGCTGGATTCATAATCCTGGAATGCAAGCACTATCAGTCCTCCTGGGTGTCACAGATGTATATGACAGACACCAAGGGCCCAGTAATTGCAGGACTATTGGCATGTTGTGACCCCACATGCCCCATAGAGTTAATCAAACTTCACATGGCAGATCAATCTCACAAATAATGTCAATCACCTCAGGACCTAACATTGAAATATCCATGATGTGGAGATGCTGGCATTGGACTGGGGTAGGCACAGTAAGAAGTCTCACAACACCGGGTTAAAGTCCAACAGGTTTATTTGGTAATTCAAGCTTTCAGAGCACTGCTCCTTCATCAGGTGAGTGGAGAATTGGGTTCACAAACAGGGCATATATAGGGACAAACTCAATTACAAGGTAATGGTTGGAATGTGAGTCTTAACAGGTAAACAAGGCTTTACAGATGCAGACAGTGTAAGTGAAGAGAGGGTTAAGCACAGGTTAAAGAGGTGTGAATTGTCTCAAGCCAGGACAGTTAGTAAGATTTTGCAAGCCCAGGCAAGTCCTGGGGGTTACAGGTAGTGTGACATGAACCCATGATCCTGGTTGAGGCCATTCTCATGTTTGCGGAATTTGGCTCTCGGTTTCTGCTCGATGATCCTGCGTTGTCATTTGTCTTGAAGGCCCCTTGGAGAACGCTTATCCGAAGATCAGGGGCTGTGTTCCCTGACAGGAAGGCAACACTCCTGCCTGGTGATTGTCGAGCGGTATCCATTCATCCATTGTCGTAGTGTCTGCATGGTCTCGCCAATGTATCATAAGTCGGGACATCCTTTCCTGCAGCATATCAGGTGGACAATGTTGGCCAAGTCACAAGTGTACGTACCTGGTGGATGGTGTTCTCATGTGAGATGATGACATTTGTGTCGATTATCTGACATATAATATCTGGCATGAAATATCCAGAATGTTTTGATAAAATTGGCAGTTTCAAAGGAACAACAACATTACTATTACAGGAGAATACAAATTCATCAATTGATTTGATACATTTTGTGCAGCACAAATGCCAACAGCTGCAAGAAGAAATTGTGAAAATCTGCACACTATAGAAACTATGGAAAATTGTCAATGAAGAATGGTCTAATTCAATTCTACGTGTCCATGAACACTTGAGACCATTTTGGCCTTTTCAGGATGAGCTGGGCATCTTAATAAGAACATAAGAACATCTTCTGGGAGTAAAAAGTCTGACAACACCAGGTTTTAGTCCAACCGATTTATTTGATAGTAAACTCACAAGCTTTCGAGGGGACTCCCTCTTCGTCAGGTGAATGGAGAGTTCTGGCCTCAGACAGAGCATATAAAGCACAGACAGTTTACAGATTACTGATTAGAATGCGAATCTTTACACCTAACCTGCTGTTCAAGTCCTAAAGTGGCTGACAATGTGAGTGGCAGGAGTACTGATCACAGGTTAAAGAGATGTGTATTGTCTCCAGACAGTACAGTAAGTGAGGTTTTGCAAACCCAGGCAAGTCACGGGGGTTACAGATAGTGCAACATGAACCCAAGATCCCTGTTGAGACCGTCCTCATGTGTGTGGAACTTGGCTATCAGTCTCTGCTCAGCGACTCTGCTCTGTCGTGTGTCGTGAAGGCCGCCTTGGAGAACGCTTACCCGAAGGTCAGAGGCTGAATGCCTGTGACCACTGAAGTGTTCGCCAACAGGAAGGGAACAGTCTTGCCTGGTGATTGTCGAGCGATGTTCATTCATCCGTTGTCGTAGCGTCTGCATGGTCTCCCCAACGTACCATGCTTCAGGACATCCTTTCTTGCAACATATCACGTAGACAATGTTGGCCGAGTTGCAAGAGTATTTACCGTGTACCTGGTGGATGGTATTCTCACATGTGATGATGGTATCCGTGTCGATGGTCCGGCATGTCGACACGGCTACTGACTGGGTATCAACAATGATATTGAAGCTGTCATCAAGAAATGCAAGACGTGTCAAGAGCAAAGTCAACATAAAGCACCATTGATACCAAATGAAGTTCCTACCCATCATTTGTCCAAAATTGCATCCCAAATTTTTCATGTCCATGGCACTGAGTTCATGGACATCATTGACTACTTTACCAAGTACCTCATGATGCGACCATTGCACAGTATCTTAATTACAACTGTTGCACACACTTAAGTAATATTTTGAGTTTATCTTGTGTGGCTAGAAATATCATTGCAGATAATGAGCGACAATTTATTGGTAAGCTTTTCACGACATATGTGAGAAGTGGGATATCAATCACACTACTTCTTCTCACATTAATCTAGATCAAATGGCATAGCTGGGCAAATGATTCTCACAGTGAAATCCCTTATTCTTAAATGTAGATAGGCAAAACAAGAACTATACATTGCAATGTTATGCTTGAAAACCACACTTGTAAGTGCAACTATTCCATCAGCAGCTGAGCTTGTGTACCAATGTGTACCAATGCATCTACTTATACCCATTCTACTCTCTCAGAAAATGGAGAGCAATATTTAAATGTTGATTTCAGAGCTGGTGCTTGCAAATGTAAGTTCAGATGATGGTGTACCATCAGATGGACTGTCCATTTCTTTTTCTGCCTGCGACTTGCAATGGATCTTGAAGGAGAAGCAATAAGAAGGTTTAGCAGAAATAGATGAGTGGTATCTCAGATCAACACCAGAATTAGTGAGACAGAGAGATCAGTGAGAAGAGATAAGGTGACCAAGGATCTTCAAAACGTCTCCTCCAGCTTTGCCATGTCTTATTCTTCCAGCCTGCCTCTGCCCATTACATCCATGGTAGACTTTTCCATTAAGGGCAACGCTTGATGGTGGTTCTCCTGAGTAAATGAGGCATGAACATAACTCTGCTACAAGCCTCTTGCCCAGGTCATGAGATGGGCATAGTGGACAGCATGACTACTTCATGCCCATTTTGGGCAAAAATGAAGTTTTTGTTCTGCCATGTAACACCAGGTCCAGGTCAAAACTGACTAGAATGCTCCTTTGTTACACTGCAGAGATTTATGCCAGACTTAAGAAAAATGGATACAAAAATAGATTGGACAATGTCAGGTTGACCCTTCATTTTTTGTTCAGAACTTTGAACAAAACGTCACAATGGAAAATGTTTAACAGTCCTGTGCTTTCAATATCAGTGACCTGAAGATAGAAACTAACCAAATACCCACTAAAACATTAGTAGAGCAAATGGAAATGTATTGACATCTAACTTGAATATTAATCTTCTTTGAAATTATTGCTATTAAAATGAAGAGCAGATGTACACATCTGTGTTTATTCATATCTGCCAAGAATGCTATTTCATGCTGTCCACTGACACTAACGAAAACTCACCTATGCTAAAACTGTCAACTCCTGTATCTTTTCTAATTCAGGTAATGATCATTGAGAAATGGTTCATTATTTTCATGTAAATTATTAATCAATGCTACTCTGATGTTTTGATGGATTCATACTGAATTTAGCATCAGACAATTTTTAAAAAAATAATTTCCAGAAAAATAAAATTTCCTGCAGAATCATGAATATATAACTGAATGCTTCCTGTGTCCATTTTATATTAAACGTAGACACAAGACACAAATACAAGTGGTAACCCTCCAATACCAAAGCAAAATACTGCAAGTGCTGGAAATCTGAAATTAAAAACAGAAGATAGTGGAAATATTCAGCAGATCAGGCAGCATCTGTGAAGAGAAATAGAGCTGAATTCTTCATGTCCCCGTCACTTGTTTCTCTGTGGAAATGGCATAGAAAATATGTTGGGTTCCTACCACAACACCTTATTACCCACCCCGGAGCTCACACTCAGAATATGAAGGGTGGTAGGGTGCTAAAATTGGAAGCCCCCTACAATATTTAAGTAAATACTTAAGGGTCAGTTAGATTTATTATCAAGCTAATTAAGCCCAATAATACGCTGTCTGGTGAATAAAATTGTTAATGTGGGCCAAGTGGGCAGCCCAGATTTCTCCCTGAGGTGACTAAAGGGAGAGAGTGGAAAGGTGACACTTTCAAGGCTGCCCTTTACTGTCCTAGAGTGACAGCCCAAAGGTCGAAGCCCCCCTCCTTCCTAGGGCACTACCCCCTCTGGATTGTTGGATCAACAGTTATCCGGGCAAATGGGGAGAATTCCATTGCACTCCTGACTTGTGCCTTTCAGAGGGTGGTTAGGCTTTGGGAAGTCAGGAGAAGGAATGGAAAGTATCTTCAAAAGATCAGAAGTGGAAATGTCCACTGCCAATTTCACACTGTTCAGTACCATTTGCAATTCTTCATGTAATGAAATAGTCCGTGTCCACAAGCAGCAAGACCTGAACAATACTGAGACTTGTGCTGATCAGTAGCTACTAATATTCTTAGCATGCAAAAGCTGGAGACCATCTCCAGCGAGAGAAAATCTAACCATCTCCCCTTGACATTCGATGTCATTACAATTGGCTCCCCACAATTAATATTCTTGGGTTATTATTTATAGAGAATTAAGTGGACCAGCCATACAAATACTGCAGATACGAGAGCAGGTCTGGGAACTCTGCAACAAGTAATTCATCTCCTAACTTCACAAACCTGTCCACGGTTGACGAAGGATGAGCCGTTGATGTCGTCTATATGGATTTCAGTAAGGCGTTTGACAAAGTCCCTCACGGTAGGTTGGTAGAAAAGGTTAAGGCTCATGGGATACAGGGACAGGTATCTAGATGGATTGAAAACTGGCTAGGCAACAGGAGACAGAAAGTAGTAGTGGAAGGGTCCTTTTCTAGCTGGAGGTCTATCACCAGTGGTGTGCCACAGGGCTCAGTACTGGGACCTCTTCTATTCGTAATATATATAAATGACTTGGAAGAGGGCGTACGTGGTGTGATCAGCAAGTTTGCAGGTGACACCAAGATGGCAGGATTGGCGGATAGTGAGGAGGAGTGTCAGGTGACACGGTAGGATATCAATAGGCTGGTATATTGGGCAGATAAATGGCAGATGGAATTTAATCCTGATAAATGCGAGGTGATGCATTTTGGAAGGAATAATGCAGGGAGGAGTTACATGATAAAGGGTAGACCAATTAAGAGTATAGAAATGCAGAGGGACCTGGGAGTACAAGCGCACAAGCCTCTGAAGGTGGCAACACAGGTGGAGAAGGTTGCGAAGAAAGCTTATGATATGCTAGCCTTTATAGGAAGAGGTATAGAGTACAAGAGCTGGCATCTAATGCTTCAGTTGCACAGAACGTTGGTTAGACCGCATTTGGAGTACTGCGTCCAGTTCTGGTCACCTTACTACCGGGAGGACGTGGAGACCCCGGAGAGAGTGCAGAGGAGGTTTACCAGGATGCTGCCTGGTATGGAAGGACTGGGTTATGAGGAAAGATTGGGTAAAGTGGGGCTCTTTTCCTTAGAAAGACAGAGATTAAGGAGGGATCTGATAGAGGTGTATAAAATAATGAAGGGTATAGATAGAGTAAACAGTGGCAGGCTTTTTCCTAGATTGGAGACAAATATCACGAGTGGCCACGAGCTTAGGGTGAGGGGGAAGAAGTATAATTTGGATGCTAGAGGGAGGTTTTTCACACAGAGGGTCGTGGGGGTATGGAATGCTCTGCCAAGTAAGGTGGTGGAGGCAGGCATGCTGGACTTGTTTAAGGTTTACTTAGATAGGCACATGAGTGAAACAGGGATGGAGGGTTATAGGAGACAGTTTTAAATAAGGATCAGAGCCTCGGGATGTTCCTGGAAATCTAATGCTACATGTGTTGATGTTTTGTCTCTTTTACTCTGCAGGTGTGTCGGTCTACCTTGTTGTCTAACGAGGGGCATGCACACGGTGGGTCGTGCGTGGGCTACTCTTGGATGTTTCGAGAGTGGCCTAGTACTTTGTGTCGTTTGTGTATGCTTAAAACTGGACCAGCAGATGGGCACCACAACAGCTCAGTGACTATCACTGCTAGCTGTGCAGATACATGGATTTGGGCCAATGTCTGTGGGAGTTTGCGCATTCTCCCTGTGGTTGCGTGGGTTTCCTCCAGGTGCTCCGGTTTCCTCCCACACCCCAAAGATACGCTATTAGGCTGATTGGTGTCACAAATAGTCCCTAAATTATTCTCCCCTTAATCTGGTTTCCAATGCGGGTACCATAAGCATAAACACGGGTCAAGGGAGGTGTAGGAAAAACACATTGTTAAGATGGCGGCGCGGGCTCGTTGGGGCAAAGGGCCTGTTTCCCGTGCTGTGTTCTTCTTTGTTCTTCTTTGTTCTTTGATCTACAAGGGACAAGTCAGGAGTGCAGTGGAACACTCGCTACTTACCTGGATAAGCCTGACTCTAACAACATTTGTGAAACTTAAAGCCACACAGGACATAGCAGCTGGGCTGATTAACACCCCCATTCACCATTCTAAGCATTCAGTCTCTCCGACACTCAAACATTGTGGCATTCTGCCAAATTCTGGCAAGATTGCCACTTTGTTAAATTAATTACAATTAACTTTAATCAGATGTTAACATGGATATGTAAATAAGTTTCTTCACATATCCTATACATATGATTAATTTTCCTATGTTGAAAGAGCTTCCTGAATTACATCAGATATTTAAACTAAGAAACAAAATACATTTTTTTTGTTCCCAATACTATCTGCACATAGCAGGTCTAAAATTTTATGAGTTACTTAAAGTTTTGCGCCCACATTTAAAGCAGACCCACAAAAAAAATTGCAGTCCATTACTCATATTTTTCAGTTTATATCAGTTCATATACAAGTCAATGGCCTTCAACTTAATCATTGGTAGCTACGAGACTTCTTTTTAATGATCAAGTCTTATTGCTATGTCGTTGCAGTGACTGGCGTAGCTGGGACTAACAGCCTAATGCATTTGGAACCTGTTGATCTCACACTTAGGAGATGAAACTTTGGTGTGATTTTAAGAAGTGAACATATATCAATTGGATTTCTTAAAAGTTTTGTTGTAAATTTTCCCCCAGGTGTTGATGCAAATGTTTTATAAATTTGAGTATCAGAACATACCAGACAATATTGTTCAGCTTCAAGAATCTCCAAATCACCAATGATCCAGAGATTTTCCTTTATACTTGGCTACTGATCCAGGCAAACATTCTTTAAAAAAACAAACATGATTATCTTGTGCAAAAAGCTGAATATCCTTCCGCATAAAAAGCCAGAGCCCCAGGCTAGGAAAATAAACATGAGACAGTTATGAATCTATTCTTACCTACATTGTTTTTCTTGCTGGTATATATAGTGCTGATTATGTTTGTTATCACTAATTACTCAATCTCTGTTTATAAATTCAAATTATTACAGCAATTAGGAGCAGGATTTACATGCGAAATAACTGAAAACTCAATGAGCTCATAAAATGAAAAGTAAAGTCTTTGTCGATAAGATAACACTGTCAAGTATTTTCCATAATGTGACAATTTAAGATTTTCTAGGAATTCCTCAGTGACTCAAGAGTAAATACATTGCCTGATGTGGAAAAAGTGAAACAGGATAGGAAGATTGAAGATTTGATTCCTGATCTCTGCTAAATTAGTCGGCCTCAGCTTAGCTGGTGGTGAGTTGCAACTCTTAGATTACTGCTACCAAGCTAGGAAAGAAAAATTAGTCAGCCAGAACACCCCCTCCCTTCTTTATTGTTATCTAGTGAAGCCAGCACTGGGTAAATATTAGTATAGTCAAACCAAGTGAGAAATCCCTCAGCAATAATGCCACTGCTTGGGTTAAAAATGTTCACAACACCCTGTCTGCCTGTCTATCAATTTATTAGTGTCACAAGTAGGCTTACATTAACATTGCAATGAAGTTACTGTGAAAATCCCCTAGTCGTCACACTTCAGCACCTGTTTGGGTACACGAAGGGAGAATTTAGCATGGCCGATGCATCTAACCAAATACATCTTTTGAACTGTGGGAGGAAACAGGAAAACCTAGAGGAAACCCATGCAGGCACAGGGAGAATGTGCAGACTCTGCACAGACAGTGACCTAAGACAGGAATCGAACCCAAGTCTCTGGTGCTGGGAGGCAGCAGTGCTAACCACTGTTGGAAAACAGCCATTTAGGGAAGGAAGCAGTTGATTGATAAGCCCATAGATATGTATCTTGGCATGATCTCATTCCGTCTGGAGATCCAGTGGCCAAGACTGTGTGCTGATTTTGACAAGTTTACAATTGTATTGTTGAGGCAACAGCCTCAGCAACAGCTTTTGAAAGGCAGGTTTTTAACAGGACACTTTCACATCAACATTTCATTCATTCTTCTTTGCATTGAGATGGAAGGGTTCATTTCCTCCATCTGCAATTTCGCTAAGCACATTTAAATCAGATGTATAGCACAAGGCCTCAGACTGCTCATCAATTAATGCCCGTTTTAGACACAGTTTCTATTAATCCAAATTATAAGCAGTTACCCTGCCCATGAGTTGATATGTTAAGTGAAAGTGATCCATTTAATTGTGGTCACTTCCCAGGAAACCACTACTGCCTCACAGCACCAGAGACCTGGGTCCAATTCCAGGCTTGGGTGACTGTGTAGAGTTTGCATGTTCTCCCCTTTTCTGTGTGGGTTTCCTGCAGGTGCTTCAGTTTCCTTTCACGGTTCAGTTGTGTGCAGGGTGGATGGATTGGCTGTGGTAAAAATGCACAGGGTAATGGGTGGGGGTTGGGCATGTGTAA
Organism: Carcharhinus amblyrhynchos; assembly: GCF_965287045.1. NCBI lineage: Eukaryota > Metazoa > Chordata > Chondrichthyes > Carcharhiniformes > Carcharhinidae > Carcharhinus > Carcharhinus amblyrhynchos. Next base: position 144,503,773 of record NC_137324.1, read on the forward strand.
GATGCTCTTTTGGAGAGGTGGTACAGGCTCAATAGGCCAAAGGCCTCCTTCTGTACTGCAGGGATTCAGTATTTTACATATTGATTTATTCACTTTTGCCTCGAGAAGTGTTGAATTTCACTTCAAATGCCAGGTTGAGAGGCTCTGCAAGACAGTGTATTGTTGATCCGCATCCATGGAAAGGGATACAATAGATTGAATTAGATTTCCCAAAGGTAAGCTTCTTTATGAATTCTTCATGGCATAAGAACAAAACCAATGAAAGCAAAGGAGAGATAAGCGGAATGAAAGATCGATAATGCCAATCAGCAATAACCCCCTCACTGTGTAACTAAGCACTGGAAATCTGAAGAGGGACTAGCCGAGGTGTCTTTGATGACAACTACATTGGGTGAGTTATTCCATCTTCTTCATAAGAACGTAAGAACGTAAGAACATAAGAAATAGGAGCAGGAGTAGGCCATCTAGCCCTTCGAGCCTGCCCCGCCATTCAATAAGATCATGGCTGACCTGAAGTGGATCAGTTCCACTTTCCCGCTTTCTCCCCGTAACCCTTAATTCCCCAGTCTATCAAAAACCTATCTACCCGTGACTTAAATATATTTAGCGAGCTAGCCTCCACCACTTCAACGGGCAGAGAATTCCAGAGATTCACCACCCTTTGAGTGAAGAAGTTCCTCCTCAAGGACATCTTCATGATGTCCTGTCATCTAGATCAACAAAAAACCTGCTCTTCCTGTGTCTTACAAAATCTGCACCATTCTTAACATTTATGCTATACTTACTGCAGGTGATTTTACCTTGTTCTTAAGTTGGAAATCAAGAATTACAATTGACATTATTTCACACAAAATCTATCATCTTTTTTGAGAAGTCACTTTTAATTGAATCATTATATCAGATGGTCGACCAGAGAAGAATTTATGTCATTTTGGAGTGATCTTTGATCAAGATCTTCCTGGTTGTTTCATTGGATCTCTCCCCATTGATGCCCACCTTCTGACTTCTTTCTTTGAGCTCTCCTCATCAATAAGTATCTCCTCTCTTCTTTCCTGAATGTTCCTTTGTGAGACATTATGAGGCTTACAAACAGAATAGTTTTTGCAAAGTTTATGCACAATCTTTTTGTGGATGCAGATTATTTAGGGTGGCAGGATAGCACTGCTGCCTCATAGTGCCAGAGACACAAATTCCTGGCTTGGGTCACCGTCTGTGCAAAGTTTGCACATTCTCTCTGCATCTGCGTGGGTTTCCTCTGAGTGCTCCGGTTTCCTCCCACACTCCAAAGATGTGCAGATTAGGTTGATTGGCCATGCTCCTTAGTCAGGGGGAATTAGAATGGTAAATACGAGGGGTTATGGATTAGAGCCTGGATAGGATTATTGTTGGTGCAGGCTCGATGGGCCAAATGGCCTCCTTTTGCTCTGTAGGAATTCTATGAGATGACAAATTCTATGAATTTAGATGGATACATGATCAGTTGTTGGTTGGTTTGTGTATTTTCAAGTTGTCTTCCAGTGGCTTAACCATATAAGGACTTCTTCCTGTCCCTTTGTGAATATCTATCTGGTTTCAATCGGCCTTCACTGATTTCAACCAATTTGCTGTTATTAACAGTTCCATTTAAATCAAATTGTTCTACACAATTCAGCAGTATCACTGCAGTAAGCACAGATCAATGGAATTAGAAAGTAACACACCCATCCAGTTTCCACAATACAAACACTGCTCTGAACTTAACTATTTCCATTAAGTTTCCAAACTATTTTAAAAGTCAGGATTGCAATTTACATCAATTTCAATCTCATTATTAGGCCTTAACCCTGACAGTCCCCACACGTTGAATTGTCCATTAACATGAGCATTTCCTCACGTGTTCCCAACAAAGTGCACTTGGTGAGCAGAACTTAATGGGAGATGGTCATGCCTGGCTAGTGTCCAGGAAGTGCCTGGACACTGCCCCGGCACCTATGGATTCCAAGGAACAGTGTTGGGAGGTGTGTGTTCTGTGGAGGGGGAGTGGGGTGGGCTTGCATGGTGCAGACAGGGTTCTGCAGCCACGGGATGGGGTTGTGTGCTCCATGGTGGCGTGGGGAGGGGGGCAGTGGTAGAGTTGTGGGGCCCACCCCTTTCATCTTTCTTGATAAAATGTTTGAAACATAGAAACCCTACAGCACAGAAAGAAGACATTCGGCTCATCGAGTCTACACCGGCCACAATCCCTCCGAGGCTGTACCCCCATATCCCTACACATTTACCCACTAATCCCTCTACCCTACGCATCTCAGGACACTAAGGGCAATTTTAGCATGGCCAATCAAACCTAACCCGCACATCTTTGGACTGTGGGAGGAAACCGGAGCACCCAGAGGAAACCCATGCAGACACATGGAAAACATGCAAACTCCACACAGACAGTGACCTGAGCCAGGAATCAAACCCAGGTCCCTGAAGCTGTGAAGCAGCAGTGCTAACCACTGTGCTACCATGCTGCCCAATTGAAAATTCAACAGGAAAACCCGACACAGCAGCTGGCAGCCACCCTCCCCTTTTCCCACCCGAGATAACACTGCTAAACAATTGGAAAGTCCTAAGCTGTTGAAGGGTGTGCTCTGATTGATATCATGGGATCTGCTCCTTAACATTGCTTAAACTCCCTAACAATACAGCAGACGAAGCTGCGCTTGGAGCTGATGACATCCACATCATTTTTCCCGTTGTGCCCACGCTGCCAAGAAATGAGAAAATTCCTCCCATTGTTTTGCAAAGTTGCAAACCTGATCGATGCACCTCCAAGGATCTGCTGCATTCTGAAGTTGCTGTAGGGTTTTGAAACCTGAGGAGAAAGGAGCTCCTCCCCATTGATGCTGATGTGGTGTTCCTGGCTCATCATTCAATATGATATAAAGCTGAGCCTGTACATTCCAGAAAGGTCAACAGCTCAATTCGCCAATACGCTGGAGCTCTGTCTTGCTGATATCACTGCATACAAATGCAGCCTGCATTTGCAGGGCTACAATCTTTTAATTTAAAGGCTACCCCATAAGAGACAGATGTTGCTTGGTTCATTTTACTTTTTCAATCCCTCACCACAAATGAGTAATTATCTCTACAAATATCGCATACTGGTAGATCCTTATAGTTCACTCCAGTAATGGAAAGGTCATGCTCAATGAATGCATATTGAAATTAGCAGGAATTTTTCAGCATAGATGTGTTCTGTAGTAAAACACTTAGTCTGTGTTTAACTCTCAATTATGGTGCTCTGTGGGCCATTGCAAATAACTTTCACAATGTCAGTACAGTCATTCAAACTGCTTCTTAACTTCGGTGTTTATTTTTAAAAATAGGATTGTTTCTAAGCAACTCAGAAATAATTCCAATGCTAGTTCTTCCATTACAAACCCTTCTTCCCATATAAGTCTGGAAAAGGTTTCTCATGAATTCTGAATGCTGGGGTGCAAAATATTTTTTAAATAAACTTTTAAAAATTTATAGCAATAAAGCAAAACATCACACTTTTTTGTGAAAAAATAGTGAGCACTATTTTTTCGTTTCTTCATTCTTGGGGATGTGGGCATCGCTGGCTGGGCCAGCATTTATTGCTCATTCTGAATTGCCCTTGAGAAGGTGATGGTGAGCTGCTTTCTTGAACTACTGCAGTCCATGTGGTGTAGGTACACCCACAGTGTTGTTAGGGAGAGAGTTCCAGGATTTTGATCCAGTGACAGTGAAGGAACGGTGGTATGTTTTCACTGGAGAATTTAGTAAGAATTCAAAAATCCAGCAATGTTTGAAATAGAATTAAAAGCTGATGTTCACATTTTCTGAAACTAATATTTTGTTGCTATTGGCTTTAATGATTAATAGATGATTAATAGCCATGAGGGTTAGTCAAAGGAGAAAGAAAGTTGCTAACTTGGTGTCTTTGCCCCATAGGAGTATAATATCAAGGGTAAGACTCTTAATAGTGTAGAGGATCAGAAGGACCTTGGGGTCCGGGTCCATTGGACTCTTAAATCAGCCTCGCAGGTAGAAGATGTGGTTAAGAAGGTGTATGGTGTACCAGCCTTCATCAATCGAGGGATTGAATTTAGGAGTCGGGAGATAATGCTGCAGCTGTATAAGACCCTGGTCATACCCCACTTGGAGTGCTGTGTTCAGTTCTGGTCACCTCATTACAGGAGGGATGTGGAAGCTATTGAGGGGGGGCAGAGGAGATTTACAAGGATGTTGCCTGAATTGGGTGGCATGCCTTATGAGGTTAGGTTGAGGGAGCTCGGTCTTTTCTCCTTGGAGAGGCAAAGGATGAGAGGTGACATGGTGGAGGTGTATAAGATGTTGAGAGGTATAGATCAGGTGGATTCTCAGAAGCTTTTTCCCAGGGCTGAAATGGTGCCACGAGAGGACACAGGTTTAGGGTGCTGGGGAGTAGGTACTGAGGAGATGTCGGGGTAAGTTTTTCACTCAGAGGGTGGTGGGTGAGTGGAATCGGCTGCTGTCGGTGGTGGTGGAGGCAAATTCGATAGGGTCTTTTAAGAGACTTCTGGATGAGTACATGGGACTTAATAGGATTGAGGGTTATAGGTAAGCCTAGTAAGTAGGGATACGATCGGCACAATTTGTGAGTTGAAGGGTCTCTTTGTGCTGTAGTTTTTCTATGGTCAGTTGCCATGCAATCTTTTTGTGAGAATTCCTGGGTTGGCGTCAGGAAAATGTTCCCCAGTGCATCTTTGGGTTAACTATAAAACTATAAGACCATAGGACATAGGAGCAGAATTAGGCCACTTGGCCATTGAATCTGTTCTGCCGTTCAATCATGGCTGATAATTTTCTCATCCCCATTCTCCTGTCTTTTCCCCATAACTCCTGATCTCCTTATTAATCAAGAACCTTTCTATCTCTATCTTGAAGATACTCTATGACCTGGCCTCCACAGTCTTCTGCAGTGAAGAGTTCCACAGATTCACCACTCTCTGGCTGAAGAAATTCCTCCTCATCTCTGTTTTAAAGGATTGTCCCTTTAGCCTGAGGTTGTGCTCTCTGGTTTTAGTCTTTCCAACAAGTGAAAACATCCTCTCCATGTCCACTCTATCTGGGTCTCACTGTATCCTGTAAGTTTCAATAAGATCCCCCCTCATCCTCCTAAGCTCCAATGAATACAGACAATCGTTCCTTATATGACAAGCTCTTCATTCCAAGGATCATTCTTGTAAACCTTCTCTGGACCCTTTCCAAGGTCAGCACATCCTTTCTTAGAAATGGAGCCCAAGACTGCTCGCAGTAATCCAAATGGGGTCTGACCAGAGCTTTATACAGTCTTTGAAGTACATCCCTGCATTTGTATTCTAGCCCTTTTGATATGAATGCCCCCAGATACACTGTCCTGGAGCTTCTGAACATTACCACAGCCCATGAAATCCTTGTCATTTCCTTAGAATGCTGGCCTCAGGATTATTGCATTCTTGAGGAAGTCTTGTATTGCCCGAGGTAGTGTCCTGGTCTCTGAGCCAGTTATCTGCTTTCAGACCACTTTGTTCACCAGGGGTGGAGCTTTCCTGGTTGATTCTACTGACACTTTCCCGCCATTCCCTAAAGGGGAAGAAAGTGTCTGCGAAGAGACTAAATAATTGCCTCCTCTCTTTATCTCTACTACAAGTATTTGCTACTAGTGTAAGAAGGCTTAATACAAACATTACAATATATTTAACTCAGCTCGGAGCTCCAGCCTTCATTGCCTTCCCCTAAGTCTATCTAGTAATCTCTTGATCTTGAATACACTCCCTACCCATTTTAGACCAAGTTACCTTAAAACATTTCATACTATATATGTAATATCTAACTAACATAAATAAAAATGTATAAATATATAGATACAGCTGGTGCAGGCTTCCACTGAATGACTTCCATTGTTCTGTATAATTCCGAGCTACGCAGAGGGAATACCAGTGATTTATTGGCAGATTATTTCTGAAAGTAGCCCCATTTTTAGCTCACAACATGTGATATGCACATCAGCATTCAATGAGGCTACCTTTTCAAATTATACATACCCAGGCTAACTTTATAGATGATTTTTCAACTTTGTGCTGTTGACAGGGAGTCTCAGCTTCAGCAGACTACCACAGTTTTCTACTATGTGCCGCTAATGTGCAAAATTCTGTGCTGAATATTGCCCCCTTCTTATGCCAGTTATTTTTGTTAATTAGTTATAGGATAGAATGTCCACTGGAGGTTCTCCTGATCTTCCAGCTGTTCTCCAGAATTTCTAATGGATGGCTGATCAGGAGAGACCCCACAAAAGTACTGACAGGTTTGTTGAACTATTGTATACTTTATTCATTTTTGAGCTATGAGTATTGCTAGCACAGCTGGCATCTATTGCCTCCGCATGGCTGCACTGAACAGACGATGATGGGAGATCTTGTGATTCTTTAGTTTTAGCCACAACTGAGCTATTTCACTTCAAAAAGCCGTTAAAAGTCAAACATGTTGGCATGGGACTCAAGTCACATATGGGCCAGACCAGATAAAGGTAATAACAGCCATTTCCTTCCCTAAAGAACAATTATTTCCAGATTGCTTCAAATTGAACATGAGTTTGCAAACTGCCATGTTGCGAGTTGAGCTTTCATTGCCAGGGTTACAGTAACAAAACTCTGGGATTGTTAGTCCAGCAATATAACCATTACGCTAAAATACTCAATTACTTTCATATCATGAAACAATGGTGGACATGCACCAGCACTTTGAACTGCTTCATAAACCGTGCACTAGCCAGTCTGGCAGTTCATTGGATTCTGCAATTGTTGCGTGATGGTATTCCACAGCAGCGGCTACACAATGACAGTCTCCTGTAATGGTATTAGTTTTTTAGAAAATCTGTGCTGTTATCGGAATGCTAAAAAAAAACAAATAAATTCATTCAGTGTGTGAGTAAAGCAACCTGCATCATGGGAATTGGTAATTTGTGGAGAAATAATTAAGCTACAAGGGAAGATCGACCCTGTGGATTCAGACAAAGGAAGATAGACCCCAATGGATCCAGCCTGTTGGATAGTTTCCCAGCTCCACAGAAAGTAGAACAACAGCTCACGTTACGTACAAATAACAAACAGAACTGTTTCCATTTCGATTTTGTCATTTTTGTATACTGTGATTCTGCCTATATTGGAATATAATGGGCATGTTGGAACACATGCATTAGGAGTATGCCATTCGACCCCTTGACCATGATCAATCCAATTGCAACCTCAACCCATTCCTGGCTACCACCACATTTCCACCACATCTGCTCCCTCACCCCGCCCCGATAACCTTTCACCTGGGTGTCATTGCATCAGCAAGCATGACCCTTCATAAGTTTGACTTTGCCAACTATATTTCCCGTTTTATTAGTGCCTTCAAAGAACCCTGAAAGAAAATTTCACCGTCAGTACTACATTGAGCTGGACTTGCTGGCCATCCCCAGGCATCTCTTTGCCAAATATCACTTGCATTGTGACCTGCGGGTAGGTTTTTGAATGGGCAGGATTGACCATGAATGAGTGGAAAGAAACAGGTGCTCATGTTGGGGCAATAGGAAGACAAGGGACAGTTGTAGTTAGAATGGAGGAGGGTAACAGGAAGAAGCATTTGGGAGATGAAGACAACAGCCAGGAGAGAAAGCAAGACAATGCTCCAGAGAACATTTAACATTTTAACTTTTAACATTTAAGAAAAACTTGGATGTGTTCATGGATGAGAGGGGTGTAGAGGGATATGGTTCAAGTGCAGGTCAGTGGGACTAAGCAAAAAATGGTTTGGCACAAACAAGAAAGGCCAAAAGGCCTGTTTCTGAGCTGTAATTTTCTATGGTTCTATTGTTCTAGAAGGTGGGGTTGGTGATTGGAGAGGAAGAGATCAGTGAAGGACTGGAGAAGTTTTGGACAATGGTTGGGAGAATGAAGGATGAAGGCAGGGACAAGGAGCATGAGGGAGGGAAAATAATTGCAGGAGGAGTGGAGCAGTGTCCAAGGACAGCCCTTGTCTCCCCTAATTCTACTCAGGACCATATTTATCCATTTTGCAACAGTGTATGTAATTTAACGGTGCTTCAATGACTGTAAAACACTTTGTGGTTTCCTAATGTACTAATTACAGGCCCTTCAGCCCATCAAGTCTGCACTGACCACATTCCCACCCAGGCCCTACCCCCCATATCCCTACATATTTTACCCGTAAGCCCTCTAACCTAAGCATCTTAGTACACTAAGGGGCAATTTTAGCATGGCCAATCAACTTAACCCGCACACCTTTGGACTGTGGGAGGAAACCAGAGCACCCGGAGGAAACCCACACAGACACGAGGAGAATGTGCAAACTCCACAGTGACCCGAGCCAGGAATTGAAGCCAGGTCCCTGGAGCTGTAAAGCAGCAGTGCTAACCACTGCGCTACCCTGCCTCCCACAATACAAGTTCTTTCTTTCTTCCTTTGAGAATATATTTTGAAAGCAACAGTGATTGTTTGGCATGAAGAGAATGTGAAGCTGGACCAAGTATTACAATCTGACAACTGATACATCTTCATTGCTTTAAATGGAAAGTTCTTGTCACAATATTTGTACTAACGGCTGAGTTCCTGTTCATTCATTTATGACAAGGATTAAAAGAATTACAGGAACTGGTGGGTGTCTTATAACATTCCACTAAAACTGAGTCACCAAGGAAGTAGCCAGAAAATTACTTCTGATTGACTGAAACAACTTTTGCCCTCCCAGTTGCAAGTTTGTTGGTGGTTGGATCATTTAATTGGACAGGAGGGTGGGGGAATGGAGACCCTGCCTCTTTCCTGCTTCGATCTGTGGCAGACAAGTTTGTGGGCAGTCTTCCCACCCCACCATCAATTGCAACACCTAAATGGGACAATTAATGCCCACTCTGGTGAGCTTGCGTGTGCATTGCCAGGAGGAGGAATTCCTCTTCAAAGGCACTCAACGCCTGATCATGGAGCCAGCATCAGGAAGAGGAAGTCATTGAGAGCAACCCCCTATCCTTGCTGCGGACCCCTCCCACCCTCACCAGCAATTCCTTTCCACAACCACATTCCTTCCATCCTTTACCTGTGCCTGGGATCCTTCTTTACCACCCCGCCCGCCCCGGAATTGGGGCAGGCTCACAGAATGGAATTCTCCATTGGCCTCAGGCGGGATTTTACGAGCCTTGCCCAAGCGAGGTTGTAAAATGTCTTGGATGGGTATCACGCTGGCAGCACCCACTACCTCCCTGTGGCACTGCTGAGTACAGGATGGCTGCTGGACTCTGATTGACAGAGAGGACATCTGCCCCGGAGCCTATGATCATGCGGGGGTAGGGGAGGGGTGGGGGAGAGAGGCAGCCCTACCATGGCTTGTTAAGTGCTTGAATGGCGTGGGAAGTGATATTAAGGACCAGATCAGAAACTCCAAGCATTTTAAAAATTTAGCCTAGACCCTAACTTTTACATAAGACCATAAGACATAGGAGCAGAATTAGTCTGCTCCACCATTCAGTCATGGCTGATATTTTTCTCATTCCCATTCTCTTGCCCTTTTCCCGTAACCCCTTATTAATCAAGAACCTGTCCATCTCTGTCTTAAAAGCACTCAATGACCTGGCCTCCACAGCCTTCTGAAGCAGAGCTCCACAGTTCTCTCTCTCTGGCTGAAGAAATTTTTCCTCATTTCTGTTTCAAAGGATTGTCCCTTTAGTCTGAGGTTGTGCTCTCTAGTTCTGTTCTTTCCTACTAGTGGAAACATCCTCTCCACATCAACTCTATCCAGTCCTCGTAGTATCCTGTAAGTTTCAATAAAATACCCCCTCATCTTTTTAAACTCCAATGAGTACACACCCAGAATCCTCAGCTGTTCCTCATAAAACAAGCTCTTCATTCCAGGGATCATTCTTGTAAACCTCCTCTGGACCCTTTCCAAGGCCAGCACATCCTTCATTAGATATGGAGCCCAAAACTGCTCACAGTACTCCAAATGGGGTCTGACCAGAGTCTTATACAGCCTCAGAAGTACATCCATGCTCTTGTATTCTTGCCCTCTCAACATGAATGCTAACATTGCATTTGCCTTCCTAACTGCCGACTGAACCTGCACATTAACCTTAAGAGAATCTTAAACAGACTCTCAAGTCCCTTTGTGTTTCTGATTTCCTAAGCATTTTCCTTCCCATTTATAAAATAGTCGATGCCTCCATTCCTCCTGCCAAAGTGCATAACCTCACACTTTTCCACATTGTATTCCATCAGCCACTTCTTTGCCCACCCTCCTAACTTGTCCAAGTCCTTCTGCAATCCTTGTTTCCTCAATACTACCTGTCCCTCTACATATCTTTGTATCATCTGCAAACTTAGCAACAGTGCCTTCAGTTCCTTCTTCCAAATCATTAATGTGTATTGTGAAAAGTTATGGTCCCAGCACCAACCCCCAAGGCAGACCACTAGTCACCGGCTACCATCCGAAACACTGGGGCTAGAATTCTCCCACAGCAAAATTAAGTGCCCAACAGATGAGAAAATGGGAGTATTTCTTGCCCATCTTTTGGGCACACTTACTTGAATGAATCTCCGACACACCAAACAATGCTGAGTGCCTCAGTGTGATTCACCCTGAAAAGCAGGGGGCAGGGCCTATTCTCACCCGAGAGGCTGGCAGCATAGTTCTGACTGGGCGATTGTGCATGTGCCGATCAGAGATCGGCACATGCACATTGGCACCTCCCCATATCATCAGCCTCCTGATTGCTGGCCTCCTGACAACCCCCATCGCTGGCCTTCCCAACCCCTCCCCTAACTGCTGGCCCGCCAGACCCAAACTCTCCCCTTAGCAACCAGCCCCAATCAGCCCCAATTCCTCCCACCCCGATGATCGGGCATGACCACCCTAATAGCCAGTCCCAATCGCCTCTTCCCGACTGCAGAGTGGCAGTATGTCCCCCCAGCAATCGCCCAAATAGGCCACACCCACAGTATGCCCCATCCACTTCAGCCCTGCCTTCTTGGTACTGCCCTGTGCCTAGTAGGCAGTGCCAAAGTATCCATTAGGAAGTGCCAGTTTTCCCCTTCAGCAGTGCCAGGGTGCCAGGTTGGCACTACCAGGCTGGCATTGCCCAAGGAGCACCTCCTAACCCTGACCTCCCAGGAGCAGCCCTAATGGCCTCTGTCCCCACCACTGAGGTGAGGGCACCTGTTCCCCATTAATTGGGAGCAGTTGTAAACCCCACTGATGAGAACCAGTTCCAGAGGGGCGTGAGGGTGGGGGATAGAAGCGGACCAGAGAATACTGACCCAGGCCTGCTAATCATATGTAAATGTCAATTTCAATGACTTTTCCATATGATAATCAGGTCCACGCCGATTTCTGGCCCAGATTCTGGCATTAGGGAATGTAAGGTGGCTCATTCCAAGTTTGATTCAAGTGACCCACTAGGAAACAAACTTCATTTAAGAAAACAGTTAGTATATAACAAAAGAATTAGCATTACTTTAACCAATTAAAGTACATAAAAATTACAAAGTATAATTCTTAATAGCTAGCTATCTCTATTGTTCCAATTTAGTAGTTTACTCCATAGACATGAATTGCTTATTTAAAACCAGTTATCATATTCATTTATTCCTATACTTTGTTTCCTGTCTGCCAACTAGTTTTCTATCCATCTCAATACATTACCCCCAATCCTATGTACTTTAGTTTGACATGCTAATCTCTTATGTGGTGTGATGGTACAGTGCCTTTAAGAAATGTATTTTTTAACATGTTCCTTTTAAGCAGTATGTTTAAGGGGTATGTTTAAGGGGTATGTTAAGGGTTTAATTGATATGTTTAAAAGTCAGCTCTGTTTTACAAAGTGCCAACTTGTCTGGGCAGTAGGCAGCTCAAATGTTGAAAATTCAGAGTAATGACTGATTTTAGCTAATGATATGTATGTCTAAACAGAGTTAATGTTTACTTAGATTTCCTTGGTGTTTCAGGGTAGTGCTTTGATTAGGTTAATTGACAGAGTCTTGTGTTAATGAGTGGAGCTAATTGTCAGAGAGACAGTGTTTTACAACAGTCAGTTTCTGCCTGGTTCTGAAGAAGCAAGACATATCTCTCTGTCTTTCTCTTCAGAGGTACTCTGAGAACTCTAGGGCTAGTGATCTAATCACAAGAATGTACACCAGTGTTTGCTAATGTTTTGAAAAGGGATTTCAAGTCTGCAAGAGGAATGATTCTTGAATTGGAATTCATAAGGATAGATTAGCAGTAAAGAATTATATCTTGTTATGCTTAAGCATCGTTCAAATGTTAAGCTAATTCATTTGTTAAAATTACACTGTATTGTTAAATACAGTTTGTATTGATAAAAGCTTTTCACTTTGTCAGTAAAATTGTGCCTAAAATGAAACATCATAACTTCACATTAATGCCAAAATAGCAAATAGTTGGGTTCTATTTAATTTCATAATTTTTTTTATATATGTATTTCTGATCTCATAGTCTAATGGTAGGACTTTGTCAAAAGCCTTCTGAAATTCCAAATAAGCCATATCCACTTGTTCCCTTCATCAAATCTACCAGTTACGTCCTGAAAGAATTCCAGTCAATTTTTCAAGCATGATTTCCTTTTCACAAACCCATACTGACTCTGTCCAATCCTGTCAGTGCTATCCAAGTGCACTGCTATAGACTCCTTGATAATGGACTTTAGAAGTTTTCGACTATCAACGTCAGACTCGCTAGTCTATAATTTCCTGTCTTTTCCCTTTTTAAATAATGGGGTTATATTTGTGACCCTCCAATTGATTGGAAATCTTTCAGAATCTATAGCGTCTTGGAGGATGATCACCAATGCATCTATTATTTCTAGGGCCATTTCCTGAAGTAATATGGGATTTATTGGCTTTCAATTCTATCAATTTCCCCAAGACCATTTCCCGACTAATATTGATTTTCTTCAGTTCCTCCCTCTGACTAAACCCTGTGTTTCCCAAGATTTCTGGTGCATTATTTGTGAAGACATAACTAAATTATATATTCAATTCATCAGCCACTTGGTTATTCCCCATTATAAATTCCCCTGTTTCTGACTATAAGGGACCCACATTTGTCTTCACCAATTTTTTTTCATATAACTACAGAAACCTTTGCAGTCAGTTTTATGTTCTCCATAAGTTTACTCTTATACCCTACTTTGTCATTGTTAATTAATCCCTTTGTCCTCCTTTACTGAATTCTAAATTTCTCTCAATCTTCAATTCTGTTGATTTTTCTGGCCGATTTGTATGCCTCTTCTTTAGATCTAATACTATCTGTAATTTCCCTTGAAAGCCATGGTTTGGCCACCTTTCCAGTTTTATTTTTGTGCCAGACTGGAATGAACAATTGTTGCAATTCACCCACATGCTCTTTGAATGTTTGCCATTGCCTATCCACCATCATCCCTTTAATCTATCATAGCCAACTCATACTTCCTTTATTAAGAATCAGGACTCTAGTCTTAGAGTTAACTATGTCACGTTCCATCTTGACGAAAAATTCTATCATATTTTGGTCACTTGTCACCAAAAGGTCTTCCTCCACTAGATTGCCAACTATTCCTTTCTCACTGCATGATACCCAGCCACAGATGGCCTGTTTTCTAATTAATTCCTCAGTGTATTGCTCCTGAAAACCATCCCATATATGTTCCAGGAAATCATCTTCTATGGGATTATGACGAATTTGATTTGCCCAGTCTGTATGCAGATTAAAGTCACCCATAAATACAGGTGTTCTTTTATCTCATGCAATTCCAATCTCTCATCTAAATCTAACTCCACCCATGGTTACCTTGGCAGATTTTGCAGTAGAGCGAATTTCTGAAGGAAATAATAAGAACATAAGAAATAGGAGCAGGAGTAGGCCATCTAGCCCTTCGAGCCTACCCCGCCATTCAATAAGATCATGGCTGATCTGAAGTGGATCAGTTCCACTTTTCCACTTTCTCCCCAATATTGAATGAAATGTTATGCAATAGTTAAAATGAGAGGGCTGTTTAGAAATTGACAAGGACATGTGCAAGCAAGTTCAGAAATGATCAATCATCTATCATCTGTTGCTACACTAAACATGGAGTTATTATTGGATTAATAAAATACTACTAAGACAGCATAATTTGGCCCCCGACCTCATTACAGGCTTGGTCCAAACATGGACAAAGAAACTTAATTAATGAGCTAAGGTATTAATAAATGTATCCTCACTGATTACAGGGGAGGTCTCAGAAGATTGGAGAATAGCCAATGTTGTTCCATTGTTTCAGAAGGGTAGCAAGGATAATCCAGGTAACTGCAGGCCAGTGAGCCTTACGTCAGTGGTAGGGAAATTATTAGAGAGGATTTACTCCGACTTGAAAATAAGAGGACGTATTAGCAAGAGATAACATGAGTTTGTGAAGGGGAGGTTGAGTTTTTCAAGAAAGCGACAAAGATGATTGATGAGGGTAGGGTAGGGGATGTTGTCTACAGGAGTTCAGTAAGGCCTTTGACAAGGTCCCTCATGGCAGACTGGTGCAGAAGGTGAAGTCGCGTGGGATCAGAGGTGAGCTGGCAAGGTGATTACAAAACTGGCTCAGTCAAAGAAGACAGAGGGTAGCAATGAAAAGGTGCATTTGTGAATGAAAGGTTGTGACTCAGTGATCCCTGAGGAATCAGTGCTGATTGTAATATATATAAATGATTTGGAGGAAAATATAACTGTTTTGATTAGTAAATTTGTGGACAACACAAAGGTTGTTGGATTTGCAGATAGCGATGAGGACCGTCGGAGGATACAACAGGATATAGATCAATTGGAGACTTGGGCAGAGAGATGGCAGATGGAGTTTAATCCAGACAAATGTGAGGTAATGCATTTTGGAAAGTCTAATACAGGTGGGAAATATACAGTAAATGGTAGAGCCCTTAAGAGTATTGATAGGCAGAGGGAACTGGGTGTACAGGTACTGAAAGTGGCAACGTAGGTGGAGAAGGTAGTCAAGAAAGAATATGGCATGTTTGCTTCATTGACCGTACCATTGAGTTTTAAAATGGACAAATCATGATGCAGCTTTATAGAACCTTTATTAGGCCGCACTTGGAATATAATCTTCAATCCTAGTCTCTGCACTACCAGAAAGATGTGGAGGCTTTGGAGAGGGTACAGAAAAGACTTACCAGGATGTTTCCTAGTATGGAGGGCATCAGCTATGAGGAGAGGTTGGAGAAACTTGGTTTGTTCTCACTGGAATGACGGAGGTCAAGGAATGACCTGATAAAAGTCTACAAGATTATAATGGGCATGGACAGATTGGATAGTCAGAAGCTATTTCCCAGGGTGGAAGAGTCAATTACAAGGCGGCAGAGGTTAAGATGCAAGGAACAAGGTTTAAAGAAGATGTACAAGGCAAGTTTTTTATACAGAGGGTGGTGGCTGCTGGGGGAGGCAGTAGAAGAAGATATGATAGTGATTTTTAAGGAGCATCTTGACAAATACATGAATAGAAATATAGAAACATAAAACAGTACAGCTCAGTACAGACCATTTGGCCCTCAGTGTTGCGCTGAGCTATGTCCAAACCCAAGATCAAGCTATCCCACCCCCTATCATTCTGGTGTGCTCCATGTGCCTATCCAATAACCACTTGAAAGTTCCTAAAGCGTCTGACTCCGCTATCACAGCAGGCAGTGTATTTCACAGCCCAAAAACTCTCTGAGTGAAGAATCTACCTTGGACATCCCTCCTGTATCTCCCACTATGAACCTCATAGTTATGTCCCCTAGTAACAGCTACATCCACCCGAGGAAATAGTCTCTGCACGTCCACTCAATCTATCCCTTTCAACATTTTATAAACCTCCATTAAGTCACTTCTCATCTCCTCTGCTTTAAAGAGAAAAGTCCCAGCTCCCTCAACCTATCCTCCAAACCAAGCAGCATCCTGGTAAATTTCCTCTGCACTCTCTCCAATGCTTCCACATCCTTCTTATAGTGAAGATGGAAATAAAGGGAGGGAATAGAGAGATATAGTCCCTGGAAGGGTAAGGAGTTTCAGTTCAGGTGGGCAGCATGGTCGGTGCAGGCTTGGAGGACCAAAGAGCCTGTTCCTGTGCTATAATTTTCCTTGTTCTTTGTTCCAACTTCCCTGGCATCAAGGCAGCATTTGACCAAGTGTGCCATCAAGTAGCCCTGACAAAATTGAAGTTGGTAGGAATTATGATAACCCTCCACTGGTAGGAGTCATACCTGGCACAAAGCAAGGTGGCTATGGCTGTTGGAGATCAATCGTCTCAGCCCAGGGTATCATTTCAGTAGTTCCTCAGGACAGGTCTCAGGCCCTAGCAAATGAGTTCATCATGCAACAGCTCTGGTCCAGCTCTACAGTAAGAAGTCTCACAACACCAGGTTAAAATCCAACAGGTTTATTTGGTAGCAAAAGCCACTAGCTTTCTGAGCGCTGCCCCTTCGTCAGGTGAATGGGAGTTCTGTTCACAAACAGGGCACATAAATACACAAATTCAATTTACAAAGTTGCCATCAACACTGCCTGGCTCCAAGTGGAGAGGATCTCCAAGAAGATTGCGCACATTGACACAGACGCCATCTCCACATCATGGCTACCACTGACACCGCAAACTGCCAGCTCCAAGTGAAGAGGATCTCCAAGAAGATCGCGCATATTGACACAGACATCAAACGGCATCTCCAGCTCCACAAGCCAAGCTCAGCAGTCAGCTGCCAAATCTTGCTGCTGTTCAAAGGTACAGCTACCAAAATGTACTGCTGGTATGCAGATGCAGAATATGCCACTCATTTTAGACACCATGTATATGAGGACTATTGAGGTACCAGATGGCATATGCAAGCATTCTCTGTTCAATTATCATGTTTTATCGATGCCGCTTGATCAATGGCTTTCCCTCCATAATAAGGATGTTTGCTGATGATTGCACAAATGTTTATTTCCATTTGTAACTCTTCAGGTACTGAAACAGCTCCAAGCCCACGTGCAAAAAGAATACACCTATGCTAGACAATGACTATCTTTAACAGGAGAGAATCTAAGCATGTTCCCTTGACACTTGACCACATTACCATCACTGAATCACCCATAATCAACATTCTGGTGGCTACCATTAGCCAGATTATCTGGACTATCCACATAAATATTGTGTGTACAACAGCAGGTCAGAGGCTGGGAATTCAGCAGCAAATAACTCACCTTCTAGCTCCTCAAAGCCTGTTCACCATTTGCAAGGTCCAAGTCAGGAAGTTGATGAGATATTATTCATTTGTCTAGGTGCATGAGGGTCAAACAACACTCAAGCAATTCTATATCACCCAGAACAAAGCAGCCCATTTGATTGGCACCATATCCACTACGTCAAATATTTACTCCCTCCACTAACAATACACATAGGCCATTTACAAAATGTAATGCAGCATCTCATCAAAGTTCCTTAGACAACATCTCCAAAAACCATAATCTCTAGAAAGACAAGGGCAGCAGACAGATGGGAACCCTGCCACCCCTCCAATACATACATCATCCTGATTATATTGCCATCCCTTCAAAACCTTGGAACTCCCTTCCTAACAGCACTGTGGGTGTACCTACACCTCATTTTCAAAAGATTGTTCACCACCACCTTCTCAAGTAAAATTATACATACTAGCCTTAACAGTAAAGCAAACTTTTTTTATTCTTGGGTGGGCATCACTGGCAAAGCCAGCATTTGTTACCCATCCATAATTGCCCTTTAAGTGAGGGTTGTTAAGTGCCAACCACATTACTGTGGGTCTAGAGTCATGTGTAGGCCACGCCAGGCAAGGATGGCAGATTTCCTTCCCTAAAGGACATGAATGAACTGGAAGGGTTTTTACAACAATCAATGATAGTTGTCCTGGTCACTATCACTGAGACTAGCTTTATATTCCAGATTTATTAATTGAATTCAAATTTCATCAGCTGCTGTGGTGTGATTTGCCCCCAGAGAATTAGACTGCAGCATCTGGATTACTAGAGCTTCTGGACATTACCACTACGCTACCATCTCCCCCTATCATACGATGAACATTTGAGAAAAAGGCTTTATTTTTGTTATTAAACCTTTTTATATCTAAAATACAGGGTTGATATGCATACTGTAAATGCATTCCTGATACAATGAAGCTGTAAACTTTGTCACTTTGAAGAGCAAGGTAAAGTTAATTCGTCAGTCTGTGTATTTTATCACCTGACAACCAGATCTGAAACCTTCTTGGCAAGAACGTAAAGTAGGCACAGGGAATGCCAACATTCTTTGTATGAGCATCATTCTTCCCTACAGCAATTATTATGCCTTATAAGAATGTTGGCAAGTCCTAACAAAAAAGTTGAAGGGAATGTTAAAAACATATCTTCAAAATAATGCAATTGGCCTGAAGGATCTTCCTCATCACAGTGTAACAAAATTGTTTTTCATTGCAATCATTACTAGGTGGTTTAATAAATCTTAAAATGTAACTTCTTTCAAAATTACTGAATTTCATATAACCTTCATTGCCTCTTTGTATTTGAATGATGTAACCAAGGTCAGTGCTCTTCTGAACATACCTCTCTCATTCCTTCTGCATTCCAAATATACCAAGGCCTGAATTTTAGGCTTATCAGGAAGGGATGTGAATTCTTCTCCTGCCCACAATTGGTTTTCCGACAGTGATTTCACACTGGCTGGCCAAATAACTGCCAGATAGTATGAAATACACACTGAGAGAGGTGATGCCTGTGCGGCAGCCAGTGGGTGAGGGAGGGGTGTGTTGTGTGATAAGGAGAGGGTACTGAGATGAATGAGGGAGTGAGCAGGAAGTTTAGGAGAAGCTCCCTGAAGACTGTCAATCGTTCTGGAGCTACCTCAGGGAGCTGCTGTGATTTTCCAAGGACCATACAACATTTTAGAGATGTTGTGCTGCAAAAACTGGCTGGAATATGTCTTCTGAATCTAGACCCATGCCAGGAAGGTGGGAATGGCACAAATAGTAGGCCTCTCCCACTTTCCTGATGAATTCCTGCAAATTTTGCTGGAGGCAATCAGTGTACGACAGGAGACGACAAGAGAACGTTACCGCACTTAACAATGAAGGCCTCGACAGAGTTGGCAGCTCTGGCCAGCGGACATAATGTAGTCCAAAAGACCTGGATACAGTACAGGAAGAGGCTCAATGACCTGCGTTCTGTCAGGGTGAGTGCTGATTCCAGACATAACCCTAAAGAGATGTGTTTGTATGTGACAACACTTGTTGGGGCACGTGCGTATGAAATCTTGAGCTTAAATTGGCACCTCTTCCTGTGCCCTTAAAGACTGCCTGTGATTAAACCAATGGCTAGCATGAATGTGCGGGTGATGTACCGCAACGTGATGGCCACCTGGAAGACTTCCTGGGCGGAAGGCTGATATATTCCAGCATCGAGAGGGGGGACTCACGAAAGCACTAATGCCATTACAGGAGAAAAGGCATCACAATGCACAAGAGCGAGGACAAATGGTTGGTGCTGTCACCAACCTGCTAGTATTAATTCAGGTGAAGGAGCAGGTCCTTGAAATGGTATACAAATGTGGAGCCAGGTCCAGTGGTGGTGGAGAGACAAGGAGCTTGGAGGAGAGTAAGAGGCCAGTTTACAGGGAAGAGATTGGGGAAGACTATGAGAGATGTAATACTGACTGGTTGTAAGACTGACTTGTGAAGTTTACTAATCCCTGTTGCTCATTCATTCAGAAGTCCTTGCTCAGCTAGATGCCCAGTCTGAGAAGCTGCCAGTATGCATGCGCTTAAGTTCTTAGTACTGCTCAAGAGCAGAATTGCTGCACCTCCCTCAAAATGGAACATCTTCTTGATGGTAGAATGACCCTGAGGACCTTCTGTTGACATCAAAAGAATGCCTGCATCACATACACTCTGTACCATGCACCAACGCACAGACAGGGACAACGGTGGGCATAAGCTTTTCAGAGCAGATGATAGAGCACACTGGGGGAAGCATATCACACTTGCTTAAGGAGCTGGTGAAGGCAGAGAGGCCCCAGGAAACTGGCTGTCGGAGGATTGTTGAAGATCAGGACAGTGCTTCCAAGGCAGATGACAAGCCTCTTGAGTTGTCCATTAGGTGGCAAATGCTGGATGTCCAATGAGACACACATGATGATCTGGCAGAGATCCTTGAGGGCATTTTGGCAAGTAATAGAATTTTAAGATTTAATTTGAGAGTTAATCATTTTCTAAAATCTTGTTTGGTATGCCAATAATTTTATTAGTAAATTATAGTGAAGTTCTAATTTTCTTTGTCAGTGATGAACTGAGGTTTACATGTGGTATTAGAGCTTGTCAGGATGAAAGTTTGGAGCTGTAGGGTGGATGAACAAACTGACCGTGATATAGGGAGCCATTCACATGGGGAGGGAGGTAGTTAGTAAGAATGTAGAGGCAGTCAGAGACAACATAGTCTGGAGGATTGACACATTTATTGAGAACATTGAGTACAGGCTGTATTGCCTCTCCAGTACCAGTCTTCTTGAGGCTGAAGAGGTACATGCAATGGGACAAGGAGGATCCAGTTGTCAACATCCACATTGATACCAATGATGTGAATAGGACTAGGAAAGAGATTCTGTTTCAGGATTATGAGCAGCTAGGAACCAAATTAAAAATATGGTGTAAAGTATGGTGTACTGGCCTTCATTAATCGAGGGATTGAGTTTAGGAGTCGGGAGGTAATGCTGCAACTTTATCAGACCCTTGTCAGGCCTCATTTAGAGTATTGTGCGCAGTTCTGGTCGCCTCACTATAGGAAAGATGTAGAAGCTATTGAGAGGGTACAGAGGAGATTTACAAGGATGTTGCCTGGACTGGGAGGCATGCCTTATGAAGTTAGGTTGAGGGAGCTGGGACTCTTTTCCCTGGAGAGACGAAGGTTGAGAGGCGACCTGATAGAAGTTTACAAAATGTTGAGAGGAATAGATAGGGTGGACTCTCAGAGGCTATTTCCCCGGGTTGAAATGGTTGCTACGAGAGGACACAGATTTAAGGTGCAGGGAGGGAAGTTCAGAAGTGATGTTAGGGGTAAGTTTTTCACTCAGAGGGTGGTGAGTGAATGGAATCGGCTGCCGTCAGTGGTGGTGGAGGCGAACTCGCTGGGGTCTTTTAAAAGACTTCTGGATGAGTATATGGGGTTTAATGAGATTGAGGGTTATAGATAGGTCTGTAGGTTGGTAGGTGTTGATGTGATCGGCACAACTCGTGGGCCGAAGGGCCTGTTTGTGCTGTAGTGTTCTATGTTCTATGTTCTATGTTCTAAAAAGCAGAATCCCTGGATTACTATTTGAGCTATGAGTAAATTGGTGAAGGGTAAATAAAATAAAGAAATGAGTGCATGGCTCAAAGCCTGCTGTGGGAGAAATGGGTTTTGGGGACAGTAGAAGCTGTAATATTGGAATAGTCTTTACCTGAACCATGCTGGGAGAAGTGTTCTGATGATTCATGTAACAATGGCGATAGAAAGGGTTTTAAACATGGTTGCAAGGTTACCAAAACTAGAATCTGAACATTGAAGGGTTATTTAACATTTGAAAATGATAGGAAACAAGGAAAAGATGGTGGGGTACCTCTGTTAATTATAGATATCATTCATACCATTGTGAGAGATAACTCAAAGGAGCATGACGTAAAATCAATTTTGATAGAGATAAGAAAAAGGAATGGCAAAAGGTCACTTATGGAAGTAGCATATAGGCTGCCTGACAGTAGTTATAGAGTAAGACACAGTATACAAGAAGGAAAAAATCAGGTATGTAAGAAAGGTACCGCAATAATCATGGGCAACTTTAATTTATATGTAGATTGGAAGAATCAGATTGACAAAGGTAGCCTGGAAAGTGAGTTCATAGAGTGTATTTGGACCAGTTTCTTAGAGCAGTGCAGCTAACCAGAGATCAATGTATTCTAATGAGCAATGTGACAAGATTAATCAACCTCATGTTAAAGGAGCCTCTGGGCAACAATCATAACAGAATAGAATTTCATGTTCCGTTTGAAGTGGAAAAGGATGGGGCTGAGGCAAGTGTTTTAAACCTGAATAAAGATAATTAAAGGAGTATGAGAGCAGATCTAACGTAAATGAACTGGAAAACTAATTTAAAGGATAGGACGACGGAAATGTAATGGCAGTCTTTTAAAGACTTTAAAAATAACTTTTAATAATTTTTAGCAAAGATTTATGCCAGTAACAAAGGAAGACTCATTGAGAAGGATGCATCATCCTTCAGAAAAAAGAAGTTAAGGATTGCATCGAACTGAAAGAAACAGTACAAATCGGCAAATATTAGTTCAGGTTTTAAGAACTAGTAAAGAAGTACTAAAAAATAGAAGGGGAAACTTGAGTATGAAAGAAAGCTAGCTAGCAATATAAAAATGGACAATATGAGTTTCCACAGTGGCAAATTTTGTGCCTTTGTTTATAAAGGGCTGCAGGGAAAAGCCTGGGACCACAAGCCAGTGAGCCTCACACCTGTGGTGTGTAAATTGATGGAAGGTATTTTGAGAGACAGGATCTACAGGCATTTAGAGATGCAAGGACTGATCAGGGACTGTCAACATCGTTTTGTGAGTAGAAAATCATGTCTCACAAATTTGATTGAATTTTTTGAAGGGGAACCAAGAAAGTAGTTGAGGGCAGTGCAGGTGATCTTGTCTACATGGACTTTAGCAAGGCCTTTGACAAGGTACCACATGATAGGTTGTTGCATAAGGTTAAATCTCATGGGATTCAGGGTGAGGTAGCTGAATGGATGCAAAATTGGCTTCTTGACAGAAGCCAGAGGGTGGTTGTCGAGAGTTGTTATTCAAACTGGGGGCCTGTAACCAGCGATATACCTCAGGGATCAGTGCTGGGTCCACCGTTATTTGTCATTTATATTAATGATTTGGATGAGAATATAGGAGACATGTTAGTAAGTTTGCAGATAACACTAAGATTGGTGGCATGGTGAACAATGAAGAAAGTTATCTCCAATTGCAATGGGATCTTGATCAATTGGGCCAGTGGGCTGACGAATGGCAAATGGAGTTTAATTTAGACAAACGTGAGGTGATGCATTTTGTTAGATTGAACCAGGGCAGGACTTACTCAGATTATTGGTAGAACGCTGGGGAGAGTTACAGAACAAAGGGATCTAGGGGTACATGTTCATAGTTCCTTGAAAGTGGAGTCACAGGTAGACAGAGTGATGAAGAAGGCATTCGGCATGCTTGGTTTCATCGGTCAGAACATTGAATAGAGGAATTGGAATGTCTTGTTGAAGTTGTGCAAGACACTGGTAAGGCCACAATTGGAATACTGTGTGCAATTCTGGTCACCCTATTATAGAAAGGATATTATTAAACTAGAAAGAGTACCGAAAAGATTTGCTAGGACTTGATGGATTAAGTTATAAGGAGGGGTTGGATAGACTGGGACTTCTCTCTCTGGAGCGTAGGAGGCTGAGAGGTGATCTTAATGGGTCTATAAAATAATGAGAGGCACAGATTGGCTAGATAGTTAATATCTTTTCCCAAAGGTAGGGGAGTCTAAAACTAAAGGGCATAGGTTTAAGGTGAGAGGGGAGAGATACAAAAGTGTCCAGAGCGGTAATTTTTTCACACAAAGGGTGGTGAGTATCTGGAACAAGCTGCCAGAGGTAGTAGTAGAGGCGGGTAAAATTTTGTCTTTTAAATAGCATTTAGATTGTTACATGGGTATGATAGGTGTAGAGGGATATGGGGCAAATGTGAGCAATTGGGATTAGCTTAGGGGTTTAAAAAAAAGGGTGGCATGGACAAAGGGCCTGTTTCCTGCTGTAAACCTCTATGACTCTGTGACTCTATTTAAATCGGTCCAAAATAAGGCCCTCTAGATACTGCATCTGTGGGACTGATAATGGAAAAAAAGGAAATAGCAGAGGCATAAGACAAATACTTCATGTCCTTCTTCATTGTAGAAACTTAGGCTAGGCTTTCCTCTCCTATTCACATCTGGGTTCAGTGACTAGAGCAGAAAATGTTGTGAGAACTGCAAAGTCACCTTTTACATGAACGTAAAATATGTCACATTTTTGTACTCTTCCTACGTCAGTGATAGGGCATATTTTCCAATGTTCAATGTTGGGAACATCATTACAGGAAATTATCATATCATTACCAGGCACGTACATCAGAAACATCCCCCCGTACATCCCTCTGCCCCATATCAGAAAATCCATCCATGGTGGCTTGACAGCAGTATGGTGTGCATCACAACTGGTTTCAGAAGGCATATCCTTGGCGAGCAGACCTCCCAGGCAAGTTCAGGTGAGAACTTGGAGGCAGTGTCCAGGCAGTGGCAGAAGGGGTGCCGGGGGAAGGGAACGGGGAGAGTGATTCCAGGGTGAACTGGTTTTCTTGCTCTGTGGAAGGGGAAGGCAGAAAGTAGGAATATACACGCTAGTTAGCCTAACATCTGTCATAGGGAAACTTCTAGATTCCGTAACTAAGGAGGCTATTTATATCATACTGGAATGTGACTTCTGGTCTGAATGCTGGGTTAAATTGGATTTTGCAGTATACTTTAAGCAGTATTCAATCCCATTTTTACAGCCTCTCTGATGCAACATTGATCCTTGTGTAATTGGGCTAGTTCAAATGCTTCAGGTAAGTGTATCCCTTAAGGTGACATATGCAAGTAAGCTGATGTGAACTGGGTATCACAGAATCGAGTACAGCTTGAAAATCTGGAGTCATATTCCACTTCCGCTGGAACATTGTGCTTTTCACTTGAATCTTAACTGAAGATTCTGACATGTTTTTGGATAGTATCATGTAGATGAGAAATGGAAGGGGGGGGGAATGTTGTGAATTCTGGGCCAAAGGCTAGAAAGTTAGAAATTTGAAAGTTCAGTTGTAAATGAATGAAGGGAGAAACCTTTCCAACAATGGATAGAGAAAGAAGTGGGAACTGAGGCAAGGAAAATATCAGAGATAGCATATCTGTGATTAACACAAAGGGAGCTGTGAGATCATATGAGATGGCAAAGTCAAAGGTATGGCCATGAATATATGTTACAGAGAGGGAGCGATTATGGGAGGATAGGAGCGTAGCAAACCCAGAGGAAAGAGAATATCATGAACTGAGATGGAATTTGAAATCCCTGAGGATAGACATCATTTGGTGCCGATGACAGGCCATACTCAGTAAGGATGGGCAGCAACACATCCTCCACGATCATCCTCAACACCGGTGCCTCACAAGGCTGTGTTCTCAGCCCCCCATTATACTCCTTATACATCTATGACTTTGTGGCCAAATTGCCCTCCAACTCGATTTTCAAGTTTGCTGACAACACCACCATAGTGGGTCGGATCTCAAACAATCATGTGACGGAATATAGGAATGAAATAGAGAATTGGTAGGGGGATTGAATTTAGGAGTCGCAGCGTCATGTTGCAACTGTACACAACTCTGGTGCGGCCGCACTTGGAGTACTGTGTGCAGTTCTGGTCCCCACATTACAGGAAGGATGTGGAGGCTTTGGAGAGGGTGCAGAGGAGGTTTACCAGGATGTTGCCTGGTATGCAGGGGAGGTCCTATGAGGAGAGACTGAGGGATTTGGGGTTGTTTTCACTGGAAAGAAGGCGGCTAAGAGGGGATCTTATAGAAACATATAAGATGATTAGAGGTTTAGATAGGGTGGATGGTGATAGCCTGTTTCCTCGGATGGAGAAATCTAGCACGAGGGGGCATGGCTTTAAATTAAGGGGGGGTAGTTATAGGACGGATGTCAGGGGCAGGTTCTTTACCCAGAGGGTGGTGAGGGACTGGAATGCCCTGCCTGCTGCAGTTGTAAATGCGCCTAGTTTGGGGGCGTTTAAGAGATTGGTGGATAGGTTTATGGACGAAAAAGGAGTGGTTTAGATTAGTGGGTCAATGTTTTTTTTTAAAAATAAGACTGGTCGGCGCAACATTGTGGGCCGAAGGGCCTGTTCCGCGCTGTAATGTTCTATGTTCTATGTTCTATGTTCTAATCTGATGAACTGGTGCAACGACAATAACCTCTGCCTAAATGTCAACAAAATTAAGGAGATTTTCATCAACTTCAGGAAGTGTAGTGGAGAAAATGCCCCTGTCTACATCAATAGGGGCAAATTAGAAATGGTTGAAAGTTTTTAGGTGTCCAGATCACCGACAACCTGTCCTGATCCTGCCATACTGACACTATAATTAAGAAACCCACCAATGCTTCTAATTCCTCAGGCGACTAAGGAAATTTGGCATGTCAGCTACGACTCACCAACTTTTACAGATGCACCATAGAAAGCATTCTTTCTGGTTGTATCACAGCTTGGTATGGCTCCTGCTCTGCCCAAGACTACAAAAACTGCAAAGGTCATGAATGAAGCCCAGTCCATCACACAAACCAGCCTCCCAACCATTGTCCACTGTCTACACTTCCCACTGCCTTGGCAAAGCAACCAGCATAATTAAGGACCACACACACCATAGACATACTCTCTTTCACCATCTTCTGTTGGGAAGAAGATACAAAAGTCTGAGGTCACGTACCAACCAACTCAAGAACAGCTTCTTCACTGCTGCCATCAGACTTCTGAATGGACCTACCTCTCATTAAGTTGCTCTTTCTCTACACCCTAGCTATGACTCTAACACTACATTCTGCACTCTCTCGCTTCCTTCTCTATGAACTGTATGCTTTGTCTATATAATGCACAAGAAACAAATGGCTGAGGGAGGAAAGCAGTGAAGTTATCTCAGTGAGAAAATTGACACTGGTGGGCAGTGGACAATCAGAGTTTTATGTGAGATATGAGATGGGTGGGACAAGTTGAGATACTGCAAGCAGATGAAGGTGCCAAAGGAGCAAGAGGTTAATAGAACATAGAACATAGAACATTACAGCACGGACCGACCAGTCTTATTTTTAAAAAAAAAGGTTAGATTTGGTTATAAAAGTCACACCCCAACAGCTTGGTGAGACAAGTGGTGAATGTGTATTCAGGCAGGGAGATTTCATTGACTTCAATTAGAGAGAAAGCGTCTTCCACAACCACCTCCACTACCCTCACTGCCCCCCTCCCCCCTCACCCCCATCTCTGATCACTCTGACATGCATGGCTACGATGTTGTAAAAGAGGAAAGTAAGTAAGATCAATCGAACAAAAATGTGGAAAGAAGTGAGAACAAGGGAAATACTATTCAATGAAAGAGTAAACAAAACTAGTTGACACAGGCCTTTCAGGGCTTGTGTACATTGTTCCTACTCCACTTGGCTCAAATATACATTTACATTAATTTATCATTTTCTTGTGCAAAGCTGTTCCCTATGTGATAATATCCATGTTATTAATGTTATTAATGTCACTGACATACCTTTGTCTGGTAGGCCCAATGTAAATTGTGTTTAAGGTAGCCTCACCCAATTTCCCAGCAATCACAGAAGAAACTTTATACCAGTTCATCAGTGACTCTCAGTGAGGAGAGAATGAATCCACGCTGCAGAGACCTTGATGGCTGCAGCAAGAATCATGTTCAGACAAATGCAGAACAAATTGGTTCCAATAATGTCTGATCTGGAACCGAGTGGGGGAGAGTGGAAATGTGTTCTTGTTGTGAGGTGTTTTTAAACTTGATAAATACTAAAGCTTACCTATAAAAAAAAGTGGTAGTCATTTAATTTTAATAATAATCAGTTTTCTATGAGTGTTCTGATAGAATTACAGGACAAAAGGCATGTTGGCACCTTTGTTTCTAACAGAAAATGCTGTAGCTGGCAAACACTTTCCTCAACATTCATCCATAAAGTAACATGTATAGAGGAAGCCATAAAATGCAATGTCAGTCTGAGCTACCTTCCCATGCCCATCATTATTTTGTTTCAGAGTAACCAACAACAACTCCAGTGTGGAAAAAAAACAAAATGAAATTTAAGAATATGACAATATTAAAATTGGAATAGCTGAGTTAAAGATAAATGTTATTTTATTACTATACTGCTCAAAGTCAGCTGTCAGCTTTTTTATCACTCATTCAAGGGTTGAGGATGCCTATTTAAAGGCCAACATTTTATTGTCTATCCCATGAGAAGATGGCACTGCATTCCATGACTTGTAGGTACACCCACAATGTTGTATGGAAGGAAGTTCAGGTTTTTGACCCAATAACAATAAAGGAATAGTGATAAATGTCCAAGCCAAGATGACTAATATGACTTGCAGGGGACTTTGGAGATGAAGTGTCTCATGCACCTACTGCTTTTGCCCAAGTTGGTTGAGGCCATGGGTTTGACTGCTGCTGGTGAAGAATCTGCAGCAAGTTCCTGCAATGTACAGGTGATAGAAACTACAGTAATATTGCACAAGGTGGGTGGAGTGAACATTTAGGTGATGAATTGTAGGCTTTGTCCTGGATAGTGGCCAGCTTCCTGAGTATTGGTAGAGCTGCCTTCATTCAGACAAGTGGAGGATATTCCAGCATGTGCCTTGTAGATGGTGGATAGTGTTTGGAAGATAGGCATGTCTCATCACTGCAATTACATGGCTGGATCAGTTAGAATTCCAGCCAATGGTGACTTTCAGCAGATTGGTTGTGGTAATTCAATGATAGCAATGCTAGTAAATATAAAGGACAGGTAGATAGAATCTCACTTGTTGCAGTTGGTCATTACCTGGCACTTAGGTGGCACTATTGGCTCTTGCCAGTTTAAAGCTGAATGTTTTCCAGGTCTAGTTGTATATGGACGTGGACTGCTCAGTATCTGAGGAATTGTGATGGAACTGAAATTGGTAATTATCAGTGGACATCTCTGCTCTGACCTTATGTTAGAGGGAAGGCCATTAATGAATTTGAGCTCAGGGTTCTGCCTTGACAAACTCTTGCAGTGATATCTTGGGACTGAGACGATTTGCCTCCAGGAATTGCGACCATCTTTCTTTGTGCTCAGTATGGCTACAGCAAATGAAGAGATTTCCCACTGTTTCCAATTGCCAACCTCAGTAAAATGCTGCCGTGATGTGAAGGACAATCATTCTCTCCTCACCTCTTCGGTTCAGCTCTTTAACCCATACTTGAATCATGTTTGGGGGGCACAGTGGTTAGCACTGCTGCCTGACATTTCCAGGGAGTCAGATTCGATTTCCGGCTTGGGCCATTGTCTGTATGGACTCTGCACATTCTCCCCATGTCTGCATGGGTTTCCTTTGGGTGCTCCGTTTTCCTCCCATAATCCGAATGATATGCTGATTAGGTGCACAGGCCATTCTTCCTCAGTGTACCTGAACAGGCGCCGGAGTGTGGTGACTAAGGGATTTCCACAGTAACTTCATTGCAGTGTTAATGTAAGCCTACTTGGGACACTAATGAATAAGCTTTAAACTGGGCCAAGGTCTGGAGCTGGTTGGTCCTAGCAGACCCAAACTGAGCTTTAATGAGCAAGTTATTGCTGAGTAAGTGTTGCATGATAGCACTGTTGATAACACCTTCCAATACGTTGCTGGTCATTGAAAGTAGACTGGTGGGGTCATAATTGGCCAGATTAGATTTGTCCTGCTTTTTGTGGACAGGGCATACCTGGTAAAATGTCCACATTGTCAGGTAAATGTATTGTAGTTGTATTGAGACAGTATGACTACGGAAACATGGCTAATTCTGATGCACAAGCTTTCAGAAGTACAGACAGGAGTTGCCTGGGCCTTCATAGTACCAAATGTGTTCAGCTAATTCTTGATATGAAATTGAGTGAATCAAATTGGCTGGAGACAGTGATGAAGGGACCTTGGGAAGAGATTGAGTTGGACTTTTCACCTGGCACTTCTGACTGAAGATTGTTGTAAATGCAACCCTTACCTTCTGAACTTGGATTTTGGACCAAGCAAGAGATGGATGCAGGTCTGCCCAGTCTGCTCAATGCATTTTCTTTGTAAGTTAAAGAATGGCTACACCATCCAAACAACCACACTTACTGTTATGGCTACCAAATCAAAGTTTATCAAAGTAATCTGTATCTTGTACTAGGCAACCAGCATTGTGTCATGAACCACCTTTTCGATGGATACCCTTTGTCATCCAGCAACCAACTATACAGCTAGCTGGATCCACAAACAGACATGGCACCTGGGACTGTCATAGTATGTAGGTGTGCATCATGGGAGCTGCCTGGGTACTTTGCACAAGCATGAAGAATTTGGGTCCTGTGGTCTCATACTATCTGTATATTCATGGAGTGATAACCCTTCTAACTTACAAAGACACCTGGCTGACCTTGATGGCCATATGAGCGCAGTGTAAGGCACCCTGGGTGTGAGGGAACCCAGTAATAGCTGTGAAATCTCTGGCTCACTCTGCCTGATTGAACTGGTTAGTTCGGTACTGGATAAATGTGCAAGCATGTCTGGCCAGCTTGAAACATCTATGGGCAGATGATTAGGAAATTCATTACAGATTTCCCCACAGATCTCTGGAATGATCCAAATGCATAAAGATTGAAGGCAACTGTGACCTTCAGAGCCATTGATATTGGGTTTCCAGTTATAGAGTTGGAAGTGATCTCCAGCCCAATCACAAGGCATGATGAAGTCACGGTGTCCCTAGAGAGGTGGAGCCTCCTTTGGCATCAGACCTTGAACATGTTGAGGTAGCTGGATCTTTGCCTGTACACCCTGGAAGCAGAATAGGGGAATATTCTGTGGTGCCGCCCTCCTCGTCTCCCTGCTATCCCTGCACATCCTGCTCCTCTCCCCCCAAACATCTCTTCCTGCAATGCTGCCTGTGGACACTAGGCTTCCTCTCCTTTCGACCCCTCTCTTCTTCCTCAGAGGAGGTGTCCCCGGCAGAGTACACAATCCTCATCCGCTGAAATGCAGATGACACTGCCCCATACACGGAAGACAGAAATGTTCCAGCAGCGTTGACAAAACAAACAAGTCCTCAGACAAGGCTAACAAAGCAAATACTTCAGAAGAAGCCAGAGGAAAAAGTCTGAAATTTCAACAGTAAAACTGCAGCACATTCTCACCTGAACTCCCTAACAACTCACACAAACAATGCCTTAATCCCCTATTATAAGAACATAAGAAATAGGAGCAGGAGTAGGCCATCCAGTCCCTCGAGCCTGCCCCGCCATTCAATAAGATCATAGCTGATCTGAAAGAGGCTTCAGTTCCACTTACCCGCCCGCTCCCCATAACCCTTAATTCCCTTATTGATCAAAAATCTATCTATCCGTGACTTAAGCACATTTAACAAGGTTACCGGAAAAGCTTCATTGGGCAGAGAATTCCAAAGATTCACTACTCTCTGGGAGAAGAAGTTCCTCCTCAACTCTGTTCTAAATTGACTCCCCCATATTTTGAGGCTATGCCCCTTAGTTCTTGTTTCCATTCTAGGTGGAAATAACCTTGCTGCTTCTACCCTGTATAGCCGCTTCATTACCTTATATGTCTCTATAAAATCTCCCCTCAACCTTCTAAACTCCGATCAGTACAGGCCCAGTCTACTCAATCTCTTCTCATAAGCTAACCCTCTCATTTCCAGAATCAACCTGGTGAACCTTCTCTGTACCCCCTCCAAAGCTAATATATCCTTCCTTAAATAAGGGGACCAAAATTGTACACAGTACTCTAGGTGCGGCCTCACCAGTACCCTGTACAGTTGCATCACAACCTCCCTGCTTTTATACTCAATCCCTCTTGCGGTAAAGGCCAACATTCCATTTGCCTTCTTGATTACCTGCTGCAAACTGAGTTTTTGTGATTCATGCACAAGGACCCCCAAGTCCCTCTGCACAGTAGCATGTTGTAATTTTTCACCGTTTAAATAATAGTCCATTTTACTATTATTCTTTCCAAAGTGGATAACCTCACACTTACCAACCTTATACTCCATCTGCCAGATCCTTGCCCTGTCACTTAGCCTATCCAAATCTCTCTGCAGACTTTCCGTGTCCTCCACGCAATTTGCTTCCCCACCCATCTTTGTGTCATCCGCAAACTTTGTTACCCTACATTCGGTCCCCTCCTCCAAATTGTCTATGTATATGGTAAGTAGTTGAGGCCTCAGCACCAATCCCTGCGGCACGCCACTAGTCACTGCTTGCCAACAGGAAAAGAACCCATTTATTCTGACTCTCTGCTTTCTGTTAGATAGTAAAAAGTCTGACAACACCAGGTTTTAGTCCAACCGATTTATTTGATAGTAAACTCACAAGCTTTCGAGGGGACTCCCTCTTTGTCAAGTGAATGGAGACTTCTGGCCTCAGACAGAGCATATAAAGCACAGACAGTTTAGAGATTACTGATTAGAATGCGAATCTTTACACCTAACCTGCTGTTCAAGTCCTAAAGTGGTCGACATTGTGAGTGGAAGGAGCACTGATCACAGGTTAAAGAGATGTGTATTGTCTCCAGACAGCACAGTGAGTGAGATTTTGCAAACCCAGGCAAGTCACGGGGGTTACAGATAGTGCGACATGAACCCAAGATCCCTGTTGAGACCGTCCTCATGTGTGCGGAACTTGGCTATCAGTCTCTGTTCAGCGACTCTGCGCTGTCGTGTGTCATGAAGACTGCCTTGGAGAATGCTTACCCGAAGGTCAGAGGCTGAATGCCCGTGACCACTGAAGTGTTCGCCAACAGGAAGGGAACAGTCTTGCCTGGTGATTGTCGAGCGATGTTCATTCATCCGTTGTCGTAGCGTCTGCATCGTCTCCCCAATGTACCATGCTTCGGGACATCCTTTCTTGCAACGTATCAGGTAGAAAATGTTGGCTGAGTTGCAAGAGTATTTACCGTGTACCTGGTGGATGGTATTCTCACATGTGATGATGATATCCATGTCGTTAGATAGCCAATCCTCAATCCACACTAACACTTTACCCGCAACTCCGTGTACCTTTATCTAATGCAGCAACCTTTTGTGAGGCACCTTGTCGAATGCCTTCTGGAAATCTAAATACACCACAACCACTGGTTCCCCTCTGTCAACCGCACTCGTTATACCCTCATAAAGTTCCAGTAAATTCATCAAACACAACTTCCCCTTCATGAATCCATGCTGTGTCTGCTTGACTGAACCATTCTTTTCCAGGTGTCCTGCTATTTCTTCCTTAATGATAGATGCCAGCATTTTCCCAACTACAGATGTTAAGCTAACCGACCTGTAGTTACCTGCCTTTTCTCTACCTCCTTTTTAAAACAGTGGCGTTACATTAGCTGTTTTCCAATCAGCTGGCACTGCCCATGGCTGAGGAAGTAAATAAATGGTATTGCCCCTGCTGATGCAGCGACCCTAAAAACCACAAAGGCAATGTAAAATTTCAGTCAATTTACTTTTAATTGCCTTAATTAGCTGACTCATTGTTGGGGGGCGGGGCGGGCATGTTGCCTACTCCCCACTCATGACCATTAACTGAAATATCACGTGATCATGCGATGACATCAAGATGCACTCTCAACATCTTCTCTGGCAATTTCATTGCCATGTGGCCAAAATAACACAAAATTCTGGCCCTGGCATAATCTCCAGGCTTCATATTCCTGGTCTTTCAAAATCCCACTTCTGTGGAAGCAACTGGTGATTTAAATAATCTAACTGACTAATAAGATAGGAATAGAGATCCTTCTTTATGAAGGATGTGTTATTTGATGAAAGGCAAAAATAAATGTGACAAAATATCTACTGTATGTAAAGATTTTAATGATTCATGGCAGCATATATTTTAAAGGTGAACAGATATGAATATATTTGTAACCTGTTGAAACAAAGCCCTGAGAATGAAACATGCTAATGTAAATTCTTAGGTATAATTTACACATTTATCATACACACTTATTAATTCAAAATTAAAATATTTGTCACGTTGTTGGTCAGTTCCCCTCCCTCAGCTAGTATGTCCATTTCAGGGTCTCCTTTTGCTCATTTTGCAAAAAGTTTTTGATTACACAGTTACAGGATCCTCCAAGGCTAACGTTAGTAAATTGCAACGTTAGTTGACGGAAAATGTTATTCGGTAGGATAAGATGGGCTTGATCAGTTTGTGACCTTATTGAGATCAAACTGTCCTGCTATAATACTGTATCATACAAGATCTGGCAGTAAACTTGTCTAGTGACAGAGAAATCATTTGAGAGTCAGCACTACAAGATACTAAACATGGACAAAATGTCTGGAGAGTCAAGTTTGTGGACTAATGGCAATGATTAGAAGAAGTCACATCATCATCAAAATCCTGAAGTGAACCTCTTCTAAAGCCTAATCGTCCCCAAGTCACAAGCCATCCCATACTGATGCTGATGTCTCTGCTGCTTGGATAGAGTAATCTATTGAAATATATTGTTTCTTTCGGCAGGAACTTAACTATTCATCACTAACTCCTAATTTGTTTGACTCATACTTTAGCTCTCTAATAACTATGATTTCTCAACTGCAAACAATGTACACATTTGCTTTGGAAGAGTCATATGATTTGCTGTTATAATTGCAGTTTAATAGTATGGGCTGGATGTTAGGCACCACCATCTCCACTCATATGCCACCCAGACAGGCATGTTTTCAGTGTTGGGGTGGTGGGGGAGCATTAGATTCTGACGGCAAACAGCTAGGTTTTCACTCCAAATCTTCTGATTTGATATAAAATCTTTGATATAAAAAAGCAAAGGGGCATGTTTTGCACTGTCCTTTTTGAGGGGTGGGTTCTAAACATGTTGGCAAGGCCAGCTCCGCAGAGATCACCAATTTCAAAATAAAGTTAAGGGTCCCACTTCCCACCGCGCGCCACCCCACCCCCTCCCCCACCGCCATCCTAACCCTAACTTCAATCCTTCCCCAGTGGGCTTCCCTGGAGGCCCTGCTCCTAGCCCAACCCTTGGCAGTATCAGGGTGCTGTCCAGCCATGTCCTTCATCACTCTGGGACAATACCCACCTTCCTGTCCCTGTCATGGGCATCACAACAGGTGTCCATTTGTGGAAGCCAGTAGTGATTCCCATTGGCGTGATGTCATGTAGGGGGCAGTGGAGGGGGGGGCACATCTAATGCCATCACAATCAACGGCATTAAGCCATTTAGTAATCCTAAAATGTATCTAAATTTATGGTACTCAGGTTCACAGCCCTTCTAGGGCAGGGAGGGCGCTGTCGGGAAGATTACAATCTTAGATCTTGCAGCTACAATTCCTCCTACGGCCCTCTTGTGACGGTTAACGGCCATAATGGGATTTGCGCCCACAGTGAACAGACGCTGAAAACTGCAACCATTCATTTTTTCCATGGGCAATCCCAACAGCACAGACGCCTGAGCTCTGGCACAGCTGGGACTGCCAGAGCTTCTGGCCAATCAATCTCAAAGGCAGGATATCTTCCCATTGAGGGGTAGACATTTAACCCTTATCCACTTAACGGCCACTAGCAGTGTGTCATTGTTGAGTGTCATTCAGTGCATCACCAACTTTCCTTCTGGGGTTGGGGGCAAGCAATATGCCCCTCTTCCCCAATAAAGTTCAACCATACAGTTAGACAAAATTCCACCTGTAACAAATCTGTATTTTTTATATTGTATGACATGAAGCTAGAATTTGGCTTTATAAATGCTTTTCAAAATGCAACTTCTATGGATTGTTAATACAATTAATCTATTGCTTGTATGAGAGGGAATTATTTGCTAAAATTAAAGGGATTGATAATGTTTTCTTGGTATTTTTAATAGTGCTGCATTTAATAGTGAAATATCATGTGAAATTTGGGAAATCCCAGAAATTGTGATACTGTCCTATAATTTATAATTACCTTAGTTTTACTTAAGCAGTTAAAGGACAAGTAGCTCAGATATGTGACAGAGCTTGTTGTACTTAAATATCGGATGGATGGTAACTCGGGGGAGTATGGTTGAAAGTATTCCCAATTTCTTTGATGGAGAAGGGCAGATTAATCAATGCTTTTTTAAGGAACTGGTGTCAATTTGTTTGGAAAATACTGGAAATATATGCAACATCGTTGCAAAGACTTCTATAGGTATCACCTTTTACAGAAGCTCAGCTTTAACGCCCAAATGCACAAATCAATAATGTATCTGTTTGCTTCACAGATACTGACTGGTTTTTTGGAATTTTATGGCTTTATTTCAGATATGCAACATTTGTAGTTTTACCTTCCTTATTTCTAACAATATCCCTATTTTTTTGAAAGCTACATGATGTCTACCATGCCATTCCCATGGGTGACTGATGTGCATTCTTTGAAGGGGATGTCATCTCACAGCAGCCTGCAAGCTATCAAGAGTCACATAATTCTGATAAACTAACTGATTCATGCAATGTGATGGAGTAACCCAATTGACACAAAGGGGTCAAACCCCTGGCTTTCGGCAGACAAGCAACCCAACATTATAACACTGAAGCAAGCTTTGATAAATTTATTTTTTCGGTATGTAATGATGAAATACTTTATATAGAAGTGCTCCACCTAGATTTATCTTCCTCTTGCTGGGAAGTAATTTCTCAGCTGCAAAGACTCGTCCTGTCTCTCAAATGTCTGTCGTACTTTGTGATGACAGTAGAAATATTTGTGATATGAAGTTTGTAAGTGAAGATTTCAGTCCACACGAAAACATAACTTTGAGGAATACCCAATGTTGTCAGTGAATGATTCTTCACAAGGTATTAATCAATAGTGCAAACAATCACTCATTCATCGGGAGCACTTTGAATCCATGTGCATTAATATAAGTAAGAAAAATCCTTGCCCTCCTTTCAATCACATCAATCAGCTTCTCAATTCCTTTGCGACCTCCCTGACTTTCCCAGTAAAGTTTGTCAAGGAACAAAGATTGAAGAAGCCTTTCTCGAAGTTGTCCATTCTTTAGGACGGATACAGCAGACTCTGGAAATCTATGGAAAATAATAAAAATAAGGCATTTTATATCACAACTATTTTGTTTAGTACACATAATGAAGATATAAACTACATCATGTATGGAGATTACGTGATAAACTAATGTGTCTGGCAGTTAATTGGATGAAAACAAAATTCACATTTTCAGAGTTTCCAAAAGCATTTGACTGTTATATAGCTCTTAAAGCAATGTCCCAGAAACAGGAATGAAACAATTGACTAAATAATCTTTTATTGGTAACGTCAGTATAGAAACAATTAATAGAATGCCTTGTTTTTGAATAGCATCCTGGGATATTTTTACACACCACCATATAAACAGACTTGCCTCAATTTAATAGCTTCTGTGAAAGGGGCAGCACGGTGGCACAGTGGTTAGTCATGCTGCCTCACTGCGCCAGGCACGCGAGTTTAATTCCGGCCTCGGGTGACTGTGTGGAGTTTGCACATTCTCTCCGTGTCTGCGTGGGTTTCCTCCAGATGCTCCAGTTTCCTCCCACAATACAAAGATGTGCGGGTTAGGTTGATTGGCTATGTTAGATTACCCCTTATCATTAAGGGGACTAGCTAGGGTAAATAGGTGGAGGATAGGGCCTGGGTGGGATTGTGGTCAGTGCAGACACAATGGGTTGAACAGCCTCCTTCTGCGCTGGAGGGATTCTATGATTCTAAAATGTCACATCCAACAATACCTTGGCCTAGATCTTCCTATCAGCAGCAATATTGTGCACCTCCTGCTGCATGCAAAGTTTTCTCCATCTTGACAATGCTACCCATTTCCAGCTATATCTTCCGATCTTGCCTGAAGCAGAAATCGCCCAATTTCAAGAGTCAGTCTAGTGAGCCTAGGAGAATCAGGAAGAAAAAGGACACATCCCCTTTTGATGACATTAACTGCCTCATTCAGTAAGTTTTTAAAGGCTTCATGTTTTTTAATTAATAAGTAGGGATCTGTAAATGGGTGAGTGGGTTAGTGAATGGGTGACTGACTGGATATGTAGGTGAACGTGTAGATGAATGAAGTGGGTGAGTGGGGAAGTGAATAGGTAGGTGGGTGGATGCGTAAAGGGTTGGTTGGGGAGATGGGTGAATGGGTAGGTGGGTGATTAGGGTTATTAGGTATGTGGGTGAGTGGGTAGGTGGATGGGTAGTCAGGCCAGGTGATTAATCAGTTAATTGGGTGGTTGGGGGTTTAGTCAGGTGGTTAGGGGGTTTGTTGGGTCCAGTAGTTGGGTGGTCACAGGCTAGGTCCAGTAGCCAGGTGTGAGAGGGGCAGGGGGTGGGGTTGGGGGGGAGACAGTGGTAATCAGGCCTGGCATTCAAGTCAGATAGTGTGTGGTCTGGGGGAAGTTGGGTAGTCAGTGATGGTGGTGGGGGATTTAGGGGCAGTGCTGATTGAAGGTGGTGGAGGAGGATGTCCCAAACCTGAAGGAGCCTTCAGATCATTGTGCACCACCAAACCTTCCCCACCCTCCCCCCTCCACCCCCCCCCCCCCCCCCCCCCCCCCCAACATTTCCCATCCATTATTGAAAAAAGTTGTAAAACGGATTGCCTGCCCATTTTGTTCATGCAGCAACCTAAAAATTGTTTGGACAACATAATATTCTGGGCAATAGAGCAGGTTTAATTGGCTCCATAATTGTTGAAATAGAGTGCTGTCAATCCACACTGCTGGCTGAAATATCGCGTGAGTGCTGGATGACCTTGGGATGTGCGCCCAAAGTCATTACACACCATTTCGTGCTCTTCAGACATGCATCTGCCTGGCACACATAAAATTCTGCCCCACACGTTGTGTATCTGCTGTTGCATTCGCACAGCACTAATTATTGACTCTTCTTGGCTAACAACTTCAATTGCAACCAGTCCACTCAGCTCATTCCCTCGGGATTAATGTCTCAAACATTCTCCATTTCCCCACTCTGCCTCCTGCAGCTACAGTCAAAACTTCCACTGCTGAGTCACTAACCACTTTGTTCCCAGCATATTTGCTCCGTCATTATCCTTGATGCGTTATGGAATAATCAGTTATTTTTCTGGCATTTATGAGACCTTAGCTTATGGATCATTACAGTTTCCTGCTCATCAAAGACTCCCCATCAGGTTACATGCTTCACACGGTATCCCATATAGGCTTCCTTACCAGAGATATGGCTCTCATTGCTGTCCTACATGCTGTGTATCTGCTGCTGCACTCGCACAGCATCAATTATTGACTCTCCCAGACGAACAACTTCAATTGCTGATCTCAGTAACCAGTCCAGTCAGCTCATTCTCTCAGGATTATGTCTCAAACACTCTCCATTTCCCCACTCTACCTCCTGCAGCTTCTGTCAAAAATTCCATTGCTGAGTCACTAATCACTACATTGTTCCCAGCATATACTCTCCCCCTATTCTTTGGATCTTGTCTTTTAACCATTCTGAGATCCCAGTCATTGATATGAAAATCTCTTCCCAATTCTTTGTTTACCTTACAAGCTGTATTATCCTACCTACTTCCAGCTACACTGTCCTTATCCTTCTCCATTAGAAAATCTATCCCAGCTCTGTCCTAAATAGTGTCCAACTCTCATCTTTTCCATCCATTAAGCATTATTCCTCCTTTTTTTCTAAACCACCCTCATCACTCCAGCCCATACAAAATGAGCACCCTTGATCCATTCATTCCCTCCATCAATTGCAAACCTTTAACCTCCACTTTTTGTCAAAGGCCTTCCTGCTCCTTGTTCACATACTGCCTTTTAATGACAACACCCATTGGTCTCAAGTATAGCTTTCACATATATGCTAACACACAGGTCTCTGCTGCTCTTAAATCCACAACAATGGCTGTTAGACAATCTATCTTAAATGAGACTTTGAACTTTTCTCTCCATCATGACTATTTTTTGCATTTTTGATTGTTCTCATACAAACCCCACCCCTCCCCCATAGGATTGCCTGCCCCTTGTGTTTCAGTTTTGCTTTCATTGATCACTGACCTTTGTCTTATTAATATATTCTACTATCTTACCGTTTTGTCACTATTAGCACTTCTTTGGTCCTTAATGCTACCCTTATCATCCCATTTGTCGTGTCCATGACATCTTTGTCAATCTCTCCTTAGCTCTGGCCTATCATTGACCTTCTATTCTGTTCCATCCCCTTCTCCAACTATATAATTCATCATATTTCTATCCCCTTTTGGCTCTGTAGAACAGTCATATGGACTTGTTAACTCTGTTTCTCTCCCCACAGATAATGCCAGGCCTGCTGAGTTTATCCAGCATGTTCTGTTTTAATATTTTATTTTCAATTTTGGAATAATTCCACAATTGAATATTTTTTCAAAAGGTGAAAGTAATTTTTAGTTGATCACAGAAATTTACTATTGGATCCAACCCTTTCCCTTTTTGTTGACTTAGGCTGAAGCAAGATGCACATACCAGCAGCATTCTGTTTGATCTAGAGCTCTATGTCAAACCCACATCATTTACCAAGATTGCTTCCTTTCACCTCTTGCTTGCCAGCATCACTATCCCTTGGTCCACAGATGCCAAGGTCCTTCAAGTGTTTTCCACCTCTATATTCAACTTCTGTAGCATTCTCATTGTTAGTCTTCCAACACCCATCTTCCAACAATTCTAAATCATCCAAAACTCTGCTGCCTGCATCATATACTAAATCCCATTTCCCCAGTAAGAAGTCTCACAACACCAGGTTAAAGTCCAACCAATTAATTTGATAGTAAACTCACAAGCTTTCGGGTTTGCCCCTTCATCAGGTGAATGGAGAGTCCTGGTGTTGTGAGACTTATTACTGTGTTTATCCCAGTCCAACGCCAGCATCTCCACATCATGATTCCCAATTCCCCACCAGTGTTGTTCACATCGACTGGATATTCAATCTAGAGTCATAATGCAGGATTTAATGGCCTTGTTCATCCTAAAGCTGTAAAATCCTGCCCAAGATCAGTGGACCTTTCCATTGTCCACCCCTCGCCTTCTCTGATTCTCCTGGTGGACAGGGTGGTAAAATTCCAGCCAGAGAGTCATACAGCAAAGAAAGTGACCTTTCAGCCCATTGTGTCTGTGCTGGCCTTCAAGCACCTATCTATTTTAATCCCATTTTTCCAGCACTTGCTCTGTAGCTTCATATGCTATAGCATTTCAAGTACTCATCGAAATGCATCTTAAATATTATGAGGTTTGCGCCTCTACCACCCTTTCAGACAGTGAGTTCTACATTCTCACCACCCTCTGGGTAAAAATGTTGTCTTTAAATCTCTTCTCAATCTCCTGCTCATTACATCTAACCATTGCCCCCGGTTATTGACCCCTCTACTAAGAGGAAAAGTTTCTTTCTAGCTAGCTGCCCTATTTATGTCCTTATAATTTTGGACAACTGAATCAGGTCCCCTGTCAGCTTTCTCTGTTCTAAGAGAAACAGACTGCCCAATCTCTCTTCATAGCTGAAACATTCCATCCCAGGCAACATCCTGGTGGATCTCCTCTTCATCCTCTTCAGTGAAGTCATTTCCTTCCTATAGTGTGGCAACCAGAACTGCACACAGTACTCCATCTGTGGCCTAATCAGCTCTTACATTCAATGCCTCGATTAATAAAGGCAAGTATCCCATATATCTTCTTAACCACCTTATCTACCTGTTCTGCTGCCTTCAGGGACTTATGGACATATACCTCAAGATCCCTCTGGTCGGCTGTACTTCCTAATGTCCTACTGTTCATTATGTATTCCATTACCTTCCACAAAGCAATATATTTCTCAGGATAGTGAATGTCTTGAAGGGGAACTTCCAGGTGATGGTGTTCCTATGTAGCTGCTGACCTTGTCTTTTTAGATGGTAGCGCCTTTCAAACCCATAATTGCTACCCTCTAGAAAGCCAAGGTCAGCAGGTTCATGAGAACACCACCGCCTGGAAGTTCCCCTCCAAGTCATTCATGGCCATAGAAATATATTGCTTTTTCTTCACTGTTGTGGTACAAAATCCTGGAACTCCCTCCTTAACAGCATTGTGGGTGTACCTTCACCTCAGAAGCTGCGGTGGTTCAAGAAGGCAGCTCATCACCGTCTTCTCAATGGCAATTAGCGATGGGCAATAAATATTGGCCTAGTCAGCGATTTCCACATCCCATAAATTAATTTTAAAAAAGCTTTTAAAATGGGACTATTAATGTCCTTGATTAATTGTTTAATCAGCATAATTTTAAAAGCTTCTTCAGAGGACTCCAAATAGGTATAACAAACAGAAACTTGCAATAGTAATTAATTTGAGTATTGCTGTGGGCAGGATTGGGTTCCACAAAAGATAGAGAGAAGTCAAGGAAATATTGTAGAGAAAGACAAGGGTTGCGGGACATCTGGTAGAGACCAGAGAGAGAGAGGAGATGTCAGTGAGAGATGGGGGCCAAATAGATATTGGAGATAGAAATGGGGGAGGTCAGAGAGAAATTGAAGTGGGGTCACAGAGAGGTCAGAGCAAGTTTAGTAAAAGATTGAAGGGAGAGAAGTGGGTTATGGGGAGATTTGCTGATTTCAGGGAGAGTTGATAATCAAAGGGGTGGCAGGTCTGATTGCTGGGAAACTTAGCAGGGGGCGATTTTCCCCAAAAAATTCTAAGTGTTGATTTTGTGGAAAATCTGGAAAAAATCAAGCTGAATTTTTCAGTGGGAGTTCAAAGAAGAATCTCCTATACTCTGTGCACTGCAGAATGCACCAGTGTGATTCACTCCAGAAATCAGGAGTGGGGCCTACCCCTGCTAGAGAGACCAGCAGCATAGCACAGCACAGACCACTGCGCATGTGCTGATCCGTCAGTACCAAGATTGGCGCATGTGCAGTGGTCCCTGTCTGCCAGCTTACCGATTGCTGGCCACCCCAATCATTGGCCAGTCCCACAACCCAACATCCCCCTCATGGCCCCCCCAAACATTTCTGAGCCAGTCTCAACCTCCCCCCCACCTCTTGCAGCCCTGACCTCCAGATCCCCTCCTCAATTCCCCCTCTCCACATGGCAGCCCCAACTCACCCCCCTCATCCACAGCCCCTACCCTCCCCTGGAGCCCTAACCTCCCAGCAAGCTGACTCCCACCCTAATGGCCAAACCTGATCGCTGGCCTCTCTCTCTGTCACTCAGCCCAAATGCACAGAGGCAGCAGGACCCCCACCACCCACCAATTGCTCCCCTCCAAACGCTCTGCCCCATCAGGCCCTGCCTGTCATTAGGCCCTGCCCCCTTGGCACTGCCTGATGCCCGATAAGCAGTGCCAAGATGCCCCTTGGGCATTGGCAGGCCCTTTGGCCAGTGCCTAGGCTGGCATTGCCAAGGTGGCAATGGCCAGGGGGCACCCTCCCTGATGCCTGACCCTCCGGGGGGGCCTTGATTGCCCCCTCTTCACCCTAATGGGGTCAGGCCACCAGCTCCCCGCAAGTGGGGAGCTGTACTAAACCCCACTGGAGTGAAATATTCCCAGTTAGGACGGGAGGGAAGTGGGGGAGAGGCCAGCAGTCCTGGGCCCACCAATGGAATTGAAATGATATTTAAATTAGGTTTTGAATACATTCGGCATCTCCTCGCCGATTTCTGGGAGACTATGACGCCCAGAAGTAGTTGGCGAGCCACTGAAACGGCCTTGGCTGGAGTCTCCTGGCCCGCTGAGCTACAAAAGCAGCACAGTGGGATGTGAGAATTGCCTCCACATGTTTGCCTGCACAGATGCAGGAAGCATTCCTGTTCTTCCTGGACCACAAGCAGCCTCTTTAAAGTATTTCAATTTGCAACCTGCTTGCTAGGAGCTGTTTAGTTCCCTGCCTTTGTTGTGCCTACATTAAGACCAGAGGTGGGTATACTCAGGATTTAGGTTTGAGGTATCTACAAGCAGGACTTTACCTTTTGACTTTACCTTTCAATGAAAAAAATCAGTGATGAATTCACCCCGCTTCTGCCTGTAATCCAGCAGCCAATCTGGTGGGCAAGTTAATTGAATCAGGACCAAATTTACCCCCTGCCCAGTGGGCAGCCCTGCCTCTGAAAGCTGTCAGCCAATCAATTGGTTGGCATCTCTCTGGTCTCAGAGCCCATTGGGAGTGGAGACCTTTGCTGGAGCCAAATGGTGAGGTAATTTGGAGGTTTCTCAGTGGGAGAAAGCTCAGGTGCCCCAGCACTGAGAACAAGGTATTTGGGTGCTGGGTGCGCAGGCCTTGGCAGGTGGGGGAAATGGGGGGAAAATATAGTGATAAGCTCTGATGGACCCAGGGGGCCCTCCAATACTGGAGGGATGTGACTTTTTGGGATTTAAACTTGCTTTGGCCTCTGTCCACTGAAGCAAAAATTACAATGGGGGCAGAAAGAGCTCTGGAGTAGCCAATAAGTCACTATTTAATCACCTTAACTCGTTCCAAGGGTGAGTAGACATTACCCACGTCACCCACCATATATAAAATGGTGGTGAGTTCAGGGGCAGGCTGGAAAGGTTCTCATAGCATTACGCATAATTTTATGCTCCACAATTGGCTGCCGATCCTTCCATGAGAGA
Source organism: Carcharhinus amblyrhynchos (assembly GCF_965287045.1). Taxonomy (NCBI): domain Eukaryota; kingdom Metazoa; phylum Chordata; class Chondrichthyes; order Carcharhiniformes; family Carcharhinidae; genus Carcharhinus; species Carcharhinus amblyrhynchos. The sequence goes on from NC_137324.1 coordinate 144,548,279, forward strand.
GCTTAAAATTCTGTCCTACATTGTTACTACCCACATAACCCAAACCCACCCATTACTGGGGGGTTAAAACTCCACCCAAAAGGATCCATGGCACTATTTAAAGAAGGTAATCTGATATCCTGGCCATTGTTTATCCCTAAACTAATGTCACTAAAACAATTGACCAGATCAAGTTTGAGGGAGCTTGCTGTGAGCAAATTGAATGTTGCATTTTCTATATTACCGCCGTGATTACACTTCAGAGGTATTTTGTTGTCTGCATACTACTTTTCATGGTCACAAATGATGCAAGCTAAATGCAAGTCCCTTTTTTCTATGCTAGGTAAATTAAAATGGATTTGTTACTGGGCAGCTTTCAATTGTAAAGCCAGCTTTAACTAAGCTTCCATTTCCATTCTATTCCAGGAGTGCTGTGCCTGAAACCCAGGTCCTTGTCTCATGCTTTGCTGATGCTTCAAAGTAGAAAAATAAATTGATCACCTCAGTTGCTCCTCTGAATAATTAAATTACATGCCCTCGACAGAAATAGTACAGAACACACCAATTAAAGAACCATTCATGAATTAAAGATTCAGCTTCAGACTGGGGCTTTATAGTTCAGACCTGGTTCCGATCAAACTTGGCTCTATTACCCTGGGAATTACGATGCTGCAACTGAATTAGCCATTCAAATTTAACAGTTTAAGGAGATTTCATGTTCTAGTTGCAAAAATGTCACAACCGTTGTGGGAAATCTATAAATGTGAGTTACTTCCATGTTAATTAATCATCATAACCCAGCACAGAAACTGCAGATTTCACAGTACTCACTGGGACATGGTATTTTTAACATGGAATTAAACACATTCCATTACGCATTATTTTTTTCCCACAGGGTTACATATCTTGGCACAAATGGGACGCAGTGAATATTTAGCTTTTTTGCCCTTATACAGGACTAACTAATACAGGACTTTACTTTTGAGATACTATTAAATTTGACTCACTGTTATCATAAATTCTGCTCTGAGATTACTCACTCACCCCAAACTCCTATTAACTGTTCCAATCTGAGATTAGCTGCTTCTCCCCTACTCCCATGGACTATTGCACTGGGATTACCCTTTCCTTCCTATAATTCATTTTACACTCTACGAATATCCTTTCCCCCATACCCCCAACGATTTTCCACTCTGGATTGTACATTTCTACCCTTCTCCCATAGTTTGTTGCATCCTGGGATTACCTGCTTCTTCCTTGCTGCATTGATTTTTTTTAACCTTTCAGTGCTTTAATTCTAATTTAAAAAGCCAATTCAAATTAAGTCCAATCATGGTCCCCACATGAGGGACAAACCAAGTCCCAGTTGACAAGGCAAGACATTGCATTCCATTTTGGGCTTGATCAAATAAGATCCAAGCTAACAGGATGAGGCATTGCACCCCATCCGGGGCTTGATCTAACGTTTCATCTAAGCCAAAAGACCAAGATCACAAATCATGGAACCCTACAGTGCAGGAAGAGGCCCTTCGGCCCATCAAGTCTGCACTGAACACAATTCCACCCAGGCCCTACCCCCATATCCCTACATATTATACCCACTAATCCCTCTAAACTACGCATCCCTGTAAATTAAGAGGCAATTTCTTAGCATGGCCAATCAACCACACATCTTTGGACTTTGGATGGCTTCGAAAAATTGCGTCAGGTAAAGCCACTGTTTAACCTCATTGGCTATCCTGATTTTTTTACTCTACCCTACCATAGGCAAACCATGGTCCCAGGTACACCCCAAGTGCAATGGGCTAGACTTGTCCCTGCCTGATCATGGTTTCACCCTTGCTAGGTAAGTATTGCATTGACTACTCTGGCCAGAGATTCCTGGAGCTGATTCTGTGGATCCTCAAAACTGGAGCATGGGACACGTATCCATAAGTCCAGCCCTATTTCCGAAAGGTCCTATCTGTCAGGAGCCAGGACATGAATCACACATCAAGGAAATCAGAACTCAGCATGGGTTATTTGATCAAAGAACCGTGGCTTTTGCTGTATCAAGGGCCTGGACCTACAGTGTGGGACTCATAAATTTATGGAGGAGATATAAATACTCATGAATGTTGGATAGTCTGTAGGACTGTCAATTTGTCAGGATTGTTAAATCCCCAGCCATTTAAAAATTGAAAGAAAATCCCAACCCACCTCTGTGTATAAGAGCTGAAAAAAATCTGTTCAATTATTTACAATTGTTGCTTGTTGACATTACCCCAAAGGCTATCAGTGTATTATTATTAATAGTTGGTTGCTTTCAATAACCAGCAGGAGATGTTGTAAGTATCCAGTTTGATTGATAGCTCAAAGAGATTATTAAAAGATTTGCTGTCTTTAATATGTGGTATGAATATATCTGTTTGTTATGATTCAGGGCAATTAAAGTTTTCATGAATGGACATGTTTTATTATTATAGTGAAGTCTGTAATAGATTTTTAGATCTTAATATTATTCCACCTCAATATGGTTTCTGGGGTCCATGGTGGATTTAGATTGTTGGCATGGAGGGTCATAATGGAAAATGGTGATGGTGGGTAGCATTGGTTGGCAGGGGTGATGAGGGATCATTGAAGTGTGGGGCAGACATGGGTTGGCATTGATGGGACATGGGGGTGATGGAGTGCGAGGCATGAGGGCTAGATGGTGTAATACCTGACAAAACACGTGGAATCTGCGTGCACATGGGTTGCAACATTTCAAGAAGGCAGCTTACCGCCACTTTCCCAAGGGCAGCTAGGGATGGACAATAAATGCTGGCCAGGCAGCGATGCCTATGTTCCATGAATGAATTAAAAAATTAATAAAAATGAATTAAAAACTAGTACAAAGTCCCAGAGAACCAAGTTGGACTCAGCAGCTCCTGTGGCGTTCTCTGACTAATGTCTGGAACAACAGACCCACCACATTCAGCATACTGAGTGAAATTCAAAGCACGCTTTACGAAAGTAGGTATGCCATGCCTGGAAATTTCCCAATTCAGCCTACCCACTTTATAAATGAAACCAGTCCTTCCATTCTCAGATTCCCGCTGCTCTTTCCCCGCCTACATAATGCAGTTATGCCAAGAATCCAGCCCCAGCCAATTTTTGAAAGAGGACACTTTTTTTGGTCGATGATATCATGCATGTAAATATGAAGTTTTGAAAGATTAAGTCTCTTTAATTCAAGGTAAAAAGGAGTATTATATGGGTCATGTGATTTGCTGTGAATTCTGCCCAGCAACAGGCCTGGTGGTGTGATGACCATAGGGACAAAGTGGCCCATGTTGTGACTTGCTGAGCAAGGTGCAAAATTCTCACACCTGAAAACAGAAGAAGAAGCAGCTGGGGCTGACTATGGGGCAAGCCACTCAGTTCAGGCAATTAGAGATAGGCAATAAATGCTGGCCCAACCAACGATGCCCACATCACATGAATGAATAAAAAGGGACCATGGCTATGGGTAGAGGATTCTGGGTTGACATGAGCTGGCACTCAATTGGCATAAGGATTGTAAGAGACTATGTTATATGTGAGGTCATGAGTTGAAATGTGCGGGCATCAAGAGTGGGTGGGGTGGTGAAGAATTGAGGTTTAATAGGGTTAATATTTCACAAAACAATTGGGACAAAGTCCCAGAGGACTGAGGTGAGTCTTTTAAACAACCCACCTCAGCACTTTTCAGCCCCTGTAGTTGACTAAACCTAGTATCTGTCCTACCATGGAAAAAAGATCTCATCCTTGGGAACACTTTTTACCGAGGACGGTGTGATGTGCCAAATGATTTCTCCACTCTCCGCACTGGCATTGGAAAAAATAATCCAGGTCTTTGATTCCGAGATTTCCAACAAATTAAGAGAGAGAGAAAGAAAGAGAGAGGCACAGAGAGAGGTCTCATAGAGGGACTAAAGACAAAAGAGAGGAGAATGTCGTCTTTCAGTGCACTATCAGGCAGAATACAGGACGGAAAACAGTCTCAATTGAAGAGACACATCCCATGGCAATCTAAGGGATTTGGAAGATTTGTCCTGCCATAACTGGGGTGAAAGTTGCATGGGTCTTCCATCCTGCTGCAGTGAATAGAGATTTGGCCTGTTGCCAAATTTTCCATCTTCGTTGCAGCGGGAACATGTTGTGAACAGGCAGTAAGATCAAAACCATGATCTCAGTTCATGCTTCTGCACTCAGTGTTGCACTGAAGCATCAAGTGAGATCATGTCCTCAAGCCCCAGAGTTGGACTTGACCTGCAATAGGTAGACTAATAAAAAAAAGTTTCCAGGGTTTACACCTCATTTTCTAATTTTCCATTGCCATGAGTATTCAGCTGTTTGCTGTTGGAATACTGGAGGTTAAACTCACTAATGCAATCATTAGTAATACATAACGTCACTGTAAAGAATAGTGACATTCTCTGGTGATGGTGAGTGAACTGAAATAGTAAGTGAGTTTCTTCATGTCAGTAAAGGTGATCATAATTTAAATTAAAATATTGGCAGCGATTCTCCCTGCCTGTTATTATTCAAGACATCAGCGTTAGCAAGATTCACAGCTGGCTGAATGCCGGTCGTGAGTCTCCCAAGCACATTTTTTTAATGCAATCAGCTCTGCACCGGAAATCAGCATGGAGGCGATTGTCATGTGGAAATGTAAATTTCCATGGAAGGCCACATGAAGAAACTCACAATTTAAATTTCCATATGATAAGCGGTATTCTCTGGGCCCTTTAGCATCTCCCCCCACCCCCTCCCGGGAGTGTCTCCCTCCAGCACGGTTTACGGCTGCACCTCGCTAACTGGAAACTGGTATCCTCACCCCCCAGTGGGTAGAGAGGCCACAAAAGGGCCCCCCACAAGGTCAGAGGCAAGGAGAAGTGTCCCTTGGGCAGTGCTAGTCTGCCAGTGCCAGTCTGGCATCATGGTACTGCCCACTGAGCACTGGGCAGTGCCAAGGAGGGGCAGAGGGGGTATTCTGGGGGGAAGGCTATTTGGGGTGGTCAGTGGTGTGGAGGGGCACCCTACAATAGGGTTTGAAGGGAGAGAGAGGGAAGAGGTGATCGGGGCTAGACACGGCGGGGGGGTGGGGGGGGGGGGGCGTGAGGGGGGGAGCGGCGGAGGAGGGGTGGGGGGTAGAGTAGTATCAGGCCTGGTCATCAGCATGGGGGGGTGGTCAAACGTGATTATTGGGGTTGGATCGGGGCTAGGCGGGGAAGGGGAGCAGGGAGAGATTGGGGCTGGCCCGGGGAGGTCCGGTAGGCCAGCAATCAGGGGGCGAGGGGTTGGGAAGGGGCGAACAATCAGGGGGTTTGCAGGGTAGGCCAATGATTGGAGGCCAGCGATCAGGAGGCTTGCAATGGGGGGGGTCCATTGCACATGTGCTGACCTCCACACTGACAGATCTGTGCATGTGTAATGGCTCACTCAATGCTACGCTGCTGGACTCTCGAACAGGAATAGGCTCTGTCCCCAAGGGACTCACACTGAAGCACTCTGCAATGCAGAATGTCGGAGATTTGTTCTGGAAAGTGTGACCAAAAAGGGGCAGCATACTCCCGTTTCCCCGCCCATTGCGCACTTAGTTTTGTTTTGGGAGAATGCCAGTGTCAAACTCAAAATTTATAACTGTCAGAGAGTACAGCAATAATATTTGTGAAATATTATAGTAAAATAGGTCCAATGAATTATTCAACAGGGATTATAAATAGGAAGATTATCTTAATCCAAGTAAAATAACTTTAATTATCTCTCTTTTTAGCGTAAGTTTATTGGAGTATTCACTGCATCCAAATATATTTCAGAAGAATAATGAGAGTAATTGTATTCATAACTGTTGAGATACCACGTCTGGCATGTAGTTCATTATTCATAAACATTTTGTGTATTAAAAGCTTCCCTGATGACATGGCTGGATAATGTAGTTAGTGAACCATAAGACAAGAAAATTCAGAACTTCAAATATATCCAGACTGAGTTCACTAATCTCACCCAGATCAGTACAAGGATACAATTGTATTCAGTGCTGTGTGCTTGGGAAGGGAAAATCAGCCAGGCATCAGCCTCCTGATTGCTCTTGGAAATGTGAGCATGGGGACATTGGGCAATTAATTGAGTATGGCTGTGAAGTCTCCCATGAATAGAAGCCTGCCAGCAATTTCTGTAGGCTACCTGGCCCCTTGCGCCAACAAGAAAATGCCAATCTGATTTGTTGTCTCAACTCCATCGTCCTGTCTATATCCCACAATGCTTGACTTTCAAAAATCTAACTCAGCCTTAAACACATTCATTGACTCTGCCTCCGCTGGTTGCTGGGGAAGAGAATTCTACAAACCAAAAACAGTCTGAGAAAAAACTTCTGCTCGTCTCCATCTTAAGTAGAGACCCCCTATTTGAAACTGTGCCCCCTGGTTCTAGATCTTCCCACAAAAGGAAACATTCTCTCAGTATTTACATGTCAAGCTACTTCAGAATCTTCTATGTTTCAACTAGATCAGCTCTCATTCTTCTAACCTCCAAGTATAGGCCCAACTCACTCAACTTTTCCTTAATAAGATAACCCTTTTCACACCAGGAATCAACGTAGTGAACCTTCTCTAAAAGTTCCAATGCAAGTATCCTCTCCTTCTTTTCAAGTTCTCTGAACAAATGTGGTCCAATCCCCGGTGCCACAGTCACTAATATAAGCAGAACAAGGAGACAGGTCTCAAATCCACACCAGCCACCGCAGGGAATCAAACCCCATTTACCAATTTGATCCACACTGCCCAGCCAGCCAACTGGTCTGAATTGCTGTGGCAACATACACTTTTATGCCATGTTGTAGCCTGGAGTTGTGATAGAGCCTACAAATTATTTCCATCACATGGCTCGTCAGGAATCATACCCATTCACCTGCCATTGACATAGCATGGGAAGATATATAACTTGATACTCAACCTGTTTGGCCAGATAATAAATGCACCTTCCTAGGCCATCAAGTCCAAGAGTGGGAATCTGGAGCTTCTGGCTCAGAGAGAAGCGAGTTACCCATTGGGCCATAAGGCCTCCAATACAGGTATATCCTTTCTTAAATAAAGCAACCAAAGCTGTACACAATATTCTAGGTCACACCAATGCACAGTTGTAACAATACATCCCACTTTTAAATTCCATCCTTCTTGCAATAAAGGCCAATATTTGCCTTCCTATTTACTTTCTGTATGTGTTAACCTTTTGAGTTTCATCTACAAGAACATCCAGATTTCTCTGTACTGCAGAGTTCTGCAGTCTCTCTCCATCTAAGTAATATTCTGCTTTTCTATTCTCTTTATTAAATCACACATTTTTCCATATTATACTCCATCACTGAATCTATCAACATTTTTTGCAGAACTTTATGTCCTCGCTTTATCAGCAAATTTGGTCATTATACACTTAGCCCATTCATCCAAGGTATAGGCTATAAATAGTTAAATTCTAGTCCTGATTCCTGTAGCAATCCATTGGTTACATTTTGCCAACCTGAAAATACCCTTGATCCTGACACTCTGGGCCCCAGTTTACCATTTTGATTCTAAGTGCTAGGTGAACTTGAAACTGGGAGTGTTTCAGATCTGACTTTTAGACCTGTTCTGAGGTGCCTCCATATGCATCATGCCTGCAAAAACATCAACGAGTCCGACTCGCACTGCACAAGCCTGTGGGCAGGGCTTAACACACCCAAAATCTGCAGCTCTGATCAGCATTTCCCATGTAAAGTACACACGCAGAAAAAAAAGATAGAATATCACCTCCCCTGCCACTTCCCTCCCAGGCCAGATAATTCATCCCCCTGACCCCTACAGACATTGTCCCACCCCCACAACATTACTGACCCCTTTATACCGCCACACCCCTGCCAGTCAGACCGATCGTGCCCCCTCCCACCCCCCTTGATCTCAGGCAGAATGGCAGTGGACCTCCTTTCATCCCTGCTGATCACAGGCAGAGTTGTAGCGGACACCCACCACCCCCCCCCCCCCCCCCCACCCCCCGGCCACGATCACAGGCAGAGTGGCAGTGGACCCTCTTTCAACCCCACTGAAAACAGGCAGAGTGGCAACGGATCCCTTTCACCCTTGCTGCTCACAGGCAGAGTGACAGCAGACCTCCCTTTCCACTCCCTCCACCCCCACCAATCTCAAGCAGAGAGCTATCGGACACTTACCTCCTCACTAACCCTCACTGATGGAGCATCGGAGTTGGACTTATATGGAGATTGTCTGTTTTGCGCCAATTCCGGATGGGCGAAAATGGTGGTAAAGGAGGAAGTGCCAGTAAAGTTAGGCATGCAGACCATTAACTCAATTTAAATGCATGCAAATGCATGTAAATGGTTGTTGTGTCTGTTTCAGGTGCAGTCCCAATCGCATCCATTTTTGGGCCTTGGTATAGGGGGAACAGGCATGGAGACGGGTGTGGATCACATTACTCATCTCACGTCCAACTTTACCAAGTTTTCACGCCCAAAAACAAGCACAACAGAATGGCAAAATCGAGCCCTCTGTTTCCTGCTGGTTAGCCAATCTACTACAATATATTACCCACAGTACTTTTTATGAGGCACCTTATGAGGTGTCTTCTCATGAGGACATGAGAAGACTTTGGCTGATAGGATTAAGGAGAATCCTAAGGCGTTCTATAGGTATGTCAAGAACAGAAGGTTGGTCAGGGCAAGATTAGGGCCAGTTACAGACAGCAGGGGGAAGTTGTGTGTGGAACCGGAGGAGATTGGAGAAGTATTGAACCAATATTTCTCTTCGGTGTTCACGCAGGGGGACATGAATATAGCTGAGGAGGACATTGGGTTGCAGGGGTGTAAAATAGACAGTATTACGGTTGATAAAGGGGATGTGCTGGAAATTCTTGAGGGGTTGAAAATAGATAAGTCCCCTGGTCCGGATGGGATCTACCCTAGGATTCTCTGGGAGGCTAGAGAGGTGATTGCAGAGCCTCTGGCTCAGATCTTCAGGTCGTCATTGGTCTCTGGTGTAGTCCCGGAGGATTGGAGGATAGCGAATGTTGTCCCATTGTTTAAGAAGGGGAACAGAGACTTTGCCGGGAATTATAGACCGGTGAGTCTTACTTCTGTTGTGGGCAAGGTTTTAGAAAAAATTATTAGGGATAGGATTTATAGTTATTTGGAGTGTAATGAATTGATTAGAAATAGTCAGCATGGTTTTGTAGCGGGTAGGTCGTGCCTTACTAACCTTATTGAGTTTTTTGAGAAGGTGACCAAAGAGGTGGATGGGGGCAAGGCAGTTGACGTGGTATACATGGATTTTAGTAAGGCGTTCGATAAGGTTCACCATGGTAGGCTTCTGCAGAAAATGCAGATGTATGGGATTGTGGGTAATCTAGGAAGTTGGATCAGGAATTGGCTATCAGATAGGAGACAGAGGGTGGTGGTGGATGGTAAATATTCATCATGGAGTACAGTTACGAGTGGTGTGCCTCAGGGATCTGTTTTGGGGCCACTGTTGTTTGTAATTTTTATTAATGATCTGGATGAGGGTATAGTTGGGTGGATTAGTAAATTTGCTGATGACACCAAAGTTGGAGGTGTGGTAGATTGTGAGGAAGGGTGTCATAGTCTGCAGGGAGACTTAGATAGGTTGCAGAGCTGGGCCGAGAGGTGGCGGATGGAATTTAATGCGGAGAAGTGTGAGGTAATTCACTTTGGTAGGAGCAACAGATGTGTCGAGTATAGGGCTAACGGGAGGACTTTGAATAGTGTGGATGAACAGAGGGATCTAGGTGTGTGTGTACATAGATCCCTGAAAGTTGGGAATCAAGTAGATAAGGTTGTTAAGAAGGCGTACGGTGTCTTGGCGTTTATTGGTAGGGGGATTGAATTTAGGAGTCGCAGTGTAATGTTGCAACTGTACACTACTCTAGTGCGGCCGCACTTGGAGTACTGTGTGCAGTTCTGGTCCCCGCATTACAAGAAGGATGTGGAGGCGTTGGAGAGGGTGCAGAGGAGGTTTACTAGGATGTTGCCTGGTATGGTGGGGAGGTCCTATGAGGAGAGACTGAGGGATTTAGGGTTGTTTTCGTTGGAAAGAAGGCGGCTAAGAGGGGATCTTATTGAAACATATAAGATGATTAGAGGTTTAGATAGGGTGGATAGTGATAGCCTTTTTCCTCGGATGGAGAAAGCTAGCACGAGGGGGCATGGCTTTAAATTAAGGGGGGGTAGCTACAGGACGGATGTCAGGGGTAGGTTCTTTACCCAGCGGGTGGTGAGGGATTGGAATGCCCTGCCTGCTGCAGTTGTAAATGCGTCTAGTTTGGGGGCGTTTAAGAGATCTCTGGATAGGTTTATGGACGAAAAGGGATTGGTATAGGCTAGTGGGTCATTGTTTTTGTAACTGGTCGGCGCAACATCGTGGGCCGAAGGGCCTGTTCTGCGCTGTAATGTTCTATGTTCTATGTTCTATGTTATCAAATGCCTTTTGGGAGTTGAAATACATGGCATTTATCAGTTCTCCTATTCTATTATGCTTGTTACATCCTTGAAAAACTCTAATACATTTGTCAAACTAAACCCCACCAGCTGCTGTGGTTAGACATGAACCCATGTCACCATTATTAGCTCTGGGTTATTAGTCCAGAACATGGTGTAGCATGGTGGCACAGTAATTAGCTCCGCTACCTCAGCGCCAGGGGCCCGGGTTCAATTCCCGGTTGGGTCCCTGCCTGTGTAGGGTTTGCACACTCTCCCCGTGCTTGCGTGGGTTTCCTCTGGGTGCTCCGATTTCCTCTCACGGTCCAAAGATGTACAGGTTAGGTGAATTGGCTATGCTAAATTGCCCCTTAGTGTCAGGGGGACTAGCTAGGGTAAATGCATGGGATTATGGGGATAGGGCCTGGGTGGTCGGTGCAGATTCGATGAGCCCAATGGACTCCTACTGCATTGCAGGATCCTATGTCTGACATTACAACTACAGAACAAAAATGAGAAGGATTTGAACTCTCACGTAACATCTAATATACAAGCCAATACTCTAACTGCTGAGCTATGGAGACGCCTGCCAACTCGGATTTCTTGGACCAGGATCAAGTCTATGAGATTGAATGGAAAGGAAAATAAGTAAAGAAACATTAGGTGGGATTTTCCAGCCGCACTCGCTCCAAGTCCAGAAAATCCTGCCCAAATCAATGGACATTTGTATGGTTTTCCCCCACCCACTACAATCCCATGGTGGGTGGGATGGGAAAATTCCCCTCATTAAATGCCAACACCTGATCCTTTCCCAATTTAGGTACTGATATCCTGGTTATTTTATGTTTTATTTCATGAATAACGGGGGACGATTTTCCAGCCTCACCGCGCCTGGTGCAGATTGTACCGATAATGGAAAATAGCGTGCAGACCTAAAAATAGGTTCCACACCCAGTGCAAATGGTTGGTAATCATCCCAGTCTCTTTCTTTGGGCGCAAAACGGATCATGTCCAAAAAGGCCTGTTCAATGCCAGATTCTCCCAGCTCCCGGGATCTTCCGCCTCGCGGTTACATTGCAAGCCCAGTGAGAATCACTTCTGGGGTACAATCTTTCCAGCCCACCATGCTGCTCTCGAGCCGAAAACCATCTTCCTGGCACTGTTTTGCTGGCGCACTTAGCTTCACCCTCAGAAAGGGCGCCAAGCCAATTTAAATATTAATGACATGTGTAGCAAGGGTGGGTGAAGCACCTAGGGATGGACAATAAATGCTGGCCAGCCAGTGACACCCATGTCCCACGAATGAATAAAAACAAAACAAGTGTTGCACCCACCCAACTCTGTATATGGGAACAAAAATTCTGCCATAACCCCCCTCATCATTAAATTGCAACCGTATGAAATGGGCTTCAATGTGGCACATCACCATGCAGGCTATTTGAATTTCCCATTCTAAACATCAAACTCACTCAGTTATTCCTTCGAGTACTTTGAAATTTAGGTTATCTTCATTTCTGTCAAAGTAGCCTTTATTGTCCACGAAGACCAAATGCCGATGATCGTGCTCTCTGTATATAAGATGAACCAAGTCGATGCTGTCCTGATCATCACATTTCATTTTCAAGCCTTTTCGAACGCAAGTATCCTCCTTTCTGGGCCTGAATCCACAGCAATTTCTGTCAAGACGATTATAAACCTGAAAGAAAAGGATATTATAACTACTTTGAGGTAATCATTAAATAATATTTTAATGTAAAACTATAAATACAAAACAAGGAGGTGAAGAATGTATTATAATTTTGTAGAATCATAATTAGAATGCACAATCATTTCAAATAGATAAGTTGTAAATTGTGCTTAAGAGAGGAAAGCCTTATGAAGAGATCAATTCTGTGAATTAATATTTATCACCCGATTGTTGCTATCTAAAGTTTCTATTGACAAAGGCATGAAAAAAATTATTTTCACAGGCTGAATACTTGTTTCAGAGACATTTTACATTATAAACAAAATTTGGACAATTAGTCTGAGGTCACATACCAACCGACTCAAGAACAGCTTCTTCCCTGCTGTCGTCAGACTTTTGAATATACCTACCTCGCATTAGGTTGATCTTTCTCTACACCCAGCTATGACAGTAACATTACATTCTGCACCCTCTCGTTTCCTTCTCTATGAACGATGTGCTTTGTCTGTGTAGCGCATAAGAAACAACACTTTTCACTGTATATTAATACATACGATAATAATAAATTAAATCAAATTAATTGAGCTTGAATCCCCGCACAGGTAGAGAAGTGCAAAAATGTCAGTGGTGGTCCATATCCCAAAGGCCCACTCCCAATCCCGGCCTCTGTCATTTCTTGGGGGCGACGGAGGCGGGAGACGGGGTGGGGGAGAATGGAGATGGATTCCATATTGCTCATCCATGGTTCACAGAAGTAGCTGCCCATACAAACCAGCAGATGCCTTGGCTCATGTGTGATTTTGGTGAGGTAGGTATCTGAAACATAACGTTTTCAGCTTATACATGGTGGGAGCAGGTCTGGGCATTCTGGCTTCATTTGAATTGCCAGGGTACCCTTTGGAGAGTAAAGGAACTTTTTTGGATATAGTCCCGGATACATTTGGGATATGCCAGGTTCCGTCATAGTGGGATATCTGTTAAGTGAGCAGTTCAATTGACAGCCCCAAGTAGTCATATCATATAAATATTTCTTTTCATACAGTTAAGTACTTAAATGAAATGAAAGCTTTCTCAGCCTTTTTCATCCTCATTTACATTCCATTTGTCCAATTACAGCCTCCCATCCTCATTGTATAAATTTATGCTGATTTCCTTTGCTCTTAGCTCTGACAAGGGGTCATCCTGACTTGAAACATTGGCTCTATTCTCTCTCCAGAGTTGCTGTCAGGCCTGTTGAGATTTTACAGCATTTTCTGTTTTTGTTTCAGATTCCAGCATCTGCAGTATTTTGCTTTTATTTTACGCAAAAGATTGCTTACAAAAGAGATTGGTTGATGGAATTTCAATTTATTGAATGATTTTTATTAATGAAAGTATTTTTTAAAAATGACATCAATAATGGACACAGAACTTTATTTTACATCAGCGTGACTGTTGTGGTTTGCCCACAGTGGATACTAGACACATTGGTATGGAAAAGACAACAGCAAAAAGTAGTGTTTGGAGCAAGGGTTGGCATAAATAGATACCAAGTTGGCATAGGAGCTGTAAAGAGCCATGGGCTTGAGCAGGTGCATGGATTGGCATGGGGTGTAAAGGACAATGAGGACAATAGGTTTGTTGAGGGGATGGCATAAGATTATGAGGGTCCATGTGGGAGGGTAGAGGGAAATGGGGTGGCACTGGGTAGGAGGGGGCCATGGAGATGGATAGAGAGGCATAGAGTGGCATGCAGGGGATAAGGGGCTACAGGGGTGGATGCAACCATGAGATGGAATATGTTGGCATGGATGGGGCATGGGGAGTGTGTGAGGAGGCGTGAGAGGTGAAAGATGAAGGACTTTTTGTTTTAAAAGACAGAGATAGATAGGTTATTGATTAATAAAGGGATCAGGGCTATGGGGAAAAGGCAGGAGAATGGGGATGAGAAAAAATAACAGCAATGATTGATTGGCAGAGCTATCTTGAGTGGCCTAATTTTGCTCCTATGTCTTATGTTCTTATGGTTTTCTGTATTTTTTATTTTTTAAATAACTTTTGCAAAATAGCTGGGGGAACCAAGGCAGGCCTTCCGCTCAACCCACCTCTGCACCCAGTAGCCCCACATATGTTCCGGGGTGGAGAGCCCAACTTCTAATCCAGATCACCTCCCAGGCACCCCCCAAAACCCCCCCCCCAAATTACTCCCAAGCCCCCCCGCACCCCCCCAAACCCCTCCTCAGGACAAAAACCTGACATTTTGGGTCTCTTTATCCCGGGTCTGCTTTGCAGAGCGAAGAATTATCCATGACCTTGGAGCAAAAGTCCATGCCTTAATTTTACACATATGTTTTTAATTAAAATGTCATCCAATTGGCTAAGCGGTATATCTGATTTGTTACAGATTCATTTTGAAATATTGAATTTTGAGATACAAAATTCAATATTTCGAAGTGGTCTGATTTTGCCATTTTGATTCTGAGTGCTGGGCGAACTTGGATCTGAGAGTGTTTCAGATCTGACTTTTAGAACCGTTCCCTGGCGCCCCCATATACACCCTGCTTGAAAAAAAATCAGCAATGCTGAATCATGCCGCACAAGCCTGTGGACAGGGCTTAATACATCCATTTGGAGCCTTCAACTGCACATGCGCAGATTTAAAAACAATTAAAAAATGCTCCCCTGCCACATCAGGGCCAGATAATGTTTCCCCTGGCCCCCACAAACATCGCCCCATCCCCACAATATAACTGACCCCTTTATACCACCGGCTCCCCCCCCTCACCACTAAGCTATCGCAGCTCCTTACCCTCCTTCCACTGCACCAATTGCATGTAGAGTGTCGACTGATCCCCTCTGTTCCCCCACTGATCACACATAGAGTGGCCCTGCCCCCTGACCCCCTCCACCAGAGATCCATTTGACACACCTTCCTCCCCCTGCCCCACCTGAAAGCCATCTGACCTGCCTCCCCCACCATCACCAATCTGATTCTGAGAGCCACTGGAACCTCTGAACTTACCTCCTCAGAAGATGGAGCGCCCAAATCGGATCTTTGCAGACTATATCTATTTTGCACCAAATCTAGACAGGCCAACGCAGTGGTAAACAGAGAAATGCCAGTAAGTTTGACCGCGCAGCCCACTAAGTCAATTTAAATGCATGTAAATTCATTTAAATTGGTGTCATGCCCGTTTCGGGCACAGTCCAGACAGCAGCCATTTTCAGCCATTGGTAAAGGGGGAACGGAAGCAGAGGCGGGCGCGGATTGCGTTACTCACCTCACGCCCAAATTTACCAAGTTTTCGCACTCAAACATGGGCACAACTGGATGGTAAAATCGGGCCCTTAGCGTCAAAAAATATCAGATCAACATTCCTGAAAACTGGTACAACCAAAAATGTTTGTAATCTACAAACACTCACTTGGTGTTGAATCTATTAAAGGTACAGACAGAGGTTGGCATTCTGCCTTTCATGTGGCATGAAAGATAAAATTATAGATACTTTGATTTATCTTATTAGAGCAACATTATTGGGTAAATTATACACATTGAAGCAGGTTATTTTTTGTCAGTATATGATAAATGCATGAGTGGAAGCCTAACACTGCGCTTCTGGTGTTAGTGTGAGATGATCTCACCTATGTGTCAGGGGACTCACCGACTCATTTCAACCCTGGCTTAACTTTCCATATTTACATGACAAACTTATTCAATGTCACACTTACATCATCGAAATAAAATAGCAGATGATCAACAGCAATTGCTGGAAATGCACAAATAATAAAAATAGAAAATGCTGGGAATATTTAGCAAGTTAGGGATGTAACAGATTTTAAGACCTCTGCACTTGTTTAAAACCATTATATTTCCAACTGTTTTCATTTGGACAAAAGATCCAAATCTTTTGGATGAACTCTATTTCTCATGCTGCTGGACCTAATGACGTTTGGTGACTGTTATCTGATGACTACCTGTGGGAGTCAGAGCCATATTCTCACTTTCCACCAGATTTCCATTATATGGCTAAAGATGAAACCCCGGAATCTCTGGAATCGTGATACAACAGTGGGCAGAAGCATTACTTGGAGCTCACACGTGAGTCTATAGCCTAGCATTTTATTCTCACGTTGGGTCTGCAGAGTTGGGAGAACTCCCAGCTCCACAAAGCCAACCTTTAGAAAATGGCTGCCACCACCCCCTCCCCCCCCCCCCCAACCCACACCCTTTCCATTGGGTTTTCAGTCTGTGGGAGAGGGTAAGAGTAGAAGTTGCAGCAGGCGATTCAGGAAGGAATGAAAAGGCTGTCAGATGCAAAGGGAAGCTCGTCTGAAGGTGAGCTCGGCCTTAGGTCTCCAGAACTATGTCCAAAAATTTTAAAGAAACAAAAAACACACACCCTCACACACTCTCCAAGGCTCATCCATGCCAACATATGCCACCTCATATCTTCTATCCACTCCAGGTCCTTCATGGTCCATTTGCCAACATGGTGCCAATTTATGTCGATCCGTGACCCCACCCATCATCTTTGCCCTTACACCTCCTGTGCCAAATCACCCACTATCCACAATGTGCCAACCTCAGAGCCTATGCAGAGATGTGATAAAATAAAGATCTATAAAATATATTTCTAAGGGCAGAATCTTGTTGAAGTATCATCTCACCTGCGAGCTGGAGAACCAGCAGGAGAACCATGTTGCTTCTTTTCCAGAGGCCCGCCATACCAAATACCAATCAGGCAGTGGTGAGGCCAGCAATGGACCTTCCTCTGGAATCAGGTCCCTAGGGGTGGAAACTTGCCTACCAAGAGCTGCTGGATACTCACAAGATAACAGTTAAAATCACTCAGGTCATTTACCAGCACTGGAACTATCAGAACTTCATAGAATCATAGAATCCCTACAGTGCAGAAAGAGGCCCTTCAGCCCATCGAGTCAGCACCGACCACAATCCTACCCAGGCCCCACCCCATGTCCCTACACATTTACCCGCTAATCCCTTTAACCTACCTATCTCAGGACAATAAGGGGCAATCTTAGCATGGCCAATCAACCTAACCCACACATCTTTGGACTGTGGGAGGAAACCGGAGCGCCCGGTTGTATCAGGGAGCAGACACAAGGAAAACATGCAAACTCCACATAGGCAGCAATCCAAGCCGGGAATCGAACCCAGGTCCCTGGAGCTGTGAAGCAGCAGTGCTAACCACTGTGCTACCCTGCCGCCTATTCATCTGCCGCTATTTTAATCTGTTCCACAAGTGGCAAGAACAAATGGCCAAAGCTACAGCTGAATACCCCCTAACAATGTAAGCACAAGGTTACAAGTCGGATCCGACAGCAGCTTTTACCTGCAGTTTGAATGAGGAGCAACAGTGGGTTTGCCACCAGGCCAATCCAGCAAAAAGGGAAACAGTGACAAAAAACCCCAAAAAGACTGACATTCTCTCTATATTCCTCACAAGATTAGGAGATGTAGAAGGGCTCCTCTGGGGCCCCTCAAGAATCATTAAGACTCTACACAGAAATCAAAGTAGATCTTAGGACTCTCCGAGCCAGTATCTTGCTCCCCGATACAACCCACTCCCTTCCAATCACAGGGAACCGCACGAAGAAACCCAGCAACTAACACTACTACTTAAGTGGTCAATGGGATTAGTCCCTGAGCAGCACAAATATTTGCCACTGATTGGTGACTTAACACCTCAAATGCTGGCAACATTTAAATGAAGCCCAGGAGTTAAGATGCTCTCTTCATTATTGCAATGGATACATTTTGAACTGACATGAAATCTCAATTGCTCAATGAGCCCAATTGCAGACAAAATTGAGGTCTCAGTCTCACAGGTAATGTACTAACTTACTGGGTCACTGATTGTGTTGTTGAGCTAGATATTAGGTACACAATTGTCCTCAGATTTGCTGGAAAAACTCAGGCACCAGAACTCTACCTTCCCACCAACTACGGAATCAGAGCTGGCGAGGTGCAGACAACGGAAATGTCCATTAACCCTGGGTGGGAATTTTTGGCCTTGCTCAAGCGAGGCTACAAAACCCCGCCCAGTAGCTCTGCTACATCATCTCTGGAGAGAGAGACAGAGTTAATGAGGGTGATTCTCCCATCGCACCCCCTAAATTTTTTGGCGGGTCAGGTCGGGAGATGCAAGTGTTCAGAAATTTCGCAAGTTCCCCTGAGCGTTTATAATCCATGTGCATCTCCCAACCGGAAAAAAATGGCGCCACTGGGACCGCGCTAAAATCCATGCTGCTGATTTGCATTACTTACCATACCTTAGCGTGCCATTATTGGGGTTGGCACAGCAATCTCCCACCTCTTTGGCATAATATCACTTTGGCACAAATCAGAGTAGGAATATAAAAGTCTCAACTTGATGTGGCAGCCTTGAACTGGCATGAGGAGGTAAGTGCTGCTAGCGGGGCATGGGGGCTGTTTCAGGCAAGTCCTGGAGATGCCTGGTGGGCTTCCTCCTGCTGTCTTCAGGTGCTGGCCCATGGATCAGTGATATCTGGGGTAGAGGGGTGGGGGGGTTTCTATTTTCTCAGAGTTCTCTGGGTGAGGTTCCATGAAAGAGTCTTACTCAGCCTTCCCCTCCAGGGCAGCATTGTAGCACAGTGTGGGAGGCACAGTCAAGCCTTCCCTCCAGGGCACTCTGCAGTGCCATTGTTTTGCTGCAGAGTGTGGTCAGGGAGTTGACTGAGTGCTGGTGTTCCAGGGTGGGGAAGGAGTGCACCATATACTGACTGAGGTCTAACCAAATGAACCAGCTGCTGCTCCAAGCCGGGGTACAGAGATTCAGACATGGACTGCATGGAATCTGCTGTCACTGGGCACATATCAGTCTGTTCCTGCCCTGTGACAAGGACCTGCAACACATGCCTGTAGCAGATGCTGCAGTTGCACACATAGCAATGGTTCAAGGTGCGCATTGCCCACATCTGCACACCGACCTGCATAATCTCTACCAGCATTTGTCATGATGGGAATCTCACACAACCCTAATTGGGTCATGTGTAGCACCTCCTGGCACAGGCCAGGAGGTGGTGTTGCCAACACCCACAAGTGGGGATACTGGCCCAAGTAAGCAATTGGGGTGGTGCTGCATCTATGCAGCCAATGATAATAGTCCGTCATTCTATGCTGTTTCCAAATCCCACTATGTAGATGGATCTCACACTGATCGATTTGGAGCTGGCCATGTTGCTGGTGGCAGAGGAGGAGGAGGTGGCTCAGGAGGTGGCGGGCATGGAGAGACCGCCACAGAAGCAGCCCCTACTCACCCACCTCTTGGCCCTCAGCAGCAGTCCCTCAGGAAGGAGGTCAAGGGAGTGCTGCTGCGGGCCAGGAGGTGGGTGAGCAAGCTCCTGAGAGGGTGCACAGAAGGCGGAGGGTACCGAGGCCAAGGAGGCACAGGCCTCACAATTCATCTAAGGCCCTCTCAGAGGAGATGTGCCATTGCAGCTTTCTGAGGCCACTGTGCGACTGGCACTGTGTAATGAGGGGGGTGTAACCAACACACATCCACCACACCCCAGGAGCAAGTGCAGCTACTATTCCCCCTCTAAACCAACCTGGGCCTGTCATCCCACTACCATATCCCCCAGAAACATCCGACCCTATTAATGTAGCTGCGTTGGCAATGGTTGCGAGTCTTGGTTGAAGGCTGGAGGACGATGACGACTCACTGTCATCATCTGGGATCCAGCCCCTGGTGCCACTCAAGGCTGACACCTACCTGTACTCCGAACACACCTGGCACCTCAGGAGAGGGGCGGCCACTCACTCCTGAATCTTTACACCTCCAGCTCTTTTCAGGCACCCAATGGCGACCGAGTTGAGATCTCCCAGATCTCTGTGCACAGATGTGTGCGGCAGGTCACAGATGCCCTGTGTGCCCAGGCAGGGCAATACGTAAATTTTGATGTGGGCTTTGCTTCCGTTGTTGGGATTCCCAATGTCCAGGGAGCAGTGGACGGGACACATATTGCACTGCAGGCCCCACATGCAGGACCACAGCAAATTGTGAACAAAAAGAGGTTCCACTCTCTGAACGTCCAAACTGTCTGCGAACATCAAATGAGGATCATGCAGGTCGATACATGCCATCCTGGGAGTGTCCATGACAGCTTTTTGCTCAGACAGTCAGACATCCCCGGGCTCTTTGAAGACCAGTCCAGGCTCCCAGGATGGCTACTAGGTGATAAAAGTTGCCCGCTAAGGTCATGGCTGATGACGCCTGTGCGGAGGCCCGAAACCAAGGTGGCGACCCGCGACAGTGGGGCCCAAGCAGCCAACCGACCCATCGTAGCACGGTGTATTGGCCTGCTGAAGATGCAGTTCTGCTGCTTGGATCACTCTAGGGGACCTTACAGTATGACCCTCTGCATGCTTCACACATCATCATCATTTGCTGCACTCTGCACAACATAGCCTAGTAGCGGGGTGGGGTTACCAGCTGAAGCAGGAGGAGGAGCGGCAAGGGGGCGAAGTAGACATCCTGCCTTATAAAGAGCCAGAGGAAAAGGGCGGGCAGCAATGGCAGGTGTCCAGCAGGGAAGGGCAACAAGGGAAGCTTTGATTGCAACCTGCTTCACCTCGCTGGTGCTGTGTAGTGAGGGGGCTGCAACCAACACACATCCACCACACCCCAGGAGCAAGTGCAGCTGCTATTCCCCCTCCAAACCAACGTCATCCCACTACCATATCCCCCAGAAACATCCGACCCTATTAATGTAGCTGGGTTAGAACATAATAAGAACATAAGAAATAGGAGCAGGAGTAGGCCATCTAGCCCTTCGAGCCTGCCCCGCCATTCAATAAGATCATGGCTGATCTGTCGTGGCTCAGTTCCACTTTCCCGCCCTCTCCCCATAACCCTTAATCCCTTCTCTTATCAAAAACCCATCAACCCGCTTCTTAAAAATATTTAGCGAGGCAGCCTCCACCACTTCAACGGGCAGAGAATTCCAGAGATTCACCACCCTTTGAGTGAAGAAGTTCCTCCTCAACTCCGTTCTAAACCGCCTCCCCTTTATCTTGAGGCTGTGCCCCCTAGTCCTACTGTCTTTTTTGAGCGGGAAGAGTCTCTCCACCTCTATCCTATCCATCCCATTCATCATCTTATACGTCTCAATGAGATCTCCCCTCATTCTTCTAAACTCTAACGAGTACAAGCCTAGTTTATTCAGCCTCTCCTCATAGCTCAATCCCCTCAACTCCGGTATCAGCCTAGTAAACCTCCTCTGCACTCCCTCCAGGGCCAAAATATCCTTGCGCAGGTGCGGCGCCCAAAACTGCACACAGTACTCCAGCTGCGGCCTCACCAATGCCCTATACAGCTGCAGCAAGACCTCCCTACTTTTATATTCAATCCCCCTCGCTATGAAGGCCAGCATCCCATTCGCCTTCCTGACCACCTGCTGCACCTGCAAGCTGGGTTTTTGCGATTCATGCACAAGGACCCCGAGGTCCCTCTGCACCGTCGCCTGCTGCAGTTTTTCGCCTTATTTGCAATGGTTGCGAGTCTTGGTTGAAGGCTGGAGGATGATGACAACTCACTGTCATCATCTGGGATCCTGTCCCTGGTGCCACTCAAGTCTGACACCTACCTGTACTCCGAATGCATGCTGCCACCCTCGCCTATGTAGCTGTAAGGATTGGGGACACATATTTTTTGGCCAATGTGGTGGGGGGAGGGGAGATAGGGGGTGTGTGGGTGGTGACTTGCACCAAGGATCTGGTGGATGTTGGGGAAGGTAGGGCAAGCACTCTGAAACATGTGGCTGAGTCTCCAACCTCAACAAACAGCAGTAGAATTTATAGTTTCCTGATCTCCTGCCATCACTTTGACAAGGCCACAGAGAAGTGGTAAATGGCTGTTTATGTTTTTTTCTGGGACTTTCATTACTCTCCCATTGATATTTTGTTGAATAGTTAGAGAAAGTAATGGGACAAGTCACTCTATTTTTATGATTTGTCACATTTAGCACAGGAGGAAATCCTCAGTTCATTGACTTGGCTCAAAAACTCACAAAATAGCCAGAGAAGCACCATAAATGGTTGTAAATGACTGTTTATGCTGAGGATCTATTGATCTTCCATCACAGTTACAGTACAAAGCAACAGGAACCCATTGCAAAATTTAGCAACCCAAAAGTGTAAACTCTTCAATTCTCTGTCATTGATATTTTTCTACTCATCGAATAAGAGCATTTACCATGATATAAATCTAATTAATTATAAATTTAACTCTAGCAAGAAAGTCAATACATAGGAAGAAGTATCACCAACAGGCATAAAATATCATTAGCAAAAAACATTTTGATCTATTTTGGAGGAAATTCTTCATGGAATCAGGAATGGACAATACTGTCAAATTGTTCCTTACCTGCAGTAGAAAATCAAAAAGAGCTAGTTTGCACCATTCATAGTGATGAATATCAGTACAACGCCAATCTGGTTTAGGAACTTTGCCATGGGCCCAACACTTCCATTTTAGCGATTGCTGATAAGATATCCAATTCAATTTGACTGTAGATTGAGTGTCATTGTCAGCCATTGACAAGGAAGGATCCCAGATAATAACAGGTCGAGGTAGGTCACCTTTGAAACAGGAAAAAATGTTTTAGGTTTGTCTAATTTACAAAGAGTTCACCAGCAAACACAGACGATGCACAATATCAGAATGGAATCACTTAGAGAGAGCATTTAGTTTTTTTTTTAAAAGTGTATCTTCACACACACATTTTTTCCCTCCAGGAAGTATTCCTGAGCTGATTATCAGGCTATTGAACCACATCATTAACACTCCTTCCATGGCTAACAATCCCTGATACTGGGTTGGAACCCAGAGCTTCTGGTTCAGAGTGGGGACACGATCATTGTGCCACAACACCATTCTTGTCCACTTAGTGAGAATATGTAGTTTCAAAATATAGTGCTCCAAGATATGTATATAATGCCTCTGAAGTTGTAGGAGATTTCAAAGTACTTTACAACTAATTAATTATCTCTTTATTTAAGTGTTTTTTTTATTCTGTCAGCATACACAATAGTCAAATGGTGCCCAGCAAAATTCCGCAAAGCCAAGATATAATCACAGAAATCACCAAAATTTTACAGTGCAGAGAGAACGTTTGGTCTATCATGTCTGCTTCTGCTCTGGAAATGAGCAATTCACTTAATGCCATTCTTCTGCCTTCACCGCGTAATCCTGCACATTCTTCCCTTTCAGATAACAGACTTTTTGAATGCTCATTTGAATCTGCCTGAATGGCAGCGTGGACCTTAACCACTCCCTGCGAGTAAAAGGTTTTATTCATGTCACTTTTACTTCGTCTGTCAGTCCTATAGCCAGAATAGCCTGAAAATCTGCTTTCGTGTTGCTGCTTGCAGTTTGAGTATTGTCCAGGACACTGGGAGCTCTGATTTCTCATTCAAAAGTTGTCATGGGATGTTGAAAATTCACCAGAATTTGTAGATAAGTAGATAACGTCTTCAATAATGCATTATATCATCAAGTTCTGCAATGAGATTTGAGGCCTTGATATTTCTAGAAATATGGGCAAACTGTAAGGGAACACAGTAGCATAGCAGCATGGCACGGATTGGGGGACACTGGGGGGAGATGCACAGCAATCAGGAAGGAGGGAATAATCGTAACAATTTGTAGGAGAGGAGCTTATGATCAACAGAAAAGAGGTCAAATGTTTTCTTGAAGGGCAGTGGGGAATATTCTCCTCCTCATGTTCCAGATGGAGTGCTGGAGGAAGCACTTATCTTCTGGAGCCTGTACGTCCTGCCTCTATTTTACTGCCAGCTATCCCGAGTGAGAATCCTAGTCAGCTACTGTTCAATTTAAATATGTCTCCCAATTCACACTCTGGGAACCTGATATCAATATGTTTATGAAGTGCCCTGCTCGTCAATAGTGGACACTTGCACAACATGCAACTATCATTAAAATGGCAATGTGCACGTACAAGGGGGTTTGAGAACACATTCCCATTTTCACATTCCTAACCTAATCCTCTCCCGCCTGTTGGAGGGGGTGTTCATGTCAATACCTTGAACTCAGACTTTTTTAACTCAAAAGATGAAAATGTTGTCAAATGAATGGAAATGGGGAAGATGGGAACGCAGCCCGTGATTCACCCTTTTTGAATCAAAGTGCCCTTTTTGAATTGAAGAAAATCAGAGTGTTTCCCACTGGCATTAGCAGAGCAATGAGGTGGGATTCTCACACCTGAGTGATGCAAATGTATACATCACGGAAAACATCTCTGCCAGCCTGGTTGTTCAGAGATCAGGATGTCCTTTTGAAAAGGATGCCCCTCTGGATGCTGACCTGAGGGACATCCTTCCTCCTACCACAGAAAGAACTGACCAACCCTACCCCCACCTCACAGCACATGAATATGAAATCCCCCCCTCCACCCCCGGAAAAGGCCTCAATGCCTGCCCACCCACAAGAAAGACATTCATAGATGCATCCCCTTTGGTTCACTACTACAGGCAACTTCAAAGCAGCTTTCAGTTCCACTTTTATATAAACATTACGGTTAGGAACAATGGGGGTTAATTCAAACGTATTCAACCATGAAGCAAAATATAAAACACTGCATGCTATGCAAAAACCATTAGGCTGTAAAACAAACATTTGTTAGGCTACGCAATGAAATTGAATGAAAATAAAAGTTCTGAAAGGAAAGTAATGCACTTCAATGGATTTCTAAGGGTTTTGCTTTCGAGGAAGGCTCAGAGACTAGGAATAAATGCAGAGTTAAAAAAATGGGGCTGAGTGAGCAGCTGTGAAGAAGGGAACACTCCCCTGCCCCCCAGTGAAAGTGATTTCTCCTGTTAGTCAAAAGAATTGAAAGGGGTCTCCCCAAACATGCAGCTTCTTAGACAGATAAAGGGGTATCCTTTCTATAGAATGGAATACTGCTGGGATTTGGAAGTATGCCATTATCTAGAGTGCATGGACATTAAAGTGTCCAGCCAATTTCAAAGTATTTACAGTCCACAGACCAGAAAAAGGGCTTTGATCAGAAGGATGAAATCACCATGCCGAGAAGAAAAAACTCTAAAAATCAAAACTATTCAAAAAAAAAGTGTATCCAGCGTCATTAGTCAGAAGATTCAAATGCTGAGAGAAGTACCAGTATTATGAGGCAGTAGGAAATATGCAAGAATAGCTTATATATTTCCTCTGAGAATTATCCTTATTTAACTATTTGCTGTGCTCAATTATATATCAATTTTAAATAAGGCTCACAGGAGCATTATAAAGTAGAATACGACACTGAGCCACATGAGATGCCAGACAGACAATCAAAAGCTTGGTGGCTTTAGGGAGTATTTGAAAAGCAGAAAACGAGTCAGGGAGGCAGATGGGAATTTCAAAGCTCAGGCCCAGGGCAGCTAAGGGTAACGCCACCTATGCTGGAGCAATTAAAGTTGGGAAGGTTCCAGAAGTCAGAATGAGATGAGTGCAGATGTGTCAGCGGGTTGTAGGTTTAGAGGAGATTTAGAAGAGATAGGGAGGGATGAGTTAATGGAAAGATTTGAAAACAGGATGCTCATTTGAAAATCATTACATTGTTTGACTGGGTGTCAATGAATTTTGACAAGCATGGGGTGGTGGGTGAACAGGACTTGGTGTAAGGATACAGGCAGCAGGGTTTTGGCTGACCTCAACTTTACAGAGGGCCAAGGCAGCTAAGAGTGTAATGGAATTGTCAAATCGGGAGATAAGGGTAAAATAGATGAGGGACTTAACGTCAGATGGGCTGAGGTAAGGGCAATGTCAGATGATGCCATTATATGACATGGCTAGTCTCAATTATGTCATGGGTTTGTGTTAGAAGCTTATCTCAGGTTCAGATTGCAAACATAAAAGCAAAATACTGCAGATGCTGGAACCTGAAACAAAAACAGAAAATGTTGGAAAATTACAGCAGATCTGTTAGCATTTGTGGGGAGAGAATAGAACCAACATTTTGAGTCTAGTTGATCCTCCATCAAAGTCTGACGGAGAGTCATCTGGACTCAAAATGTTGACTCTAATCTCTCCCCACAGATGCTATCAGACCTGCTGAGAGATTTTCCAGCATTTTCTGTTTTTGTTTCAGATTGCAAACAGTCTGGCTCAATCTTAGACTGTTGTCAGGGAAAGGGATAGAGTCTGTAGCTGGAAAATGAAGTTTGGAATGGAACTGTAGATAATGGTTTCAGTCTTCCAATGATTAATTGGAGGACATTTCTGCTCATCCAGTCCTGAATGCTGGACAAGCAGTTTGATAATTTAGCAACAGTGGAGGAGTTGAGACAGAAGATGATGAGGTATGTCTAGAATCATAGAACCCTATAGTGCAGAAAGAGGCCATTCGGCCCATCGAGTCTTCATCGACCACAATCCCACCCAGGCCCTACTCCCATATCCCTACATATTTTACCCACTAATCCCTCTAACCTAAGCAATTTTAGCATGGCCAATTAACCTAACCTGCACATCTTTGGTCTCTGGGAGGAAACCAGAGCACCCAGAGGAAACCCATGCAGACATGAGGAGAATGTGCAAATTCTACACAGATAGTGACCTGAGCCAGGAATTGAACCCAGGCCCCTGGAGCTGTGATGCAACAGCGCTAACCACTGTGCTACCGTGCCACCACAGAGGTTTTCAGCATATATGTAAAAATCAACGGAGTGCTTTTGGATGACATTGCAAGGGACAGCATGTAAATGAGAAATGGGAGAGGGCAAAGGGTCAATCCTTGTTTGAACTCCAGAGGTAATGGAGCAGGAGCAGGAAGAGAAGCTATTGCGAGTATTACCAGATCAGCCAAACTTCCTGAACAATATGTACAGAAATATAAAATCAATACAATCAAAAAAAAGGATAATATTTCACATGAAGCTTTGATGTAAAAAAACTGCATTACCAGTTTTAATGTCATCGTGTCATTAGCAGAAATGCTACAGAAGCAAATTATAAAAGCGGTGTTTCACAAAGAACTTTAAACCACAAACCTTATGGGATAGGTCCTGCAAAAGAGATTTTAAACTGCATAGCCTATGTCAGAGGTTGTGCCAAATCTGTCTGAGTACCTTGGCTCCAGATAAAAGTACAGGCAAACAAGGCAGAATTCTGATCAAAGTATAGAATTCCAATCTACCAGAATATCCCATGTGTACAGCACCTGTATCTCTTTCCAAATCAACATTTAAGGATACACCAGAGTCAAAATGGCAGAAATATTTCAGGAGTGAGTACGCATTAAGGTTTAATGGCTCTGCTTCAGATTGCCACTGGACTAAACACTAACTTTAAATTGCATGTGTGGGTATTTTTAATCAGGAGGCTTTGCTGTGCACACTTAAGAGGAAAATAATTATTAGAGAGTGGCTATTTATGATTAATAAACTTTCAATATGTTGTCCGTTTAAGTGCAAGCAAATGATTTTATGTTTGCTGACTCACTAGAGTTTTATTTTTGTTAATAAACATCACCCAAAGTACTGTCAGTTCATTGTTGTAGTGAATATTTTCACTGCAATGATATTGTAATTGGGGGGGTGGTGAATCAATAGCATGTTTTACAAAGAACAAAGAACAGTACAGGAACAGGCCCTTTGGCCCACCAAGTCTGTACCGACACAAATGCCTCTCTAATCTAATATTTTCTTGCCTCCATGTAGTCAATACCCCTCTGTTCCTGCCAATTCATGTATCTGTCAAGATGCCTCTTGAATGTTGCTACAGAATCTGCTTCCACCCCTCCTCCAGCAGTGCACCCCAGGCATTCGCTACCTTCTGTGTGAAAAACTTGCCCCTTACATCTCTTTTAAACTTTCCTCCCATCACTCTCAACCTATGCCCCTGAGTAATTGACCCTTCAACCCTCTGACCTGTCCACTCTATCCAGCTCTATCCAAGCCTGCCATCATCTTATAAATCTCTATCAGAGGATCCCCCTACATCCTCTGATGCTCCAATGAAAACAATCCAAATTTGTTTAATCTTTCTTCATAGTCTATATCCTCCAAACCAGGTAGCATCCTGGTAAATCTCTTTTGCATACTTTCCAAGGTGTCAACATCCTTCCAGTAGTGTGGCAACCAGAATTGTACGCAATACTCCAAATGGAGCCGAATCAAAATCTTACACAGTTGCAACATGATTTTCCAATTCCTATACTCAACGCCCCGACCAATGAAGGCCAGCATACCATATGCCTTCTTGACCACCTTGTCCATCTGAGTTGCCAGCTTCAGGGAACTATGGATCTGCATGGCCAGATCCCTCTGAATGCTAATCTTTCTAAGGGCTCTACCATTTACTGTATACTTGGCTAAGATCAAGTGTAGTATCGACATGCTGCACTTGGTTGAAGTCATTAGGTTACATTTCAGCTTCATTTGAAGCAATTTTTTAAAGCAGCATCTCCGCCTTTTGGCTAAGATGCAAATGAGATCAAGCCTTGGAGGAGGAGCTACACCTACTCCAATCAGCTTGGATCATGTAGATCAAGCCCAAGACAGGAGGTGAGAGCTCTGTCTTGTCATCTTGGATCGGGAATGTCTCAACTTGTTGGGACTCTGAATTGGCTTTAATTTGACTTGATTGGATTGGAATAAAGTAAACAAAAAAAAATGATAAAACATGATAATGACATCAACTATGATAAAACATCAATTCAAGTTGTTTGGCAGGAAGTATGTGCTGATGTAAGATTTTAAATTATATATAAAGTGTACAAAAATTAAAGTAAAAATATAAAAAGCAAAAATTAACATGCAACTTTAAAACAAATAGTGATTGCATTTTATTCCAGTTACCTTCTTATTCAGATTTACTCAAATTCTACATTTACTTTTCATATTATGTAGTCGGTAAAATGAGTGAGAGTTAATGAATGGCTCCTTTTACATCTTTATTGGTTGTTTTATAAGAATAAAATATATAAATGATTTGGAGGAAAATGTAGGTAGTCTGATTAGTAAATTTCCAGATGATACAAAATTGGGGGAGTAGTGGATAGCGAGGAAGATTGTCAAACATTTCTTCTTTCATTCCTCAATTAAGGATTCCCCATCACCCCCCCCACCCCGCCCCACCACTGTAGATGACAAGGCCCTCAACAATGTCCTCCATATTTCCCCACATCTCTACTGTCAGCCCTTTCATCCTCTCTCTAAACTGCGATAGGTTCCCCTTGTCCTCACATTCCTCCCCTCCAGCCTCTGAATTCAACAGATAATTTTCCATCATTTCCATTACCTCCAACATGATATTAACACCCAAAACACCTTCTCCCTCCTCTTTTTGCATTCTGGAGGGACTATTCCTCCATGATATCCTGGTTCATTCCTCTATTACCCCTAACATTCCTTCCCAGGGCATCTTTCCATTCAATCACAGTAGATGTCATACCTGCCCTTTTAGCTCCTCTCTCCTTCCCGTCCAAGGCTCCAAACATTCCTTCCAGATTGAAACAGCAATTTATGTGCACATTCTTCAATCTATTGTATTCTCTGCTCACAGTGTGGTCTTCCTCAATGAAGCACATCCATTGCTGCTTTCTGGGTCATCATATTTGTCCTGTACCATGGACCAAATCAGAAATACATAGACTAATGGATGTGACTGCATCGTGGAACAAAGAGTCCAGGTAACCATCCCAGCTCCATACTTCCACCACTGATGCACCACTGTGTCGGCAGCTTGGACCCAGACTCCAGCTCAATAGCTTTAAGCTGAAATTCCTCAAGATGTGAACACTTACTATAGATTAAGGGCAAAACGGTGGCACAGTAGTTAGCACTTCTACCTCACAGCACCAGGGACCCGGGTTCAACTCCCAGTTTGGATCACTGTCTGTGTGGAGTTTACACATTCTCCCTGTGTCTGCGTGGGTTTCCTCCGGGTGTTCCAGTTTCTTCCCACAGTCCAAAGATGAGCTGGTTAGGTTGATTGACCGTGTTAAATTGACCCTAGTGTCGGGGGATTAGCAGGGTAAATATGCGGGGTTATGGAAATAGGGCTTAGGTGGGATTGTAGTCAGTGCAGACTTGATGGGCTGAATAGCCACCTTCTGCACTGTAGGGATTCTATGATTCTATTCTATGATTTTGTTGGCATGAATCACTCTGCTATCAACAAGTTCCCACATGCTAGGTCTGCAATTAATCAAATACCTTGTCATCTTTACTTTTTTTTAACTAAATTTTCAGGTTTAGAAATATCTGATATCTGTGACGCAACACGGTTTCATTAAAGGGAAGTCGTGTCTGACAAATTTACTGGAGTTCTATGAGGATGTGTCTAGGGCAGTGGATAGAGGAGAGCCGGTGGATGTGGTCTTTCTGGATTTTCAGAAGGCGTTTGACAAGGTACCTCACAAGAGGTTATTGCAGAAGGTCAGGGGACATGGAGTTGGGGGTAGGGTGTTAGCGTGGATAGAGGATTGGTTGTCAAATAGGAGGCAGAGAGTGGGGGTCAATGGGTGCTATTCGGATTGGCGGTTGGTGACTAGTGGGGTGCCCCAGGGGTCGGTGCTGGGGCCTCAGCTATTTACCATTTATATAGATGATCTGGAGGAGGGAACCGAGTGCAGGGTGTCGAAATTTGCTGATGACACCAAGATTGGGGGAAAGGCAAATTGTGCGGAGGGTGTGGAGAGTCTGCAGAAGGATCTAGATAGGCTGGGCGAATGGGCCAGGAAATGGCAAATGGAATTTAATGTTGGCAAGTGCGAGGTGGTCCACTTTGGTAGGAAGAATGGTAGGAAGGACTATTACTTACGTGGCGAAAAACTGCAGCAGGCGACGGTGCAGAGGGACCTCGGGGTCCTTGTGCATGAGTCGCAAAAACCCAGCTTGCAGGTGCAGCAGGTGGTCAGGAAGGCGAATGGGATGCTGGCCTTCATAGCGAGGGGGATTGAATATAAAAGTAGGGAGGTCTTGCTGCAGCTGTATAGGGCATTGGTGAGGCCGCAGCTGGAGTACTGTGTGCAGTTTTGGGCGCCGCACCTGCGCAAGGATATTTTGGCCCTGGAGGGAGTGCAGAGGAGGTTTACTAGGCTGATACCGGAGTTGAGGGGATTGAGCTATGAGGAGAGGCTGAATAAACTAGGCTTGTACTCGTTAGAGTTTAGAAGAATGAGGGGAGATCTCATTGAGACGTATAAGATGATGAATGGGATGGATAGGATAGAGGTGGAGAGACTCTTCCCGCTCAAAAAAGACAGTAGGACGAGGGGGCACAGCCTCAAGATAAAGGGGAGGCGGTTTAGAACGGAGTTGAGGAGGAACTTCTTCACTCAAAGGGTGGTGAATCTCTGGAATTCTCTGCCCGTTGAAGTGGTGGAGGCTGCCTCGCTAAATATTTTTAAGAAGCGGGTTGATGGGTTCTTGATAAGAGAGGGGATTAAGGGTTATGGGGAGAGGGCGGGAAAGTGGAACTGAGCCACAACAGATCAGCCATGATCTTATTGAATGGCGGGGCAGGCTCGAAGGGCTAGATGGCCTACTCCTGCTCCTATTTCTTATGTTCTTATGTTCTTATATTATATATAAAGACAAATAAAATAGATATAGTGCAAAAGGAGGCCATTCAGCCCATTGTGTCAATGTGAGCCCTCTGAAGCAAAAATTCACCTTGAGCCACTCCTTTGCCTTTTCCCCTGAGCCTTGCATTTTTTCCTTTCAGATAATAATCTAATTCCTTTTTTAAGCCCTTAGTTGACTCTGCCTCCATCACACTCTCCCACAAGTGACCCAGACTCTGCCATGCTCTCAGGCAGTGACTCTGTCTCCACCACACCCTCAGACAGTAACTCTGCCTCCACCATACTCTCAGGCGGTGATTCTGTCTCCACCACACTCTCAAAAAGTGACTCTGTCTCTACCACATTTTCAGACAGTAACTCTATCTCCATCGCAGTCTCAGACAGTGGATCTGCCTCCACCACACTCTCACACAAGTGACTCTGCCTCCACCATACTCTCAGGCAGTAACCCTGTCTCCACCATACTCTCAGACAGTGACCCTGTCTTCACCATGCTGTCAGACAGTGATTCTGCCTCCACCACATTCTCATACAGTGACCCTGTGTCCACTACACTCTCAGATAGTGACTGTTTCCACTACACTCTCAGACAGTAACTCTGCCTCCATTCACACTCTCACACAGTGCTCCTGTTTCTACCACACTCTCAGTTACTCTGTCTCCACCACAATCTAAGGCAGTATATTCCAGATCCTAACCACTCGCAATAAAAAACGTTTATCCCCAGGTCATCATTGTTTCTATTACCCTAATTCTGTTCCCTCTGCTTCTCGATCACTCCATTCATGGGACTAGTTTATCGCTATTTACTTTGTCTGGACTCCTCATAAATTTGAATACCTTCATCAAATTTCTTCTCAATCTTCTCTTTTCTAAGGAGAACAGTCCTAACTTCTCCAATCTATCTGCCTAATTAAAGCTCCTGCTTCCTGGGACAATTCTTGTGAATCTTTCCTGTAGCTGGTGTCTGGAGCTGGACACAATACTCCATTTGAAGCTGAACAAAGTGTATTATACAGATTTAACCTAAATTCCTACCTTTTGTACTCAATGTGCCAATTTCTAAATCCCAGCATACCATACATTTTATTCACTTTCTCAACCTGTCCTGCCACATCTTGACAAGCACTTAATTAGATTTTAAATTTGGATTCCAGCCCTCCTCTACCCAATGGATTATTGCCGGTGTCAGAATTGATTTCTTGACATCAGCATGCAGGTATTTTTGGAGTTCTGCCCACTCCTGTTCCTCATTTGGTTGGAGTCTTGAAAATTCAGCCCTAGTCATCAACTTTGCAACATAAGTATTCATGACATCAGTGGAATAAAGAACTACTTTATGGTTTCAAAGGCTTAAACAACTCAGTAGCAGAATTGAAAAAGTGAAAATTCAGTTTCCTTCTGTTCTACACCATATTCATACTAGTCTCAAGCACAGCAGCCAGCAAGCTACAACCTGCCACGGGAGTTGGGAATGTACATAAAGAGCAATGGCTGAAAGTGCATTGCTCTTTACAAAGGTACATGCAAACATTACCAAACCCATTTCCAAACAGATGCATAAACTGGATTTTTTAAATATGACCTATATTGGAGTTTTCTGTAACAACTATACCTTTAACCAATACATACTCCTGTGTATCCCTCTTCCCATCGCTTTGCATTTTTCTATGGGGGGGCGGGTGCACGGTGGTATAGTGGTTAGCACTGCTGCCTCACAGGGCCAGGGTCCCGGGTTCAATTCAGACCTTGGGTGACTGCCTGTGTGTAGTTTGCGCGTTCTCCCTGTGCTTTTGTGCGTTTCCTAGGTTGCTCTGGTTTCTTCCCAAAGTCCAAAGATGTTTAGTTTAGGTTGTTTGGCCATAATAAATTGACCCTTAGTGTTAGGGGGATTAGCAGAGTAAATACCTGGTGTTACGGGGATAAGGCCTGGGTGGGATTGTTGTCAGTGCAGGCTCGATGGGCCGAACGACCTCCTTCTGGATTCTATGCTTCTATTTACAGTAATTGGTTACGAGACAATGGACATGAGATTAAACTCAGCAGGTGTCATTTGGGGACTAAAATGGTGCCTACTGTGCACACATTTCTGCCACAATTCACTCCGGTTGCCATTTTGGTGAAGGAGTTAGTGTATACAGATAACATCCATTAGAAATATGCAGAGCAGGCAGACTGTGACTTCAATCAGCCTGCAGTGTTGATGTGATGCTAACACTGCCATTTTGGAGCTCCGCACTCTCGCTGATGCCCTCTTTTAATCTCACAAAACTGAACATGCATAAAGCAGCAGAAAGGACTGACGAGTATCAATGCTATATGAAGAGTTCAATAAGTGCTTTGTTGCTGATTGATTTGTTAAGGCTGCTGCTATGACTTTACACATTTTGATGCTTCCCACAGTTCTTTCAAAAGTCTACAGGAGTGTAGATGTTGAAGGGTTTTGTGATGGCTTCAAGACTTCTATACAAACAAATTTCTGACAGACATGGGCACACTTGTAAGCGTTCACCATGGAATAAAGCATGATTGAACAAATGAACAGAGTATTCACAGAGCAGGACAAGCTGCTAGAAGTGGGTGGGAGGGGAGAAATAAACATAGAAAAAGGAGGCAGGAGTAGGTCATTTGGACTTTCAAGCCTGATTTGATTTTGATTTGATTTATTATTGTCACATGTAGTAACATACAGTGAAAAGTATTATTTCTTGCGCATTATATAGACGAAACATATCATTCATACAGAAGGAAATAAGAAAGTGCAGAATGTAGTGCTACAGTCACAGCTAGGGTGTAGAGAAAGATCAACTTAATGCAAGGTAGGTCCATTCAAAAGTCTGACAGCAGCAGGGAAGAAATTGTTCTTAAGTCAATTGGGACGTGACCCCAAACTTTTGTATCTTTTTCCCGAAGAAAGAAGGTGGAAGAGAGAATGTCCTGGATGTGTGGGGTCCTTAATAATGCTGGCTGCTTTGCCGAGGCAGTGGGAAGTGTAGACAGAGTCAATTGATGGGAGGCTGGTTTGCGTGATGGATTGGGTTACACTCACAACTTTTCATAGTTCCTTGTGGTCTTGGGCAGAGCAAGAGCCACACCAAGCTGTGATATAACCAGAAAGAATGCTTTCTATGGTGCATCTGTAAAAGTTGGTGAGAGTTGTAGTTGACTACGCCAAATTTCCTTAGTCTTCTGAGAAAGTAGAGGCGTTGGTGGGCTTTCTTAACTATAGTGTCGGACTGGGGTGGGACCAGGAAAGGTTGTTGATGATCTGGACATCTAAAAACTTGAAGCTCTCGACTCATTCTACTTCATCTCCGTTGATGTAGACAGGGGCATCATAGAATCATAGAACCCTACAGTGCAGAAAGAGGCCCTTTGGCCCATCGAGTCTGCACCAAACACAATCCCACCCAGGCCCTACCCCCATATCCCTACATATTTTACCCACTAATCCCTCTAAGCTATGCATCCCAGGACACTAAGGGGCAATTTTTTTTAGCATGGCCAATAAACCTAACCCGCACATCTTTGAACTGTGGGAGGAAACCAGAGTACCCAGAGGAAACCCATGCAGACACGAGGAGAATGTGCAAACTCCACACAGACAGTGACCCGAGTCGGGAATCAAACCTAGGTCTCCGGAGCTGTGAAGCAGCAGTGCTAACCATTGTGCTCCTATGCCGCCTACTGTGCATGTCTCTTTACACTTCCTGAAGTCAATGACAATCTCCTTCATTTTGTTGACATTGAGGGAGCGATTATTGCTGCCGCACCAGTTCACCAGATTCTCCGTCTCATTCCTGTACTCTGTCTTGTCATTGTTTGAGATCTGACCCACTACTGTGATGTCGTCAGCAAACTTGAAAATGGAATTGGAGGGGAATTTGGCCACACAGTCATAGGTGTATGATGCCTGCTCGCCATTCATTATGACCATGACTGATCATCCACTCAATGGCCTGATCACACCTTCCCCCACCCCATATCCTTTGTTCCCCTTCACCTCAAGAGCTATATCCACTCTTGAAAATATATAATGTTTTGGCCTCAACTGTTTTCTGTGGTAGAGAATTTCACAAGCTCACTATTCTCTGGGTGAAGGAATTTCTCTTGCTCTGCCCAAGACCGCAAGGAACTACAAGAAGTTGTGAATGTAGCTCAATCCATCTCGCAAGGACTGTATAGTGAGTAGATGTCTATGTCCACTCAGGGTGTTCAGGAAGCACTTCTTCCACCTGAATCTCAGTGAAGAACAATGTGTGAGAGGTCCTCCCTGAAGACAAGGCAAGTAATGCATTGCCAGTTGCTATGAAGGCAGCAATAGCAATTAATTTTATGGCTTGAGTTCATTCCAGTTTGGAACTGGACATATTTGCAACATTTCACAGTTTGCATCCACTGTTTCATATGGGAGGTCGCAGAGGTCCTCTATTCAAAGAGAGCTAACCATGTTTCATTCTCTCCTGCTAATAACAAGCGGGCAGAATGAGCATGAAGGTTCAAGAGGATTGCAGATAACCCAATGATGTAGGGTGCCATTGACTGCACATGGGTTGCTTTATCCCACCCCATGTCAACACTGCCATGTACAAGAAGCAAAAGAGATTCCACATCCATGTTGCATATAATTGTAAATTATACTTGTGCGTGACCTTAGAGCAGCAGAGGAAGAAGAGGAAAAAGGAAGCAACGCTTTTCTGTCCTAACTATACATGAAGAACTAAATTACTACTGCTATACCAGTAACCTTGGCCCCAAATCTCCAATCAACAACAGTTCGGCACCTAACCATCCCTCTGTGACTGACCATCGCATTATGTTCTCGGCAACAACACAAAAATAAAATGCCCCGCATAATAAACACTCCAAATCAAATTTATTGGTGAAATCATGCCATATTGCATACAAACATATACTAATCAAATACATGCACTCCCTTAGTGCATGTCTTACAGGTGCCTTTGTCAATCTAAGTGGTTCTATGTACTTTTGGAAATAGTGTTGTAGTGGTTCTGGCATTGGACAAGTAATCCAGAGGCCCAGGCTAATGTTGTGGAGGTATGTGTTCAAATCCTGTCACGATATCTGGTGGAATTAAATTCAGTTAATTGAAATATTCTACAAATAAATTTTGGGGGCGTGGAGGGCAGGGGGGAGTTTTTCACACCGGTTTTCAGACAGTGGTAATGACAGAAGGGGTGAAGAATCGAGCAGGAGAACCAAAACAGTTTCTGCGCTGGCAGGATTTCCCTGTTTGATTTTCCCCATTCCCCACCAATGATGCAATGGGGATCTCGACTTTTAAAGTCTGCCAGGAGACAGTGCTAAGGGGAGTATGGGTGGCGGACTGGGGTGGGAGGGTAGTGTTCTGTGGGGGAGGTGCCAAAGGTTCTGTGCTAGCAGAGGGAGTTCCATAGTAGACGCTCCAAGGGAGGGGCGCTCCATGTCCGCAGAGTGTTCCTTTATTATATTTTTATTTTTGTTACATCAAGATGCCCTTTTCAAGAGCCTAAGCAGCTGGCAAGCTGTTTTTCCTGCCAGTGTTGACACTTTGCCAAAGAAGGCAAAATTCTGTCCCTTGTCTCATAAATGATAACCCTGAAACCATCATCGCTTGTTGTAAAAATCAGTGTCTTTTACAGGAGGAAATCTATTGTCGTTACCCAGTCTGATCTGGCTGCGACTCTGGATCCTCACCAATGGCTCTGAAATGGCTGAGTAAGCCATTCGCTCAAGGGCAATGAGAGATGGGTCACAAATGTTGGCATTACCACTGACCCTCAAAACCCATGAAAGAATAAGAAAAACTGTTCACTCAGTGGCCACAACATTAGTTGTTGGAAGGCCACTGAAATTCAGTGGATTGCAGATTGTCTTGGGGGATGGCTTCAAAGGCTTAGCTTTGCATCTATTATAGCATGGGTGGCTGGGCAGACTGGCTGACAAGCAACAGTGAGGGCACTGATAGAGTGACAACTGTACATGAATGCTCTCAGGAAACATGGCAGCAGGCTGCGGCTGTGCAAAAACACTGCCCTGGAGTAGCACCCTAACAATCTGGTACTCTGTTGGAGATCAGGGCAGTGATTCTCCCGAAAGTGCTGAAATGGCGGGAGAACAGTTCTAAATCCCGACTGTACTGTCATTTCAGTTTCTCACCTGAATCTCCGTACTCTGTGCACTGAAAATGCCCCAGTTGGGGGGGGGTGGTGGTCTAATCGTTCCAGAGTTTGACAGTTCTGGAGCTCTGTGCGTACGCAGTGGCCCCAAACTGTCAATCTCCTGTATGCTGGCCAGCTGAATCGCTGGACAGCCTGAGACCCCCACAGCGCTGCCCCTCCAGCGCACCCGCAAAAACCCAACCACAGCCCGACAGCAATTCCCGGGCCAGCCCTAACCTCCCCCCACCCTGCCCATCCCCCCACCAAAGAGCCATCTGACCTGACTTGCTCCCGCCATCCATCTGACCTGCCTCCCTCACCAACCTCCCCCCCCGCCCCGCCACCAGAGAGCCATCTGACCCGCCTCCCTCACCAACCTCCCCCCCCCGCCCCGCCACCAGAGAACAATCTGACCCGCCTCTCTTCCGCCTCCACCAGAGAACAATCTGACCCGCTTCCCTCACTCCCTTCCACCAGAGAGACAAAAACGGGTGCAACCTGATGGTACAATCGGACTCAAATTGGCAATTTAGCATGTCCAATCCACCCAACCTGTACATCTTTGGACTGTGGGGGGAAACCAGAGCACCCAGAGGAAACACACGCAGACACAGGGGGAATGTGCAAACTCCACACAGACCATCAGCCAAGGTTGGAATCAAACCTGGGTCCCTGGCACTGCAAGGCAGCAGTGCTAATGAAAGTGCCACCATCTGCCAATGAACACTGCTATCTGCAGCCATGATGGCAGTAGTCTGCATTTGCGTGGCTGCCCTTGATAACTTCATACTCATCATCCACTGCAGCATTTCTGGTGGAATCCACTTGCATTGCAAGTGCTAATTGCAAAATAATTATTTTCATAGTTATAGAATAGAAATATGTTATGGTATATGAATAATTATTTTTATATTGTATTATCTTCCTGCATTTGGCATTATGATCCCAAGGTCACAATTTTATGGTGAGTCGAATCACAGGTATAATATGATCATAGGATAATATGACTGGAAAATAATAAAAGCACCAGACTAATTGTAAACTAATTAACTGACTTAAATAAGCTAAACTATAATTCTGCACAACATCCTGTGTGCATAACAGGAGACCATTCAAAAGTAACTATTACAATTTGCAAAATACAAGTTGGTTTACTTTTTATACAATTAAAGTGCCATTTTGTGGAGTTCTGAAGATTTTCTTTTAATTCTGAAGGGCTTCCCAATATTTAATTACTTATCTCCCTTTCTCAAAAATGTGTAATTTGTATCCTGTCACTGCTAACAACTTTTTGGGATATTCTGCTTCCAATAATTCACTTTATGGATTGAAGTGGATCATAAATCTGCCTTATGGGGTAGAGTGTCTGTAACTCCAATGGAAGATCAGTGAAAAGCCTAAAGAAATTATTTTAAGCTGACTGCCCAAGGCCATACCAGATCGGGAGAACCTGGATTACTTGTGCATCATGCTTAATGTTGCTAATTCTGCACAGATAAGAGTGGAATGACTAGAAAGAGTTTTATTTTTTTCTATAAACTAAATGGATTGGTTGGATTTTGCCCAAAGCATTATTATTGTAAACTATTTGTTTCAAATGAATTTGTATTTAGTCTGCAAAAAAATGGGTTGAGCATTTGACATTTTCTAGGTTGCCAGCAGATATAGTGAAAACACCAAACAAATTCTAGTCGGCGATGAATCGGCTTAATAGTTCGCCCTGGACAATGCAATTTAAGACATGCGCTGCCAGCTCTCAAAGGGTGCAGTCTGCTGCAGGTAAGTGTGGTGAAACTGTTGACAGGGAAACAGTGATTAGGAAACTCTAACTGTAACAAAAACATTTAACCTCCCCCCAGCCAGGAATGTACTGTCTTATACCTACCAGTTATTATCCCCACCCACTGCCTATGAGTTGGGGGGATATACAGACAAAGACACTTTAATATCCACAACAGAATAATTCCACAACCTAACTTTGCTGAATACATATATAGAGAGAGATAGAAACAGATTTGACATAAATAGCAAATGCACTGTACTTAACTATATTGATCAATTATCTAATTATCTGAGTTTTTAGATGCATATGGAAAATAACTAAGGTGCGAGATTAGAACACACATTTTTTTCCAAAACTATGTATAAAATAATGTACACAAACCCATTGCAAAATCTGGGGTAAAATTCACATTTGGAAACCAGAGTCTCTAATGCTGTTGTAAAAAACAATTGGTTTACGCAGATAGGAATGATAATTTTCATCTCAGCATGCCCATGCAGTCCAACATTTGACAAGCTTAACTGACAGGTATAATACCAAGCTCAGCTGAACAATGATGATCACAGCTTCCAAACTTAGCCACCAGAAAATAAATTCCTTCACGCCTTTCAGAATACTTTTGTTTAACCAATATAGATGTATTGAACAGGAATTTTGAAGACAGTCTGGAGTAAACAGATTAGAAATGTGGATTTTACTGATGAAATTCTCAGTTCAGCGGGTAGTATCAGGAGTACAGTAATATCCAGCTTGGGCACACACTCTACAATCCACAAGCAAAACCAAGTCTGGAAAGACATCAACAGTTTCTCCAACACCATGTCCACAATCCACAGAAAGCAGCAAAGAATAATTTACATCAATAAGAAGGTTAAGGGGAATCTACCTTTCAATTAGAAATCACAAGTGACACTTCCCAAGAAATCAAAGGAGCATGGAGAAAGGGAGTATAAAATACACCACTCAAGGCAAATCATTTTATGGAGAGAAATTGTATATAATCTACATGAGAAATAAGAGCAGGAGTAGTCATTGAGCCCCTCAAGTATGCTTAGCCATTCAATAAGTTCATGGCTGATATGACCATGGCCTCAATTCCACTTTCCTGCCTGCCCCCCCATAACACTTGATTTCTCTTTCAATGAAGACCAGAATTCTCCAGTCTTACATGCCCTACTGCTACTACCAGCGGGATTGGAGAATTTGGCACTTAGCCAAATCTCCATTCACAGCAGTGGGACAGGAGACTCACAAGGGAAAGTGATGTTGGAGAATTCCAGTCCAAAACTCTGATTAACTCAATCTTGAATATATTCAATGATCCAGCCTCTGCTGCACTCTTGGGATGATGCTTTGTATACTTCTGTGGTAGATTTGTTCCGTTTCTTAATGTGTCCTTTTCATTGTCATCTCAGCCTTCCCATTTGACTGAGAATTGTGTGGAGATCATTTGCAATGTTGAATTTCCCAATGCTTTGTGAATGGGTTGAATTCTTCACTCGCAAACTGAGGGCCATTGTCACTCATCACAATATCTAGAATGCCTTACAAACTGAACTGTGCTTTCAGGCATCCTATTATTTCTTGCATTATCAATAGGATCAGCTGGTCTGACTCCCAGTAGTCAGAATAATCTACAGTGTCTAGATAATCAGTTCCTGCCAAACTAAAAAGGTCTACCCCCAGCTTCATCCATAATCTGTTTCGGATGTAATGCATCATCAACAGTTCTCTAGCTTGTCATTCACTACATGCACTGCACTCGTCAATTGATCTTTAATTTAGTTCCTCATGTTTGGCCAGTACAGCAGTTCTCTTACCTTTCTCAAAATCAATTCAGTTCCTTTGCTGGATGCACTTCAGCATATCTCATCATCCTCTGAGGGATGATGACTCTATTTCCTTTGTACAAGTTGCCACCTTGGGCTCATCTCAGTATATCCAATGTGATCTTGTGACCACAGGTGTATCCTTGATACTCTCAGGCCATTCTTTCATCGTTACTTCCAGCAGCACTTGTCGAGTTGCATCTTGCTGGATAGTTGGCTTGATTTCAGCAAGTCACTTGTCTATCAAATTTAATATTTCTGCTAAGTTAATGGCTTCTGGTCCACATCTAATTGTTGCTTCACATTGAATCTGGAAGATGTTGCATTCTGTTGCATCATCCTCATTTACTTAATGGAAAACACTGTATTCAACAGCACGTCTGCAATGTATATCTGTTTTCCTTGCTTGCATGCCTTTTCCAGATGATATCTTTGTAAATGAAGTAACATCCTTTGCAATCACTTTGCATTAGTTTGCAAAAAATGCTCTGTCAGGGCTTGGGTGTTGAACTTTACTGTTAGCTTGCCTCTCCCAAGCAGGTACGAAAATGCCCAGAAGCAAAAGCAACAGGCAAGCATTCTTTCTCAATCTGAGTGTGGCATCATTCAATTTGTATAAGTGCCCTAGATGCAGATGTGACTGGTTGCCCTTGGTGCATCAGAGTTGTTCACAGACCCATTTCACTGGCCACTTTGGCAGAAGTAATAGTAGGAGGGATTATTATTTAAAAGGCGAAAAGCTGCAGCATGCTACGATGCAGAGGGACCTG
Organism: Carcharhinus amblyrhynchos; assembly: GCF_965287045.1. NCBI lineage: Eukaryota > Metazoa > Chordata > Chondrichthyes > Carcharhiniformes > Carcharhinidae > Carcharhinus > Carcharhinus amblyrhynchos. The sequence goes on from NC_137324.1 coordinate 144,590,546, forward strand.
GGGGTCCTTGTGCATGAGTGGCAAAAACCCAGACTGCAGGTGCAGCAGGTGATCAAGAAGGCGAATGGAACGTTGGCCTTTATAGCGAGGGGGATAGAATATAAAAGCAGGGAGGTCTTGCTGCAACTGTACAGGACACTGGTGAGGCCGCAACTGGAGTACTGTGCGCAGTTTTGGTCGCCGCACTTGCAGAAGGATATATTGGCCTTGGAGGGAGTGCAGAGGAGGTTCACTAGGCTAATACTGGAGATGAAGGGGTTGGACTATGAAGAGAGACTAAATAGACTGGGTCTGTACTCGTTGGAGTTTAGAAGGATGAGGGGGGATCTTATAGAGACGTATAAGATAATGAAGGGGATGGATAGGGTAGAGGTGGAGAGATTCTTCCCGCTTTGAAACAATAGCAGGACTCGAGGGCACAGCCTCAAGATAAGGGGGGGGGGAGCAGTTTAGATCGGAGTTGAGGAGGAACTTCTTCACTCAAAGGGTGGTGAATCTCTGGAATTCTCTGCCCGTTGAAGTGGTGGAGGCTACCTCACTAAATATATTTAAGTCACGGGTAGATAGGCTTTTATAGACAAGGGAATTAAGGGTTATGGGGAGAAAGCAGGAAAGTGGAACTGATCCACTTCAGATCAGCCATCATCTTATTGAATGGCAGGGCAGGCTCAAAGGGCTAGATGGCCTACTCCTGCTCCTACTTATGTTCTTATCACACAAGGTGACTTCCTCATTGACTTCAGCATCAGTGTTGTCGTCACTGGTAGTTTAATTTTAGTGAGTGCTGCTTAATGTTCTGTTCTCCAATACCACAGCACTTCTTTTTCAGTGAACTTGTGCATTGGTTCACACTCTGCCAAAAAAATTAGGCAAGGTTTTTGCTAAACAGTTCACAATTCCAACAAATCTTTGCATTGTTTTCACATCTTTTGGTTGCTGCTTTGCAGTAACGGCTCTCACCTTGTCAACACCAGCATCTCTACATCTTGTCAGGATGTGGATGAGGACCTGGCTCTATAAAACATGGCCTATGTACTTGACTTCTGGCTACTTCAGTTGCAATTTCCTTGTTCAGATTAATTCAGATTAATCTGGCAGGCTCTCATGAGCAGTTATATTACATTCTAATTGTGGTCCATTATGGCTTCTTCCATTGTATTTGCACATCCATCGATCGACTGTGGAATCCACTCTGGAAAGATCACTGACTACCTCATGTTGTTTGCTTTGATCTTCTGGAGTCATGGAAATGCCAAACGGGATGCACAGCCATCTGTATCTCCCGAACGGTGTCCAGAATGTTGTTAAGAAAGCTGTTGCTTTCATTGAACTTCCCTTGTCAGTAACCTTCCTTCACATTTAGGGTGGTGCCTTGGCATGTTGCAGTAAAATGCCTTCTATGATTGGCATGGTAAGTGAGATTTTATTTAGATCCTTTGCACCTAAGCATACCTACACCTTTCCAGGTTGTTTCACTGCTAACATGCTGCTAATCGAGTCTGTAGGAGGTGTCACTTTTTTGCTTGCCAGCCTCTTTTCCAGCTCTTCTGTCTTGGTTTTAGGCTTGACGGGAGGACAACTGGAATGCTTCTCAGCAGATGCTGAATTGGTCATTCACTCTCATCTATTTCCAGATGATATTTTTCCGGTAGACATCTTAACCTTATAAACACATCGTTGTATTCCTCTAGGATCTGTTCTGCCATTACTGATTTCGTGTGCTTTGGCAAGTTGTGAATCTTTGGTGCAGGTTCAGGTTTACTAGTACAAACTTTGGACTGGCTTCTGCTGAGGTGAGTGGCTGTTGCGTCCCATCTGGGATTTGGAAATCTAGATCTTCCTTCTTGCTATTGCATTGGGCTCCCAGGCCAATTTGACACTCAATATAAATATCGTCCTACCATTGCCTTAATATTACTTTCAAGGGTTTCATTTTCATATTGCCATGTTCAAATATTTTGTGCAGGTCTGTGAACACCAGTTTGTTGCATGATGCATGAATGCCTACTAATATTTCTTATTTGCTTGATACCCGCCTTCTGGGATGGGTATTGCAATGATCACAAACCATTTATCTCCTATAGACTTGACAGAACTAATCTGTTGTATCTTGTATAGTTCTCCATTAGATTTGTTTGCCAAAATCTCTCCAGCTGGCCAGACACTCCAAAGGTGCTTGCCTCTGGAAGAGATACAGAAGTGTCTAGAGGGGCAATTTTTTCACACAGAGGATGGTGAGTGTCTGGAACAAACTGCCAGAGGTAGTAGTAGAGGCAGGTACAATTTTGTGTTTTAAAAAGCGTTTAGACAGTTCTTTGGGTAAGATGGGTATAGAGGGATATGGGCCAAATGTGGGCAATTGGGACTAGCTTAGGGATTAAAAAAAAAGGGCAGCATGGACAAGTTGGGCCAAAGGGCCTGTTTCCATGCTGTAAATCTCTATGACTATGACTATGGCAAATCCATGAGTCAGATAGTACAAGATTGCATTTTCCAAAAGACAAACACTCTCCAAGGACTGGTGCCATGGCCATCATGCCAGCTGTCTGAGCTTGCATGATAAGTTGACATACTTGACTTCAATCCAAGCTTCCACTATAGCACTTAGGCTCTGGTTCAAATTGCTTGTGCTGCAATGGAAGCTGAGGCATTGGGCAGCAGATGCTGCATCATGGTAGGGCCACATGGATTTGACTGAGTTGTTCACCATTTCCACATTGGAAAGGATGGACAACAAGCTCCACACAAAACCGTGTACCAATGTGGTGCCAGGCTCCTCAGTATTAATACAGACTTTCCAGCAGGCTACCAATGCATTAGGCATTTCAATGAATATACCCAATCACACTTGGGAAAAGGATCATAGGATGTGGGGGAATGGTGGGATTGGGCTTTTGAGTTGGATGACCAGCAATATTCATAATGAATGGCGGAGCAGGCTTGACCTCTTCCTGCTCCTATTTTCTATGTTTCTTCTGTACTGTGGTCTGTCTGCAGCAGCACTTGGATGCAGCTTTGCACTCCAATGAACTGGCAACTACACAATCCTTGTCCTGTAGCACACCATGCCTGGTGACTTATCACATGCAGATCTCACCTTTAATCTATCCTCTAAGGTATATGCTGTGTCAATATCTAAACTGCTGGCCATGTATGTGAAATTGAGTAACTGTGTGATGAACATCACCCCTTAGTTTTCCTCCATTGCCGGGCCAGGTTCACTCCTTCATTGGCGAGGTGATGGCCTAGTGGTAGTATCCTGAGATTATTAATCCAGATACCCAGATAATGTTCTGGTGGCCCGGATTCGAATCCCACCACAGCAGATGGTGGAATTTGAATTCAATAAAAAAAATCTGGAATTAAGAATCTACTGATGACCATGAAATCATTGTCGATTGTCAGAAAAAACCATCTGATTCACTAATGTCCTTTAGGGAAGAAACTCTGCCATCTTTGCCTGGTCTGGTCTACATGTGACACTGCAATGTGGTTGACTCTCGACTGTCCTCGGGCAGCTAGTGATGGGCAATAAATGCTGGTCAGCCAGTGACCCCCATGTTCCATGAATGAATAAAAAATAAATAAAAATTATCTGAAAAAAGATAGGCACAAGAATAAGATTGTGGAAAGGGAATGTGGGAAAATAGGACTGGGTATGAGAATGCCATCATCTTCAAAGCATTCAGCCTTGCCTGAGGCCACTGCCTCAACGTTGGCCTTCTGATAATGACCAGGATTGTCTCCTCCATGGGGGCTAGAGCATGAGGGTTCATTTCTCCTCCTCCCATTAATTTTTTGCTGATTTTGGTTGTGCACCACTTTCTCCTGCAACAGAGAGAAGTGAGTGTTGTGCAATATGTTGAGCAATGTGGTTGTCACGGTTGAATAGCTGCCTGCGCATGCAAGCTGTGATGCATGTGTTTGATCGTAGAGTCATAGAAGTTCACAGCACAGAAACAGGACTTTGGTCCAACTTGTCCATGCTGTCCCTTTTTTGAACCACTAGGCTAGTCCCAATTGCCCACATTTGGCCCATATCCCTCTATACCCATCTTACCCATGTAACTGACTAAATGCTTTTTAAAAGACAAAATTGTACCCACCTCTACTACTACCTCTGGCAGCTTGTTCCAGACACTCACCAGCCTCTGTGTGACAAATTGCCCTTCTGAATCCTTTTGAATCTCTCCCCTCTCACCTTAAATCCATGTCCTCTAGCTTTAGACTCCCCTACCTTTGGGAAAAGATTTTGAATATCTCGCTGATCTATGCCCCTCATTATTTTATAGACCTACATAAGATCACTGCTAAGCCTCCCACACTCCAGAGAAAAAAGTTCCAGTCTATCTAGCCTCTCCTTATAACTCAAACAATCAAGTCCTGGTAGCATCCATATAAATCTTTTCTGCACTCTTTGTAGTTTAATAATATCCTTTCTATAATAGGGTGACCAGAACTGTAGACAGTATTCCAAGTATGGCCTTAGCAATGTCTTGTACAACTTCAACAAGATGTACTCAATGTTCTGACCAATGAAACCAAGCATGCCAAATGACTTCTTCACGTCTCTGTCCGCTTCGCTTTCAAGGAGCTATGAACCTGTACCCTGAGATCGCTTTGTTCTATAACTCTCTCCAACACTCTGCCATTAACTGAGTAAGTCCTGTCCTGGTTCGATCTACCAAAATGCATCACCTAGCATTTATCTAAATTAAACTCCTCTTGCCATTTGTCAGGCCACTGGCCCAATTGATCAAGATCACATTGCAATCCTCGATAACCTTCTTCACTGTCCACTATGCCACCAATCTTGGTGTCATCTGCAAACGTACTAACCATGCCTCCTAAATTTTCATCCAAAGCATTAATATAAATGACAATTAACAATGGATCCAGCACCGATCCCCTGAGATACACTGCTGGTCACAGGCCTCCAATTTAAAAAACAACCCTCTACAAGTACCCTTTGTGTTCTGTCATCGAGCCAATTTTGTATCCATGTGGCTACTTCACTTTGGATCTGTGAGATTTAACCTTATGCAATAACCTACTGTGCAGTGCCTTGTCAAAGTCCTTGCTAAAGTCCATGTAGACAACATCAACTGCACTGTCCTCATCTACCTTCTTGGTTACCCCTTCAAAAAACTCAGTCAAACTTGTTAAGTACACGAGAGCATAGTGAAGCATATGTATTTTTTGTATGACTCCTGATTTATAGAGGTTGTTAGTAGCTTTGTGTGAGAACTGTGTGATTTGAGCAGTGGCTAAGGCTAGTGGTGCAATTGGTAAAATATCTGAAAGTTCATTCCTCACCTTCAAAACTTGTGCGAGGTAATTAAACTTCGTGCAACACTGCATCGAGACCATTGAGACCAGTCTCCTGGCATTACCCTCTGTAGCTATCTATTCGCACCGCCATTTCACCATATATCTCCAAGGCCATCTGGCCCCATGTGGGGGCAGGATGTCTCTACTTCTTTCCACCTCAATACAGCACCTTCAGCCCAGCATTAGAAAACTTTGGTACCTACACTCTCCCATGACCAGCCATTTTTCTGACTTTCTGAAGTCAGATTTAGCTCCAAAAGGGCTTTCACTACCTTTTACAGTCAGGATTTGCCTTAATTTTAAAAGATACAGGCCAACTTTATGCAGCACAGGCTAACTTTAAATAGTGTTTGCAAGTATTGCATTTTGGGTCCCTGCAGACACACCATGGTTAGGAAATTGGAAATCAGGGTAGGAGTAGACATTTCGATTCTTTGAGCCTGGGTGCATACAAAAATCATTTTAATGAACTGAATGCATGAAGGTTCTGCACCGCCAGCATTACATCAAAGCAATGTGGAGTGATTGTGCATCACGATCCCAGTCTGGGTATCTACAACATCACCATTTATTGCAAATATTTCTCCATTAGCACTGCAAGTTGAATAGCTCTGGGCTGAATTAGGTCAGCTTACAAAAATAGAGACTGTCTTGCGATCAAAATCAGATACGTAAAAACAACAACTTTTTCTAACGGCTGTCTGTCATCTGGACTCTCTGCCCCAAATCCCAACCATTACTTTCAATTCCCAACTGTGGTTTTTATTTCAGCCTCTCTATCAACCCAAATTCTATCTCAACTCTAATTCAAATAGTAATTTTATGGGAGGTAATTCCACTGCAAACATTGCGTTGGTTTTCACTGATGTTTAAGCTGTCAAACATAAGAAGAATAATGTAGTTTTTTTAGGTTGCAGTTAAATTGTGCTTAATGTTCTGAAAGCAGTTAGTTTCAGAGTTCACAGTGGTTGCATAGCCTGAAGTGGTACTGCCACTCATATGTCTCCAATTTTTCAAAGACGTGTACACCCCAGGATATGATCATGAAATGAACAGCAGTTTGATAATACAGGCATGTTCATACACACATCGTACAAACAGCAAAGAAGGTGAAAACTTAAATTTCTGCTAAATGTATGGATGATAGAAAATACATCAGTAATATCTTCATATTTTGTTACTGAGTTGCAATCAAGGACAGTAAGGCAGCCAAAGTGGATCCACTAGAAGTACTGAGTAGATCCAGTAAAAAGGGACACCTATGCAATGGTGATTAAGCTGATTCCTTAACATCAAATATCTTTTTCCCATCACATTTAATTGAACTTTAAGGCTGAAAAAATATTATTTTTTCCTTATATAAATGAGTAGACAATGACAGTATACTATTTTACTTGGTAGCACGGTAGTGGTGGTGGTGGGGGGGCAGTGGGGTGGAGGGCAGGAAGTGGGGGTTTGTGGGGTGCATAAATACAACAGAGGATTTTCAGCTTGACTGTAAGACTGGAAATGTAAATGATGCATAGTAACTTCCAGCTTCAGCACCTGCCTTCTCACCTATTCTACTCACCCACTCAGTCACGGCTGAGATGAGAGGAGAAGCTGATGCTGACTTTGAACAAAATGAAAATATCACTCGACTATAAAGACATTATACAAGAATTTACTGCAGGCAAAATACAATAAATTTGTTCCAGGATTGTCTTGTGACTCGTGCTGAGATACCATCTGTGTGTTAGGAAATTATAATCACTTTATGTAATTTACGTTGGTGTTATCTATCATTTGGTCAACAATTTTTATGTTATCATTGGTAAGCAAGCCTTTACACATTTGTATCTGTATGCCTATGACCCCATAATTAAGTAGATTGTATTTAGAATCATATGCCCCAAGCTGATCTTTTACACAAGGTCCCTGATTTTAATACTAGGATATTAAGTCTACTATTTGTCTTAACGAAACAGTATGTATACTTCATTCCAGTATGTATGCTTCATTCCATTTCTTTCTTCTTACCCTCATCCTAAACTTCAAGGAATAAAAAGGAATACATGTTTGAGAAATAAATTTTGAATTAAGGTTCAGATAGGAAGATATAAAAATATAACATGGATGTGACTTTTAATTCCACACTGAGGAATTTTTTTGAAGAAGAAGCAGCTGTTAACATGTATATTGGTTTATTATACTCTGAAATGTAATATGCTATCCATACTATATCATTATATTTTTTGCATAATACATAGTGATGCATTATATCATGTGTTAGATGTAGCTCCATTGGTGGTACCGCTACTGATGCAGAAGGTTTTAGGTTCATGCCCCACTCCAGAGATTTTCTGATCATTATCTGATTGTGGAAGCTTGCTGTACACAAATTGACTACTGAGTTCCTAAATTATAACAGTGTCTACCCCCGGAATAAAAGTCCTTAATTGACTGTAAAGTGCTTGAGAAAATCTTGAGATTGTGAAAGTGGCTATTTAATGCAAGTTTTTTTTTAGTAGTTTTTATTTCTGGTATCATCCACATGAATTTATTCTACAATCTTCATGGTTCCAATACTTATGGGAAGCCATGGAGGGTGTGAAGATGGCTGAACTTAATGGAAGGATCTTATTATCATTTTTTGATGTGTTTCCTGCCTCGCATCCAGCCAAATTGACAGCCTATCTAGCTGCTAGACAGACCAATGACAAGACACCTGAGCCCAGGGACCATTGGTACATGATTCCTAGCAATCAGGTGAAAGGGAAGGTCAGTGATCGAGGCTGCAAGGGTGGAGGTTGTGGCAGTGTAGGGGAGAAGGGGAATGTCGTGATCATGGCATAGGAATAAAAGAGAATACAAATGGCAAAGGCAGAAAGGAAGAACTCATTGACATGCCAGCAGAAATCTCCCTGCCTGTTAGGAAGCCACAATGACTGCTGAAAAAGTTATTTACATGGTGAAGCTAGCAACTCCTGCCTCCCATTCATTGCTGGGTTCCCCAAGAGCTGATAAGAATAACTCAGTGATGTTGTGTATATTAGATTTGAAAAAGGTGTTTGATGAAGTACCATATATTAGGTTTGTCAGAGAAGTTGAATTCATGGGATAAAAGGTTCATTGGCAGCATGGATATGAAGCATGACTGGAGATCAGCCATCATTTCATTGAGTGGTGGAACAGATTGAACAGCCTAAATGACTTACTCCTGTGAGAGACACCTGGAGGAGTTAGCCTCACAATACTTTGGGTGGCCTCATATCACTTGAATTGGTTCATGGGAACACAGAACTTAGGAACAGGAGTAGGCCATTTGGCCCTTCAAGCCTGCTCTGTCCTGGTTGATCTGACTGCAGCTCAACTCCACTTTCCTGTCTGCCCCCATTACTGTTGACTCCCTGTCTAACAAAGATCTATCAAACTCAACCTTGAGTAAATTCAATGACACAATCTCCACTACCGTCTAGGAAAGAGAATTTCACACACTAATGATTGTCTGAGAAGAAAAATTCTCCCAAACTCCTTTAATTCTTAAGCTGTGTCCTCTAATACTAGTCTCTTCTGTAAATGAAAACATCCTTCCAACGTCCACTCTATCAGGTCCCTTCAGGATCTAATATTAGATCACCACTCATTATTCTAAATTCCAATAGATAAAGGCCTAACCTGTTCAACATTTCTTCATAAAATAAGCCTTTAATCCTAGGAAAGAGTCGAGTGAATCTTCTTTGAACTGCTTTGAACTTAATTATATCTTTTCTCAAATAAGGAGACAAAACTGTAAGAGTGTTCCAGATGCAGTCTAACCTAAGCTCTGAACAAATGCAGTAAAATTTTCCTACTTCTATATTCCATTCCCCTTCCTAATCCCTTGCTGTACCTGGATATTTTCTGATTCATGTACTAGGACACCTAAGTCTCTCTATACCAGTGACTTCTGCAATCTGTCTCTGTTTAAATAGCATACTGCTTTTCTGTTCTTCCTGCCTAAGTAGACAATTTCACACTTATCCACATTATGTACCGTCTGCCAATTTTTTGCCCACTCACTTAACCTATCCACATTCCTTTGCAGACTCTCTACCTCTTCTTGACAACTTACTTTCCTACTATCTAGGTATCATCAGCAAATTCAGTTACCATACATCCAAATCATTGATACAGATTGTAAATAGTTGAGGACTCAACACTGATTTCTGGAGCACTCAACTAGTTAGAGTTTTCCAACCTGAAAAAGGTCCATTTATCCGTAGTCTCTGCTTCCTGTAAGTTAACAAATTTTTTATCCGTGCTACTATGTTATCCCCTACCTATCCCATGTAACCTTTGATGTAGCACCTTATCAAAAATGCCATTTGGAAATTCAAGTACACATTTACATGATTCCCTTTAGTCATTTTGCTTATTATTTCCTCAAAGCACTCTAATAAATTAATCACGATTTTTCTTTCACAAAGCTACATCATAAAACTGATCACATTATGATTTTTTAAGTATCCTATTCTAATCTATTTAGTAATGGATTCTGGCAATTTCCCTATGATGGAAAATACAGGCTAATTGGCCAGTAATTTCCTGCTTTCTGTCTCCTTTGGTTGTCGAATAATGGAGTTACATTAGCTCTTTTCCAATCCACTGGAATGCTTGCAGAATCTAAGGAATTTTGGAGATTATAACCAAGATATCTACTATCTCTGCAGCTACTTTTTAAGATGTAAGCGTGCAAGGTCCTGGAATTTGTCAGCCTTTAGTTCCAACAAGATTCCCAGCACTTTTTCTATGCAAATGGTAGTTGGTTTAAGTTTCTCCCTCTCTTTTACCTTTTCATAGAATAGAATCCTTAAGTGCAGGAGGAGCCATTCGTCCCATCGAGTCTGCAATGACCACAATCCCACCCAGGCCCTATTCCTGTAACCCCACTTATTTATCCTGCTAATCCCTTGACACTAGGGTCAATTTTGCATGGCCAATCAACCTAACCCACACATCCTTGCACTTTTGATATTCAAGTATCTTTAGGAAATATTCTAAGTCTTCTACAGTGAAGACAGATATAAAATATCTGTCCCTTCTACCCTTGTTTTCCAATTTCAAAGTAACTTCATTGCCATGTTAATGTAACCCTTATTTGTGACTAAGAAATAAACTTTAAATTATACGTTCTCCAGACTCACTTTCTGGAGGGCCAACACAAGCTTTAGTTACTATTTCCTATATAATTACTTTTCAAAAAGCTAGCTTTCTCTCAGATTGTACTTTCTCCCCCTTCACCTTGTCTTGTAATTCATTGTTTGTTCTGAACATCTTCGGGCTACCAGAAACTTCACAGATTTGTATAGTGTCTCTTTCAATTTGATACATTCCTTGGGGGTAATCTTAGTGGCTTGTCATGCCAGTCAATTGGTGTGGCAAGCTGGTAAGATTGCGAGAGGGGTGAAAAATTGGGTTCACACCCCTTTCTTACCTCCTGCGATATTGCTGGCTCTGTTAAGCCAACGTAATCAGTCTCATACCTGGGAAGGGTACAAACCTGATTTTAAAATTTATAAGTCAACTGAAATATGATTAGTGAGCCTTGGACATAATTTTCCAGGTTCAGTTGCGTTAACGATCTTGCCAGTGGAGGTTGAGGAACACTAGTCTTACACCCACACTTCTCCCCTTCAAACTGAACATGAAATTCTTTCATGTCATAATTGCTTTCACTCAGAGGCTCCTTGATGGTGGCACACTGGCACAGTGGTTAGCACTGATGCCTCACAGTTACCCGGGAGGGAGTTACAGGCTGGAATCTAATCGAGGGGTTCAGGGTGGTTTATATATAGAATAACAGATACCCGGGAGTGAGTTACAGACTGGAATCTAATCGAGGGGTTCAGGGTGGTTTATGTATAGAATAACAGATACCCGGGACCTGGGTTCAATTCCTGCCTCGGGTGACTGCCTTGTGGTGTCTGCACATTCTCCCTGTGTTTGCATGTGTTTCTTCAGGGTGCTCTGGTTTCGTCCCACAGTCCAAAGATGTGTGGGTTAGGTTGATTGGTCATGTTAAATTGCTCTTTAGAGCCAGGGGGATTAGCAGGGTAAATACGTGAGGTTATGGGGATAGGATCTGGTTGGGATTGTGGTTTGATGGACCGAATCACCTCCTTCTGCAGTGTAAGGGTTCTATGATTTTATGAGGTTATCAATTAATCCTCTTGCATTGTTCACTATCGGGTTTAGAATAGCTTGATCTCTGTCTAGCTCTGGAACATACTGCTCTAAGAAATTGTCTCAAATACACTTTATGGACTTATCTTTCACGCTATATTTGCAAATCAAATTTTCCAATCTACATGTAGATGAAAATCACCCATAACTATTTCTTACAAGCCTAATTTATTTATTCTGGTATACTCTGTCCTACCCTGCAACTGTTGTTAGGGGGGCCTATGAACTCTTACCTTTCCTATTTCTTATCTCTATCCAGACTGATACTACACCTTGCTCTTTTGCATTGAGATCATCTTTCGTTACTGTTCTAATCGCATTCTTAATGGACAGAGCTACCCCACCATCTTCGCTTGGTCCCTATATTTGGAAATGTTAAATGCCCTTCAATATTCAAGTCCCAGTTCTGTGGTGGCTATTAGGTCATTCGTACTTACTTCTATTTGCGCTAACAATTCATCAATTTTGTTACAAATGCTGTGCACATTCAGAGGGTGGAGTTCTCCCATCTGGGACTAAGTCATCTGGCAGGGCAAGGATGGAAATGTTCAGAGTTTCTACTGCAAAGGCTAATGGGAAATCAATCTTCCTGCCCCAACCTCATTTATTCAATTGGGTGATTTGTGCATATTCTGTAGCAGGGCAGGCCTGATGGCATGTAGTCTGGCGTTCTATCCAGGTGCCATATTGAAAAAAAGCACCCAATATCACTTTTGCACTATGGAAGAACAAAGACAGACATCCTGAAAATGAAGATGGATCTCCAGGAACACTCCAAGGCTGGAAAATGGACCTTCTTGATGACACTGAATTTGGAAGATCTCCCTGTGGATGCTCCCCCCAGCCATTGCTATGGTGTTCTGGAGCCTAGGGTTGCTGGTGACCTCTATTGCAAACTCAGGAGGCAATGCCAGACATTGTTCAGGTGAATACTGACATTTGCACACTACATTGTTCCAGATATATTTTGCATCAACATGCTTTCCCACTGGTGTAATGGAGAATCAATCATGGGTGGAAGATTCTATGATGTGGAGATGCCCGCATGGGACTGGGGTAAGCACAGTAAGAAGTCTCACAACACCAGGCTAAAGTCCAACCAGTTTATTTGATAGTAATCTCACAAGCTTTCGGAAATGCTGTTCCTTTGTCAGGCATGTGGAAAGTTCTGATTGGAGAAGGGCATATAAAGGCACACACAGACACACAGTTTACAGTATTCTGTAAACTGTGTGTGCCTCTACATGCCCTTCTCTGATCAGAACTTTCCACACCCCCGTCGAAGGAACAGTGTTTCTGAAAGCTTGTGGGTTTACTATCAAATAAACTGATTGGACTTTAGCCTGGCATTGTCAGACTTCTCACTGTGGAAGATTCTAGTCAGGCTTTCATCTGCATCCCACATGGGGATGGGAATCAGTTTCACGCCAGCCTGCACCGGCTTTCCCAATCTGCCATGGTGGGCTCCAGCAAAAGATACCATGGAAAATTCGCACTGCCGTGAAAGTGATTTTTACACTTGTGCTAAATTCCTCCCTCCACCACCCACCATTGAACCCATGCGGCCATAGGACAATCTCACCATTCCACCCAGAGCCTTGAACCCTGTATTTATACCATTTTCGCAATCTCTGGCCTGGAGAATGGCAAATGTTGTGCCTTTGTTTAAAAAGGGGCTGCAGGGAAAAGCCTGGGAACTACAGGACAGCAAGTCTCTCATTTGTGGTGGGCAAGTTATTGGAAGGTATTTTGAGAGACAGGATCTACAGGCATTTAGACTCAGCATGGCTTTGTGAATGGAAAATCATTTTTCACAAATTTGATTGAGTTTTTTAAAGGGGTAACCAAGAAGGTACATTACGGTGGTGCAGTTGATGTTGTCTACATGGACGTGAGCAAGACCTTTGACAGGGTACCACATAGTAGGTTTTTGCATAAGGTTAAACCTCACAGGATCTAGGGTGAGGTATCTAAATGGATACAAAATTGGCTTCTTGAGAGAAGCCAGAGGGTGGTTATAGAGGGTTATTTTTCAAACTGGAGGCCTGTGACCAGTGGTGTGCCTCAGGGATCCGTGCTGGGTCCACTGTTATTTGTCATTTATATTAATGATTTGGATGCGAACACAGGAGTCATGGTTAATAAGTTTTCAGATGACACTAAGATTGGTAGTATAGTGGACAGTGAAGAAAGTTATCTTCGAATGTAACGGGATCTTGATCAATTGGGCTAGTGGGCTGACGAATGGCAGATGAGTTTAATTTAGACAAATGTGAGGTGATGCATTTTGGTAGATTGAATCAGGGTAGAACTTACTCAGTTAATGGTAGGGCATTGGGCAGAGTTAAAGAACAAAGAGATCTAGGGGTACAAAGCTCTTTGAAAGTGAAGGCACAGGTAGACAGAGTGGTGAAGAAGACATTCGGCATGCTTGGTTTCATCGGTCAGAACATTGAATACAGGAGTTGGGATGTCTTGTTGAAGTTGTACAAGACATTGGTAAGGCCACACTTGGAATACTGTGTGCAGTTCTGGTCACCCTATTATAGAAAGGATATTATTACACTAGAAAGAGTGCAGAAAAGATTTAGTAGGATATTACCGGAACTTGATAGTTTGGGTTATAAGGAGAGGCTGGATAGACTGGGACTTTTTTCTCTGGAGCGTAGGATGCTGAGTGGTGATCTTATACAGATCAAAAAATAATGAGGGGCACAGATCAGATAGATAGTCAATATCTTTTCCCAAAAGTAGGGGAGTCTAAAACCAGAGGACAAAGGTTCAAAGTGAGAGGGGAGAGATAAAGTGTCCAGAGGGGCAATGTTTTCACACAGAGGGTGGTGAGTGTCTGGAACAAGCTGTCAGAGGTAGTAGTAGAAGCGGGTACAATGTTGCCTTTTAAACAGCACTTAGAAAATCGCATGGGTAAGATGGGTATGGAGGGATATGGGCCAAGTGCAGGCAATTGGGATTATTTTAGGGGTTTAAAAAAATGGGCAGCATGGACAAGTTGGGCTGAAGGGCCTGTTTCTATGCTGTAAACCTCTATGACTCTATGACCTGCTGGAATTCACTCTTAAGTTTGTACTCTCCATCCCTTCCTGTGGCCCTTCCCTGACTCCACAACAATAACTTTAGAAACCTAATGCTGAGACAATGGAAGCATTGCCACACTGAAAGTAAATTTGGCAATGCTTCCATTGTTAACTGGGGTTTTGTGAATGTGTGTTATAGTTGGGTGCTGAGCAGGAGAAGGGATATTTTAGCTGGGTAGTGTGGATGGGGACACTGCCGAGTTAACAGCCTAGGCGTGCCGGCTCTAGTATGAACTAGAGCTTCTCTGGAAGATTGTGTAGCAGTTATCTAAAGACAAATTAAAATGACAGGACACGCTCTCACCTTTCACAAAGTGTATCTTCCTGACCACAGCGGGAAGACTCCTGTTGAGACCCAGGATCCGGTCCAGGTGGAAAGCAAAAACCTCACTGATATCCACCGCTCTCTTTATCAGCCCACAAGACTGCCGGCAGTCCGGAGCTTGGCTCAGATTCCGGGGGGAGGCTTTAGCCTCACTCGGTTCCCGGGAGTGTTGGTCGCTTCTAATACCTTCAAATAAAAGCAGGGAGCGGCGGCCAGGCTGGGCCAGCTTGTGGATGCGGGAGATGCTGGAATGGGCTAAGAAACGCATGGCAGCGATGTCCTGCTGGCTGAACCAGAACGGGGCAGTCTGGCTGTAAATCCTGATGTTACTATCAGCTGCAATGCTGGAGTTCCACTCTGTTGCACTTTGAGAACTTTTCCAGCTGCCCTTCCCTCCCCTGGAGAGGGTTAATACCCCAGTGCTGTCAGGAACCCTCTGCTCAGCCTGCCAGTCCAACATTAGCACAGGAGCCGCCTCACTATACTGACTGTCCGCATCGGTCTCCGGCAGGGACCGCTTGGCAGAGCGTTTCTTGCGGATTTTCGGCCTCACGGTCCCCCTGATGTTGACCGGCTTTCTCCTTTTGGACCTAATGGTGATGTACACCACATTGGGATTGAAGGTTGATTGATACTGCTGAGGTTCCCCCGCTGGGAGGCTGCCGGGCAGCACCTTGACAGGTTGACCCTTGTCCCCATATTCATCAGGCCGGTCCCGGGATAAGACATCTCCCTGCATCACCACAAAGGAGGCATAGACCAAACAGGCTATAGCGATCAGCAAGTTCCTCTTGGTCCTGGGGCGTCTCCCACTCACCATCCAGGCACAAAGGGCAACCATGAAGAAGCGAAGTTTGCCAGGTCTTGGACAAGTCATCCTTGCGGTGATCCAACATGATGGGCTGGGGTGAAGGTGGCAGCTGAGGTATCCCAGGGTCGGAGAGGGAGCATCTCACTCCCAAATGTCCTCAGATCCCCCCTGCACCTGGTGGGCTGTGCAGGCAGACTTGGAAATAGGGACAAAATCAGGGCTCCGAGTCTCTCCCTGACTGCGGTCAGCCAGTTGAAGAGAATGAATGGAGACAACTCTACTAACTGGTCTCATATAGTAATGTGTGTATGTAATAGGGAGACATACACTGGAGCAAGGCAGCAACTACACAGTGCTGAGATATTTTTATTAACAGTAAAGGGCGGGGGGCTGACTAAAGCTCATAATTTTCATTTTCACATATCAATTTGTATTTTAGATTATAGTAATTTGTGGGGCATTCATTCTGAGCTAAACATGTAGCAGAGAATTGTGCATCTTTCGAATTTTACGCATTCCTCCCAGACTGGGAAGAGCGGTTTTATTTTTCAAATTCGCTTTTCTGCTTTATTATTTCGCTGCGAAGGTCATATGAATTCGAAGCGTTAAGTCCGTTTCTTTCTCGACAAGTGCTGCCAGACCTGCTGAGTTTATCCAACATTTTCACTGTCTAGTTGCTTTTCTGGAGACTGTTGGTCCACATCTGAGCCACAGATCATTTCAACATTGATTGTGATCTTTTAAACAATACCGTGAGTGATTTCCTCTCTCACTGCGAAAATTCAATCTGTAAACACAAAACAGCACCCTTTCTGATCAGTTCAACAGTCAATCTCACTGAGATTAAATGATACATTTAATTAACAGGTTTTAACAGCCACGAGTGGATACTGATGGACGATGAGACTAATATTGTTTAGTTTAGAGGAGAGAACACGGAGACAGTGGTTTTCAGGGTCGACTAAAGTACAATATCTGAGAGGATCCACCTCCAGCAACAGCCGAGTTGCAATTGTTGGGTAAATTGCCCTTTATTGCGACATTAGCTGAAATAAGAAACATGCAATCAGCGGTAAACGACAGTTAGATCATTGACTTCACGGCATGGGTTGTTGACCCTACAATAGTTAAGCAACATCACCCAGGCCACATAACATCACTGATCCTTTGAGCAATGCGGGGAATTATTTTAAAACTGGAAAATCATAATTAACAGAACGGATCACACGTAATCCACAAACAACTGAAATAAATGATTTTTATTTAAAAGAAGAGGGATATTTGTTCCACTCCATGCATAGATCTTACTGTACGCCTATCTACAATATATTTGCAAAATAAAATTGCTAACCACTGTCCATTTCAAAAATATTTGTATTCTAGACAGGGACAAAAACAAATTAACCAAAAACAGTTTTAGATATTTGGAAAGTCATAAATGAATATAACTATATCGGTTCTTTATCTTAACTTAAAGCAAAAGTTTGCGAGTTTTTTTTATATTGCCACGATCAAATCTGTCCGTATAAACGTAGAATGCACACACAACATTCCGTTAAACTTCCTTAAAGTGGTTTATAATTCCACAGGCATTATACTTTTCAGTGCATACATTTGCATTCTGGCAAATTGACTTTTCAATATTTCTTAATGCATACCAGATATCTCTGGTGCCGGGTTGTATCACCTTTCCTCCCTATCCAATGTTAAACAGTAGGCATATCCCCCTGGTGCGGGAATTTAGAACTAGGGGCACCGTTTAAAACGAAGGGTCTTGCATTTAGGAGGAAGAAGAAGAATTTTGCTCTTACAGGGTCGTTAATCCTTGGATTTATCCACCTCAGAGAGCAGTGGGAGGTGGATCATTGAGGACATTCAAGCCTGAGTTCGATTTTTGATCTACAAGAGTGTCAAGGGTCGTGGGGGAGCAGTGTGGGGTTAAGGCCACAATCAAAACAGTCTTGATCTTATTGGATGACAGAGAAGGCTGGAGAGATGGCTCGGCCTGCCTTCCGATCAGTTTAAAGCAAATACTTCAAACCTATTAATATTTTGCATATTATAATTTTCTCTACCATGTGTAGAATAGGCCAATCTATTTGACATATGTTCTTAATTCTTTTTTCAAATATTGTAGAAAAGCAAGCAAATGCACGTTGACAAGTTCATAGAGACCGTATTTTTTTTTGGAATAAATACTTCTATGCCGTGAAGTTAGATGAACATAACCAAGAGAGATTTCAAAATGCCATCTGTATTTAAATCTTTTTTTAGGGTGATTCCTGAGCTAATTACCATTTCTTCGTACTTCTGGAATAGTTTAAAGACACCTGACAATAATTCTTCTAATCCAGCCACCATTGACAGAACTAAAATTATCGGGGCAATTTACTCAGTATTACACCAGACTTATTCGACCATAAATTGGGATAGGAGACCATTAAAAAGCCAGCGATAGCATTGCTTTAAAATATACTAAAATAATCAGAGGTAAATGATGCTTATTATTTTTTAATTTGATGGACAGAATGCAATTCCGATGGCAGAGGAGTTTTTTTTCTCTGTTTCCCCCAACCAATTCTTTCAGTTTCTCACCATGACTATGCAATCACGGACAGCATTCTCTAACACCAGCCTATTTTACTCTGTATCAGGACAATAAGCTTGGTTATTTTCCTGCCGGCGTTTAACATGTCTCTTCTGCCTCCGCGGAGGGTAGAGGATAATAACAGAAAGCAGCTTTAGCTGGTAGTGATGGAGACTCTGTACCCAGTAGCACAATGTGCATCTAATCAGCCAAACAACAATTCACATAGGCGCCTACGGCATTGACAAGGTCGTCTCAAGGTTGAGCCCGCAGTGAAGTTTGGATTTATATAATCTAATATCTATACCTAATAAAATAAGAAACGCACGGGTGAATTAAATTTGTAGTAAATATTAAAAATAAATAACATTTAAGACACAAATTTAAAAAGGCGATCCTCCCCGGCGGGGAATTGAACCCCGGTCTCCCGCGTGACAGGCGGGGATACTAACCACTATACTACCGAGGATCTGTGTAACAGCGCCACCAGAACTCTATTTATCCGATAGCCAGACAATTATGTCATCGCTTTTAGTTTTCAGAGGCACGTCACATCATGTGGCTCCATTCTGCTGCAACGTATAATTTATTGAACGGAGCCCATGTTTTCTGAAGTCGCTTTATATAAAAATATGCAGGTTAATTTATCAAACTCTCCAGAAAGCCCAGCGCAGGTAGAACTCATCAACATTTTTGATTTGATCGATTTATTATTGTCACATGTATTAGTATACCGTGAAAAGTATTGTTTCTTGTGCACTATACAGAGACAAAGCATACACTACATCGAGGAGGAAAGGAGAGGGTGCAGATTGTTGTATTACAGTCACAGTCAGGGTGTAGAGAAAGATCAACTTAATGTGAGATAAGCCCATCCAAAAGACTGATGGCAGCAGGGAAGAAGCTGTTTTTGAATCACTTAATGAAAGAAAGTGGAAGAGTAGGTCGGGGGCAGGGGGTGGGTGGCGGGTGTGGGATCCTTAATTATGCTGGCTACTTTGCCCAGGCAGCAGGAAGTGTTGACAGAGTCAATGGATAGGAGGCTGGTTTGCGTGTTGGAGAAGTTTGCACCAATTGGGCAGTGCTGTATTCTGTCAGGATGGAATAACATAGGAACAGGTCCCTCCATATTCCAGCATTAAGATAGATCTCACCTCATTAATGCCCCCTTGCTTAACATCAATTTCAGTTTTTAAATATTTTAAACAGTTTAGCCTCAACAATGTTTCGTGGTGAACAGATTTCCACTCCCCCTTCCAAAAATAAATACTTCAAAATGACCCCACTAATTTTATAAGTTACTTCCCTTTTTCAGGGCTCCCTCAATGGAAGAAATAGTTTCTCTCTGTTAAATTCTTTAATTAACTTAAACCCACTTTAATTAGATCGCCATTTAATATTCAATATTCAAAGGAATACTAGCCTAAGCAAGCCCATAATAAATCTTTTAGTCTAAGAATCATTCTGGAAAATTTGCTTCGCATCACTTCCAAGGTCAATATGTCTTTCCTGAAGTATGCTGCATAGAATTAAACACAGTATACAGAAGACAATGGAATGAATGCAGGAGCTTGCTGTATTTTCAGGTACTAATATTGAAGTAAAAGTGAGACCTTGCCAGAGGGAATCCCGAAATTAGAAGATACAAGATGGTTACCTGGTACAAAATAAATTCTGTGGAAAGACATTAAAATGTGCTGACTTAGGCATAACCATTGCACAATGAACTAAATCCTGTTATTGTCTAATTACTATGGAACAGACAAAAAACTAGACCTTGAGGTTCAGATGATCAACTGAGCTTAAGATAAAGCGGGACCAAAACTTAAGTTTTGTTAATGAGGTCCGTCATTGCTAGGGGGGCATAATTGGCTAATGATGTGATAACTGCTAATGTTAATGATGTGATAACTACTAATGTCTGTACATATCGACTCTTTGAAATGTATAAAAGAAGCTCAGCTGCCATTTTTAAAACTGAGAAGGTGATGCGAGCACTGCGGAGTGTCATATGCTTCTCCCAAAGCTTTGTCTAATAAACTGCATGTTGAATCTTTAAATCTGACTCCGAGTGGTGATTTCCCACAACACTAAAATAACTAAGGGATACGGGATAGTGCAGGAATATGTAGTTCAATCTTGTTGAGTGCCAGAGTAGGGTTGAAGGGCCAAAAGCCAGCTGGTTTTGCTATTTCTCACATTTAGTGCTCCAGATTTGGTCCAAGCAGAGCTCCACATAGCATAAATGAAGATAATTAGCCAAGGACTTTGCCCTGAGGAAATTCTTCAGTTATGTATTGGGGCTGAGATGACTGGCCTTAAACAACCACAACCATCTTCCTTTGTGTTATATGACTTCAACGAATGAAGAGTTTACCCTTTGATTCACATTGACTTCAATTTCAGGATGGCTCCTTTAATGCCAGACTTGGACAAACTCTGCCTTGACATTAATAATGGAGGTCTGATCAGTGGGAGAAAATTTATTTGGAACAAGGACACCAAAGATGAATGTGAAGTTGTGATTAAGTAGATTGTTAGCTGCATAAATGTTGTAGCAAATAGAGGGTCAAAGGCTAGACAAGTTAGATGAACTGGCTTGTAGTTGCTGGGATTATCTTTAAACCACTTTTTCAACAAGGGTGTAACATCAACAATTCTTCAGTCACCTGGCACATTGAAGATTATGGACAGTGCTTCTGCAATTAACATCCTCACTTCCTTCAGTATTCGCAGATGCATCACATTCTGATGGTTTATGAACATTATGTGCAGCCAACCTTTCTAATATCTTCCATTTATCAATTCTTAGATCATCTAGCATCTCAACTACCTCCTTATTCTGTATGACTTTGGAAGCACCTTAATCTGTGGTGTAGACAGATGCAATGTACTCATTTAGCACCACAGCCGTGCACAACTCTGCCTCTATGCATAGATTCGCTTTCCAACCCCTAACTGGCCCACTCTTCCTCTTACTATTTACATGCCAATGGAAAACTTTTGGATTCCTTTTTATGTTATTGGCCTGTCCTGACTCCTACACTTTATTTGCTTCTCTTGCTACTTTTTTCACTTCCACTCTGAAATCTTTATATTCATCCTGGTTTTCACTTGTAATATTTATTTGGTATATGCACCATTTTCCTCACTTTATTTTATTTATTTCATCATCTAGCGAGCTGTGGCTTCATGTGACCTATCTTGTGAGAATGCACCTCATCTGCACCTACACTATTTCCTCTTTCATAACAGCCCATTATTCCTCTACCGTTTAGTCTGCCAATCTTTGATTTGAATTTATCTGTGTCAGATCCTTTGTTCCCACTGTAAATGGTCCTCCCCCAGTTAATCATCTCCTCTCTGAGTTGCTCTTGCTCCATTTCCATACTCAAACTGAACATCATAGCATGATGACATCTTCCTAAATGTTCCCCTCCTGTGTCTTGATTCAATTAATCCACCTAATTTCCTAGAACTAGATTCTACAATGCTTCATTGTTGAGTTGGAAATGTATGATTTAAACAATTCTACTATACACACTTCAGCAACTCTTCCTCTTCTCTACCCCAGTCAAGCACGTTATTAAACTATTTCATCATTAGCATAATTAAAGTCCTTCCTTCTCTCTCATGACATATGAGGCAGATGAAGTATATACTTTCTTTTCCATGGAACTGGTCGCCAGTCTATCAGCAGAGGTGACAGCTCAAACGTTCCACTTTGCATTAAACAGCACTGACCAGGAGTCTCCACTGGCTCTTGCTGTTTGCCAGAGGTGTACAAAGAACAAAAAAAATTACAGCGCAGGAACAGGCCTTTCAGCCCTCCAAGCCTGCACCAACTGAACTAAAGCCACCTACCCTTCTAGGACCATATCCCTCTATTCCCATCCTAATCATGTATTTGTCCAGATGCCCCTTAAAACTCACTATTGTATCTGCTTCCATTACCTTCCCTGGCAGCGAGTTCCAGGCATCCACCACCCTCTGTACAAAAAACTTGCCTCGTACATCTTCTTTAAACGTTGCTCCTCGCACCTTAAACCTATGCCCCCTAGTAATTGGCTCTTCCACCCCGGGAAAAAGCTTCTGACTATCCACTCTGTCTATGCCCCTCATAATCTTGTAGACTTCTATCAGATCGCCCCTCACCCTCCATCATCCCAGTCAGAACAAACCAAGTTTCTCCAACCTCTCCTCATAGCTAATGCCCTCCATGCCGAGCAACATCCTGCTAAATCTTTTCTGTACTCTCTCCAAAGCCTCTGCATCCTTCTGGTAGTGTGGCAACCAGAATTGAACACTATATTCCAAGTGTGGCCTCGCCAACGTTCTATAAAGCTGCAACATGACTCGCCAATTTTTAAATTCAATGCACCGGCTGATGAAGGCAACATGCCGTATGCCTTCTTGACTACCTTCTCCACCTACAATGCCAATTTCGATGACGTGTATACCTGTATACCCAGATCCCTCTGCCTATCAATACTGTTAAGGGTTTTACCATTTACTGTATACTTCCTATCTGTATTAGACCTTCAAAAATACATTACCTCACATTTGTCCAGATTAAACTCCATTTGCCATCTCTCTGCCCAACTCTCCAACTGATCCATATCCTGTTGTATCATTTGATGGCCCTCATCGCTACCTACTAATCCACCAACCTTTGTGTCATCTACAAACTTACTAATCAAACCAGTTACATTTTTTCCAATTCATTTATATATATTAAGAACAGCAAAGGTCCCAGCACTGATCCCCGAGAAACATTACTTGTCACAGCCTCCATTCAGAAACACACTCTTCCACTGCTACCCTCAGTCTTCTATGTCTTCTAGCCACTTTGCCAGCTCACTTCTCATCCTATGCAAGTACACCTTCTGCATCAGTCTGCTATGAGGGTCCTTGTCAAAGGCCTTACTGAAGTCCATGTAGACAATTTCCACTACCTTACCCTCATCAATCATCTTCATCATTTCCTCAAAAAACTCGATCAAGTTTGTGAGACATGACCTCCCCTTCACAAAACCATGTTATCTCTCGCTAATATGTCCACTTATCTCCAAGTGGGAGTAAATCCTGTCTCAAAGAATCCTCTCCAATAATTTCCCTACCAATTATCGGCCTGTAATTACCTGGATTACTCTTGCTACCCTTCCTAAACAAAGGAACAACATTGGGTATTTGCCAATCCTCTGGGACCTCCTCTGTAGTCATGATGTGGAGATGCCAGCGTTGGACTGGGGAACGCCATCTACATACGCCATCTCCATACCCCAGTACCTCCCCTGAAGCCAGTGAGGATACAAAGATTTCTCTCAAGGCCCCAACAATTTCCTCCCGTGTTTCTCGCAGTATTTTGAAAGTATTTACAGATTGATAACCTGGTCTCTGGCCATCATGTCCTTTAGTGGGACTCAAAGCTGAAGCATCTGGTTCAGGGCAGGGATGCTATACTTCCCCATTGTAACTATTTTATAGTTTTTACATCTCTGTAATTTACTACTTTATTTTTCCATTTCTTTCCTACTAGCTGGTCACCTGTAGAATACACATTATTACTCCTTAATTCTAACTAAATTGATTCTGTCCTTGACCCCTCCAGCATACCCTCCAGGATAAATTTCTCCATTAGGAATACCCCCTTATCCCCTTTCTTTCCTTGACCATGTCAGAGAATCGTGGAACTGTAGAATGGTCATATCGGAAGATGGCAATTCAGCCAGCTCTTATCCAGTACCTCCCCTGATGAGAGCAAAATTAACTAGGCTGAATTTTGTTTTTGTAAATGCAATTAAAATATATCTTTCTTTACATGCAATTTTCTTCGTGTGGAAGGGGAAAAAAAAGTTGCATTGGCCGGGAATCGAACCCGGGCCTCCCGCGTGGCAGGCGAGAATTCTACCACTGAACCACCAATGCATGGGGAATATCGGCAGAAAACAGATAGAGGAGACTGAATAAGGCAGACCCCCCCGGTTTCTTCGACACTGACAGGCCAGCAGGGGGCTGGGCCCTGACATCTGCGGCGCGGCTCCCGGTGACTGACAGACTCTCCAAGTGAGTGACGGGCTGTCTGGGCCCGGGCTCCCGGTAACTGACACTCCCTCCCAGCCCGGGCTCCCGGTAACTCACACTCCCTCCCAGCCCGGGCTCCCGGTAACTCACACTCCCTCCCAGCCCGGGCTCCCGGTAACTGACACTCCCTCCCAGCCCGGGCTCCCGGTAACTGACACTCTCTCCCAGCCCGGGCTCCCGGTAACTGACACTCCTTCCCAGCCCGGGCTCCCGGTAACTGACACTCTCTCCCAGCCCGGGCTCCCGGTAACTCACACTCCCTCCCAGCCCGGGCTCCCGGTAACTGACACTCCCTCCCAGCCCGGGCTCCCGGTAACTCACACTCCCTCCCAGCCCGGGCTCCCGGTAACTGACTAACTTCCTGGGCCCAGACTCCGGTTTCTGGGGAGATTTTTCGGCCTCCTTCCTGGAGGTGGAACCATTCATCAGGTGGAGAGCTGAGCGGAGGAAAAGAGTGAGTTTCAGGGGCGGTAAAAGGGGCAAGTGAGGGAGACATGATGAGAATTATATTGGGGACTGTCTGATATTCGCTGGACACCGTGCTGGAATAATTACATTACAGCCTGCATTGTGTATCTTCCCCATCCCATTGCTCTCCCAACAGTTGCCCTTTTCTGCATTTACATATATGTTGCTGAAGTCTAATATGACTCGTATTGCCAGACAACGTCGGAACATTTCTTATTCTTAAGCTAACTGGCTAATTGTGCTTGCTGTTTTATATGTGTAAAGTGCTTTAACTGAATGCAAGGTTTAAATCTGAATAATCAAAGATTGTCGTCTGAATTGTGCTGTTTCTTCGTTGCCTTGATGATACTCGCAGAGTGCTGAATTCCTTACCAATGAAATACATTGTGCGAAGTTGGTGTATTTATTTGGTAGTTATGTAGCAAACTTGCCACGGAAAGTTAAGCCTTGTAACTTCAAGTCTTAGTACCTTTTTAATGTTGTGATAAGTATTCATTACTGACAATCAACTTCTGGCACTGAAAGTTAATTAACAAGTGTGGAGTTTCATTCTTTCTGGTATTAATTTCAGATTTAAAAAATATAATTTAACATTTTAGTTTTACTTTTTCATAACAATCTTCTTTGCCCTCTCTTTATTTCTCACTCTACCTAATTTGATATTGAATTCACCTGCTGTAATTTATACTTCCTTCTTAGTTTATGGGCTGTTAATTTCACAGTCATTCACTGTGATTGAAGGGGATACATTTTTTCCCCTTAATCAGATCTATTTTTTTAAGCTTTCAGCAACTTGCTTCACAAAAAAGCCCATAACATAATATGAAAGGACAAGCCTATTTAATGGCAAATTACTTTGAATGCCTTGTTACAACAAAATCTGTTATCATTAAAAATAAATAACTTCCTTACCTGTGCGTAAATGTGATTTTAAAAAAAATCTAAATGCATCCTATCCCACAATTGACTCGTTATCCTATTCACTCGTTATGCCTACAAATTAAACAGATTTATGTTTATAAAGGACATAATGGTTTACATCAGTTTTAAAGGTATTAATTGTAATCTTGTTGGATAATAAATACTAATCCTTTTGACCTGATGACCCATGACCTGGAATGTACCAATAGGAAGGGAGTTAAGAAAAAAGCCATGTGGCTGGCAGGCACAAAGGAGAGCTACAAGAAGAGGAAATGGAAGGTGTAGGTGGTCAGAGTAAGAAGTTTCACAACACCAGGTTAAAGTCTAACAGATTTATATGGTATCATGAGCTTTCAGAGCATTGCTCCTTCATGAGGTCACTTAGCTGATGAAGGAGCAAAGGTTATGGTGGCAAGGCAGGATCAGGCTATTGAGTTGGATGATCAGCCATGATCATAACGAATGGCAGAGCAGGCTTGGAGGGCCAAATGGCCGCCTCCTGCTCCTGTTTTCTGTGTTTCCATGTTTCCTTCATGGGATTGTTCTTGTGTGTTTCCAATCCTATTTTTCTAAATTCAGAATGACATCAGAAATTAAGAATAAGCATTGGCCATTGAGCTTGATCCAATATTCAGTTATGGTTGATCTTTACCTTCATGCCCACTTGCCTCTTTACTTCATATTCCTGATCCCTTTGCTAAAAATAAGTGACCATTGCTCAACAGACTCTGGACCACACGGAGTTAGCTGATGGTTGAGAAGCAATAACTAACCTTGGATAATCCAAAGTGTTAATTTATAGATTTCTGTCTGTTGTGACATAACAGTAGCCAATGCGGTAATTTTTTATAAAAATATATTCTTGTTACTGTTTCTCAATTTTAAGCTCGACCTTGTGGCTGAACAGCGAACGTTAAGATGGTTGATCCTTTGTGAGTCACCAGAACAAAAGAACCCACTTTGTAGTTTTGGGATTGTCATGCCTTGTTATTTCTGAGGAGTTACTAATAGGCCACCTGAGGAGTGTACAGTCCAATTTCAAAAGAAGCTACATGAAGGCCATTTGTATTTGATAAGCCAGGCCTGTCTGTGGAGTCAGAGACTTGTCCTAGCCAGAGGACAGGAAGCAAATATATATATCTACATCAACCTGGTTGCTCGATAATTTTTTTATTTTAAGAAATGGACAAGACTACCTTGACTAGCTGTGACTCATACGAGAGGAATTTCTAACATTCAGACAAATAGCAGAGATTTATCTTCAAAAAATGGTGCGAATGCATCCCTTTTCCCAGAACTGCACAAAATTGCTTTACCTTTCTAAAGAGGGCCCTGGCGACTGGGGACACAGTGTCTCCAAGGACAAAAGAGACCCTGACCCCTATTGAACATCTTAAGATTTCAGATCTGGTGGAATACATCCTTCTTCCAATACCAAGAAGATGTGAGAGGTATGTCACATCACCTCTGGCAAGCTGCTAGAAACTGTAATAGTACTGTGTGGAGCTGAACTCGGTCGATTACTGTTTGGCCTCATAAGAGAAATAGGGCTCCAGACCAGCAGCCTGTCTCTGTCTACCATTTACTATCCCTCACAGCAGAAAGAGCCCATACCCGGGTTTAAAATGGCCTGGCAATGGTGGTTCCTCAGTTGCATGCTCCAAGAGCCCTTCTCTTATATACAGTCAGTAAATTGATCAGTCACGACATGCCAGTAATCAATCATCACGTGCCAATAAAGTGATTGACTACCAGATGCCAGTAAAGTGATCAGCCACCACATGGCAGTAAATGATCAACCACAATATGCCCTATCTTGCATCTGTCGGGTTTCTGCTCTGGGCTCACAAGATGTTTTTAGTTGACACTTTACTACTGTTGTTGCCTGTTCACTAGTTACAGTCCCCCCCCTTTGTATATGTTTACACTCAAGGGATCAATCACCAAGTTTGGGCATCTCCATCTCCCAGAGTAAGCCTGAGTTTCAATCCATCATTCAGTGTTTATAATTGCACAATTAATTATCAGTACCACAGCAAATGGAATGTTCATTTAATTAATCGTTCTCTACACATGATAGCTACTTTGAATTTTAATTGCTTGTTTATGTTCCTTTTCCATCTTTTAAGCATAACTTTATAAATGGTAATAAGAACAATAGATATAACAATGATATGCAAGAGGATGTGGATCCAAGGATAAATTTCTAAATTAATACCCCCATCCTAAATGTCATCTCATCAGGTTGTTCCTTTAATTTTCTGTTTCTCTTCACAATCTTTGCCATTTCCTGTTTTTACCTGAACATTTTGTGGAACCTTTTTAATTTCTTCTCCAGTTTCCTCAATTATTTGGGCAATATATTATCTCAGTTAGATAATCCTTCTTATAGTCCCTCAATATTCCTCTTATTTCCTCTGCAATGTTAATGATGACCTTTGATCTCTTGTGAATGTCGATTGGTTCAATTATGCTTATACAAGCAGCCACTTCTGGAGAGAAATAAGATGATAGCTTTTTGATTGGACCGATTAACTTTCCGTAATGGTACGAGGTCAGTTTAGTGGTGGCACTACAGATAATCATTACCCATATATCCAACTCGAATTAGGCCTTGTACCTCCTCACTTATTTCTAAAGTACTATTTATATTGGTTTTCAATCTGTACATCACTTTCAGTTCCAGACAGATAAGAAAAGGGCAGGCAATTAATTGTCTGATTTGTTTACATTTAGTGAGGGCAGTTCCAACCACTGAACCCTTATGACTGATGGTATAGGGTTGGACGTCTTTCTGTTGATTGAACATTACTCCTCTAATAACTCTAATATTATCTACTGAGAATACCTTCATTTCTGGGCATTGAGTGATATTATTGGTAACCCTAGTACCATGCCCGAGCATTTGCATTCTTTGTGAAATCTGACTTTAGTCAGATCTCTAATATCACACATTTTACATTGGATTCACACATTTCATGTTATTCTAGCACTCTGTTTTGCCATTATGAAACAGATGCGTCTGGTTCCATGACGAAAAGCACACCATGTCTCCCAGCCCACCTGCGGGAGTATGTATCAAATCCCGGGTAAGTTGTAAAAGGCTGGGACACTCAAAGCATGTGGGTGTGTTTATTGTGTTCTTGGTTCACTAAAGGGTACCAAGGAGATACCAATTCATCACTCAACAAGCTCACTGACTAAATTGAATCGCTGAGGCTCCTGTCAGTCCCAAAATGATGAGAACAACAGACCATGCCATGTAGTATAACACATCTGAAACACAGATCAAGATAACACATGCTATTATTTTGTTTTTACAATTTGGAAACATCTGTCTTGGAGTCCATTTGCCTGATTGTTGATCCTCCTCCAGGGTTCTGTGGGGATGAATTTCACCTGAGGGGGTGCCATAGTCTCTGAAGTGATGGGATAGGCGGGTGTTGGTCTCCTTGCGACCAGGCATCCCATTGTCTAGATTCAGATACCTCTTCTGCTAAACTTCCCGGGTACACACCATCACCCATGGCTCCCTCAACATTCCCAAATGTGCATATTATCCCTCTGTGGAAAATGATAGCTGTGATTTCAACCTTTTTGTTTCTCCGCAGCATTTTGTGTGGTTCATCACTGGGTGATGATCTTGATTGCTCTGATGTAAGACCTTAATTGCCACTTTAAGATTCATTATTTTCCACAGGTTAACTGGCAAACCTCTGATTCCACCACATCTTTTGCAGTCATTGCCTGTTCCTTTTTTTTGGTAAATTCTTTCGCACTGACTTTGGAACTGAATTATGTGTATCACATTTATCTCATCTTTCTTTACTACATCTTTCACTCATTTTCTTAATTCAGCTACTCGCCTTTCAAGGGCATCTTTCCCTCCTGGAAGGTTTTATTTTCCTTTTCGGTGTCATGGAGAGACCTGAGCGAGCAAGTAATCGCCAAAGGCCTTTCAACCCTTCTTGCCAGTTGTTTCTTAGTTTTCTCCTACAACTGACTCCCAGTGGATCCTGGACTCTCTGGAGGGAGTTCAAAAAACTTTATGGACGTGGCCATTTTCCCTGTAGGTACTTCCCAAGTACCTCATACCAGGCTTCGCCAGCATGTGCCATTGCCTCGAACGTTTTTAGGGCTTCCAGTTGAACTGAGGCTTTAATGCGACCACTTCAAGCAAGTCCATCCAGGGATGCCAAAATGTCGACCAAAGTCCTGCTCAATTGGCTTAGGTAGGCAGAATAAAGATACCTGAATTTCGTACATCTCTACTTTATTCAGAAGTGCTTTATCATGATTTCTGAGACTAGTATATTGACAACTTGGATTCACTATTGAGATCTAAATATTACCTGCACTGCTGAGAGAATTGGCCAGGCTTTAGTAACATGATACAGATATCTTCTTCTCTGAACTCAGGGTCCTCCTCTGGTAATGGTGGTTCCTGGGTTGTAGATTTTTGCATGCTCTGAGAGCTCTTCTTTATACATAGTCAGCAAGGTGGTCAACTACCACATGCCCCAACCTGTCTCTGTTAGGTTTCTGCTCTGGGCACAAAAAATGTTTTTAGTTGACACCTTCCAGCTATATTTATTGTAAAGTTCTGCAGCATCTCTTATAAAAATGGATTCATCTCCATGTGCCTGTTTCATCTTGCGAAGTCAGCACCACCGTTAAAGCATATCTTACAGCATCCACTCTCAGTATGCCAACCTCTGTGAAATAGTTCCTCTTAAAATTTGATCCCAGTCTGGGCCTTACATGAACCAATATTATTCTATGTAGTTTCTGTACTGTAAAACTTTTATTCTATCCCTGCTTTTATTGTATGTGTAGGTAGGGCACATTGCAAAACTCTAACCTTTTAAGTTTGTCCCATCTTGAATTTGCTGTTGGGCTGTTAGTAGGAATTGGATGACACAAACTGAAAGGTTGAGAAATTTCCCACTACTTATTAAAAAGGAAACAAATTAAAACACCTTTCTGTTTACATACACCTTTCTATTTACGTGAGAGGAAAAATTAGTCCTGTCTGTAACAACATTGACATTATTCACAGACATAGCTGTTGCTTGTGAACAGTGATTACACTTCAAAACTATTTCTTTGCTGTAATTCACTTTGAGATGCCTGAGGTTTTGAGGGGTGCTCTGCAAATGCAAGTTTTTTTATTCCTTGTTATCTTCTTGGTTAGAGCAAATAAAGCAAAGTTAATTGTGATCTCTTTCAAGCTTTACCATATGGTGAAATGGGGCAGAGTTTGTAAGGAGCTTCCAGGAGGACTTCGTCAAACAGTATGCAGATAGTCCAACTAGGGAATGGGCCATACTGGACTTGATATTGTGGAAAGAGCCTGGCCAGGTGGTTGATGTTTCAGTAGGGAGCAGTTCGGGAACAGTGACCACAATTCAGTAAGCTTAAAGGTATGTGTAGTCCTCAAGTGAAGGTGCTAAATTGAGGAAAAGCTAATTACAACAATTTTAGGCAAGAACTGAAGAATGTAGATAGGGGACAGATGTTTGAGGGCAAATCAACATCTGGCATGTGGGAGGCTTTCAAGTGAAAGTTGATAGGGATTCAGGACTGGCACATTCCTGTAAGGATCAAAGATAAGTATGGCGGGTTTTGGGAACCTTGGATGACGGAAGATATTGTGAGCCTAGTCGAAGAGAAAAAGGAAGCATTTGTCAAAGCTAGGAGGGTGGGAACACACGAAGCAAGTGTGGAATACAAGAAAAATAGAAAGAAACTTAAGCAAGGAATAAGAACTAAAAGGGGTCATGAAAGAGCATTGGCCAGCAGGACTAAGGAAAATCCGAAGGCTTTTTAGACATATATAAAGAGCAAGAGGAGAGGGTTGGCCCACTCAAGGGCAAGGGAGGGAATCTATGTGTGGAGCCAGAGGAAATGGGTGAGATATTAAATGAGTACTTTGCGTCAGTATTCAGCAAAGAGAAGGACTTGGTGGATGATGAGACTAGGAAAGGATGTGTAGATAGTTTGATCGTGTTGCGATCAAAAAGGAGGAGGTATTGTGGTTTTTGAGAAATATCAAGGTAGACAAGTCTCCAGGGCCTGATGGGAGATATCCCAGAATACTGAGAGGCAAGAGAGGAAATTGCTGGGGCCTTGAGAGAAATCTTTGTATCCTCTCTGGCTACAGGGGAGGTCCCAGTGGATTGGGCAATAGTCAATGTTGTTCCTTTGTTTAAGAGGGGTAGCAAGAGTAATCAAGGTAGTTACAGGCCCATGAGCCTTAGATCAGTGGTAGGGAAATTATTGGAGAGGATTCTTTGAGACAGGATTTATTCCCACTTGGAAATAAATGGATGTATTAGTGAGAGGCAGCATGGTTTTGTGAAGGGGAGGTTGTGTCTCACGAACTTGATCAAGTTTTTCGAGGAAGTGACAAAGATGATTGACGGTAGGGCAGTGGATGTTGTTTACATGGACTTCAGTAAGGCCTTTGACAAGGTTCCTCATGACAGACTGGTGCAGAAGTTAAAGTTGCATGGGACCAAAGGTGAACTGGCAAGGTGAATACAAAACTGGCTCAGTCAAAGAAGACAGAGGGTAGCAGTGGAAGGGTGCATTTCTGAATGGAGGGCTGTGACAAGTGGCGTTCCTCAGGGATCAGTGCTGGGACCTTTGCTGTTTGTAATATATATAAATGATTTGGAGGAAAATGTAACTGGATTGATTAGTAATTTTGCAGACGACACAAAGGTTAGTGGTTTTGCAGATAACGATGAGGACCATCAGCAGGATATAGGTCGGTTGGAGACTTGGGCGGAGAGATGGCAGATGGAGTTTAATCTGGACAAATGTGAGGTAATGCATTTTGGAAGGTCTAATACAGATAGGAAATATATAGTAAATGGCAGAACCCTTAAGAGTATTGATATGCAAAGGGATCTGTGTGTACAAGTAGACAGGTCACTGAAAGTGGCAATGCTGGTGGAGAAGGTAGTCAAGAAGGCATACGACACGTTTGCCTTCATCAGCCGGGGTATTGAGTTTAAAAATTGGCAAGTCATGTTGATGCTTTATAGAACCTTAGTGAGGCCACACTTGGAATATAGTGTTCAATTCTGGTTGCCACACTGCAGGAAGGATGTGGAGGCTTTGGAGAGGATACAGAAAAGAGGGTACAGAAAAGATTTACTAGACTGTCGCCTTTTATGGAGGGCATTAGCTGTGAGGAGACGTTGGAGAAACATTATTTGTTCTCATTGGAGCAACGGAGGCTGAGGGGAGACCTGATAGAAGTCTACAAGATTGTGAGGGGCATGGACAGAGTGGATAGTAGAAGCTTTTTCCCAGGTGGAACAGTAAATTACTAGGGGGCGTGGGTTTAAGGTGTGAGGAGCAAGTTTTAAAAGAGATGTACGAGGCAGATTTTTTACACAGAGAGTGGTGGGTGCCTGGAATTCGGTGCAGGGGGAGCAGTGAAAGTGGATACGGTAGTGACCTTTAAGGGGCGTCTTGGCAAATACATGAATGAGATGGGAATAGAGGGTCCCTGGAAGTGTAGGATGTTTTAGTTAAGTCAGGCAGCGTGGTGGATGCAGGCTTGAAGGGCCAAAGGGCCTGTTCCTGTGCTGTAATGTCCTTTGTTCTTTGCTTGAAAGGGCAAAGTACTTGGTAATTTCCCAGCACTTTTTTGCTGTAAAGAAATGACAGATTAGACTTCAAATCCAGGTCAGACCTTCAGTGTAAATTAATTACAGACGCGCTGAATTGAAGGGAGTAGAAGTAACCACACCTATTTTGCAAGGCGGTATTTGATGTGAATTTTTTCATCATTGTTTAATGGCTTGCATGGATAATGCTTTGAGATCTGTATAAGAAATTCACACAATCCAATTTTATAAAATATTTTCTTTGGTTTCAGGAAAAAAAACCCATTTTGAATGTTATACCAGACAGACCAAATGAACACTTGGGCATTTTGGGCAGTGGTGTATTGCTTTAGCATCACCATTGGAGTCCCTGCCATCAGCTGTCATGAGGAAAAAGTTTTCCAATCAGGTAGGAAAGTGAGCATTACCGGTGTGACTGCTTTTGGGAGTGGTAACAGTTTACTGACAATGGTGTGATCTAAAGCCACTGCATCCAG
The DNA here is from genome assembly GCF_965287045.1 of Carcharhinus amblyrhynchos. Classification (NCBI taxonomy): domain Eukaryota; kingdom Metazoa; phylum Chordata; class Chondrichthyes; order Carcharhiniformes; family Carcharhinidae; genus Carcharhinus; species Carcharhinus amblyrhynchos. The sequence goes on from NC_137324.1 coordinate 144,624,491, forward strand.
CAGTGCAGAGATTCCCCAGATTGATATTTTGTTTTTCTCTTCCGTGACAATGGTGGTGTCAACCCTCACCACCCCCTCCTGTGCCCCCCCAGATCACCATCACTGCCATCCCTAGCCTCCCTATTGCCAATGTTGGGGGAAAAGGTCAAAGAGGTGGCACAGTGGTTAGCGCTGCTACCTCACAGCACAAGGGACACAGGTTCAATTCCGGCCTCGAGTCACTATCTGTATGAGTTTGCACGTTCTCACCATGTCTGCACGGGTTTCCTCCAGGTATTCCGGTTTCCTCCCACAGTCCAAAGGTGTGCGGGTTTTAGGGTCATGCTAAGTTGACCCTAGTGTAAGGGGGATTAGCAGGGTATATATGTGGGGGTTATGGGAATTGGGCCTGGGTGGGATTGTGGTTGGTACAGACTTGATGGGCCAAATGGCCTCCTTCTGTACTATAGAGATTCTATGACCATGGCCAGAAATGCAACCAGGAGTTTTGTCTGTGTTTTGTACTGGTCTATGTAGTTCTGAACTGTGAATTTGCACTATTGTGCCAGAATGATATCCCAATGATTGGGATATTGCTAACCTAATTTTGTTCTGGTTTCTTGCAACCAACAGGGGGATAAGAAGTTTGTTGCATTTGCTTGGACCAGATATGCACTGACTTCCAAGTTGGAATTTCAGTATACTTCAATCAATTGTCCACTTAATTGTGTTTTTAATTTCTTTTAGTTATGACTATCAAGACTCAAAAATCAGATACATGCTAAATCAGTCTGAAATTGCATCAGATTAATAAAGACAAGGTATATGTTAAAACAGTCAGTGGAAGCAGCTTCTGTCAGTTATGGACAAGCCACATGTTTAATTTCCATGATGCTTCACCAACTGGACAGCACAGCTGGAATCATGATTCTACCTTTTCCCTGGTAATGAGCTCCTCAGTTGGTTGGGCCAGGTTGTATGCTGCTGAGTCAGGTTCCACGCTTGGCTTGGTATAGGGTTACAATGCAAGTGATGCTTTAGTTCCATCCCCCACTTTGATTCTTAGCCACACTGAGTAGACTGAGCCCAGGTACCAATTCTAATCTGATGCTAAGCCATACATGCTTAGTTTGGGCGTACAAAGGATTGAACAAGGTACTTTGTAAATAGTGAAAAGCCCAAAATAGTATGTGGTGGGGGGAATGGGTGGCGGTGGGTGTGGATACATCATTAAAATGTCAAAATTTAATTGAAATGGCTAATACATTAATATTTACATGTAGAATACAAGTGCATTGAAAACAATCATCAGCTATTCTAATCTTTGGTTAGAGCACACCTGCAAGAAATTTTTGGCACTAGATCTTAGGAAGAATATATTGGCGTTGGAGGGAGAACAAGTGCAGATTTATCATAATGATATCCAAACTTCAAGAATTAAATTAGGAGAAGGCATTACACAAGCTAGGGGTATTTCATTGGAATTTTGAAGATTAAGGAGTCATTAGATCAAAATTTTCAAGTTATTATGTGTAATAGATAGACCAAACAGACAGCGACTATTCCCACTCGGGGAATCTAGGATTATGAGGTAGAAATGTAAAAACTAGATCTTTCAGGAATGAAATTAGGAAAAGGTTCGTGCAAAGGGTACTTTATGTTTGAAATCTTGTCAGTAAATTCCATGTAATGCTAGATCAAATGTTCGTTTCAAATTTAATTATTCTTCTGGTTGGCCAACAATGCTAAGGAAAATGAGCAGCCTTGGCAGTATATGGAGTTGGAGCACAAATAAACCATAATCTCATTAAATGGGGGAACACGTTCAAGAAGCTAAACTCCCTACTCCTGTCCCTATATTCGTGAACTGGTCCCAGATTCCAACCCAGGTCATAAGAACTTAAGAACTAGGAGCAGGAGTAGGCCATCTGGTCCCTCGAGCCTGCTCCACCATTTAATAAGATCATGGCTGATCTTTTTGTGGATTCAGCTCCACTTAATGGCCTGCTCACCATAACTCTTAATTCCTCTACTGTTCAAAAATTTATTTATCCTTACCTTAAAAACATTCAATGAGGTAGCCTCAACTGCTTCACTGGGCATGGAATTCCACAGATTCACAATCAGTCCAAAATCGGCTTCCCCCTAGTTTTAGTTTCACCTGCCAGTGAAAACAACTTCCCTGCTTCTAATCTATTCCCTTCATAATCTTATATGTTTCTATAAGGTCTTCTCTCATTCTTCTGAACTCCAGAGAGTATAGCCCCAGTCTACGCAATGTCTCCTCATAAAGCCAACCCTCTCAACTCTGGAATCAACCAAGTGAATCTCCTCGGCACCCCCTCCAGTATCAGTATATCCTTCCTCAAGTAAGGAGACCAAAACTGTGCACAGTACTCCACGTTTGGCCTCACCAGCACCTTATACAGCTGCAGTATAATCTCACTGTTTTTAAACTCCATCCCTCTGGCAATGAAGGACAAAATTCCATTCGACTTCTTAATTCCCTGCTGCACCTGCAAACCAACTTCTTGAGATTCCTGCACAAGGACACGCAGGTCCCTCTGCACAGCAGCATGCTGCAATTTTTTACCATTTAAATAATGGTCCATTTTGCCGTTATTCCTACCAAATGGATGACCTCACATTTACCAACATTGTACTCCATCTGCCAGACCCTCGCCCACTCACTTTGATTATCTATATCCCTTTGCAGACTTCCAGCATCCTGTGCACACTTTGCTGTTCCACCTATCTTAGTGTCATCTGCGAATTTTGACAGACCACACTTGGCCCCCAACTTCAAATCATCGCTGATCGCTGAGGCATACTACTAGTCATTGATCGCCAACCAGAAAAACACCCATTTACCCTCACTCTTTGCTTCCTGTTAGTTAACCAATCCTCTATCTATGCCAATACATTACCCGTAACACTGTCACCCTTTACCTTACGTAGCAGTCTATGGTGTGGCACCTTGTCAAATACCTTCTGGAAATCCAGATGCACCACATCCACAGGTTTCCCATTGCCCACTGCACATAGAATGTTCTCAAAGAATTCCACCAAATTAGTCAAACATGACCTGCCTTCATGAACCCATGCTGCATCTTGCCAATGGGACAAGGTCTGTGGCTGAGCCCCACAAATAAGGCTGGGCTCAGACTCCACCTTCCACTCCCCCTAGCCCCCACCAACTTTTCACACCCAGGCTTGGCACTGAGTAATATAGCAGGTTCAGCCCAAAATCTATTCCAGGATTGGTTCTGACCACACAGAGCAGGAGGAACTCGGATTTGATCATCATCTGAGCTGGCATTTTCTGCTTCTGTGGTTTCCAACCTCCCTCCTCCACTCAGCCCTTTTGTGTGATCAGTGTGGGTGCTGGAACAGGTCTGGCAAGTTAAAAGCAAATTACTGGATGCTGGAATCTGAAACAAAAACAGAAAATGCTGGCACATCTCAGCAGGTTTTACAGCATCTGTGGAGAGAGAACAGATCGAACGTTCTGAGTCTGGATGATTTGTTGTCAGACCTGTGTTCTGTCTTCACAGATCTGACAATTTGTTGACTTCAGAAGCAGAAAATCCCTGGCCTGAATGTCTAATCATATCAGGCAGTGAGCAGTGAAGCTGAGACCAAACTTGGAGACAGGTGAAAATGGAAAAGAGTGGGATGAAATGGAAAACTCTTTCAAAGAAACTACCTAGGCACAATGGGCCACGTGTTTTTTATTTGATATAAAACTCCCAGGGTCATTTTTTGATAAATCTTACAAAGACAAGATACTTTTTTACTTCAGGCTTTTGTTTTGTTTGTGCTGCCATTTTCCTGGCAAGAGCAAATAGAGGCACATATGCCACCTGATTTCAGTGACTAATTCTCTTGTAAACATACAGTTTAAATCAGGAGTGCTTATGTCAACACTGAAAGTCATTGTCATTGTATAAACTCACCTAAAGTAGAAAAAATGTAAATTTGAAACAGTAGAGAAAATGGTAGATATTGAGGAATGGTTTCAGGACTATCTTGTTTATGATTGGATGGTGGTTACATGTATTGAATGTCTCATTCTCATAGTTATAATGTAGTAACCTCGTATTTAGATGACTGTCCTATTGCCGCTTGATATACTTTCCCTCCCCGCCCATCCTCAGCTCCTCCACCGCCCTCTCTCTCTCTCTCTCTCTTCCCCCCCCCCAAAATCCTCAGCTCCTCCACCCCACATGCATACAGGTAAGCCCCACCCCCACAGAGCTCCCCAGAAGGGGCAGTGCCAAGGTACAGTCTAACATGTTTTGCTGCCTCTAGGAGCTGTACTTAACTGTGTGTCCCTGACTGGTTTCCTTCACCTGGTTCCTGTTTTTAAAAACCTGTTGTAAACCTCGCTGACATGATATCATGTTGACAAGAGTGGGATGGGATGGGGAGGTATATTCCCATATGGGGGACAATATGGTGGGCAGCCCTTTGATGATACTTTTCTAAATGAGGTTCCTGACCTTTGTGGGCAAGAAACATGTTATGTAAATGGCAGGGTTGGGGAGATCTCACCAGTGAGATTCTCATTTAAGTCTTGAGAGATTTTGTGCCCACGTTACCGTCCCTGCCAATATGATAACTGTGATCACAAGGATGTTGAGTTGTTGTAAAAACACAACTGATGTCTTTAATATACTTAAGCGATATACTACCTATAAATGTGACTTATGTGTTGACTCCAACTCAACACTATTCTGTTGTATCATAACTAATCTCATAAAGAGGCCCAGCAAGCCATTCAATTGTATTGAACTACTTCAAGGAGATCACTCACTCATAATCAACCTTCTCTTGATTACTTGCAATGAGCTGGCTTTGTCAGTGATGCACACATCTCAAAAATGAATGCACAACGTAAGTTGAATTGTGATTGTCTCTGTTTTTCTATTTAGTGCAATAAGTGTGGGAGTGGTTTAAAATTATCTGTGATTCATTAGTGATTGGGCAGGTTCATGTACTATGGGCTGTGGCAGAAAGCAGGGAAATCTAGTTTGATATCTGATGAATGATCTTCATTTGATAGTGATGGTGGCACTTGGGGTCCAGTTAATAATGGATTGATGTGTTTTAAAAACAAAAAATATCATTAAAGGTTGTTTGGACTTTGTGTGCTTCAGGCCAGCATCCAACTAGACTGCAATTCATTATGCAGTGAAAATTATTCACTGAAGTGTGTAAATGCCAATAGAACAGTACAGCACAATACAGGGCCTTTGGCTCTCGATGTTGTGACGGGCTATGTCCAAACCCAAGATCCAGCTATCCCACTCCTATCATTCTGGTGTGTTCCATGTGCCTGTCCAATAACCGCTTAAAGTTCCTGAAGTGTCTGACTCCACTATCACAGCAGGCAGTGCATTCCACACCCCAACCACTCTGAGTAAAGAATCTACCTTGGACATCCCTCCTATATCTCCCACCATGAACTTTATAGTTATGCCCCCTAGTAACAGCTGCATCCACCCGAGGAAATAGTTTCTGCATGTCCACTCTATCTATCCCCCTCATCATTTTATAAACCTCTATTAAGTCGCCTGTCATCCTGCTCCGCTTGAAAGAGAAAAGCCCCAGCTCCCTCAATCTTTCCTCATAAGACATACCCTCCAAACCAGGCAGCATCCTGGTCAATCTCCTCTGCACTCTCTCCAATGCTTCCACAATAGTGAGGTGACCAGAACGGCACACAATATTCCAAATGTGGTCTCACCAAGGTCCTGTATAGTTGAAGCATAACCCCATGGCTCTTAAACTCAAACCCCCAGTTAATAAATGCTAACACACTATAAGCCTTCTTCACTGCTGTATCCACTTGAGTGGCAACCTTCAGAGATCTGTGGATATGAACCCCAAGATCTCTCTGTTCCTCCACATTCCTCAGAACCCTGTCGTTGACCCTGTAATCCACATTCAAGTTTGTCCTACCAAAAGGACACGAACCTCATAAATACATAATAAGAGGAGCTAAACTAAAGGGAAATTGAGGTCTTTTGTTCAAGGTAGGAAACTCTGAATTATGTACTGAGTGCAAGTTAACTCTAAAAGGAAATGCAGGGCACCCCACCCTAGCGCCCCACCTCTTGCTGCTGTTTTATATTTTATAAAGTTGGCCATGTGACGTATATATGTCCCACCTTGGGAAGGCATCACTATATTTAGGCTCCTACTGCACAGTTTGGAGCCTGATATAATTAAATAGCTACTGCATAGAATTTCCAGGGCTTGGGAAGCCAGTCAGTAAAATGACAGTGAAAACTGTCTGCTCTGGTACATTAATGCTTTTTTGAGCATCCCTGGAAGCCATCAATGCTCCCAGACATTAAGGAAGCCTTCAGCTTCCTTTCACTCATTTGTGACTCTCGCTCCCTTCAGTGATCAATGAGCCCATCCCTCCCCTGACACAAATGCTGACACCCTCCCCCACCTCCCCCCCTTTATTGCTGAACTCTGATTCCCTTCTCCCACTAAGCTCTAGTTTTGAGCATCTTGCCAGAACGTGACATTCTGATTTGCTCCCAGTTACAGGGGAACATTTCCCGTGGTCCCTCGATGCTGCCTGTTGTAGCTCACTTTCCCCATGTGGCAACCTAACTGGCTACCAAGAAGGAAGAAAATGTTGATGTGGTCTCACCTTTAATATCAGCAGGACCTCCTCATCCCTGGGATTTCTGGTGTACATATGCTTCCTGCACCACCACTAACCTCTTTGAATACCGGGGCCATAGAGTGCCAAAGTAAGGAGGTTGTAAACTGTTTAGGTGCAGTAGGAGTAACTTGTTCAATTTTGGAAGGATGACAAAGCCATAGAGCGCAGAACAGATTTACCAGAAAGGTACTAGGGATGTATGGTTTCAGTTCTGTGAAGAGACTAGGGAAATTGATGTTGTTCCCCTTACAGCAGAGAACGTTATTTATTTATTAGATTTATTAGAGATGTTCAAAATCATGAATAGTGTTAATAACATTTATAAGGAGAAACATTTCCTCGTAACCAGAGGACACAGAATTAAGGTAATTTGCAAATTAAACAGAAGAAAGATGAGAATTTAAGCAGCTAATTATACTGTGGTTTCGCACTATCCTTTACGGTAGGTAATATTCCCCATTCCCACCCCCACCACGAGATATCGTCCCAGATGGGAAAATTCCACCAGTAGAGCAAGGTCTTAGCACGCTGATTGTAAAATTATAAGTGATTAGAAGACACTTATTAACTTTATATATAATCATGGAAGATGCTACATGAATGGCAGTTCTTTTTCTTCCATGAAACCCATTTTTAATTTGAACTCACCAAGCTTAAAAATAAGCACCAGCCCAGCCAATATCGGGACATAGGGCACGATCTTACGAAAAAATTTTAAGTGCTGGGTGACTGAGAAAACGGGAGAGAATCGTGCCGGATTTTTGGGTGAGCTGTGAATCATAATCTTATGACACTTAGTGCAAAAAAAAGTGCAGGATGCGATTCTTGGTGGCTGGCAGGGGCAGAGAGCCTGAGCTTGCCAGGGAGGCTGGCTGCTGAGCTCTTGGAGTGCCAATGCAAACAGGTGCCCCAATCTCCCAGTGTACTGGGATATCTCCTGCCACCCATCCCCCGTCCCCCCATCCCACAGATATTGGGGCCAATCGTCCCCTATGCTGGTCCTCCCAGTTGCAGACCCTGCAGCCTGCCCCAGTTCTCCCAATTGCCACAAGGAACTGATGTTCCATACGAGTGCTGGGGCAAGGCCCCAAGAAGCACAACATTTCCAATGTTACTAGTGTTTCCTGCCATCCTATGGCCAGACTGTCTATCTGGCCTGCTACCAGGCTAGAGGCATCTGTATAGTTAGTTTATGAGACTGTGTTGTTAAGTTCAGCGGGATAGCTTGGTTCTTCAGCTGATCTTGGTCACCTTGCATCCGCCATGGTTCCTGATTCATGATGCAGCCATATGTTTGTAAGTAATGTATGTGTGGTTTGAAACTTGGCACTTCAATTATAAAAGTAAAACCAATAATCTATTGCAATCATTTTGCCAACTATTATAATCAGAATTCTATGTTCATGGTGTGAATGAATGTCTGCACATCTTACTAATTGTGTTACATCTTATTATCATATTTTATCCATCTGAAATGTCTCACAGTTGTAGCTCTATCAATTTTGAGCTTTCAAATTTTCAAAATTTGACACATTTGTGATTGGATCATGTAAAACTTGCCTTTTGGTAAGTTTCATTTTTTTTCCGCACAATTTTTATTCTTGGGAATGTGTAGTGCCATTTTTCCAACAGTGAGGTTCCCAATCACTTTAGTTGATCAGTAAATGAGTAACTACAATTTTAGTATTGCAATCTGAGGACTGACTGACAAGTTCAGTGCATGATATTTAATTTCAAAATAATTGAGAGGATGAAATTTTAAGTAGGGAATTCTTTCAGAATCTTTTTTAGGGTTGGCTATTGTCATGAACTGATAATTGTTCAGAATAGCAACACTAAATAGAGTTGACTATAAAACAGAATAGATATTTCAGAGCAGTAATGCACAACATGAGGCCATGCTGTAGTTTTGTCAGCCAAATACTGCTTTCAATATTTATACTCAAACCAGGCTTTTTTATAGGCTCACTACATACTCAACTTGAATTTAACAGTTATTGTGTTGTATATGTATCCACAGAAACATAAAAAAAAGGAGCACGAGCAGGTCATTTGGCCCTTTGAGTCTGCTGTGCCGTTCAATATGATCATGGCTGATCGCCAGTTCAGTAGCCTAATCCTGCTTTCTCCCCATAACTTTTAATACCATTTGTCCCAACTGCTATATCTAGATGCCTCTTGAATACATTCAATGTTTTGGTATCAACTACTTCCTGTGGTAATGAATTCCACAGCTCACCACTCTTTTTGGGTGAAGAAGTGTCTTCACGTCTCCACCACCACCCCCCACCCCCGTCTAAATGGTCTACCACAAATTATCAGATTGTGATACCTGGTTCCAGACTCCCCCATCATTGGGAACATCCTCCCTGCATCTATCCTATCTAGGCCTGTTAGAATTTTATAAGTCTATGAGATCCCCCTTCATTTGTTTGAACTTCAGCAAAAGCAATCTTAACCTAGTCAATGTCTCCTCCTACATCAGTTCCCCTCATCCCAGGAATCAGCCTGGTAAACCTTTGCTGCACTCCCTCAAGAGCAAGAATATCGTTCCTCAGAAAAGGAGACCAAAACTGCACACAAAACTTTAGGTGTGGCCTCACCAAGGCCTTGTATAATTACAGAAACACATCCCTGCTCCTGTACTCAAAACCTCTCGCTATGAAGACCATCATATCATTTGCCTTCTTTACTGCCTGCTGCACCTGCATGCTTACCTCCAGTTACTGGTGCACAAGGACATCCAAGTCTCGCTGTACACTCTCCTCTCCCAATTTAGAGCCATTCAGGTAGTAATCTGCCTCCTTGTTTTTGCTTCCAAATTGAATAACCTCACATTTATCCAAATTATGCTGCATCTGCCATTGATTTGCCCACTCACCCAACCTGTCCAGATCATACTGAAGGTTCTTTGCATCCTCGTCACAATTCATCCTCCCACCTGACTTGGTATTATCTGCAAACTTTGTGATGTTACGTTTTGTTCCCTCATCCAAATCATTTAATATATATTGTGAATAGCTGGGGTCCCAGCACCGATCCCTGTGGCACCCCACTAGTTACTGCCTGCCAATTTGAAAAGGACCCATTAATTCTTACTCTTTGTTTCCTCTCTGCCAACCAGTTTTCTATCCATCTCAATATCCAGTTGTGAACATTAACTTGTCAATTCAGTAATTTCAGTGCTTTTAAATCAGATTTATAAACAATACCCCTCTTCTAGCCAGACTTTTATCAGTTCTTGCAACCCATTTATCTTAATTATTCTGGTCTATATTTATCATAGAATACATTTTTTTCTTTTGTAATATTATGTGCTCCACACCATTCAAAATTAAGATGCTGAAGCAATCTGCTTCCAAATGTTGCAAGAACCGGACAGCATTCAGGCTTGGGTTGATAAGTGGCAAATAATATTTGCGTCACACAAGTGGCTTCTCCTCAGGTGCTTATTGGCATTATCATTGTTGAATCCTCACTATTGGTACCCTGGTGGGTAATACTGACCAGAAACTAAACTAGACCAGTTGTATAAAAACTATGGCTATGAGAACAAGTCAATACTACGCCTCCCAAACCTTCAAACCTTGTCCACCATGTACAAGATGCAAACCACATATGAAAATTTTCCACTTGCCTGGACAAGTGCAGCTCCAACACTATTGAAGAAGCTCAGTGCCACTACAGGAGCAGGGATGTGTTTCTGCAATTATACAAGGCCTTAGTGAGGCCATACCTAAAATATTGTGTGCAGTGTTGGTCTCCTTTTCTGAGGAATGATGTTCTTGCTCTCGAGGGAGTGCAGCGTAGGTTTACCAGGCGGATTCCTGGGAAGAAGCAGACCACTTGATCAACCAATCCATCACCTTAAGCATTCACGGTTTCCACGTGGCCACACAGTGACAGCAGAGTATATCATCCACAAGATGCACTGCAGCAACTCACCAAGCCTCCTTCAACAGCACATTCACACATGCGACCCTTACGACCTAGAAGAACAAGGGCAGCAGGCAGTTGGTAATACTCCTCCAAACCACACACTATCCTGACTTAGCAATTCATTGTCTTTGGGTAAAAAATCTTGGCAGCTCTTCCTGAAAGCACTGTGGGTACACCTGCACCATGTGGATTGCCATGGTTGAAGAAGATGGCTCATCACCACATTTTGCAAGGACAAGTAGGAATGGGCAACAGATGTTGTCCTTGCCAATTATGTCCATGTCCCATGAAAGGAATAAAAGAGAACTGACTTCTAACATCCTTTTTGCTCTCAACAATTGAGAACAAGTTGAAAATCCTATTTTGTTTTATTCCTTTAAGTTAAAGAAGAAAGGACCTGCTACTCACAACTTTAGGATGTCCTAGAACATAGAACATAGAACATAGAACATTACAGCGCAGAACAGGCCCTTCGGCCCACGATGTTGCGCCGACCAGTTAAAAAAAAAACAACCACAATGACCCACTAACCTAAACCAATCCCTTTTCGTCCATAAACCTGTCCACAGACCTCTTAAACGCCCCCAAACTAGGCGCATTTACAACTGCAGCAGGCAGGGCATTCCAATCCCTCACCACCCTCTGGGTAAAGAACCTACCCCTGACATCTGTCCTATAACTACCCCCCCTTAGTTTAAAGCCATGCCCCCTCATGCTAGATTTTTCCATCAGAGGAAAAAGGCTATCACTATCCACCCTATCTAAACCTCTAATCATCTTATATGTTTCAATAAGATCCCCTCTTAGCCGCCTTCTTTCCAGCGAAAGGGCACTTTACAAACAATGAAGTACTTTTTGAAATGTAAGGAGTAACTTTGACCTAGAAGAACTTGAGTTTCGGTTGGGCATAAAGTTTTTTTTTTAAAATCTAAAACAAGAGCCCTAACCATCTCAGTCACACTTCCATTTTTAACAGAAGTTAGATAAAGAAGCAACTGATCCTCTCACAGGAGACATCATTGAAACCTTTTAAGTCTTTCTTTTTTGATCGTACTTGATCTGACATACGTACAGAGGAATTTTGCCTAGAATGGGAAGGTTGTCTAGGCATCTGGACTTCCAAAAAGCTGTCAGGGAGAAAGAGGTAAGGATGCTTAGACCTATAAAGTAATACCTTTGGAGCACTGCACGAGGGCTTGGAGTAATAGAAATGTTTTCTCCAGGCCTGCTGAATTCAAAGTTACTCCCCCAACACCAATTTGTGTGCTCACTTTCATTGCTCACTTCACCAGCTTATTAAACTCTCTCAAACCTAGACAATTTTCTAACTCATTCGCCACCTTCCCCTCCCGACTTCACAGGCCACTGTCTCATAGTTAAAAGCTACATGGTGTTCAGGAAACATGTGCTTCCAGGTTTCATGTCCATATCACCTCTTTTGCTCTAGACACACAACCCATAAATACTGGAGCTGTCTTCACTGTTGGAATGTCAGAAGAATGGCAGCCAATTTGCACAAAGCAAAACTTCACAAACTGAGCATTGAAAGAACTCCTCACCCTTTTTGCGAATGGTAGCATTGAATTTTGTACATCTGCCCGAGAGAGTTAATCTCTCATCTGAGTCCAACACTCCCTCAATTCTGTGCTAGTTCTATCAAACTTCCTCTAAACATAACCTTTAGAGGGTCAGTTTGACCTAATTACAAATCAGCACTCGTAAGTATGCTTTGATTTGAATTCCATGTCTGGTGTTCTGGAATTGCGTTTTGTCTTGTGACTCTTTTCTTGAAATTATAAATTGAATTTGTTTTCCTTCAACAATAAACCTGTGTTTAATTTAAAAAGAAAAAGAAACAAAACTGGTTCTGGCAGATTTATTCTGATGGTATCTAGAGAGAGAATTACATTGTGGGTCTACAGAAATGTTCGTGCATTGGCCCTCAGTCCTGAAATGTAACACTGAATACTAGAACAGAGTGGAGTTTGAATACAGATTCACGTCCTGTTGGGAAACAAATGAGTCCTGATGCAATTTAAAAAAGTGACTACTTCTGGTATTGGAAGAGGCTGCGAAGTGTCTGGGTAGACCAGTGACTAAGGTGACGTTGTACGAGCAGGTAAATGACAGGGTTAGGAAGAGCTGATCATAGATCAGAATTTTTAAATTGTTTTTGTTACTTGATTTATTATTGTCACATGTATTAATTTACAGTATTGTTTCTTGTGCACTATACAGACAAAGCATACCGTACAGAGAGAAGGAAAGGAGAGAGTGCATAATGTAGTATTACAGTCATAGCTGGGATGTAGAGAAAGATCAACTTAATATAAGGTGGGTGCATTCAAAGTTGAGGGTGGCACAGTAGTTAGCACTGCTGCCTCACAGCTCCAGAGACCTGAGTTCAATTCTCACCTTGGGTCACTCTCTGTGCGGAGTCTGCACATTCTCTCCATGTCTGTGCAGGTTAACTCCGGTTTCCTCCCACAGTCCGAAAGACATGCCAGTTAGGTGCATTGGCCATGTTAAATTCTCCCTTAGTTTACCCAAACAGGCACCGAAGTTGGTAACTAGGGAATTTTCACAGTAACTTCATTGCAGTGTTAATGTAAGCCTACTTGTGACATTAATAAATAAACTTAAACTTAAAAGTCTGATGGCAGCAGGGAAGAAGCTGTTTTTGAGTCAATTGGTACATGACCTCAGACATTTTAATATTTTTCCTGACAGAAGAAGATGGAAGTGTGTGTGTCTGGAATGCGTGGGTGCTTGATTATGATGGCTGTTTTTCCAAAAGTGGGAAGTGTAGGCAGAGTCAATGTCTGGATTGCATGATGGACTGGGCTTCGTTCACAACCCTTTGTAGCCTTTTGCAGACTTGGACAGAGCAGGAACCATACCAAGCTGTGATACAACCGGAAAGAACATTTTCTACAGTGCATCTATAGAAGTTAGTGCGAGTTGTAGCAGACATACCAAATTTCCTCAGCCCCCTGAGAAAGTAGAGGCTTTGGTGGGCTTTCTTAACTTATCGTTGGTGTGAGGAGCCAGGATAGCTTGTTGGCAATTTAGACATTTCAACCATTTCATCCCTGTTGATGGAGACAGGGGCATGTCCTCCACAATACTTCCTGAAATTAATGACTATCTCCTTCACTTTACTGACACTGAGGAAGAGATTATTGTCATCGCACTATCTCTTTCTTGTAGTCTGTCTCATCATTGTTTGAGATCCGACCCACTACAATGGTGTTGTCAGCAAGTTTGAAAATTGAGTCGGAGGGGAATTTGGCCACACGGCAATAGGTATACAAGGAGTATTGTAAGGGGGTATAGGGCACTGATGTTGAGGGTGATCACGGAGGAGGTGTTGTTGCCTATCCTTACTGATTGTGGTCTGTGGGGTAGGAAGTCTCGGATCGAGTCACAGAGGGAGGAGTCAAGCCCTAGGCCACAGAGTTTGGAGATGAGTTTTGTAGGAATAATAGTGTTGAAGGCTGAGCTGTAGTCAATAAAAAGGAGTCTGACGTATGTATTTTTGTTATCCAGGTATTCCAGGGTTGGGTGTAGGACCAGGAGATGGTGTCTGCTGTAGACCTGTTGCGGCGATTGGCGAACTGTAGTGGATCCAGGCAATCTGGGAGGCTGGAATTGATTTGTGCCTTGACTAACCTTTCAAAGCGCTTTATTGGTTCATGAGATGTGGGCAATGCTGGCTAAGCCAGCATTTATTGCTCGTCCATAATTGCTGTTGGGAAGGTGGTAGGGTGCTGTCTTTTGAACCAATGCAGTCCATATGCCCCACCCACATGCTGTTAGGAAGGGAGTTCCAGAAATTTGACCCAGCAACAATGAAGGAATGGCGATATGGTTCTAAATCGTGGCTTGGAGGAGTCTTGCAGTTGTGGTGTTCCCATGCACCTGCTCCATTAACCTTCTTGGTAATTGAAGTCATGGATTGCATTTGGAAACTGCTATCTAAGAGGTCTTGTTGAGTTACTACAGTGCATCTTGTAGATGGTACACTGCTGCCTTTATGTGTTAATAGTTGAATGTTTAAGGTGTTGGATAGCGCACCAGTCAAGTGGGCTGTTTTGTCTTGGATGATTTAGTGTTTCTTGAGTGTTGTTGGAGCTGCACTCATCCAGACAAGTGGAGAGTATTCCATTACACTCCTGACTTGTGTCTTGTAAATGATGGACAAGCCTTGGGGATTCAATGAGTTACTCATTGAAGAATTGCCAGCCTCTGACGTGTTTTTGTAGACACAGTATTTATATGTCTGATCCAGTTCAGTTTCTGGTCAATCGTAGTCCCCAGGATGTTGATAATGAGGAATTCTGTGATGGTAATGCCTTTGAATGTGAAGGAGAGATGGTTAAATTCTATTTTGTTGGAGATGGTCATATATGATACGTGAACAGTAAATGTTACTGGCCACTTGTCAATCCAAGCCTGAATATTGTCCAGGTATTGCTGCATATGGAAATGGACTATTTTAGTGTCTGAGGAGTTGTAAAGTGTTAAGAATTGTGCAGTCATCCTCGAATGCCCCCATTTCTGACTGCTGAAGATGACTGGGGCCTAGGACACTACCCTGAGGAACTGGGACTGAAATGATGGACCTCCAACAACCACAGCCATCTTTCTTTGTGTGAGGTATGGCTCCAATCAGAGGAGAGGTTTCCGTTGACTTCAGCTTTGCTAGAGCTTCTTGATGCCACATTCAGTCAAATGCTGTCTTGATGTTAAGAGCAGTCACTCTCACCTCTGGAGTTCAGCTCTTTTGTCCACGTTTGGATCAAGGCTGCAATGAGCTGGGTGACTCAGGTGAAACCCAAACTTGAGCATTAGTGAGCAGGCTATTGCCCATTAAGTGCTGCTTTATAGCATATCAGTGACACTTTGCATCACTAGATCAAAAGTAGACTGATGGGGTGATAATTGGTTGGGTTGGATTTGTCCTTTTCGTAGACAGGTTTTACTTGCGCAATCTTCCACATCGATGGATGGATTTTAGTATTGTTGCTGTACTGGAACAGCGTGGCTGGGACGGTCAGTTCTGGAACACAAGTTTTCAGTATTGTTGCTGGAATATTGTCAGGGCTCCCAGCCTTTACAGTATCCAATGCCTTCAGCCGTTTCTTGATATCATGTGCCGTGAATTGAATTGGCTAAAGACTGGCATCTGTGATGCTGGGGACCACAGGAGGAAGATAAGATGAATCATCCACTTGACACTAATGGCCGAAGATGGCTACAAATGCTTGTCTTTTGCACTGATTAGCTGGGCTCCCCCATCATTAAGGATGGGGATATTTGTGGACCCTAGTTGTTTAATTGTACACCATTTTCACAGCTGGATGTGGCAGGACTGCAGGGCTTAGGTGTGATCTGATGCTAGAATCCATCATCAAAGAAGAAATAGTGAGGCACCTAGAAAAGAACGGTTTGATCGAGCAGACGCAGCATGGATTCGTTAAGGGGAAGTCGTGTTTGACGAATTTATTGGATTTCTATGAGGATGTGACTAGTGCGATAGATAGAGGGGAACCGGTGGGTGTGGTGTTTTTAGATTTCCAAAAGGCGTTTGATAAGGTGCCTCATAAAAGGTTGCTACAGAAGGTTAGGGTGCACAGAGTTGGGGGTAAGTTGTTAGCGTGGATAGAGGATTGGCTGTCTAATAGGAAGCAGAGAGTTGGTATCAATGGGTGCTATTCTGGTTGGCAGTTGGTGACTAGTGGAGTGCCACAGGGATCGGTGCTGGGGCCTCAACTGTTTACCATTTATATAGGTGATCTGGAGGAGGGGGCTGAGTGTAGGGTGACAAAATTTGCTGATGACACAGATGAGTGGAAAAGCAAATTGTGTGGAGGACATGGAAAGTCTGCAGAGAGATCTGGATAGGCTGAGCGAGTGGGCGAGGACCTGGCAGATGGAGTATAATGTTAGCAAGTGTGAGGTTATCCACTTTGGCAGAAATAATAGTAGGAGGGATTATTATTTAAAAGGCCAAGCTGCAGCATGCTATGGTGCAGAGGGACCTGGGGTCCTTGTGCACAAATCGCAAAGACCCAGTCTGCAGGTGCAGCAGGTGATCAAGAAGGCGAATGGAATGCTGGCCTTTATAGCAAGGGGGATAGAATATAAAAGTAGGGAGATCTTGCTGCAACTATACAGGGTACTGGTGAGGCCGCAACTGGAGTACTGTGTGCAGTTTTGGTCGCCGCACTTGCGGAAGGATATATTGGCCTTGGAGGGAGTGCAAAGGAGGTTCACTAGGCTGATACCGGAGATGAGGGGGTTGGCCTATGAAGAGAGACTAAATAGACTGGGCCTGTACTCGTTGGAGTTTAGAAGGATGAGGGGGGGATCTTAAAGAGACGTATAAGATAATGAAGGGGATGGATAGGGTAGAGGTAGAGAGATTCTTCCCACTTAGAAAGGATAGCAGGACTAGAGGACACAGCCTCAAGATAAGGGGGGCTCGGTTTAGATCAAAGTTGAGGAGGAACTTCTTCACTCAAAGGGTGGTGAATCTCTGGAATTCTCTACCCGTTGAAGTGGTGGAGGCTACCTCGCTAAATATATTTAAGTCACAGGTAGATAGGTTTTTGATAGACAGGGGAATTAAGGGTTATGGGGAGAAAGCGGGAAAGTGGAACTGACCCACTTCAGATCAGCCATGATCTTATTGAATGGCGGGGCAGGCTTGAAGGGCTAGATGGCCTACTCCTGCTCCTATTTCTTATGTTCTTATCCAATGGTTGCGGTTTGCTTAGCTCTGTACATTGTATGTTGCTTCCACTGTTCAACGTGTCCTATGTCCTAGCTTCACCAGGTTGACCGCTCATTTTTGGTATGTCCAGTGCTACTCCTTGCATGCCCTCCTGCTCTCTCCATTGGACCAGGGTTGGTTCTCTGGCTCAGTGAAAATGGTAGAGTGGGGTATATGCTGGGCCACGAGATTACAGATTGTGGTTATATACAGTTATGCTGCTGATAGACCACCGTGTCTTATGGATGTCCAGTCTTGAGTCACTAGATCTGTTCAAAATCTATCCCACATGGTGGCAGTGCCAAACAACACGATGGAGGGTGTTCTCAGTGTGAACAGGATACCTTGTCTCTATAAGGATTGTGTGGTTGGCACTTCTGCCAATACTGTCATGGATAGATGCATCTGCGACAGGTAGATTGATGAGAAGGGGATAAAGTAGATGTCTCACCACCTGCCAGAAACCCAATCTTGCAGCTATTTCCTTTAGAACTCTGCCATTCAGATGGCTGTGGTGCTACCAAGTCATTTTTGGCGATGGACATTAAGTCCCCTACCAAGGGTATATTTTGTACCCTAGCTTCAGTGCTTATCTAAGCGGTGTTTAACCTGGAAGAGTGCTGATCTATCAGCTGAGGGTAGCACATGGTAACCAGCAAGAGGTTTCCTTGCTCATTTTTGGTCTAATGCCATGAGATGTTATGGGGTCCAAAGCTGATGTTGAGGACTTCCAAGGAAACTCCTTCCTGATTATATGGAGCCACTTTGGATGATAGTGATGGTGGTGTCTGGGACATTATCTGTAAGATATGATTTTGTGAATGTGACTGTGTCAGGCTGCTGTTTGACTAGTCTGTGGACAGCTCTCCCAACTTTGGCACAAGCTGCCAGACATCAGTAAGATGGATTTTGCAGAGTTGACAGGATTGGGTTTGCTGTTGTTGCTTCTGGTGCCAAAGTCGGTGTCAAGTGATCTGTCCAGTTTCATTCCTTTTAGACTTCATGATAGTCGTTTGTTGGGCCTTTTTAGAGGATAAGAATCAACTGCATTGCTGTGTGTCAGGACTCACATGAAGGCCAGACCGAGTAAAGATGGCAGATTTTCTTCCCTAAAAGGCAATAGCGAACCACATGGGTTTATACAACAATTGGTAATGGTTTTATGGTCAGTGTTAGACATGCTTCTTAATTCCAAATTTATCAATTGAATTTAAATTCAACCAGCTATTGTGATGGCATTTGAACCTTTATCCTCAAAACGTTAACCTGAGCTACATTACTACTACAACACCACCTTCCCTGTAGAGATGAAAGATATATATTACACTCATAACACTGTAGGATGTTTTTTGAATTGTTTTTGCAATCCACCTCTAAAATCCAGCTGCACTTTGCAATGTGATAATTAAAGTGTTTGAAAAATTGTTGGAAAAATATTCTGCAAAATCTTCTTTTCTGTCCCCTTCCCATTGCCTTGCAGGGTATAAAACTAATGATGTGCTACATATATTTTATCATCCCGTGGAATTTACAATTTCTTGCAGATGATTGGAAAAGGCCCAATGTCACAGCTGTCCTGGCATGGGATCAGTCCACAATTATCGTGGGAAAGCATAGCAACACAAGACAACAATCTGGGAGGAATGAAAGTCATTTGGCATTTGGATTCACTGCCTGTGCTGTTTCAGTCGTGCTTTTTGGGAGCAACTTTGTTCCTGTGAAGAAATTTGATACCGGCGATGGTAATTGTACAACACTGTTTTCGTTAAATTCTGCAACTGTATTGGCATGCCACCTGCACATCAGTTGTAATTAACATTTAATCAGTGAGAAAAGAAAATTGAAAATCCAAGTATTGAAGCATCCACACACAACTCTTAATTTTGATTTCACTAATTCAGCCTGTGGTAAATGCGCAAAATTGTGGACATGCTGTGACTTAGCCGAAACAATTTTCTATTGCATATGGTTAGTCATAGGATATAGTCACTATCTTATCTGACTTCATGTTGCTGTATCCCTGTGTTTCATCTGCTTCTGTCCTCTGTCTCATCTGCTGATTTTCTTTCCTTAACTCTTCTTGAATTCTTTGGATGAGAAGAGATTCTTGATACAGGTCGAGTATCCTTTATCTATAAATCTGAAAACTGAACACATCCAAACACTGAACCGTTTTTGAACCTTATCAACCTTAAGCGCAGGAAGTCTTTGACCCAGGCTGACATGAGCCACATCCTGAAAAAGAATTTGAAAAGGGAGAGATGTAGTTTATTGAAAATTCCATTGTGCATTTTTTTCCACTTAAGGTTGCCATATACATATGCCAGCAGAGTTGAGGGAGAATAAAGGAACCTATGTTTTTATAGCATGTATGGCAATTCTGATTCTTACAGATTCTTAAGGATAATCGGGCATAGACAATAAATGCTGGCCAAGCCAGCAATGCCCACATCCCAAGAACAAATACTAAAAAGCTTCCTATTCTCTTCCTGCTGTCTTCTCTCATCTCCTATTTTAAAATACCCACTCAACCTCTGCATACTTCTTCCTTACTTGGTGTACTGTCAGCCACTTAATTGTCAATTCACTCTCATCATGTTCAGTTTGTACTCCTAGTCTTCTAGTCAAGATTGAGAATTGCAAATCCACAACCATCTAGTTCCCTTTCTGCCTCCCTATTTGTTTTTCATAGAAGCTTTGTTTGATTTCAAACCACAGTTTTTTAAAGCAAATAAATTATAATTAGGAATAAAAATGTCTACTTTTTTTGTGTTCCATTCCCTTTCCATCTCACATCTGCATCTCTTCCATTTTCCCCTCTCCTGTTATAAACCTAGTGCAACAGGACGAGAATTAGTTCCTACTGGTTTCTAGATAAACCAATTATTGTATCCTAAGTAGCCCATACTTTTGTTTCTTATATATTGTTTCTTCAAAATTGTCAATTTATTCAAACTATATTTAGACACATCAGATTGCCAAGAGCTTGTAAAGACAGTAAACTAAATGTCTATCTTTGCTGAAATCTTAAAATGATTGCATGAAGATCAGTTTACAAAACAAATTGCACAGCAACTTTATTTCTTCCATTTTTTGTTAGTTCATCTTGGCCACAACTGTACTATTCAAAACTAACAAAATTATCACCTACAGTTTTTACAGATCAGAATCCAGTATTATGCATGTAATAACAATGTACAATGCTGGAAATGCTGAGTGGGTCAAGTAGCATCAATGGAAAGAGAGTTGGCTCCAGTAATTTATTGTTATCAAGTTATTATTGATTGTTGTCAATGAATTGCGAGTGGCAGAGAGGTTAACACTGCTGCCTCACTGCCAGATTCATCAGCCGCACTCACAAGACAGCCCCTAACGTCACCCAAGCACAACGCAACGCCATCCATGCTCTCAAGACCAACCGCAGCACTGTCATCAAACCAGCAGACAAAGGAGGGGCCACATTCATACTGAACAGAACAGATTACTACAAAGAAGTATACCGACAACTGAACAATGAGGAACACTACGAACACTTACCCGCAGATCCGACCAAACTACACACCCATCAATTCAACAGACTGATCAAGACCTTTTGATCCAGACGTTCAGACCGGACCTCTGTGCTCTCATCTCATGTACTCCCCGCGTTGGAGATTTCTACTGCCTCCCAAAGATACACAAGGCTGACACACCTGGCCATCCCACCGTATCAGCAGTGGGACCCTGTGCAAGAACCTCTCTGGCTAAATTGAGGGAATCCTGAAACCCATTGTACAAAAAACCCCCAGCTTTTGTTGCGACACAGTGGACTTCCTACAGAAACTTAGCACATGGAGCAGTTGAAACATAGAACATAGAACATTACAGCACAGTACATGCCCTTTGGCCCTTGATGTTGTGCCGACCAGTGGAACCAATCTAATGACCCTCTAACCTAAACTATTCCAATGTTATCCATATGCCTATCCACTGACCATTTGAACGCCCTTAAAGTTGGCGAGTCCACAACTGCTGCAGGCAGGGCATTCCACGCCCTTACTACCCTCTGAGTAAAGAACCTACCTCTGACATCTGTCCTATAATTACCACCCCTTAATTTAAAGCTATGTCCCCTCGTATTAACCATCACCGTCTGAGGAAAAATTCTCTCTCTATCCACCCTATCTAACCCTCTGATCATCTTGTATGCCTCAATTAGGTCACCTCTCAACCTTCTTCTGTCTAATGAAAACAACCTCAAGTCCCGCAGCCTTTCCTCATAAGACCTTCCCACCATACCAGGCAACATCCTGATAAACTTCCTCTGCACCCTTTCCAATGCCTCCACATCCTTCTTATAATGTGGCGACCAGAACTGTAAACAATACTCCAAATGCTGCCACACCAGAGTTTTGTACAGTTGCAACGTGACCTCATGGCTCCAAAATTCAATCTCTCTACCAATAAAAGCTAACACACCATACGTCTTCTTAACAACCTTATCAACCTGGGTGCCAACTTTCAGGGATCTATGCACATGTACACCGAGATCTCTCTGCTCGTCGACACTGCCAAGAGTCCTTCCATTAGCCTTATTTTCTGTACTCCTGTTACTCTTACCAAAGTGAATCACCTCACACTTTTCTGCATTAAACTCCATTTGCCACCTCTCAGCCCAGCTCTGCAGCTTATCTATGTCCCTCTGCAAACTGTAACATCCATTCTCACTGTCTACAACTCCTCCGACTTTGGTGTCGTCAGCAAATTTACTAACCCATCCTTCTAATCCTCATCTAGGTCATTTATAAAAATGACAAACAGCAGTGGCCCCAAAACAGATCCCTGAGGTACACCACTTGTAACTGAACTCCAGGCTGAATATTTCCCATCAACCACCATCCTCTGTCTTCTATCAGCTAGCCAATGCCTGATCCAAACTGCTAAATCACCCTCAATCCCATGCATCTGCATTTACTGCAGTAGCCTACCATAGGGAACCTTATCAAACGCTTTGCTACAATCCATATACGCCACGTCAACTGCTTTCCCCTTATCCGCCTTTTTGGTCACCTTTTCAAAAAACTCGATAAGGTTTGTGAGGCACGACCTACCCTTCACAAAACCATGTTGACTATCCCTAATCAATTTATTTCTCTCTAGATGATTATAAATCCTATCTCTTATAATTCTTTCCAAAACTTTGCCGGAAGTAAGGCTCACTGGTCTATAATTCCCAGGATGGTCTCTACTCCCCTTCTTAAACAAGGGGACCACATTTGCTATCCTCCAGTCTTCCGGCACTGTACCTGTAGCCAATGACGACATGAAGATCAAAGCTAAAGGCTCTGCAATCTCCTCCCTAGCCTCCCAGAGAACCCGAGGGTAAATCCCATCCGGCCCAGGGGACTTATCTATATTCACACTCTCAAGAATTGCTAACAGCTCAATCCCGTCTAGTCTAAAAGACTGTATCTCAGTATTCTCCTCAACTACATTGACTTTTTCCTGCGTGAATACTGACGAAAAATATTCATTTAGTGCCTCTCCTATCTCTTCAGGCTCCACGCACAACTTCCTACTATTGTGTCTGACTGGCCCTAATCTTGCCCTAACCAATCTTTCATTCTTGACATACCTATAGAAAGCTTTAGGGTTCTCCTTGATCCTATCCGCCGAAGTCTTCTCATGTCCTCTTCTAGCACGTCTTAATACTCTCTTTAGCTCCTTCCTGGCTAATTTGTAACTCTCCAGGAGCTAACTAACCAGGAGCACTCCTCGTCACTATGGATGTCTCGGCACTCTACACCAACATTCCCTATGACAATGGCATTGCTACAACTGCCTCAGTACTCAACGCCAACAACTGCCAATCTCCAGATGTACTTTTACAACTCATCCACTTCATCCTGGACCACAATGCCTTCACCTTCAACAACCAGTTCTTCATCCAGGCACACGGAACAGCCATGGGGACCGGATTCACACCTCAATATGCCAACATCTTCATACACAGGTTCGAACAAGACCTCTTCACTGCACAGGACTTTCAACTGATGCTATACACTAGATACATTGATGACATTTTCTTCCTTTGGACTCGTGGCGAACAATCACTGAAACAGCTATAGGATGACATCAACAAGTCCCATCCCACCATCAGACTCACCATGGACTACTCTCCAGAATCGGTTGCATTCTTGGACACGCACATCTCCATTAAGGACAGTCATCTCAGCACTTCACTGTACCGCAAGCCCACGGATAACCTCACAATGCTCTACTTCTCCAGCTTTCACCCTAAACGTGTTAAAGAAGCCATACCCTACTGAAAAGCCCTCCGTATACATAGGACCTGCTCAGATGAGGAGGATCACAACAGACACCTCCAGACACTGAAAGATGTCTTCATAAGAACAGGATATGGCACTCGACTCATCAATGGACAGTTCTCACGTGCCACAGTGAAAAATCGCACCAACCTCCTCAGAAGACAAACACGGGACATTCGTCGTCCAGTAATTCCCCGGAGCAGAGAAGCTACAACATCATCTTCAGAGCCTTCAACATATCATCGATGAAGATGAACATCTTGCCAAGGCCATCCCCACACCCTCACATCTTGTCTTCAAACAACCGCTCAATCTCAAACAGACCATTGTCCACAGCAAATATCCAGCCTTCAGCAGAACAGTGACCATGACACCACACAACCCTGCCACAGCAACCTGACATCGGTACGGATGCCATCATCTCACGTAAGAACACCATCCACCGGTTACACAGTACGTACTCTTGCAGCTCGGCCAATGTTGTCTACCTGATGTGCTGCAGGAAAGGATGTCCCGAGGCGTGGTACACTGGGGAGACTATGAGACGATACGACAATGGATGAATGAACACCACTTGATAATCGCCAGGCAGGAGTGTTCTCTTCCTGTTGGGGAACATTTCAGCAGTCATGGGCATTCGGCCTCTGACCTTCGGGTAAACGTCCTCCAACGGCCTTCACGACACACAACAACGCAGAATCACTGAGCAGAAACTGATAGCCAAGTTCCTCATAACACGAAGATGGCCTCAACTGGGATCGTGGTTCACGTCACGTTATCTGTAACTCTCACAACTTGCCTGGGCTTGCAACATCTCATTAACTGTCCTGGCTGGAGACAATACACATCTCTCTAACCTGTGTTTAACCCTCTGTCCACTCACATTGTCTGTACCTTTAAGACTTGATTACCTGTAAAGACTCACATTCCAACCATTATTTTGTAAGTTGAGTTTGTGTCTATATATGCCCCTGTTTGTGAACACAACTTCCACTTACCTGATGAAGGGGCAGTGTTCCAAAAGCTTTGTGCGTTGTGCTACCAAATAAACCTGTTGACTTTAACCTGATGTTGTGAGACTTCTTACTGTGCCTCACAGCGCCAGAGACCCAGGTTCAATTCTGGCCTTGGGTGACTGTGTGGAGTTTGCATGTTCTATGCATAGTCGCATGGGTTTCCTTCAGCTGCTTCAGTTTTTTCCCCACAATCCAAAGGTGTGCTGGTTAGGTAGATTGGCCATGCTAAATTGCCCTTTAATGTCCCAAGATGTGTAGGTTTGATGTAGTAGCCATGGGAAATGTGAGAGGTCATGGGCATAGGGGAGGTGAGAGGGCTTAGGAAAGATACTGTCAGAGAATTGGGACAGACCTGATGTGCTTAATGGTCTGTTCCTTTTTGTTTCCCTTTGACTCCATTCTTTTTATACAATCTTAGCTTTTGCCTCCTTGTTTCTTTCTCCACAGATGCTGAGTATTTTCATTATTTTTTGGTTTCATTTCAGATTTCCAGCATCTGCCATATTTTGCTATTGTACATTAAGCTTGCATGGTACACAGAAATATGTATGTGAAAGTATACAAACAGTTATGTGAATTTTGATATCAACTTCCACAGATAGGGATGATGTTCCTTTTTGGCAGGTGATCATAGTTTCTGGGCCTATCTTTACACCCTTTTTTGAAGAGGGGTGTAATATTTGCAATTTTCCAGACATCTGGCACAACCCCGTAATCTAACAAAAATTGGAAAATTCATGGCCAGTACCTCCACGATTTCAACTCTTAATTCCTTCAGTCTTATCTCACTGGGTCCCAGTGCCTTACCAATTTTTAAGTATAGACAAGTCTATCTGATATGTCATCCTTATCAACTTTAAACCCTTTAAGTGTCTAAATTACCTTTTCTTTCACCATGGCCTGCACATGATTTTGTTCCTTGGTAAAAACAGATGCAAAGTATTAATTTAAAAGTTTTGTCATGTCCCTACCTGTATGCATAAATTCCTTTTTCGTACTTAATTAGCCCCCCTTCTCCTACCACCCTTTTACTATTTGTGTGCTTATAAAGGATTTTAGAATTCCCTTTTATATTAACTGCTTGTATATTCATACTCTTTGCTCCTTGAGTACTCTGTTTCACTTTGCCTCTGAACATTCTCTGTTCAGTCTAATTCTTGGCTGCATTATCCACCAGACACCAGTCAGAAGCATACTTTTTTTATTTTGTTTTAGTCTTTATTTCCTTCATCATCCAGGAGTTTTGGATTTGTTTGCCCTGTCTTTCCACTTTACCTTATTCACCTCTTCGATGACTGAGCTATCCATTGTTTAGATACTATTTTGATTGCCAACTATTGATTCTAACCTATCTGGCCCCGATCCATTCTCACCCCACCAAAGTTGGTCTTCCCTCATTTAATTTTTCTTAATCTGGATTGTTCTTTGCCCTTCTGTATAACCAATGAGCCTTATGCTACAATATCCACTGCATTCCCAAGAATCAGGTCCAGCAATGCCTCCTTTTATGTTGGAGTAGACATATATTGCTGTAGAAATTTTTCCTGCACACACTGTAGGAACTCCTGACCCTCTTTGTCCTTTACAATTTTACTATCTCAGACTATATTCAGATCAAGTCATCCATTATGATTATTCAAAAATTCTTGCAACTCCTTAATTTCCTTACAGATTTGTTCCTCTACATCTTTCCCATCGGTTGGTGGCCTGTAAATGAAATTGAATAATGTATTTGCACCTTTTTTGTTCCATAGCTCTAGCCAAATGGATTCTGTCCTTGGCCCTTTGTGACATTCTCTTTCTCCAGCACTGCAATACTCCCCTAAATCATCCTTCCATCTTTTCTTCCTTTCCTATCTTTCCTTCCTTTCCTATCTTTCCTTCCTTTCCTATCTTTCCTTCCTTTCCTATCTTTCCTTCCTTTCCTATCTTTCCTTCCTTTCCTATCTTTCCTTCCTTTCCTATCTTTCCTGAACACTATATCCAGGAATGTTGAATACCCAGCCCTGTCCTCCTTTGAGCCAAGTCTGTGTTATAGCCATGGCACCATATTTCCACATGGTAATTAATCTGTACCTGTAACTCACTAATCTTATTTACCATTGACGTGTGCATTGACGTAAGTACATAGTAACTCTAATTTAGACTTAGTTACTTTCTCCTGCACTGTGAACCCACCTAATAATTTACTATTTCCTCTTAGTCCTTTCCTATTTACTGTGGAACTTCTCTCTAGCATTGCTTAGTATTCTAACTTTATGTACCATATTCTTCTTTTCTGTTGTCATATGCTGATGCCAATGCTCTATGAATTTTGTTTAAACCACCCAAATAGTAGTAAGCCTCTTGGAAAGGTCTTTGTCCTGTTGAGTTGCAACCCATCCCTTTTGAGTAGGTGCCTTTTACCTTAAAACTGCCTCAAGAACTTGAAAAACTCCCCCTTACACCAGGCTTCAAACCATGCATTGACCCTTGTGATATTCCTATTTTACTCTCGCTAGCTTGTGGCACTGGAAATAATCCAGAGGTTACTATCTTTGAAATCTTACTTTTCAACTTTCACCCAAAATACTGACCACAGGATCTCTATGCCTTCCGTCTCCGTGTCATTGGTGATAAATCATAGAATCCCTACAGTGCAGAAGGAGGCCATTCAGTCCATTTGAACCTGCACCAACTACAATCCCACTCAGGCCCTATAGCTATAACTCCACATATTTATCCTGCCAGTAACCCCAAAACTAAGGTCAATTTAGCATGGCCACTCAACCTATCACACACATCTTTGGACTGCAGGAGGAAACCAGAGCACCTGAGGAAACCCACCCTGACATAGGGAGAATGTGCAAACTCCACATAGACAATGACCCAAGCCGGGATTCGAACCCAGATCCCTGACGTTGAGAGGCAGCAGTGCTAACCACTGTACCACGTGCACCACAACTTTTGGCTTTCTCCCCTTCTTCTGCAGAATATTCTGCACCCTCTATGTGATATCTTTTATCCTGGCACCAGGGAGACGACAAACTATTGGGGGGGCTCATGGAGAGAGTTACAAAATTATCTGTCCCCCAAACTGTGGAATCTCTTATAACAGTCATGTTTCTACACTTTGCTGTTCCCACATATACAGTCCCTTGGCCATTTCTGCCATGGTCTGGACTGCACTCCTTCAGGATACTGTCAGTCTCAACAGTCTGAGTATCTGTTTGAGAGTAGCACACTCTTCCTGATGGTCATCCATCTAATGTCCTGAATGCTTACTGTCTGTGGATGGCCAGCTGCTGGAATGTATGATTCAAACAACTGCCATCCTGTCTTATGCTCCACAGTGAGTACAGTTATCTCTCAAGTTTTGACATCCTGAACTTGAGCCCAAGCAACTGGTATCATTTCCTACATACATGTTCACCCAAGACGCCTGAAGCGTCCTGAAGTTCCCACATGGCACAGGTTTTTTTAAAATTCATTAATGGGATGCGGGTGTCACTGACTAGGCCAGCTTTTATTGCCCTCTGGCTGGCTGTGAGAAGGTGATCGTGGCCTGCCTTTTTGATCTACCGCAAACCATGCGGTGTAAGTACGTCAACAATGCAAGCAACAGGCCACAGTTGCCTATGCAGGA
Organism: Carcharhinus amblyrhynchos; assembly: GCF_965287045.1. Lineage (NCBI taxonomy): Eukaryota > Metazoa > Chordata > Chondrichthyes > Carcharhiniformes > Carcharhinidae > Carcharhinus > Carcharhinus amblyrhynchos. The sequence goes on from NC_137324.1 coordinate 144,652,821, forward strand.
AGGATAAAAGGAAGAGTGGAGCAAGTCACTGGGACCAGTGGGAGAGGTGAGAGAACAGGAGGGGAAAATGAACAAAGGACAGAGGTTGAGAATCGCTGTGAGACCAGTGTGAGAGATGAGAGCACAGAGGAGATAAAATAAGTGGTGAGAGATGTAAAACAAAACCTTTTTAATAATCTAGCTCATGCCCTGTTTGGACTATTAATTTCAATTCATATCTAGACTTCCTCGAAGATTATAATATTTATATATTTTTCACGTAATTTCCCAACTCCTAATTGAAATAAATGCCTGAGTTTCACCGGAAGAGAGAATCATCTATCCTGTTTCCTATGGTTTTACATTTAGATTTTCTTTGGTGATCTCCCACTGGTCTCACAATGATTCTCTCAATCTCTCACCACTTATTTTATCTCCATTGTGCTCTCATCTCTCACACTGGTCTCATAACGATTCTCACACTTTGTCCTTTGCTTATTTTACCCCTCCTGTTGTCTCACTTCTCACACTGGTCCCACAGTGACTTTCTCCATTCTTCCTTTTATCCCTCCCGGTGCTCATGCCTCTCCTGCTGGTCTCTCCATATGACACAATTAGTATAGAAAAACATCCTCGGGCACTTCACAAAAAGGTCTTAGTTTCTGATAAAACTCTTAGTCAAAGAGAGATTTTGAGGAACATTTTGGAGGAGCAGAAGGTAATGGTAGATGTTTTTCAGAAAGTACTTCCAGGACATTGGACATAGCTGCTAATGATAAGGTGGGCAGAAATTGACATGCACAGAAGGCTCTAGAAAGATGTTGATGGATCAACATGGGCAAGGAGTTGGTTGTAGAAGTTACAGTGGTAGAGAGGATTTTAATTATGAGTAATTTGAAATTTGAGGCAGTATGCCGATGTAGGTCAAAATAAATAGTGGAACTTGAAATGGGATGGAAAAGTGTTTCAGAGTTTTGAATGACCTGAATTGTGTATAAGGTAGAGAATGAAAGAAGGCAATAAATAAGTACCCTAAAGGTGTATAAGAATGTTAATACAAATTTCATTGCATTTTCTTTTAGGAATGTTTTTTCAATGGATTCTTTGTGCAGCAATATGGATTGTATCGCTGGCTGTGAACTTAATATTGAAGTGCCCTAAATTCTGGCCCCTTGCTATGTTAGGTGGTTCTGTATGGGCAACTGGTAAGTGCACATTCAGCGTCTTATGTTTGTATATGTAAAAGCAAATGATATTGCACTTGCTGACTAATGTTTGCCTTTATAACTAGAACATTGACATTTGTGAATTTGGTGTCAATATAACAGGCTAATAATACTTGTCATTTGTGTTCAAATGTGCAGCAATTTCAGATGAGGTGTAGTTATGTGGTTAAATGCAAATTTGCTGCCAAAGTGCCACTGGCTTTATGAAAATGGCATTTTGCTGCCTGTATTGAAATGCATTGAATGGTATCAAGTTGCTGTCTTTGTCCTGTCAGTTCATAGAATCGTAGAAATTTACAGCACAAGTTAGTTCAACATAATTTGTGTCTAACAAATGCATGGTGCCTTTTATTTATTGGCCTACACTTCTCCAAACGCATACTTTTGGATATTGTAGTTAGGCATTGTCCTGCTTTATTCATTTGATTTATTTTTAATAAAAAAAGTTAATATAATGAAGTTCCTTTCCCTTTACTGGGTCCTCAAAAAAGAACTTGAAGATCTGGAAATAAATAATCGTGCCATTTTATTGGCTAAAAGTGAATTTTTAAAAATTCATACGCTTTCTAAAAAGAGAAAGAGCAGAGAGCGCAGAAGGCTAGATTTTATTGCCTGATTTATAAGTTATCAGGACAGTTCAGTCATGAATTGTTCTGCACTCTGCAATGGGCATCTTGTCCCCTGATAATGAAGATTTGCTTCAATTCACGCAATTTAGGCACAACCTCAAGTTCTGATTGTTCTCATTTTCATTTGAACAGCAATAATTGACTCTCCAATATCCAGTGTGATTCTATTCCACTTGCACCGCCAAGCTTTTAACATATTTGTCCCACTTGTCCTAATCAAAATGCTTTACTTTAAATGGTGATGCCTTGAGGCTTGAATTTAGTGACCTTTTCCGCAATTACTAAGAGATTAATTCCTGTAGGAAAAAAAATGTTAAAAGCGAGATACCAGCAACTCAATGACAGATGAAGCATTTGATTTAACTAACTAAAACATATCAAAGAATGGCACTGTTATTTATTTTTAGGTAGTTCTTCAAATTATTTTTGAGGACCCAGTTCAAGGAGAAAGCACTTCATGATATCAATTTTTTTATAAAACTGAGTCACATGAATAAATTTGGACAATACCTAACTACAATATCTAAAGGTATACATTTGGAGAAGTATAGGCTAATAAATAAAAGGCAGCATGGATTTGTATGTGTTCACCTGAAACAGAGTAACATATTTCAAGAAATGTATTTTCTTTAGTCAATTTTCTTCCCACCTTTCCCGAGGATTTCACTCATGCTAGGATATAGTTCCAAGGCTATGGGCAGCAATTCATATCTAATCCAAATAATTACTTTTCATTGTTGAGTTGAGGCAGTGTTAGCAGAATGTTCTACTGTAGGCCACATTCACAGCCAAGTTTGATCCTGACTGTGTATATTTTACGTATATGATAGTACTCGAGAATAGTAGCACAATGTCAATGAGACCAACTTAGTGTATTTATTTAAGCAGATTACTCACCATAGAGATCAAATTTGGGAACTTTTTGATCTGTGTTGCTTCATTTTCATATTGTGTAGTAATTTACCACTGAACCATAACATTAACTTGAATACTTCAAAACATTTCAAGAACGTTACATTTTAGGATAGTTAGGAAAAACATGGTAGGATACAATGCTCTTACTAGAGCTTGATCAGAAGCAATGAAATTAATGGAGTTACAAGAGAAATGACTCAATTTCCTTTTGGCTTTTAAGTTATTTTGTGCATTTGAGAACAAATGATTTTGCAATAAATTTTAAGCCACACCTAATATAAGAACATAAGAACATAAGAAATAGGAGCAGGAGTAGGCCATCTAGCCCTTCGAGCCTGCCCCGCCATTCAATAAGATCATGGCTTATTGAATATTAATATCATTATATACTATTCAATTGATAAATTTATGGCATCAAGAACGTATCAAAAGAAGCAGGAGTAGGCCATTTGGCCTCTTGAGCCTGCTCTGCCATTCAATAAGATCACAGTTGATCTGACTTAACTCCACTTTCCTACCTGCTCCCCTTCTTATAGGTCAAAAATATGTTTAATTGATCAATTGAGGAAGTCTATAATAAGTCACGTGCTCATTTCCGTTTGTGCATGCTAATTTAGTTTAACATAGTTAATTTTTGATTGCACCATAATTTTGCAAAATTGCTTTTGCATTTGAGGAAAGAAGTTATTTCAAGAATTTAGGACAAGAAATGCACTCCATTGAACTAGAACAGCTGATATGCAAATAATATTCCTGCAGTTCATCTCTTCAGTTAATAATTCTAATCGTTTTAGTGGCAGTTAATTTGCTGCAAATTTGATTTGCACATCCATCCCTCTTAGCTGTACAACTGATGAAAATATGAGAATAGCGTTTAACAAACATGTAGCAGCTGCTGCAATTATGCTGAACAAGATTTTCTTTAATTTCCAAAAGTGGAAAAGCATCCAGCTATAACACACTCCCATCGTTCTCGGCCTGCAATGCCTTGTAGAAAGCTTTAAAAACTGTGATATTCATGAGATCATCTTGTAAATAGTTTTAAAACCACTGCTAGTAATATTGGAGTTAAAAAAAAATTAGCACATTAGTGATAGCCCAGTATTTGATGTGAAAAAATTGATAAAGCCCTGCATTTATATTGCACTTTTCATGATCACCAGATATCTCAAAGCACTTTACAGCCAATGAAATACTTCTGAAATGTAGTCACCGTGGAATGTAGGAAGCACGGCAGTCAATTTGCACATGGCAACTCTCACAAATAGCAAAGTGCAATGACCATACAGTCAACATCAGAGAATGGATTGAGGGTTAAATATTGGCCAGAAAAATGGGAATCTTCCCTGCTCTTCTTTGAAATAGTGTTGTGAGATCTTTTAGGGTCTATTTACGATCCCACCCAACTGACATCACTTCTGCTGTGCAGCACACTCCCTCAGTAATAAACTGGAATGTCAGCCTTGATTTGTGTGATTAATCGTGGGTCAAGATTTTGGCCCAGCCAATGGGCTTTTGCGTGGTTTGCCCACCCTGCCACCCAAAAATCCACCATGAGGAGTCAACTTTGGCAGGAGGGGAGGGGCCTGAAAATTCCCAGAGTGGGACTTGTATCTGGGGTCTTGTTGCTGTAAATTGTGAAATACTGGCAGCAATACAATTGCAGGTGCCAGAAATAGGTAAATCTATATCCCAGTGTGGTGCACAGTACAATTTCATATTCATTGTTTGCAGAAGTTATTAGTCAAAGTTGAGCTAACATTCTGTTATTGGTATTTTCACAAAAGTTGATGCTGAATTCAAGATTTAAAAACATAAAATGCTGGAAAAAATCAGCAGGTCAAGCAGCATCTGTAGAGAGTGAAATAGCATTAACGTTCCAAGTTGATGACCTTTCTTCAGAATTGGGAAAGTTTAAACGTATATATTTTTTCTAATGAAAAATCAAGGCCAAAGGAAGTTGTAATGGGAGAAGTAAAGAAATAAAACTTGTCTAGAGGAGGTGTTAATGACAATGATGAATGTCGTCGGAAAGGAAAAATTTCACACATGCAAAGAAAAGGGAAATAAAATGAGGGCAGAGACTATTATCTGTCTGGAAAGATGATTCATTGGAATACTGCAGGAGGCCAAGGACAGAGAGGTCAGCGCAAGCGCAAAGTAGGGAATTGAAATAGCAAACCTTCAGAAGACCAGGGACACGTGCGAATAAACCAAAGTGTTATGGAAAATAATCTGCATTTGATCTCCCTAATCTAGAGCAAATTGCAGTGAGCTGCAAGTGTGAGGTTATCCACTTTGGCAGGAATAATAGTAGGAGGGATTACTATTTAAAGGGCGAAAAGCTGCAGCATGCTACAGTGCAAAGGGACCTGGAGGTCCTTGTGCATGAGTCGCAAAAACCCAGTCTGCAGGTGCAGCAGGTGATCAGGAAGGCGATTGGGATGCTGGCCTTTATAGCGAGGGGGATAGAATATAAAAGCAGGGAGGAGTTGTTGCAACTGTACAGGGCACTGGTGAGGCCGCAGCTGGGGTAGTGTGTGCAGTTTTGGTCGCCGCACTTGCGCAAGGATATTTTGGCCTTGGAAGGAGTGCAGAGGAGGTTCACTAGGCTGATACCGGAGCTGAGGGGGTTGGACTATGAAGAGACGCTGAATGGACTGGGTTTGTACTCAGAGTTTAGAAGGATGAGGGGGGGATCTTATAGAGGCGTATAAGATAATGAAGGGGATGGATAGGGTAGAGTTAGAGAGATTCTTTCCGCTCAGAAAGGACAGCAGGACTAGAGGGCACAGCCTCAAGATAAAGGGGGGGCAGTTTAGAACGGAGTTGAGGAGGAACTTCTTCACTCAAAGGGTGGTGAATCTCTGGAATTCTCTGCCTGTTGAAGTGGTGGAGGCTGCCTCGCTAAATATATTTAAGACGTGGGTAGATAGGTTTTTGGTAGGCAAGGGAATTAAGGTTTATGGGGAGAAAGCGGGAAGTGGAACTGAGACACTTCAGATCAGCCATGATCTTATTGAATGGCAGGGCAGGCTCGAAGGGCTAGATGGCCTACTCCTGCTCCTATTTCTTGTATTCTTTGTTTTCTTATGTTCTTAGGACAGTATGCCAAGTAAGTAAATCTTTGTTTCATCTGATAGGAGAATTGGGGCTTTGGATAGTGAGAAGGGAGGCAGTAAAAGGACAGATGCTGCATTACCTAAGTTTGCATGGAAAAATGCCAAGGCAGGGAGGGGATGTTGAGATTCACAAAGGAGTGCATAAGGGTGTCATGGAGGGAGCATTTCCTTTGGAATATTGAAAGGGGAATGGAGTTGAAGATGAGATTGTTGGTGGCTGGGGTAAGAAGGAATGGTGGAGGATAATCTGCTGAATGTGAGGATGGAAGATAAGGACACAATGAGGCATTAACTGACTATATTGGTTTCTTCGCTATTTTGTTTTCAGGAAATATCACTGTTGTTCCAATTCTGAAAACCATTGGCTTAGGTCTTGGAGTTTTAATTTGGGCTGCATTTAATCTTCTGATGGGATGGGCAAGTTCTAGGTAAGTCCAGATAGTTAACTGTACACTTCTGCTATCTGTCACCATCACTGTTTACTTTGCTTTAGAGAATACATTTGCAACGGAAGGATTTTAATTATGAGAGGGAGGATTTATTCCATTGCTGTAGTTTTTAATAATATTGTTTACAGTTTCAATGTCAGTACAAAAACTTGCGTGAAGTATTTTACTGCTATTTATATTTTATACAGCGGATAGATGTGATCGGTGGCTGAGGAAAACCTGAATAAATTACGAGAGTAGGTCAGGGTTAATTATTTAATACATCTCCTGGTTATCTCCAACAAAATGAAAAAATTTGACAAGGGTGACCATACAAGACTTTGACAGATTAGCAGAAATGTATTATAATGAATGGTGAAAATGAATAATAGGGGTATAAACTTAATGGGAATATAGGCCAGAATTCTACCACCTTGCCTGCCATGGACTTGGAGCGGGCAAGGGTCTGACAATAGAAATCTCTGACCTCGGGTGGGAATTTCCAGCCTCACCTGAACAAGACCATAAAATCCCATCCACAAAATGCAAGATAGATCATTCCTCGAGTTCAGATAGATGATGCCATAAAATTTAATAGCAGAAGAGTTTTGTAAATACCAATATAGAGTATAAAAGTAAAAAAATTAATTGTGCTGCATGTAATTTAGACACTTTGGGCTGTATTTTTTGACCTTGCCCGCAGCTGGGATTGTCCAGTTCTGCTACAGTGAATGGAGACTTGGCTGAGCATCAAATTCTCCGTTCTCGCTGGCAATGGAAATGGGGCTTGAATAACTGGAGAATTCTGGTCTTTGTTATAGACCACAAAGGGCAGGATTTTCTGTTCGGGAGACTAAGTACAGAATTCACCCATTTTGAAACTGTGCAGCGGTCACCTGTCCCAGCAACCAGAATAGCGGGATACCGTGCCAAATTCTGTGCCAGGAAGCTCGTTAGTTATCCCCGCCAACTCTCCTAGTGGGCTCAGCAGCTAATTTGTCCGTCCTCCTCCTGCTGATGAGTTTGATAGTCGTGGTACCATATTTAAATGCCAGTCCAGTACACCAGTACAATATCACTGCCTGCAACCTACCTGCCTTCACCAGACCGTGCAGAAGGTCAATTGCCCAGAGAGAAAAGACTAGCAGCCTCGTGGTGAGGTCTGTTCCTTGATTCAGCCTGAATCCATCACTTACAAGGTTCACAAGCCCCAGCAGGACTTCTATCCATTGCATCTGGAATCTTCGTCTATCTTCTCCCAGGAATAAATTTTACCATCAAGTTGCCCCTATTTTCGGGTGCGAAAACGTGGTAAAGTTAGGTGTGAGACGAGTACCGCGATCCATGCCAGCCTCCGCGCAAGTTCCCCCTTACCGAGGTCCGGAAATGGCCAAGATTGGAACCGCGCTTGAAATGTTCGCATTTGTTCCAGTGGCAACATGAGCCCCATAGCACAGTCCTATCCAGATTAGCACAGCTAATGTGTACCACCAGGGACAAGGAAACCTCTGTGCTTTCCATCCCGAGGAACAGTACTGATCTGACTCGGTGAAAGGGGTGTACATGGGTTCAGCCACACAGTGCTGTCTATGAAGACAAGCTTATCATGGAACTGGTCTGCCCAGGCAAAGTGGTGAACGGTGTATCAGGAGTAGTGCAGCATGGTGGCAGAAAGTTGTTGCACTCACCCCGAAGTCTCTTGCGAACTGAGGACAGCCTTGTGCATGCCACTCAAGCAATCATGTTTGACAACAGCGTAAATTCCTGCTGACACAACAAAAATTTGGAAGGCCTGATGGGACATCGGTGCACGGCTATTTTAATGACCATTCATGCAATGCAAATAGCATTTGCACCACTTGTCGCTAGGAGGACCGACCACAATTAACCTGCCACTGGGACAATTGTGATGTGATTTTACACTGTCAGGTGACTCCCGCTTGATACACCATACCACCACCAAACCAGCCATGGGCTGGTCGGGAGAATTCTACCCTAAGTGCAGTGGTAGGTGGGAAAAGTGGCCTGTTCCCTGCTAGCCAGAATAGTGGCTTCCTGCTCCAGATCATCCACTTTTCAACTTATTAAACATGCACAGAAGTTTGTTGGATCTTGTGGCAGGGTAGGTTGTAATTCATCTTTCTGGATGCCATGTGTGTGCGTCCATACACCTTTCACTATCTGCAACTGAGGACTGATCGAAGAGTGTGATGGACTCAAAGGCAAGAGGCCGAGTGCCCCCAAGATCAGCAACAATGCACCGATGTGACTCTTGGATGAGGTGGAGGCACGTGTGATGTCCTTTGCCCCAGTGATGGGAGGTGTAGGTCCATCAGCCTCACCACTCTAGCTTGCATGGAGGTGGTCAGCGCCAACTCAGCACACGAGGGCTGCTGCCAATCAGTGGGACTTTCTGGGAAAGCACATCCTTCCTTAAGTAAGGAAGCTAAGCCTGCACAAAGTACTCTTATGGCCTTACAAAGGTCTATATAATTGGGGTAAAACTTCTTTACTCTTGTGCTCCAATTCCTTTTCAACAAAAGCTAATCTGCCTTCCTAATAGCTTGTGGTACCTACATTTTAACTTGCTACAATTCCTAAATAAGGACACTTATATTCCTCTGAATATAAACATTCCCCCGTGTCTCAGCATTTAAAAAGTATTATGCTTTGTGTATTTCTTACCAAAGTAGATAACTTTACATTTTAACCCATTGTATTCCACCTACAATGTTCTTGCCTACTCACCCAACCTGTTTATATGTTTCTGCAGCCTCTTTATGTCCTCCTTGATGTTATTTTAATACTTAATCTTGTAATGTCAGCAAACTTTGACACAATACATAGTCTCTTTAGTCAAATCATTCTGGTAGACTGCAACTGGCATAACCCAAGAACTGATCCTCATGGTATCTGGTAATCAAAGCCCGCCAACCCTATTTGGTCTGTTTATTCCTACTATATCTGTGCAATAACCAATCCTTAATCCATGCTATTGCATTACCCTCAATACCATGAATGCTAAAATAAATACACTACAACCTCTTTGTCCATCTTACTAGTTGCATCTTGAAAATACTCCCAACAGATTTGTCAAACACTACTTTGCTTTAATAAATCCACCTTGACGGTTTACCGTGTCCCAAATAATAGATTCCAGAATTTTGCCAATGTTGGTGGAAGGCTAACTAGTCTATAGTTTGTTTTCTTCTCCTTTCTCAAGAACGGGATTATGTTATGCTTTTCCTTCCAAGCCTTAAGAACTGTTCTCAAATATAAGGAATTTTGGAAGGTCCAAGACAATGTATCCACTTTTCACTGCAGCTACCTCTTTTAAAATTCTTGTAATCAAATCATCAGGATCAGGGGATTGACATCATTTAGTCCCATTAATTTCACCAATACAATTTTTCTACTTGCACCAATTTCTTTAAGTTCCTCATTCTTGTTTCCTCATTGTCTCTGGATTTGTTTGTGTGTTCTACCGTTTAAACAAAAATAGAAAGTATTTGCTTAATTTCCCTGCTATTTCCTTATTCCCCATATAATTTCCACTTGTATCTGCTTCTAATGAGCCCACTTTAATTTACAGCAATCCCTTCCTCTTTCTGAAGGAAATGGCAGAGGTGATAGTGGATGCCTTAGTGATTATTTTCCAAACCTCGCTGGATTCCGGGGAAGTGCCGGAAGATTGGAAAATGGCTAGTGTTACGCCGCTGTTTAAGAACGGTAGCAGGCAAAAGGCAGGAAATTATAGGCCGGTTAGTTTAACGTCTGTTGTAGGAAAAATGCTTGAATCGGTCATCGAAGAAGAAATAGCGAGGCACCTTGAGAAAAATTGTTTGATAGAGCAGCCGCAGCATGGATTCGTTAAGGGGAAGTCATGTCTGACGAATTTATTGGAATTCTATGAGGATGAGTCTAGTGCGGTGGACGGAGGGGAACCGGTGGATGTGGTGTTTCTTGATTTTCAGAAGGCGTTTGATAAGGTGCCGCACAAAAGGTTGTTACAGAAGGTTAGGGGGCATGGAGTTGGGGGTAAGGTGTTAGCATGGATAGAGGATTGGCTGTCAAATAGGAGGCAGAGAGTAGGTGTCAATGGGTGCTATTCGGATCAGCGGTTGGTGACTAGTGGAGTGCCCCAGGGATCGGAGCTGGGGCCTCAGCTATTTACCATTTATATAGATGATCTGGAGGAGGGAGCTGAGTGTAGGGTGTCAATTTGCTGATGACACAAAGATAAGTGGAAAAGCAAATTGTGCAGAGGGTGTGGAAAGTCTGCAGCGGGATCTAGATAGGCTAAGCGAGTGTGCGAGGACCTGGCAGATGGAATACAATGTTGGCAAGTGTGAGGTTATCCACTTTGGCAGGAATAATAGTAGGAGGGACTACTATTTAAAGGGTGAAAAGCTGCAGCATGCTACGGTGCAGAGGGACCTGGGGGTCCTTGTGCATGAGTTGCAAAAACCCAGCCTACAGGTGATCAGGAAGGCAAATGGGGTGCTGGCCTTCATAGCGAGGGGGATTGAATATAAAAGTAGGGAGGTCTTGCTGCAACTGTACAGGGCACAGGTGAGGCCGCAGCTGGAATACTGTGTGCAGTTTTGGTCGCCGCACTTGCGCGAGGATATTTTGGCCTTGGAAGGAGTGCAGAGGAGGTTCACTAGGCTGATACCGGAGTTGAAGGGGTTGAACAATGAAGAGAGGCTGAATAGACTGGGCTTGTACTTGTTGGAGTTTAGAAGGATGAGGGGGGATCTTATTGAGACATATAAGATGATGAAGGGGATGGATAGGGTAGAGGTTGAGAGGTTCTTCCCGCTCAGAAAGGACAGCAGGACTAGAGGGCACAGCCTCAAGATAAGGGGGGGGCTGCAGTTTAGAACAGAGTTGAGGAGGAACTTCTTCACTCAAAGGGTGGTGAATCTCTGGAATTCTCTGCCAGTTGAGGTCGTGGAGGCTACGTCGCTAAATATATTTAAGACGCAGGTAGATAAGTTTTTGGTAGGCAAGGGGATTAAGGGTTATGGGGAGAAAGCAGGAAAGTGGAACTGAGCCACTTCAGATCAGCCATGATCTTACTGAATGGCGGGGCAGGCTTGAGGGGCTAGATGGCCTACTCCTGCTCCTATTTCTTATGTTCTTATGTTTACATAGCTATAGAAATGTTTGTATTATGCTTTTATATATCTGGCTAGTCTGTTCTCATTTTTTGTTATCAATTTCTTGATCCTCCTTTGCTGAATTCTAAAATCTTCCAATCCTCAAGTTTTCACTTTATTTTTTGGCAATTATTTTAAGCCTCTTACTTTGATGTAATATTATCCTAAACTTTTTGTCAGCCATGTTTGGACATTTTTTACCCATTTGCTTTTTTTTAGATTTAAGACCCTAGTTTCAGATTAACTAAGCCACTTTCAAACTCAATATGAAATACAAAGAACAAAGAACAACCCAGCACGGGAAACAGGCCCTTCGGCCCAACGAGCCTGCGCCGCCACATCACCCTACACCTATTCTACCCTACGTCTCTACGAATGGAACCCCTAACTTAGCCAGATTCAGGGGAGAATAGTGTCAATTTAGTAAACCAATCAGCCTAAGAGCACATCTTTGGGGTGTGGGAGGAAACCAGAGCGCCCGGAGGAAACCCACGCAACCACAGGGAGAATGCACAAACTCCCACAGACACAGGCCCAAATCCATGTATCTGCACAGCCAGCAGTGCTAGTCACCGAGCTGTTGCGGCGCCTGTCTACCGGTCCACGATCAAGCACACACACCGACACGAAGTACTAGGCCACTCCCGGAACCTCCAAGAGCAGCCCACGCACGACCCACCGTGTGCATGCCCCTCATTTGACAACGAGGTGGACCTCCACCTGCGGAATAAAAAGACAAAAACGTTAACTTACAAGTCTGCATTTCCGGTGCCTCCTGAGGTTCTGACCTTATTTAATAGCCCCTACTATAACCCTCCATCCTCGTTTCACTCATGTGTCTGTCTAACTGAACCTTAAACAAGTCCAACATTCCTGCCTCCACCACCCTCCTCGGTAGCGCGTTCCATACCCCCACAACTCTCTGCGTAAAGAACCTTCCTCTCATATCCAAATTATACCTCTCCCCCCTCACCCTTGAATCATGACCTCTCGTATTTGTACCCAGTCTAGGGAGCAGTCTCTCACTATTGACTCTATCTATTCCCTTCAGTATCTTATATACCTCTATCATGTCCCCCCCTCAACCTCCGTCTTTCCAAGGAGAAAAGTCCCAGTTTCTCCAACCTTTCCCCGTACCCCAGCCCACCCATGCCAGGCAACATCCTGGTAAACCTCCTCTGAACCCTCTCCAGAGCCTCCACATCCTTCCGGTAGTAAGGTGACCAGAACTGAACGCAGTACTCCAAATGCGGTCTAACCAACGTTCTATACAACTGAAGCATTAGACGGCAGCTTTTATACTCTATACCCCTACCTATAAAGGCTAGCATTCCATAAGCCTTCCTAACAACCTTCTCCACTTGTGTCGCAACCTTCATGGATTTGTGAACCTGCACTCCCAGGTCCCTCTGTATGTCTATACTCCTAATCGGTCTACCTTTTATCACATAGCTCCTCTCTGCATTATTCCTTCCAAAATGCATCACCTCGCATTTGTCAGGATTAAATTCCATCTGCCACCTATCTGCCCAATGCACCAACCTATCTATATCCTGTTGTATCACCTGACATTCCACTTCAGTACCCGCCAACCCTGCCATCTTGGTGTCATCTGCAAACTTGCTGATCACACCACCTACGCTCTCTTCCAAGTCATTTATGTATACTACAAAGAGGAGAGGTCCCAGTACTGAGCCCTGCGGCACACCACTGGTCACTGGCCTCCAGCCCGAAAAGGTCCCCTCCACAACTACCCTCTGTCTCCTTATTGCCCAGCCAGTTCTCAATCCACCTAGCTACCTGACCTCGTATCCCATGCGCCTTAACCTTTTCTACCAGCCTACCATGAGGGACTTTGTCAAACGCCTTACTGAAATCCAAATAGATGACATCAACGGCTCTCCCATCGTCAACCGTTTTTGTCACCTCCTCAAAGAATTCCACCAGATTCGTAAGGCAAGACCTCCCTCTAACAAAGCCATGTTGCGTATCCCTAATCAGATCGCAACGCTCCAAATGCTCATACATCCTACCCCTAAGTATTTTTTCCATTAATTTCCCTACCACCGATGTCAAACTCACCGGTCTATAATTTCCAGGGTTATCCCTACTACCCTTTTTAAACAGCGGTACTATATTAGCTACCCTCCAGTCTTCTGGGACCTCACCTGTGTCCAAAGAAGAGACAAAGATTTGCGCCAGAGGCCCAGCAATTTCATGTTTCACCTCCCTAAGCAGCCTGGGATAAATACCATCAGGCCCCGGAGCTTTATCCATCCTTACGCTACCTAAAAGCCCTAGCACTTCCTCCCTTGTAATAGATAAATGCTATCACATTGTAGCCACTCTTCCCTAGCAGCCACTTTTTTACAAGTTTATTAACCAACCCTTTCTCATTGCATGCTATTAGATCCAAAATAGACTGAACGGTTCCTCAACATGTTAATCTAGAAAACTAAGAGATATTCCATGAACTCGACCTTCACAGTGTTACTGCCTAGTCTACGTGCAGCTTGAAGTGCCCCATGATTACTGTATTATCCTTATTATTTATGCCTCTAATTTCAGATTTACACTCTTCCCAACAATACAACATTAATTAACTCCCACTAATGTTTTGTGCCCCTTACTCTTTCTTTGTTTTACCCAGAGAGATTGTATTTATTGGTTTTCTGTGCTGAGATTCTTTCTTTTATCTCATTCTTTTAATCACAGTTGTTTTTCTTCCTTTTCAGTTTTGTCTATCTCTTCTAAAAGCTTTTTATTTAATTCTCAATCTTGATCCATAATTAAATCAGACCTATTGATTTTTCTCTGTGCTATTAATTCATCTAATTCCATGTGAGTTCAGTTGTAGGGCATTTTGCTTTAACTTTTTCTAACATTCTCTGTCGTCACCTTAGTTGCTAATATGCTTTTTTAGTTTACCCTTTTCTGAATCCTCCCAATTACCCACCTGCCTCCATTTAGGCCATAAAAAATAAACATGAACATGATACCAAAGGGATAATGGTGGAGATTTAAATAGAGTTTAAACAATTAATTAGGATTTTAATAGAATGTTTCTATTTCCACAGCTGGGAAGCCATCAATGAGGGCTCATCAATTTAAAATGCAACTGAGAATGAGGAGAGAATTTAGAAGAAATTTTTTTATTCAATGAATTTATTTAGAATATACAATGCTTCACATCATTCTCCACATTCTTCACATCATTTTCTGAGGAATGTGGAGGAACAGAGAGATCTTGGGGTTCAGATTCACAGACCTCTGAAGGTTGCCACTCAAGTGGATAGAACCATGAAGAAGACTTTTGGTCGCCATACTTACGCAAGGATATTTTGGCCTTGGAGGGAGTGCAGAGGAGGTTTACTAGGCTGATACCGGCGTTGAGGGGCTTGAGCTATGAGGAGAGGCTGAATAAACTAGGCTTGTACTCGTTAGAGTTTAGAAGAATGAGGGGAGATCTCATTGAGACATATAAGATGATGAATGGGATGGATAGGATAGAGGTGGAGAGGCTCTTCCCGCTCAGAAAGGACAGTAGGACTAGGGGGCACAGCCTCAAGATAAAGGGGGGGCGGTTTAGAACGGAGTTGAGGAGGAACTTCTTCACTCAAAGGGTGGTGAATCTCTGGAATTCTCTGCCTGATGAGGTGGTGGAGGCTGCCTCGCTAAATATTTTTAAGACGCGGGTTGATGGGTTTTTGATAAGCAAAGGGATTAAGGGTTATGGGGAGAAAGCGGGAATATGGAACTGAGCCACGACAGATCAGCCATGATCTTATTGAATGGCGGGGCAGGCTCGAAGGGCTAGATGGCCTACTCCTGCTCCTATTTCTTATGTTCTTATTAACAGGGGGTTTGAGTTTAAGAGCCGTGGGTTATGCTGCAACTATACCGGACGTTGGTGAGACCACATTTGGAATATTGTGTTCAGTTCTGGTCACCTCACTATAAGAAGGGTGTGGAATCATGGGAGACAGTGCAGAGGATATTTACCAGGATGCTGCCTGGTTTGGAGGTAGGTCTTATGAAAAAAGGTTGAGGGAGCTGGGGCTTTTCTCTGTGGAGCGGAGGACGATGAGAGGTGACTTAGAGATTTATAAGATGATGAGGGGATAGATAGAGTGGACGTGCAGAGAGCATTTCCTCGGGTGGATGTAGCTGTTACTAGGGGGCATAACTAATAAGGTTCATGGTGGGAGATATAGGAGGGATGTCCAAGGTAGATTCTTCATTCAGAGAGTGGTTGGGGTGTGGGATACACTGCCTGCTGTGATAGTGGAGTTAGACACTTTAGGAACTTTCAAGTGGTTATTGGATAGGCACATGGAGCACACCAGAATAATAGGGAGTGGGATAGCGTGATCTTGGGTTTGGACAGAGCTCGGCACAACATTGAGGGCTGAAGGGCCTGTACTGTTCTATGTTTCTATATTTCTATCAGTAAAGGCAGAGACCACTTCATCCTTCTAAGTGAAATGTAGATAGTCATTTGAGGTAGGGGAGAATTGGGGCAAAAATATATAGTAAAATTGGTTTTCATTGTTTTAACAGTCATTTGAAACCTGTTGGATTAACTGTTTTGGGACCTATGTTAACCATTTTAATTTGCCCCATTGGCCTAATTTTGCGCTGCTGAAACCTGTTTTTGACATCTCTCTCCCCTCCCCCCTACCCAGCCAACCTTACTTCAACCAAACTTCCCTAAAGCTTCTGATTTGAGGTTGGAAACTTGAGTTTCAGAAGAGAATTACCAACTGCAGTGCGGTTACACATATGACTTCTGACCATACAACCTGACAAAAGTTGCTTCCTTCTTAGAAAAAAACTACAAATGATCAAACATCAGCCTTAGTGGAATTGGTTGACACTGAGTCAGAACACTCAATTCATTTTGGCAAGTTTAACTAAAAGCATGCTTGCACTGATCAGATGAAAAACATTAGACTAGTTCTGTTTTTTATGTAAAGTGAATTGGGCAGTATGTGTCTGTTTTCCTGTGGCGTTAGTTTACAGTGCAAAACTGTTCATTATTTTTCACTGAATTGGTAATCTCATTCAGACCACAATACTTGATGTAGAAAATGAAAATGTCACACTGCTCACATCTTGTGAGGATGAGGTCACTGTCCAGGAGGCTTTGCTCTGAATACATTTCCCCTGCACTGCCATCTTTCAGTGTGATAGTGAGTATAATTCTAGAGCAGAGGTCTCCAAACTTTTCAGTACAAGGGCCACATCGTATATTTTACACATCTTTGGGGGCCAAAAAAAAAATTAGTTTTATAAATAAATGAATAAAATTTAAATGAATGAATAAGTTTTATTTGGATCATCTTTGTAATCAGCATGATATGATTCAGAATAAAAGAGAAATGTGACAATTACAAAGGAACAATGCTGTGCTTACACTGAGAAATGATATATAACGAGTGAAAATGTTAAACATTAGCAAATGCTCTGACAAAACAATCAATTACTTAACTACAGATGAGAAAAGCAGGCTATTCATTTTTTAATTAATTTTGTTTACTGAAATTTTACAAATGTTTACTTGAAATGAGAATTTGCCCAATTTTGTGGCATGCAATAAGAAAAATAACTATGCCCCAAGAAAGAGCTTCAGTAAAACAAAGCAAAGAAATTCAAAATAAACTTGAACCATTAATAAAGGTCGAACAAAAATAAATTCAGTCTGCACCTTTCTACATAATTCTGGCAATTGGAGTTTTCAATCATAACCAACAAATCATGAAGTTTTGCCCAAGATTAATGGGAATGATGGAACTGCTTTTTTAATTTCAAAAGATTGCTGAACTGAGGTTTCAAGCTTGAGGAGCCAATTATTAGGATGGACTTCAGATGCTCATCAGATAAATTTGTTTGACATTTGGACTTGACATACTTCCTTTTTGAAAATGTTTGTTCACACAGGTATGTTGTACCAAAAACTGATACAAATCCACAAGCAAATCGCTTCAAATTTGGAAACTGCTCAGGCTGCAAAGATTTATAAAATTGGATCAGATTTTCTTCTTTATACTTGTTTTTCAGCATTTCATCTGATTGGAGATCAATGATTTCCATTTGAAACTGGCTTGAGAGGGTTTCAACATTGCAGTCAAATGGATTTTGAAACAGCTTTATTTCATCTGTGTTTCCATCAAGATCAGAAAATCGTTCCTGAAATTGTTTTTGCAAGTCCTTAATGATTTCTGTTGCAAATGAAGAAGGAAATTCTGCTTCACTTTCTTCATGAAATTTGTCACAACATGGAAAATGAACCAAGTTATGAACTTTCAACTATCCTTGAAATAGCATCAGTTTTGCTCTGAATGCCTTGACGTGCGCAAATAGATCACAAATCAAATTTGTTTCACCTTGCAACTTCAGATTCAATTGATTCATAAGGCCTGTCACGTCTGCAGAAAGTGCCAATTTCCAAAGCCAGTCAGTGTTTGATAAAAGTGGTTCGGGTCGATTCTTCTCTGTGAGAAAGGAATCAATTTCCTCTCTGAGCTGAAAGAACCATGATAGAACCTTTCCACAACTAAGCCATCGACTTGTTGTACAATAAGGCAAGTCACCAAACTCAGAATCAGTTGCTTTCAGAAAATCACAAAACTGGCAATGATTAAGCCCATGAGATCGAATGAAATTCACTGTTGAAACAACAGGTTTCAGAACGCAAGACATAGCCACGTATTTTCCGCACAATGCTTGTTAATGGATAATGCAATGCAGAAACATGGGCTTTGAGAATTCACCAACCTCACAAGCTTTTGTGATTTGTCCAACCAAACTTTTCTTCACCCCAGACATGTTCTTTCCTCCACCAATTGTCACACATTGCAGTTTATTCCACTCCAGATAATACTCTAACAGTTTTTTTTGCAATTCTTTGAAGATGTCTTCTCCAGTTACTGTGCTGTGCATGCTATGCACTGATGCTAATTCTTGTGTCACATTAAATTCACTATCGACGCCACAGATGAATACTAGGAGTTGTGATGTGTCACGTACATCAGTCGATTCATCAAGTGCAAGAAAATACAACTGAAAATTTCTTGCTTTGTCTGTAATTTGATGAAATATATTGCTTCCTATATCCTCAATTCCTCGAGCAACAGTATTTGGTGCGAGACTAATGATTTTGAACAGATTTGCTTTTTCTGGGCATAACTCTTCCACTGCTTCCATTATATTGTTTTTGTTTCTGTCTTCACGGAGGAGGACGTGAATAATTTGCCGGGTGTTAGAGATGGAAAGGTGGTAGGAATGGAGGGTCTTAATGACATTACTGTTACTAGAGAGGTGGTGCTCGACAGACTGGAGGGGCTGATTGTGGACAAGTCCCCAGGACCGGATGGAATGCATCCGAGGGTTCTGAAAGAAATGGCGGAGGTTATAGTGGATGCCTTGGTGGTTATTTTCCAGACGTCGCTGGATTCCAGGGAAGTGCCGGAAGATTGGAAAACGGCTAATGTTACGCCGTTGTTTAAGAAGGGTGCCAGGCAAAAGGCGGGGAATTATAGGCCGGTTAGTTTAACGTCTGTGGTAGGTAAAATGTTAGAATCCGTCATTAAGGAGGAAATTGCGAGGCATCTTGAAGGGAATTGCTTGATAGGGCGGACGCAACACGGTTTCATTAAAGGGAAGTCGTGTCTGACAAATTTACTGGAGTTCTATGAGGATGTGTCTAGGGCAGTGGATAGAGGAGAGCTGGTGGATGTGGTCTTTCTGGATTTTCAGAAGGCATTTGACAAGGTACTTCACAAGAGGTTATTGCAGAAGGTCAGGGGACATGGAGTTGGGGGTAGGGTGTTAGCGTGGATAGAGGATTGGTTGTCAAATAGGAGGCAGAGAGTGGGGGTCAATGGGTGCTATTCGGATTGGCGGTTGGTGACTAGTGGGGTGCCCCAGGGGTCGGTGCTGGGGCCTCAGCTATTTACCATTTATATAGATGATCTGGAGGAGGGAACCGAGTGCAGGGTGTCGAAATTTGCTGATGACACCAAGATTGGGGGAAAGGCAAATTGTGCGGAGGGTGTGGAGAGTCTGCAGAAGGATCTAGATAGGCTGGGCGAATGGGCCAGGAAATGGCAAATGGAATTTAATGTTGGCAAGTGTGAGGTGGTCCACTTTGGTAGGAAGAATGGTAGGAAGGACTATTACTTACGTGGCGAAAAACTGCAGCAGGCGACGGTGCAGAGGGACCTCGGGGTCCTTGTGCATGAGTCGCAAAAACCCAGCTTGCAGGTGCAGCAGGTGGTCAGGAAGGCGAATGGGATGCTGGCCTTCATAGCGAGGGGGATTGAATATAAAAGTAGGGAGGTCTTGCTGCAGCTGTATAGGGCATTGGTGAGGCCGCAGCTGGAGTACTGTGTGCAGTTTTGGGCGCCGCACCTGCGCAAGGATATTTTGGCCCTGGAGGGAGTGCAGAGGAGGTTTACTAGGCTGATACCGGAGTTGAGGGGATTGAGCTATGAGGAGAGGCTGAATAAACTAGGCTTGTACTCGTTAGAGTTTAGAAGAATGAGGGGAGATCTCATTGAGACGTATAAGATGATGAATGGGATGGATAGGATAGAGGTGGAGAGACTCTTCCTGCTCAAAAAAGACAGTAGGACTAGGGGGCACAGCCTCAAGATAAAGGGGAGGCGGTTTAGAACGGAGTTGAGGAGGAACTTCTTCACTCAAAGGGTGGTGAATCTCTGGAATTCTCTGCCCGTTGAAGTGGTGGAGGCTGCCTCGCTAAATATTTTTAAGAAGCGGGTTGATGGGTTCTTGATAAGAGAGGGGATTAAGGGTTATGGGGAGAGGGCGGGAAAGTGGAACTGAGCCACAACAGATCAGCCATGATCTTGTTGAATGGCGGGGCAGGCTCGAAGGGCTAGATGGCCTACTCCTGCTCCTATTTCTTATGTTCTTATACTTTTGATGAGATCTCTATCAGTGAATGGCTTTCCTCTTTTAGCCAACACATAAGCTAGTTTGTAACTGGCCCTGGCTAAAGCTTCATTTTCAGTTATCAAGAGTGACTCAGGATCACCAATACTCCATGAGCTGGCTGAGTCTTGAAGAATATGACCTGAGCAGGTGGTAAAAGAACCAACAACCTATATTACATCATCCTCACCAGTTTACCTCTAACAGAAATATCTATGCATGTCAGTGCTGGTAGTAACCACCTCATAGTTCTTGTGGAGATGAAGTCCTATCTTTACATTGAGGATGCCTTCATTATATTGTGTCATACCATCATTGTGCTAAATGGGATAGATTCTGAACAATTCAAGCAGCGCAACATGAGGCACCCGTGAGGCACTCATGGCCATCAGCAGCAAAGTATTTAACCATTTTGTATAACCTCATGGTTGAACCTAACCCTCACTCTACCATTAAAATCAAGCTGGAGATTAACTCCTGTGAGGAGTGAGGGAGAGCCACTATTTTGGTGTTTCCTATACATGTTCTATCAATTTCTGAAAGTAAGATAAACTGACCAAAGCAAAACCTAGTTGAGACTGCTTTGGAAAGGGATGGGCTAGTGGAAAAGGTTGGGGTAGGAATGAGGTTGCTAAAAAAAAATTGCAGTCATTAAGCTGATGTGTACCTTTGAAACTGGAAATTGGATGTAATCAGTGATTTGCATTGCCCTGTAGTGCCACCAAGTGGTTTTCAGGAAAAGAGTTTTTTGAAAAAAACTGGGTGGAATTTTCCCAAAAAATATCTTAGTGTCATAATATCCAGAACAGGGGTATTCTGTGTGGGTCTGTGGGCGTGTTCCGCACCTTTCAACACTTTGTGCAATGAAAGAGCTCCATACAAATCACGCTGTCATCGGTGCACCCCAGGCATGTGACTCCCACAAAATGACCACAGCTGTACACTGTTAACAAGTGGGAGCTCCATTTAAACATGAATGATGTTCATGTTTAGTCAGTCAAGCCAGGAAGATGGCACCTTGTGGAACAGCTCCACAATTTACGGGGCATCCTGCTCAGGCTGGTGGTGGAGGAGCACTCCCATGACTTCCATGGTTGCCATCATAGTGAGCATTGCAGAATCCATGCAGTGTGAGCAGCCATGTTAACACCTGCACAGCTGCCCTGATTGGGGTGACAGCTGCTAGACCTGGCTCTTGTTGCTGTTGTCTTGATGTCTTGTTACTGTAAGGAGACCTAGGATGGAATGTTAGCACTAAACCACAGAAGCTGTCCTGCAGACAGATGGCAGGGTAACCAGAGCAACATTAGTGACGTTGAGATTCAACCTAATATGCAACCCGTTGGGGGTTGTTCAGCAGGCAGGGGGAACGTACACGAGCCGCAAGCCAGTGGTAATCCCAGACCAAATTCAAGTCGATATTTCCAAGTACTAAATAGCTAACTTCTAAAATAGATGTTTAATCTGTGCATGATTTTGAAATGTATTTGAGTTGACCAACAAATGAACAGGAGCCTTTTCAGTTTTGGTTGCTCAGTAACTTTGTTCTGTGAGCTCTTTGGATTGAGTGGAATTCAGACTAGTGGAGTGCCCCAGGGGTCGGTGCTGGGGCCTCAGCTATTTACCATTTATATAGATGATCTGGAGGAGGGAACCGAGTGTATGGTGTCGAAATTTGCTGATGACACCAAGATTGGTGGAACGGCAAATTGTGCGGAGGGCGTGGAGAGTCTACAGAAGGATCTAGATAGGCTGGGCGAATGGGCCAGGAAATGGCAAATGGAATTTAATGTTGGCAAGTGCGAGGTGGTCCACTTTGGTAGGAATAATGGTAGGAAGGATTATTACTTACGTGGCGAAAAACTGCAGCAGGCGACAGTGCAGAGGGACCTCGGGGTCCTTGTGCATGAGTCGCAAAAACCCAGCTTGCAGGTGCAGCAGGTGGTCAGGTAGGCTAATGGGATGCTGGCCTTCATAGCGAGGGGGATTGAATATAAAAGTAGGGAGGTCTTGCTGCGGCTGTATAGGGCGTTGGTGAGGCCGCAGCTGGAGTACTGCGTGCAGTTTTGGGCGCCATACTTACGCAAGGATACTTTGGCCTTGGAGGGAGTGCAGAGGAGGTTTACTAGGCTGATGCCGGAGTTGAGGGGGTTGAGCTATGAGGAGAGGCTGAATAAACTAGGCTTGTACTTGTTAGAGTTTAGAAGAATGAGGGGAGATCTCACTGAGACGTATAAGATGATGAATGGGATGGATAGGATAGAGGTGGAGAGACTCTTCCCGCTCAGAAAGGACAGCAGGACTAGGGGGCACAGCCTCAAGATAAAGGGGGGGCAGTTTAGAACGGAGTTGAGGAAGAACTTCTTCACTCAAAGGGTGGTGAATCTGTGGAATTCTCTGCCCGTTGAAGTGGTCGAGGCTACCTCGCTAAATATTTTTAAGACGCGGGTTGATGGGTTTTTGATAAGAGGGGGAATTAAGGGTTATGGGGAGAGGGCGGGAATGTGGAACTGAGCCACGACAGATCAGCCATGATCTTATTGAATGGCGGGGCAGGCTCGAAGGGCTAGATGGCCTACTCCTGCTCCTATTTCTTATGTTCTTATGTTCTGAAAAACATGGAATTTGAGCTCTTGTGATGTTTATTAATAAATACACAGTCAAATGTAGTAATGAGTCATAATGGTTTCTATGATATTTTATGAACAGCCAGTGATATTTCACGTTTGATTCTGATGCCTAGGAACCTGCCCTCAGAAGGATGGTGGTGGTGGTGGTAAGGAGACCAACCATTCGTGTTGGTATTCCTAGGATGTAGGGTTAAGGGCCAAAGAAATTTACAGTTCCAATTCTAATTTTCTGCTCTCAGCTGTTTTCAGATGTCAAATAAAGATATGGTTGAAATAGCTGCTGATGCTTCCATATCAAGGCCAATGGACAAGGAATAGCTTTTTGGACAGGATACTGGAAGGTTGCTGGTGCCCACAGCTTTGTTTCTGAAGAAATGGTACTTTCTGTGGAGCAGGGGAGAAAATTGGAAATATAGCTTTGATGTGTCACAAAGCAATATGCAACAATATGGTCACTGAGACTTGCAAAATTGTATCTGCCTAATCAGCTATTTCCTGTTCTTGCTTCAGCTAATGCTGAACATACATGGCATCTCCTTAAATTGTGATTGCCTCGTGTTTTCTTCAGTCATTCCGCTCCTTCTGCCATTTCTGGTTCCTTACCAAAAATATATCTATTAAATTTATTTATTATTCTTTTCCAACCCCTTTTTCAATCTGATCATATGGTAGCTTGTTGAGCTGACTTTTTGTGACCTGAGTTTCTCTCCCAATTCTAATCTTAATGATCTTGATAAAGAATCACATGCCCCTGCTCCATTCTGTTTCACCATTATAACAATCATCAACTTTTTGTCAGCAATGGTCCTGTTGGTTTTTCTGTTTTTCAGCAATCATAATACACTGTTTCAACTCTGGAACAAACTGATTTGCAAACATCGCCTTTGCTTGCTCTTAATTTGAGTAGCTAGGAATTGAAGATTCATTTCCAGGATGGTGCTATGTACAACCTTGGAAAAAAAAATCATTGGGGCATGAAAAATGATTTGTATTTTCTTGTTACTTTCTTTGATCATTTCTCTTTACCAGACAGAAACATACTGAAAATGGGACAAAGTAGTTGTTTAGCGACAGTTAAGTATCATCCAATTGGGTTGTGAGTCTTTTTGCTTTCTGATTGGCATAGAAAGGTAGTACATCACGAGATTGTATATGTTGGCTGACTAATTACTGGAGCAAGGGGACAAGTCATGCAATGAAACCACTAGAAATGTATTTAATTACAATTGGCAACTCTGCTCTTAATCCCACTAATTTTCTTTCTATTTGAAAATTTGCTCATGTTCATCCTATCCTACTGGCTTATTGTCCTTGCTGTAGTTCTTCCTAATAGCTTTTAATATTCAAATGTGTGATGCTAAATCATCAGACACCTCCTCAGTCTCAATCTCTGTTGTACACGTTGCTTGATTAATGCTGTTAAAGAAACCACGTTATCGGTGATGGGAGGTGACGTGCCATTCGCAGGCAGCAGGATGTTCTGGTCCCGCTGCTGTCCATGGAAATTCCCACTGAAGCCATCCCACACTGCCGGCAAATCCAAGGCAGCGGGTGTAGCACTGATGGAACCAGAGAATCCAGCTGGCGTGAGCGGCTGGAGAATTCCAGTCCTTGTCTCTGAGCGAGTATTAAGGTTTAAAATGCAGTCTTGAGTTTTATAGACCTTATTGGAAAAAATATACTCAGGCTTCACATCACCAAATGAAGTCTGCAGAAGACTCTAGGTTACAGTTGCTTTGATTTGATTTATTAATATCACATGTATTGGGATACAGTGAAAAGTATTGTTTCTTGCATGCTAGACATGCAAAACATAGCATACTTAGGGCAGAAGGAAAGGGGAGGGTGCAGAATGTAGTGTTACGATCAAATCTAAGGTGTAGAGAAAGATCAACTTAATATAAGGTAGGTCTATTCAGAAGTCCGATGGCAGCTGGGAAGAAGCTGTACTTGATTCGGTTGGTGCATGGTCTCAGACATTTCTATCTTTCTCCTGACGGAAGAAGTTGGAGGAGAGTATGTCCAGGGATCCTTGATCATGCAGGCTGCTTTTCCAAGGCAGCAAGAAGTGTAGACAAGAGTCAATGGATGGGAGGCTGGTTTGTGTGATAGAGTGGGCTACATTCACAATCCTTTATAGTTATTGTGGTCTTGGTCAGAGCAGGAGCCTTACCAAACTGCGATACATTCGGACAGGATGCTTTCTATGGTGCATCTGTAAAAGTTCTTGAGGGTGGCAGATCTGCTGGATGCCCTTAGCCTCTGAGAAAGTAGAGGCGTTGGTGAGATTTCTTAACTATAGCATTGGCGTAAAGAGACCTGGACAGGTTGTTGGTGATCAGGATACCTAAAAACTAGAAGCTCTTGACCATTTCCACTTTATCACCACTAATGTGGAAGGCCATGTTCTCGTGTGGATGGGCTGATGTAGATAGGCATGACCTTCACTCTGAATATCACATGGAATTATATTAACTCAGCCTCAAAGCATGATCTTATCAAGGCATAGACGATGAATACTAGCCTTGCCAACAACACTGAGTGAGCAGAAAAAAAGCTGATCTAGCTAATACAGGAAAACAAAGCAAACAGGTAGATGTATGTGTAAGATTAAAACCATCAAAACACTACCTATTCGACAATTGTTACAACCATTCTCCAGATATTACCTGTTTCTACAGCTTCCATAAAATTGTCGTAACCGCAGAATAGAATAAAATGGATTCCTGAATAAAATCTTTTTGCTAGCTTCCAAACCTCAAGGGTCAAGATAGGAAATAGCAAGCGAAATAAGTCATTGTGAGATGCATGTAATTTTTAAACTACCTAATAATCACACTGTAGGATGGAGTGTGCATCAAGAAATAATGGAGGCTTTTAAGGAATAGCAATATTAATGGGCAAATATAATCTTCATATCGATTGGACAAGTCAAATCAGCAAAGGATAAGTTCATTGAATGTATTTGGGACAATTTCTTGGGACAATACATCCTGGAATCAAACAAGGAAAAGGGTATTTGAGACCTGACAATGTGCAATGAGATGGGATGAATTAATGATCTTATAGTAAAGGATCCCGTAGGAGGATTGTTAATAACATAAGGTTTGACATTCAGATTGACAGTGAAAAACTTGTCTAAAACTAGTGCCTTAAGTGAAGGAAATTACAAGGGCATGAAGACAGTTGGCTACAGGGTGGATTGTAAATTTAGGTTAGAAGGTTAGATAAGAATTGGAAAACATTTAAGGAGATATTTCCTAGTTTTCAACAAAATGATATTCCATTCAGAAAGAAAACTCTCCAAGAAGAATGCACCATTTGTGACTACATAAGAAAGTTAAGGATGGTACAAATTGAAAGAGAAATTATACAACGCTGTAACGATTAAAGATAGGCCAGAAAATTGGAGAAATTAGCAAAGGATGGCTATAAAATGAAAATGGAGAAATTTAAAATGTGAGAGCAAAATAGCAAGGAACATAAAAACAGACTGTAAGACCTTCTACAAGTATATAAAAAATAAAGGAGTAGCTGAAGTTACAGAGAGAGATTGAATAAGTTAGTGCTACAGAGAGAGATTGAATAGGTTAGAACTTTATTCCCTGGGGCATAGAAGGATTGATTTGATAGAGGTGTATAAGATTTTGATGGGTATAGATAGAGTGAATGCAAGCAGGCTTTTTCCACTGAGGCTAGGGGAGAGAAAAAACCAGAGGGCATGGGTTAAGGGTGAAAGGAGAAAAGTTTAAAGGGAATATTAGGGGGAACTTCTTCATGCAAAGAGTGGTGGGAGTGTGGAATGAGCTGTTGGATAAAGTGGTAAATGCGGGGTCACTTTTAACATTTAAGAAAACCTTGGACAAGTACATGGATGAGAAGGGTGTGGAGGGATAGGGTCCAAGTGCAGGTCAGTGGGACTAGGCAAAAAATGGTTCGGCACAGACAAGAAGGGCCAAAAGGCCTGTTTGAGGTGTAATTTTCTATGGTTCTAAAGTAAATGTTGATCCCTTAAATGACAAGGCTGGGGAGTTAAAAATGGAAAGGACATAGTAGAGATTTTGAATTAATAATTTCTTTCATTTAAGACACAAGTTTTAGACACAAGTTTTTCACTGTCAATCTGAATGTCAAATCTTATCATGTTATTAACAATTCTGCCTACGGGATCCTATACTATAAGATCATGAATTCATCCCACCTCATTACACATTGTCAGGTCTCACATAACCTTTTCCTTGCTTGATCTGTCTTCAAGGTAGCAGATGCAAAAAGCATCCCAAGAATAGTAGAAAATCAAATGGTATAGAGTCATAGAGGTTTACAGCATGGAAACAGGTCATTCAGCCCAACTTGTCCATGCTGCCCTTTTTTTTTTAAGAAACCCCTAAGCTAATCCCAACTGTCCGCATTTGGCCCATATCCCTGTATACCCATCATACCCACGTAACTATCTAAATTCTTTTTAAAAGATAAAATTGTATCCACCTCTACTACTATCTCTGGCAGCTTGTCCCAGACACTCATCACCCTCTGTGAAAACATTGCCCCTCTGGACACTTTCGTATCTCTCACCTCTCACCTTAAATCTATGCCCTCTGGTTTTAGATTCCCCTATCTTTGGGAAAAGATATTCACTATCTACCTTGTCTATGCGCCTCATTACTTTATAGACCTCAATAAGGTCACCCCTCAGCCTCCAACCTCCAGAGACAAAAGTCCCAGTCTATTCAGCCTCTCCTTATAACTCAATCCATCAAGTCCCAGTGGCATCCGAGTAAATCTTTTTTGCACTCTTTCTAGTTTAATAATATTCTTTCTATAGTAGGGTGACCAGAATTTCACACGGTATTCCAAGTGTGGCCCTTCCGATGTCCTGTACAACTTCAACAAGACGTTCCAACTCCTGTATTCAGTGTTCTGACACATGAAACCAAGCATGCCGAATGCCTTCTTCACCACTCTCTCCACTTTCGAGGAGCTCTGAACGTGTACTGCTAGATCTCTTTGCTCTGTAACTCTCCCCAATGCCCTACCATTAACTGAGTAAGTCCTGCCCTTGTTCAATCTACCAAAATGCATCACCTCGCATTTGTCTAAATTAAACTCCATCTGCCTTTCGTCAGCCCACTTGCCCAATTGATCAAGATCCCATTGCAATTGGAGATAACTTTCTTCACTGTCCACTATGCCACCAATCTTGGTGTCATCTACAAACTTACCAACCGTGCCCCCTATGTTCTCATTCAAATCATTAATATAAATGACAAATAACAGTGGGCCCAGTACTGATCCCTGAGGCACAGTGCTGGTCACAGGCCTCCAATTTGAAAAACAACTCTCTGCAACCACCCTCTGGCTTCTAACAAGAAGCCAATTTTGTATCCATTTAGATACCTCACCCTGGATCCTGTGAGATTTAACTTTATGCAACAACCTACCATGTGGTACCTTGTCAAAGGAGTTGCCAAAGTCCATGTAGACAACATCAGCTGCACTGCCCTCATCTACCTTCTTGATTACCCCTTCAAAAAAACTCAATTAAATTTGTGAGACATGATTTTTCACTCACAAAGCTATGCTGACTATCTCTAACCAGTCATTGTTTCTCTAAATGCCTGTAGATCCTGTCTCTCAAAATACCTTCCAACAATTTACCCACCACAGGTGTAAAGCTCACTGGCCTATAGTTCGCAGGCTTTTCCCTGCAGCCCTTTTTAAACAAAGGCACAAAATTTGCCATTCTCCAATCTTCAGGCACCTCACCTGTGACTGTCAGTTATTCAGATATCTCTGCTAGGGGACCCGCAATTTCCTCCCTAGCCTCCCACAACATCTTGGGATGCACTTCTTCAGGTCCTGGAGATTTATCTGCCTTGATGCGCTTTAAGACTTTCAGCACCTCCTCCTCTGTAGTATGTACATTCCTCAAGACATCACTATTTATTTCCCCATGTTCCCTCACATCCAAACAGTAAATACTGATGAGAAATATTAATTTAGGATATCACCCATCTCTTGTGGATCTGCACATAGATGTCCTTATTGATCCTTAAGATGCTCTAGCCTCTCCCTTGTTACTCTTTTGCCCTTTATGTATTTGTAGAAGCTCTTTGGATTCTCCTTTGCCTTATCTGCCAAAACAATTTTGTGTCCCTTTATTGCCCTCCTGATTTCTCTCTCAAACTCTATTCCTACACCCCCTATACTCTTCAAGTGATTCACTTGATCCCAGCTGCCTATGCATGTCATGTGTTTCTTTCTTCTTCTTGACCAGGGCCTCAATATCCTGAGTCATCCAGGGTTCCCACTCTAAGAGGCATGTGTTTACCCTGAACCCTGGTTAACACATTTTGAAAGCATGCCACTTACAGACATCCCTTTGCCTTCCCACAGACTCCCCCAATTAACTTTTGAAAGTTCCTGCCTGATCCCATCAAAATTGGCCTTGCCCCAATTTAGAATTTTAACTTTTGGGACAAACCTGTCATTCTCCATAGCTATTTTAAAACTAATAGAACTATGGTCATGGTCCCAAAGTGATCCCTCACTAGCACTGCTGTCACCTGCCCTTCTTTATTTCCCAAGAGGAGGTCAAGTTTTGCCCCCTCTCTAGTCGGGCCATCCACATACTGAATGAGAAATTCCTCCTGAATACACAACAAATTTCTCTCCATCCAACCCTCTAATACTATGGCTGTCCCAGTCAATGTCAGGAAAATTAAAATCTCTGACTATTACCACCCTATTTTTCTTGGAGCTGTCTGTAATCTTACATATTTGCCCCTTAATATAAGGGAAGGGGAAACTTAAAGCTATTACTAGAGAAAAAAAGTAGTTGGGAAACAGATAGCACTAAAGGCTGCCAGGTGTCCAGGATCTAATAGCCTGCATTCTTGGGTCTCACAAGAAATGATAGTTGAGATGATGTGTGTATTGACAGTGCAGAAGAGGCCATTTAGCCCATCGGCTCTATTCTCATACAGTATCTTACCCTGGCCCTCTTCCCCCACCCTATCCCTATTATCCAACACATTTCCCATGGCTAATCCAGTTAACCTACACATCTTGGGACTCTGAGGGACAATTTAGCATGTCTTGAGTGTGGGAGGAAACCAGAGCATCTGGAGGAAGCCCACAAAGACCACAGGGAGAGCAAACTCCACACAGTCACCTGAGGCAGGAATTAAACCCAAGTCCCTGGCACTAACAGTGCTAACCACAGTGCCAAAATGCTGCGTATAATCGTCCAGAATTCCTCAACTAATGGGGAAGGATCTGACCATACTTAATTAGCCTTGCGCTCAGAACGTAGTGTCCAACATTAGATGTGATTGGACAATCCTTACTAAAAAGTCCCAAGTGTGTTAAGAATTACACTAACAACCAATTTAGCATTCAGTCAGACTTGTAGTGTGGTTCACTTAATATTTGGTAGAAGTTATATATCTTCATACACAGGATCCTGCCTTCTGCAAACAAAGAATAGCTGGAATATTACCACCCTGCCCGCCACAGGAATCGGAGCAGGCAAGGGGTGGACCATAGAAAGGTCCATTGACCTCAGGCAGGGTTTTATAATTTTGATACAAGTGAGGCCATAAACTTCTGCCCATCATGTTTAGGCATTGCACCTTTTTCAAACAAACAAAAGCTTGGGGAATAACTATTGTCTGGTGCATTCAACATGGCAATGCTTTGACCAGAGTCTACTTGCCAACAATCAGCATCCTTCTCATGCAGAATAAATTGTGATTCCCTTTGAAATTTAGTAAACTTGTGTCTGTCCTGATGAGTGCAAGATGAAAAGCTTTGATATTATTTAAATGGAAAGAAACTGCAGTATAGAAGTGTCTGGATCTCCTTGTTCACAAATCATAAAAAACAGCATACTAGTATCGCAAATAATTAAGAAGACAAATGGTATAGTCATAGAGGTTTACAGCATGGAAACAGGCTCTTCAGTCCAACTTGTCCATGCTGCCCTTTTTTTCAAACCTCTAAGCTAGTCCCAATTGCCCGCATTTGGCCCCTATCCCTCTACACCCATCTTACCCATGTAACTGTCTGAACACTTCTTAAATTACAAAATTGTACCCACCTCTACTACTATCTCTGGCAGCTTGTTCCAGACACTCACCATCCTCTGTGAAAACATTGCCCCTCTGGACCTTTTTGTATCTCTCGCCTTAAACCTGTGCCCTCTAGTTTTAGACTCCTTTGGGAAAAGATATTGACTATCTAGCTGATATATGCACCTCATTATTTCATAGACCTCTAAAATCATCCCTCAGCCTCCTACGCTCCAGAGGGAAAAAATCCCAGTTTATCCAGCCTCTCCTTATAACTCAAACCATCAAGTCTCAGTAGCATCCTAGTAAATCTCTTCTGCACTCTTTCTAGTTTAATAATATTCTTTCTATCATAGGGTGACCAGAACTGTACACAGTATTCCAAGTGTGGCCTTACCAATGTCTTGTACAACTTCAACAAGATGTCCCAACTCCTGTATTCTATGAACTGACCAATGAAATCAAGCATGCTGAATGCCTTTCTACCTGTGACTCCACTTTCAAGGGGCTATGAACTTGTACCCCTCGATCTCCTTGTTCTGTAACTCTTCCCAACGCCCTACCATTAACTGAATAAGTCCTGCTCTGGTTCAATCTAACAAAATGCATCACCTTGCATTTATTTAAATTAAACTCCATCTGCAATTCGTCAGCCCACTGGCCCAATTGATCAAGATCCTGTTGCAATCTAAGATAACATTCTTTACTGTCCACCGTGCCACCAATCTTAAGAACATAAGAAATAGGAGCAGGAGTAGGCCACCTAGCCCTTCGAGTCTGCCCTGCCATTCAATAAGATCATGGCTGATCTGAAGTGGCTCAGTTCCACTTTCCCACCTTCTCCCCATAACCCTCAATCCCCTTGCCTATCAAAAAACTATCTACCCGCGTCTTAAAAATATTTAGTGAGGCAGCCTCCACCACTTCAACGGGCAGAGAATTCCAGAGATTCACCACCCTTTGAGTGAAGAAGTTCCTCCTCAACTCTGTTCTAAACTGCCCCCCCTTTATCTTGAGGCTGTGCCCGCTAGTCCTCCTGACCTTTCTGAGTGGGAAGAGCCTCTCCAGCTCTATCCTATCCATCCCATTCATCATCTTATACGTCTCAATGAGATCTCCCCTCATCCTTCTAAACTCTAACAAGTGCAAGCCTAGTTTATTCAGCCTCTCCTCATAGCTCAACCCCCTCAACTCCGGTATCAGCCGAGTGAACCTCCTCTGCACTCCCTCCAAGGCCAAAATATCCTTGCGCAAGTGCGGCGACCAAAACTGCACGCAGTACTCCAGCTGCAGCCTCACCAGTGCCCTGTACAGTTGCAGCAAGACCTCCCTACTTTTATATTCAATCCCCCTCGCTATGAAGGCCAGCATCCCATTCGTCTTCCTGACCACCTGCTGCACCTGCAGGCTGGGGTTTTTGAGACTCATGCGCAAGGACCCCGAGGTCCCTCTGCACCGTAGCATGCTGCAGCTTTTAGCCATGTAAGTAGTAGTCCTTCCTACCATTATTCCTACCAAAGTGGACAACCTCACACTTGCCAACATTAAATTCCATTTGCCAGTTCCTCACCCATTCGCCCAGCCTATCTAGATCCATCTGCAGACTTTCCACACCCTCCGCACAATTTGCCATTCCACCATTCTTTGTGTCATCAGTAAATTTAGACACCTTACACTCGGTTCCCTCCTCCAGATCATCTATATAAATGGTAAATAGCTGAGGCCCC
The DNA here is from genome assembly GCF_965287045.1 of Carcharhinus amblyrhynchos. Classification (NCBI taxonomy): domain Eukaryota; kingdom Metazoa; phylum Chordata; class Chondrichthyes; order Carcharhiniformes; family Carcharhinidae; genus Carcharhinus; species Carcharhinus amblyrhynchos. The sequence continues at coordinate 144,685,666 of NC_137324.1, forward strand.
AGCACTGATCCCTGGGGCATTCCACTAGTCACCAACCACCAATCCGAATAGCACCCATTGACACCCACTCTCTGCCTCCTATTTGACAGCCAATCCCCTATCCACGCTAACACCCTACCCCCAACTCCATGCCCCCTAGCCTTCTGTAACAACCTCTTGCGTGGCACCTTATCAAAAGCCTTCTGAAAATCAAGAAACACCACATCCACCGGTTCTCCTCTATCCACCGCACTAGACACATCCTCATAGAATTCCAATAAATTTGTCAGACACGACTTCCCCTTAACGAAACCGTGCTGCGTCTGCTCTAATCAAACAATTCTCCTCAAGATGCCTCGCTATTTTCTTCTTCTTTACGGATTCAAGCATTTTACTTGCAACAGGCGTTAAACTAACCGGCCTATAATTCCCTGCCTTTTGTCTGCTACCCTTTTTAAACAACGGCATAACATTAGCCATTTTCCAATCTTCCGGCACTTCCCCAGAATCCAGCGCGGATTGGAAAATAATCACCAAGGCATCCACTATCACCTCCGCCATTTCTTTCAGAACCCTTGGATGCATTCCATCCGGTCCTGGGGACTTGTCCACAGTCAGTCCCTCTAGTCTGCCTAGCACTGCCTCTCTACTAACAATAATGTCATTCAGGCCCTCCACTCCTACCATCTTTCCATCGTTAACACCCGGCAAACTATTCACGTCCTCCTCCGTGAAGACCAAAGCAAAAAAGTTATTCAAGGCCTCAGCCATTTCCTCATCCCATCTTTCCTCATCTTGCCATCAGTGGCAAACTTACTAACCATGCCCCTATAGTCTCATCCAAATCATTAATATAAATGACAAATAACAGTGGACCCAGCTCTGATCCCTGAGGTATACTGCTGGTCACAGGCCTCCAATTTGAAAGACACCCCTCTACAACCACCCTCTGTCTTCTGTCATCAAGCCAATTTTGTATCCATTTAGCTTCTTACCCTGGATCCCATGTGATTTAACCTTATGCAACAACCTACTATGCAGTACCTTGTCAAAGGCCTTGCTAAAGTCCATGTGGAGAACACCAACTGCACTGCTGTCATCTACGTTCTTGGTTACACCTTCAAATTTGAGATTCATGAATTTTCATTCACAAAGCCATGCTGACTGTCCCTAATCAGTCTTTGTGCCTCTAAATGCCTACAGATCCTGTCTCTCAAAATACCTTTCAGCAACCACACCTCACCAGCCTGTAGTTCCCAGGCTTTTCCCTGCAGCCCTTTTTAAACAAAGGCACAACAGTTGCCACCCTCCAATCTTCAGGCATCTCACCTGGACTATTGATAATTCAGATGCCTGTGCTAGGGGACCTGCAGTTTCCTCCCTAGACTCCCACAATGTCCTGGAATACGCTTCATCAGGTCCCAGGGATTTATCTACCTTGATGCGCTGTAGGAGTTCCAGCACCACCACCTCTATAATATGTACAGTTCTCAAGACTTATTTCCCCAAGTTCCCTAACATCCATGTTTTTCTCAACAGTAAATACTGATGCGAAGTATCCATTTAGGAGCTCACAAACATCATCATTTATGATGTTTATCTTTATTGCAAAGATTCTGAAAACCCAAATAAATATTCTCTGTATATCCCTTATATGGAATACACTGGAACACAGGTATTGATAGCATTGCATGTAATGTCTTAAGGGTTTTGCACAGTCCAGATTATTTTTTCCCCCTCACTACACTCCAGGTGCAGCATTCTTTTCTGATGCATCCCCTCATCGGTTACAGTTCCAATTTTAATAGGTGCAGGAATGCTTCATTTTATTACTTGTTTCAAAAAATAATGAATTTCCACAGGAGCTGTGTACTTTTGTGTATTTCCTGTGTAACAAGGATAATAATGCGGCAAAGCTCAGGCACAGTTGCAGTGTGGTTCAATTGATTTGAGTTTTGAAGGCGCAAGTGTAGATTAATTAGAAATTAGAAATGTTAGAAGTACTCTACAAGTCTGATAGCATTTACAGAGAGCAAAGACTCTTTCAGATCAATGACCCTCTGTTAAAACTGTACTTTATAATTTATTTCAGATTTGGCTGGTTTGGCATTGACCCTGAAGAAGTAGCAAAACCTTGGTTAAACTACATTGGAGCAGCTCTGTCTTTCATGAGGTAAATTTGATGAGCCATCTTCAATTAAGTAAAGAGTAGTTGACGCAATTTCTAATCACTAGCTAGATTTATAAAACGAGCATTGTCCCAGAAAATGTAAATTATGTGCAACAGAATTTTGTTTATTTGCAATTTAAAACAAAAAGTGTGGGATATTATTTTAGTTAATGAGCAACTTTTACTCCATTCATATACAAAATAGTGATGAAAAGAATTTATAGCAAAATTATTTATTCATCCGAATTCTTTATACAAGATTCGAATGAGATATAAAATGGTAGTTAATTTAAAGCTATATTGAATTTTGAAATCTGATATTTTTGATTTGCTCAGCTAAGGTATTGATTTATATCTTTTCTGTTTTAGTGCCATCATATTTTTCTTTGTCAAGAGTGATATAAATGTTGTAAACAATTCCGAATCAACACTTCCACTACTGATTGACAGTGTGAGTAACAGCTCCCTGTGGAGTTGGTTTTGGAGAAATTCTTTTGCACACAAGAGTTTGCTTTAGTGAATGTTAAATGGATTCCTTGCTTTAGATTATCCTTACATTTTGACTCTATATTCTGTAAATGTATCCAAATAATATTTCATAATATTGGAACACAAAACCAGAACAGTGAGGTACTTTGGGGTTTTTGTGCATCAGTTGGTATCACTGTTACTTTCCAAGTCATGAAGTTATGGTTCCAGAATTTGAGTACATAATCCAGGCTGACAATTTGGTGCTATATTGAAGGAGTACTGCCATTTGGATGCTGTTTTCAGGTGAGACTTGAATTGAAGTGCTTGCTCAGAGAAAATAAAAAGACTCAAGACATTCAAAGCTCAGTTGAAAGATCTGATGTTCTGGGCAACACTGCAAGGGCAATAGGCCCTGACAACATTCCGGCAATAGTACTGAAAACTTATGCTCCAAAACTTGCTGCTCCCCTAGACGAGCTCTTCCGGTACAATTACCCGACAATGTGAAGAATTGCCCAGGTATGTCCTGGACAAATCCAACCTGGCCAATTACTGCCCATCAAACTACTCTCGATCATCAGGACAGTGGTGGGGTGGGGGGTGGTGGTGGTGGTCATCAACACGTGCTCAGCAATAACCTGCTCAGTGACGCCCAGTTTGGATTTTGCCAGGCTCATTCAGCTCCTGACCTCATAACAGCCATGGTTCAAACATGGGCAAAAGAGCTGATTTCTGGAGGTGAGGAGAGAGTGACAGCCCTTGACATCATGGCTGCATTTGTTATAGTGTGGCGATCCCTAGCAAAACTGGAATCAATGGGTATCAGGGGCAAACGCTCCACTGATTGGAGTCATATCTGGCACATAGGAAGATGTTGTGGTTGTGGGGGAAATCAGTCATTTCAGCCCCAGGGTGTGTTCTACACACAGCCACCTTCAGCAGTTTCATCAATGATGTTCCTTTCATCAGAGTTGTATGTTTGCCGATGATTGCACAATAAGGAAAATTGGGGAATGGACAAAGAGCCAAGGAAGCCATACTTTCCTTGCACTCCTCCTCTCTCTCTCTTTCTCTCTCCCCCCCCCCCCCCCCCCCCAACCCCATAAATCCAAAGGCAATCTTCAATTGTTAGTGGCTGATTTTCTTGCCATTTCACATACCACATTCCATCCGAAAGGAAAGAAGAAAAACACAAAGAAATAGAAAAGAGATAGGCACGGTCAATAAAACAGACATCGGAGACAGATGAGAGAGTTGAGAGAGAGTTGATTCTCAATTAATATGTGTTGGACCATGTAAGATTTAAAAGACTAGTTATGTACAACAGGAGTCCGAAATAAATTAAATGCCGAGAATTTACTCATCTACTTTTATACACAACTCCTCAATTTTTAACACACCTATTCACTGAGAAGCATTTAAATCCTTTTTTGACCAGAATCATTTATGTTTTGAGGAATTCAAAATGAGGAATATAGGACCAGGAATTGACCATTTAGTATTATTCAATGTGGCCATGGCTGATGTGCAAGCTGAATCCAAATACTTGTCTTTGCCCCATATCCCTTAATATCTTTGGCTAACAAAACCTATACAAGCTCAGATTTTAAACTAACAATTGAACTAGTATCAATTGCTGTTTGCAGAAAAAAGTCCCAAACTTCTGCCATCCTTTGTGTGAAGAAATGTTTCATAAGAACATAAGAAATAGGAGCAGGAGTAGGCCATCTAGCCCTTCAAGCCCGCCCCGCCATTCAATAAGATCATGGCTGATCTGAAGTGGGTCAGTTCCACTTTCCCGCTTTCTCCCCATAACCCTTAATTCCCTTGTCTACCAGAAATCTATCTACCCGTGACTTAAATATGTTCAGCGAGGTAGCCTCCACCACTTCAATGGGCAGAGAATTCCAGAGATTCACCACCCTTTGAGTGAAGGAGTTCCTCCTCAACTCTGTTCTAAACTGCACCCCCCCCCCTTATTTTGAGGCTGAGCCCTCTAGTTCTGCTATCCTTTCTAAGCAGGAAGAATCTCCCTACCTCTACCCTATCTAGCCCCTTCATTATCTTGTAAGTCTCTGTAAAATCCCCCCTCAGCCTTCTAAACTCTAACGAGTACAGACCCAGTCTATTCAACCTCTCTCCATAAGCTAACCCCCTCATCTCCAGTATCAGCCTGGTGAACCTTCTGTGTACTCCCTCCAAGGTCAATATATCCTTTTGCAAACGTGGGGACCAAAATTTCCTAATTTCACTTCTGAAAACCCCAGGTCTAATTTTAGACTACACTGCCATCTGAGATTCCCAGCTAGTGGAAATAATTTCTCTAGCCACCCCATTAATTCCCCTTAATAATTTGAAGACTTTTGTCAAATCAGCTCTTAAACCTCTTACTTTCAGGTAATTAACTCTAGTTGTGCAATCGTTTCTAATTACCTCTTGGGGTCTTGTAATAGTCTGATAGATGTACAGTCCACTCCCTTTAAAACCATTTCTCCTTAAAAACTGATGCCCCCAAAACTGGTCATAGTTCCTCAGGTCTGTTTTAAATAAGACTTTGTATAGCTTTAGATTATTTCCAAGCCCTTATGTTCTCATCCTGTAAATATAAAGGCCAACTAATTAAAGCAAAATACTGCAGATGCTGGAAACCTGAAATGAAAATAGAAATTGGAGGATAAACTCAGCAAATCTGGCAGCATCAGTAGAGAGAGAAACACAGTTATCATCTCAAATCCATATAACTCTTCTACAGAACTGAAATGGGGTAGAAATGTAATGAATGATATACTTGGAGAGGGATGTGAAGCAGAATGCAAAGTCAGTGTAAGGTCAGAACTAAGGAGAGATTGACAAACATGTCATGGACATGAGATAAGTGGGCTGTCAAAGCTGTCATAAGGGACTGAAGAGTATTAGTAGTGGCGAAAGTAGGATAGCAATATGTGTTAATTGGAAAACAGAGGTCAGTAAACAGTGGGAGCAAAACAGTGAGGAGGGGTAGGGTGTACTGGGACAAGCCAGGGAAACTAAAAAAACAGAAAACAAGAGAGGAGTCAAGATGGAGACGAAAGTTCACAGTCTGTAGTTGTTGAACTCAGTGCTGAATCCAGAAAGCTGTAATGTGCCTAATCAGAAGATGAAGTGTCAAGCTTCCAGTTTGTATAGGGCCTCACTGGAGCATTGCAGCAGGGCAAGGACAGACATATGGACATGACAGCAAAATCATGAGTTGAAATGGCAAGCAACTAGAAAGTTAGGATCATGCTTACAGAGAGAGCAAAGGTGTTCCACAAAGTGGTTGCCCAGTTTGCATTTAGTCTCCCCAGTGTAGTGGAGACTGCTTCAGAGCAGCAAATACAATGGGAGGAGGGGTAAGCAAAATGCTGCTTAACCTGGAAGGAGTGTTTGGGCCCTTGGACAGTGAGGAGGGATGAGGTAAAGAGGCAGGTGTTGCACATTCTGTGATTGCATGGGAACGTACCAAGGAAAGGGGATGAAGGGTTGGAGGAGATAGAGATATGAACTGGGATGTCACAGGATGGTCCCTGCAGAATGCTAACAGAGGTGGTGAGAGGAAGATGTCTTTAATGGTGGTATCACATTGGATTTGGCAGAAATGGTGGAAGAAGATCATTTGAACATGGAGATTGATGGAGTGAAAAGTGACAATAAAGTGAATCCAGTAAAGACTCACATTCCATTAGCTTTTCTGTACCTGTTGTTGAAATTTCGGTTGTCTATGTACCTATACCTGGACCTCTTGAAACTTCCACTGTTGCTACCTTTTCATGGTGGCACAGTGGCACTGCTGCCTGACAGTGTCAAGGACCGGGTATGATTCCCAGCTTGGGTCACTTTCTGTGAGGAGTTTACACGTTCTCCCCATGTCTGTGCGTGTATCCTCCAGGTGCTCTGGTTTCCTCCCACAGTCCAAAGATATGCGGGTTAGGTGAATTGGCCATGCTAAATTTCCCTTAGTGTCAGGAAGACTAGGTAGGGTAAATGCATGGAGCTATGAGGACAGGGCCTTGGTGGGATTGTGGTTGGTGCAGACTCAGTGGGCCAAATGGCCTCCTTCTGCACTATAAGATTCTATGATTTCAAGAATACTCCAGTTTAACCTTTATATTTTTTTACATCCAAAGACGATGATCTCATTTTTGACTACATTGAAATCCATTTGCCACAATTTTGCTCATTCACTCAATTTATTAATTTATCTGTAATTTAACAGTTCTATCCACACAACTTACAAAGCTGCCTGATCTTTGTATCAAGAAACTTGGATACTTGGCTTTTTAATCGCATCATAAGTTGTTTGTAAATACTTTGAATAGATGAGGTCCTAAAACAGGTTCTTAAGGAACATTTACTAGTCATATCTGCCAATTCGAGTATCCCTACTTTCTGTCTCCTACTGCTTAGTAAGAAGTCTCAAAACACCAGGTTAAAGTCCAACAGGTTTATTTGGTAGCACAAGCCACTAGCTTTCAGAGCGCTACCCTTTCATCAGGTGAGTGGGAGTTCTGTTCACAAACAGGGCATATAAAGACACAAACTCAATTTACAAAATAATGGTTGGAATGCGAGTCTGTACAGGTAATCAAGATTTAAAGGTACAGAAAATGTGAGTGGAGGGTTAAGCACAGGTTAAAGAGATGTGAATTGTCTCTAGCCAGGACAGCGGGATTTTGCAAACCCAGGCAAGTCGTGGGGGTTACAGGTAGTGTGGCATGAACCCAAGATCCCAGTTGAGACCATCCTCGTGTGTGGAACTTGGCTATCAGTCTCTGCTCAGCAACTCTGCATTGCTGTGTGTCGTGGAGAATGCTTTCCAAAGATCAGAGACCAAATGTCCGTGACAACTGAAATGTTCCCCAACAGGCAGAGAACACTCTGCCTGGTGATTGTCGAACGGCGTTCATTCATCTGTTGTCATAGCGTCTGCATGGTCTCCCCAATATACCATGCCTCAGGACATCCTTTCCTGCAGTGTATCAAGTAGACAACGTTGGCCGAATTGCAAGTATATGTACTGTGTACTTGGTGGATGGTGTTTTCATATGAGATGATGGCATCTGTATCGATGATCCAGCATGTCTTGCAGAGGCTGCTGTGGCAGGGTTGTGTGATGACGTGATCGCTGTTCTCCTGAAGGCTGGGTAGTTTGCTGCGGACGGTGGTCTGTTTGAGGTTGAGATTGTTTGAAGGCAAGAAATAGGGATGTGGGGATGGCCTTGGTGAGATGTTTGTCTTCATCAATGACATGTTGAAGGCTCCAGCAAAGATGACGTAACTTCTCCACTCCAGGGAAGTACTGGACGACAAAGGGGACTCTGTCTGCCGTGTCCCATGTTTGTCTTCTGAGGAGGCCGGTGCGGTTTTTCATTGTGGTGCATTGGCACTGTCGATCGGTGAGTCGAGTGCCATATCCTGTTCTTATGAGGGCATCTTTCAGCATCTGGAGGTGTCTGTTGCGATCCTCCTCATCTGAGTAGATCCTGTGTATACAGAGGGCTTGTCCGTCGGGGATGGCTTCTTTAACGTGTTTAGGGTAGAACTGGAGAAGCAGAGCATCGTGATGTTATCCATGGGATTGCGGTACAGTGAAGTGCTGAACTGACCATCCTTGATGAAGATGTGTGTGTTCAAGAATGCAACCAATTCCGGAGAGTAGTAGAGATCTCCAACGCGGGGAGTACGTGGAATGGGAGCACAGAGGGTGCTCTGAAGGTCCGGATCAAAGGTTTTGATCAGTCTGTTGAGCACGGAGGGTGCCCTGAAGGTCCGGATCAAAGGTCTTGATCAGTCTGTTGATCTCTGCTGCCTCCCGAAGATATACAAGGCAAACATACCCAGCCGTCACATCGTATCAAGCAATGGAACCCTGTGCAAGAACTTCTCCGGCCACATTGAAGGCATCCTAAAACCCACTGTACAAAGAACCTCCTGCTTTTGTCGCGACACTATGGGTTTCCTACAGAAACTCAGCACACATGGAGCAGTTGAACCAGGAGCATTCCTTGTCACAACAAATGTCTCGACACTCTACACCAGCATCCCCACGACAATGGCATTGCTGCAACTGCCTCAGTACTCAACGCCAACAATTTGCCAATCTCCAGATGCAATTTTACAACTCATCCGCTTCATTCTGGACCACAATGTCTTCACCTTCAACAACCAGTTCTTAATCCAGACACACAGAACAGCCATGGGGACCAAATCCACACCTCAATATGCCAACATCTTCATGCACATTTTTAAAAAAGACCTCCTCACCGCACAGGACCTTCAACTGATGCTAGATACATCAGTGACGTTTTCTTCCTTTGGACTCATGGTGAACAATTGCTGAAACAACTATATGACGACATCAACAAGTTCCATCCCACTATCAGACTCACCATGGACTACTCTCCAGAATTGGTTGCATTCTAGGACACACGCATCTCCATGAAGGACGGTCACCTCAACTCACTGTACTGCAAGCCCACGGATAACTTCACGATGCTCCATTTCACCAGCTTCCATTCTAAACACATTAAAGAATCCATCCCCTTTGGACAAGCCCTCCATATATACAGGATCACAACAGACACCTCCAGAAGCTGAAAGATGCCTTCATAAGAACAGGATATGGCGCTCAACTCATCGATTGTCAGTTCCAATGCGCCACAGCGAAAAACTGCACCGACCTCCTCAGAAGACAAACATAGGACACGGTGGACAGAGCGTCCTTCATCGTCCAGTACTTCCCCGGAGCAGAGAAGTTACAACATCATCTTCGGAGCCTTCAACATGTCATTGATGAAGACGAACATCTTGCCAAGGCCATCCCCACACCCCCACTTCTTGCCTTCAAACAACCCCACAACCTCAAACAGACCATTGTCCGCAGCAAACTACCCAGCCTTCAGGAGAACAGTGACCACGACACCACACAACCCTGCCACAGCAACCTCTGCAAGACGTGCCAGATCATCGACATGGATGCCATCATCTCACATGAGAACACCATCCACCAGGTACACAGTACATACACTTGCAACTCGGCCAATGTTGTCTACCTGATACACTGCAAGAAAGGATGTTCTGAGGTATATTGTACTGGGGAAACCATGCAGGCGCTACGACAACGGATGAATGAACACCGCTTGATAATCACCAGGCAAGAGTTGGGGAACACTTCAGCAGTCACAGGCATTCGGCCTCTGATCTTCAGTGAGCATTCTCCAAGGCAATCTTCACGACACACAATGCAGAGTCGCTGAGCAGAGACTGATAGCCAAGTTCCGCAGAGATGAGGACAGCCTCAACCAGGCTCATGTCACACTATCTGTAACCCCCGTGATTTGCCTCAGTTTGTGAAATCTCACTAACTGTCCTGGCTGGCGACAATACAGATCTCTTTAACCTGTGCTTAATCCTCCCTCTACTCACATTGCCTGTACCTTTAACACTGATTACCTGTAAAGGCTCACATTCCAATCACTATTTTGTAAATTAAGTTTCTGTCTTTATACGTGAACAGAACTCCCATTCACCTGATGAAGGGGCAGTGCTCCAAAAGCTAGTGGCTTGCGCTACCAAATAAATCTGTTGAACTTTAACCTGGTATTGAGAGGCTTTTTACTGTGTTTACCCCAGTCCAATGCCGACATCTCCGCATCATCCTACTGCTTAGCCAGTTAGTTAATAACATGTCTCCGCTGCCAGAAAACTCACTGCAAGGGACTGGAAAATCCCACCTTATCTCATCAGTTTTCTGTCATGCTTAATCATATCAGAACCATAGAACATTATAGCACAGAAACAGGCCTTTTGGCCCTTCTTGGCTGTGCTGAACCATTTTTCTGCCTAGTCTCACTGATCTGCACCTGGACCATATACCTCCACACCCCTCTCATCTATGTACCTGTCCAAGTTTTTCTTAAATGTTAAAAATGAGCCCGCATTCACCACTTCATCTGGCAGCTCATTCCACACTCCTACCACTCTGTGTGAAGATAATATTCCCTTTAAACTTTTCCCCCTTCACCCATGTCCTCTAGTTTTTTTTCTCCCCTAGCCTCAGTGGAAAAAGCCTGCTTGCATTCACTCTATCTATATCCATCATAATTTTATACACCTCTATCAAATCTCCCCTCATTCTTCTACGCTCCAGGGAATAAAGTCCTAACCTATTCAACCTTTCTCTGTAAGTCAATTTCTCAAGTCCTGGCAACATCCTTGTAAACCTTCTGTGCACTCTTTCAACCTTATTAATATCTTTCCTGTAATTAGGTGACCAAAACTGCACACAATACACTAAATTCAGCCTCACCAATGTCTTTATACAACCTCATCGCAACGTTCCAACTCTTACACACACACCTCTTTGTAGATGTGCCGTGTCTGTTCTCCCATGTGCTGCTTTGTGTCTGGTAATGCTTTCAAGGTCAAGGATCACCAGGTCACATGAACCAGTATTCCTTATTATTCAAGAACATTACAATTGATCAAAACACTTAAAAGCCCTTTTCAAGTATTTTTTTTAAAACAATGACAGATTCTTCAGACTTCTCAAAGGAATTACAATTTTTTCTTACTGCACTGTTTCCAGGTCAAAGGTCATCAGTTTTCATCTCCCTCTTTTTATCTTTAAATTGATTTGCATGGAGCTAGGAATATTACCATTCAGTTCCATTTATTTTATTTACCTCCTAGTGCCTGGTACTCTTTAAACAGATCCTCTTGCCTACTCTTCTCTATGTAATTGTTCCAACATGGATCATAACGAGTGGAACTTCCTTCTCCACACCCTTTTCAAGCCACTTCACAATCTCCTTCATTCCAGTACTAAGCAGGCAACATACCTTGTGGAGCTCTTGATCATGTTACATAGCATGCTATCTATGCCCCTAATTGTTGAATCTCTTACTGTATTACAGCAGCCAACCCATTCTCCCATTTAGACAGCTTCCTGTTCCAAGCTGCCATGGGCTGTATTGTAGCTGTCATTCTATCTGTCTTCATCCGTATCCTCACAGTATTATATCTGTTGGATAGGATCAGTTCCCTTGTTCTCTAACTCAGAGTTCCCCTTATTCTATACACTAGGGTTTCCCAAATGTTTTGAGCTTGTGGAATCACAAGTAACCACCCAAGAACATCAGGGAACCCCAAGCATTCTCATTACGTGGATGTACCTTTTCTGCCTTGAAATAGCCAGGAACACACACATCAAATATAAACAAGTCTTTTCTAGCTATATCTCTGCATATAATCACCAATGAAACATGATTATTTTACTTGAAGAAGAACTGAAGGCTGATCCTTTTGTCGTCTTCAATGTGAGGAGTGATGCTGTCTCCTTTGCTCACACATCTGCTTGGTGTCATTAACCATTGTGCTTAACATTAACCCCTGGCCAAGGCAACCTCTCCCAACCACTTAACGTTAACCTCTGGCTAAGCCACTCCCCTGGACCTTAACATTAACCCCTGGATGTAAAACTCACTTTGGGAGACATTTCACTTCTGCAAACAGGAAAAATATAACAGAGTACTTACCCTTCTTCAGATGCCACCACTACTGGCCCTCACACTCCTAATCATTGCTCAGGACATCACTCTGGTCATCGCTCTGGCTGCCATTCTAATCGTTTCTCACTGCTCACTGCTTTTATGCGTAGCAGCAGTGCATATTCAGCCTATCAGCAACTCATTCTCAGAGAGGTCTAGCTCTGATTAGCCAATCTGATTTTTTGCTTTGTCTTGAATTCCGAACAGCAAACGGTGAACTAGCAGGGGTGAAACCATGATCAGGCACGTGTTCCGGTGCTGGGCTGACCCATTACAGTTTGTGTATGCTGACACCTGCGATGTCCCCATGCGTGGGATACTTGACTGCAAAATTTGTTTGTTCTATCCCAGTTACTGTAAGATGTACAGAATTCTTTAACTGATCACAAGAGATACATATTTTGTCATTTGTTTTCACAATGCTTGCTGTTACTGCGAATGATTTTCCATAAAGAATAAAGATATTTTAATTTTAAAAATCAGCAAAATCAATGGTTCTAGCCAGGCATTTTTCTCACTTTGTGACTGTTGCTGACATAATTCTATGGCTTCGGGGAACTCCTGGCGGACCTCTCTCAGAATCCCAGGGCTCCCAAGGATCAATTTGGGAAGCTTTGCTGTACACTACCAATCACACCAACACCATTCTGAACCTGTGCATTTCTATGAAATGTACTGAAGTTTGGAGTAAGCAATCCTGATACTTCTCCCCCTCCCTTTTATGTTGAGTGTCTCCAATCCACATTCCAGCTCAATGACATTTCCTGTGTTTGGCTGGCAGCTCTTGGGTGAGACTTTCATCCCTGAGGTATTTAATCTCTGGGAAAATCTACTAAGTGCCTGATTGCCAAATATGGCCCAACATTTCAAATCAATGACTTTTCATGAAAACTGAACCATTAGCCCTCCCAGTTCTCCAAAAGTGCTGGCTGACCTCTGAACACCTCCAGCATTTTCTGTTTTTAATTCAACAAAAAAAATCATTGCTATGAGTAACTATATTCTTTTATATTTTATGATTTTTTACTATCTGCAGGAAATAATGTTCGCTGTCAGCTGCACAAGTTTGCAATCCAAAAATGTAGGGAAAACCAGTCTGTTACAAACTATTATTCCCATCAAGAACTGTATGTGTGGCCATGGTCTCACAGTGCAATAAGCAGTCCATGTATCTGTAGCAAACCGATATTTGAGAGAACTTTGGAACTTTAAGCTGTCACTGTTAATCTGAATTATGTGCTAAATCTACGCTTGATTTCCTGCCTCTCCATTAGTATTTACTCATTTTTTTTCAGCAGCATTCAACTGGCATCAGCAACTGCTATGGCAAGGAACAACAGAGGGGAGGAGTGGAATGTGATGGGCAAACGATAGAACCATAGAATCTCTGAAGTGCAGAAGGAGGCCATTTGGCCATCAGTTCTGCATTGACCCTCTGAAAGGGCGTCATCCTCATTACATTTCCCATGTGGGTTCCAAGCATACGAAACTCCATCTCATGAGCTCTAATATAACAGTGATCCTGTGATCTAGAAATATTAAAGAAGCACAAGTATCTTTTTAAAAAAAAGTTTCTCATCTTATTTTGACTTTAAGATTTTGGAATTTTCCAAGACTATTAATTCCTGCTACAACCAGGAATTTGACACTGTTGGGAAGTTTGTAACAACATTTATTTTTAAATATAGAACATAAATACTCGTGAAGAAGCTGTATTGTCAGATGAATCGTGGGTAGACAAACTGAGTCCACTGAAGAAAAGGCTTGTGTAAGTATTGAGGGTTTCGTTGCAAGTGATATGAGGGGCTAGTAATCTAACAGTCAGTTTTTAATCTAATAGTCAGATCAAACACATTCAGTGCTATTTGTATCAAGACTGTGCACCAACATTTGTTTGGGAGCCTGAGCACTGAGGAAGCACATGGCTCATTGAGAGCTTGTACAAATTTCACATAGCTCATTATGGTCCCAACTTTTATTCTGTTCAGAGGCCTCTCCAGAGCAAAACCAGAACATCTGTGTAATGCTCCAGAGACACACTGCCTCTTTCAAACGGTATTGCAAGGGTTGGTCTGAGAAAAAATAATTGCATTGACCTCTGGGTTGCATTTTTTCAAAATAATATACTGTCATCATCCATTAAAACACTTTGCTTAATTAGCTTAATTAGGTCTTCAAATCGCCAAGTGCTCATCTTCTAATGTGCAAATTTGCATGAGCACATCAACAACACACTGGAGAGACACTAAAATATTGAACTGCATTAACCTTGTATGGTCATGTGATACCAACTCATTTGGAAACAAAGTGAAAATGATGCATAGCCTTTTTCATTCATTTCTATAGATTTAAACAGAATCCAAAATTATGTAGGGAACAACAAAGGAACGTGGGTTATTTGTTGATTTATCTCTTAATCAGATAAGTTTAAACTTTTTTGTATCATCTACTTGGAGGTTTTGTATGTGCTCGAATGGTGCACATGCCTGCACATGAAATTTTGATCTATAGATTTTTTCTTCAGTGGCATCATTTGCTCAAAGAAGCAGTCTGAATGCTTCACTTTTATGGGGATTGATGCCTCTTCCCTGTGTCAACCGTGTCATAATGTGCAACAGTAGGACCCCCTTGTGATCTGAGTCGGATGTTTTTGTTTCTTTGCATGTGCTTCAGTCATTGCAAAGGCAGACCAAAACAACATTTGGTGAGGTAAATAGCTTCATTTCACAGTGGGGCAAACATACAATGCAATTATGATTAGATTCATTGAATTCAAACTGTACAATTGGTTTTTGAATAATAATCCAAAATAATGTTACCTCACATCAATGGATCAGCTTATTGATTTAATAAGATAGCTTCTGACTATCTTTGAGCATTTGTAACATTTCAACCTGTGGACAGGGACCACCCCCTGCACCACCCTTCCCCTCAGTCATTTACTGAGACGAGCAATCACAATCACAAAGCAAGCTCTGGCATCTTAGCTCAGACTCTTTCTTAAAATTTGCTTTAAAACATTTTTTCTCTGTTTTAAGAACCATTCCAGTGCTTAATACAAAAGCAAAAGAAATATTCAGCAGTCCCAATCACCAAAAGTGGAGAGAATACATATGGGTGTTGATCTTTTGCCAGAACATGGCTTTACATTTTTTTTGTAACAATAGTAATGCCTTGCAAAATGTCCAATCTTTATTCCCAGTGGAAAGCTTCAACCACCAGGAGTGCCTTTGCAAATTTGGCTGTATGCTAAACATTGCATATCTGACTGTTAAAATGCATACCCAAATTGCCAATATACGTTAGAGGCTCCAGGGCAAGGCTTCTTGCCAGAAATGCCAACTCAAAATGACTCTGCCCCCCATCAGAACATGCCTTAGATAAGGTAACGGTATCAGAATGTTGAAAATAATTGGAGAAAATATAGCAGGAGCAGAATCTTACCAGAAAATGGCAAAGTGTCAGGGTCTGACTGAAAACTGGCATGTTTCTCTCCAGAGAAACAGGCAGGTTTTCTTTTCAGAGATACTCTGACTCTTTGTCAAAAAATCAAGCCATCATATCGAGGGGGTTGGACCAAGAAATAACTCCCCCCTCCCCCCCCCCCCTACACCATCACAGGAGGTCTCAGGAGCTCTCCTCCTCCCACAATCAAAGCCAGCATCTCTTTCCCTCTCTCCCTCCCACCCCCCTCAAACAGTTAAAGAGCAGACCCCTTCCTCCCAAACATCACCAGCATCGGACCCCTTCCTGCAGCCTCCCAACCCCTCAAACAATCAATGCCAGCTCTTCTCCCCTGCCCGGAGATCACTGGCATGTCAGCATCAGACTTCCCCCCTTCACCCCCCCCCCCAAAAAAAAACAGTCAATGCCAGTGTCTCACCTCTTCCCCCCGGAACATGACCAGTTTGGACCCCTTTCTCCACCATTCGCCAAACAGCCAGCACAGGCATCCCCGGGTCCCATGTCTTCATCCTCCACCAACCCACCCGCCTGCCCCACCATCTCAAATAAATTACCCCCATGAGAGTCCTACGAGGGTTCACCTCAGACTGTGCCTCCTGGCACAATTTGGCAGAGTCGGTTGGCACTGCCAGGTTGACAAGAAGCAGCGTAAATCAAACGTTGCATTCTCACAGGCGAGAGTTGCAAATTCCAGGTTTCATTGGACCTTGAGCTCCTGTCGCCATTCCCGTGCACAGAGAGTATGGGCTGAAGATTGTCTCTATTGTAATATGTTATATTTTTATAGTGTTGATTCTTGGTTTCTTTTGTTTTAGAGGATCATTCCTTGCAGTGATTGCAGGATTATTGTACGGTTCCAGCTTTGTGCCAGTGATCTATATCAAGAACCATGCTCTAAAGAATGAAACGGAATATAAAAATGCAAGCCAGTTTGGTAAGAATGTAATTGGTTGTTTTATTTGCCATATTGTGTCAAAATATCTTATTTTCTAATTGTTTAGAACAATAATATTAATAGGAATATGAACCATAAATTCCCTTGGATTTCGTCCAAATGTCTTGTTGAATTTTGATAGTCCCTCAGAAACAGAACAAGTGCTAGAAATAGCAGTTTCTTTAATGGCTTTATCAAGCTTCTGCTGGAAGCTATGGCAGAAGATCAGGACAGTCCCTACAGAAACTCAGGATTGTAACATTTAGCATAATCATTAATGATGAAAGTACTTTCAGCTTACAGAAAGATTGAAGAAGAAAGGCAGCATTCATTCAGAAGAAAGGAAGAGAGGACTATTTTAAGGTGGTCAGTTATGTGACAGTAATTTTATTCTGTACTTCCCTCCTTTGTTTATAGGATCAACTGACATTCACTTGACTTTATTGCTAAAGTTGTTAGATGTGAATCTCCAAGTGCCATTCCACATTGTTACCTAGGAGGAGTTTACTACTGCATAATTATATTAATGCCACCCAGATAAATTTTTACCCAAATTTAACGCTCCTCAAAGATTAAGAAACATGAAAAAGAGAAACAAAAATAGGCTATTTAACCCCTCATGCATGTTCTGCCTGTCATTCAGTGAGGGTCTGACAGATCTGCAATCTAATCCACATACCCACCTTTGTCCCTGACCCTTATTATCTTTAACCAATTTTAGGAAGAACAATTAATTCAGCATTAGACCAAAGATGTCTGGATTCACCATGCTGAATTGTCCCTTGTCAGGAAGATTAGAAGGGTAAATACATGGACTTACGGGGATAGGACCTGGGTAGGATTGTTGTCAGTGCAGGCTCAATGGTTCAAATGGCCTCTTTCTGCACTGTAGAGATTCTGTGATTAATTACCATTTGCGGAGAGAAGTTACAATCTTCTAGAAGTGTTTTCTAATTTCACTCCTGAAATATTTAACTCTTAATTTTTAGGCCATTATATCCTTCCTAAGGAATGGGGCAGGATTTTCTGGCCATGCATGCCCAAAACCAGAAAATTCCACCTGAGGTCAGCAGACCGTTGCATGGTTCATGTCTCACCCACTACAATTCCCGTGGTGGCGGAATGAGAAAATTCCACTCTTGGACCGGAATTTTACCGCTACGGAGCAGGCGCGGTTCGCAAAATGGCATTCTCCGTTGGCTTCAAGCGGGATCTTACAGTATCGGGTGGGCGAGGCGGTAAAGTTTCAGCATTGAGACCACAGCATTCCATATAAGTGATGTGTACAGCTGAAGCATTAATCCTACCAACGTGTATTCTACTCCTCCAGATATAAAGGCCAGTCTTTTCTTTTTCTTTTCCTTTTCCTTTCTCATTACCATCTGTAGCTTTTAATTTCAACAATCTATGTACATGAACCTTCACTACTTCCAGTTTTTAACAGTTTAGAAAATACCTGGTTCAGTCCTGTTTAGCTCCTCACATTTGCCCACATTGAAACCTATTTGTTATGTTTTATGCATTCATTTAACATATCAATATCTCTTTGTATTATTGTGCTTACATCTACAGTACTTACATTGCTACTGATTTGTTTATTTGACTCCGATCTTACTGTCAAAGTTGCTAATAAGAACAGTGAATGGTGAGGCACCAACACTGATTCTTGGGACATCGCAGCCTGTCAAATAGGGTATCTGCCCATTATTTCTGCTCTCTGACTCCTGCCTCACGACCAACTTCCTAACCAGGTTGATAATTTGCCTTCAATTCCATGAACTCTAACTTTATTTAGCAGATTTGTATGGGAGACACATGTGACCCTGCACACCAAAATGTAGACCATTAGTACATATCAGGAAAAGCAAAGGTCCCATTACTGACCCCTGAGATACTCCCCCAACAACTCCTTCCTCCAGCCTGAAAAATAACCATTAACCATTACTCACTGTTTCCTAATACTCAGTTAATTCTGCTTCCACATTCTTACTATCTCTTCTTTTCCATGAGCTATAGTTTTCTTCTCAATTCTATGGTGTGGCACTGTATCAGACGCCTTTTGGAAGACCATGTACACCACATCAACAGCAATACCGTCATCAAACCTCTCTGTAGCTCTTCAAAAAACTCCAAGAAGTTAGTTAAATACAACTTGCCCTTTAGAAATCCGTACTGACTCTTCCTCATCAAACATGTTTTTCTATGTATTAATTCTATCCTGAATAATTGTTTTTCAAAGCTACCCCACCATGAAAGTTAAATTGACTGGTCTGTAATTACTGGTCTGTAATTGCTGGGCTTATCCTTACAACCATTTTTGAACAAGAGCGTGAAATTCGCAATTCTCCGGTTCCCTGGTACCTCCACTGAGCCTAGGGAAGACTGAAAGCTCATGGCCAGTGCTCTGCAATTTATATTCACTCACTTCCTTTAATATCCTTGGATGTATCTAATCCAGTCCTGGTGCCTTGTCAACACTTAAGTATATATTTGACATATAAGTACAGACAATTTATCCACCAACCCCTCCTTATCAATTTTAAACCCTTCTGGTGACAATTTCCTCCTCTGTCACCATGGTCTGGCTAGTATCTACTTCCTTGCTAAAGATGGATGCCTCAGATGTGCTCCATCATGTGTAAATCCCCTTTTTGGTCCCCAATTGGCCCTACTTCTTTTACTATTTATGTTCCTATAAAAGACTATGGAATTCCCCTTCATGCTGGCTGCTGGTTTTTTTAATCATAATTCATTTTCGCTTCTCCTTCCTCCCTTCTGAACCTCTGTATTCAGTCTGGTTCTCAATTGTATTTTCTACCTGACACCTGTCATAAGCACACTTGCTCTTGATCTAAATTTCTTTCTCCTTTTTCATCCAGGGAGCTCTGGATTTGTTTGCTCTACCTTTCTCTTCTGAGAGGATATACCTTTCTCTTCGGAGAGGATATGTCCGGACCATTTCTGTTTTGAAGGTAGTCAATTCTTTACCTACAATTTTTCACGCCAAAAATGATATGCCTTGTGTACAAGTATTTATGCTGGGACACTATCGTTTATCTTTGTTATCCTATTTACTTTTACAGTTACTCAGATGCCAAGCTGTGTACTGCAGCAACAGTTTTTGCTCATCAGTTAAGAACAGCATCAAAAATAGGATCAGACCAATGATATGCAGAAATAAACACAGTCAACATTGCTGTATGATTTAGTTTTGTCAGAGGTGGTGACATGTAGGATCCATTCAATCACTTTCCAAAGGACAGCTGCTTTCAAAACCATGATAGAGCTATCACTTCCTAGGTAAAACTTTGGTTCAGTTGGCTCTAATTGGCATTATATCATAACGTGGAGATTCAGGCACAATTAATGATTTCAATTTCAGCCCAGCAATCTGAATAAATCTTGACGTTAATTTTGCCCCTTAGTACCCAAGATATGTAGTTTAAGGGAATTAGCTGGGTAAATATGTGGGGTTGCATGGAAACGGCATGGGTAAGATGCTCTGTTGGAGAGTTGATGCAGACTCGATGGCCAAATAGCCTCCTTCTGCATTGTAGGGATTCTGTGATTCTATGAATCAAGATTTCTGCAACAATGGAAAATGCTGAAATTACCACAAAAAATAGACCACATTGAATATTGCAATTAAAAATACTGAAAGAAGCTTTCATTCTCAGAGAATGGTAGTAAATGATAGTAAAGATATGTTACTGAACTGAAAATTGGGCCTGGTCTAATAATCGCAGGCTCCAAATCCCACTAGGCAGTGGGGAATTTAAATTTTGTTAATCAATGAAGCTGGAATAAAAAGGCTAGTTTCAGGAATGGTAACCATCTAACTACCAGATTGCCTTAAAACCCAACTGATTCACTAATGCTCCTGAAGAAATCAGCCATCCTTACCCAGTCTGGTCTCGTGGCACCAAACCCACAGCTCTGTTGAAGTGTGCCCACTCCACTGCCTACTGCAATGGCCTAACAAGGCACTAAGTTAAGGCGGTTAGGTAATTATAGATTGTAAATGCTGACTTTGACAACTATGTCCCATGAATTAATATTAAGAAGTCACTTGGTACTGGAAGATTGTATCCAGCTGGAAATATGCAAATTAAGTGTTTGATTTATTGGCTCTGTGTGGAAATTAATTGCCCAACACAAGATGAAAATGAAGAAGTTGCTATCTAGTTCTCAATTACAATTTACCACTGAAAGAATGAACAGTGAACTGCCATTTCACTAGGTTTCATTCTTGATGGGTAATGCCAAAAAGCAGGGCTTAATATCCACTAGGCTCAGATGATAGAAATTTTGCCTTTGAAATTCCTTCGAAGTTGGACCTGGGGCTTGTCGTAGAGGTATATAGACAAAAAGAGACCCTTCAGCCCATTGCATCTGCACCAGTCAAAGACAAACCACCTGAATATTCTAGTCCCACTTTCCAACATTTGGCCCATCACCTAATATGCCTTGGCATTACAAATGTACATCTGAATACTTCTTAAATGTTATGAGGGTTTTTTCCTTCACCACACTTTGTGTTTCCAGACTCTCACCAGAAAATGTTTTTTCTCACATCCCCTCTAAACTTCCTGCCTTTTACATTAAATCCCTGCCTGCCAGTCATTGATCCCTCCACCAAGGGAAAAGGTTTTCCTATCTACTCTATGTTCACAATAAGTTTATACATCTCAATCAGTCTCCTCTGCTCCAAGGAAAACAAACCCAGGCTATACAATCTCTCTTCATAACTAAAACTCTCCAGCCCAGGCAACCTCCTGGTACCCTTTCCAGTGCTATCACATCCATCCTATAATGTAGATTTCAGAATTGCACACAATACTCAATCTGTGGCATAACGAATGCTTTATATGGCTTCAGCACAACCTCCCTGCTCTTAAACTCTATGTCTTTACTAATTAAGGCAAGTATACTATATGCCTTCGTAACCGCTTTATCCACCTGCCCTATATCTTAAAGGACTGGTGTACATGCACACCAAAGTCTATGTGATCCGCCATGCTTCCCAGGGTTCTACCATTGCCTTTTTCTTCTGCCCAAGTGCATCACCTCACACTTATCTGGAAGAAATTCCATTTGCCGCTGATCAACCCATCTGACCATCCTACTAGACTGTCATCTCTTTTAATATTTACCACCCCATCAATTTTCATATAATCCACAGATCTACTGATTAGATTCAGGTCTAAATCATTTGTATAAACCACAAAACAGCAAAGGCCCCAACACTGACCCCTGAGAGTCCCTATCGGACACAGTCTTCCAATCTCGGGGTGCCGATCGGGAGTGGGTAGAGAGTGACAGATCTCCCAGTGAACTGTTTGTACTGAGTGCCTGCACAGTGACATCCCTAGAGCTTAGCAGCCGGCTTCCTGCCGTGAATAGGCTCCACCCCCTACTCCTGCTGGTGAGAATCACATTTTGCCTCTTTTTTAAATGTTGTATGATTGTACCTGGGAGTTGGCCCAATAAATGGGTATATTCTCTCCTATTTTCACACTCATTTAGCACTTCGAATTTTTATGTTAAGATCGTCCCCATTAAGTAAACTCCTGGGAATTGAACAGACTGCACCTCCATAGTCTCCCCTAGAGTTTCACTGGTTTCCCACTGGAGTCACAGCAGCTGGCCTGCAGACCCCCAAGGGATTTGAGACACTATTTAAATCAGTTTCTTCCTTTTGGTTGAAGTATCTTTTTCAATTCAGATTCTACGGTGCTCTGAAACAGCCTAACGGATATGCTTGTCTTTCTTCCTGTAGGGGGCAAAATTCAAACTCCATTTCATTTGTTTTTCAGTCTGAAGGCCAGTATTAATTCTAATAGATTTTAAAAATACATTCACAATACACATCCAGGTGTAACCAATATTGTAATTGGATTGTATATCAGAATTTTCTTAACAACTTGATAATAAGAATTTTTGTAAAAATATGCTTTCTTTCAGATCTGGACTACGTATTTGCACATTTTAGTGGCATATTTCTCACGAGTACAATCTACTTTCTGATATATTGTGCAATAATGAAGAATAAGCCAAAAGTTTACCCAAAAGTAGTACTGCCAGGTAAGAAGCAGCATGCCATACAAATTATTTTTAATTTAAAATATCTTGTTTGTTAGTAGTACATCAACAAAATCTAGAACACAATATTTTGTCCTTGATGCAAGTTATTTAGCAAAGGAGATAATAAAACACAATAACTGGTACTTACATAGTGTCTTTAACCTATTGAAACCTCCCAAGGAGCATTATAAAACAAAATATGACACCAAGCCCTGTAATGCGATATAGGTCAGGTAACCAAGAATTTGGTCAAAGAGGTAGGTTTTTAAAAAGTGCCTTAAGGAGGAAGGTGAAGCAGAGAGAAATATGGAGGGAATTCTGGAACTTAGGGTGTAAGCAACTGAAAGCATAGCCACCCAATGATGGAAAGATCAGGGATACTGAAGAGGCCATAATTAAATGAGCATAGATATCTTGGAGGGCCATTAGGAAGATTAGAGATGGGGAGGGATAAGACCATGGATGGATTTGAAAATAAGGCTGAGAATTCTAAAATCAAGACATTGCTTGACTGGGAACCAATTTAGGTCAATGAGCCCAGGTGTTATAAGAGACCAAAACTTGGTGTGAGTTAAAATACTGGCAGCAAAACAGCGAATAGCTTTGAAATACAGAAGGCAGAATATGGGAGACCAGTTCACCTATGTTGGAATAGTAGATCAAGACGTAGCAATGGCATGAAGAAGAGGTTCATAAGTGTTAGGGAGGTGGAAAAAGGTAGTCTCACTGGTGGCATTAATATGTGGCTGGAAGCTAATCTTAGGATCAAATGCATAAAGTTGTTTAGTTTAAAATTGTTGCCAGGGAGATGGATAAAGTAAGACAATGGCTTCAGTTTGCCCAATATTTGATGAGAGGAAATTTCTGCTTATCCTGTATCGAATGTTGGATAAGCAGACCAATAATTTTGCAACAATGGAGAAGTGAGAGAGTTAGTGGTGAGGTAGAGTTGTGTGTCGCAGAGTACATGTGAAAACTAATTCTTTGCTTTTGGATATTACCAAGGGGTACCATGTAGATGCTAAATAGGAGAAGATCAAGGATAATAGCTCCATAAGGGATACCAGAGATCACAGTGTGGGAGTAAGACGACAAACCATTGTAAATGATGTTCTGGCTACAGCTGGATAGATAAGAATGGAACCAAGTTGAGAGCAGTTACACCTACCTGGATTACAGTGGCAAGTCGGTCAGCCATGTTAAGGCTGCTAGCAAGCTGAGAAGGACAAGATTGGTTCAATAATGTCCTTTTTGGAAAGGAAATCTGCTGTCCTGACCTGGCCTACATGTTACTCTCGACTCGCTGCAATGTGGTTGACTCTTAAATGTCCTCACATATGGCCTAACAAGCCACTTAGTTGTTATGAAACAGCGAAAAAATCTCAAAGGAATGAAACAGTAGGGACCACCTGCATTGACCAGGCAACGGTAAACTCAGCACTCTCAATCCCTTTGTCACAGTCACATGGGATGTCACTTATTGTTTCAGTAATGTGGTGAGGCGGAAACCATATTGGAGGGATTCAACCTTAGAATAGCAAAAAGATGGTCATATATTTGGGAAGCTGCAACATATTTAAGGACTTTGGACAAAAAAGGGAAGATGGAAATGTGCTGGTGGTTTGCAAGGAAGATAGGGTCAAGCATTTTTTTTTAGGAGAAGGTAATGATATACTTAAGAGGAAAAGGGACAGCACCTGAAGAGAGAGAACTATCAATAATACTGCTTAACATGGAGACCACAAGTGGTCAGCAATTTCATGGGAATAGTGTTGAGGGAGCAGGAGATGGGTCTCATGAGCTCCATACAGGACACAATGGAAGATAAGGGAGAAACCAAAGAAAGATGTGAGTCCAGGTCTCGGCAGGGATAGTTTTAGAGGACATTTGACCCCATGAGCTTTTGGAAGGGAGGGGTGCAGCAGAGGCAGCTGCCTGGATGATCTTGATTTTGGTAACAAAGAAATCCATGGGCACTGAACACTTATAGTTGGAGGTGAAGATGGATACAATGGTTATTCTTTATATCCTAATACCAACATCTTCCTTAATCAAAATCACCAAAATATATAATACAAAAAGACAAGGCTAAAATAAACTTAATTACTTCTACAACCCTAGTAAGGTATAAACCTGAATGATTCCTTGAAATATTAAAGAGCTGTTGTATATAAAAGATAACACAAAGATGACAACAAAACAATGAACATTGCAATCCAAATTTCTGAAATTAAGATATGACATAATGCATAGGAAAATAAAACAAAGCACTCTTTTGCTTTCCCTTCATGACTCTCTTGTGCATTTGCCTCACTTAGTTTTCATATGAAATCCTGACCCAGTGGATGTGTAGACAGTGGTTGACTGCCAATCAAGAAAACTTTAGATGGCCTTAGAAGTCAATCTTCAGCTGTCCTGGGCTTCAGTTGCTCCATTTTAGCTTATACAGCAGCAGTTTGGGCAGGTTGGCTGGCTGGTCTGGCGAGGGCTCTGGTGAAACGATAGCAATGCGGCACGAATGCTGTCATCCTGAGGAAGCACAGTTCATGCTCTGACAGGCATTCCGGTGCACAACATTTGGTTTTGCACACTCATCACCCTTCTGCTGTCGCGTGGACCATCAAAATCCTCACTTGACTCCTATGTAGCTCAGCTCATGTGCAACCTTTCTCTTTGGTGAGCTGGCACCTTCAGTATTCTTTAGCCTGCCCTAGCTACTGCACAGTTGTGTCTGATGTCTCATCATTTGTAACTCTTGTTTTTATTTTAGCTTGGTATCAGTCATTGAACTAGTTATTGCAACTCTAAGATTGAGTGACAGTGTCTCTTCATCTTCATTGTCTTCCTATTCCTCCTCCAACTGGGAACACTCCAGTTCATGAGTTTTTTTAAAATATATTCTTTCATGGGACGTAGATCGCTGGTTATGCCAGCATTTATTATCCATCTCTAATTGTTCTTAAGAAAGGCAGGTGAGTTGCCTTCTTGAACCGTTGTAGTTCATATAACATAAGTACACCCATAATGTAGCTAAGGAGTGATTTTGCCCCAGTGTCAGTGAAGAAACAACAATAGCACACTATCTTGTGGAATTCTTACAGTTATGTCCTGGGACCAAGATGATTGACTTCTAACAACCACAGCCATCTTCCTTTGTGCTAGATATGCATTGGTGGTCATCTTCCAGGATTCCATGGACTCAGGAACAGGATTTTAAGACAAATGAGGGGGGAATCTCATAGAAACTTATAAAATTCTAACAGGACTAGACAGGGTAGATGCAGAGAGGATGTTCCCGATGGTGGGGGAGTCTAGAACCAGGGGTCACAGTCTGAGGGTTCAGGGTAGACCATTTAGGACAGAGGTGAGGAGACATTTCTTCAACCAAAGAGTGGTGAGCCTGTGGAATTCATTACCACAGGAAGTAGTTGATGCCAAAACATTGAATGTATTTCAAAGGCAGCTAAATATAACACGTAAGGTGAATGGGATCAAAGGTTATGGGGAAAAAAACTGGATTAGGCTATTGAGTTGGACGATCGGCCATGATTGTAATGAATGGTGCAGCAGGTTCAAAGGGTCAAATGGCCTCCTCCTGCTCCTATCTTCTATGTTTCTAAATGACTCCAACCAGTAGAGTATTTTTCCCTGATTCCAATATTTTGGAATTGTTGTTGCCACACTCAGTCGAATGCTGCCTTGATGCCAAAGGTAGTCAATCACACCTCACACCTCACCTCTTGAGATTAACTCTTCTGTCTAGGTCTGGACCGAGGCTGCAATATGGGCAGAATTGAGTGGTCTCGGCAGAATTCTAATTGAACATCAGTAATCAGGTTATTGCTGAGTAACTGTCGGTTGGTAGCATTGTTGACAATACTTTCCATCACTTAGCTGATGATCGAGAGTAGACTGATAGGGCAATAATTGGTCAGGTTGGATTTGTCCTGCATTTTGTGGTCAGGTTGGATTTGTCCTGCATTTTGTGGGCAGGTCATACTGCGCTGTTTTCCACATTGCCAGGTAGATGCTAATGTTGTAACTGTACTGAAACAGCTTGGCTAGGGGCGCAGCAAGTCCTATAGCACAAGTTTTCACATTGTTAGGGATCACAGCCTTTGCAAAATCAAATGCCTTCAGCTGTTTCTTGATATTGAGTGAATCAAATTGGCTGTAGACAGGCATCTTGGGACCTCAGGCAAGGAGGATCATCCACTTGGCATTTTCAGCTGAAAATTGTTGCAAATTCTTCATGATGTGCCATCATTGAGAATGGGGATATTTCTAGAGCCTTCTCCTCCTATTAGTTGTTCAATTGTCACCATTGGTGACTGGATATGGCAGGAATGAAAAGCTTACTTCTGATCAGTTGATCCTGGGATCATGCTGCTTTTGCTGTTTGGCATGCAAGTAGCCCTATGTTGTAGCTTCACCAAGCTGACACCTCATTTTTAGGTATACCTGGTACTGCATGCCCTCCCGTACTCTTTATTTAATCAGTGTTGACCCCCTGGTTTAATGGTAATGGTAGAATGGGGGATATGCCAGGCCATGAGGTTGCATTGTAACTGTATACAATTTTGCTGTTGCTGATGACCTGGTGGTGGGGTTAAACATGTTGGTGAGCCTGGATGTCAAGAAATCGAGCGCCATTTTGAAAGGTCGCCCTGATCTCTTAGTGCATGGAGAGACTCCTTTCCTCCCACCATGGACATCGGGACACCTCCCCCCCGCCCCCCCCCCCCACCCCACCAACATCCCCCCACCCCCCACCTCACCAGAGACCTATTTTCCCCATCCATTCCCCAACATGGAATGCCAGCATTAGAGCATTGGAACCCTCCTAAAGGGTTCCCTTCATGACCCCCAACATTCACCCCCTGCATGCCCTACCCCTTCACGGTTCTCTCCCCCTTCAAAACCCCCTGTCATAGATCCTGCCTTAGGCCCCACCCCACTTAGACCTTGCTGCCTTAGCACTGCCCCAGCACACTGGCAGTGCCCAAATGGTAGGTGGGTACTGCCAGGGTGCCAGATGGGCACTGCCCTGCCATGTCACCAACCATTTGAGGGCTTCAATGGCTTTCCATACCCACCGGTGTGCCCATTACATCTGATCTCCATTAGTGGCAATTTTGGCTGGGCTTATTGCTGTTCCTGAAGGCCGGAAGATGCCTTAAATCCATCTATACTGTTCTGTTCAACCATTTGCCATGGTAACAAGTTTTCTTCTGAATTGTCTATTGTGCTTTTTAGTGGTTGCCTTATAATGATGGTCTCTAGTTTTGCGCTTCCCCACAGGAGCAACCATTCTCTCTTTGCACAATATCAAAGCTTTTCATAATTTTAAAGAGCTCTCAAGTATCTCTGGTCCATTTCAAATCTTTTAATTAACTAGCGTTTTTCAAACTACATTTTATTCTGCACACGGGTTCTGTTGTATCTCAAAACTAATGCCTGGAAGGAAATGGAGAATTTGTATTATATAACACATTTCACAACCTCAGAGTATCCCTTTGAAGTGAAGTTACTGTTGCAGTTCTTTCTAGACTTCCCTTTGTTAGGCCCAGCTGAAGTCGTAGAGCAACCTTAGAGCAGGTATGATTTTTCATACCTGCCCCTAACAATGAGTGGAAGGAGAAATAATTAATGTCAGTGAGAATTGATCGCCTGGTGGATAGGTTTATGGACGAAAAGGGATTGGTTTAGGTTAGTGGGTCATTGTTTTTTAACTGGTCGGCGCAACATCGTGGGCCGAAGGGCCTGTTCTGCGCTGTAATGTTCTATGTTCTATGTTCTATGGTAGCATCAAATCATTATTTCCCTGCATGGTTGAAAGATTTTTTTAAATTCAATCTTTGTCCCCTTAAGGAGCTCTCACTTCCCATGTCGGATCAGTAAACTGCCACATTGATTTTCTACCATTTCCTGAGGGTAAATGCTACTGTAGCCCTCTTACAGGCATAGGCTAATTACCCCCAGAATCTAAAGCAGAGCCAGCACCTACTATTAGCAACAATCCAATCTACTGCACAACCAGTGGTGCAGTAACAACCCTGGATATTTTCTTGAATATTTCAAGTATTGCTGATAACTGAAGAAGCAGGAAACGAGCTGGATGGAATAATTTCTATTTTTGTTGATGCATTTTTCCTGTTACTCACCTAAATTGTTAATCATTAAAGAACTGAACTTTAGGAGTGAGTGTATTGAGTGCATTATTAAGTACCTCTATTTATGAGCCATGTCAAGTGAAATTCTGTGTAATTATAGCACAGCTTACCAAAACACAGATATATATTTTGTTACAAGAGATGTTGGAGCACAGAACTGGAAAGAAAATAGAGATTACATTTCAATTTAGATCAAGCTTCAAAACTATATATTTTAGAACTACAAGATATTTAATGAAATTACAGTGGTGTTGTAAAATAAAGACAGTGCAATTAACATTCTATCTAACATGCTTTTTTTTTTATCAGGCTTTGCTTCAGGTGTGATGTGGGCTATTGCCAACTGCTGCTGGTTCCTGGCAAATGATTTCCTCAGTGCGGTTGTTAGTTTTCCCATAATCACTGCTGTAAGTTAAACAAGTGTTGTTTCTGTGCTCTAAGATTTTGGGGAATGGCTGCTTTTATAAAGACATTATAAACTATTGTATTAATCTTTTTCAATCCATACAGATTTATGTCAGCCAAAGGACAGTGGTAGCATAGAAAGCGCCCTTTTTTCCAGTTTTTATATAAAAATCGAACAAATTACAAACCTAACAAATTTACAAAAATGCACCAAAGGTAACATGAAAATACATTTGTGAAGCAGTGAGTTGGTAGGGTCTGGAATATCTTTTATTCATTCATGGGATGTGGACGTTGCTGGCTGGGCCTGCATTTATTGCTCATCTACATTTGCCCTTGAGCTGAGTGGTTTGCTAGGCCAGTCCAGTCCAGAGGGTAGTGAGGAGACAACCACGTTACTGTAGATCTGAAATCACATGTAGGCCAGACCAAGTAAGTGTTGTAAAAATCAGCCTGTTTTAACCCTTATACGGTGGACAAATAACTTTGAGTAGACGTCTTATTAGTACAAACAATATTTATTTAAACCCACACAATCAATAATCACCCACCCGACCAACAATAAGTTATCTTACAGAAAATACTAGAATTCAAGTACAATACAGGACATTGACTTAACTGTGTGTGACTGACAAATACCCAAACAGATACTGGCCTTTATCTGTGTGCTGGTCTTGGTAGTTGTCTGCGTAGTCTGGTCCTTCAGTCTGGTGTGGTACCCTGGCTCTGGTCTTCTTTCTTTCCTCCCTTCTCAGGTGTGGTGGCTCTCCGTCGTTGTAGCTCGTTCGTGGGGTCAGAGAGAGAGAGATTCCTGGTTGTGCAGCATCCTTTATACCCCGTTTGGTTTCACACCCTTTTTTTGGCCATTGCCAATCAATCGATCAGGACTTGATCACCCTGATCGATAAGAGTCCAATCAGGTGCTACCACACCGATCTCTGGGTGTGTCCCCAGCAGCCATGCCTGTAGATGTTGTAGGCACATAGGTCACATACCTTCCTCCTAAATAAGGATTCACGGTGCCTTTACGTCTGGCACACAACCCAGTGTGATCAGAAAGTCTCTTTCATCCTGGAGATGGCCCATATCCTGTGTATTCACTCACCAGGGTTGCAGCCTGTCTGTCTGTCTTTAAACTGCAGCCTGTCGGTTTAGTCTCTTGCCCAGTTGTCCCAGAGTGCTTTACAAAACGCCATTTTAGATGGCCTGTTTGGTTACATAAGGATGGCAGATTTCCTTCCTTAAAAGACATTAGCTTTTACTACAATCAGCAATGGTTTTGTGTCATCATTGGACTTTTCATACCTGATTTTTCTAACCAAATTCAAATTTCAACACCTGCCATGGTGAGATTCATACTCGGGTCCCCAAAGCATTAAGCTGGGTCTCTGCATTACTAGTCCAGCGATAATATCACAATGCCACTACCAATCCAACACATTGTCTGAGTGTTGTGGAAGCAAATTTAATTGTGGTTTTTAAAGAGAATTGGGTAAACACCTGAAGAGAAAACATTTGCAGAGATATGGGGAAAAAGCAACAGAATTGCCTTTCAATGTGGACTTGATGGACCAATCTTTCTGTGCTGTAGCCATTCCAAGATTCTAAGCACCTAATTTTACTGGTCTTGTGACAAAAATGGCGGTGGGGGTGGTGGAGTGATGGCAGAAGGGGTACCACATTTCCCTGATATTTTCTTGCCACCGAGCTATTTTACCAAATGTGGGTGGTGTAACCAATCAATAGCAGACAATCACTCCAAAAAGTAGTTACTGGATGCCTTGTACCATTGGCCTAGCCAATATGTCAAATTCACAATCAATCAAGCCAGTCAAGATGACAAGGCTGTTGGCTTTGAGGCCATAGTTGGATTTTCCCAGATGCAGGAGATCATTGTTCTGAAGTGATCATCAAGAATCCCTCAAAGCAGCCAGCACCTTTTATGAGTAGGAAGGGGTCCACTCCCTCAGTGTCACGTCCATCCGTGACAACCATAAGCGGATCGTGCAGTTGTGTGAGAGGTTCTGGGAAGTTGCTACAAATCCTACATTCTTACAGTCCCAAGTACCTCAACTCTTCAGGCCACCTGAATGCTTTTGTGGCTGGATATCAGAGATCAGGAGGTGTCTATTGATGACATAGCTTTTGACCCCTCTACACAGCCCCAACACACATAACTGCTGCAAAGGACACCATTGACCTTTTGATGAAGTTGGGATGCTTTGCAAAATATACTCTCGAGTATATCCTGTCAATGTCATTTACTGCGCATTGCACAATCTGATGTTCGAAACAGGAGTAACACTCGAACTGGAGGAAGACACTGAGCAAGTGGCATCCTCAGAAGAGGAAGATAGCATGAGACACCTCAACAGGTACTGGCTAATGAAGATTGGACCCAAGTCATTGAACACTGTCATGCATGGCACGGAGATTTGTGACCTGCTGATCATCAGGTGCTTCATGTGACGACAACTGGAAGGAACCACCAAACCATGGAGTTTCTTCTCTCACCTTGCTAACCTTTCCTGGGAGACCCTGGTCGGATCCCTATACCCATTAGCACTCTGTCAAAGCTTTCTGTCAACCCAAGCACTCCCTAGATGCTCAGCTTTACAAATTGTCCTTGTATTTGATACCACACCTGGTCACGTGAATAAAATAAACACGTGAATCATTATGCATTGAGTTTTGGGATCTTCAACTCTGATTAAGCATTAAAGCTTCTTCAGTTTACAAGCTAACTTCCAGTCAGACCACAAGTGATAGCCCATGAATTTGCACATGCACTTATAATACTTCTGTGCACACCTCTGTGGCCTTAATTCATGCTTTTATCTGATGTGAAGCAAACACATTTCTGTGTCATATCCAGCTTGACTAGGGGCTCTGCTGTTCTTGACAACAGTTCTAACGGTGTCACCTTAGCTACATTATCCCAATTTGTAGATGCTATCACAGCTGAACTGCTGTTTCTGAAAAATTATCAAATATACATTTGTACAAAAATAATTATCAAATATTGGTATACAACTCTGCCATGTAGGTGTGGAGTTTCTGACTTCCATGATTGATCAAGAAAATAGAAACCCATCTGGGAACTCACATTATAAAAACCTACAGTTACCTTCACTGACCACATCTTGTTTTCACTTGTTGCAGTGACAAAAAGCCCAGCAGGTTTGAGTTTCTGCTGCAGTGTTTCCACCATGACACACAAGGATTCAGGAAAGAGTATGAATGATGGAAATCATAAAAGTCGACAGCCAATCATTCCAAATTAGAAAAAAAAAATCCATTACCTCTGGAAAGAAATAATGGCCTTGAATCTGTGGTTGTAGTGATGGAGAAGCTGTCAGCATACTTTGTCATTACTATATAAAACTGACAGTAACTCCTGGAGTCAGCTCATGCTATTGGTGGGACTCAGTTCATCCACAGGATACACTTCGCAATCTTTGGAGATGCAAATTCACACAGAACCAGTGAATCAAAACAAGCTGCAACTTTCTATTTGCTGTAAAGACCACTGAAGTAGTTAATCTTTTTTGAAAAAAGTGCAACTGAGTATTCAATTTTAATTTCTGATAAACAATAATTTTATCACTGAAAATGCAATTTTACAAGTGTGGAGTATCATTCCCTCAGAGTAATGCTTAAAATTCCATAATGTATGAAATAAAAATTATTTTTTATTAAAATTTAATTTTCAAGTTTCTACCTTTATTTCTTTTGTATGGGCCTATCTCTTTTCCCATTGTATAAAGGTCCCTATTTTTTTTTTCCTATTCTATAAATGATTAAAAAGTAATTTATAAATCCATACTTTTTATTTCTTGGTATTTTGTTTGTGTAACTTCTCCAGTCTGGCTATCAGCTTGCTTGATAATTTCACTGGTGCTGGACAACACAGGCTCCCTACAGATAGCGCCAGATTCAAAGTCACGTCACAATAGTAGAAATCGATATTCTAGATCCCACAGCATCTGTGTGTCAATTCTTTTCAAAGTCAGTAGTAAGTGTAATCTCTGCACTGCTAACTGCAAAATCTGGGCCTAAGATTCTTAATGTTTGTAAATTTAAAATTGACTATTTCAGTTCCACTCTCTTCCCACACCCTCCCCACCACCCAATAAACTTCAAATTGGTGCTTTTATCGCATTTCTATCTGTTTAAGAGAATCTGGTACTCCACTATCTAAACGATTGGAAATAATTTAATGCGTGCAAGTTCTAATGTGCATCCCTTTTTTGTTGAGTAAAGGAGGTGTTAATATTTAATTAATCATGGGGGTCTTCCGTTCGAAGCAGCCACATCCTCAGATGCTACTAATCTCTGCCACTGATACCACCAGAATGTGCAAGATCAGAGGAGTTTTTCTTAATTTGAACAAACCTGAGAGATGCTTTTACCACTATAAATGCATCTTGGGCAATTGACATAGGAGGAATCAACAAGGAAGTGATATGATTCAGACATTCAGGGCAGTTACATCAATCCCTGTCCAAAATGGTGATTTTTGAAAGGCTGGTGATGCCTGAAGTTATCTTAATGTCCTAGCACAAGGTTTGGCTATAACAAGAGACAATTTTTAAATTTAGTCAAAAATTTAATATCGTAAGAGCTGCAATACTGTTACTCTAATGCCAATAATAATGGAAAATCAGGCACATTCAACTACATCTCAAAGGTTCTTTCACAAAGGTTAATTGAATATTTTCTCAATATTATTTCCTCAATAAGAGTGTAACAATGAAAGAAATAAACCAGTTAACCAACATCAGAATGGGATCGATCAGGATGTGTTTTGCAGATCCTTGTCTTAAGAGAAGAATGTGGACCTTGGCTTTAGCCTTCAGGTGGGCCCCAGATTGGCTGGTCAAGAAGCTGCTTTGTTTTGTCTTTGTTTCAACTAACTTACTAGCTACCCAGTGGAATCCAGGAACAGGGAAACTTGAATCCTCAGACTCCCCTCTGTTCCAGCAAATCCTGTTGTAATAAAGTCACCATTCTTGTTTTAGAACAAAGTTTCTGCACTTAACAAAACCAATGATAACCAACATAGGCCAATTTCATACATAGGCATCCTATGGTTTATGACAGCAGAATGTCAGAAGCCTGTGGATTTTTAGGCCTTGCTTGATCTCTTGGAGAGATGTATATAAAAGTAAAGGACTATGCTTACTGTTTAAGCTTCTGAAAAAGTCTCAAAACAAGTATGATAGGTTACATATATATTTAGTTAACTTTGAGCATTGGTTGTTAACCAATAGTATTAATGTATTTCACTTCCGTGCATGTTATGCGTTGTGTACTCACACTTAGAGCTGATATGACCAAATATCTCAAAGGTGTTTGTAAGTATGTAATAATTTTAATGCTGAATGTTGTAATTGTGGACCTTGGTACCAAGGCCCAGATGGAGTACAGGGTGTTTTTGATCCTGCATGTTTTGTTTATGATAAGAATTTCAACTGGATGGAGCAGAGAATTAATTAAAATAGCCATTAACAAAAATCACCAAGAAGCTATCTAGCATTTGATTGTTTTCCTTTGCAGATATGCTCTGCTGAAATCATTATTTTGACTATTAGATCAAATGCTAAGGCTGAAAGGCAACTGAACTGTTATGTAACGCTCAGTTGTTAACTGCACCAACATGGATTTAAATTGTGATGTAGACAAAAAGCTGTCTCTTAATTCCCAAACATTTTTAAGATTCCATATTTAATTTTCAAGAGTTTTATGCAAAATGAAACAGTTTCCTTTTCTAAATAGAGATTTTCTATATAATGAAAATCATATATCAACGTATTAACGAAGCTTATTTTTTTCAGGTACCAGGTTTCATTGCTGCTTTATGGGGAGTAATAGTGTTCAAAGAAATAAAAGTAAGTATTTAGACTTTTTTTTTACTTTCTTTCTACAGTTTCATGAAACACAGCATCCTTATTGACTTTGTGACTTCCTTACCTATGGTTATTCTTTTCAACTTGGTCGTCTTTGGCTCAATGGCCAACAATTGCCTGAGTAAGAAAGTAGCTTCTAGGCTCAAATCAATCCATAGATTTGAATATTTAATCTAGGTTGACATTTCACTGCATTACTGAGAGAAAGCCACACTGTCAAAGATGTTGTCTTTCAGATAAAGTATTAAATTGATTCCCTTCTTTGCCACATCTGGTTTCTCAAGTGGAGAGGCTGCTACTTGAAGAAGCATAAGTACCCAGATAAATACTTATCTCCCATTCAATCTCATTAAAACAGAATATCTAATCACTTATTTCATTGCTTTTTGTGAAACTTTACTGTATACAAAGTTCATGCATATTTTCTTACATTATAATAATTGCAGCTCTTCAAAATTACTTCATAGTTAGTGAACTTTGGGACATCCCAAGTTTATGAAAGGGGCTATGTAATCATAAATTTTTCACTAGTAGCTTAATTGAATTGAATTGTATTATCACGTGTGTATCACCAATAGTCTATACTTTATATTGTTATAATCCAAGGTCAAAAACTCCAAGGTATTTTATGAAGTCAGCCTAGACCATAGGTTTTGAATTCGACATGGGTAAGCATAAGATGTTTCACTCCAGATGTGATTCAAACGACTCACCAGGGAGCTTTTATCAAACAAAGTTTATTTAAGAATAGAGTTAACACATAAAAAGAAAGTTAACAATAATTTACCAATTACAAACAAGAAATAAAACCTTGTTATGTTTGTTAACAGCTCAACATACATTCTTACCAACATATACGCCAGTTTCCAGTTTAGAACAGAAAATATGTACGCTCACGTGATTTTTGAGCTCTGCAACACCTACTATGAATTAGTCCTTTGGATGGAGAAGTAGGGAGGTTATATTTTAATTCTACAGGGTATTGGGAAGACTACATCTAGGGTGTTGTGTGCAGTATTGGTCTCCTTATCTAATGGAAAGTATAAATGTGCTAAGAACAATTACTAAACAAATATCAAGAATGGGCAGTTTGCCTTATGGAAAGGTTGGAGAGATTAGGTTTGTATCCACTAGAATTTAGAAGAGTAAGAGATGACTTGATCAAAACCTTTAAGATCCTGAGGGGTACTGGCAGGGTGGATGTTTCCTCTTCTCAGAGAATCTAGAAAAAGGGATTATTGTTTAAAAATAAGGGGTGGCTCATTTAAGACAGAGCTGAGGAGAGTTCTCTTCTCTGAGGATCGTAAGTTTTTGAAACCCTCTTCCTCAAAAGGCAGTGGAAGCAGAATTTTTGAATATTTTTAAAGCAGAACAATTTGGATTATTAATTAACAAGGGGTGAAAGATTATCAGAGTAGGAAGGAATGTGAGGTTGAAATTACAGTCTTATCAGCCATGATCTTACTGAATGGTGGAGCAGGCTCAAGGGGCCAAGTGGCCTATTCCTGGTCCTAATTCAAAGCAAAAAAAGACAAAGAAAAGACCACGGAGAGATTTGAAAACTAGGATGAGAATTTTAAAATCAGGTGTTGCTTGAGCGGGAGGGTGGCACAGTGGTTAGCACTGCAGCCTTGCAGCACAAGTGACCCGAGTTTGGTTTTCAGCTTGGGTCACTGTCTGTACTGAGTCTCCACATTCTCTCCATATCTGCGTGTGTTTCCTCCGGGCACCTTTCTTCCCACAGTCCAAAAGACACGCTGGCTAGTTGCATTGGCCGTGCTAATGAAATGAGGCTTGCTACGAGTTAGTGTAGAGGCAGTAGAATTTTGGATGACCGTGAGAACTGCCAGGATTGCCTGATAAAACCAGGACTAGAAGTAACAAAGACTGTTACTAGGGAGAATGATGGTGCCGGTGGTTAGGAAATGGAGTTTGGAGCATGGACTGAAGACAATGGCTTCAGTCTCCCAATATTTAATTTGAGGAAATTTCTTCTTATCCGGTTCTGAATGTCAGATAAGCAGTCTAAAATATTAGCAGGTATTGGTGAGGTAAAGTGGGTGTTTTCAGTATACATTTGAGAACTATCACTGTGCCTTTGGATATATTGGCAAGGAACGGCTTGCAGATATGCCTGCTTGCATTCACTCTATCTATAATTTTATACACCTCTATCAAATCTCCCATCACTCTTCTACGCTCCAGGGAATAGTCCTAACCTATTCAACCTTTCTGTGTAACTCAGTTTCTCAAGTCCCAGCAATATCTTTGTAAACTTTCTCTGCACTCTTTCAA
This sequence comes from Carcharhinus amblyrhynchos, assembly GCF_965287045.1. Taxonomy (NCBI): domain Eukaryota; kingdom Metazoa; phylum Chordata; class Chondrichthyes; order Carcharhiniformes; family Carcharhinidae; genus Carcharhinus; species Carcharhinus amblyrhynchos. The sequence goes on from NC_137324.1 coordinate 144,723,117, forward strand.
CCTTATTAATATCCTTTCTGTAATTAGGTGACCAAAACTGCACACAATACTCTAAATTCAGCCTCATCAATGTCTTATACAACCCCACCATTCCAACTCTTATACTCAATACTTTGATTTATAAAGGCCAATGTTCCAGAAGCACTCTTTACGACTCTATCTGCATCTGATGCCACTTTTAGGGAATTATGTATGTGTATTCCCAGATCCCTCTTCAGTGTCCTACCATTTACCATGTATGTTCTACCTTAGTTTGTCCTTCCAAAGTGCAATACCTCACACTTGTCTGCATTAAACTCCATCTGCCATTTTTCAGCCCATTTTTCCCTATGGCACACCACTAGTCACAGGCCTCCACTCAGAGAAGCAATCCTGCACTACAACTCGCTGGCTTCTTCCATTGAGCCACTGTCTAATCCAATTTACTACCTCTGCATGTATACCTAGCGACTGAACCTTCCTAACTAACCTCCCATGCGGGACCTTGTCAAAAACCTTACTGAAGGCAACATCCACTGCCATCCCTTCATCCACCTTCCTGGTAACTTCCTTGAAAAACTCTAATAGATTGGTCAAACATGATCTACCACGCACAAAGCCATGTTGACTCTCCCTAATAAGTCCCTGTTTATCCAAGTATTTGTAGGTCCTGTCTCTTAGTACTCCTTCCAATAATTTACCTACTACTGACATCAAGCTTACCGGCGTATAATTTCCCGGATTACTTTTTGAGCCTTTTTTAAACAAGGCTCAAACATGAGCTATCCTCCAATCATCCGGCACCTCACCCGTGGATACCAACATTTTAAATACATCTGCCAGGGCCCCTGCACTTTCAACACTAGTCTCCTTCAAGGTCCGAGGGGATGCCTGTCCGGTCCTGGGGATTTATCTACTCTGATTTGCCTCAAGGCAGCAAGCACCTCTTCCCCTTTAATCTGTATAGGCTGCTTAACCTCCCTAATTGCTTGCCTTATTTCCGTAGACTCCATGCCAGTTTCCTTAGTAAATACGGATGCAAAAAACCCATTTAATATCTCCTCCATTCCTTTTGGTTCCATACAAAGCCAGCCACTCTGATCTTCAAGAGGACCAATTTTATCCCTTACTATCCTTTTGCTCTTAATATACCTGTAGATATACAGGTATATTAAGGGGTATCTTACAGGTATATTACTGTGAATATACCTGTAGATATGCTATGATAAAAGCAAATTGCTATATCTTAAATAGTCATTTGGTAGTACAGAACTTAAGTATCATTGAAAAAAGAAACGTTGAAGCTTTTCATCTTGCACTCATCAAAACATTTGCAAGAACACCAGATGTAAAGGGAATAACAGTTTATACTTGATGAGAAGACTGTGGATTGATTGACAAGGGAACTCTGATTGGTAGAGGTGTTGCAATCACAAATGTACCAGTTAGCTGATGGCTGACAGTTAACTGTCAGGCTTTGTTTAAATTCAAGCCAGGCAGGTTGACTGGTCAAGCACGTGAGCCCCACTGATAACCTTAAATTGCTTGTCAGCATAATTCTTAGAACACTAGGGATTGTTCAGCAAATGTTGTTAAATCGTGGAATCAAATCCAATATCAGACATTGTGTTACACTGACAACCAATTTAAGGTTGTCAGTTGGGCTGCTGTGCACTGATGTATTCTTGACGCTACACATATTAATGTACCGAGCCTGTTCTTTGCGGACACAAAAAACATGTGCATGCATTGCACATGTTTCAACTAAACAAAATGAATGACAGCTATGCTCTGCTTCATTCCCAGAGCAATGCCTTGACCAGTCTACCTGCTTGGTTTGAATTTGAACAAAGCTTGGCAGTTAACTGTCAGTCATCTGTTAACTGGTGCATTCTCCATGGCAATGTCTCCACCAATCAAAATCCACTTGCCAACCAATCAGCATTCTCTTCTCATGAAGTAAGAATTGTTGTTCTCTTTACATTTGGTATTCTTGTGAATGAGTGCAGGATGAAAAGCTTCGACAGGACTTTTGTTCAGTGATATCTTAAACAAGTCAGTTGGTGAAGAGGCAGAGAGCAAAAGGAGGAGAAAATCAGAGGGTGAGTAAATCACTGCAGCTTTTGCATGTGTGCCAGCCGTAGGTTCAGGAGGAATATTAGCTGATGTTTAAAGATATCTGGTGTGGGCAGGTAATAAAGAGAGGAGAAAAACATAAAATGGATAACACAAGTGTGAATATTATTATTAGCATTTTTTAATAAAGTTAATGCTTGTTGCAGTTCTAAATATCGACATTGCTCATTTTTAGGTTTCCCCAAAAATAAAGTTTTTGTCCCGGTAGATCTTGTGATGAACTTAAATTATAAATGATTTCTACTTTCATATCCATCATTTAGTGCCACATGTCTGTCAGTCACTGCACATATGTCGGGAATCTGTCGATCACAATTTTTTTTCTCCCCACAGGGACTAAGGAACTATATTATTCTTGGCATAGCATTCTGCACTATATCAGCAGGAGCATTAGCAACTGGCTTTTCCAAGATATGACTAATGCAGTTACAGAAATCAAACCAGAAGATGGCGTTAACTTGAAGTTATTTGCAATGTTATTGAAACAGTTTACAAACAGTACATCAAAATACTGCTTTTGAAGTACACAGAGTCTCAGCCATTGTGCAGTGCTGTTCATTAGCCTGCAGAAGTCAAACCATAAAGTTGCAGAAGTTTTGATTTAGGTCCTTTCACGATTCTGTAATATTTATTAGTTGTGAAATGTTAAATGTTTATTGACAGTTCTCATTCAGAAATATGACTGCAAGAGGTGATATACTTGGGAACTGAGTTACTGTAAACTAATAAGATCAGAATTCCTAATTAACAAAACGTTATAGTATAGCTTGTTAAATCTTTTAATTCAGTACAGACTAAACAACGATACTGGGAAGCGATTAGTACTTTCTTTGTTTCAGAAAAATTAATTGCTTCCTCCTCAGTTATTTAGCAGAATTCTCACCTCTAAGTTTTAGGTTGTGGGTTTAAGCCTCACTCAGAAAATGAGTACATACAATTAGAATGGTACCTCAGTGCAGCATTGAAAGTGTATTGCCACTGCCTTGAGTTCTTCATCTCTGCTGGCTACCATTTATCAGTTAGTAAGGCCACTGAAACAGATAATCATTATTGTGTTGTTCACAAATAGCCTAAGCACCCATGGATATCCTGACACAATAGGTATTATATAAATTCAAGTTCATTCTTTATTTAAGACAAAACAGATTTTTAAATCCCACTGTCTTTTGATGAATTGGACAGAGTATTAACTAAAACATTCCGCTCAAACTCTCATCAGTAACTAGATATGACTGGACTGCATTGAGCACCATCGGCCCTTATTCATTCTGTCTCAGATTTTGAAACCTCTGACTTGTATTTGATTCTGAGTTAAACATCTGACCACATATCCTCTACTACTACCTCAGTAACAACCCCAACATTACCTTGCTTCATTCCATCTGCTACTGAAACCCTTATCCATGCCTCTGTTATACCCAATCTTGTTTACTCCATTACTCACCTGGCCAGCTTCCCATCGTCCAACCTCCATAAATTTCAGAAAATCTAAACTTTTGCTGTCTGTATCCTATTCCACACCAAGTCCTCCCCATCCATCACCTCAATACTTACTGACCTACATTGACTCTTAATTGCACTATGCCTCAAGTTTAACATTCTTATCTTTGTCTAAATCCCTTTCTCCCTGTCTCTAGCCTCAAACCCTAGAACCCTCAGGAATATTTGGTTGCTTCCAGTCTTGCTCTTGCTCCATCCTTCAATCCTTCCTGCTCAGTATTAGCATCCAAGCATTCAGTTCTAGAGTTTCTCCCCTCTGTGGTCACCTTCCTAATCAATGCTTAATGCGTTGAGCAGCAATTTTTGACTGATTTACACTCCTGTAGATTGTCTTTTTTATGTTAAATGTGCCATATTAACATGTTTTAATGTATTAATTGTTTTAAGTTAATGTCTGAGAGATCATTTGGGGTGATTTTGTAGTGGGTTTTTTAAAGAATGTTTTAAGACTCTTCTGAGAATTAATAATGGACTATTTTCTGTCTAAAAATATTGGCTGGAATTTTCCAGCTGTTCATGCCCTGCTGTCAGAGAGGAGACAGAGAATTTGGCACTCAGTTAAATCTCCATCCAGGGCAGTAGGACAGGAGAAACCCACTGGTGTGAACAGCTGGAGAATCCCGCCCATTGTTTCTCTTCCTGTTGGCTACGCAGTTGTACTTTGCACAAATGATAAGAATAGATCCAGTGCAAATAGTGAGATTTATTTACTTAAGTTAAAAACATCCACCTCTTCTTTTGGGATTTTACCACAGCCACAAAGACAAATGTTGCTTTGAGCTTAATTGAACCACTTGCTTGGAGCATTTCTTTAGTTAGCAAAACCCAATTCGAAATGGTGTGACTTTGAGTTCATGCTACTACTGGGAACTTCGTTCAGCATCAGCCCAAATTAAAAATTCAGACATGCGTTAGCTACAATTTACTAACTATTCATTTTACTGATTAGAAATGATGGACAACACCCATAATCCTGATGTGTGATTGGCGGGTGAGGTTCCCACCAGTGGTGTGGCCCTTGTATGTTTAAAGTTTTATTGTCTGTGCTGCACAGCGGAAATCTTTCTTCTAACTCTAATTACCATCCATTCCAGCTACAATCAAAAGTGAGCAATTGGATTTGTTATGCGTTTGAATACTCATTAGTTTGAGGCAGCTCGGATATAAATGTTGAAATCTTACTTTCAATCGGATCATGTTGACCTAAACTGATTGGGAACACACAAGGACAAGAGAGTTGGGTACCTGAAACTGAAATGCGATTAAGTCCATCATTAAGAATCTGCATTCTGAAATGGATGTTAGCCAGCTAGAGATTATAACTCTGATGTATTGTGGTGTGTTACAGACACTAAATTTGTGAAGAAAATATTAAAATTTAAAATAAGGTGCTAGAAGTACACGGCATGCAAACAACAGAAAAACTGAGTTAATAATTTAGGTAAGAACTTTTTCTGAGTTCCAATGAAGGGTTTTCTATGTTGCAGCTTTGCAGTTTTGTCTATTTATTGCTAACAGAAATGAATTTGTGGGTTTCATATGATTGAAAGTGTTCACAGAAAAAATGTTTCCACTAAATACTGAAATAACCCTGTTTGCCTTGTTTGCATAATAAAAACTTACTTGTTTTACAGAGAGGATATTGTGGTTTCTTAATTTTACAATTAGAGTCATAAGGCCCAATTTTACCAAACATTTATGCCCGTTTTCGGGCGCAAAATTGCGGTAAATTCAGGCATTGGGCCTTTAACACAATCTGCACCGAATCCGAGCAGATCGCTGCTTTACAGACATCCGATTCGGGAGCAGATCCAGTCTGCGCCCGAATCAGGCAGCCCGACGATTTAACTGTATTAGCATGCATTTAAATCGATTTAATGAGCCCCGCACCCAACTGTACCATCAAATCCCATTTTACCTTCTTCTGGTCCGTTCCAGATCCGCACTTTTAGCAACCTGCAAAATAAAAATCCGAATTTATAAATATATGAAAAGGAAGAGGCTGGCTAGGGTGAACGTTGGACCCTTAGAGGATGAGAGGGGGGACTTAGTGGTGGGGGATGAGGAAATAGCTGAGGCCTTGAATAACTTTTTTGCTTCGGTCTTCACGGAGGAGGACGTGAATAGTTTGCCGGGTGTTAGCGATGGAAAAATGGTAGGAGTGGAGGGCCTGAATGACATTATTGTTACTAGAGAGGCTGTGCTCGACAGACTGGAGGGACTGACTGTGGACAAGTCCCCAGGACCGGATGGAATGCATCCAAGGGTTCTGAAAGAAATGGCGGAGGTGATAGTGGATGCCTTGGTGATTATTTTCCAAACGTCACTGGATTCTGGGGAAGTGCCGGAAGATTGGAAAACAGCTAATGTTACGCCGTTGTTTAAGACGGGTAGCAGGCAAAAGGCAGGGAATTATAGGCCGGTTAGTTTAACGTCTGTTGTAGGTAAAATGCTTGAATCCGTAATGAAGGAGAAAATAGCGAGGCGTCTTGAGGAGAATTGTTTGATAGAGCAGACGCAGCACGGTTTCGTTAAGGGGAAGTCGTGTCTGACGAATTTATTGGAATTCTATGACGATGTGTCTAGTGCGGTGGATAGAGGAGAACCGGTGGATGTGGTTTCTTCATTTTCAGAAGGCGTTTGATAAGGTGCTGCACAAGAGGTTGTTACAGAAGGTTAGGGGGCATGGAGTTGGGGGTAGGGTGTTAGCGTGGATAGGCGATTGGCTGTCAAATAAGAGGCAGAGTGTGGGTGTCAATGGGTGCTATTCGGATTGGCGGTTGATGACTAGTGGAGTGCCCCAGGGATCGGTGCTGGGGCCTCAGCTATTTACCATTTATATAGATGATCTGGAAGAGGGAACCGAGTGTATGGTGTCAAAATTTGCTGATGACACCAAGATTGGTGGAACGGCAAATTGTGCGGAGGGTGTGGAAAGTCTGCAGAGGGATCTAGATAGGCTGGGCGAATGGGCCAGGAACTGGCAAACGGAATTTAATGTTGGCAAGTGTGAAGTTGTCCACTTTGGTAGGAATAATGGTAAGCATGCTGAATGCCGCCTTCACCACTTTGTCCACTTGTGACTCCACTTTCAAGGAGCTTTGAACATGTACCCCTAAATCTCTTTGCTCTGTAACTCTCCCCAGTGCACTAACATTAACTGAGTAAGTCCTGCCCTGGTTCAGTCTACCAAAATGCATTAACTTGCATTTGTCCATCTGCCATTCGTCAGCCCACTGGCACAACTGATCAAGATCCCGCTGCAATTGCAATCTTCATTGTCCACCGTGTCACCAATCTAGGTGTCATCTGCAAACTTACTAACTATGCCCCCTATATTCTCATCCAAATCATTAATAAAAATGACAAATAACAGTGAGCCCAGCATTGATCCCTGAGGCACACTGCTGGTCACAGGCCTCCAGTTTGAAAAACAACTCTGGACAACCACCCTCTGGCTTCTGTCAAGAAGCCAATTTTGTATCCATTTAGGTACCTCACCCTGGATCCCGTGAGATGCAGCAACCTACCATGCGGTACCTTGTCAAAGGCCTTACTAAAGTCCACACAGACAACATCAACTGCATTGCCCTCATCTACCTTCTTGATTATCCCTTCGAAAAAATCAAATTTGTGAGACATGATTTTCCACTCACAAAGCCATGCTGACTGTCCCTCATCAGTTCTTGCATCTCTAAATGCCTGTAGATCCTGTCTCTCAAAATACCTTCCAACAATTTACCCACCACAGATGTGAGGCTCACTGGCCTGTAGTTCCCAGGCTTTTCCCTACAGCCCTTTTTAAACAAAGGCATAACATTTGCCACTCTCCAATCATCAGGCACCTCACCCGTGGCTATCGATGATTCAAATATCTCAGCTAGTCTCCCAAACATCCTGGGATATACCTCATCAGATCCTGCAGATTTATTGACCTTGATGAGCTTTAAGACTTCCAGCACCGCCACCTCTGTAATATGTACGTCCTCAAAACATCAATATTTAATTCCCAAGTTCCCTAACATTTATGCTTTTCTCAATAGTAAATACTGATGAAAAATATTCATTTAGGATTGTACATTATTATTAAATTATCAATTTGCTTAAGCACTTAATCTGCCTTTCTATTATTACCAAAGTGAAGAAAGTCGCACTTCCCCATAATCCTCCATTTACCATATTGTTACCCAGTCACTTAGCCTGTGTATCTTTTTCTAGCTTCTGATGTCCTCCTCAGTTTACTTCCTTGCCCAGCTTTACGTCATCAATAAACTTTAGAATCATTATTCTCAGTCTCTTTATCAAATTAATTAATATCAATCATAAATAGCTGTGGGCATCACTGCCCATCCCTAATTGCCCTAGAAGATGAATGGTGAGCCACCTTTTTGAATTGCTACTGTACATGTGGTGTAGGTACATACAGTGCTGGTAGGAAGGAATTCCAAAATTTTGACCCAGTGACAGTGAAGGAACACTGATACATTTCTTGGTCAGGCTGATGTGCGTCCTGGATGGTCTTTCCATATATCTGCTGACTTGTAATTCAAGTTGGTAGAAATCATAGATTTGGAAGGTGCTGTCACAGGATCTTTGGTAAGTTGCTATTGTGCATCTTACAGATGGTGCACAATGATGAATAGAGTGAATGTTTAAGGTGGTGGATTTGATGTCAGTCCACCACTTGCTTTGGCCTGAATGGTGTTGAGCTTCTTGAGTGTTTTTGGAGCTGCACTCATCCAGGCAAGTGGAGAGTATTTCATCATACTCTTGTGACTTGTAAATAGTGGACAGGCTTTTGGGAATCAGGAGCTGAGTTACTCGCCACAGAATTCCCAGCCTCTGACCTGCTCTTGTAGTCACAGTATTTATATGGCTGGTTTAGTTCAGTTTCTAGTCAATGGTAACCCCCAAGATATTGATAGTACAGGATTCATAGAACATTACAGCGCAGTACAGGGCCTTCGGCCCTCGATGTTGCGCTGATCAGTGGAACCAATGTAATGACCCTCTAACCTAAACTATTCCAATGTTATCCATATGTCTATCCACTGACCATTTGAACGCCCTTAAAGTTGACAAGTCCACAACTGCTGCAGGCAGGGCATTCCACGACCTTACTACCCTCTGAGTAAAGAATCTACCTCTGACATCCGTCCTATAATTACCACCCCTTAATTTAAAGCTATGTCCCCTCGTGTTAGCCATCACCATCTGAGGTAAAAGGCTCTCACTGTCCACCCTATCCAATCCTTTGATCATCTTGTATGCCTCAATCAGGTCACCTCGTAACCTTCTTCTCTCCAATGAAAATAACCTCAAGTCCCTCAGTCTTTCTTCATAAGACCATCCCACCATACCAGGCAACATCCTGGTAAACCTCCTCTGCACCCTTTCCAATGCTTCCACATCTTTCTTATAATGCGGCGACCAGAACTGTACGCAATACTCCAAGTGCAGCCGCACCAGAGTTTTGTACAGTTGTAACATGACCTCACGGCTCCGAAGTTCAATCCCTCTACCAATAAAAGCTAACACACAGTACGCCTTCTTAACAAGCTTATCAAGCTGGGTGCCAACTTTCAGGGAGCTATGCACATGTACCCCGAGATCTCTCTGCTCATCAACACTACTAAGAGTCCTTCCATTAGCCCTATATTCTGTACTCCTGTTACTCTTACCAAAGTGAATCACCTCACACTTTTCCGTATTAAACTCCATTTGCCACCTCTCAGCCCAGCTCTGCAGCTTATCTACGTCCCTCTGCAAACTGTAACATCCATCCTCATTGTCTACAACTCCTCCAACTTTGGTGTCGTCAGCAAATTTACTAATCCATCCTTCTACACCCTCATTTATAAAAATGACAAACAGCGGTGGCCCCAAAACAGATCCTTGAGGTACACCACTTGTAACTGATCCAGGTTGAATATTTCCCATCAACAGGTAATGCCAAGGGGTGATTGTTAGATTCTGTCTCTTGTTGGAGATGGTCATTGCCTGGTACTTGTTAGCCCAAGCCTGGTTATTTTCCAAGTCTTGCTGCATTAGGTCACAGACAGCTTCAGTATCTGCAGAGTCACGGATGGTGCTGAACATTGTGACACCAAGAAGACCTGAGTACTTCATCTCCCTCAGGAATGAAGTTTAAATTAGATTTCTTGAGTTTCTTTTCAATTTACGGGGAGATTGTTACAGTTTACCAGTGATGGAAGTACATTTAGAAACTATTCCTTAGCAACAGTTTTGTTTCAACTTATTAGGGGTTTCTCTTCCACCATCTTCAGGGTGAACATCCCTGCTCACTCGGGCTGCCTCACACTCAAATGGGCATCAATTGATTGCAGGTCAGTTTTTGTTTCCTCATTCAGAACGATACCCCGCCTTAGAGAGTGATCTTATTGACAGGCAGCTCTCTAGTCCCTGCAGTGAAAAGAACAGCAATGGATAGAAGAGGAACTCCAGGAAGATGACTGACCCCCAGGACTGAAGGACAAGGTTGCTGGAGTTTTACCACCTTGCCCGCCCAAGGCTTGTAAGATCCTGCCGGAGACCAACGGAGAATTTCATTCTGTGAGTCTTGCCTGCCCCAATTTCAGGGCAAGCATGCAGGTAAAATTCTGGCTGGTAAGTCAAAAGTCCAAAGGTGTGCGGGTTAGGTTGATTGGCCACGCTAAATTTGCCCTTAGTGTCCTGAGATGCATAGGTTAGAGGGATTAGTGGTTAAATAGGTAGGGATATGGGGGGGTAGGGCTTGGGTGGGATTGTGGTTGGTGCAGACTCAAATGGACCAAATGGCCTCTTTCTGTACTACAGGGATTCTAGAAACGTGTCAATTCTTCTAGAAAAAAGACACCCAAAGGCAAGAAAGTAAGGAAGACGTTAGGAGGACAAAAACTGGAAATGTGTGTTATCAACGGAGAGGAGGAGCGAGGTCCAACAGAATTCAGAAGGGAGTTTATGATGAAGGTGTCACCCCGCTCCTCCTTCCTGCCTGAGACCTGAGTCCATTTATTTTGAGCTTTCCCCATGGATTTACTAAAGGGAAATCGTGCTTGACAAATCTGGATTTTTTTTGAGGATGTGACCAATGGAGTGGATGAGGGTGAACCAGTTGGTGTTGTGTATCTGGACTTTCAAAAGGCTTTTGACAAGATCCCACACAAGAGATTAGTGAGCAAAATCAAATATTCATGATATTGGGGGGTAATATATTGACGTGGATAGAGAACCAGTTGGCAGACAGGAAGCAGAGAGTGGGAATAAATGGGTCTTTTTCAGTATGGTAGGCAGTGATTAGCGGGGTACCGCAGGGTTCAGTGCTGGGACCCCAGCTATTCGCAGTATACATTAATGATTTGGATGAAGGAATTGATTGTAGTATCTCCAAATTTGCAGGTGACACTAAGCTGGTTGGCAGTATGTGCTGTGAGGAGGATGCTAAGAGGCTGCAGGATGACTTGGACAGGTTGGCTGAATGGGCAAGTACTTGGTAAATGCACTGTAATGTGAATAAATGTGAGGTTATCCACTTTGTGGCAAAACCAGGACAGCCGACACCAAAGAGGCAGCGGGACCCCTTCACCGCTACCCCCACGCATCTTCCCCCAGAGACCCCGCCCCCATTAGGCTCCACTTCAGGCCACATCCCCTTGGCACTGCCCAATGCCTGGTGGGGAGAGCCACAGTCCCTGGGCATTGGCACTTATCCTCTTGGGCAGCGTCAGGGGGCCCAGGCTGGTACTGTCAAGGTGGTAATACCCAGGAAGCATCCAGACTTACACCCAACGTCCAGGGGGCCTTCATGGCCTGCTTCACTCAGCGGGGTCAGGCTGCCAGCTCCCCATTAGTGAGAAGCTACTGTAAATCCCGCTGGAGTGAAACACTCCTGGCGAGCAGCAGTTGACGGGCCTGGAAACTTCAGTCCCGGCCAGCTAATTACATCTAAAATATATGGTAATAAGAATTTGAATAATTTAAGCAGCTCCACACCAATTTTTGAGATGGAGCTGATGGCGTCAGAAATCCAGTTGCCAGAGAATTGTGGAGGCTGTGGTGCCCAGCAGGAAGCCTGCTAAATGGCCACCGTTTGAGAATCACACCTGACAATATTAGGTTGCCCTGATAGCGCACCATCAATAAATATGGAGCGGTGCGTTTAATGGAACATAGAGGAAGGCAGAGATCTCACTCCTTTTGTTTTTGCATTACCAATCGGTGTTTTTACTCAAAACCACTTCCAGTTTACAATGCACTTTGCTTCCATTAGAGAGTAAAAAAAACTAATTTGCCAATTTAAATGGATTCAATGGTCAGTTCTGACTTTTCAGTTTAAGCTGAGTTTAGTTCATATTGCTATTAATTTTTGATACTGATTCCTACATACCTGTTTCAATATTCCCTTCCATATGTCCAAGTACACTCGATGTGAATTATGCTGTTTTGAAGACCATAGTAAGATTATAGTGGATCAAAATCATTTCTCAAGTTTTATATTTTATGGATCAAACCACCTCTCAATCTTTCCCATGTTTCCAATGGCTGGTAATTCAGAAACAGTCATAAAATATTTATTTTGTTAGAAATCCTTCACCGCACTTTGAGATGCTGGGGACATTTGGTTCTGTTCTACATACAGTTCAGAAGTCACAGACTTGGCATATTTATTTCTCTCGGAATTGCAGGGCAACATTGAAAACATGTTCCTTTAATTTGCTGTTCTAGTGATTATTTTCCTCTTATTACAAAGTGTTTTAGTTGGAACCACATATGAGGTGATGTTTTGGTATTTTTACTATTTTTTTAATATTTCAAAGAGTGTAAGAGCTCAGACAGCTTGCAATAATGAAATGCTTTCTGCTCCATCAATCTTATTTACTATGTTTTCTATCTTGGACTGTACTGCCAATTCATTTTAACTTGCATTGAAATGTTCTGCACACTTCTTAGTAACTTCCCAAATCCCAAAGATAAATCAACCAAAGCTCCTGAATACTTACCTAACCATAAGATCCTGCATTGTTGATCAGTGTCTTCCTTGATATAACATACTGACCACTTTATCATCTTCTATGCATAGTTCTATCATATCTGATTTCCTTTGGCTGATGACTCTCAATGCCTTAATCAAATATTCATTCAGTCTTACTCCTAGGGTGACAATTGACATCAATTACCTGGTAACAATGAATATATAAAAAAAATCAGCAGTACTAATGCTTGAAGTTGTACTCCCAATCCTACCAGTTTAGCGCAGCTCAACACTAGAATGTTATAGCTCAGAAGCAGACCATTATGCACAATCATGGACAGAGAAACAGTCTTAAAGCTTCCATTTTGTTTGAGTCATACAGATTCAAAATGTTAACTCTGTTTCTCTCTCCACGGATGCTGCCAGAGATGCTAAGGTTTGTTCAGCATTTTGTTTTTATTCCAGATTTCCAGTATCCGCAGTAGTTTGTCTTTACATTATCCCCACAAAATGTGTCCAGCGCTTGTCCCCTGTGGGCATATTACAAGCAATGTTTAAACAAGTTGGTCAGGACTGGTTGTTACTTGTGATGGGCATTGAAGTCCTCACTCCGAGTACATTTCATGCCTTTGCTGCCCTCAGTGCGTATTTCCTGTGTGGTTCAACATGGAGAACTGATTCATTAGTTAAGGGAGAGCACCCAGTGATAATTGGCAGGAGATTTCCTTGCTCATATTTGACCAGATGTCTTGAGAATTTACAGCATCAGGAATTAATGTTAAAGACACCAAGGTCAGTCCGTCCTAACATGATATCACTGCGTTACCATCTCTGCTCAGTCTGTTCTGCCACTGGTCAGGGACATACCGGGGATGATGATGATAGTTTCTGGGAGAATGGCATGATTCTGTGAATTTGACAGTGTGTGTGTTTTGTTTGACTGATCTGTGGGACAGTTCTTTCAACCTTGTCACAATTCCCAAATGTTCATGAGAACAACTTGTAAGATCAGCTGGGCTCTGTGTGCCTTTGTTATGTACAAATCCAATGCCTAGGTCAAAGCCAAGTGATGTGTTCAGTTTTATTTTCTTATGGTAGTTTTCCATAATGGTTCAATATAACTCAGTGGCTTGCCACACCATTCCAGTCTACAAATAAAATTCAGGCCTGAAACATACTCATTAAGAAAATTGTCCTGAACACATTTCAGAAATTATTCTCCCTCTCTGCCTTTTGCACTATTACTATTCCATGCATTATAATAATTGAAATCCCTTCTCATCACCATCCTATAGTGCTTGCACACCTCTTGCAGATTAATCCCTTTATATCTTTCCTATTAGTAGAGTACACCTAACATTGTAATGATGTTTCTGATGTTTTTCACTCTAACAAGGTCCTCCAGTCTATTCTCTCCCTTCAGTACTGTAATATTCTCCTTAATCAATACTGTCACCCCATCTTCATTCTTTCCTTTCCCATCTTTCCTCCATATCCAGGAATATTTCATCCCCAGTCTTTCCTTTTTGAATCAGATCTTTGTAAGATATTATTTTCCCATGTGTCTATCTGCATTGCAGCTCACCAGTTTGTCAAGACCCTTCTATCAAAGCAGAGGCACTGAGATAAATGGATATTGCACAACTGAAGTCGCTTCTGGAAAGCTTTGACCATAAAAATCTCACTACAGATATTGCAAAACCTATTTTCATTCTTATTTGCAAGAAACTATGTCCTATATTCTGTATACAATTTTACAACCACTTTTAAGATCTGAGCATTGTGCCATGGGTATCCCTCTAAGAATTACACATGGCTGATGGAAGTGTTGGAGGTGGAAAGGCAAAAGAAGGCCAGATGGGAAGTTAATTAATCAGGTACTAGCAGAGAGAAGCTGAACCACCTGAACACTAGTCAGTAAGCAGGATCCACAGGCCTAGCTGCACTTCATGGAATCTCTCTGAGAAGTTGTGGCTTAGAAAAGTGCTATTTTGTTATGAAGCTTTGGAGGAGTTAAGCATATTGCTGCAGTGAGATCTGTAACCAAGGTTTACCGTATATATTATATAATCACTGCTATGTGTTATTCTAGAGCCAATGGAGTTGACCTTGACTGTGTGTAATAGTATAAATGGGGTGACATCTCTCACAATTTTTATTTCCATTGAAGCCATCTTTGTTGTATTCAGATCACTGGGTGCTCAGAGCATGGAATCATGGGAAATCTGATGGATGGATGATATCAGCCTCGAGGCTGCATCACGGTAACTTCAAACCATTTATGGGGTGCATGAATTGATCATCCCTACATAGTCATGAACACAATCTTGGCTAACCTGGTTACTACCCAGTTTCCACTGAGATAAAATCTGACAATATTAATAAAAGCAATCACTAGAACATAAGAACATAAGAAATAGGAGCAGGAGTAGGCCATCTAGCCCCTCAAGCCTGCCCCACCATTCAATAAGATCATGGCTGATCTGAAAGTAGTTCAGTTCCACTCATCCACCTGCTCCCCATAACCCTTAGTTCCCTTATCGATCAGAAATCTATCTACCCATGACTTAAACATATTCAACGAGGTAGCCTCCACCACTTCAATGGGCAGAGAATTCCAGAGATTCACTACCCTCTGAGAGAAGAAGTTCCTCCTCAACTCTGTTCTAAACTGACCACCACCACCCCCACCCCCGCCCCCCCCAGCTTATTTTGAGGCTGCGCCCTCTAGTTCTGGTTTCCTTTCTAAGTGGAAAGAATCTCTACCTCTACCCTATCTAGCCCCTTCATTATCTTATATGTCTCTATAAGATCACCCCTCAGCCTTCTAAACTCCAACGAGTACAGGCCCAATCTACTCAATCTTTCCTCATAAGCTAACCCCCTCATCTCCGGTATCAATCTGGTGAACCTTCTCTATGCTCCCTCCGAGGCCAATATATCCTTTCGCAAATAAGGGACCAAAATTGCACACAGTACTCCATTTGCTGCTTCACCAGTGCCCTGTACAGTTGCAGCAAGACCTCCCTGCTTTTATATTCTATCCCCCTCGCTATAAAGGCCAACATTCCTTTCACCTTCTTGATCACCTGCTGCACTTGCAGACTGAGTTCTTGCGATTCATGCACAAGGACCCCCAGGTCCCTCTGCACAGTAGCATGTTGTAATTTTTCACCATTTAAATAATATTCCATTTTACTATTATTTCTTCCAAAGTGGATAACCTCACATTTGCCCATGTTATTCTCCATCTGCCAGATCCTCGCCCACTCGCTCAACCTATCCAGATCTCTCTGCAGGCTTTCCACACCCTCCACGCAATTCGCTTCCCCACTCATCTTTGTGTCATCAGCAAACTTTGTTACCCTACACTCAGTCCCCTCCACTAGATCATCTATGTATATGGTAAACAGTTGAGGCCCCAGCACCGATCCCTGCGGCACTCCACTAGTCACCAACTGCCAATCAGAAAGGCACCCATTTATTCCAACTCTCTGCAACCCTGGCAAATCATATCATTTAATTCACAAAAGTAACCAGGTACAATATAGATGGATCCTAATGCCACCAGACATTGCATCATGTAAAAAAACATATATAACTTGTTCTAGAATCTGCAGTTCAATTGAAATAATTCGAGTTGAACGTTTTGTCCAGTAGCTTTTTTTGAAAGACGTTCTTCTGAGTTTCCTGACACCTCAGTGGGAATAATCTTGGGTCAACCATGTGCTTGCAAATACATTCTGAAATGTGCAGTGAATTAAAATGTCATTTTAAACTTTTCTTTCATACTTTAATTTCTTTCACAAATCTCAATGCTGTTATGTAAGAAAAGTTGCCACAGAAAGGAATGAATTGGGAGCAGGTTAACCATATCAGATTCAGATAGAAATCTACACCTTAACTTGGAATTAATCCGGGCAAAGTATTGGATCATTGCCAGTAATACCATACAATTCATCGGGATGTAATGTTACCTCATACAGCATGATCCAGTCATACATTTTAATAGCCCACAGTACCAAAGAAAGGTTAATTAGAAAATTAAATAGAATTATGCATAAAATACAGCACAGCATATTCTGCAATTTGCCTCTTAATCATAGAATCATATGATGATACATCAGAAAGACACCTACTTAGTCCATTCTGCCTGTGGTGGCACTTCAATAATGCTGTCCAATTAATCCCACTAACTGTACAGCGATCAAACAACATTTCCCCCCTCACTCACTGTGATAACCGAGGCCCGCGCCCACGGAGCAACTGGCATCCCCTTCCTGAGACTCACACTGGCAAACGTAAAAGTGACAATGTGATGCCACATTAATTAGGTGTTAAAATATTTAAGTAAGGTTCTCAAGTTTTCTGGGTGGGAACCTCAATAAATGCAGAGAAAAGGCTGAACAAGAAAATTTAAAGAAGCTTCAATTCGCTACAAACCATGTTGGACCAGGCAGGGAAGCATACTTACAGCGCGCTTAATATTAAAGGCACAAGCAAAGCCTACTTTTGCTACAGTTGCAGATCAAGATGGAGGTGGACACAGGAGCCTGGAATTAGTGAGGCGACTTGGGATTCTACTGAGTGCCAGTTCTTAGTCCAGCAGAGTTTAGTCTTCAGATGTACACCAAGGAATCCATACCTTTGCTCGGGTGTTGGAAGTCCATTTTGTGTGTAATAGTCAATCAGCAAGGGCAAGCCTCCTTGTGGTCAAAGGGAAGGGACCCCTTCACAGTGACCTGAGCCTAGAGGCTCCTGTGCTAGGGCTGGCACAGTGACTGGCTCAGCAAAACCCCAACGAATTGAGGTGAGATCACACACAAGGGTGACTGAGGATCGTGTTACAAAGTATCTGGAAGGATGAACTTGTGGTTGGTACATATGATGAACTGGATATATTGTGTGATATTGCTAAGTTGTACATAGATCCTCAGGCTGCTCCTCACTTTTTCACATTCAGGACAATGCCTTATGCCATGAGATGGGAAGTGGAGGAGGAGTTGGAATGACTGCAAAGGCTTCGAATCATTGAACCTATTCCATTTACTCGTTGGGCAGCTCCAATTGTTCCCGGCCTTTAAAAATGATGATATGGTGTGCATATGTGATGACTATAAATTCGCCATTAACCGGGTTTCCAAGTTGATCCACTACCTCCGGTGGAAGATTTGTTTTCAACTCTTGCAAGGGAAGATTTGAAGTAGTACGTGACCATCAACATGCATCAAGAGTTGTTCAAGTACAATTGTTTGAATTTTAGCATATCCTCCAGTCTGTCGATCCTTACAAACACAATGGACAACCTGCTACGAGGCATTTCCCAGGTTGCAGTGTACTTTTAGACGACATTTTAATTACAGGCTATTCTCCAATCCTCTGGGACTTCCCCTGTAGCCTGTAAGGATACAAAGATTTCTCTCAAGGCACCAGTTATTTCCTCCCTTGCCTCTCTCAGTATTCTGGGGTCCAATAGACCAGAAGCAGTACTTCTTCAATCCTTGGGAATGGCCAGATCGACGATAGTCCAGACTGCATGTGGACTTTGTGGGACCTTTTTATGAACCACATGCTTTTGGTTGTTATTGAAGTACATATCATGAATGATATTACAGCTCCTGTGATACAGAAGCTCCGCTAAATTTTCACAACCCACGGTCTATCAGATTTGCTTGTTTCTGATAACAGCATTACATTTATAAGTGAGGTGTTTCAGGAATTCATACAAAAGAATGATATTTGCCATGTGCGTACTACACCATTTCAACCAGTTTCAAATGATTCAAATCCAGCTGTTCAAACTTTGAAGGAGGGATTGAAGAGAATGGCAGGTGAAATAATGCGGCCCTGTTATAATACGATGGTTGGGTTCCATAAAATGTTATCGCGAGAAAAGTGGGGTCGTGTTAAATCGGGGTTCAAGAAAATCAGCGTTCAAACTGATTTTCCACCATATATGAAAGGGCAATTAATTCTTTATGAAAACTAAATGTTCCCAATTATAGTTGACATAGAAAAAGATATGCATAACATCTGCCTAGAACCCTACCTCCTGTATAGAACTGGTAAATTAAAGACAATCCATTGATTCTAGTTGGGAAGGTCACTAGTTTGCCTCGTTACACGGTGTCCTAAGCAGCCAAACTGGGGAGAAAAAGGGGAAGGATTATGTAATAATCTTGTATTCTTCTTGATTTTCCATGTTCACCCAAATATTATAACCATCACACCTTACTACCCCATCCATTCCAGGTGTGTGTTTATCACAAGCAGCAATGCTAGCCTTGAGGAATGAAACCTCATTGTATGTTCAGATTCTCAGCATCATTTAGGTAGTTGCTGGGTTAGGTATGACACACAACCATATGTCGAGTAAAGAAATTCTCCTCTTGGCTCCGACTATATCTCTTGGTAACAGCCTCAGAAGAACACCCGCCGTTGTGCACTTCCACTTCCCACGTTAGCATTTCTGTGGCGGTAAGTGATGTTGCCAGTTTATGTCTTTTGAGGAGCAATTATTGCTTTGAGACAGACAAACAAGGGGAACTCTTTGACCTGGCTGACAAGATTTCAGACTTGATTTTAGCCCAGGTCCAAGAGATGATGGAATCTCAAATGATCCAACCTCTCACATTACAATTTTGTCAAATATAGTTTTATCTTTCTTTGTAATTTTAATGCTGCAATCTGATGAAAATCAATTTGTTTGGGTTCATTTTCCTTTATTTAAAGATCTTAGAACAGACTGCACGCATCTGACATGTTTGTATGATAAATGTCTGCATAAACTGCATAAAAAAAGGGTCCAATGATTCATCGCGTTATATCAGAATTCGTGCTAAATCGGGGCATGTTAAATCGGGGTTTCACTGTACTTTAAGAATAAAGGTCTTTTTTCTCATCCTCTTTGAAAAGGTCAGTAACTATACAAAAAAAAGCATCTATCACAGACTTATTGATGGAACCTTTTCACCCCAAATACGACCAACAACCCCTCCTTTCTTAATCTGAGAATACCTTTGTTCCATGCCCAAAAGAATCCTGGAGGCATGTGCTATCCCACTTTTCCAGCGATCTGACAGAACCACCCCAACCCCATGGCGGGGTGCATCATGAGTCAATGTAAGTTCTTTCTTAGAGTCAAAATGAGTCAGTAGGATAGTTGATAGTAACTGATATTTAACTTTAGGAAAAGCCTCAGCTGGCGTACCTTCCCAGGACCATCTCTGGTAGTTTCATAGTAGGGCATGGAAAGTTCAGGATAAGTTTTCCATAATTGTTGACTATTCCCAAGAACAATTTGAACTCCAGGGTTGGTGCTTCCTTGATGGCCTTTAACTGATCCTCCACTGCATTCAACCCTTTGCCATTTATTCAGCAGCTCTGTTACTTCATTTGCTTGAAAAATGCATTTCTTCTAGCAAACTCCCACTCTGGAAACTGTCTGCAAGACTTCTAAGTTGACCATGTGTTCCTGTTCTGAAGATCCTGTGACCAAGACGTCATCTAAGTATACTGCACATTTGGGTAACCCTTGGAGGATGTTATCCATAATCCTTTGGAAAATGGTACAAGCCGACAAGACCCAAAAATCAAGTGGGTATGCTCATAGCGTCCCTTGTGCATGTTGATCATCACACATTTCCATGAGGACTCCTCCAATTCAAGCTGCAGATAAGTATAGCTATTCAACTTAGCAGTGGCAAGACATTCTCTAACTTGGTGTACAAATCTTCAACTCAGGGCATGGGGTATTTGTCGCATTTGGATTGACTACTAATTTAAAGTCCCCACAGAGATCAACTGATTTGTCAAGCTTAAGTACAAGGACTACAAGGGGCAGCCCATTCTGCGAATTGCACATTCTGCCTTTTTTATATCTAGACTTTCAAGACACTGTAGTTCAGTTTCCACCTTCTCCAGCATGGAGAACATGACTGGTCTTGCTCTGAAATACCTCGGTGTACCCCAGGGCACAAGTAGTTTGGTTGAGGCTGAACCAGCAGACTGAGAGAGTATCAATTGCTGAGTGCTCTAATGGGATATAGGAGGAGGACAGAGTAGCTATGCCAGTGCAATCTGCTCCAGCAAGCCTGCCTACTCATTATTCCCTATGCTCTAACAGATGCAATGGTAAACTCAGTATCCAATGATAAAATAAACTCTTGATTTGATTTTATTATTGTCACATGTATTAGCATACAGTGAAAAGTATTGTTTTTTGTGCACTATACAGAAAGCATACTGTTCATAGAGATGGAAACGAGAGAGTACAGAATGTAGTGTTTTAGTTATAACTAGGACGTAGAGAAAAATCAACTTAATGCAAGGTAAGTCCATTCAAAAGTCTGACGGCAGCAGGGAAGAAACTGTTCTTGAGTTGGTTGGTACGTGACCTCAGACTTTTGTATCTTTTTCCTGACAGGAGAAAGTGGAAGAGAGAATGTCCAGGGTGCGTGGGGTCCTTAATGATGCTGGTTGCTTTGCCAAGGCAGGGGGAAATGTAGACAGAGTCAATGGGTGGGAGGCTGGTTTGCGTGATGGATTGGGCTACATTCACGACCTTCCGTAGTTTCTTGTGGTCTTGGGCTGAGCAGGAGCCATATCAAGCGGTGATACAACCAGAAATAATGCTTTCTATGGTGCATCTGTAGAAGTTGAGAGTCATAGCAGACATACCAAATTTGCTTATTCTTCTGAGAAAGTAGAGATGTTGGTGGGCTTTCTTAACTATAGTGTCGGCATGGGGGGACCGGGACAGGTTGTTGGTGATCTAGACACCTAAAAACTTGAAGCTCTCAAACCTTTCTACTTCATCCCTGTTGATGTAGACAGGGGCATATTCTCCTCCTAAGGCATTGTATTGCTTGATATCACACCAAAACAATCCATAGCCTTAAAACCCTTGATGATTTCCAACCCTGTGATTCACCATTGCCTAATTTTGCTCCTATTCCATGCGTCTTCATAGATGTTGTTTAGTGTCACATTGTTAAGCTTATTTGTGTTGTTCAGATTGTTGGCATCATATGACTACAAATATCATTACTGTCTGACTGCATCATTTGATTCAAAGGTCTGCAGTTATGAGGAAGATTTCTCACTATCAACCCATTTTACTTTTCATTTGGCCAAATTATTAGGATTGACGCTGTTTGCTGAAATAGCAATCTGAATATTTGCTGCTTCTTTATTTTCCCTTCCTTTGATTTTTTAGGGCATTTCTTCCAAATGATTTTATGAAAGGTTATACTTCTCTTTCCAGGTTAGAGAAGTAGGCTGTAGAAAATGGATGAGCATTAGTAAGCTGCAGTGGATCTTTCATCCATTTCACAACGCAGTTCACAGCTGTACTCCTGAATGGCAATGAGTTCAAAATGGTACATTTATCCCGGGAAACCTGGATAGCATCTTTGTGAATTGTTCAACTAATCTGCAGATATGCTTTTGAGACATGTGAATTTGAAACAAGGAGGATGCCATTGGCAAAAACAAATAATGTAGCAAAGTTCACATCACCATAGCATGAGTTCATCAGCAAATGCTGCAGCAAAAAAACAGCTCTATAGAGGATCTCATTATGCAGAGCTTGTAGCAAGATGACTGCAGAAAGACTGTTTCATTCCCAAAATCAATCTACAAGGAATCACATACACAAAAGGCAAGGACAGTTCAAAGCTGCAAGCAACCAAAAAAAAAGCCCTGGGTCAGATATTGTCAGAGAAATAGATGTGCTGTCACTCCATGAGAACACAACAAGAACATATCCCATGAAGCCAATGCCGCTGATATACTCCCAATACACTGTGTGGTTACAGAGTTTCTGTAGTCTTAAACCAACATTCATGTCGTCCATACTCCATTCATGGATTGAAACTTGACGAGATGCTAGGGCTCACATTTTCCCGAAGTCATAGAGATTTCACATCTTATCCAGAATGGCACTGGGACCCCAGATCCATAAGCTCTGCCCCCATTTCTGACAGACTCTCTATTTAGGCCAGAGGGGGAAAGGGAGTGGAATGTGATTCCCACACAAAGTCATAGAGGTTTACAGCATGGAAACAGGCCCTTCAGCCCAATTTGTCCATGTCGCCCTTCTTTTTTTAAACCCCTAAGCTAGTCCCAATTGCCTGCACTTGGCCCATATCCCTCTATACCATCTTACCCATGTAATGCTTTCTAAAACACAAAATTGTACCCACCTCTACTACTACTTCTGGCAGCTTGTTCCAGACACTCACCACCTTCTCTTTGGAAAAATTTGCCCCTCTGGACAATTTGTATCTCTCCCCTCTCAGCTTAAACCTATGCCCTCTAGTTTTAGACTCCCCTACCTTTGGGAAAAGATATTGACTATCCAGCTGATCTATGCCCCTCATTATTTTATAGACCTCGATAAAGGTCATCCCTCAGCCTTCTACGTTCCAGAGAAAAAAGTCCCAGTCTATCCAGCCTCTTCTTATAACTCAAACCATTAAGTTCTAGTAGCATCCTAGTAAATCTCTTCTGTACTCTTCCTAGTTTAATAATAGTGGGGGCTATATGTTCATAGTTTGACATCTCCAAGCAGTTATTAAGGATTAGATGTCTTTGATATGGGGCTATTGATACCAATATTTAGGGACAGCTTTCCCCCAAATAAAGTGCCCAAAGGGCAGGAAAATGGGAGATTTTCCCACCATTTTTTCAGGCATACTTAGTGAGATAAATTTCCAGCACTCTGTGCTTTATAGAGTCTGCTTGGGGTTTCACACTGGTAAGGCGAGTGTGGGGCCTAATCCCACCTGAGAGGTTGGCATCAGCTTGCTAAATGGGCCACTGTGCATGCGCTGAGCTGTCAGTGGGGAAATTGGCGCATATAGACTGGTCCCCTCATCGCCAGTCTCCATGACCATCCCTCCCCCCACCACCTCCAACCTCCACAACATTGATCGTTCTCCTCCCTCCTGAGGTGCGCAGTGGATCCCCCCCAGTAGAATATGCCACCATCATGCCCCACCCCCATGGCACTGCTTGGTGGGCACTGCCCAGTGGACAATGCCAGTGTGCCAGGCTAGCAGTGCAGGCTGATATTGCTGAAGGGACACCCCCCCTTCCCCTGACCTTCTGGGAGACCTCAGCAGCCTCTGTCTCCACAAACAAGATGATCACGCCTGGTTCCTTTTGAGGTCCAGGTTTAATCCCTGCTGGTGTGGACTTCTCCCGGTTGGGGGGAGAGGATACATTAGTGAGCCTGGACAATACCATCCCGGGCTCACAAATGACATGGTAATTGGAATTTCCATATTGTAATCAGCCTCACGCTGATTTCTGGTGCAGGCCTGGAAAAGTAGCAATTGGCTGGATGCCAGTCACAACACCTACTACAGGCCCCCTGCTGATGTTTCCTAGGCTGCTGTGCTACTCGAGCAGTGCAGTAGGCTGGGAAAATCGTGTCTTTTATAAGGATTAAGTACTTGAGGGACTTCAAATGTTTTAAATGGGCTTTTATCATTAGAACATAGAACATTACAGCACAGTACAGGCCCTTCGGCCCTCAATGTTGTGCCAAGCTATGTGTTATCCCACTCCCTGTCATTCTGGAGTGCTCCATGTGCCTGTCCAGTAACCACTTGAAAGTTCCTAAAGTGTCCGACTCCACTATGACAGCAGGCAGTGCACTCCACACCCCAACCATTCTCTGAGTAAAGAAACTACGTCATATATCTACCACCATGAACCTTATAATTATGCCCCCTAGTAACAGCTACATCCACCCGAGGGAATTGTCTCTGCATGGCCACTCTATCAATCCCTTTCATCATCTTATAAATCTCTATTAAGTCACCTCTCATCCTCCTCCGCTCCAACGAGAAAAGCCCCAGTGCCCTCAACCTTTCCTCATAGGACCTACCCTCCAAACCAGGCAGCATCCTGGTAAATCTCCTCTGCACTCTCTCCAATGCTTCCACATCCTTCGTATAGTGAGGTGACCAGAACTGAACACAATATTCCAAATGTGGTCTCACCAAGGTCCTGTATAGTTGCAGCATAACCCCACAGCTCTTAAACTCAAACCCCCTGTTAATAAACGCTAACACACTATAAGCCTTTTTCACAGCTCTATCCACTTGAGTGGCAGTCTTCAGAGATCTTGGATATGAACCCCAAGATCTCTCTGTTCCTCCACATTCCTTAAAACCCTGTCATCTGCATTCAAGTTTGTCCTACCAAAATGAATCACCTCACACTTATCAGGGTTAAACTCCATCTGCCACTTTTCTGCCCAGCTCTGCATCCTATCAATGTCTCTTTACAGCCTCCAAGACCCCTCCACCTCATCCACTACTCCACCAATCTTGGTGTCATCAGCAAATTTACTGACCCACCCTTCAGCCCCCTCTTCCAAGTCATTGATAAAACTCACAAATAGCAGAGGACCCAGCACTGACCCCTGTGGTACACCACTGGTAACTGGTCTCCAGTCTGAAAATTTTCCCTCCACTACTACGCTCTGTCTTCTATGACACTTTCTGTTTCTATGATACAGCCAGTTACTTATCCAATTGGCCAAATTTCCCTCTATCCCACACCTCCTTATCTTCTTCATGAGCCTACCATGGGGAACCTTATCAAACGCCTTACTAAAATCCATGTATATGACACCAACTGCTCTACCTTCGTCCACACACTTAGTTACCTCCTCAAAGAATTCAATCAAATTTGTGAGGCAGGATTTACCCCTCATGAAACTGTGCTGACTATCCTGGATTAAACTGAATCTTTCCAAATGGTCATAAATCCTATCTCTCAGGACCCTTTCCATTAACTTACCAACCACTGCAGTAAGACTAACTGGCCTATAATTACCAGGGTCATTCCTATTTCCTTTCTTGAAAAGAACAACATTTGCCACTCTCCAGTCCTCTGGCACTATCCCTGTGGACAGTGAGGACTCAAAGATCAAAGCTAAAGGCTCCGTAATCTCATCCCTTGCCTCCCAAGGTATCCTAGGATGTATACCATCTGGCCCAGGGATCTTATCCACTCTCAGGTTTTTCAAAATTGCTAATATATCTTCCCTCAGAACACTACCTCCTCCGTCCTATCAGCCTGTATGACACACTCATTCTCACCCAGCTTTTATCATAACTGGGGCAAAGTCTTAAAGCACCTAGACACGCCTTCCAACCATCCTGCATGGGCCCTTGCCAGCCTCTGTGACTGTCTGTTTGTCATTTTTATAAATGACCTAGATGAGGGTGTAGAAGGATGGATTAGTAAATTTGCTGACGACACCAAATTCGGAGGAGTTGTAGACAGTGAGGATGGATGTTACAGTTTGCAGAGGGACATAGATAAGCTGCAGAGCTGGGCCGAGAGGTGGCAGATGGAGTTTAATACGGAAAAGTGTGAGGTGATTCACTTTTGTAAGAATAACAGGAGTACAGAATATAGGGCTAATGGAAGGACTCTTAGTAGTGTGGACGAGCACAGAGATCTCGGGGTACATGTGCATAGCTCCCTGAAAGTTGGCACCCAGGTTGTTAAGAAGGCGTACAGTGTGTTAGCTTTTATTGGTAGAGGGATTGAATTTCAGAGCCGTGAGGTCATGTTACAACTGTACAAAACTCTGGTGCGGCCGCACTTGGAGTATTGCGTACAGTTCTGGTCACTGCATTATAAGAAGGATGTGGAAGCATTGGAAAGGGTGCAGAGGAGGTTTACCAGGATGTTGCCTGGTATGGTGGGAAGGTCTTATGAGGAAAGACTGAGGGACTTGAGGTTATTTTCATTGGCGAGAAGAAGGTTACGAGGTGACCTGATTGAGGCATACAAGATGATCAAAGGATTGGATAGGGTGGACAGTGAGAGCCTTTTACCTCGGATGGTGATGGCTAACACAAGGGGACATAGCTTTAAATTAAGGGGTGGTAATTATAGAACAGATGTCAGAGATAGGTTCTTTACTCAGAGGGTAGTAAGGTCGTGGAATGCCCTGCCTGCAGCAGTTGTGGACTCGCCAACTTTAAGGGCGTTCAAATGGTCAGCGGATAGGCATATGGATAACACTGGAATAGTTTAGGTTAGAGGGTCATTACATTGGTTCCACTGGTCAGCGCAACATCGAGGCCGAAGGGCCTTTACTGCGCTGTAATGTTCTATGTTCTAAATTGCTTCCACGGACTCACCCATACCATAAGATCAAAAATTTGTCCATGCAGGATAGTTTCTCCTGAGTTGGGTTCAGTGAGTTGGATGATTTTCCAACTCTGCACACCCACCTCGGGAGCAATAATCCGGGCCTAATCATGAGTCATAATATCACCAAATTGAGATCCCTGAGTGCTGTCAGAGCTATCGCCAAAGGCACTCCAATTGTGGGCCCCACAACAGTGTTCATAGCCCCGGCCACTCATTCTATAATTAATTGCCTGGTTTTGGTGCTATTCTAGATTATACCACACAAGCCAAGACTAAGCTTCTCCATACTTCTTGACATTATGTACATGCTCACTGGCAGACTGGCCAGGTGTACTTACAAAATCCTTGTGTACAGTATAGTGAACAGTCCTTTAATCTAGGCTGTTTCCTGGGCCACTCCAGCCTCTTGCCCATTCTCCAACATACTAATGTTGAGTAGCTCACCCAGTACAATCCTCTTTAGGCTATCATTTAAAATAGGTGTAGTAAGATTCAATCAGCTGAGACCATGAATAGTGCTGATGTGATGCTAAGTACATCCTGAAGACGGGCAGATTGTATCAGACAGTATGTTCCTTTGGTTGTTCACAACAGGCAAGGTATGACTGTATCCAACCAGCCTGTCCTTGCAAAACTCAAAACACTGTGTCCATCATTAGATGTGATTCACAATTGGGCAACATTTGTTAAGCAATCCTGAGTGCACTCAGAATTATGCTGACAACCAATTTTAAATTATTAGTCGGGTTCATGACTGATAATCACAATGTGTCTCACTTGTGCATACAAGAAGCTATAAATGTATTAAAACACAGAAACCTGTTCTTTGTAGACCGAAAGAATATGTAAACACATTGCACCTGCTTCAACTGATTTCTATCTTCTTTGGAACATCCAGTGATGTTGGAAGATACAGTTTTCCCTCTTTCAACAATCGTCCTTCGGCAGATCAGTAGGATTGCTGAGCCAGTACATAAGAACTAGGAGCAGGAGTAGGCCATCTGGCCCCTCAACCCTGCTCCACCATTCAATAAGATCATGGCTGATCTTTTTGTGGACTCAGCTCCACTTACCCGCCCGCTCACCATAACCCTTAATTCCTTTACTGTTCAAAAATTTACCTATCCTTGCCTTAAAAACATTCAATGGGGTAGCCTCAACTGCTTCACTGGGCACGGAATTCCACAGATTCACAACCGTGTGTGTGAAGAAGTTCCTCCTCAACTCAGTCCTAAATCTGATCCCCCTTATTTTGAGGCTATCCTTTAGTTCTGGTTTCACCTGCCAGTGAAAATAGCTCTCTTGCTTCTATCTTATCTATTCCCTTCATAACCTTATGTTTCTATAAGATCTCCGCTTATTCAATGAGTATAGCACCAGTCTACTCAGTCTCTCCTCATAAGCCAACTGGCTCAACTCCAGAATCAGCTTAATGAATTCCTTCACAACCCCTCCAGTGCCAGCATTTCCTTTCTTGAGTAAGGAAACCAAAACTGTACAGAGTACTCTAGGTGTGGCTTCACCAGCACCTTGCACAGCTGCAACATAATCTCGCTGTTTCAAACTCCACCCCTCTAGCACTGAAGGATAAAATCCCATTTGCCTTTTTAATTACCTCAGAGGAGTTAGTGACTCTGGAGTCTCATGTAGACCAGACCAGGTAAGGACAGCAGATTTCCTTCCCTAAAGTACATTAGTGAACCAGATGGGTTTTTCTGACGATCAACAATGTTCCACGGTCATCAGTAGACTCTTAATTCCAGATTTTTTTTATTGAATTCAATTCTACCATCTGCCATGGCAGGATTCGAAACTAAGGTCCCCAGGACATTATCTGGGTTTCTAGATTAATAGTCAAGTGATAATACCACGAGGCCATTGCTTTCCCATTTGCAGAATCTCACATGGACTGCAGCGACTCAAGAAGGCAGGTCAACACCATCTTCTCAAGGGCAACTAGGGATGGGCAATAAATGCTGGTCAGACAGCAATGCCCATGTCCCATAAATGAATATAAACTTGCTATTGCCTATCAGCCAGCCAACCCAGACCGGTGCCACCCATAGAACATAGAACATTACAGCGCAGAACAGGCCCTTCGGCCCACGATTTCTCCATCAGAGGAAAAAGGCTATCACTATCCACCCTATCTAAACCTCTAATCATCTTATATGTTTCAATAAGATCCCCTCTTAGCCGCCTTCTTTCCAGCGAAAACAACCCCAAATCCCTCAGTCTCTCCTCATAGGACCTCCCCACCATACCAGGCAACATCCTGGTAAACCTCCTCTGCACCCTCTCCAAAGCCTCCACATCCTTCCTGTAATGTGGGGACCAGAACTGCACACAGTACTCCAAGTGCGGCCGCACCAGAGTTGTGTACAGTTGCAACATGACGCTGCGACTCCTAAATTCAATCCCCCTACCAATAAACGCCAAGACACCGTATGCCTTCTTAACAACCTTATCTACTTGATTCCCAACTTTCAGGGATCTATGTACATATACACCTAGATCCCTCTGCTCCTCCACACTATTCAAAGTCCTCCCGTTAGCCCTATACTCGACACATCTGTTATTCCTACCAAAGTGAATTACCTCACACTTCTCCGCATTAAACTCCATCTGCCACCTCTCGGCCCAGCTCTGCAACCTGTCTAAGTCTTCCTGCAAACTATGACACCCTTCAGCTGTGCTGATACAGTCTGCAGGCTGACTTTTGGAGCACAGAACTGCTGAAGTCATCCAATAATTCCATCCACAGTCTCCTCCACTGAATATCACCAGCCTTCCACCAGTAACCACTGGGATAAGAGTCTGTAGAATCACTAGCACAGGTAAAGGCTCAAAGTAAATAGACATCAAGGCAATGCGCAAGTGTAATTAATTGGCTTATGTATGCAATATATCATGAATTCATTTAGTAAATTTGATTTGGATATCTGTTTTTTGATGTTTTTTATTTTGCTTTGAGGTCACAGGGGAAAGGATGGGACTATTGGTGAATGGGGAATTACGGTTGTAGTTACTGGTATTACCCTTTGAGGAGATACTCCAGCCCAATCAGAAAGGGGCTGTTAATATCCAGCCTTCCAATCCCTTATTTAACCCCTCTTCCTCTACTTCCTCATGCTCCTGCTCCTCAACTGTATCAGGTATCAGGGCAAACTGTACCAGACATTTGGAATATTCTGTTCAGTTCTGGTCACCTCACTATAAGAAGGATGTGGAAGCATTGGAGAGAGTGCAGAGGAGATTTACCAGGATGCTGCCTGGTTTGGAGGGTAGGTCTTATGAGGAAAGGTTGAGGGAGCTGGGGCTTTTCTCTTTAGAGAGAGAAGGATGAGAAGCAACTTAATAGAGGTTTATAAGATGATAAGAGGGATAGATACAGTGGACGTGCAGGGACTATTTCCTCGGGTGGATGTAGCTGTTACTAGGGGGCATAACTATAAGGCTCATGGTGGGAGATATAGGAGGGATGTCCAAGGTAGATTCTTCACTCAGAGAGTGGTTGGGGTGTGGAAGGGAATGCCTGCTGTGATAGTGGAGTCAGACACTTTAGGAACTTTCAAGTAGTTATTGGATAAGCACATGGAGCGCACCAGAATTATAGGGAGAGGTATAGCTTGGTCTTGGGTTTGGACATAGCTCAGCACAACATCGAGGGCTGAAGGGCCTGCACTGTGCTGTACTGTTTTATGTTCTAAACTATGTCAAATCTTGATAGTCACTCTGCCAAGTATGCAGGGTTCCTCCAGATCATTCTAGGCAGTGCAAGTGTTGTTTTAGCATGCAAATGATTTCATGTGTTGGCGTGGTTTGCTAACATCCTTGAATTTGCACTAGATTTAAACTTCCTTTGAGAAAGGTGAAATCATAACACGTCAATCAATCAATCATCGTAGGCAGTTTTCTAACCCACTACCTATCCTTAATCAATGCATTAACAAAACTCAAATGATCATGCTTGGTTTAACTTGCAGGGAAGGTTGATAGCAAGTTGATAGAGCACACCAGGTGAGGTGGATTCCAACAGGAAGAATGATGCAAGGCTGGAGAAGATACAATTGAGCTGTCTCTCTTGTCCTAGCTATACCTGTCAGAGAGATGAAAACAGCCTCACCTTATAATAGAAAAAAAAGTCATATCAGGAAGATGTCCGCACAATCCCTAAGTACTTGCTCTCTGTTGCATGTGCTCTGACCAGTGATACTGGTCAGTTCTTAAAAAGAACCATGAGGCTGCTCCAAAGATGAAAAAAATGCTGTAGCCTCTATTCCCCTCCATCGGACAAGTAATAGGCTCATGTCCAAACCAGCCCCACTATAAAAATACACAGTGATAAAGACTGAGTAACAAGAGAACATTGTTACTATTCTATACTATCCAAAGTATCTCAACTTGCCCAATGATACCAAAATAGCTCCAGACATAATTAAAAATAGATTCTTGTTCCAAAAATAACCAACAAAACACATGACACAAATGTTGGAAAGGCTTTATTGGTTCATATTGTAAAGATCATCAAGGAATGGTGATGTCAGTGCTGAAGGATAGAACCCTTTTCCACTTTAGTCACTTTAACTACTCAACAGTCAGATACAGGACGGAATTCCATATACTTCTCAAAATCACATCCAACAGAGCAAGTTTGAATTTTTCCCTTTTTGAAGCATCTACACTTGTGTGAGCGTAGAAGTAGCCAAGTGAGCCATGACTCACCTCTGCCATCTGACAAAATGGAATATTCACCCCCAGCGTCTGTTCATGTAGACTAAGTTGCTAATCAACACTGATGAAGCATCATTGTAGATTTGCTCATGCACAGAAAACTCCACAGTGGGCTAATCTAGTCTAATAAGGAGGTCAACCAGACATCAACTTCTTTTTTTCTACAACCCTCATCCCATGGTCGCAGAGAGATACCAACTAACTGGAGGTTGGCACCTGTTCAGCTGTCAGACAACATGCTGGTCCTACTACATGAAGCAGGTAGCAATGAGGGCATCCCAAGTCTTCCTGCCCATGTGAATCTTTGTCCCTGCCTGGTCTATATCCTATGATACCTCATCAGCCTCTTCCTCCACTCCTTTCTGGAGTCAATCCTCATCCGAGGAACATTCCACTTCTCCAGAACTTCTAATAACATTGGCTCATTGCTGAAATGTAGAACATGACAGACCAGCACAGTATGGGAAACCCTCTGGGGACGGTACTGCAGGGCCCCACCAGACCTGTCGAAGCAATGGAAACACATCTTGAGGAGGCCATGCTCTGCTCTATCACAGACCAGGTGACACTGAGAGCCTCATTGTAGTGGTCCTCTGTTGCGGTCTTTGGCCTCTTTACTGGCATTATCAGCCAAGATCTCAGGGGATATCTCTTGCCCCTACAAGCCATCCCTGCAGCTTGTGTGACCCTCAAAAATTCCGGGGATTTGCGATCAACCAAGGATGTAGCACGCTCTCTGGAAAATGGGAACAAACATGCATGAACCTCAACTGGATGTCACACAGTTGGACCACTGAGGGCAGGGAACCCCTTCCTGTTGATGAAGGGGATTCCCTGATGCCATAGGGTGCATTGAGCGACATGAGTTCAATCAATCACCTCCTGCATCTGTGGCAGACCAGCAATGGTGCCAAATTCCCCAGTCCTCTCATCCTTATGGACCTGATCCAGGTTGAGATTAATAAAGCCCGATGCCTTTGCATAGACTCCATCCATAGCCTCATAGATGCATTTATAAGTGAATTACTGTGAAATGCCACACAGATCACTCATGGGCACTGGAACAACCTGTAACCGAAATGTTAAGGGCTGTCGTGACCTTCATGGCCACAGGGAGTGAGTGCCCTCTGCCACCATGTGGTGCCAAGTCAGCAAGATTGTGGCACAGGTACCAACCGCACTGTCCCTGGTGAGGCGGAGTCTCCGATGGCACATGCTATCCAACAACTCCATGAAGGACACTTGGGCCCTGTAAACCCTTGGTCTCCTTCTGCGCCTCATGGCCTCCAATTGGTTGGTGTGGCCTCCAGCCCACGAGCCTGTCCTGCGGCCCCTGGCTCTCCTGGCACTAGGTGCTGGCTCATTGCTGCTGGAGTCTGTGCTCCTCCAATGCTTTGATAAGAGGAATAGTCAGCTCCACTGGCTCCATACCAACATCGATTGGATTCCTGCAAGGGATGAGGGAGAGAGAGACAGAGACAGTCAGGTTGGTGTTGCAGCCTGATAACATCAGTATCCCCTCCCCCCGCCTCACCTATTGGCCTCCCAGTCCTGGAAGCAATCAGTCCCATACATTATCTGGTGGCCCTTTCATCCCCATTGCATGGCCAGCCCTGCCCTATGCCCTCACCCAGTCAACGTGCTTTTCACCTCCCATCTGGTTCTCCTCTCTCTTATTCTCTATATCATTGATGGTTCTGATCGGAGGTTTATAGGTTGATATCCCTCATGGGCAGGATCAATTGGATGATGATATCCATCTTGGGATCTAATGGATTCTCAATGGCAGGCACTAGGATCCAGCACAAAAATAAACACAGATTTTCTCAATCATGTGTTCCCAAGCATTTATCCTTGAACCCTGAGTTTTCGCCTTTTTTCCAGACTGATGCAAATCTGGTTTGCACAATTCCTGGGCATGAACCTGATCACATCATTGGGAAGGGTCCAGGAAGATTGCCTTCTGAAATCTGGCCAACGCAAATTCTGTTTTGGCATCTTGTGATATTTTGTGGTCATTCCAAGATTTGTGCCCATGGTTAACAGGCCCACTAATTCCCGTCCAATATCTTGTCCTCATCATCAGCTTCAAGCCCTGCTTGTATGTTAATTTCTCGATTCTTTTCCAGAATCCTCCAGCTATTCTGGTATTCAAAGAAATGTTATTGTCAAGCATTGTGTCTGCTGATTTCTCTGGCTTCTCTTTACCTCTCTGACCTTGTGTGATCCTATATTCACCCAGGCAACACTCCTCCTATTGCCCTGAAGGGGTTTGGAGTTTTTTTTTGCACTTCGTTTAGTTTGTTTGTTCATCACTTTGAAACAATGATTACTTAGTCTGTGCTCGCTCATCATGTGTGTGCCCTTGTCTCCCAAATTCAGCATCTTCCTATTAAAATTATTGCATTTGTCCTGCTGCAGTGTTGTTAAATATCTTGTTGGGTCTTTCCAGCTCACTTAGCTATCTGTTTTCCTGAGCAAAGAATCTCCTATAGACCCATTGAGTGCAGTGAAATCTAACTTTTCCCTCTGAAAGTCCAGCTGATTTCTCTCCAGAATGTTACTACCTTCTGCAGAATTAGACAGTGTATGGGATCTATTTGCTATCTGGAGTTATCTATCGGGAGTTATCTATGCAGATTTACTCACACTTCCTGTTTTTCTCTCCAAAACTAATTCATTCAATAACTCCTCCCCCTGTTCCCTCTGTGTGCTAGTCACCAAATTATCACAAATCTAACCTTGGTTAAACTGGTCATCAGCCCTGTTGTTCGTTGGTTAGTCTAGTTTCAGAATGATTACAGAGATGTTGGTATGTTCAAAAAACAACTGCTTTATTAAATTCAACTGAATTATGTATAACAACCGTGACTCGGTGTTACACTGCTGAACATTCTCTGCTCCACTCCCAATCATGTTTCTCTTACATCATCATTATGGGAGGTGCTTTTTACACATTAACTCTTAGGGCAACACGGTGGCACAGTGGTTAGCACAGCTGCCTCACAGCGCCAGGGACCCGGGTTCAATTTCAGCCTTGGGTCACTGTCTGTATGGGGTTTGCATGTTCTCCCCATGTCTGTGTGGGTTTCCTCCGGGTGCTCTGATTTTCTCCCACAGTCCAAAGATGTGCGGGTTAGGTAGATTGGCTATGCTAAATTGATCCTTAATGTCAGGGGGATTAGCAGGGTAAATATGTGGAGTTATGGGGATAGGGCCTGGGTGGAATTGTGTTCAGTGCAGACTCAATGGGCTGAATGGCCTCCTTCTGCACTGTAGGGATTCAATGAAACCCATAATACTACAAGCCCCACTTTCCATTGGTATTCTCTCAAGGTCCAATGCTTGCCTAGCCAAGGTCTACTGTTCATTGACCTTTTATTTGTTTATTTATCAAACCTCATACCACTTGCAAGGTGAAAATGTTCTGCATTTATCTAGTACATCCCTCAGCCCCCGATTATAATCTGCATAATCTTTGAAGGCTAGGATAGCCACAGAATCATCTGACATGCTGGGTATATCATCAGAGTCTAATGGTTAGAATGTAATCTATGGAGTCACAAGTTTGTGAAACAATCTGTATGATCAAAAGTATATTGTACAGTTTTTATGTGGGTACAAGATATTTTCTGGCAGCTGAAATATTTGATATGCATTTTTATCAATGATCTCTGTTTTCCAATGTAGCATAGTTGACTGTCGCCACACGAATTAATGGATTGTATTTAGATATAGCCAGTCACATAATATCTGCTTATTGCTGTCCTTTTGAAGGAACCACAGAATTAATAAGGAATGGGAGGCTGTAATATTTCACTTTTATGATTTGTTTCTTCGTTGACCCCAAAAATTCCTAGTTATTTTTCTGATTTTAACCCAAGTAGTTTCTATGGTTTATGCATATTTTTGGCAGGATTATCACATGCCTATTTGTTGCTTAAGCAGAATGCAATGTCAATCCAGTTAAAGTGGATAAATATCTGTGACATGTTTCCCTCTTCAGGACTCAGAAACAACTGACACTTTTTTGACAAAAATTGCTATGTTTTGTCACATTTATAAGTAAGCCTGAATGGATTTAGTGAATGATTGATTGTACCTCTGTGCAACTGAGAGATTTGTTCAGCATTTTAGAATCATAGTCATTGAGGATTACAGCATGGAAATAGGCCCTTTGGCCCAACTTGTCCATGCCACCCTACTTTTTTTTAAACATCTAAGCTTGTCCCAATTGCCCGCACTTGGTCCATATCTCTCTATACCCATTTTACCCATGTAACTGTCTAAATGCTTTTTAAAAAACAAAATTGTACCCACCTCAACTACTATCTCTGGCAGCTTGTTCCAGACACTCACCACCCTCTGTGTGAAAAAACTGCCCTTCTGGACATTTTTGTGTCTCTCCTTTCTCATCTTAAACCTTTGGGAAAAGGTATTGATATCTAGTTGATCTATGCCCCTCAGTATTTTCTAGACCTCTATAACATCACCCCTCAGCCTTTTAAGCTCCAGAGAAAAAAGTCCCAGTCTATCCAGCTCCTCCTCATAACTCAAACGATCAAGTCCCAGTAGCATCCTAGTAAATCTTTTCTGCAGTCTTTCTACTTTAATAATATCCTTTTTATAATAGGGTGACCAGAACTGTACACAGTATTCCAAGTGTGGCCTTACCAATGTCTTGTACAACTTCAACAAGATGTCCCAACTCCTGTATTCAATGTTCTGACCAATGAGACCAATCATGCTGAATGCCTTCTTCACCACTCTGTCTACTTTGATGGAGCTATGAACCTGTACCCCTAGATCTCTTTGCACTGTAACTCTCCCCAACACCCTACCATTAACTGAGTAAGTCCTGCCCTGGTTCAATCTACCAAAATTCATCACCTCATTTATCTAAATTAAACTCCATCTGCCATTCATCAGCCCACTGGCACAATTGATCAACATCCTGTTGCAATCTGAGATAACCTTCTTCACTGTCCACTATGCCACCAATCTTGGTGTCATCTGCAAAATTACTAACCATGCCTCCTATATTCTCATCCAAATCATTAATATAAATGACAAGTAACACTGGACACAGCACTGATCTCTGAGGCACATCGCTGGTCAAAGGCCTCCATTTGAAAAACAACTCTCTACAATCACCCTCTGGCTTATGCCATCAAGCCAATTTTGTATCCATTTAGATACCTCACCCTGGATCCTGTGAAATTTAACCTTATGCAACAATCTACCATGAAGTACATTGTCAAAAGCCTTGCTAAAGTCCATGTAGACAACATCAACTGCACTGCCCTCATCTATCTTGGTTACTCCTTCAAAAAACTCAATCAAATTTTCCACTCTCAAAGCCACGCTGACTGTCCCTAATCAGTCCTTGCATCTCTAAATGCCTGTAGATCCCGCCTCTCAAAATATCTCCCAACAACTTACCTACCATTGATGTGAGATTCGCAGGCCTGTAGTTACCAGGCTGTTTCCTGCAGCCCTTTTTAAACAAAGGCACAATATTTGCCACCCTCCAATCTTCAGGCACCTCACCTGTGACTATTGAAGATTCAAATATCTCCGCTTGGAGACCCACAAGTTCCTCCCTAGCCTCCCACAATGTCCTGGGATATGCCTCATCAGGTCCTGAGGAATTATCTGCCTTGATATGCTTTAAGACTTCCAGCACCTCCTTCTCTATAATATGAACACTCCTCTAGACATCACCATTTATTTCCCCAAGTTGCCTAACATCCATGCTTTTCTCAACAGTATAACTGATGAGAAATATTCACTTAGGATCTCACCCATCTCTTGTGGATCTGTGCATAGATGACCTTATTGATCCTTAAGAGGCTGTACTCTCACCCTTTAACCTTTATGTATTTGTAGAAGCTCTTTGGATTCTCCTTTGTCTTATCTGCCAAAACAATCTTGTGTCCCTTTTCACTCCCCTGATTTCTCTCTTAACTCTACTCTTCAAGGGAGTCACTTGATCCCAGCTGCCTACGAATGTCATGTGCCTCCTTCTTCTTCTTGACCAGGGCCTCAATATCCCAAGTCATCCAACATTCCTTACTTCTACCAGCCTTGCCCTTCACTCTAAGAGGAATGTGCTTAACCCGGACCCTGGTTAGCACACTTTTGACAGCCTCCCCCTTACCTGATGTCCCTTTGCCTTCCCACAGACTCTCCAAATTAAATTTTGGAAGTTCCTGCCTGGTCCCATCAAAATTGGCTTCGCCCCAATTTAAAATTTTAACTTTTGGGCCAAACCTATCATTCTCCATAGCTATCTTAAAACTAATAGAATTATGGTCACTGGATCTAAAGTGATCCCTCATGAACACTTCCATCACCTGCCCTTCCTTATTTCCAAAGAGGAGGTCAAGTTTTGCCCCCTCTCTAGTCGGGCCATTCAAATACTGAATGAGAACTCCCTCCTGAATACACTCAACAAATTTCTCTCCATCCAAGCCTCTTATATTATGCCTGACCCAGTCAATGTTGGGAAAGTTAAAATTCCCTACTATTATCAACTCATTTTTCTTGGAGCTATCTGTAATCTCCTTACATATGTGTTCTTCAATTTCCTGCTGACTATTGGGGGGCCTACAGTACAACTGTATCAAAGTGTTTTCCCCCTTCTTATTTCTCAGTGTTACCCATATAGACTCAGTGGCCGAATCCTCGGATATATCCCCTCTCAGTACAGCCGTGATGTTTTCCTCAATCAAAAGTGCAACTCCTCCTCCTCTCTTACCTCCTGTTCTATCTTTCCTATAGCATCTGTAACCAGGAGCATTGAACTGCCATTTCTGTCCCTCCCTTGGCCATGTTTCAGTAATTGCTACAATATTCCAGTCTCACAAACCCAACCATGCCCAGAGTTCACCTGTCTTGCCTGTCAGACCTCTCGCGTTGAAATAAATGTAGTTTAATCTGGACTTCCCTGGCTTTCTGTCTTGTTTTTGCCTGATCTGTCTGGTATGAGGATTACTGAATCTGCCTTTACTACTTAATATGCTCTCTTTAACTTCTGTGCTGTCCTCAACCTACTCTTCTGTTTCCCTACTGCTTTGGGTCCCACCTCCCTTCCGAGTGGCTGTAGCAAATCTCCTCACCAGAATGCTGGTCCCCCTCCAGTTCAGGTATAACCCATCCCTCTTGAAGAGGCCACCCTACTCCAGAAGAGATCCCAATGCTCCAAAAATCTAAATCCCTGACCCCTTCACCAGCTCCTAAGCCACGCATTCATCTGTCTAATCTTCCTATTCCTACTCTCACTAGCACACGGCACTGGTACTAGTCCAGAAATTACTACCTTCCAGGTCCTGCAATTTAGCCTTCTGCCTAACTCTCTATATTCACATTTCAGGACCTCTTTCTTTTTCCTACCTTTTCCTTTTGGTTTTGATAATGTGTGAATGATGGAGGATTTAAAGCAAACAAAGCCAGTCTTTAAACAGGCAGCAATGAATACCAACAAAGCTGTACAAAAGTTTCAAGTGAGCAGATTCCCCCAAAGTACACCGCTTTATGTTGCTTTAAACGCAGGCTATATGACAGTGAGAGCACTCAACTGGCTCTGACTATCTGAGTGTTGAAACAAATGGTGCTTGAGAAATGCCAGTAAATCTGAAACAAGTTGACTTATTACAAATAAAAGTTATTTAACACATCCAAATGCAAATTCAATGGGAATGCAGTTACTTTTGTAAAAGTTTGGAAATGATATATTATAACAAAAATAGCAGTCAAGAATGTTTTTGTTACCAAATTTGTGCTGTTAAAAGCAAAAAGCAAAACCTCCACAAAGCTGAACTCATCGGCGGACGTGCCTTTTCCATTTTAACATATTTCAATCTTGAATTATGTCATCTCTGAAGGAATATTAATCATAATAGTTTTTCTTTAAATTACAATTCTATTGTTCCATTACTACTACTGAAATAAATTCTCCTCCAAACTCAGTTCATCTTGGTGTGGTGGGGAAATTTGTATCTTGCTATTAACTACTTTTCATCTGGGAATAAGGAGCTGGTGTGTTCTCCAGATAATGGTAGATTTGCACAGTAAAAGACAACAGTGTAGCTATCAGGGAGGGTGTACAGATTGTGCTGTGTCCGAGTACATAGTGTCTAAAAAAATACTGCTCTCTCTGACATTAAAATATTCACTTGCTGAGTACACAAAGACAAACTGTGAACAATATAAAAATTCTGAATCCTTTTCCTTTGAACTAGCAATCAAAATTATTGTTAGAGATAAGAGATTTAAGAGGAGGTGGGAGTTTATGAGCAGGCTAATTGAGGGAGCTGAAATTGCTGCCATTTTGAAAAGCTGGCAGGAACCCACTGATTTTTCCCTTTAACCTCTGTAATCTGCTATTGGGATACAATGGTTAGCACTGCTGCCTCACAGTGCCAAGGACTCGGGGTTGATTCCCAGCTTGAGTCACTGTCTGTGCAGACTCTGCACGTTCTCCCCGTGTCTGCATGGGTTTTCTCCGGGTGCTCCGATTTCCTCCCACAGTCCGACAGATGTGCTGATTAGGTGCATTGGCCATGCTAAATACTTCTTCAGTATACTGTTATCGGACAACAAATTTTATGAAATTGGGCACACAAAATGGAAGCAAACTAAAGCTATCCTCAGAGCCCTCCACTAAAATCACAAAGTAACAGACACTGATCAGTAGGCAAGGGCATGCTTTTAGAATGCAAATGAGGGCTAGCACATAAGGGAAACTGGACAGGATGGCACCTACAGGAACTAAATTAAAGAACACATCTCCACCCCATCAAAATCAGCACTTCTAAACCAGTCAAACAACCCATGGAGACACCTAAAATTAACACAGTTAAGGAAACGTCCCTGGCCCTTCAAGCCTCTTGAGATCAATCACACACCTATGGTTCAAACCCCAGAGATTCTAGACCATTGATAACCAACCAGACAAAAACGATTAACACACACTTAAAACAATTGCTCCAACACTCGAAAACATCGAGACAGGATGGCTGAAGTCAAATACTGTAAATAAAGGATTAGCATTTGAAACGCAAAGTTCAGGTATAACTGTAGCCCGTTGTGGGGGAGTCTTTAGAGCACTTTCGGGACAGTCCGATTGTATGTCCTGAGTGTGCTTCTCTGTCGATGTAAAAAGAAAATAAAGGTGTGCTGTTATTGAACTTCACCCTGAGTCCGTAGTGGTTGTTTCGCCTACTCGCGCTAACAGTACCCAAACAGGAAGAAGGGGTGAGCACGGACTGACATGAGGGAATACAGGGCATCCAGGCAAAGGATCAATTTCCTGGACATGAGTGAATACCAGTACCTCAGGAAACTTAGACTTTTCCTTCAGTTAGTTGCTGACATTTGCAGACTCCTGGAAGAAAAGCTACTGTCAATTGACCAGTTGGGCTTGATTTGCCAGTGGTAGTCAGGGTCACCACAGCACTTAATTTCTTAGAATCATAGAATCTCCACAGTGCAGAAGGAGGTGCATCAAGCCCACACACAGACAACAATCCCACTCAGGTCCTACTCCCATATCTCTATGTATGTACCCTGCTAATCCCCCTGACATTAAGGAGCAATTTCTCAGGTCCAATCAACCTAACCTGCAAGTCTTCATCATTGGCTACTTCCACAGATCCTTCCAGAAATATGTGGATGTCATTTATTCATTCATGGGACATGGGCATCATTGGCTGATAAGCATTTATTCCCCATCCCTAGTTGCCCTTGGAGGGCAGTTGAGAGTCAACTACTTTGCTGTGGCTCTGGAATCACACTTAGACCAGACGAGGTAAGGATGGAAGATTGCCTTACCTAAATGAAATTGATGAACCAGATGGGTTTTTCCAGCAATCAACAATAGTTTCATGGTGATAGGTAGATTCTCAATTCCAGATTTTTTTTATTGAATTCAACTTCCATCATCTGCCATGGTGGGATTCAAACCCGGGTCCCCGGCCAATTGGCTTAGTTTCTGGATTAATAGTCTATTATTAGGCCATTTCCACCTCATTTGCAGAGTCTCTCAATCTGCTGCCCTCAAGTGGATGTTACGGGGGGGCCAGTGCCATATTTGAGACAGCTGGTATGTATGTGTACTTCTCAACTCATGAAGCCTGTGAAAATAAGCAGACACTCAGATTTGCTGCTCTGGCTGGCTCCCCACAGGTCCAGCTATTGACAGTGAACTTGGCAATTAAGGCGCTCTCAGATCACCCTGGATTTTTATCACATCATAAAGGATTCCACTCCATCATGCCCTCTGTAATACTAAACGATACTTGCTTGTGTAGGATTCCAGGGAACATTACTCCTGTATTGCATTAGTCAAATCCACCAGGCATATTCACATCCAGAAACAGTGTAAGTTAGCAAATGGAAACAAGAGCTATCCTCTGAAGACTTGACTAATGATGCCTGGGGAAGGTACAAAAGGACCAGACAGTCACTCTGCCCTCCAAACTGATCACCTGCAGCCCCAAATTAACATTCTCAAAAGGATGGAATTTTCCCTCCAATTATCCGTATCCTCGTTATCTTTATTGATAAAGAATTTGTTCAGAGAGGGGATGAAAGCATAAGTGATAAGCAGCTGTTGCCTCTCTGTATGTGGCCATAAGGTCAATCACACAGCTACCTAGACTTTCTAAACCCAATTTCCATGGTCGGAGCCTCATAAACTGCAGTTAAACCAGCCTTCCCTGCTACTGTCGCAGGCTCTTATTTCTGACATTCAACATTAGACTGTAAGGTATCCCAAGGATGAAACTATTGGAGAATGTTTCTGTAATAAATCAAGGGTGACTTGATCTGGCTCACAATAATGGGATTTATTGCAAATGATAAA
Source organism: Carcharhinus amblyrhynchos (assembly GCF_965287045.1). Taxonomy (NCBI): domain Eukaryota; kingdom Metazoa; phylum Chordata; class Chondrichthyes; order Carcharhiniformes; family Carcharhinidae; genus Carcharhinus; species Carcharhinus amblyrhynchos. Next base: position 144,765,491 of record NC_137324.1, read on the forward strand.
TAAGTATTTGCCACAAAGGGTCAGACTGAATCAACTACGCAACGGTGCAACTCTCATCCCAGGCTCCAACCGCGGGATCTCCCTGACCTGGGATACATGTCCTTCCCCCGGTTGGCTCAAACTCCTATCTTGACAGTCCACAGGAACCAGCTCAATCACGTGGCTCAAAGTGACAACGCTACCACTCTCCTTTCCTCACAATTGCTGAATTCACTTACAGAGGAAACAAATAAACATCATTAATAAAGGCAACAAATTTTAAAGGAACACCCCCAGGGAAAAGTTTATCATAGGTTTAGTTGATCCAGAGACTTCTGGACTCTGGTAGAATGCTTCAGTTCTGTGCCAGGCTCCTCAGAATTTGAAGAATCAGGTCAAATGGATGTAAAAGACAAATTTATCAATCCGGAGTCTAAGATATCCTCTGGAGCTGCTAATTCCTCAGTTACAGTAACCACTGGATGCTCAGGCCCCTCATTTCCAACCAGGATCCTGGTAACTAATCTGGGCATCTTCAAATTTGCGGAAGATGTCACCTATTGATCACATGTGCCTGTCACTTTTCACTTCTTCAGATGGTCTGCGTGATTCTTGAAATGATAGACTTTTATCTCCATGACAGAGGAAACCGGTCCAGTTCTCCCCATAACCTTACCAGCCACCAATGTCGCTCCTTCTGCAGAGTTTTTGACTATGACTAAATCCTCAACTTGCTTTGTCACTTTGCTTTGAATTGTGATTTTATTGAGAAGCTTTCCTAGCCTCCACCCTCCTCACCAGATCTGGGAATATTATATCCAATTGTGTTTTTAAGCTATTCTGTTCGTAGCTCAGCTGGCATGACCCCTGTGATCACATTTGGTGTGGTGCTGTAAGACAACAAAAAACCTGATTGTACGCAGAGGGAAAGGTCAATTGACTTGTTTCTTTATCAATGACTTGAACGTATGTACTACATGTTCCACTATTTGAGATGGGTGGTAAGGTGTTGACTTAACATGGCAATCCCATTTCATTTTTGGAATTCCTTTGCTGTGAATGATGTGCCATTGTCTGACACTAAGACTTCTCAAATGCCATGAATAATAATTTTCCTTAATTTGTCAGTGATGATAGTAGCCGTTGGGAACTTCATCAACCGCTTAGAGTGTGCATCGGCTAATATAAGGAATATCCGGCCCATAAATGATCCAGCAAAGTTTATGTATCCTTGCCCAGGGTTTAACAGGCCGCTCCCATGGATGCAAATTTGCCAGGGGCAACAAGGCCTGCTGAGCTTCACAACTGGGACACTGACTAACCATCCTTTCAATTTCCTTGTCAATGCCCGGCCACCAGACATAACGTCTGGCTGGTACCTGGCTGCTTCACTCTGCACCACACTTTTAAATAACCCTTTCTGTTGTACCTGAAACACACATAATTCCTGCGTCAGCAAGCTGCTTGGGAATGTTCTCCTCCACATCAAAAACAAGCTTCAGCCCTCGCTGCTGTATTCCCTCTCTCAGGTTTGGTGCACCCATACTCGAGCTGTTTTTCACAACAGTCATTTCCCACCGTATTTGGTACGCCTTGCAACTCATTAATGCCTACTCAGTACATTCAGTTGCCTGGGTCAATCCATAGCTTTTTCGAAAGAGATTTTGGACTCAGCCAGTAACTTCTTTTGCATGATTAGGTTGCTTATACCACAGACCAAACAGTCTCTTAACATTTCTCCAAAAGCTGGGCCAAGCTCGCAGTGTACCGTTAAACCTCTCAAACTGGCCACGAAGCCTGTGACCATCTCCCCTGGCTTCCAGATTACCAAATTAAATTTCAATATAATTATGCGGGTCGGGGTTGAAATTATTTTTATCAACTCCACAATCCGGTCAAAATTGTGTCTAGAGCATTTGATGATGTTAAATTTCTCACTAAGCTGTAAGTCTGCGCACCACAGACTGTGTGCAGTATAACCTTTCACTTTTCTTTCACTGTTGTTTCATTCGCTACAAAGCAGTAATGTAGCCTTTCAATATACTCAGTTTTTCCCAGTTTTCCATTTTTGGGTCAAAAGGTTTGATTTTACGGTCAAAGGCATTTCCATGTGCATATGTATCGTGTTTCTTTATATTCTTGACACTCAGGTCTCCTTGTCCTCTTGCTACACACTGCGATCCCCAACAGCTTTGAAAGCTTTTCCTTGTCGCCAATGTAATAAATTGTGACTCAATGTAACAAGGGATTTATTGCCAATGATAAATAAGTACTTACAACATCAGGTTAGACTGAATCAACTATACAACAATACAAATCTCCTCTCAGGCTCCAACTGAGGGACCTCCCCAACTCATGATGTATTCCAGGGCATTACTGGAAGATCAGAAAACATTTGTGGTTCCTGCTGATTTATAAATTAAAATCTGGTCTTGTGAATCAGTTAGCTTCCTTGCGTACACCACTAATTGATCATTGTTTAATGCTATAAAATGTATCACATATAATCTTTATTAAAAATATAGATCAGGAATTTTCTATGTTGAGTAATATTGCTCATTATCTCATGTGGCACTAATGGTATCAATGCAGAGATCCAGGTAATCGCTGAAACCAGGCATTTTTCTCAAACTAGATAACCTTGCACACGTTTATTGTATTTATTGACTGAGACACTAATTCAGCTACTTAGAGCAGGACAGGTGCTAAAACAGTTCCTCAGAATGATCTCTTGCATTTCCCTTTAATGTTAAACATGTGCAAGATAAATTATGTTTCAGCAAGCATTAACTTAAGGATGGAGTTCTCTATTTCTTCTCTGTGCAGTGGTGGGCAGTTCCAATGACAGCATTCCCGTTAGTCGGAACAATGTGAACTTGAACCTGATTCAGCCCTATTAATTATGCATGAGTGTCTTTCTGAATCACGTAGCTGGTCAGGAGCTCATTCATCTACTCGCTGTCAGCTAACAGATTCGAAGGCCCAAGTGCCATATTGAAACGCCAGTGCAACACGCTCATATCACTCTCTCCAGCCCACTTGCTGCGATCAGCTGGATGCCAGTCACAAATTCTCCCGGCCTGCTGCATTGTTTGTCCCCATTATCGGCTGTACGGACTCAACATTGAGTTCAACACTTCAAATCATAACTATTGCTTCCATACTTTAGGGTAGCACCTGTTGATACTGATCCTTTTTCTTCTTATTCACACCTCTGCTCTTTTGTTTCTATATTTTGTTTCTAGTCTTATGATTATTCCTCTATATCTTGCTCCATCATCTCATTTTTTCATTCATTCTTTCCTGTCACAGAACTTCCCTTTTGTTTTTGCTCCCTCTCCCTTTCCCTGCCTCTGTATTTATTTAAAGTCACTTCTCTCATTTTTCCAGTTCTGGTGGAAGCTCAGAGATCTAACAGTCTAACTTTACTCAAAAGGAAAATACTGAAGATGCTGGAGATATGCAGTAAAAACAGAATATGCTTGAAATACTCAGCAGATCAGACAGCCTCTGTAGAGAGAAACAGAGTTAATGTTTCAAGTCGGATAATGTTTCAGGTTACTGTTTTTCTTTCCCAATGGGTTGATGTATCATATGCTGTGTCTTTCCAGCATTTTCTGACACAGTAGGAAGTGTAAATGGAAGCATCAATGGAAGTTATCAATAGACCAAATGGCTGCAACAAATGGAATTTAATGTGGAGAAGTGTGAGAGTCTCTACTTTGCAATTAAGAGAGAGAAATGGGGGTATTGTTTAGATGATGCGAAACTAGTAACCACGGAGGAGAAGAAGTTTTGGGTGTCCAAGTGCCACAAATCATAAAAACGTGGCTGGCAGGTGCAAAAATAGGTTTCAGTGGTTCAAAGAAGGCAGCTTCTCAGATGGAATTAGCTAACAAATGCTGGTCTTGCCGGCAACGCTCACATCCCATGAAAGAATAAAAAAAATCAAATCCGCTAATGAAATGCTCACCTTTAGCTCAGTGGGGTTGGAATACAAAAAGGAAGGAAGTTATTTTTCAGTTGTATAAAGGCACAGTGAGACACCTTGTGGAGAATTGCATTCTCTTCTGAGCACCAGACATCAGGAAAGCCATATTGGCCTTGGAGGCGATGCAGCGCATATTGACCAGAATGACAACAGAGCTTAAAAGGTTAAATTCAGAAGACAGGTTGTAAAAACTTATATTCCCATGAGCACACATGATTGAGAAGTGATCTAATCAAGTTGCTTAAAATAATAAAAGGACTGAATAGAGTAGCTACAGAAAAACATTTTCTGCAGAAGGATCAAATGCAAATGAGTATGATCTTAATGTGAGCCAGGCCATTCAGGAGTGAAATCAAGCGCTTTTGTTCAGCGGGTGGAAGAATTAGAACATAGAACATAGAAAACTACAGCACAAACAGGCCCTTCGGCTCACAAGTTGCGCCGATCATATCCCTACCTACTAGGCTTACCTATAACCCTCAATCCTATTAAGTCCCATGTATTTTCTGAAACTTTCTGATGTACTTTCCCATGTACTTTCTGAAAGTTCTGAAACTTTCTACTCCTAAAATGCGATGGAGACTAAAAATTTGTCAAGACTGAGATCAATGGATATTTATCAATTAAAGACATCAAGAGATACAGTAAAAAGATGGGTGGTAAATGGATCTGACCTCCATATCAAACATGATCTAACCGACTGTTGAACAGCTTTAATGGTCTGAATGACCTATTTCTTCTTAGTGTACAATGGTAACTTTACTGGTTAAATGCTCCCTCTAAATTCTCCTGTAGCTCATCCATTTTTTTGGAAAGAGTGAGGCTACAGCATTTCTGAGATTATTTTTTTAGTCCGTGGGCAGCTAACATTTTAAAAGTCACAGAGCTGTCACAAAGTTGGAAGCAACCTGTTTATTTCAATGCTCAGTCCATTCCAAATTGCCATGTCTGTGCATGTATGCATGTTAAAGGAAACTTTGTTCCCATCCCATTGGTCCCATTTTCTCACTCCTCAAAGATACTATTCCATCTCTATAGCTCTATGATCCCAATCCAAAAACATCATATATGTACTCACATGGCAAAATCCACTTCTTCTCCCGTTGGTCCCAGTCTAGCCCCGCTCTGTCAAGCCCCAACTATCTCTCTGCTCGCTGGTCCAATTTTACCAGTCTTCATATCTTCCAATCTATCCCTCCTCACATCTATCTCATTCTACCTCTCTTAATGCATCCACACTTGGACAGTTAGCTCCTAGTTCTCAATATAAGAACTCCTACTTTCAGGGGAGTGGATGACATACAAAAGGAGTGGGATGATGTATACATCAAGCTTGGACTTGGGGCATAAGCAACATTAAAAATCAATTCATAGAAACATAGAAAGTAGGAGCAGGAATAAGCCATTCATTACGATCATGGTTGATCACTCAATTCAGTAATCCCCTGTTTCCACTTCCTCCCCCTCCTCCATATCCTTTGATCCCTGTAGCCCCAAGAGCTATATCCTCCTTGAAAACATACCTCGGGATTTTCTGCCCTCCCCGTGACATATTTCTCGTGGTGGGAGGTGGCATGCCATTTGGTGGTGGGATTTTCTGGTCCCGCCACTAACAATGGGATTTCCCACTGATGACATCTCACAAACTGGAAAACTCGGAGCAGTGGTGCACTATTGATGGGATACAGATTGAATAGCCAAAAAATTCCAGACACAGTGTCTTGGCCTCAACTACTTTCTGTGGTAGCAAATTCCACAGATTCACCACTCTCTGGGTGAAGAAATTTCTTCTCATCTCAAACTGTATTCCTGGTTCTGGAGTCCACTGCCCTCAGGAACTTCCTGTCTGCATGTATCCTGTCTAGTCCTATTAGAATTTTATAAGTTTCTATGAGATCACCCACTCTCTTCTAAACTCCAATGAAAATAATCCAAACCTATTCAATCAAATTCCTGTAATTATAAATGGTGGAATTTGTGTGGTTTTCAAAAAGTCCTGTACTGAATTGATTTGAATGTGATAAACGCAATCTTATTAGTTAATTGTTAAATATTCCAATTTCTAGTTTATGCTGGATTCAAACACATTTTGGTTTAATGTACAATTTTTTAATGATGGGATCCATTACAACAGATTTTATTATAATAGGTTAAATAGTGATTTTAATTAAACCACATTACAGTACCACCTACCTGTCAGCCACCTTAAAAAAAAATCAAGAAATGAAGACAGAAATAGCATGTTAATAATTTGCACATTTAATCAAATTATTACACATTCTAATGCATAACCATTCCATTAACAATGTCTATGAGAGGAAAAGAAATATTATTAAACTCCAGCAACTTTTTACCAGCAATGTATAAGACTGTAGATATAACTGGATAATTCTATGAAACTTTGAAAGCCAGCAATTCCAGTACATATCATATCATGAAGAGAGATTATTCTCTCAACCAGTGCAGAGAATGCAAAGAAGTGTGAAATGATATGTTTTGGTAGGAAGAAAGGTTGGTGAGAAAAGTGAGTATAATCGAGTTCAATTCTAAATTAGGTGTAGGAACCAAGAATATGGAGGTATGTGCACACAGATTGTTGAAGGTGATGGAAGGTTAAGAAAATAGTTAACAAGGCACCAGGGATCCTGGACTTTATAAATAATGGTATAAAGTACAAAAGCAAAGAAGTTATGATGAACCGTTATAAAACACTGGCTCAGCTTCACCTGGAGCATCATGTCCAGATCTAGGCAGAACTCAGGATATGATGCGAAGACTTTGAAGAGGAGGTGCAGAAACAATTTAGAGGACTGGTTCTGGAGATGCAAGACTTCGAATTATGTGAATTGACAGGAGAGGATGGGGTTGTTCTTAGAGAAAGGAGGTTGAGATAAAATTTAAAAGAGGTGTCCAAAATCATGGGGACATCTGGACATACAAGATAGAGAAAAAATATTCCCATTGGCAGTAGGGACGTGAGGACCAAAGGACATTGCATTAAACATTGGGCAAAAGAACCAAAGATTACACAAGAAAAATAAATTTTGCGCCAAAATTTGCACTGCAATCAGTCTATGATTCTATCATTTTAATACAATGAAATATTAAGAACAGAACTGTGTCATTCAGCCCTCAAGCCTGTTCCAGTGATTTGAGGCATCTGCTGTACATTATCCAAGTCTCCAAAGCATCTAGGAGTGCAGGAAACACTGCTGCCAGGTAAACTCTGTCTTGGGTTTGAAATCTTGATCCTTAAATATCCTTCTCTCTGTTGGCTAAAGGCTCAGCTGGCAAATTGGAGGTAATGATAAGTTTTGTTTCCCCTATCTGCCCACGTCACGGGGAGGCTGCCAATATACAGAAAATAGAAGTCGTTTTCCAGGATCTCACCATTAATCTTAATTGATGCAGGTTGTGCTGTGGGGGCTGTTTGGAAGAGGATCTTAGTTTGGAGAAGGAGACAGCATTGACCAGGAGCTCATTTTCTGAGTGAGTGCACACACAATCACCTACACACTGAAGCTCAGTGATGGAAGCTCAATGATGTTGAGGCAATTCAGATTTTGTATTTTAGGCAATATAAGTTGAATAGCTTCCCATTTGTTTTGTAGGTTATCTCTTCACCTGTGGGTAATTAATCAACTGGAGGCAAATCACTAAATTGCAACAAGGAAAATGGAGAAGCGAGTTAGTGCAATGCAGCAGTCTTGTTTGAACCCAGTCTTCACTGAGATAAGGTTTGTGTTGATTCTATTGTTGAAGATCACATCTTGCATGGAGTCTGGAGTAGATGGAGGATGGTGATAAATTCCTAAGGCATAACATTTGAGAAGGATACTCCATAAGCTTGTGTAGTTGATAGAATAAAAGGCTACTGCAAGGTTGAAGAAGGCCATGCATAGTTATTGGTGGTGTTCTTTAGATTTTTCTTACTCCACAATGATCACGGCTCTGGTGTCTTTCAATGGGCAAAAATTGCACTGTTACTTTGGAAGGAGCCCTTTGGCAGAGTGGATTGCATTATAATCATCATGCTGACAAGCTGGTCACACACCCAAAAGCACTTCAGCTAAACTTAGAAAATGGACACAATTGAGCCAGATTGCAGTCGTACTTCATTTTTCTTCTATTTTCACTTCATACCCAACCCCCAACTTTCCTTATTCTCTCCACCGTGTTTCTAACACCTACTCCTCTTCATGAACTGTATAGAATATTGGTGAAACTGATTTCAGGTCACCAGGTCACCCATCACTGGACTTACTCGACTAAAGGTACTGCAGTATCATGTATTTAGATTATGTATAAGTGTGAATAAGCTCTAATCACAATGCTAGAAACAGAACACAGATGCTAATATGGGATCATTTACTGCCAGAAATGAGGCCTGACTCTCCACTGAATTATTCAATCATTTTATTCTGCATTTTGTTACTAATGAATAAGTATTTTGTTCAGTTTGGCCTTTAGTAAAAGAACAAACATTGAAAAAATATTTTCTTCAGCACGCAGCCAACATCTAATTGTTAGTTCAATGTCACAAAGTTCTGTTGTGTGACATTGACCCATGCAAGACACAAATCTGTCAGACTTTGAATTTTCCAGACATTTAGTGCCTTAATTGGATGAATTAAGCATGATTCCAAGTCTGATTCAATCAAGTTTACCAACTTTCCTTTTGTAAGATTTTATTTGCTTTGTTTGATTTATTCTATTTTTTAACATTGAAAATGCCTTTAAGTATACCTGCTCTCCATTTTTTATGCCTGTTCCGAAAGCTTGGGGCATTTGCTACAAATAAACTTGTTGGACTTTAAGCTGGTGTTGTGGGATTTCTTTCTCCATCTTTTATTCAGGTTTCTCTGCTCTCAGTCGCTATGCAGGGGGCATGCTGGCACAGTGGTTAGCACTGCTGCCTCACAGTGCGAAGGACCCAGGTTCAATTCTGGCCTTGGGTGTCTGCCTGTGTGGACTTCGTGTGTTCTCCACGTGTCTGTGAAGTTTTGCAGGTTCAGGGATTACTGGAGTAAATGCATGGGGTAACGGGGATGATGGGGATGGGGCTATATGAGAGTCGGTGCAACCTTGATGGGCTGAATGGTCTTCATCTACACAGTAGGGATTCTATGGTCTCTGCTCATTAAACATCCATTTTCAGGAAAATTGGACAGGGGGAAAGGGCAACCATCTTGGCTGCTCATTTCATTTCTATGATCCCTATCCTTGCTACTCTAGCTGCAACTGGCCAGCAAGTTTCTCCAAGTTTGTCATATGTTCCTCAGGTATGACTCCTGTAATTAAAACATTGTCAAGATAAAGCCTTACACTTGGAATGCCTAGTAGATCTCCCATTGTACTTTGGAAAATAGCAGACACAGATTTCCAAGTCGGCTCCCGCTCCCTCAGAAAGTGGCTCCACCCCCAGTCCAGAGGAAATTGTCCAAGTTTTGAATTTCCTTGTCTGTATCATAGGAACACTGTTCTGTCAAAGTCAAGCAGATGGTTTTATATGGCTGGCATTATGATAAATCAGAGCAGCTCAGACTCGATCAACTGAGGAAAGGCGAACTCAGTTGCGAAGATAGGGAGGCCCGGGTGATGATACCATCCCCAACAAGAGAGCCACTATTACAAAAATTACGCAGTGTGCATCCTGGACAAACCAAATGAAGATGTTAGCCGCGAATCAAACCTGGTGGCCAGGTATTGACAAAGGCATCGAAAGTTTAATTTGCCATCGTGACTTTTGCCAGTGACAACACACCCTGCCACCTACGGCTCATCAACAAGAGCCCTGGGAAAGGCCAGGCCACCTTTAGACAAGATTATATGTAGGTTTTGCCAGTCCCTTCTTATGGATGATTTCTTATTAGTGATGGATGCCTACGTCAAGTGCTTAGACATCCAAGAAATGAGTACAATGACTTAAGCAGCCACCGTTGAAAGATTAAGACAGATTTGTGCAATACACGGCCTCTCAGAGGTTATAGTTTCACAGGGGATAAATTTTGGCATTTGTACAGACTAACATTATCAAGCTTATCCACACAGCCCCCTATCATCTGGTCTCAAACAATCTGGTGGACAGACCAGGTCAAACCTTTAAATTGCAGTGATAAAACAGCTAAATAGGCCATTGTGACTCAAGCTTCTTTTCCTACAACACTATTCCCCACATCACCATCGGGGTAACACTGCTGAACTATTTATGGGGATGATGTCTCCAAACATGGCTGGACCTGATGTTCCCCAATTTGGCGGGGAGACAAGGGAGGCAAAAGAAATGCCATGATTCGACCAAAGATAACAGATCTTTCAAAACAGATAAGCTAGTTTTTGTTGGAAACTTTGAAGTCGTATCAGCATGGTTACCTGAGAGAATTATAGCAAGGTGTGGACCTGTATCATATTTAATGGACCAACAAGTGAGGGAGGTGCGAAAACACATGGACCACATAAAAAGGAGAGAAGTTCAGCCCCGACAGCAAAACAAATGGATCCAGTGGGACAAGTGGTTATTAATGTTCCATCATCAGAGCCAGAAATGAGAAAACTGGCTGTGTAATTAGCATCACTACCTCAAAGTGCCAGGGACCGGTTTCAATTCCGGCCTCAAGTGGCTGTCTCGAATTTATACATTCTCCCTGTGGGTTTCTGCCAGGTGCTCTGGTTTCCACCGACAGTCCAAAGATGTGCAAGTTAGGTGGATTGGCCATGATAAATTGCCTCTTAGTATCCAAAGGTGTGTCAGTTAGATGGATTAGCCATGGTAAATGCTCAGGATTACAGGACTGGGGAAAGGGGGTCTGGTAGTGGGCCTGAGTAAGATGCTCTGTCAGAGAATTGGTGCAGACTCGGTGGTCTGAATGATCTCTTTCTACACTGTAGGCTCCTATGATTCTAGGGAGAGGGTGTCAGCACTAACACACTTCCCGAGACCTCTGGACAACTATCTGTTGCTAATGACACTGCTACCATGGTGGCGGAAGAACCAATCAGAGAACTGAGGCATTCTACTCGACTCAGGAAGTTCCCTGATCAACTGACTTTATAGAAGACTGTACTCTACTTTAGAATATAATCATAAAATCCCTACAGTGCACAAGGAGGCCATTTGGTCCATTGAGCCTACACTGACAATAATCCCACCCAGGCCCCTATCCCCATAACCCCACGTATTTACCCTACTAGTCCCCCCAGTACCAAGGAGCAATTTAGCATGGCCAATCAATGTAACACGCACATCTTTGGACTGTGGGAAGAAACCGGAGCACTGGAAGAAACCCATACAGACATAGGGAGAATGTGCATACTGCACATAGACAATAACCCGAGGCCAGAATTGAACCCGGGTCCCAGGCGCTGTGAGGCAACTGTGCTAACTTCTGCCACCATGCTGCCTTATGACGCCCCCTTTTTGCTTCTGCACTCATGTAAATAATTACTAGTTTTATAGTAGTTTTATAGTCGGACCAGTTCCAAATAGTGCTGGAATGTTACCATAATATTTACCTCATAGCAATTTCTGCAGCACTCCCACTCTTGTCTTTTCCAATGCACAGATTTACTAAGTGTTTCTGTATTTTTATCTAGATTTGATTAAACTAGATAATGGAAAATTAAATAAGCATATTGTCATTCTGAACAGTTGTGTTGTCAGAATTGGCTTTGTTCTGCAAAGACACAGCCTGTTATATCTGGGTATTTTAATTATTAGTTGGAATATTCAATTGCCTGCCTTGGGCTTGAGTAACTCAGTTATCAAGCAAAATATTTAATGTCCCACAGGACAACTCTAGGATTAAGGGATGGTTGAGAGTTCTGTGCTTAAATAATCAGTTAGTCTATTACCAGTTTGTTAGTTCCTTCCATTCTATAAAAGCCCACAGAGAGGTAAGCAAGCCAGGAGTCATTGGACGTGGACTAAAATTCACATGGCAGTTTTATTGTACAAATTCAGGTTCAGTTTTTAAAAATTCTTTCATAGAGTGTGGACATGGGGCTGGGCAGGGGTAGGGGGGTAGATCAGGACCGGCCAGGAGGTGGGGGGGGGGGTAGTTTATAGAAATCTAATAGGGCTAGACAGGGTTGGTACAGAAAGAATGTTTCCACTGGTGGGGGAATCCAGAGTTTGAGGATAAACCCTTAAGGATTGAGCTGAAGAGAAATTTCTGAGCCAGAGAATGGTGAATGTGTGGAATTCACTACAGTAAAAGGTCTGACAACACCAGGTTTAAGTCCAACCGATTTATTTGATAGTAAACTCACTAGCTTTTGAGGTTACCCTCTTTGTCAGGTGAATGGAGAGTTCTGGCCTCAGACAGAGCATATACAGCACAGACAGTTTACAGATTACTGACTAGAATGCGAATCTTTACACCTAACCTGCTGTTCAGGTCCTAAAGTGAGTTTACTATCAAATAAATCGGTTGGACTTAAACCTGGTGTTGTCAGACTTTTTACCCCAGTCCAACGCCGGCATATCCACACCATGGAATTCACTACTACAGAAAACAGCTGAGGCCAAAACATATGTTTTCAAGAAGGAGCTAAACATGGCACTTGGGCTAAAGGGATCAAGGAAAATAGAGGGAAAGCAGGAACAGGTGACTGAGTTGGATGATCATTCATGATCAAAATCAATGGCGGAGCAAGCTGTAAGAACCAAATGGCCTAGCCTGTTTCTATGTTTTTATGGGAAATGTGCAGTTCCAGTGTAGGTTAAGTAAATAGGAGCAGAATGGCAACCCAACTATGATTGCCACTCCATGGATAACTCAGCCATATGTTTGCATCCTGACCTATAAATATATCATCTGATTGAGGACCAATTTGATCTCCAGTGACATGCCTCTACTTGCACTGCCCTCTTTACCATGATATAGGGCTTTTCTCCCGAGTCTAAAATTTATTGTTCGTGATTTGAAAGAACCAGGCTTATCACACTCATATTGCATGCTTTACTGCATTGGTTACACAGAGACCTTAAGCCATCTTAATGCCTCGGCTAAAACAGAAAATAGGAAGTGTCATATGCACACATTACATGATTGTTTGCTAACATTGAGCAAATCTCATTTTGGGTTAAATTGGGTTAAATTCACCTAATAGAAATGGAACTATTTTTGAAGAAAACTGACAGTTCTAATGACATCTCAGTGCGGGTGCGTTGTCTGCTCTCTACCTGGTTCCACAGTATCAGAATTTCCATTTTTCTTTGAGCATTTCATTGCATCAATGCACTGATAATAGAGAGGAACCGTGCATTGCATTGCAATTCACCTACTACCATATCTTCAACTGAAGCTAACACTTTTACGCAATTCCTTTCACTGCATCCTTTTTTATTCTACTCATCCTCTCATGCTGTCATTGCATGAATTCTGTTATTTTGAAAATCAGAATTGATAATGAGATTAATAGAATTAGAGTACTACTAATTAAATTAATGCTGAAAACAGCTCACGGGAAATACCTCGCTGACAATAGATGGAGTTTTAGATTGTACAGAACTGTTTTTAATTGGTAAAATTCACACTCTGATTTTGAACACAGGAGTTCACAGATAATGGAAAGGTGTATCTAGTCCGGCTAATTTGAAACAGTTAATGTCTTTAATTTGTCATCCTGAATGTCTGGAAGAGCAGATATTTCCACCAATGAAATATTAGGATGATCAAAGCCTTCTGACCTCACCACTGCTATGCTATTATAATATAATGACTTGGCCTTATTTACTGTAAAAGATACAAGGCACCGATCACTCGAAAGAGATTTGATACACACATTGTGGATACATTGTACATTCATCAATCGAGGAATTGAGTTTAGGAGTCGGGAGATAATCCTGCAGCTTTATGAGACCCTGGTCAGACCCCACTTAGAGTACTGTGCTCAGTTCTGGTCGCCTCGTTACAAGAAGGATGTGGAAGCCACTGAAAGGGTGCAGAGGAGATTTACAAGGATGTTGCCTGGATTGGGTGGCAAAGGTTGAGAGAGCTCGGTCTTTTCTCCTTGGAGAGATGAAGGATGAGGGGTGATCTGATAGAGGTGTGTAAGATGTTGAGAGGTATTGATCAAGTGGATTCTCAGAGGTTTTTTCCCAGGGCTGAAATGGTTGCCACAAGAGGACACAGGTTTAGGGTGCTGGGGAGTAGGTACAGAGAAGATGTCAGGTTTTTCACTCAGAGGGTGGTGGATGCGTGGAATCGGCTGCCAGCAGTGGTGGTGGAGGTGGATTCAATAGGGTCTTTTAAGAGACTTTTATATAAGTACATGGAATTTCGTAAGATAGAGGGTTATAGGCATGCCTAGTAGGTAGGGACATGTTCGGCGCAACTTGTGGGCCGAAGGGCCTGTTTGTGTTGTAGTTTGTCTATGTTTCTATTTATTAATACTAGGCACATGAGGAGTGTTATTCATAGCTCTAAAGCTTGAAGGCACCAAAGCTTGAGTGTTTCTGGTCTGCTCACAGCAAAAGCAAAACTAAAACTGAATCACATGACCCACTTCCATTATAATGATGTCATGCTAATATCATGTGTAGAAATATTACAGCACCTCCCTTTCTTTTTAAAGCTACTTACCCCCGCTTCCTGCCCCATTCCAGAGAATTTACAATACATGCTGATGTTTGGTTATGATTCGCAAGTGCATGAAATTGATGGATCTATGAGTCTGTAAAGTGCAAACAGCTCACACAGCAAGAAGTGCTGGGATTTCAGAGAGGCCAAGGCCAAAAACATACAATTCAGGGCAAGCCAGGGCATGTCACAGGAGTGGAGATTGGAAAGACTCAACCCTAATCATATTTGGCAGATAGTTTGTGTATTCCCTAGTTTCAGCCAGACTCTCTGGCATCTGGGTTTCCTACCACAACCTTAGTTGAAGAGGGGGGGTGCTATGTGGGATAAGCATGCCTGGCGAAGGTCACATAGGGTGCATTAAGCTTCCTCCAAATAAGAGATTTGCAACCTTCTTCATTGCCAAGATCTCTCCCTGCCTCCCCCTCCCCACCCTTGACCCCAAGGGAAGCTTCTAGAAGGACCCAGAGGAAGGAGATAAGCAAAGACACCTGGAGGCCACCAGCAATGAAGACTTGGTATGATCCACTGTGAAGAAAACTACAGATAAGACTCAGCATTGACCCAGAGATGATGGAAGAGGATGGATGAGAATCAGCTTCACAGACAAGGACCCTGAGGCAGCAGAGGCTCAGAGAATTGGACCAGGGCTCAGTCAAATTCACCAGCATGGGTAGTATTAGAATCTTAGGCAAGTAAAATTAAGATAATTTGGGCTTGTTAATATACTTGGGTCAAATTGCAAACCAAGTCCCGGTCCTTTGTTCATCTCGTAAATAAGGTTACCTGGGTAAATGAGTTTAGGGCAAACTGATCCAAGTGTCTAGTTTTCAGACATTAGTAGTCAGCTCTTGGGACCCCTCTGCAAGACAGACTGACCCATCATATGCTTCGCATCAAAATTCAAGAAAGATTTTGACCTACAAATCTGGGATTTAACTCTTCTAATGTAGCTATTTTATAAAAGAACATTTCAAATTCAGGCTTAAACATGAATCAAGATGTACTCTCATTGACCTATCCTTCTTTATGACAAGGTGATTGACTTGTACAATCTGTATGCTCTTGTACCGTTCTGATGATTCAATTTTTCTCCATTTTGTCCTATTCATCCTTTTTTTTGGCCTTGTATATGAATGCTGCATTTAAGCAGCGGATCAGTTAATGGACTTGCATTCTCCTGCAGGTGAAATGTTGCAGCTCCCTTCAAATGCCAATTTTGTCAAAATGCTGTGCCTATTCTGATGTTACATCATAAGCTGAAGTGATAGAAGTACTTTTGAGATAATCTGCCTTGTGATATCTGACTGATTTCATGAATTGTTACTAATGTGATGTCCTGACATGTCAGTAGACTTACAATTTTTAGTTTCCATGATGTAGAGACCCTGTGACATCCAAGAGGATTGATAATACTTGCACTTCAGGGATTAATAAACTGTCACATGCTGTGGTTTTCATAGGTTTTGCCATGGCCTCCATGTCTGTTTCATGCATGTCTTTTAGAATTCACAGAGGTACTTTGTTGGCATTTGTCCTACTGTCAATCTTGGTCAATAATGAATAATCTGAATCTTGGCAAACACTTTGAACATTGAGACAGCATTTTATGTTTTTCACAACATTGATGGCAAGATACATCTCGTTGTGTACTTTATTGTAATTTTCTGATTTGTCAATCACTTCATGTATATATCTCTGATGGGATACTGAGTGCTCATTCTTATTGCTTGAAAGTTCCAGTTATGTATACATAGTCAATAAGAAAGTTGATCAGGAGGCCAACTATTCCTCTTTGGTTGTATACAATTTAGCTGTCCTTCACCTGAAGAGTATAAATTGGAACTTCAGTAGACACTTCTTCTCTTGGAACTAATTCTACATCATTCTCATGTGGTATGATAGGTAAGACACAATCGTCAGGCAACACAGATTCAATTCAAGTTTTCCATACTAGTATTCACAACACTAAGGAGGTTGGTACTTCTAGAGATTATTTGGATAAATCATTTTGAGATGACAAAAATTGGTCAGCATGGTGTTGCCAGACTAATTCATCTTTGGTTTTGAATTCTTCAAGGAATTGGACCTTTTTTTTGCTATGGCTGGTACCCTTTTCTCACTCATGTCTTAATTATGCGCTAACACGCGATCTGTTTGTTGAAATGAGTATTGTTTTGCATTCTGTTCTTATCTAGCAACTTGAGGTTGTTAACACTCTACCATCTCTGAAGCTTCTGGAAGTAATAAGAAATCAAACGTAGTTTTCAACTTTCTCTTTAAAAGCAGTAATGCATGTGAACTTTGAGTGACATGAGTAGCATTTCGATAAGATACCAAAAAGCTTTTCAGACAATGTAAATTCACACAGTGAATGAACCTTGCTCTCTTGAAACATTTAAAGACTGTTTCAAGGATTGTATGGATCTTTCAGCAAATCTGTTGATTGATGGATTGTAAGGTTTGGATTTTATATGCTGAATACTATTTACTTTGAGATAATGCTCAAACTCTTGTGAAGTAAACTGTGAACCATTATTACTAACAATCTGTTCAAGTTTACTAAATCTTGCAAACATTTTATCAAGTTTTCCAGTGGTTTGTTCAGATGTAGTAAATCTAATGATAACTTCTGGTGGATGGAGTTCTCACGTGAGATGATGGCAACCGTGTTGATGATCTGGCATGCCTTGCAGAGGTTGCTGTGGCAGGGTTGTGTGGTGTTGTGGTCACTGTTCTCCTGAAGGCTGGGTAGTTTGCTATGTACAATGGTCTGTTTGAGGTGGTGCAATTGTTCGAAAGCAAGAAATGGGGGAACTCCCACTTATCTGACAAAGAGGCAGCACTCCGAATGCTAGTGGCTTTTACTACCAAATAAACCTGTTAGACTTTAACCTAGCATTGTGAGATTTCTTACTGTGTTTACCCCAGTCCAACGCCAGCATCTCCACGTCATTCTGTTAGTTAACCAATCCTCTACCCATGCTAATACATTGCCCGTAACACCTTAATCTTATGTAACAGTCTTTGATGCGGCACCTTGTCAAATGCCTTCTGGAAATCCAGATACACCACATCCACAGGTTCCCCATTGTCCACTGCACTTGTAATGCTCGCAAAGAATTTCACCAAATTAATCAAACATGACCTTCCATTCATAAGCACATTCTGTGTCTTACCAATGGGACAATTTATATCCCGGGGGTTGTGGGCAGTTTACTCCAAAGCAGCAGGAAAGGAGGGGGGGGCAACCCGAAAGGCCAGGTTCCTCTGTGTCCAGAGCTGGAAAAAATAACACATGTTAGGGGGAGGGGACCAAACATTCCATGCAGCATCACACTTACTTAGAGGAAGACCAAGGTTGAGGGTGTGCTTCTGCTCACTTGCATGCTGTACGCTGACCTGACTGTCAGTGACCACTCAAGGTGACCCATCACCCCCTGCCAGCTCCATGGCACGCTCCTCCATGTTACTCAGCTGTTGCAGGTCAGTCACACTACCACCAGTCTGTGTTATCTCCCTTGCATTGTGGATTAACATATTGCAGTGCATGTTGCACAATGCGTGCCTGTGCCTCGGGCGTTGTGCTGACAGTTTCGAGGAAAGTGGTCACCACTGAAGGGTGCTGGTCGAGGGGTGAGGGGAAGGGGTTAGATTCTGTTCCCAGGGGAAGGGTCACTTGTTGCTTGGCCTTCAGGTGTCTAAGCAGGGTGGGAATCCATGCCAAGCATGTGCTGTGTTCCAAGAGGGATGCTCACTCATCCTTGCTGTGTACAGAAGGTTGTACATTTTTTGCGGCACTGCCTGCCAGGGCGCGGTGCCAGGCTCCTGGCATTCACCACTTCTGCCGCCTCCTCCCAGAATGCCATGGTCGATGCACCTCTTGGGTTAGAGCCCTGGCCGGGGAACAGGCGATCACACCACTCCTGCACAGCATCTAGCAGGTGCTCCTGGTCTGCCTCCGAAAATCTGGGAGCCGGTTTCCGAGCAGCCATCTTTGTGGTGTGACTGGCTGTGTGTCCGTTCCTGCAGCTTATAGACAGCTCTCACTTATCAGGGGATAACTTTTGTGTTAAACAAAATCAAACTAACTTAAGGACAACTCCTAAAGGACAGCTCCCTAAAAGGAGGGCACCCTCCGGAAACTAAAGACAAAGCAGAAAGGAAACTTAAAACAACAAATTAAAATGTGATTAAAAGGCTTGATAATACATCTCAGTCCCTGCGGTGCCCAAAGGGGACAGAAGACATCAACTGTGTCCTCGGACACCCCATGCTCCCTTTCCAGGTACACCCAGCCACGAATATAGCCATGATAAAGGGGCAGACAGTCAGGTTGGATGACCTCCTCGATTGCCCGCTGCCTGGACCTGTAGATGGCATGCCTTGCCAGGCCTAGGATCAGGTTCACGAGGAGATCCTCCTCCTTCTCCAGCCTCCCTCCAGGTGCCCGTAGATCAGGAGCATGGGACTGAAGTGCAAACAATACATCAATAAAAGGTTTTTGAGAAAACTAAAAAGGTTGTGCAGCCTATAACACATAATGTAGACATGGTCCATGGACTCCACAAGACTGCAAAGAGGGCACGCTTGGGAGCCTGTGAACTGGTACAACCTACGGTCGCATGGTACTGCTGCATGCAGCACCCTCCACCCCAGGTCACTGAGATAGTGGGAGGCAATCCCGCCAACGAGGGACCTCCACTGGAGACCTCCACCGCCCAGCAGCAACAAGCCCACCAAGGCGTATACGAGCGATGGACGAGGATGCGGTGATAGAAGGTGTGCAGCAGCAGCCTGTACAGGAAGCGTCTCTGTGTGGTAGCAAAGGGCATAGAGGGCATTTCCATGAGGCGGCTCAAACTGTGGGGTGACTGACCTGGGGGTGGGGGGGGGTGGGGAGTGGTGTTGAGGCTTGGGGCCAGTGTGAAATTCCATCCGAGCAGGGGCATGCTTGGGCAGAATTCCACTGCAGAGTTGCACCTCCTCGAAACCAAGTGTGCCCTCGGGTCTGAGAATAACCATCCTTGGATGGCTTTGGCTGTGTGCCGGACGGCCGCCCCTACACACTCAGCCAGCTCATGGGGGTTCACCCAGCTCACTCCTCCGCCACCCTGCACATCCCCGATCCTGGTTACCCTGACGTCCATGGCCCTCCTCTCCACCAGCCACCTGATTGAAGGAACGGATTCTTGAGCAGTGACTCTCGCATGATCGCCACTACTCCTGACAGGGGAGAGCTGCGGCACGAGGTGACCATATTCCAGACTTTGAGAAGATCCTGGTAAAAGAGGGGCAACGCCCGCACGGAGGTCCGAAGACTCCCCAGATTTATATACAGGAGCTGCACATCACAGTTCAGGCCGTGCACCTGGCAGAAGAAATACATCACCAGGACACACCATTGTGGAGGAGGTTCGATGTAAAGGTATCTCTGCAGGGTCTGGAGGTGGAAGGTCGCCAGCTGGGAGCAAAGGCACACCAGCACCTGACCGCCCTCCCAAAGCGGGAGGTACAGAACCTCAGCAAGGACCCAGTTGTCCCAGAAGAACCGGGTGATGGCTCTCTGGATGTTTGTGACAAAGTCAGGGGGAGGGCCCACAGTGACCATCCGATATCACAGCATGGAGGCAATTAGCTGATGAGAACTCGCACCCTGTAAGACAGCACTCGGAGCAATCCTATCCAGCGACTCAGGCAAGCGGGGACTTGGTCTCCAACTTCTGCCAGTTCACCAGCCAGGATTCCTCAGCCGGGCAAAGATGGACTCCCAGGTTGAGGAGGTTGGTCCTGCTCCAGGTGAAAGGCCTGAACTTCTCCAGCTGAGGGTCCATCTGCCACAGACCGACCAGGAGGCCGGAGCACTTGGCCCATTTGATCCTGGTAGAGGACGCGGCAGAGTACACAGCCTGGGACTCACACATCCTCCACAGGTCAGCTGGGTCCATGAACACGAGGAGCACATCATCGGCGTAAGCCAACAGGACTACCCTGACGCTGTTGACGTTCAGGCTGGTTGTAGTTACCTTTATATCAACAGCTTAGTGCTCCCATCACCATTCACCACTTAACTAACTAACTGAGGGTGCAGTGGTGCAAGACACACCAGTCCACTCCACCATGAGCCCAGAGAGGAACCTTTGCTATTAGTGCTGCTCTTTTTGATCCAGGCCTAGTGCGGCCTGTGAGCAGGCTTGCGTGGATCAGATGAGCAGCGCCAGGTTCAACCAACGGTCAAAGGCCAGTTGGATGCTGTCAGGTGACCAGAGTGTTCCTTTACAATGACTCTGAGTTCCCTGGGGGAATGAGGGGCAGCTCAGTGGGAGGCACGAGGGAGTCTTCTGCCTTGCTCCAGGTGGACTCAAAAACCATTCCCACGGCCACCACCAAGCAGATCGCCTCCTCAGGGCAGTCACCCTCCGACTCTGGGTGTTCCGTCACAGTGCATACGGCAGGCGGCACGGAGCCGCCCATCCCACTCCCAGGATCGATGGAGGAGGGGTTCCCTCTAGGCTCCTGTCTTGCTTCTGGGCCCAAGGGTGGCAGAAGTTCAGTCACCCAGTCACCGGGACACACCACAAGTCCGGAGAGAACTCTGGTTGGAGAGCGGGGATGCCCAGCATCAGAGGTCGGGACTGAAAGAAGGGGCTTTCCTTACCACCACCACTGAAGGGCCCAACAGCGGGATGCTGCCATTTCTCAGCCCAAAAACCAACTCCTCTGGGTGCTAAATTTCACCGGGTGGTTGCACAGGGGTCCCGCTCGCACCCGGCCCCGGGGAGTCCAGCTTGGGGAACTGCGGCAGTTCTCTTTTTTCCTCCGTGCTCTGGGGGCAAGACACAAATTCGGGTGGGGGTGGGGGTGGGGGTGGGGCAGGGGATGGTGTAAACAGGGAGAGGGGTGTGGGTGCTACCACTTCTTCACTAGGGGAGGGTGTGTGGAAGGAGTCCCACTGGTCTTAGGATCCTCCTCCCCTGAGGTGTAGCGCTTTTTCTTGAGGGGCATCCTGCTGGCAAGAGATGCCCCTCGCACTCTGCCCCTCTCCTTCCCGCCCTGCCCCTTGGGCTTTCCTTTCCCCTCCTCGGGAGGTGTTGCTCGTGCCGGCTTGGGGTCGTGCTCCCTCCCCCACGCCCAGATCCGGGAACCCGCGTGCTTGCATCGCCAGGCCCAGCACGAGATGCTAAGGCATCAACAGGCCTGGTTGATAGATTGGGAGGGGGTGCTAGAGGTGTCTTTCTTCTCCAAGCTGGCTGCCAGGGTAGTGGGGGTCGAGGTTCCACTGCCCCTTTTCTTTCTTTCTCATGGTCTTCTGGGCATGCAGACATCCCATTTCCCCCTCCGCCAGAAGCCAATGCGGTTGCAGCTGCCGGTGTGGCCTCCCCTTGTGGGGGGCCAGGTGATACCTCACTGGGGGGAGAGGGGGGGCTGCAGTGCCAGCTGCGGCTGCCTAGGGGTTGTGGTCAGCAGCCTTGGGGGCACGGCAGTTCTTTCTGACCTGCCCCACCTGCTTATAGACACGACAGCACACGTTGTCCGCAGACCATAAGAACATAGGAAATAGGAGCAGGAGTAGGCCATCTAGCCCTTCGAGCCTGCCCCGCCATTCAATAAGATCATGGCTGATCTGAAGTGGATCAGTTCCACATTCCCGCTTTCTCCTCATAACCCTTAATAAGAACAGAAGACCCGATATGTTACTCCGTAGAAGGATACATTAAAGCCCCCTTCCAGGCACTCCTCCCGGGCCAGGCGGATAAAGACCTGGTGACAGAAGGAGTATATGTGCTTCAGGGTGGGTTCCCGAAGGCTGAGCAGGATCGGGGTCACCCTGGAACTGACCTCCCCCAGTAGATGAAGGTGGGGGGGGGAGCTCCATGGGACATTGGATAAAATGACCCTCTTGTTGTGCAACATCACACATGAGGACGGCCTCAACCAGGGTCTTGGGTTCATGTCACGTTATCGGTAACCCCCACAATTTGCCTGGGCTTGCAAAATCTCACTAACTGTCCTGGCTGGAGACTGTGCTTGGTCCTCTCTCCACTCACATTGTCTGTACCTTTAAGACTTGATTACCTGTAAAAACTCACATTCCAACCATTATCTTGTAAATTGAGTTTGTGTCTATATATATGCCCTGTTTGTGAACACAGCTCCTCACTCACTTGAAGAAGGAGCAAGACTCTGAAAACTTGTGCTGCCAGATAGATCTATTGGACTATAATCTGGTGTTGTGAGACTTCTTACTGTGCTTACCCCAGTCCAACGCCGGCATCTCCGATTGATGGGAGGCACAGACAGGGGGTAAGGAGGGAAGGGAGAGTGGGTATAATGGAGGGGGAGTTCTCTGCCCAGGTGTTTGGGGGGGGAGGGGTCAGAGAGAGGATGAGAGAGAGTGGGGTGGGTTGTGGTCTTAGTGCTCTCTCCCTGGTGTCAGAGAGGGAGAGAGGAGGAAGGAGGAGCAGAAGGGAGATCAAGGGACAGGGCACTTAGGTGGGCTAGTGTCCCAGGTCAGAAGGAGAGAGGGGGGGTGTGCCGGTGTTGGGACAGCAGCAGTGGGTGGGGGGAACTTCAGGTCTTCAGCCCCTATGGCCTAACAAAAAGGTCATGATGTGGGTATGCCGGCGTTGGACTGGTGTAAACACAGTAAAAAGTCTGACAACACCAGGTTTTAGTCCAACCTATAATAGGTTGGACTAAAACCTGGTGTTGTCAGACTTTTTACTGTGCTAACAAAAAGGTCCAGGGTGTCGTCACCCCTGTAGATAGAAACAATTTTCTTTTCTCCCTTCCTCCTTTGCAGGCACAGATCTTCGATGGGTTGGGCATCAGCCCAACAACTCAGTCCTTTGATTTTTCTTCCCTCTTGGTGTGTGCTGTCCTCCCTCCTGCAGCTGGGAGCTGAGTCTTGAGCCTCCAGGCTAAGGCTTCCTGTCTTCTGGGTATCTCTCTCTCCCTCTCTCCTCTCCCAAGGAGAGAGCACTCCCTAGTGGCTGAAGGCTTGGGGGTGACGGTCTTTTCTCCCTGGAAACCAAACATTAAGCCGAAGAGGTAAGTTGCAAGCAGGATCTTTAAAGGAGGAGAAAGGAACGGATAAAGAGATAAATGGATTCAGGGAAGGAATTCCAGCACTTTTGCATGTCCTTGAGTTTCATTGCCCCATGAGTACTGGCTATGCTATCAGCTGCCTTAAGATTTGGAATTCTCCCCCATAACCTCTCTCTCTCCCCTCTTTAACATGTTCCTTAAAATTTACCTGTTTGATTAAGCTTTCAGTCTCCTTCTCTAATATTTCCTTTTGTGGCTTGGTGTCAAACCTAATTTGATGATGCGCCTGTAAAGCACCTTGGGGCATTTTACCTTGTTAAAAGTTGCTTTATAAGTGAAAATTGTTGTGATCAAGCTAACTTACATGCCTTATATATGTAATTAAATTCATAAACCTTTATTTTGAACTTATCCAAAGCTAATGCATGAATCTACACAATACTAGATATAAAGTGATGAATAGTCAGGTAGTACATATTACCTCACTGGGTTCAGATTTCTCTAGCTAGGTGTCAGCCATGTCTCTGTTGGCAACACTCTTGTCTGCAAATGAGCAGAGGCTTGACACAAAAATCATAGCTAAGGGGGTACTAGACTGTTGGATGTGTCGTCTTTTAGATAGACATTAATCCAAGACTAAAAGATCCCATGGCACTATTTTGAAGAAGAGGAGGAGTATCATCCCTAATCTCTGCCCAACATGTAAGCCTCAACCAACATCACAAAATAAAATTCTCTGGTCAAACTCATAGTGTTGTGTCAGAGCTTTCTGTGATTGGCTGCTGCCTTTCCTAGATTACAATGACAACTCCACTTCAAAAGTATTTAATTGGCTGTAAAAACTTTGGGATATCCTGAGGTTCTCAAAGGTGTTGTATAAATACAAGTCTTTCTTTCTTTTTAAAATCAGTGTTTACACTTCAACTGTCACAACATTTCCACATCTTTTGCTAAAGAATTAAACTGCTAAGAGAGTGGATTAGAACCATGCCCTTTTACTTCTTAGGGTTGAATCTGAAAATCTCCATTCTGAAACCATTTTAAGTGAAACCAGCTTGCACAATTTCACACAGTTCACAGTGGACACCGATCTACTGTGTGATATTGATTGGAACTAATGAGTAATTTCAGGTGCAGAAATAGAAAAGACATACAATTGAAGTGAGGTGTGCTACTCTGGGGCTATGGTTAAATAACAATGTTGAGGTAGATAAGGAAGAATAAGCGTTGCGTCGTTATACAGAGATATCTGACTCGTCAGTTTTGTATTGTCTATAGTTAAAGACAGTATCAGCCATCTCAATTGCCCCACAACACAGTATACCAGTAGAATTGTGCTTGGATTGAAACATCTTATTCTCGCATCAGTGCCAAATTTGGAAAGTTGTTGGGGTCTGGTCTGACTTCGCAATATACCTTGGAGTTTCTGATCTGGTACCTTAGCACACCTCACTTTTAGTTATGCCTGATGTTGCTACTGGCATGCCCTCCTGCACACTTAATTGAACCATGGTTAGTTAATGGTAACCTGGTTGAGGAAGCTGCTGACAGCTAAATAATGTAGATTGTCCAATTCTGTGTTGGGTCTAGTTGCTCAGGCTGTTGGTCACTGGGCCACATGATATTTTCATGTGTCTACTGCTCTGGTTCTTCTAGATAGTAAGTGCAAAGGGTTTGGAAGTTACTGTTCAAAGTTGAAAGAGCCTCAGTGAATTGCAGCAGTGCATCTTGTAGAAGGAGCAACCATTGTGAGCAGTGGTGGAGATAATGACTGATTGAATTGGTGGTTGGAATACTGATCAAGCCAGCTCTCTTATTTGGAAGGTGCTGTCAAGAGAGATTTGGTAAGTTGCAGCAGCTTATTGTGTACTGCTGCTAAACACTCCATTGATGGAGTGAGTAAATGTTTAAAGTGATGGCTGGGATGTTGATCAAACAGCTTGCTTCATCCTGGATGGTGCTGAGCTTCTTAGTTGCTGTTTAGAGCTGCACTCGTTCAGGCAAGGGGAGAGAATTCCATCACACTCCTGACTTGTGCCTTGTAGATGGTGGACAGTTTTGGGAGTCAGGAGATGGCTTACTCTCTGCAGGATTCCCAACCTCTGACCTGAACTTGTAGCCATAGTATTTTTATGGCAGGTCCAATTAAGTTTCTGATCAATGGTAACCCCCCACAATGTTGACAATGGTGGAACTGCCAGTGGTAATACCATTGATTGTCAAGAGTGTGGTTAATTCTCTGAGATGGGCATTGCTTGGCACTTTTGTACTACAAATGGTACTTGCCACTTACCAGTCAAAGCCTGAATGTTGGCCAATTCTTGCTACATGTATACACTGATAGCGTCGGTTTTCTGAGGATTTGGAAATGGTAACAAACATAACACAATCACCCACCAACATCCCCCACTTCTGCCACAACCCCAATGGGGTTGTGTTTCTCATCATCTGGCCTCACTGTGGGGACTGGAAGTATGTAGGAGTTACCAGCTTGCTAGGAAAAGGATTATTCTTTCCAGTTGTGACCTCCATAATGACAGCGCGATTACCAAAGATTTTCTCTGGCTCTATGTATGAATGGACCTTACACTGGGTGTATATAAATCTGCTGTCCATTTGAAACATCGCTCGTTGGAGGAATTCAGTATTGTAGAGCACATTTCCCTCGCTCGACGGTGATTGTTAACTCAGGGATCATTGGTCAGTCAGTACTTTATTTACGATCAGTGGAAACATACTGGCGGGTGGTAATTGCAGTTATGTAGCTCTTTGTCGGCTCCTGTTACAAACACCAAACGTTCATTTGCAAACAGGTCGCAGCTTTGGGTTTAAAGGCTTTCGGCAGCTTCGGAAGAAGGAAAAGATCTCAGCCACAAGAGACTAACCGGGGGGGGGGCAGGTTGTAGTGGGATCCGGAATGTGGGAATAGCTGCAGGATGAGGGTGAAACTAAAACTGAATGCATAACCGGGAAATACTGGCGCCAAATGCAGTGTTTGCGAGAGGGAGAGAGTGAATGAAACAGTGGGATTGGATATATGTGTCCAGCTGATAGGAGTGGAAGATAGACTGTGCGTGATTGATGAGAGAGTGAAGTGTGCTGAGGTGTGAGATTAAGAGAAACTGAGTGTGAGATGGTGGATTGAATGGGGTGAGAAATGAGAATTTGAGATCAAGGATGGAAAAAGAGGTCGAGGGAAGGTGAGAGTCGGTTTGAGTTTAAGAGCCAGTGTGAGTTTAAATCTGAGACTGAGTATGATATAAAAAGGGGAGGGCGTATGCTTTTTAATGTATCAATGTTGCGTTCAGACAGTGTGCTATCGGGCAAACCATTCCTGTCACCTCCAGAACAATTCGCATCGCTACTTTTAACACTCTCCCCACCAGCTCCAAGGAAGGAAGAGTCAATTGTCTCTGGATCTTCCAAGCTCTCAGCTGGATAGAGGATCTCACAGCGATTAACCTGAATTCACAGCCGAGGGAGCAGCTGGAATTTATTGGACATGAGCTTTGAGATATTCTGCTTTTCTTTGGTGGTCGGGATGAATGGTAAGTAAGAAATCGATGAGCCCGATGGAGTAACGCTGCCGTGTTTGAACTTGAATTTCTGATGTATCGATTCACTGTTGCTGCTAATGGTGCTGTGGGGTTTCTGATTCTATAATATCCAGCCATGTATATGTGGCTGAATGGTACCAGAAGGAACAGGTTTTCTACTTAGAGATTCACTTCTTAATGGCGATAAATACTTAGCAATGTGCGCGCAAATGTCCATTTCTAAAGTTCATGAACAGACTTAAATATGAATGGAAGGGAGTTTAATGATGAGAACGCTCAGGTCAACAATTCAGAAGTGATTGCTGAGTAACATTAGCTATAAAAGTAGCCAATAAAACGAGAGAGGGCTGGTGTGAAAGAAAAACCGGGGGGCGGGGGATGAAAAAGGGGAAAAGGAACAGAGCAAAGGATAAAGCTCTGGTTCTGTATGGTGACTGCACCGAGGGAGGATGGTCTGGACAGTGAGAACTCACTGAGATTCCGCCGTCTGCTGGGACTGCAGGAGTTCCACCCAGCCAGAACAACGAGGACGCATTATTAAAGTTATATGTTCCCATCATTGCCGAAAGAAGTGCTGCCTGTGGAATTAGATTTTCGTCTCCCCACCCCACCATCACCTAATTGTGTTTTTGCAGAAGATAGTGCAATGTAAATGTTCTCAAAATAATTGCTAAGTCCCTTCAAAAATGAATTGATTGTTGCATTTTGCTATGTGTTTTCTAGGTGTGCTGTGGGAAGTGAAAACGATGCATTGTAATTTATAATTTTATTTAAGTGAGAAAGTTGTAGTTCTGAACATTATGTGCAGCATTCCTATTGAGAACCGTCCGCCGTGCAGATCTGCAAAGGAAAAGAATGTGTCACAATCGTTATTTGATGGCCTTTTAGTACATGCACGTATGTGTTTGTGTGTCAGGACGGGTCTATGTTAGCCGCAAGAATGAAATAACTGTCATTTATAAAGCGTTTTTCACAAATGTAGAATAACCCAAGGCTCTTTATAGTTAATGAAGTATTTTAGTTACTATTGTAAAGTAGGAAACATGGCAGCCTAATACACTCCCTCATAGAGCAAGTTGATAAACATTTTATTTAAAATATGCTACAAGTACAACCCTTAATGATTCATCTGGAAAACAGCTCCTGTAACTGTGCAGCACTCCCTCAGTGCTGCTTTGCAGTATCAACCTAGATCTTTCCATCAGTTACCTGGGATGGAGATTAAACCTATGACTTTTTGACTAGGAGGCCTGAGTGCTACCACTAAGATATGAGGCGTTTTTAAACATCTCTATCTGATGAGAATTTTAGATCATGTAAATTGAATTAGATTTTCAATAAATTCTCATTGTTTTTTTTGTCACACTCATGATAACTGAAATAAAAACACAAGGGTCTGCAGGCAGCCTGTGAGGGAGCATTTGTCCAGAGAGTGTAGGTTGGTGAAGATTTTAGTTGGGAACTCCTTCTGGAAATTGGTAACATTTGAAAGAGAGCAAAACCAGGGAATGGGAAAAAGAGTGAGAGGGAATTATTCAGACAAGGACAACAGACCCAGGAAAAGAAATAGAGTGCCCAGCTGAAAAACATGAGACAATAAAATGATATATGTGATAGCAATATACAAAAAAGTCCAGTAGCATAATTAATACAAATACTTTCTTTTCAGTATCGTAGTGTGTGCATAATAAATACTGCCTGATATTTTTGTCACACAATGTCATTCATAACCCTCACTAATTTTGGAATTTAGAATTGTGTTTAGTCTAACTTCAGCATGCTTAACCGATTATGATGCCATCCGAATCCCTTGAGTGGTATAAAATAATGGAAAGTAGAAATATTTGAAGGGAAATAACCTTAATGAGAGAGGTTTAATCCACAAGATCAAAATTTGAACTATCACTGGAACTCAAAGTGAAACTACATCCTTGAAATTACTTCCAAACATATATTTTTATGTAAATACTATGATCTATAGAGGGATATTTCACACAGGAACTAACATCACATGAATTAGATATCAAGATCCAGAATAACTATGAATGGGCTGTAGGAAGGAGTGGCACTTGGATAAAACAACATTTTTGCATTCCATATTGTATAAGGATTAATTACTGTGATGCTGCAAACTTATCATATGGTAGTTCACAGCCAATTACCAGGAAATAATGTGACTGGTATATAACACAGGACATCTCACCAACGGCACTGAATCCTGTTGTACCCAAACTTCGGCAGAATGGCAATTAGAGTTGGATTGGCATTCCCCTCCTAGTTTTCTACCTGGAAATCCAGTTGATCCTTTTTTGTCGAAACCCCAACTTCCCCTCCCCCTTCCCCGAGGCCTTCAGTGGAGGGCTGTGGATAGTGTCCATCTGAGCCAATGTGAGGTGAAGACGACCTCATAGGACAAGCAAAGCTCGAGTCACTTCTTATGTACTTTTTATTGTCACATGTATTTATGAAGTCAGTGTGCATTCCGATAATATATTCTGAAATAAATACATTGCAGTGTTTAGGAATTTTGACATGGCTATGTTTGTATTGGGGCAGTAAGGATTTAAGAACTGCAATAGTGTGCTTGTTCTTGGTTCTAGTACTTAGTTGAGTTTAGAAGCAAGGGTTCTTGTCTTCTAGTGCTCATGCTGGTTCAGGTCAGTGTTTTGGACTGTTTGGTGTGAGTCATTTGCTTAATTCCTCTACTTAGCTAATCTGCTTTATCCTTCTGAATATTGGAGCAGGGGCGAATGAGTCGGCTGAAGCTCTTGGCAGTTCCCTGGTTCAGTTTGAGACTGTCTGATCGGATGCGCTTCCAAAGGTTTTTCAGCCTTTTTTGTCTTGTAAGAAAAGCGACTGTAGATGCGAGATGTAGCTACCTAAACTCAAGTAATTTATCAATGTCATCTCAACCCTGAGTTATGTTACATTCATGGAACACACTCTAGATTTTGTAATTCCATATATACAAATGTCTCAAATTCTTGCCATTGTCCATGATAAATTTGCTAATTCCCATTTTTGCTCTATCAGAGCAATTGTGATGAATAGCAACAGACAGTGGGTCAATCTTTGTGTATAATGCAACTAAGGCAGAAGTGACTCCAGAATTTTTATTAGCTGATGAGGAATATCATTATAGAGATTTTGGAACATATTCTATTGTTGCCATGCACTGTAATATTTGCAACATTTGTAATAGTTGTAACATCTAGCTAAGAGGCATGATCCTTGTTTTGACAATGCGTTGGTAAGGCTGTATATGGCCCAGCCACCATAACCTTTGCTCCAATTTTAACA
Organism: Carcharhinus amblyrhynchos; assembly: GCF_965287045.1. Lineage (NCBI taxonomy): Eukaryota > Metazoa > Chordata > Chondrichthyes > Carcharhiniformes > Carcharhinidae > Carcharhinus > Carcharhinus amblyrhynchos. Next base: position 144,795,949 of record NC_137324.1, read on the forward strand.
GTTGATGGGAATGAACTGATCACTGATAAATAATGGAAAGGTAGTGTTGAGCACTTCACTGACTCCTCAACAGAGACTCCCATAACACAGGAGATTCTAGACACCAAATTGGGCTGTTGCCTGAGAAAGAAAGTCTGTCTCTTCCTTCATCCACTGAAGAGATGACAGAAACAATCAAATCAGCCTACTAAGACAAAGCCCTCATCCAGAGAGCATTCCAGCAGAGATTTGAAAGTGAAACGGTGCTGAGGTTGCATTAAACTTGCAGCCATCTTCAACAGTATCTGGGATCAGGAAAATGTTCCATACAACCTCACAGATGACAACGTAGCATTTGGAAGTGGGAAAATAATTCAAAAATGTAGCAGCAACTACTGAAGGATAATTGTGGTCTTAATGACAGGAAAGTAACAGACAAGGATCCTATTAAACTGTCTAATAGACAGCCTCGTATATGATGTCCGTCCAGAATCACAGTGCTATTTTAAGACTAGCTGCAGAATTGTCAATGTGGTGTTTGCAGCAAGAAAGATGCAAAGAACAACTTCAGGATCTATACTTACTGTTCTTAGACCTAACTGTAAGCTTTTGACAGTGTAAATTGATCTGGTCTTTGGCACTTGTTCTCTAAGCTAGGGTGTCCTGGAAAGTACATCAAAATCCTGCACCTACTGCATGATGACATCATTGGATGTTTGTGCCTGTAGTGAGATGTCCAATGCCTTTGCATTAACCAGCAACATAAAGCAAGGATGTATTGTGGCTTCCCAATTATTCAGTCTCTTCTTCGTTGCAATGCTTAATGAAGGGACAAATCTGTAGGTATCAACATTAGGAGCTGTTCGGAGAAACTTTTCAGTCTCCAGCCTGCATGCTTCCACCAAAGTCACAGAGACAATAACCAGAGAGCTTCTGTACAAAGATGACTGTGCCATATATCTACTAATAAGGAAAATATCCAGACCAATGGAAACAATTTCTTGAATATCACCAAATCAGTGTCTCCAAGACCGAGTTTGACCCAGCATCAAGCACACAATGAAGTACAAGTCTCAAGATTGCAGAAGAAATTCTAATACCTGAGTAGTGCGTTCTCTAGAGATGCCACTATTGATGAAGGTATTTGCAGATTTCACCCCCAGAAAGCAAGTTGTGCCTACAGCCAACTCCATGACCATGTCTGGAAGAAGCATGGCATGAAGCTGAGGACTAAATTCAAATTCTATCAGGGCATTGTCCTGACCACCCTGCTGTATTGAGCAGAATCCTGGGTCTGTTATAGCTAGCTCTAGAAGACTTCCAACAAAGCCAGCTGAGGTCCATTCAATAGCAGGACAAAATTCCAAGCAATAAGGTCCTTCATCACGCTTTATCAACTGTATAGAGATCACCATCTAGAAAATGTAACTTAGATGGACAGGCAATGCCTCCCACATAGATGATTATAGAATCCCCAAGCAGGTCTTCTATGGAGAATTGTCTCAGGGCAGACAACATCAGGGCAGTCAGTACAAATGATACAAGGCCATTCTGAAAAAGAGTGGAATAAATCTGTGCATTGCAGACCACCTCTCTTGGGAAAACATTGCAGCTGACTGACCCATTAAAATTTGGTTCAGCATATTTTGAGTGCCTGCTGCACAACATCCAATATGTCCAGAGGAAGGCTAGAGGTAGCTCGACTGCAGAGGTTCTCCCAAATACCACCAACAGCCAGATTTGTCAACATCCTTGGCAATCTCATATCAAACAGTCCAATTACGAGAGCAGCCTCAGAAGATGCTTACAGCTCGGATATACTCAAACAATGAGGAGTTTACCACCACCATTATTTCTTTAAAAGTGATTTAAATTTTTAAAGGATCTACTCCACTAAATTATGACTCATAACAGTACCATGCCAGTGAATCATTTGGTGCGTGTGGTAGTGTTTACAGTCAGACTGAAACTGAGGTTCCAGGCACAGTCCAGCTGATGCTGAGATTTATGCTTTGTTCTTCCAGTTCACCATTTCATTCAACTTTATTTCCAGGAAAGGGAGCAAACACTGTTTTGTAATACTTTAGAATTTAATTAAATTTTATCCATTATGCAACATATTCCAAGTCAGCTATTTTATATTGTAAAAAGTTTCATCCGAAGTAAGGATGTAAAATTTTATGTGTAAGTTGCTCAGAACATTAGAGTGAACGTCCCTCTTAACACCATGGGCTGGATTTTTGCCTCCAAATAGAGCTGCAAGTTGGATTGCAAAATGCTTGTTTTTTTTAGCTCATTGAACCTGGGTGTTGCTGACTAGGCCAACATTCCTTGTCCATCCTTAATTGCCTTTGAGAAGATAGTGGTGAGCTGCCTCTTGAATCTCTACAATTTGTGCTGTGTAGGTATACCCGCAGTGCTGTTTGTGAGGGAGTTTCAGGATTTTGACCTAGCGACAATGAAGTAACAGCAATATATTTACAAATTTAGATGGTGAAAAATGAATTTCTTTTGTCTTCCCAGTCTCATGCCATTTTTATGTGGCCTTCTTGCTGATCAGGTCACACATCTGCTCCTCTTTGGAGGTCAGTGTCCCCATTGTGAGAACCACAGGAAAATTATATTTTCTCCTGCACACATTTTCACATAGAGAGTGTTGGGTGCCTGCAGTGCACTGCCAGAGAAAGTGGTGGAAGCAGGCACATTAGCAACATTTAAGAGGCATCTGGATGGTTACATGAAGAGAGAGATACAGACCGAGTGAAGCAAGGGTTTTCTTTCAGATGCTCAGTATTGAGCTGAACCAAGCTAAATACAAAAACTCACGAAAGACAATATGCTGGTTAAAGATGTTTCTTATTGACCAACATGTGCCGGGAGAAAAGCAGCCAGACATGCCAGTTCTTTTCTGAAGTTTACATTGTAATGGCAAAATGGTTGTACATTTTCGAAAATTCATTTCTCCCGCCTATCCTCTCATCCTAACTGGATGCTCCAACCACACTAGTACACATTATTTACCTTGACCAATTGCATCCTGCCTTCTAACAGAAGTAGGAATCCATTGACCTACAGGAACTGGAAGTTCCTACCCATAGTTATAAGCAACCTCAGTTACATAAATCTGTAAAGTTCAAAGGTTGCTTTCTCACCATAAGCCACAGAGTTGAAAACGCAATATTCCCACTGTCTGATTCTTCTTTATTATCAGTAGGAATTAAATATTTTATATACTTTGTGAATACTTCTATTCATTATCTAAAGTATGAGAATTTGCACTCCCCATGAATTTCTTCTGATAGCATAACTGTATTCTGTGGCTTATTGTTCCCAAAGAAAATGGTCTGTCTGGTTTGACCCTCTTCCCATTATGCTCCAGGGCAGTTTGCATTTTGGCCAAGGTGCACAATACATGCAAAAATACTTGTTTAAATCTAAAATACATGTTTAATTTCTATAACAGTAGTTATGTGTATGTCTATGCAAGTAATACCTTTGTATAAAATAAGTATAAGGCACATTGTGGTCCTTATTCTAAGTTAATTTCCTCTGTTTAGTAATCTTATTAGTTTTTAAATCCCTGCGTTTTCTGAATCTATCTAATGCCAATATGCATTCAAAATTGTAAAAAAAAAGTGATGGTAAACCTTCCTTGTCATATTTGGTACTGGGATATAAACATACTGATAGCTGTGACTGTGGTGAAAAAAACTCCCTGCTTTTGAAAGATGTAAAAAAAATCAAAGCACTGTTCTCCATTGATTCATAAGCAATTTGATTTAAAATGTGGAATATTCTTCAGTTTCAGCCCTTGGAGTTGGGAAACTAATATTTTGATAGTTGTGGCCATTAGAAATGATTGGCTGAGTTCCAAAAGCTGTCGTTTATTGATACAGTTGTTCAGGGAACTGACTGACCATTTTACAAGATTGAAACAGCATACTCTGCCTTTGATGTGGTTTCAGAGTACGTGGCTATTGGTTTACACAGCTTAACGACCATTGAAAGGGTTAACCTATTTTCCATCTGGAAGCTTTATTCCACTATGTCAATGGCGGTGTGTTTGAATGACAATTACAGTATATTGTCATAGGTTTAATTTTTCAACTGCATTTAAAAGAAATCTTATTGCTTTGCTTGGCTCCAGAGAACTGTAAATGCTGAATACTGTTTGAGCGGTTATAAAGAATACATGGGGTGCGTAGAAGTGGCATGGTGGTGGCTTAGAGGATTTGAGGAGTAATTGAGGGGGCATGGGAGATCCATGGGGACATGGAGGTGGGATGAGAGATTTGTGGGGGCTTGCAAGTGGCCAGGATGATCTGAGGGAGGCATGTGGTTGCATGGGCATGTTCAAGGTGACGGGCTGACATCTAAGGAGAATTTTAATAAAGTTGGCAACTAGGCTGCTGTCTCTGAGAATAGAATGGACTTTCTAAGCAGACCACTTCTGCACCCACACACCATTGTGGCTCACTAAATGCACTGTATGAATAAATAAATCCTGGTCAAGTGTATTTTCAGAAGGTAGAAAAGTGCACTGGTTGGGTATCTCCAAGCCCACACACAACTTTGGGTCAGTGTATAGCAACATAATAAATGCATTTGTGAAGTTTACAGGGAACAGCAAGTGACTTGACACAGGTGTGGGCAGTTTAAACATGCAAATCAGGCCCCAAATTACACCTCCCATTATTACATCCAGGTGCCAAAATGAATAGCATATATCGCAAAAGATTGGACAGCTTAATTAATGTTTCTTAAAGGAGCTGCTAGCGGCCACTCAAAAGACAGCGTAGGATATTTCTGTAGGTTCAGAAGTGCTTTTCCTGGGCCCATTGAGAAACTCCCTCTCACTAATGGCCCATTTAATGAATCAACCAAATCACCTCTCCAAACCCCCTCACCCCTCTGACCTGGCAACTGACCAATCCCCTACCCATTCTGCCATGCCAACCGCCATACTACCTCACAGTGCTCACTTCACATTTGCAGGTTGCTGATAATATTTAGTTGAGGCCCAGATGTAAATTTGCTTTATATCTCATGCCAATATGATCAACAGGAAGACAATTGTTCCTGACTTCACGCTCATTCAAGGAGGAAGCCAACTATCTCAACCATAATATTTACTGTTCAGATTATGTAGAAATACAATTATAAATGTAGAAGCTTTTTTACTCTAAAGTTTGTTTTGAGAAGTGGATTAATCTTTCATGGTTTGTATGTTCTCTTTCATTTCCATATAATTTAAAATGTTTAAGCAATTGTACACCAAGAATTAAGATAGAAAAATAAGTAAAACGATATCTCACTGGATTGACATAGGAATAAGAATACTCAAGTTTAATGAAATAAGAGTCCTTTATTGTTTCAATAAGTTTGTAATGAGTATACTCTTGAGTTTCCTAAAGTCTGAGAACGGTGTCGTGGATATCGGGTTGTCAACTGTTGTGCTGCGAACTGTCTGTTTACTTCTAAAATGAAAGGGGAGTTGAGGCCAAAAATTTTTATCTGAATACAAGGTTAAAGTGTTTAATGATGCAATGGGAAAGATACTCAGTGATTTGGCCTCCACAGCCTTCTGGGTAGAGAATTCCACAGGTTCACCACCCTATGAATGAAGAAGTTTCTCCTCATCTTAGTCCTAAATGGCCTACCCTGTATTCTGAGACTGTGACCCCTAATTCTAGACCTTTGGCAGAGGAGACAATGTCCATGCATCCAGTCTGTCCAGTCTTGTCAGAATTAATCTACATTTCAATGAGATTCCCTCTGATACTTCTAAGCTCCAGTAAATACAGGCCCAGTTGACCCAATCTCTCCTCTTAGGACAATCCAGCCATCCCAGGAATCAGTCTGGTAAATCTTTGCTGTACTCCCTCCATGGCAAGGATATCCTTTCTTGGATAAGAAGACCAAAACTGCACACCAATTTTAGTTGCTACCAACAATTTCCATTTTTTCATTACAAAGTGAGGATGATTCTCTGTTATCTGTTTTTCCTTATCAAACAGAAAACCATATTTTCAAAATTGATTTGTAAAACATGATTTTAGAATTGGAAAACTTCCCAATTCTAGCACTGTGATAGCATTCTGATAACTCCTTGCAATTTTTGAATTTATTCATGGTTTGATTCTCACAGTGATAGCCCATCGGTGATAAATTCCATAGTTGATTTATTGAAAGCCTGCCCCACAAGAGAAGGATCTCCCCAAAGAATAGTTTGATGTTGCAGTTATATTTCTGTTCTTTGAAAGAACTTCAACAGAGTCCTACGGCAGTTAATTAACTGATAACTAATTGCAATCACTTTATGTTCTAATTACTTTCCAGTCAGTAATATTACCTGTAACTATATAATGAATAGACACAGAGAAGGCAGTTACAAAGCAAAATCCAACTGAGGAGTTCAGAAGGTGGCTGTGTACTCTACCTTCTCCCTGTTTTTATTTATTGTAATTCTGCAGCAGGGTTTGTAAATATTATTATGGACAATACTTTGGGATATTACTCTAATTGAACCTGTAAATTATGGCTGTGGTCACAATTATAGATTTTCAACATTTGTGTATTATTGATTGATTGGTTGGCAGTTGGTGACTAGTGGCGTGCCGCAGGGATCGGTGCTGGGGCCTCAACTGTTTACCATATACATAGTTGATCTGGAGGAGGGGACTGAGTGTAGGGCAACAAAGTTTGCTGATGACACGAAGATGAGTGGGAAAGCGAATTGCGTGGAGGATGCAGAAAGTTTGCAGAGAGATTTGGACAGGCTGAGTGAGTGGGCGAGGATCTGGCAGATGGAGTATAACGTTGGTAGATGTGAGGTTATCCACTTTGGAAAAAATAATAGTAAAATGGAATACTATTTAAATGGTGAAAAATTACAACATGCTACTGGTCAGAGGGACCTGGGTGTCCTTGTGCATGAATCGCAAAAACTCAGTCTGCAGGTGCAGCAGGTGATCAAAAAGGCGAATGGAATGTTGGCCTTTATAGCGAGGGGGATAGATTATAAAAGCAGGGAGGTCTTGCTGCAACTGTACAAGGCACTGGTGAGGCCTCAACTAGAGTACTGTGTGCAATTTTGGTCCCCTTATTTGCGAAAGGATATATTGGCCTTGGAGGGAGTATAGAGAAGGCTCATCAGGTTGATACCGGAGATGAGGGGGTTAGCTTATGAGGAGAGATTGAGTAGATTGGGCCTGTACTCATTGGAGTTTAGAAGGCTGAGGGGTGATCTTATAGAGACATGTAAGATATCGAAGGGGCTAGATAGGAGAGATTCTTTCCACTTAGAAAGGAAACCAGTACTAGAGGACACAGCCTCAAAATAAGCGGGGGGGGTAGTTTAGAACAGAGTTGAGGAGGAACTTCTTCACTCAAAGGGTGGTGAATCTCTGGAATTCTCTGCCCACTGAAGTGGTGGAGGCTACCTCATTGAATATGTTTAAGTCACGGGTAGATAGATTTCTGATAGACAAGGGAATTAAGGGTTATGGGGAGCAGGCGGGTAAGTGGAACTGAACCACTATCAGATCAGCCATGATCTTACTGAATGGCGGGGCAGGCTCGAGGGGCTAGATGGCCTATTCCTGCTGCTATTTCTTATGATTACTATCACATGCTGATGTGGAATATTATATATATTCATGGAGGATACCACTGCAGATACTGATTAAAATATTATTAAAGAAACTGTTGCAGAATATCTCTGGTGTAGAATATTATTGCAGGTACTGATTTGGGACACTACTGCAGGTAGAAGATATTTAATTACTAAAAATATTGAAATTACTGGAGATACATATGATGTTATAGCTTTGGTTAGCCCATTCTTACAGATGTCCTGATGAATATAATAAGGTTTCACTTTTTCTGTGAGAAGATTTGGTGTGTGTATTTGTGTCTTTCAAATATATGCTTCATCAATTCTCAAAAGGCAGATTGAGTGAACACTTGAAAAGTTCCTTAAGCTGTTTTACTTCCCGATGCATGAACATACAGTAAAACGCTTGTTATGGGATTCACTTATTTCAATCAATACTACTTATTTTCATGTAATAATACAAAATAACAAATATGTTATACTTCTCTGCATTAGTGGGCACTTGTGTTTAATTTAAAACAAAATAACTCTTCTGCTTTCAGTCCTTTGGCTGAGGTTAAAACCACTGTTCACCGCAGTCATTTTGTCTTTATTCTTTCTTCCTGAATCCAATGTCAAAATAAATGCCTGTCCCTTGACATCTGAATGGAACTTACTAGCCTAACTTGGCATTGATTCCTATGGAGATGAATTGAATGGAGTTTCTTGTAGCAACAGTTAGTGTGATCTTTCATTGTCTTTAACAATCTGATTCAGATGTCCACTCTGAATGTTAGCCAAAATCTGTCACCATTGAACTGCGAATTTAACCATATAGAAGCTACATTTGATTCATAATGTGTTGGTAAGAGCTTTTAATGATAGATTATCAGTTTTATTGCCATTTATATATTCTTTTCATTTTCATATTGCAGCAAGGTGGCACAGTGGTTCGCACGGCTGCCTCACAGGCCAGGGACCTGTGTTCAATTCCAGCCTCAGGTCACTGTGTGGAGTTTGCACATTCTCCCTGTGTCTGCATGGGTTTCCTCTAGATGCTCCGGTTTCCTCCCATGGTCTACCTTTGTACGAGTTAGGTTGATTGGGCAGCACGGGGCACAGTGGTTATCACCACTGCCTCACACCATCAGGGACTCAGGTTCATTCCCAGCTTGGGTCGCTGTCTGTGTGGGGTTTGCATGTTCTCCCTGTGACTTGTGTGGACTTCCTCTGGGTGCTTCAGTTTTCTCTTGCATTCCAGGGATGTGCAGGTTTGGTGGATTGGCCATGCTAAATTTCCCCGTAGTGTCAGAGGGACTGGGTAGGGTGAATGTATGGGGTTGTGGGGATCGGACCTGAGTGGGATTGTGGTCAGTGCAGACTCAATGGGCCAAAAGGCCTCCTTCTGCATGATTTTATGATTGGCCGTGCTAAATTAACCCAGATGTGAGGGGATTAGCAGGGTAAATCTAAGGAGTTATGGGTTTAGGGCCTGGGTGGGATTGTGGTCGGTGCAGGCTTGATGGGCTGAATGGCCTCCTTCTGCACTGTAGGGATTCTATGAATTAACTTGATGCCTTCACTGGATTCTAATCTGCCATTTCATGTGATTGGACAAAGAACCCTTTTTTCATAGTTTGCAGTTTGTGTATTTTTTTCTCTCCACAACTTTTTAAGGCCATAAGATACAGTAACAGAATTAGGTCATTTGACCCATCAAGTCTGCTCCCCCATTCAATCAGGACTGCTAAGTTTCTCAAGAGTACTTAAGAGTATATAGGTAAGAGTATATTTCTGACAAATGTTAATGTTTAAATGCGTGAGAAATGTGTGCAGTTTATAAATACGTCCCCATAATATGCTCTTAGTATAAAAAATATCAAATATTTCATGTGAATGTTCTGGGTTTTTCTCTTTGAGGGCTTCCAAGGAACAGAATAACAATGAAAGCAAATGGACTTTCTCCCCCTCTGTCTCATATATATAGGTTCAAATCTTAACACCTGTTTTTGTTTCTCTTTCACAAATGTTGAAATTTGCTGATGACACCAAGATTGGGGGAAAGGCAAATTGTGCGGAGGGTGTGGAGAGTCTGCAGAAGGATCTAGATAGGCTGGGCGAATGGGCCAGGAAATGGCAAATGGAATTTAATGTTGGCAAGTGTGAGGTGGTCCACTTTGGTAGGAAGAATGGTAGGAAGGACTATTACTTACGTGGCGAAAAACTGCAGCAGGCGACGGTGCAGAGGGACCTCGGGGTCCTTGTGCATGAGTCGCAAAAACCCAGCTTGCAGGTGCAGCAGGTGGTCAGGAAGGCGAATGGGATGCTGGCCTTCATAGCGAGGGGGATTGAATATAAAAGTAGGGAGGTCTTGCTGCAGCTGTATAGGGCATTGGTGAGGCCACAGCTGGAGTACTGTGTGCAGTTTTGGGCGCCGCACCTGCGCAAGGATGTTTTGGCCCTGGAGGGAGTGCAGAGGAGGTTTACTAGGCTGATACCGGAGTTGAGGGGATTGAGCTATGAGGAGAGGCTGAATAAACTAGGCTTGTACTCGCTAGAGTTTAGAAGAATGAGGGGAGATCTCATTGAGACGTATAAGATGATGAATGGGATGGATAGGATAGAGGTGGAGAGACTCTTCCCGCTCAAAAAAGACAGTAGGACTAGGGGGCACAGCCTCAAGATAAAGGGGAGGCGGTTTAGAACGGAGTTGAGGAGGAACTTCTTCACTCAAAGGCTGGTGAATCTCTGGAATTCTCTGCCCGTTGAAGTGGTGGAGGCTGCCTCGCTAAATATTTTTAAGAAGCGGGTTGATGGTTTCTTGATAAGAGAGGGGATTAAGGGTTATGGGGAGAGGGCGGGAAAGTGGAACTGAGCCACAACAGATCTCCTGCTCCTATTTCTTATGTTCTTATGTTCTTAAGACCATGGTGAGTGGTGATGTGCATCTTCATATTAGTGGTAGATGGGAAGAGGCTCATATTGGAGTTCAAATCCACAGGCTAGCTGGCCCATTTCTGTGGTGTAAATGCTCTTTAATAGGTACTTCTAGAAACAATAGCTCAACTCTCTCTGTTACAAAAGCGGAAGAGTTTTTGTATACATCTCAATACAAATGAATTTCCTAAGATTGGTCTTCACTTATAAACAGCCAAGGCAGAGGGGAAAAAAATGAACACATTCTGACTTTAGCACAGATGTAATTAATGGTACCATTCCAGATAGCAAATATCACTGTTCTTGGTTACTTCTCATAAAATCAATAAAAGAAACTAATTGTAACACATCTAGTACATTAACAAAAAATCCCACACTCTGTCTTTTGTCTGGAGAGAATGATGTCACTTTGGTCTTTTACTGACTACAAAAACTAACAGCTAAAAAGACAGCAAAGCAGTCAAATGTAATTGGTCAAATAACAGCATAAAACTTGTGGCATAATCAGCAAAGATTAATAAGACTTTTGTTGAGGGTCAATATTTTACTGCAAGAATGCCATTGGTTAGTTATTGGATTTTTATGTTATATATCTTGGACGTCATTCTAAATGTAAGTGAACTGAACAAACAGCGTAATGCATTTTATAATGTAAGCTATATCCTTTTCTATTTTCTCCCTGGCTACCTTGAAGGTAATGAATTCTACAGGAATATATTTCCACGGGCACTAGTATCTCTGGTACCAATACCTACGTAGTCTCTGAGTTTCATTTATCATAACAGTTGCATTCAAAAAAGGTGTGTAATAACGAACAATGTGATATGTTGGTCTGTGGCCTTTTCCTTGATAGTTTTCATGATGCTTTTATACTGTGCTAGTGATCAATTTCTTTACCATTAAACACTGAACAGCTAGCTGAAAGCTGGCTGCTTGAAGTCAAGAGCCACATCTTACACACTTAGCTTAAAACTTCTCTTTGGATTCCACAGTCAGCCATGGAATTGTGCTATAGTGAGATTCATAGGTTAGCTCCCATTGAGCAGACCACTGAAGCCCTTATTAAATTCCTGGGCAGGTCCAGTAGCATCTTGCAAAGCAGCCAGAAAAAGTATCCCAAATGATTGTGGTTTGCTGCAAAATATTGTTTTGCAATGATGATAACACATGAACTTATCGTTCGTGAAGAACCTTCAGTATGATGAAAGTGACAACACCAAAAATAAATATATGACGAAAAAGTGAGAGATGGCTGCTTGCAATCATAGCTATTCAATAACAGCTAGTTGGAGAGAACATCAGTGAATACTATCTGTTCACCTTCATTAACCCTGCAATCAACAGCAACTGTCCATATAACAAAACTACTATTCATGTCAAGTATTGTAGCACGGTTTCGTTAAGGGGAAGTCGTGTCTGACAAATTTATTGAAGTTCTTTGAGGATGTGTCTAGGGCGGTGGATAGAGGAGAGCCGGTAGATGTGGTGTTTCTTGATTTTCAGAAGGCGTTTGATAAGGTGCCGTGCAAGAGGTTAGGGGGCATGGAGTTGGGGGTGGGGTGTTAGCGTGGATAGGGAATTGGCTGTCAAATAGGAAGCAGAGAGTGGGGGTCAATGGGTGCTATTCAGATTGGCGGTTGGTGACTAGTGGGGTGCCCCAGGGGTCGGTGCTGGGGCCTCAGCTATTTACCATTTATATGGATGATCTGGAGGAGGGAACCGAGTGTATGGTGTGGAAATTTGCTGATGACACCAAGATTGGTGGAAAGGCAAATTGTGCGGAGGGTGGGGAGAGTCTACAGAAGGATCTAGATAGGCTGGGCGAATGGGCCAGGAAATGGCAAATGGAATTTAATGTTGGCAAGTGCGAGGTGGTCCACTTTGGTAGGAATAATGGTAGGAAGGATTATTACTTACGTGGAGAAAAACTGCAGCAGGCGACGGTGCAGAGGGACCTCAGGGTCCTTGTGCATGAGTCGCAAAAACCCAGCTTGCAAGTGCAGCAGGTGGTCAGGAAGGCAAATGGGATGCTGGCCTTCATCGCGAGGGGGATTGAATATAAAAGTAGGGAGGTCTTGCTGCAACTGTACAGGACACTGGTGAGGCCGCAGCTGGAGTACTGTGTGCAGTTTTAGTCGCCGCACTTACGCAAGGATATTTTGGCCTTGGAGGGAGTGCAGAGGAGGTTTACTAGGCTGATTCCGGAGTTGAGGGGGTTGAACTATGAGGAGAGGCTGAATAAACTAGGCTTGTACTCGTTGGAGTTTAGAAGAATGAGGGAAGATCTCATTGAGACATGTAAGATGATGAATGGGATGGATAGGATAGAGGTGGAGAAGCTCTTCCCGCTCAGAAAGGACAGTAGGACTAGAGGGCACAGCCTCAAGATAAAGGGGGGGCAGTTTAGAACGGAGTTGAGGAGGAACTTCTTCACTCAAAGGGTGGTGAATCTCTGGAATTCTCTGCCCGTTGAAGTGGTGGCGGCTGCCTCACTAAATATATTTAAGACGCGAGTTGATAGGTTTTTGATAGGCAAGGGGATTAAGGGTTATGGGGAGAAGGCGGGAATGTGGAACTGAGCCACGACAGATCAGCCATGATCTTATTGAATGGCGGGGCAGGCTCGAAGGGCTAGATGGCCTACTCCTGCTCCTATTTCTTATGTTCTTATGTTCTTATGACCAGAAAGTTCTGGAGATCTTGTAGCTAAATGCGTAGTCGTCCATTTTGGCAGAATCAACGGGATGAACGAGTACACTATCAAGGGCAGGAGTCTTAGTAGTGTTGAAGAGCAGAAGGATCTTGGGGTCCGGGTCCACAGGACTCTTAAATCGGCCTCGCAGGTGGAAGAGGTGGTCAAGAAGGCGTATGGTGTACTGGCCTTCATTAATCGAGGGATTGAGTTTAGGAGTCGGGAGGTAATGCTGCAACTTTATAAGACCCTTGTCAGGCCTCATTTGGAGTACTGTGCGCAGTTCTGGTCGCCTCACTATAGGAAAGACGTAGAAGCTATTGAAAGGGTACAGAGGAGATTTACAAGGATGTTGCCTGGACTGGGAGGCATGCCTTATGAAGTTAGGTTGAGGGAGCTGGGTCTCTTTTCCCTGGAGAGACGAAGGTTGAGAGGCGACCTGATAGAGGTTTATAAAATGTTGAGAGGAATAGATAGGGTGGATTCTCAGAGGCTATTTCCCCGGGTTGAAATGGTCGCTACGAGAGGACACAGATTTAAGGTGCGGGGAGGAAAGTACAGAAGTGATGTTAGGGGTAAGTTTTTCACTCAGAGGGTGGTGAGTGAGTGGAATCGGCTGCCGTCAGTGGTGGTGGAGGCGAACTTGCTGGGGTCTTTTAAAAGACTTCTGGATGAGTATATGGGGTTTTATGGGATTGGGGGTTATAGATAGGTGTTGATGTGATCGGCGCAACTCGTGGGCCGAAGGGCCTGTTTGTGCTGTAGTGTTCTATGTTCTATGTACTTGCGAGGGTTTTTCCTGTGACGGAGAGCAGCGAGATTCCTCAGTGGTTGTCACATACTTGCCGGTTGCCGTTCCTCTTGTAGAGGTGTACGATGGAAGCATCTTTAAGTTCCGGAGGAATGGATCCTTGCTTCCGAAAGGACTGGAACAACTCGGTGAGCTTCTCGATAAGTGCAGGACCAGCAGCTTTATAGATCTCTGTGGATATGGCATCTGCCCCTGGGGCTTTGCCATTGGATAGCTGGCTGACAGCTTTCGTGACTTCAGCTATTACCGGTGGATCATCCATGGCACTGTTGATATCGACCTGGGGAATCCTGTCTATTGCCTCATCGTTAATAGATGACGATCGGTTGAGGATGGCTTCAAAGTGTTCAGCCCATCTCAGCAGGATCTGAGCCTTCTCTGTAATGAGAGTTATACCATCTGTACTCAGGAGGGGGGAGCTCCCGAGAGATTGAGGTCCGTAGAGAGTGTTGAGGGCTTCATAGAACCGTTTCAGGTCGTTTCTGTCAGCGTATCCCTGTATTTCATCTGCCTTGGCGCTCAGCCAGGCATCCTGCATTTTACACAGTTTATTCTGGACTGTCCTGCGAGCACTGGTAAAAGCATTTTTCTTGGCAGCTGAGGATGGGTCGATCTGACAGGGCCGATGAAGATGGTGCTTTTCAACAAGTAGAGCCTGTATCTCCTCATCATTCTCATCGAACCAATCATGCTGCTTGTGGGTGGAGGGCCCGAGCATCTTCAGCGCAGATGTGTGGATAACATCCCTGAAGCATTCCCAGTCGTCCTCAGCGCTGCCTGCGAGGTGTAGATCAGCAAGCTTGATTTCTAAGTCTTCAGTCAGTGCTGAAGCTATGCTGGGGTTCTTCAGCTTGGCCGCATTGATTCTTTTCATAACCTTGCTTCCTTGTGGTCGCCTCTTGGGTCTGATGTGGAGCCTCATTTTGGAGACAATGAGCCTGTGATCTGTCCAGCAGTCAGCACCACACATGGCCTTGGTCACTCTGACATCCTGCCTGTCTTTTCTCCCGACAATGACACAGTCGATTTAAAATGGAGGAGTGCATCCAGGAGGTCTTGTTACGGGTAGGCAGACGGAAGGTTGTGTTGGTGATGAGGAGGTTGTGTGCTGCACAGGTCTTCATTAAGAGTAGGCTGTTACTGTTACACTTGCCCACTCCATATCTCCCAATGACTCCCTGCCAGATTGCAGAGTCACACCCTACTCTTGCATTGAAATTGCCAAGCAAGATCAGCTTGTCGGTACTGCTCACTGCTGATAGTAGGGTGTCTAGTTCTTTGTAGAACTTGTATTTCATCACGTCTGGGTTGTTGATTGTGGGGGCATAGGCGCTGATCAGGGTGGCTTGACTTCTGTTCTGTAGCGGAAGCTGTAATGTCATAAACCAGTCGTTCCCACCCTTGGGTAGACTATCAAGTTTCAGAACAAGGTGACTGTTGACGGCGAATCCAACTCCAGCATCACGACGCTCATCACTGCCGTGACCGCTCCAGAAAAAAGTGTATCCACCTCCAACTGACCTATGTTGGCAAGACGAGTTTTGCTCAGGGCTGCAATGTCAATGTTGTATCTTGCAAGCTCTCTGGCAACTAAGGCTGTTCTTCTCTCTGGTCTGTCTGACGTAGGGTTGTCCAAAAGCGTGCGCACATTCCAAGTGCCGGTGGTGAGAGGTGTCACCTTGTGTTCTATTTTGTTTATTCAACCACAAGATGGGATCCCCGCCAGCCGTGGTAAACTGGCCAGGGTGTAGTGAAGCAGGCAATGTTTAGGGCATCTTTTCTAGCCTCTTCCTCATTCTACAAAGGTGAGCAGTGCGTTCCTGAAGAGGACTGCTCAGTCACCCTGGTAGACGCCGAGTTCCACTGCTGCTTCTGTCAGCAGAAAACGACCATTAGACCTGAGCCGCCTGCGTGCAGGTCCATGACTACAGCTCCCAGTGTATTCACACCTGCTGCTTCGTCGCTCCCCCATCGCCACAGGACTTCAAGGGTTGAACAGGACACTAATGATGGTGTCGAGACCAGTGCTTGATTTGGATTAAAGTGACGGAGAGTTGCGCAGCGTCAGCTTCACCCTCTCTCCCCAATTCCCATCCAGATCCAGTGGCAAGACAAGAGTCAAGACAGCTGGAGGTGGGACTAGCTGCAGTGGATGACCAGGACATCTTCTGTGTCTTGTCCTGCTCTTCGCGTTCCACGACGCTTGCAGAGACCGCCTTCTTGACCACTGGACCTTCCATTGGTCTCGTCTGCTCAATCCGCCGGACTCTGTCTTCACGAGCTGGGGTAGACATCTCCCTATCTCACCGAGGGTTGAGACCCGTTGGCTACCCTCACCTGGTTTAGCCGGCTTGTCGAGGCCGTTGCCCGGGGTATGGCCGCTATCGCACGCAAACAGCTGCAGGGAGCCACAGGTGAGAGCTGAGTGCCAGGTGGGGACAAAAGATGGACAAACCACCCTGAAAGGACGCGACATGTTCCCCCACCAAAGGTACTACCCCTCCCTGACACCCCATCGCGCTACTAAATGTGTTCTGGAAGCTTTCTGACAGTGCTCATCACGTTGTACCCATAATTTGAAGTGCATAGACACCAATGGTCTCAAAATTCAACGTGAATGACCTTACCTGCCAAATCCATTTGGCTTGACCTCTATCAAGCTGGTAGCCATGTTGTAGGTAAAATAATACCTCAAATACTGTTAGTGAGTCAAAATACAGTGGTTTTTATTCCAAAGCTTTGGGAGAAAACTGGTTCCGATTTAAGGATTACCAGATTTCTCCTCAAACACAAACACAAGTGGGAATTTATACATTATGGGTCTTAGTGTCGCTCACGATACAAATCCTCAATTCCAATCAGAAGTTCGCGTCTTCCTTCCTGTGTCGTGATGCAGGCCCAGAGTTAATCAGGAATCACAGTCCTGCAGTCAGGACACAGGTTTAATCCGGCCACGATTCAAACCCCTTCTGCAGCAGTACCGGCATCCCTGTGTTTGGAGTTACTTGTACGATCGCGGCTGTCCCAGCAGGAGTCTTCCTGTTCAAAGCCGGTATCGCGATCTGCCATCAGCAGCTGTCAAAAGCCGGCATTGTAAAACTACCATCTGTGTAACGATGTCCAACTAATATAAACAGGTAAGATTTGCAAAGTCTCCAAAATAAGTCACATTTAACTATCAGCTGTTACAAAAACAAGAGTTAAAGCATGTAAAATAATTTACATTAATGCCAGGAGCAATATTAGCCTGGGAAGATCAGCTATGATGAAGGGCTATGTTTGTGATATGCTCTAGGTACAAAATTCATTAACCCTTTCCCTCCTTCAGCCACATGATACATCGCCAATGGAATAATTATAACATTCAGTCTCAAATACTCCAGTGACTCAGGTGTCCAGAAGTCAAATGTTTCTTAAGTGCTGAGCTGCTGATGTTTACACCCCTTCAGAGCTCAGACGTGAGTTGACTCTCACTTAGCTCTTTTCTTGACCTTACTTGTCACTGCTCACCAGCATCTTGTTCAATCCATTCTAAATCATTATGTGAGTAAGGTACCTTAACAATCAGCTGCTTGATATTCGGCTGAGTGAGAGTGAGCTGTCATCAGCGTTTGCAACGCCAATCCATTTGATGTTTGATTGGGTCCTGTGATTCCACTAGAGAAAAGAAAGAGGGACAAGGGTTAGGATGTAATTGTGAGGTTTCTCATCCACGGGTTAATGGCAGTGCATTACAGCAACTGCTTCTGGAGATTCTGCATTTCACTCAACGTAACAGTGGAATGTGGATGGAATTGTGTTAAAGATTCCAGAATTTTAAGTGTAAGTGAGATGCACCATTAACCTCTTCATGCTGGAATATCTGAGATCTTTTACACTGGCTCAAAAGTTCATCACCTAAAACAATCTCTATCCACACCCTGGGCAAGTTTCCAATGATTGTGCCTCTTTGACTCATCATGCTGTATCCAGAGTTTGCAGTACACAGACACCAATGGTCACAGAATCCAACGTGAATGACCTTACTTGCAAGATCCATCCAGCTTGTCCTCTACCAAGCTGCTAGCTACATGATACGTCACTAATGGAATAGTTGACTAATCAGAACATTTAACCTCAAACAGTCCACAACAGATCCAGAAATGAACCATGCATTCAAAGTTATCTTTTTCTTCCAAAGCAAGCTAAATTTACCAAGTCTGAAATTACTTGTGTTCTGTGTTATTTTCCAAAAGGAATCTGTCTCATTTGAATTTGATTGCACGTCTATTTGTCGAGTTTTGAAAAGCTTTCCATCTTGACAGCTGTTGCCCTTTGAATACCATGAGTGCTGATGGCAAAACTGATACACAAAGATCGCAACTCAGATACACAAAGATCGCAACTCAGATAAAAGAAAACTACAGGTTAAAATAACCTCTGAAAAGAATTCATTACCTACTGAAGTAAGATTCCACAGCCTCACTGAGACCTTTAGGAACCTCCAAGGTTAAGTGTCACGTGACCACCATAAATTACATATTTACAAGGATGTCCCACAGCGTTAATTAGCAGCTATAAATAATTTGCACAGAAATAATTCATAATAATGTCATAAAATCAGCAATTTCACAATCACCATTTAAGTTTTAATGGACACCCTCACAATCAGATCTTTACTGGCCTTGGCGAAGCTAATAACAGCAGTCCAGAATAGTGGAGTATCATGAATAAGTGGGTGGTGGGATAGAACCAGGAATCGAGTCGGGGGTGGGGGGGGGGGTGGGGGGCAGGTTGAGAGTTAATCGGATTGGGGGGTATGATTTGGGTTGCAGCGCTCTGTTTAGTTATAGCGGCTGATCACTGAGCTATTGCAGAGATTAGTGGGTGTAACATTTAACTATTGTCTCTTATCAAGCCCTGAGCTCAGTGTCGGAGACATCCATTTAGTGTCTGGGGAGGGGCAGATGCCATAAAACAGAGGTTGAAACGTCCTGGGCAATTTCAGTACATGTTTCAGGACCTCAACAGATCCTGACGTACAACAGCAACCTACATCCAGATTTTGTTGCCCTGGAATTCGGAAGATTCAGGCCATGTTTTATGGATTCCACTTAGAACCAGAACAAAGAACAGTACAGCACAGGAACAGGCCCTTTGGCCCTTCAACCCCTGAGCTGATCATGATGCCTGCCTAAACTAAAACCGTATGCCCTTACAGAATCCATATCCTTCCTTTCCCATCCTATTCATGTATTCCTCTAGATGCCCCTTAAATGCTGCTATAGTACCTGCTCCCACCATGTCCATGGGCAACATGTTCCAGACATTCACCAACTTCTATATATTTTTAAAAAACCTGTCTCGCACATCTGCTCTAAACTTTTCCCCACACACCTAAAACCTATGTCCCCTAGGAGTTGACTTTTCTACCCTAGGAAAGAGAATCTGACTATCCACCCTGTCCGTGCCATTCATAGTTTTGTAAACCTCTATTAGATTACCCTTCAGCTTCTGTCGTTCCAGTGAGAACAAACTGAGTTTATCCAACCTCCCTTCAGAGTTAAAACCCTCGAGACCAGGCAACATCCTGGTAAGCCTCTTCCGTATCCTTTCCAAAGCATCCACATCCTTCTGGTAGTGTGGCGACCAGAATTGTACACAATATTCCAAATGAGGCCTAACTAAGATTCTGTACAACTGGAGCATGACTTGCCAATTTTTATACTCAATGCCCCGACTGATGAAGGCAAGCATGCCGTATGCTTTCTTGACAACTTACCCACCTGCATTGTCACTTTCAGTGATCAGTAGATATGTACGCCCAGATCTCTCTGTCTGTTAATACTCCTAAGGGTTCTACCATTTACTGTATAATGCCTACATGCATTGGATCTTCCAGACTGCATTACCTCACATTTGTCCAGATTAAACTCCATCTGCCATTTGTCCGCCTCAGTGCAAGCAAGACAGTAAATCACTTCATCACACAGGAATTCAGCCTTGATTTAAATTTGAGGAAGTAATCGCATGGGTAGGATGGAGGCTCGGGTGAAAATGGGATGTAGGGTGGCAGGAGGTACTGCTGTTAACGTGAGGGTACATTCTCCTGCACTCAGTGAAGTGGTTGGTGCTCAGGAGAGCCATGAGATCAGGGAGGTTGTGGGGTGCTTTTTCTTGTGGAGTCTTACAGAACACACCAGCTCCAGGTTTTGCAAGAAAAGTTTTTTTGAATCTACTTACCATTTTGAATTTCTTCTGACCCTGGGTCGACTTCTGCCTAATCACAAGAGCTTTGCTGCACAGGCCTGTTGCCAGGTTCTCCATGGTACTGTTGAGCCTTACCTGCCTATTTTAAAAAGGAGTGCCCTTATTTTTAAATTGATTCGAAGTTTCTGCTCACCTGGTTTCCACTGGACGATGGGAGGGCATGGCAGGGTTAAAATTGGTCCAAATGTCTTAAAGAATTTTGGAATAAAGTGACCTCAGCAGTATTCTGGAGTTTAAATTATTCTGAATGAGGAATTTAAGAGACAAGATACAGTCTCTCCAAATTGCTCAACATTTGTATGAACTTTTTGTTGCATATGTTCGTCAACCCTTCCCCCGCCAACAACACCATTCCCTCATTCACACCACCACAACCTTCTCTGTATCTGATGTGAAAATACCTCAAGAATTCTAAGCCTTCCTCATCCAGAACTATGACCTTTCATTTCTGGTATCGCTCTCGTCAATCTTTCCATGGCTCCAAAATTTTGCTACAATGATGTGCCCAACGCTGCCTGTAATAGGTTGATTTGAACTGGGGATGGGCTGGCCTCCCACAGATGAAGTGCATGCAGCCCAAGAACAAGGGGTGACGCACTCTGGATTCAGCAGAACTGAAAGTTTTGGAAAGTTGCTTTTTTGATTTGCCATTGCTGTTGTTTCTGCATTTATGCTGTTACATTTTCGCAACACACAATGATGTTCTTTTGTAACAATAAACAAGTGGTGCAATCTGGCAGTTTTAAAATCTAACATTTAAAAGTTTCTTTCAAAGAACTAACCAGTGGAAAGTTGCTGGTACACGGACTAAACAAAGGTCTCAATAAGAGAGACTGTATCCTCAGTTTTCCATGATAGATTTATTTCCACAGTAGATTTATTCTAGACATAAAGTCTCGGCCGACTTGTAAATACTGCCACAAAATATAACAAATGTTGGCCTGGGTTTCATGATCATAAAGCATCCCATTCATTGTAATAATTATCAGTGACATTGTGATTGCATAATCTAGATCATTATCCTTGGCAAATCAGTCTCAAGTTTAAGAAAAATATGAAGAATACAAAGTTACAATAGTAGGGAACAAATGTCTGGAAGAATTTATTGTCTTCACTGATTCACTTTTGTGACATTATTGCAGTGCGTCAATTGGAGCAACAGTTTCAAAGTACTGTCTATATTGGCCAATGAAAAGATCATTATGTGTGAGGATTCAGAACAATCTAATCAACGGGTCAGGACTCCAGAAACAATTATCAGTTGATCTGGTGATAAGGAGTGATAAGTCTTCAGTGCTTCAGAATATTTGTTCCGCATGAATTCTGTTTTTAGGATGCTGCTGATCAGTTATATTTGGTTTTGTTGTTAAATCTGAGAAACAAGTAATGGCTCACATATGATTTAATGCTTCAATATTAATTCAGATAATTTTAGCCTTAGCTGTTGTTTACTGAGACCCTTATCTTTAAATCAAATCTCTTTATTAGAAAAATGTAACAAAACTTTAAATACTTAACACTGCAACAAGACTGACTCTCTAATGCTTTATCATAATTAAATGCTTCTATTCCACTATAAATCTACTGTAACAGTACACAAACATTGATTTTAACTACTTATATCTAGCTAATGGACCTGTAGGGGTGTCTTTTTTCACTTATGCTGGCCCAACTTGGAGATGGTTTAGACTTCATCAAGCTTGTAGCTTGAGGTGCCTCTGCTTCTGTTCTGTGGTTCCCTTCTCTTCAGATTTTTCAAAACTCCAATATTTATTCCTTGAGACTGGCTCAAACACATGCAGTTTTGCATGTAAGCACAGACCATAGGCATATTATCCAGTTGGTTTATTGCAGCTGTCTAATCTTAGGATGGTGTCCTAAGTTATTTTAACACTTAAAATTTGGCTACTAGCTCCACTGTATTTGGTTTCTGTCCATTTGATCGATTAGAATTACTTTATTACCCCTGGTAAAACCAAAGCCATTTGTTACCAGTAAAAAGAGCAGTCCATGTACTCAGCCTAGTTTTAAAAATCTCCTTTTCTGAAGTTGACCATATTTCCCATCGAGCCATAGTAGTGTTCTCTTCTTGTTTGGCCATTTTTGTATTAGACAATAACCCACTGGCTACATTCCCCCCTTTAATACTATGTTTTAATTATAACATTAAATTGCAGCATCAGCACCTTCGGGTGTTCTATAAGTCCACTTTACAATTACATTTTCAAAAGAAAACAAATACACGGAGTCTCAGTTTCAATCAAAATTACAATTCATTTTGTTTAAAACAATTTGGTATGTCCTATATTAGAATCCCTACAGTGCAGAAGGAGGCCATTCAGCCCATCAAGTCTGCACTGATCACAATCCCATCTAGGCCCTATCCCCATAACACCAAGCATTTACCCTAGATAGTCCTCCTGATACGAAGAGGCAATTTTATATGGCCAAACCACATAACCCACACACCTTTGAACTGTGGGAGAAAACCGGAACACCCGGAGAAAACCCTCACACAGACACAGGGAGAATGTGCAAACTCCACACAGACAGTGACCCAAACCAGGAATCGAACCCGGGTCCCTATCACTGTGAGGCAGCAATGCTAACCACTGTGCTACTGTGCTGCCTACTTTTCCTTCAAAAGCATTTCTTTATAACAGCTCGTACATTTTTCTTTTATTAAATACCATCTGAACTTGTTTTTTTCCATCTTCTTAACATTACAGCCATAAACAATTGATACACTATTATTAATAACATTCTGATCAATGTATAGGACAATAAGCATACCATGGATCTTTTTGTACATTGTTTCCCCAATTCCACATATTATCCCACCATGTGTTTTCCTCTATCTTTAATTTCCTCATCAATTCTCTTTATTTCTTGTTCAATATAAGAACATAAGAACATAAGAAATAGGAGCAGGAGTAGGCCATCTAGCCCTTCGAGCCTGCCCCGCCATTCAATAAGATCATGGCTGATCTGTCGTGGCTCAGTTCCACTTTCCCGCCCTCTCCCCATAACCCTTAATCCCCTCTCTTATCAAGAACCCATCAACCCGCTTCTTAAAAATATTTAGCGAGGCAGCCTCCACCACTTCAACGGGCAGAGAATTCCAGAGATTCACCACCCTTTGAGTGAAGAAGTTCCTCCTCAACTCCGTTCTAAACCGCCTCCCCTTTATCTTGAGGCTGTGCCCCCTAGTCCTACTGTCTTTTTTGATGTACATAGTTTTATATATTTCTCCCAGCCATTGTCTTAATTTTTCCAGTTCATCTAGTTTCGGGATATTTGTTAAATTTTCTCGATATTCGCTCATGGTATCCCTGAATTCTTCGGTGACATTAATTGTAATTCGTTCTAATATGTATGTCAATAAGTTTGATTTGTCCAATTCTTTCTGGAACAGAAGGTGAGGTGATGGATAGGCCAAATTTCTGTACTATAATGTATCTCTACTTCATTAATACATACACTGAATGTTCTATCTCACGTGCACCCCACATTTGCGTATCTCCCAAGTACAATTAACCTCCTTTCCAGATCTAAAGCCACATTTTGTTCTGTCAGTCTCATGGATAGGATAGGGACACTGGTTGGTTTTCTGACACCGCTTTAATCCAGATCCTATCAGTACTCCATTCTTTTCTACCCCATACTTACAATGCTCATCTATACGCCTGGTTGTTCTTTATCCGCTATATTGAAATTGTCAACTGTAAAGCTTTAATTCCTTCTTTTCCTGTGTACTTAACTCATTGAATAACATCAACATATATCTGGTGGATCTTAGCTGGTTGTTTTTTTAACTCTTTGTAGGTTCCTAGGAGAAATCTAATGTTGGTTTCGTATTTTTGAAATATTTCCCCAGCTCTTGTTTGAGTTCCTCAGTAATGTTAAAAATAATGTCTTCCAATTTGTTTTGCCTACTAGCTTGATCTTTCTAGTTTGGATTTGGGACTTTAGGTAGAGGATAGTAATATTGATAAAGCTTCCTATCCTCACCTGATCCTTGCCTCACCTCTGATTCCCACATTTTAATCCAATTACTATTCCAACACAACATTTATTCTTTTCTTTCAGGAATCAAACATTCCATATGATCCCAATCTTTAACATATTTTGTTTGTTCATTTCATCCCTTTGTCACAGTTATCATTGTAAATTGATATTCCAACAGTCACAGCTCAAAATATTATCTCCAATTAGCACACCATCTTCTTTTAAAGCCCAATTAACCCAATATACAAGAAGAAATTGATATGATTTACATGCCAGTTTAACAAATTGTAAAGGAAAATCCTCCATTACTTTGTCAGTGTATTTGACCATTTTTTAGGTAATGAATAGGGTGATCTGCACACATGTTGTATTTTATTCCTTTTCAAAGTTTTTGACTTCCATAACCCAGATAATAATGGAAAATCCTATCATCTGTCGCAATTTTATTGACACTCCTTAGATGTAACATTATGGGCCTCGCTCGACCCAAGACCAGAAAATCCCGCCTGAGGTCAACAGACATTTCTATTGTCAGCTCTTTGCCCACTCCGATTCCATGGTGCATCTCTCCACTTACAGATCACCTTACTCATGAACATTTAAGAACTCTTAAGCTTTCACAGAAAATCATTAATTCCCAACTTATTAGCATTAGGTACATGGAATTAAAACAATAGATTTTACATGTTCACATATACACTACCTTAGATAGCATTTATTCAATATAGGTGCCACAAAAAACCAAATATTACTCTTGTAAAAATTATTCCAGATTCAAATAATGACATCATAAACAGAGAATAATTTATATCTCTTCAACAGCAAAAGAAAAGTTTTATTTTTCCTGAAACTCAATAACCCACAGAGACTTTCTTTCCATTATCTTTTATTTTTCAAAAATTAAAATTTAGTTATCCCCTTAATCTAGGTGACTACTTTTATTTAAATGAGTTGCTATTCTATGCACTCAATTTATTCAATCAATTAAATATCAGAAGCAGTCCCAACAATTAAGTGTAGTCAATCACTTTAATTGAAAAGATAACAGCATCTGAATGAGTTAAACTCTTCTACAAAGACAAAGCTTTCAAGTTTCAATTATCACTATATTCTGATGAACAGTCTTGAAGTCTTAAAGCTACAAGACTTGTCTGTTATCTGTAATTCGTGATCCACCTATTTTAAAAAACAGAACATCAAATATATATTCAGCGTGGAGTCAAATGAGTTAATTTGGTCTGAAAATCTCTGTCAATGTAAAAAAAATCATATATATAAAATTATATATAAATTCTCAATCAACTAATTAGATGTGTAATGAATCCAACAGTAAATAGTGAAATCTCTGCCCGTTGGAAAACAGAAGAAGCCAAACACAAGTTTTCAAATGTAATGGCATCATCACTACATCTTTTAAAAAAACTAAGGACCAAGGAGGCAACACATGGCCACTGCCAAGCTCTAAATCATACAATCCCTACATTGCAGAAGGAGGCCATTTGGCCCGTTGAGTCTTCACCAACCATAATCCCATCGAGCCCCTATCCCTGTAGCCCCATGTATTTACCCTGCTAGTCCCCTGACATTAAGTGGCAATTTAGCATGGCCAATCAACCTGACTCGCATATCTTTGAGGGGAAACCAAAGCACCTGAAGAAAACCCATACAGACACAAGGAAAATGTGCAAATTCCACACAGACCCAAGCCAGGAATTGAATCTGGATCCCTTGCGCTGTGAGGCAGCAACGCCACTGTGAAAAATCCCTTTTCTTTCACAGTTTGAATCCAGGATTACTCCAAGCTCAAACTTGTTATTTTCAAATTCTAATGTATATACTTTGATTTTAAATTTTCAATGTACTTTTTGAAAATTGTGTTCAAAGTAACTTCCTATATATGTCCTACACCTTCAGTAGTAATTGTGACCATAAATTATACCCAAGATTAAGGAACTTCAAATATTTATCTAGTTTCAAATTATACTTTTAATCCAGCTCACAACTCCCATTTGATTTTAAACTCAGTATGAGAACTACTATTGTAAAATCGCATTTTCGGGGGAAAAAACATTAAAGCCAGCAGCACAACAAAAAAAACCCTCACAAATTCTTTATTAGACATTCACTCATGGAAGCTTCCCAAACAAAACCCTTTTTGCTTTCATTCAACCTTAAAAATTTAAACTGGAATGAAGATAAAACATTCAAAGAAAATAAAGGAAATAGATTAAGACAACAGTCTCCTTTCTTCAAAAACTGTTAATAAAACTCAGGTAAATCATAGAACCCTACAGTGCAAAAAGATGCCCTTTGGCCCATCGAGTCTGCACCAAACACAAACCCACCCAGGCCCTACCCCCCTATCCGCACATATTATACCCACTAATCCACGCATCCCTAGACACTAAGGAGCAATTTCTTACCATGGCCAATTAACCTAACCCACACATCTTTGGACAGTGGAAGGAAACCAGAGTACCTGGAGGAAACCCACGCAGACACAAGGAGAATATACAAACTCCACATAGACAATGACCCGAGCTAGGAATCAAACCCAGGTCCCTGGAGCTATGAAGCAGTAGTGCTAACCACTGTGCTACTGTGCCACCTCACATTAAATTCTCAATAATTTTTAACTTAAGTTTAACACTCTTTCATGACCTAATAATCTTTGAAGTTTAACCAAAGTGTAAAGCATTACATTTTATTGCCTCAGAATCACTAACCTCTTGCCAGAACAAAGTAATTGACAACAACTCATTTATCTGCAACCACACAC
This sequence comes from Carcharhinus amblyrhynchos, assembly GCF_965287045.1. Lineage (NCBI taxonomy): Eukaryota > Metazoa > Chordata > Chondrichthyes > Carcharhiniformes > Carcharhinidae > Carcharhinus > Carcharhinus amblyrhynchos. The sequence continues at coordinate 144,822,998 of NC_137324.1, forward strand.
ATTGAACAAGCAACTGTTAAACAATTAATAGAACCAGACCACAGAATTAACTGAGACTCAGACAAGAATAAATCACACACAATGCAACACACAGGCAGCAATTCAGGTTTTATCAGTTCAGCTTTCAATAAATCAGACTTGTGTTTTAAATCAGAATGCAAGAATCAAAACTCTTTCCCAAGCTGTTAGTTAGCTTTTTTCAAACATCCATTCTCCATTTCATAATTGAATTCAGTTTCCCATCATGTTTATTGCACAGAGGTGGATTTGTTGGAATTTTTACATCTTGTCAATTAGTTTATATTTTCCGTTGAGGTGAGAGGACATAGTTCCTTTCTCTCCCCACTCTGTAACACCACACCGCTCACCTCCCCCACCCCTTTGTTTTGACACAGAGGGCCCCTTGGAGTTCTTTGCAATGCAAATGAGGGTTTGAGCTGCCACTCCTTGCCCTATTATGGTTTGCTTTGATATTGTTCACGGGCATGGCATTTTTTTATTAACACAAGACTATCCATGGTGGGGCTGCAGTTGGTCTACATTCATAACTATATATGGAGGTGGGGTTCTTTAAGGCATTTACTTCTTTTCTCATTTTCTGGTTCTCTCCTTACCAATCCTTCTCAATCAACCTCATCGCCTGGTCGTTCCTTACATTCCTCAAAAGTACAGGTTAGCTAAACTGGTAAGATAAAGCTGCTTGTAATTTATCTTCACCTCGCATTTTAAGTGGTTTGCTTCAGGGCATCTGTTCTACCTGCTTTGATGCAGAATCTTCAAAGTAGCTTTTAAATCTGTATTCGAACATGTTAGATGGGTTTCTGAGCTCCAGTGCTCTTACTGCTTGCTGTTTGTCCTGATAAGAGCCTTTCATGCTGATTCTGAAACTGTGTTATATGTGTGATATTTAACTCACACTTACTAATTTTGTCTTCCAATCATTTCTTCAACTCAGCAATTTTTTGCCTTTGATCATTTTGATCAATCAAATTTCTAACTTGCCTTTCAGATTCACATAAGGACTTCATATAACATGCTATTGCTAGAGGTCTCTCCACATTACTACTTAACTTCTTTTGTATTTCTCTCCACAACTGATTGCCAGAAGACTAATTTAACTATCTGCCATCATCCGCAAAAAAAATTACCCTGTGTTTCTGGATTACTGGTCCAACATCAATACTATTAAACCACACCCCCTCCTTTGATTAATTTAACAATTATTTCCCCCTTTTCAATTTTAAATATCATTCTATCCTTTTGACATCTTTTTGTAATGCTGTGTTCATCATGTTGGTTTCCCTAGTCAATGGACACAAAGCCACAATCTTACCATTGTGCCCCACTGGCCAAAGGGCAGAGTGAGCCAGTAAGATTGCAACAGAGCCAAGAAATCAGATTCGCGCCCCAGTGACCAGTGTTTATATTGTCATGAATTGGGAACAATCTAATATAAGAACATAAGAACATAAGAAATAGGAGCAGGAGTAGGCCATCTGGCCCTTCGAGCCTGCCCCGCCATTCAATAAGATCATGGCTGATCTGTCGTGGCTCAGTTCCACTTTCCGGCCCTCTCCCCATAACCCTTAATCCCCTCTCTTATCAAAAACCCATCAACCCGCTTCTTGAAAATATTTAGCGAGGCAGCCTCCACCACTTCAACGGGTAGAGAATTCCAGAGATTCACCACCCTTTGAGTGAAGAAGTTCCTCCTCAACTCCGTTCTAAAACGCCCCCCCTTTATCTCGAGGCTGTGCCCCCTGGTCCTACTGTCTTTTTTGAGCCGGAAGAGTCTCTCCACCTCTATCCTATCCATCCCATTCATCATCTTATACGTCTCAATGAGATCTCCCCTCATTCTTCTAAACTCCAACGAGTACAAGCCTAGTTTATTCAGCCTCTCCTCATAGCTCAACCCCCCCAACTCCGGTATCAGCCTAGTAAACCTCCTCTGCACTCCCTCCAAGGCCAAAATATCTTTGCGCAGGTGCGGCGCCCAAAACTGCACACAGTGCTCCAGCTGCGGCCTCACCAATGCCCTATACAGCTGCAGCAAGACCTCCCTACTTTTATATTCAATCCCCCTCGCTATGAAGGCAAGCATCCCATTCGCCTTCCTGACCACCTGCTGCACCTGCAAGCTGGGTTTTTGCGACTCATGCACAAGGACCCCGAGGTCCCTCTGCACCGTCGCCTGCTGCAGTTTTTGGCCCCGTAAGTAATAGTCCTTCCTACCATTCTTCCTACCAAAGTGGACCACCTCACACTTGCCAACATTAAATTCCATTTGCCATTTCCTGGCCCATTCGCCCAGCCTATCTAGATCCTTCTGCAGACTCTCCACACCCTCCGCACAATTTGCCGTTCCCCCAATCTTGGTGTCATCCGCAAATTTCGACACCCTACACTCGGTTCCCTCCTCCAGATCATCTATATAAATGGTAAAAAGCTGAGGCCCCAGCACCGACCCCTGGGGCACTCCATTAGTCACCATCCGCCAATCCGAATAGCACCCGTTGACCCCCACTCTCTGCCTCCTATTTGACAACCAATCCTCTATCCACGCTAACACCCTACCCCCAACTCCAAGTCCCCTGACCTTCTGCAATAACCTCTTATGAGGTACTTTGTCAAACGCCTTCTGAAAATCCAGAAAGACCACATCCACCAGCTCTCCTCTATCCACCGCCCTAGACACATCCTCATAGAACTCCAGTAAATTTGTCAGACACAACTTCCCTTTAATGAAACCGTGCTGCGTCTGCTCTATCAAGCAATTCCCTTCAAGATGCCTCGCAATTTCCTCCTTAATGACGGATTCTAACATTTTACCTACCACAGACGTTAAACTAACCGGCCTATAATTCCCTGCCTTTTGCCTGGCACCCTTCTTAAACAACGGCGTAACATTAGCCGTTTTCCAATCTTCCGGCACTTCCCCGGAATCCAGCGATGTCTGGAAAATAACCACCAATGCATCCACTATAACCTATAATCATTGAAAAAGGTGAGCCACAATGTCCACTTGATGTTGAGTTGTTTAATTGTCCACCACCATTCACAGCTAGATGTGGCAAGACTGCAGAGCTTAGATCTCACTTATTGCTTGTGGGATCGCTTAGTTTTGTTTATTACTTAATACTTATGTAGCTTGGCACACAAGGAGTCTTGTTTTGTAGGTTCGCCAGGTTGATGTATCGTTTTTCGGTTTGCCTGGTACTGCTGCCAGCATGCTCTCCTGCACTGTTATATTGAACCACGATCCCCTGCCTTGGTGGGAATGGTACTGTAATGTCGTAACTATGTTAGGGGTTGTGAGTTTCAAACAAAAAAAATGTGGTTTGCAAACATGGATTCAAAATAATACACAACCCATTTGTTAAAAGAGATATTCGATGTACAGAATACAACTGAAACTAAAACAGCATCCTGTGCACCACCCTAATGACATCAATGTCAAATCAGCTCTAAGAGCAATCATTCAACTACATAAATATATAACATCCTTCCTTCTTTGCCTCTGGTCATGACAACAAAATACTGCAATGTTATACACAGGATCATTAATTCTCTAGACACAGTGATATGCACCATTAATCATTATACACAGTCAATAAGAAAAAAGATCAAGACAACTTCCATTTCTCTTTGGTTGTATATGATAGTCTGGAATTTATCTGTTCTTGACTCTAGAAGGTACGTTTCCTCTCTTGCAACTAACTTAGTATTATTCTCATGTGATGTAATATAATAGATGCAATCATTAGGGCACTCAGATTCAGTTAAGTCTTCTGTAGAAGTATTTCCTACATGAGAGTGACGAATGTTGTTCCTTTGTTCAAGATAGGAAATAGGAATGACCCTGGTAATTATAGGCCAGTCAGTCTTACTTCGGTGGTCGGTAAAGTTAATGGAAAAGGTCCTGAGAGATAGGATTTATGACTATTTGGAAAGATGCAGCTTAATCCAGGATAGTCAGCACAGATTTGTGAAGGGTAAGTCCTGCATCACAAATTTGATTGAATTCTTTGAGGAGGTAACTAAGTGTGTGGATGAAGGTAGAGCAGTTGATGTCGTATACGTGGATTTTAGTAAGGCACTTGATAAGGTTCCCCATGGTAGGCTCATGAAGAAAGTAAGGAGGTGTGGGATAGAGGGAAATTTAACTGATTGGATAAGTAACTGGCTATCTTATAGAAGACAGAGGGTGGTGGTGGATGGAAAATTTTCAGGTTGGAGGCCAGTTATCAGCGGTGTACCACAGGGGTCAGCTGTTTGTGATTTTTATCAATGACTTGGTGGAGGGGGCTGAAGGGTGGGTCAGTAAATTTGCTGATGACACCAAGATTGGTGGAGTAGTGGATGAGGTGGACGGCTGTTGTAGGCTGTAAAGAGACATTGATAGGATGCAGAGCTGGGCCGAAAAATGGCAGATGGAATTTAACCCTGATAAATACAATGTGATTCATTTGGGTAGGACAAATTTGAATGCGGATTACAGGGTTAATGGCAGGGTTCTGAGGAATGTGGAGGAACAGAGAGATGTTGGGGTTCATATCCACAGATCCCTGAAGGTTGCCACTCAAGTGGATAAAACTTGAAGAAGGCCTATAGTATGTTAGCGTTTATTAACAGGGGGTTAGAGTTTAAGAGCCTTGGGGTAATGCTGCAACTGAACAGGACCTTGGTGAGACCACATTTAGAATATTATGTTCAGTTCTGGTCACCACATTATAAGAAGGATGTGGAAGCATTGGAGAGAGTGCAGAGGAGATTTACCAGGATGCTGCCTGGTTTGAATGGTAGGTCTTATGAGGAAAGGTTGAGGGAGCTGGGGCTTTTCTCTTTAGAGCGGAGGAGGATGAGGGGCCACTTAATAGAAGTTTATAAGATGATGAGGGGAATAGATAGAATAGATGTTCAGAGACTATTTTCTCAGGTGGATGTAGCTGTTACTAGGGGCATAACTGTAATGGGAGATGGTGGGGGATGCCTGAGGTAGGTTCTTTACTCAGAGAATGGTTGGGGTGTGGAATGGACTGCCTGCTATGATAGTGGAGCCGGACACTTTAGGAACTTTCAAGCAGTTATTGGATAGGCACGTGGAGCACACCAGAATGATAGGAGTGGGATAGCTTGATCTTGGGTTTGGACTTAGCTTGGCACAACATTGAGAGCCGAAGGGCTTGTACTGTGCTATATTGTTCTACGTCTGTCTGTACCTAAAAGCCAGCAGTAGAGCCACTGGGCTACACATCATTTTTCCTGCCTGAGTTGACACTGAGTCAAAAAATGATGTAATTCCGCCCCTGGTAACTGCAGGTTGATTTGTCTGACATCAGCGGCAGAAAAACTAGTAGGCCATCGTCAAAAACAAAATTAATACTCATGGAGAAGAATGGCTTAACAGCAGGCAACTAGCACAAAGCAAATTATGTCTGATTAATCTGGTTTGAGTCATTTGAAGTAATAGAAGGTGTTAATTAAGATAATATGGTAGAAGTTACATATTTTCAAAACACATCACAGATTTATTTGGGCAATAGAGGATTATAGTATTAAAGAGATATTGGTATCTTTATGTAATTAGCTGGCTGGAGGTGGCAGTTGGTGTTGAATTAATGTTTTTTCTGACTGGACAGAGATAAGCACTAATGTACCCCAAATATTGGTCTTAGGACCATTGTTTTTCTTATTAAAATAGACTTGGGTATAGACAGCAAAACTTTAAAGGTTGCAGATGGCACCAACATAGCATATAGTGAGGAGAATTGTAACAGACTTCAAGAGAATTGATTTAGGCTGTTCATCTGGGAAGACATATGGTAGATGCAGTTAATGCAGATAAGCATAAAGCCTTTGGAAGGAACATCATTAAGAGTGAACATAATCGAAATGGCATTATTTGGAGTGAGGGACCTAGGAGTACATCTTGAATCATCTTTGAAGGGGACAGAGCAAGTTAACCACTTAAATGAAATTTGGAATTCTCCTTTTCTTGATCTATATTATTGATCTAGATACAGGCACATTATTTCAAAATTTATAGATGGCACAACATTATTGTAAATTGTGTATTATGAACAGTGAGGAGGATAGCACTAGACTTCATATAGACAGGCTGCCTCAATGGGTGAATGTGTGGTAAGTGAAATTTAATGCAGAGAAGTGTGAAGTGATACATTTTGGTGGGCAAAAGGAGGAAAAGAAATATAAAACAAAGGTCAAAATTCTGTGGAGGTGCAGGAAGAGAGAGGCTTGTGGATATATGTACCCAAATCATTTGAAGGTAGCAGGACAGATTGAGAAAGTTGTTAAAAAATCAAGAAGTTAGGATGAACATTTATAACTGGAATGTGGTGTCCAATTCTGGGCACTAGACTTTGGGAAAGATGTGAAGAGTTTATTGAGGTTGCAGAAAAAATTTATGGACATTGTTCCGAGATATGGGGCTTCAGTTATGTGGACAGATTCATGAAGCTGACTTGTTTTCCATGGAGAGGAGAAGATTGATAGGAAATTTGACAGAGGTCATGAGAAATCTGGATTGGGAGAAATTGGTCCCATTAAAGGAAGAGTTAAGAAGCAGAGAACAAGATAATAGACAAAAGAATCAATGGCAGCATGGGGAAAAACGTTTTATGCAGCAAGTGTTCGAGTCCAGAATGCACTGCCTGAGAATGTGTCGGAGGAAGATTCGATTGTAGTTTTCAAAAAGGAACTGGGTTAATACATGAAGAGGGATAAACATCAGGGATGTGAGGATAGCACAGGGATTGGGCCTCACTCTTGCAGAATGCTGCTAGCAACTGAATGGACCAAAAGGCCTCCTGCTGTTCAGTAATAATTTTTTGATTCTATCACTTAGTTTTATAAATAGGAGCATTGAATTAAAGAAGGAAATAAAGCTAAAGCGTTAAAGATCTCTGGTTCAGCTTCAGCTGGAGTAATGTGTTCAATTCTGGGCACCACACTTTAGGAAGACTGTAACAACATTGGAGACGGCATAGGGATTGTTTACTAGCATGGTACCAAAGGGACTTTGTGGCAAGATTGTTGAATCCAAGACTGTTGCTCCTAAGGCAGAGAAGGTTAAGGGGTGATCTAATAGTGGTGTTCGACATCATGAGGGATTTCGATAAAGGAAGAAGGGAGCAACTCTGATAAGGAGAGGCCATAGGTTTAAAATGAATTGGCAAAAGGACTAGAGTGGAAATTAGGAGATTTTTTTTCCACACATAGGATTATTAAGATCTGAAATGCATGACATGAAAGGATGGCAGAATGATTCCATAGGAACTTTCAAAAAGCAATTGGATACATTTGGAAAGGACTAATTAAGGATTATAGGAATAAGCTTTGTGCTGACCAATATTGAACAGATTTCAAGGAGACACAAGCACATTAGAGGCCAAATAGCCACCAATGCAGTAAGATTCTAGTCTTTGAGTCTGTCATAGAACTTATGAGAAAATGATGTAATTTTTCCAAAAAAAAGGTTTTCAAAAAAGGCTGATGATCCCTGATTTGAACCCAAGGTAGGTTTTGAGCAGAAAATGTAAAGATAGACAACAAATTGTGTGAGACCTAGAACACTGAGGACTTACCTCCACCTGCTCAGAGTGTCTCCCATTCAGACCTGACAGAAATTGATAGTTGGCTGGCAAGTGGGAGCAGGATGTCTGGGGACAGGAAGTCACCATCAGTGAGCCAAAGAAATGGAACCCAGTTTCAGATTGGTGGTTGGGAAGAGGTTTGGGAGGATATTGTCATCATTTTCTCCAAGTGGGGGATAGCAGCCCTAAATTTTCTTTATAAACCTCCAAGGAACTTGCCTCCTATCTTGGCACCACCTGGAAAGTGTAAAAAATATCTGTTTACCTTCTTAGGATCCATCTGCCCAAGTTCCTTTTCCACAGAGTTGGCCTCAAAAGGTAGCAACAATAACTATATACTTAAAAAGGGCTGCTTTTTTCCTGGAAATATTCCATTTGCCTGCTTCTCAGGACAGATTAAGGTCAGACCTCATGGGAAATCATGTAAATTGATACAGGTAAGTTCCAGTGACTATCTTAATTGTCCACCATTGGTTTTTCCCTGCGTAGCTGGGTCAAAAATGCCTTAAAGAACTGATTGGGAAATCTCCAAAATAATTATCATTTAACTTTGGTTGAAGAAAAGAATCTCCACCCTAAAATCTGAAGCATTAGAAAGGTCCAAATTGGCAAACCTCTGAATAGCAGCTCTCCTACACTGTGACTAATATGCTGGAGAATTACGCACAAATGGAAGTGTTTGGTAGAAATTGTACAATGAAGATTGCTCAATGTTGGTTTAGATTTAGAGGTGAGAGAATTGTCAAAAAATGAGGAACCTGAATCCACCAAGTTTCAATGTTTTAAAAATGGGCAATAACTTTCACTCAAGGTGAAGAATGAGCTTTCTACCTGCCTTACAATTCTGAAACTTTCCTAAAACTTTTTCCATACATACCGTCTGTAGGTCCATCAGCATTTATTTGCTCAGAGTAGATGTCTTCCAGTCTCAGATCGATGGTGACCTCAAGCGGTGCAGTCAGAGATAGCAAATGATTTTAGAGTGATTGATTGCCATTACATTTGTAACAGTATTTCATGAAATAAGCAAAGGGGGAAAAAGAGGATTTGTTGCCACAGTGGACATTGGCACCCCTTCTCAAACTGGTAGAGCGTCGCTCCAAGATTTTGCTGGCTCCACAGGTTGGCTGCCCCTCTTATATCACTATAGTTTTGAGTGCCTATTGCCATTGTTTAAAAAGCCCAGAGTTCTCTCTTCAGCTAAAAAGGATGGAATGTCAACTGAATTTGGCCAAAGCTACCACCAGGGTCCTGAACCACCTTCAGGTTGTAGCTTAAGTTAAGTGGTACTAACAAGATAACAGACACAGCCCACTGCAGCTTTGTCGGACAATGAGATATTGGCTGAGCCAGCTGGCAGATTAGACTGGGCATTGAGGAAGTGACCTCAAAGGACTGGAATGAGATTCCTAACACCACAGACAAAATTAAAACTCAATCTTCCTCAGTCACTGTTCTAAGCGGAGTCCAGAAAGCAGAAATTGAGCTAAGGCTGGCACCTCAATAGGTTGCTGCCCAATTCCTTACTCCCTTCCAGTGTTAAATAAGAGGCAAAGGCTGGAAAATCCCTATGTTTACTGCTATGTGGATCAATGTGCGTGGAACAACGTAACCTGAAGCCATACAAATCCCACATTCTAATGCCCTAAGCTTGTGGGGAATGAATTATCACAAGGGTTTTCTGGATCAATATGATTTGATGTATGCCATTTTTCAAGGGTTTCTGTCCTCTGCTTATGCTCCAATAGGGAATCAGATGAAGCACCATGAAAATGTATCCATTCCCAGCTCCCCCCACACCTTAACAGCAATGGTCGATGCTCTCCTCATGTTTGCCTTTGTCTCATTGTTCCCATTCCCGACTTACAACCTTAATGTAAGAAGGAAATTAATGATCCAAGTTATTTTATTAAGTAGACTGTTTGTTTTCTTATCATGTTTGCAGTTGCTTTTAACATCTTGGAGCTGCATCGAGAACGTACTGGATGTTCTCTCGGATACTTTCCTTGTGGAAACACGTCAAAATGCTTGCCTCAGCTCCTCCACTGCAATAGTGTGGATGACTGCGGGAATGAAGCAGATGAAGAAAATTGTGGTATGTATATCATTAATTACATTCTTCAGGACAAAAGAAAATGTTGTTCCCAATGATCAGCTTTGGTTGCAGATGAAATGACTAAATGCAGCCTTCACTGCATTCATCATCAGATATGTTCTCCTTTCACCCAGACCCAGAGGCTATTTCAGAAATGAAGAAGCAGAAATAGATCCACTTTAATGCTTGTTCTGTTGTAACCTTTCGCCTATTCAATTGATCTGAATCATATTTTAATTTTCATCAGGCTACCTTCCTGTATACAACACCAGAACCAAATTCATTTCTGTACAAAGTCAGATTTACCTATCATATCAATGTGACGCCTGTATCTACTGGGCTGGCATGGTGGAATAGTGGTTAGTATTGCTGCCTCATGGCACCAGGGAACCTGGTTCAATTCCGGCCTTAGGTGATTGGGTGGCTTTTGCACATTCTCCCCATGTCTGCATGGATTTCTTCCGGATGCTCTGGTGTCCTCTCACAGTCCAAAGAAGTGTAGATTAGGTGGATCGACCATGGTAATTGATTATGGGGATAGAGCAGGGAGGGTGGGCCTGGTTAAGATGCTATTTTGGAGAGTTGTTATAGACTTGATGGGCCAAATGGCCTCCTTCTGCGCTCTAGGGATTCTGTGATTCTATGATACTGAGGGTTAGCTTGCCCCTGGCTCAGTACGAATAAGATGGCTGAAATCACTTCAGATTATATGCTCATTTGATCAAATGCTCCAAGCTGAATACATGCCCCTGAATGTAATATTTCATGTCTCTGTGGTACACACATAATCACCAGAGTAGACCACATAAAGGAAAAGTCAGGCAGAGTGAATTTAGATCAATGCATATCAAATAAGATGAGCTGTGCTGAAAGCATGTAGTCCTTCTCAACTGACATTTCTTTATATAGATTTGCATTGTGAATACTCATACTCAACAAATAAAAATCTGTCAGATGTATTTAACATTATACCTGGTTAAACGTAATTCATTTTTCAATGTGGTTTTCCTCACTTTTATCCCATTATTCTGTCATAGGTGTTTAGTACTTGCGTATTCAGATTGTTGCAGCTCTCAAAAAGAAAATAATTACTGCAAAAAGGCATTCATTTTACAAAGAAACATGACCCATGATCTGCAGAAAAAAATTGTTTGGCAACTATTTCCTGATTTCAGCAGAGTGGAGGCAGAGAAGATCAAATAAAATATTTCTCACTCCTTTAAAATCAATATTCCCATGAATCTCCCTGTACCGAAATAATCAGCGCATTACTCTTTGTTAGCTATGTTTGATGTTCTCCACAATCTAAAATCCATTGGAGAGTTTCTATTCTCTCCCACCTAAACTAAAACATACAGGCGTGTGAAACTTCCAGCCAAGCAACAAAACCCATTGATTTAAAGACATATCACAGAATTATTATGGTGCACAAAATAGGTCATTCAGCCCATTGTGTCTGCACCAGCTCTCCAAACATCACGGCTTAGTGCCATTGCCCTGTCTTTTCCTCATGCCCCTGTTTATATTCAAATAATCATCTAATGTTCTCTTGAATGCCTCAATTGAACCTGCCACCACCATGCTTTCAGTGAATGAACAAAAATGTGCTAGTTGAAACATAATGTAGAAAAAATGTGAAGTTATGCACTTTGGTAGGAACAATAAAGGAGTTAAATATTATTTGAATGGAGAAAGTTACACCAGAAGGATTTGGGTCCTCATGCATAAATTACAGAAAGCTAGCGTGCAAGTTCAGCAGGTAATAGGAAAGGCAAATGATACATTAACCTTTATTTCAAGTGGAATGAAGTATAAAAATAGGGGGCCCTGCTAAAACTATACAAGGTATTAGTTAGATCATACCTGGAATACTGTGAACAGATTTGGTCCCCTTATCTAAGGAAAGATATACTGACATTGGAGGCAGTCCAAAGAAGCTTCACTCGGTTGATTCAGTATATGGAGGAATTTTCTTATAAGGAGAGGTTGAATAGGTTGAGCCTGTACTCATTAGTGTTTAGAAGAATGAGAGGCAACCTTATTGACACGTATTGTTCTGGATTCTCCAGTCTCGTAAGACAACCCATAGGAATCCCAGTGCCACACAGAATGGCACAGTTGGCCAAAGATCAGGATCCCTGATGGGGGTAAAGGCAATTGGGATTAACCCGAACTTCTCCATCAGCCCCTAAAAGGTTCCCACCCAAAGCAGGCGGCAACCTAATAATTATGCAAACTCACTTATTTGAGCCCATTCAGCACCCCGCAGGTCCAGGGGACCCTTGTTCTGGGACTATTTAAAGGGTATTCACAAGTTGGAGCTTTTTTTTGTATTTGCTCATGCAATTTGAGCATCACTGGCTAGGCCAATATTTATTGCCTAGGTGTCATTGAGCTTGAGACGGTAGTGGTATTGCAGTCCGTTTCTTGTACAGTGCTGGGAAAGAGAATGTTCCAGGATTTTGACCCAGCAATATAGTTCCAAGTCAAGATAGTCTGTGATTTTGGAGGGGAACCTGTTGATGATGCTGTTCCCATGCACCAGTTGTACTTGTCCTTCAAGGTGGTAGAGATCAGGGGGTTTGAAAGTTACTGTCCAGAGAGTCTTGGCAAGTTGCTGAAGTGCATGTTGTATGTGGCTACCATTGTGTCAGTGGTGGAGGGAGCATATGTTTAAGGTGATGAATGGGATGCTGATCAAGCAGGTTGCTTTGCCCTGGATGACGTTGAACTTCAGTGTGTTGTTGGGACTGACTTATCCAGGCAAGTGGAGAATCTTCCATCACACTCCTGACTCTTGCCTAGTAGATGGTACGCAGGCTTTGAGGAGTCAGGAGATGAGTTACTCACTGCAAGATTCTAAATTTCTTAACTTCCTCTGTGTTTGTCTGGTCCAGTTCAGTTTTGGGTCAATGGTAATTCCCAGGCCGTTGATAATGGGGGATTCCGAGAAAGTAATGCTTATGAATGTCAAAGATGATAGTTTATCTCTTGCTGGAGATGGTCATTGTCTGGCATTTGTCAACATTCAGCTCAAAACCTGAATGTTGTCCAACTTTTGTTGCATATTGACATGGATTGCTTTATTATCTGAGGAGTCAAGAATGAGACTGAATATTGTACAATCAGCAGTGAATTTCCCCTCTTCTGACCTTATGGTGGAGGTCATTTATGAAGCAGCTAAAGATGATTGGATATCTGCTTTTTTCTATTCATTTGAGGGACATGGGCAACGCTGACCAGCATTTATTGCCTATCCCAAGTTGCCCTTGTGAAGTTGGTGGTGAGCTGCCTTGTTGAAAGTCCACATGCTGTGGATTGACCCACAATACCATTAAAGCTTTGTTGAGATTTTTAACGATTAATACCATTGAGTGGCTTGCCAGGCCAGTTCAGGGGGCAGTTGAGAGTCAACTACATTGCTGTGGCTCTGGAATGTGGGCCTGACCAGGTTTCCTTTCCTAAAGGACATTAGTGAACCAGATGGGTTTTTCCCGACAATCAACAATGGTTTCATAATGATCAGTAGATTCTTAATTCCAGATTTTCTTTATGGAATTCAAATTCCACCAGCTGCCTCTGTCAAGTGATAATACCACTAAGACATCACTTCCTCCTCCTTTCCATCTGGTAAATTGGTGAAGACAAAATCAAGTTGTTCTTTTTTCCTTTTTTTTTGGCTCCCTCAGTCACAGCCCAGTCTGATAGGTATGTCCTTCAGGACATGGTCAATCCAGTCACTAGTAGTACTACCAGACTTCTTTTGGTTATGGGCACTCAAGTCTCCTACCTAGCGTACATTCTTTACCTTTGCAATTCTGCATTTCTTCCGAGTGGTGTTAAACTTGGAAGAGTGCTGATTCATCAATTGAGAGAGGGCGTTTGGTGAAATTTCCTTGCCTATATTTGACCAAATGCCATGAGACTTCTGGAGTCAATGTTGAGGATTCCCAGAATAACAAGGCTTACCCAGTAGTGGTGATGGAGGAGTCCGGGACATTGGTTCTAAGTTATGATTCAGTGAGCATGACTATGTCAGTCTGTAGCTAGGACTAGTCTCTGGTACTGCCCTCCTAATTTTGGCACAAGCCCCAGTTGTTAGTGATGAGGTCTTCAAAAGGTCAACTGGACAGAATTTGCCTTTGTTGCTTGCAATGTTATGTTCAATGCCAAGTTATCCCTCCAGTTTTATTCCTTTTGACATGCCTGTCGTGGTTTAACACAACTGGCATGCTAAGCCCTTTCAAAAGGCAGTTTAAATACAGCCACATTGCTGTCTGGATTCACATGTAGTTAAGGACAGCAGATTTCCTTCCCTAAAAGATATCAGTGAACCAGATTAACCTTCAGGACAATCTGATAGTTTCATGGTCACCATTACTGAGACTAGATTGTTTTAGTTCCAGATTTATTTATTCAGTTTAAAATTTCACCAGCTCCCTGGGCTTCAGCCTCTAGATTACTAGCCCAGTCACTAAACTGAGTCCACTTTTCTCTATCACTAAACTGAGGTGCTTTTAACTTAGTTGTGCTCAGGTTGTGTTTGTGGAAGCAGTGTGGTAAGTTGCTAGAGGAGTTTGAACATTCCTGCTGGTCACGGAGAATTATAGATGTGAGTTTTCCCATCCCACCCACCACAGGAACTGGGTATGCGGGCGGAACACAGACCATGTCAAGATCTGTTGAACTCCAGCAGGATTTTCCGGATTTTGGGGCGAACACAGCCAGAAAATCCCATCCATAGCGTCTGGGCATAGAATATTTTTATTCTTTTTGGGATATGGTTGTCACAGGCAAGGCCATCATTAATTGCCCATCTCTAATTGCCCTTCATAAGGAAATGGTGAGCTGCATTTTGGAACCACTGCTTTGGTGTAAGTACACCCTCTGTGCTGTTACGGAGGAAGTTCCAGGTTTTTTGACCCAATGACAGTGAAGGAATAGTGATATAGTTCCAAGTCAGGATGGTGTGTGGCTTGAAGGGATTTGGTGGTTTTCCACGTGCCTGCTTTCCTTGTCCTTCTAGACAGTATGGGAGCACTTGTTGCAGTTCCACTTGCAACATGTGTATCATGAGCAGAACAGACAGAGGAGGAGGCAGAGTGAGAGAGAGCAACAGGTATCTCTTTGAGGAGAGAAGGAGAGCTCTCCTTTGAAACTCCTATCCCAAGAGAGACTTTCAGCAGCACCAGATCAACATTTGGGATGAGGCAGGAGTAGAGCCTCAAAAGGTTTCCTTATCCTTCACCATGGAGATAGTGATGAACTTCTGCCACCTCCTTCACAACCATGGAACCTTAAACAAGGGTGAGGATGGACCACGCTTTCTGTGAAATTTACCATCAACCTTTCTTTCTTCACAACCGGCTTCTACCAGGCAACAACTGGCAACATTAGAAATATTAGCATTAGCAACATTAGCAATTTGTCAACTAGAAAAGCATACACTAGGGCACAGAACATAAAAACATAAGAAATAGGAGCAGGAGTAGGCCATCTAGCCCCTCAAGCCTGCCCCGCCATTCAGTAAGATCATGGCTGATCTGAAAGTGGATCAGTTCTACTTATCCACCTGCTCCCCATAACCCTTAATTCCCCTACTGATCAGAAATCTACCTACCCGTGACTTAAACATATTCAGTGAGATAGCCTCCACCACTTCAATGGGCAGAGAATTCCAGAGATTCACTACCCTTTGAGAGAAAAAGTTCCTCCTCAACTCTGTTCTAAACTGGCTCCCCCTTATTTTGAGGATGTGTCCTCTAGTTCTTGTTTCCTTTCTAAGTGGAAAGAATCTCTGTGCCTCTACCCTATCTAGCCCCTTCATCATCTTATATGTCTCTATAGGAGGAGAGAGGAATTCAGTCTGTTCCCCCCCGAGGAAGAAAGATCAGGATGCGAAGATATGGGGCTTTTGCCAGCATAGCGGGCTTGCTAATAATGCCATCAACTGCATACCCATGTCTCTATGGGCTGCTTATGCCAAGATGAAGCAATATTGCAGTCACAAGGGTTACCATTCAGTCAGGATGCAATTTATGTGCAACTGCGTCAAGTTCATCTCAGTGAACACCGGCTATCCTAGCAGAAACCATGATCCTTTTATCCTGCAACAATTCACACTGTCTTCCAGCCACAAAGGTAGACAACAGAATGGCTGCTCAGAAACAAGAGATACCTCGAGCGCCCATGAGGTTCATGACCTATTTCTGCCATCGCACCATGCAGATTCAGAGGCCTTTCAATGGGAGCTATTGATCCACCTGTAAAACCATGGAGCAAGCTATCGGGGCTTCTAAAGCAGAGCTTTCACTGTTAGATTGCTTGAGATGAATTTCTGCAGTATACACTCAAGGGAGTTTACACGTTTGCTTGATATGCTGCATCCTCCACAATCTTGCAATTACGAGATCCAACCACCATCTCCTATGAATCGTAGGACATCTCAGACAAAAGAAGAAGAGTGGGACAAGAAGGAGGAGAAAGAAGAAGAAAATGAAGAAGGGAGGAGACACATGTCCACTTCCCCATCTTGGAACCCTTAGAGTAATTGTTTTCAGAGACCCCAACACAAAGTACCATTGGCTGACATCACTCAATAGGGTCCAATGACAAAAGCCTTCACTCAACAATTTTATCCAGCAACACATTAAAAACATGAAGAAACTGAACCATTTACCCTTGTGCCTCCACCTAGAGCCTGTCTAGTAAATGCCTTTGCCTGACCTACTGCTCCTATGCAGTGCTATCGCAGTGACTGCAGTGTAACTGGTGGTTAACTGCCCATTTACATTGAGAGAAATTTAATTGACCTTAAAAGATGCCCTCAACCAGATTTGGGCCTTGAGCATCCAGCTTCAAACTACATCATTTCAGGATGGACTGGCTAACTGAGAGATGACAGCAAGGACACTGACCAAATGACAATGGTGGAAGAAAGAATGCTGTCATCCTGAGAAAGGACAGTAAATTTAAGTTCCATGGTGCCATATTATGCCAGATCACAGATTGCTGTGACAGCTATGAGTGCCCATGTGCCCTGTTGAGCACTGGCATCAGAATCTTGCCTGGGTAATGGAAACTCTGACCGTGGATAGCAGAGGTGTCAGTCTGGCAGTGGTGTCATGCAGGTACCCATCACTTCCACAGTAGAAATGATGAACTCTCAGTTAATTTTGAAAAACCTGAGTGGATAAGTCCCCTGGACCAGATGGGATACATCCTAAGATAACTTGGGAGGCAAGGGACGGGATTGTGGAGCCTTTAGCTTTGATCTTTGGGTCCTCACTGTCCATGGGGATTGTGCCAGAGGACTGGAGAGTGGCAAATGTTGTTCGTCTCTTCAAGAAAAGAAATAGGAATGACCCTGGTAATTATAGGCCAGTTAGTCTTACTTCAGTGGTCAGTAAGTTAATGGAAAGGGTCCTGAGAGATAGGGTTTATGACCATTTGGAAAGATGCAGCTTAATCTGGGATAGTTAGCACAGTTTTGTGAAGGGTAAGTCCTGCCTCACAAATTTGATTGAATTCTTTGAGGAGGTAACTAAGTGTGTAGACGAAGGTAGAGCAGTTGATGTCGTATACATGGATTTTAGTAAGGCATTTGATAACGTTCCCCATGGTAGGCTCATGGGATAGAAGGAAATGTGGCCGATTGGATAAGTAACTGGCTGTCTCATAGAAGACAGAGGGTGGTGCTGGAGGGAAAATTTTCAGACTGGAGGCCAGTTACCAGCGGTGTACCACAGGGGTCAGTGCTGGGTCCTCTATTTGTAATATGACTTGGAAGAGGGGGCTGAAGGGTGGGTTAGTAAATTTGCTGATGACACCAAGATTGGTGGAGTAGTAGATGAGGTGGAGGGTTCTTGTAGACTGTAAAGAAACATTGATAGGATGCAGAGCTGGGCAGAAAAGTGGCAGATGGAGTTTAACCCTGGTAAGTGCAAGGTGATTTATTTTGGTAGGACAAACTTGAATGCAGGTTACAGGGTCGATGGCAGGGTTCTGAAAAATGTGGAGGAATGTGGGGTTCATATCCACAGAGCTCAAAAGGTTGCCACTCAAGTGGATAGAGCCATGAAGAAGGCTTATAGTGTGTTAGCGTTTATTAACAGGGGGTTTGAGTTTAAGAGCTGTGGGGTTATGCTGCAACTATACCAGACCTTGGTGAGACCTCATTTGGAATATTGTGTTCAGTTCTGGTCACCTCATTATAAGAAGGATGTGGAAGCATTGGAGAAAGTGCAGAGGAGATTTACCAGGATGCTGCCTGGTTTGGAGGGTAGGACTTATGAGGAAAGGCTGAAGGAGCTGGGGATTTTCTCTTTAGAGCAGAAGAGGATGAGAGGCGACTTAATAGAGGTTTATAAGATGATGAGGGGGGTAGATAGAGTGGATGTGCAGAGATTATTTCCTCGGGTGGTTGTAGCTGTTACTAGGGGGCATAACTATAAGGTTCATGGTGGGAGATATAGGAGGGATGTCCGAAGTAGGTTTTTACTCAGAGAATGGTTGGGGTGTGGAATGCACTGCCTGCTGTGATAGTGGAGTCGGATACTTTAGGAACTTTCAAGCAGTTATTGGATAGGCACATGGAGCACACCAGAATGATAGGGAGTGGGATAGCTGATCTTGGGTTTGGACATTAGCTCAGCACATCGAGGGCCGAAGGGCCTGTATTGTGCTATACTGTTCTATGTTTCTATGCCCTGTACCATAGTGGAGCCAAACTATATTATAGTTGAAGGCTATCTAGCAGGCATGCCAAGTACCAAGCTTCTTGATGCACATTGTCATCAGTTTTTTCCTATAATTTAAGACGCGGGTTGATGGGTTTTTGATAAGAGAGGGGATTAAGGGTTATGGGGAGAGGGCGGGAAGGTGGAACTGAGCAGCGACAGATCAGCCATGATCTTATTGAATGGCGGGGCAGGCTCGAGGGGCTGGATGGCCTACTCCTGCTCCTATTTCTTATTATGTTCACCCTCATCTGAATCCCCTGCCGTAGTGCTGGTGTGTGTCATCGCTCTCCATGGTGCTAACACACATGCTGTCCTGGCCACAGCCCATTCATGCTCAGTGATCTTGACTCGAAACTGACCTCTAACGTTTGTGCAGTGCTGAGTTTGCGCTGGTGGCTGTGAGTGATAGATTGAGTGATTGTGCTTCTTACTAAGAGCTTCCTTCTTCCATTCGCCCTTCTGCATGAAGCCGCTGGGGCTAAACAGCTGGTGGTTTCTGACTATCGGGAAGTACAGAAGCATGGGAGATGGGTAAGAGTGAGGGGAGGGTGCAATGGTTGCTCCATTGGCAGTTTCCATTTTATGTCACCTTTCAGGTGAGGTGTTAGTGAAAAAATGCGTAAGACAACAACTTACTGTCATCAGGATGGCCTTGGCAGCTGGTGTCTTTGGCTCCATTACACTGGTGCCTATGATCTTGAGGACCATTTGTTCAGGGATTCTAAGCGGATGTAGATGTGCTGGTCTTTCACGCATCATCTGCTTCTCTCACTTGTCGTGGGTGACCTTCTCCTTCAACAGAGTGCAGAATGTCAGAGTTTGGGACTGCCATTGTGCATTGGTGATACAGGGTACATGTTTATGGTGTTGGATGGGGTGCCAATCAAGCGGGCTGCTTTGCCTTGAATGGTGTTGAGCTTATTGAGAGGTGTATGAGCCTCAGTCATCCCAGCAAGTGGAGCGTATTCCATCACATTCTTGGCTTGTGATTTGTGGTTGGTTGACAGACTTGAGGAGCCAGGAGGTGAGTTACACTCCCCAGCTTCTGATCTAGTATTTCTCTGGCAGGTTCAGTTCAGTGATAACCCCCAGGATGTTGATAGTGGAGGATCCAGCAGTGGTAATGCCATTGAATGTCTTGGGGAGATGGTCAGATCTTCTCTTGTTGGAAATGGTCATTGCATGGATCATAGAATCAGACACTGCAGAAGAGGCCCTTCGCCCCATCGAATCTGCACCGACAGACGAGAAACAGCTGAACTCCCACCAATTCCCATCTCCCAGTACTTGGTCCACAGCTTTAAATGTAATGATGTGCCAAGTGCTCATCCAGGTACTTTTTTAAAGGATATGATGCAATCTTACATGTTCTACACCAACTCGCACTGCTCATGGCACCACATCCTCATCTTGCATACAGCATCATGCCCTGGCACTCAGGACTCAAGCCTATCACTGAAATACTCTAGCTCATTTCACATTTACCTGTGCTTCAAGCTTCACATCCACCTCTCACTATCTCCACATACTTCCAACTTCGCAGCTTCAGCAAGCACGTTCCCCAACACAGTACGATTCATTCGCTGACATTCTGCCTCGTCTCCTGTATGACACATGGCGTACAGTAGAAGGGAAGAAAGCAGCAGCCGGGATGATGACACCTGAGTGCTAAAGAGGAGATGGTTCCCAAAATAATGGGGCCAGTTGCAACAGGGTTTTGTTGTTTTCTGTGTCACTGAAAACATTGAGGCCTGTGCCCTTTCTCAACTCCCATCTCACCCTCTTCCTTTCATCTGGCTTGATGAACAAACCAAGTGGTGCCATCACAGACCTTCTGCTTTCCACCTCAACTCCCCCCTCCCCTCATACCATCTGAGCTCCTGGTTTCAAAAGATTTCCCCTGCTCATCCACAGCAGCCCAAAGAGGAAGAGAGAATAAGGTTCACCATGGTGGGCTTCTGCAGAAAATGCAGATGTATGGGATTGTGGGTAATCTAGGAAGTTGGATCAGGAATTGGCTATCAGATAGGAGACAGAGGGTGGTGGTTGATGGTAAATATTCATCATGGAGTTCAGTTACGAGTGGTGTGCCTCAGGGATCTGTTTTGGGGCCACTGCTGTTTGTAAACTTTATTAATGATCTGGATGAGGGTATAGTTGGGTGGATTAGTAAATTTGCTGATGACACCAAAGTCGGAGGTGTGGTAGATTGTGAGGAAGGGTGTCATAGTCTGCAGGAAGACTTAGACAGGTTGCAGAGCTGGGCCGAGAGGTGGCGGATGGAATTTAATGCGGAGAAGTGTGAGGTAATTCACTTTGGTAGGAGCAACAGATGTGTCGAGTATAGGGCTAACGGGAGGACTTCGAATAGTGTGGATGAACAGAGGGATCTAGGTGTATGTGTACATAGATCCCTGAAAGTTGGGAATCAAGTAGATAAGGTTGTCAAGAAGGTGTACGGTGTCTTGGCGTTTACTGGTAGGGGGATTGAATTTAGGAGTCGCAGCGTCATGTTGCAACTGTACACAACTCTGGTGCAGCCGCACTTGGAGTACTGTGTGCAGTTCTGGTCCCCACATTACAAGAAGGATGTGGAGGCTTTGGAGAGGGTGCAGAGGAGGTTTACTAGGATGTTGCCTGGTATGGTGGGGAGGTCCTATGAGGAGAGACTGAGGGATTTAGGGTTGTTTTCGTTGGAAAGAAGGCGGCTAAGAGGGGATCTTATTGAAATATATAAGATGATTAGAGGTTTAGATAGGGTGGATAGTGATAGCCTTTTTCCTCGGATGGAGAAAGCTAGCTCGAGGGGGCATAGCTTTAAATTAAGGGGGGGTAGCTACAGGACGGATGTCAGGGGTAGGTTCTTTACCCAGCGGGTGGTGAGGGATTGGAATGCCCTGCCTGCTGCAGTTGTAAATGCGCCTAGTTTGGGGGCGTTTAAGAGATCTGTGGATAGGTTTATGGACGAAAAGGGATTGGTATAGGCTAGTGGGTCATTGTTTTTGTAACTGGTCGGCGCAACATCGTGGGCCGAAGGGCCTGTTCTGCGCTGTAATGTTCTATGTTCTAATAATAGCATAGCACCATTGAAGAGGCCCTATCACTTGATCTGACACTTGCAGCCACCAACTCAGACACTGGCATTGCACTTAATGTGAAAGCTCGTATAGAATTGGGTGCGTCACCAGGCACAAGTGGGCTGCAAGCACACCAAGGGGACAAGGAAGAATTATTACAACCTGAAAGTGACGGAGTAAGAAGTCTCACAACACCAGGTTCAAGTCCAACATGTTTATCTGGAATCACAAGTTTTCAGAGTGCTGCTCCTTCATCAGATGAGTGGAGGTTCACACAAAAACGGCATATATAGGCAATTACAGATAGGAGTGGTTGGAATGTGTGTCTTTATAGATAATCAAGTCTTTACAGAGACCAACAGTATGAGCGGAGAGAGGGATAATCACAGGTTATAGAGGCGTGAATTGTCTCAAGCCAGGACAGTCATAGGATTTTGCAAACCCTGGCAGTATGGTGGGGTTTACAAATAGTGTGACCTGCACCCAAGATCTCGAAGATGGAGTCGCAGAGGAGTCTTGCTGCAGAAGACTCAGATGAGGAACACAATAATGTACAAAAGGGCACAGATCAGCTAGCATTTCAAAATGCTGAGAGTAATGGGTAGCTGCTCCAACCTGTCAGCGGGAACGGCGCAGAGTTCTCCCTCTCCGCAGCATCTGCTCCATTTCCCTATTATGTTGCAAACCCAGAGGCTCTGTCACTTCAGCCCCCAGACTTTTGATAGTGTAAGAGACCCATTCCTCGGCCACCCCGTTGATGATGCAGCTACGCTCCACAGAAAATCCAAGGTCTCACCAAAAACATCCAAAAATACTCATAAGAAGGCAAGATATAGGAGCTGGTGTAGGCCATTTGGTCCATTGAGATTCTGCCATTCAATAAGATCATGACTGTCTGCTTGTGGCCTTAACTTCAGTGTCCTGCCCACGCCTCATGAACTTCCAAATTACTTCAAGATACTTTGTAATAGTACATGTTCTTCAAAATTACCCAGCTGCATTGCTGGGTGCCTGGCCTTTTGAATAATGCTAATGCAGAGCCCAGCTTGTAAATTCAATGCTCTTTCATTGTTTTAAATTTGTTGTCTGGACCTCGCCCAAATTAGACTTTCAGGTATGACATCAGCCGGTGCGGCTGTGAGACATCGAGATGGTGTCCTGCCTGAGGCTCAGGTTAATGATGCTCACATGGACTGTGCCAGAAGCAAAAGGACGCTTTTAAGGGAAAGAAATCTCCCCCCTCACCAGATGTCTTCGATATGTGACTCCAGAGCTACAGCAATGTGGTTGATTAGCTGCCTCTGGAATGGCCTAGCCTGACACGCAGTTGTATTCAAGAAGATCTAGCCACTGCCATCTCGAGAGCAAACAGATATAGACAATAAAGTCTGGCCTTGCCAGTGCCACCCACATCCTGTGCATAAATAATAAAAAACCTTTTCCAGTTTCTCCACATAGTGAAGTCCCTCATCCCTAATACCTAGAAAATCTCCCCTGCAGCCTCTCTAAGCTGTTGACATCCTGCCTAAAGTGAAGTACCCAGACTTGGACTCAGTATTCCAGATTGGGCCTCACCAGTGATTTATACATTTTCAACATAACTTTGTAACTTATGCCTCTGTTTGTAAAGCCAAGAACACAATAAATAGGAACAGGAGGGGACCATCTGGCTCATCGTGCCTGCTCTGCCATTTAGGTCGATCATGGCTGATCTCAGACTTTGACTCCTGTTTCAAAGCTGCTCCTCATATCCCTTAATTCCCTGAGGAAAGAAAAGTCTGCCTAACCCAGCCTTAAATATATTCAAGCATATGTGAAGCATCCACCATCCTATGGGATAGAGAATTCCAAACATTCACAACAGTTTGATGAATAAATTTCTTGTCTCAGTCCTAAACCATCAGCCCCTTATCCTGAGATGGCGCCTCTGTATTGTAGATTCCTCACCCGGCAGAAATGATTTAGTGTCCATCCTTTCAAATCCCTACAGAATCCTGTATGTTTCTTCTAAACTTCAGGGAAATACTAGCCCTTTTTACGCAGCCTTTCATCATAGCTCCCTATCCCAAGAACCAATTTAATCAACTTTTGCCTCCAATGTATTTACACTCTTACTTAAATGTGGAGATCAAAACTGCACACGGTATTCCAGGTGTGGTCTCACTAAGGCCCTGTAGATTGTCTCAAAATTTCTTTAATCCTGTACAATAAAGGGCCAGTATTCTATTTGCCTTCCTAATTGCCTTGGTGTACCTGTGTTTCTTGTATGAGTGCACTCACATCTCTTTAAATATCAGTATTTATAAGTTTCACTTTTAAAAAATCCTCTGGAACCCATATCCTTTTCTAACACTTCTCAGCTTGTACTGTCAGCAAGGACTTATAAACATACATCTCGAGCTCTCTCAATTCCTACACCTCCTTTAATATTACAGGTCTCTTAAATATATGGATGAAGGGTTTAGCTTCTGTTTTAAGCCCCCTCACAGAAATTGGGCAGTGTTGAGCAGGGCAGGTATCAATCCTACATGTTCAGGATTCTTGAGTTGTGACTGCAATCACCAACTGAAAGTAAGATTTTTTTTCAATGCATGTTTTTCCAACAACCTTGTAAAGCCAAGAGAAGTAGGGCTGTTTTCTCCGACTCCTCAGTCACCACTCTCAGCTTCAACTTCCCACCTATTAGCCACTGCAACTTTCTTACCAGGACTTACTATGAGGCCGCTGCTGGCAAGACAAGTAGTCTGATCTTCAAATGTGTGAACTGTCCATGGAGGTGGAACAAGAATGCCTACGTTTGATATCAGTCTGGACAGAGGTCCAATTTTGGGTTGGCCTCAGACCTTTGGTTTGGGGTGTGCATTGCTCAATAGCTTGGAATCTGGTCCCAAAACTAAAATTCTACATTTGCTGGGGGAGACGATGACCTAATGGTATTATCACTAAACTATTAATCCAGAAACTCAGCTAATGTGCTGGGGACCCTGGTTTGAATCCTACCATGGCAAACGGTGGAATTTGAGTTCAATAAAAAAAATCTGGAAGTAAGAGTTTAATGATGACCGTGAAACCTTTATCAATTGTGGGAATAACCTATCTGGTTCACTAATGTCCTTTAGGGAAGGAAATCTGCCTTCCTTACCTGGTCTGGCCTACATGTGACTCCAGAGCCACAGCAATGTGGTTGACTCAAAGAACAAAGAACAAAATCAGCCTAGGAAACAGGCCCTTCGGCCCAACGAGCCCGCGCTGCCATCTCAACACCACCTCTCTACCCATGACCCCTATCTAATGTTTTATGGCCATCCAGATTGAGGGAAAACTGATTTAGGGACAATTTATTCCTGCCAGTCAGCCTAACAGCACATCTTTGGGGTGTGGGAGGAAACCGGAGCACCCGGAGAAAACCCACGCAAGCACGGGGAGAATGCGCAAACTCCCACAGACACCGGCCCAAATCCACATGTCTGCACAGCAATCAGCGATAGTCACTGAGCTGTCGACTCTCCAAGGGCAACGAGGGATAAGCAGTAAATGCTGGCCTGCCAGCGACACCCATGTCCTATGAATGAATAAAAATTTGACTGTCGTGGTTTCATTTTATCAGATGAATGAAATAATGTTACTGCATTTGCACCTGTATCTACAATGACTTCATGTTCCCACTACAATGGTCCAAGTTTCTTGGCACTCTTTAAAACATACTTAAGGATATCTTCATCCACCAGTTTTCAGGATATGGTCATATTGCATCAATGTGTGAGCATATACCCCTGCATCTATTCTGAATAATACATTTAAAAATCATTTTTCAATTGTAGATGACAACAATGGATGGTCTGAGATTTTCGATCTATACTATGGAAGAATTTCAAAACAAGAAACTGAATTTACCAACTGCAGTAAGTTTCAAAAGTTATTTTGTGAGTTTGCTCAAACCTTTACAACACCATCTTCATTTTTGCTCAGTTGTTATTTTCTACCTGAGGAAAGAAAGAAGTTTAATTTATTCTATAACGTGAAAAAAAGATAAACGCGAAATACTGCAGATACTGGAATCTGACAAAGCTCTGACGAAGGGTCATCTAGACTCGAAACGTTGGCTCTACTCTCCATAGATGCTGTCAGATCTGCAAAGAAGAAAAGATTTTGATGGGAGAACATTATAATGGTTAAGCAATGATTGAGCAAGGGAATGAGTGAGTGGAAGGCAACAGTGACCATGTGTTATCAATATCATCAAATGTAGCACACTAATATATGTAATACAGTGTACCTAACAGTCTCCAAACTATGGATTGAAAAATGCCAGCCTGGAGAACTACTTAAATAGGTCTATAGACTATAAAGTGCAGCAAAGCCCAGAATAAATCCAGAAGTACTTCAGAGAAGAACCAAAAATGTATCTCAATTCTGTATCTCTAAAATTCCACTGGCCGCTGTCCCAGAGTTCGTGGAACTATAGATAACCATCGGCGCTCTACTAGTACACCATATTGTTGTGACTTCAGCCACTACTCATCGCATGGCTGCATGGGTTTGTGCCAAGGTCCAACATCAAATCACAACCCTAAACCTTCTCCCCCCGCCCCCCCCGCCAAACAAGGATCTTAACTATTTGACCACCCCACTAGGATTAAATGTTGGCAGTAAACAGTGCTTGAGAATCCAGCTGGTTTCCCTGATTTCCTGTATAGTACCATCAACCCATAGAAAGGACAATATTGCGATGACAGTACTGAGTAATGTTGTAGGTAAAATAATATCCCTGAGAGAGTTAGTCAAAATACAGTGGTTTTCATTTCAAAGGTCTGGCGTTTATTCCAGAGCTTTGGGAGAACTGGTAACAATGAACTGCCAGACTTCTCATAGAACACAAACACAAGTGGGCATTTAAACATTATGAGCTCCAGCAGTAATCATGATTCAAAGTTCCAATTCCAGCCGGACCTCCAGGTCTTCCTTCCCTGGTCACGATTTAGCTTCAGAGTTGACCAGAGATTACTGTCCAGCTGGCAGCTGTAGTCATGACACAGGCTTAATCTGGTCACGATTCAAAACCCTTCTGCAGCAGTACCGGTATCCTCGTCTTTGAAGTTACTTGTGCGATCGCGGCTGTCCCACAGGACTCTTCCTGTTAAAAGCCGGTATCGCGATCTGCCATCAGCAGCTGTCAAAAGCCGATATTGTAAACTACCATGTGTGTAACAATGTCCAACTAACACAAATAGGTAAGATTTGCAAAGCCTACAAAATAACAGCCACATTAAACTATCTTTATAAAAATGAGGGTTAAAGCGTGTAACACATGAACAAATAACTTATATTAATGCCAGGAACAGTATAAGCTTGAGAAGAACTGTCATGATGGAGGGTTCTGTTTGTGACATATTCTAGGTACAAAACCCATTAACCCGTTCTCTTCTTCAGGTACAAAATGAAATTCACCCTTTCCCTACTTCAGTATGCAACAGAGAGAAGGTTGGGGTATCTAGTGCTGGCCACCATTAATTGTAACTTCTCTTTTCCAGAACTGTTCCACTCAAATGTTATGCTCAATTTCACTGGTGTGCTCCTCCCCACCCTGACCATGTAATTGCCGTAAAAAGTCTGACAACACCAGGTTTCAGTCCAACTGATTTATTTGAAAGTAAATTTACTATCAAATAAATCGGTTGGACTGAAACCTGGTGTTGTCAGACTTTTTACTGTGTTTACCCCAGTCCAACGCCGGCATATCCACATCATGTAATTGCCCCCAAACTAGGAAAGTGATTGTCAGTAAAGGTGGCATCAGACAGGTGTGCAGAAATCCCACTATTTCTGGAAGCAACCCTCTCCAGTGAATATCAGATGGGCATTGGATTAACATTGGATGGACAGAAAAATAAATTAGAAACTCTTAAACTAATCACGATATTTTTGGCCTTCAGTATCTCAATCTATTACATACCAACCAACCAACCAGAGAAATGAAACCACATCCCAGAATGATTCAGCACCTCCAGGAGTGGAAGTTTAAAAAAAACAGGGAAAGAAAAAAGCTTCAATTATTTTTAAAATCCTGTTTACAAGGTATATGGTAATGATTTCTTTCTTGCATCTCTCACCAGCGCTTCTTGATTTAAGAGCATTGCATGTGCTTTTAATAAATCCAATTAGTCACATGTGAATAATGTACAGTAACATCTCTTTTTGTGCAGTGCTTGCGAATTTCTCCGAGAAATGTCGATGCCAAGGTCTGGAACTCAATTGCCAACAAGCTGGACTGCATTCCATCCCTTTGGTTTCTTCCAATGTATTATCACTGTAAGTACACAATCATCCAGATCTTGTGAGGGAGAAAAAATGACTGGAATCTGACACTCTGATGTCTAAGTTGGATGGCTGGTGCAGAGGCTGCAGTGATTCCAGTGTGGGATCGGGTGACTGACCATGCACGATCCTGCTCTGTTCAGCTCATTATATATACATCCAAGAGGAGCTGGATCTGTGCATGGGGTGGGTAGGAGGTCACCGTCCCTAAATTACCTCATGTGATCCAAGGTCCAGGTGCCACATTTAAACGGCACCTGTAGAAATTTCCCTTCATCTTTGCCCAGCCACTGCTCCACCCTTCCCCACTAACTGTTCCTTGGTCATGCTCCATACAACTGACACTGCCATCAGCTGGTCTTAAACATAGGCAGACATTTACAGATACTGAAGAGGATGATGAAGCAGCAACGCACTGTTAATCATGGAAAAGTACTGAATGTAAACATCGTAATTTTTCACTGGCAGAAACTTAATTTGGAGGGGGAACTTAATTCTGGCAAGGTGGCCTGGTAATGAGAATACATGACTTGCTAATACATGCAAAGGGGCATCCCAACATTGGTCATGGGAAGCTTGTCCCACCCTTGACCCGCCTTTAAAATCCCAGGAATTTAATTGCTAAAGTTCATCCCAACTTCAGGAAACTAATTTTTGGCCCCTCACCAAATTAAGCTCTTCTGGCTGCAGAGCTTCCCTCTGCTTAACGAGACTGGGATATTCCACCCAATGTTTCTTCAATTCATTGCTGTCTCTTCCTCTTTAACTGATTCAGAAAACTGCAGATTAATAAGATAAGAAAACTTCACTCTGATGGTTTCAGCAACTATCAAGATCTTCAAGAACTGTAAGTGTGAATTACTGCTTGAAACTATGTTTTGGCTGTGTTTGCTATTGGGAGTCATTGGTCCTGACTTTGCTGGGAGCAGTGAACGAACACCTTTCGCTGTTCACATAGAATCATACAGTGCAGAAAAAGGACCTTCGGCCCATTGAGTCTGCACTGACCACAATCCCACTCAGGCCCTACCCCCATATCCCTACATAGTTTACCCACTAATCCCTCTAACTTACACATCTCAGGACACTAAGGGGCAATTTTTAGCATAGCCAATCAACCTATCCGGCACATCTTTGGACTGTGCGAGGAAACCCACGCAGACATGAGGAGAATGTGCAAATTCCAAACAGACAGTGACCCCAGCCGGGAATCAAACCCAGGTTCCTGGAACATGGAAGCAGCAGTGCTAACCACTGTGCTACCGTGCCGCCCTCGTGTTTGGCTGCCCATAGACTTTCCTATTGGCTGGTCAGCAGAGCTGTAACCGGGGTCTGATTCAGCTCAGTACCCTCTACAAAGCATCTGTACAAGGCCAGCAGCAAGGAAGCTCTTCAGTTAGTTAGATTGAGGAACCCTTAATGAGAGATCTTAAAACAGGAAATGAAAAAAGAGCAAATATAAATTATAGTACAGAAAGCAAAATAAAGATTGGGACATATATATAGAATTAAGACAGAGGCATTAAAGAGAAAAACAAGAAAATCTCCAGCATTAATTCACATGTGTAAACTTGCTTTTTCAGGGCTATTGCAGTTGTTCACCTTTTTTCATTATTTATTATACCGTTAAATCTTGTTCCTGATTGCAGGACTTTTCTACATTAAGAGGTTTAAGAGGTATCTGGATAAGTATATGAAAAGGAAGGGAATAGAGGGAAATGGACCGAGTAAGGGCTGGAGATTTTTTTAGTTTAATTAGGGCATCATGATCAGCACAGGCTTGGAGGACTGAGGGACCTGTTCCTGTGCTGTACTTTTCTTTGTTCTTTGACACTCTCCAGTGCTCCCCATGGCCCTAATGGTGTGTTCACCTATGTCAAAGAAAGATAATTGGGGCTTGTCACTGTCTCCTCACCTTCATCTGGGCATTTTCAACTCTCACCACTTCAACTAGACAATTTTTCAGCTGCATATTTCTGTTTGGCTTACAAGAGGGATCCAGGAGAACGATTAAATCAAACAACTTCACAAACTGCAGGAATAGAGAGTAGACCCTCTCCTTCAGCAGATGGCTGCTGTCCACAAACACCCTTGTCAGGATCTTGAAGTTCCGCCACAGGATTGTTTGACCATTCATACCTCTTCTCAGTATTTCCCTATGGATTTTCCTGCACAAGACAGGAATGTCATCTGCTGCTCACTCTCATTGAGACCCCTAAATGCAATGACTACCTGCGTGTCCTTGATCCAGCCATCGGCTGAAGCACTATTGGACGTTTCCAATCTTTTCCCACATCAGTCCAGCTTCCTACAAGTAGAAACTCCGTGAAGGAAAATTCCTTCCTCCCTCGAGGATTGTGATGGGTAATCAAGGCTAGTGAGTGGAGCACAAAATTAAAATTGGGCTTGTTCACTTATCATGACACCATCAATAAGATTGAATACACGCCAAATATTTCATTACGAGTTGTAGAAAATACTTAATTATTCATATATTAATAGAACTGTCATCAACTGCAAATGGTAAAAACAAAATAAATATTTGAACACAGAGAGAGCGCATGGTTCTTAGAGTCAATGTTGTTTGCAGTCAGCATGTAGCTCACTTCATTTGGCCTTGCTTTACCTGTGTATCATTTCAGTCATATGAGTAGGAAAAAAAACAATGTGGATGGGAATCAGTGGATGTGGCAACTATGTGAGTGAACAACAGTCAACAAAATCTCTCATGGGCCCCACTCAGACCCCTCATAGCCTCAAGTGTTCCTCAGGCTGTAGGTTGCCCACCTTTGTAATCTGCCTCCTACCCACCAGAGAGCCATCTAGCTACCACTCCCCCCCCAGCCCAAGAGCCATTTGACCCACATTTGACATTACTCCCCCACCAACCAGAGAATGATCTAACCTGTCTCCCTGCTCCACCCCTCTAGAAGCCATCTGACCCACAACACCAGCAACCCCCCCCCGCCCCCCCCCCCCCACACCCCACCACCCCCACCTCCACCCCACCACCGATCGGAGTCAGAAAGCCACCAGAAGTTCTGACCTTAACTCCTCAGAAGCTGGAACGCCCAAATTGGACCTTTGGGAACCATGTCTGTTTCCCACCGAATCTGGGCAGGCGAACTCGGTGGTAAAGGGGAAGTGCTGGGAAGTTTAGCCGTCCAGCCCATTAAGTCAATTTAAATGCATGCAAATGCATTTAAATTAATGTCATGCCTGTTTTGGGCACGGTCCCAATTGCAGCCATTTTCAGCCGTTGGTGAATGGGGACCAGCCACAGAGCTCCTCACCTCACACCTGACTTTGTGCGTCTGAAAACGGGTGCAACTTGATGGTAAATCGTGCCCTGTGAGGCCAATTTAATGTCCAAGAAGTCTTCAAGTCAAGATAGTGCAGGAACCTTCATAAAGGCAGTTTAATTATCTTTACTGGATCAGGAAAAGACATTTCCCAGACTGTATTATCTGCCTTGTATTGTGTGGTAACTACAAGCTTGATTTGGCTTA
Source organism: Carcharhinus amblyrhynchos (assembly GCF_965287045.1). NCBI lineage: Eukaryota > Metazoa > Chordata > Chondrichthyes > Carcharhiniformes > Carcharhinidae > Carcharhinus > Carcharhinus amblyrhynchos. The sequence continues at coordinate 144,854,351 of NC_137324.1, forward strand.
GAGTTACTTAAATTGAATGTTGTTTGAGAATAGGAAAGTCTTACAAAGTTTAATGATGGCAAATATCTATTTTGGAACATGGAGTAATTTCTTTATGAACTGTGTGTGTATTCAATAGCTCATATATTTAATTGCCTTAGAATATTATAGTCCTAGTCATGTGTATTGTCTTCTTTAGTTTAATAAATTGTCTTTAGTAATTAGTACATGGGAACTGGGTTGTCTATTATCACTAGGGGTTTTCACGTGATTCCTCACACCATTCCATGAACTGGTATTTCAAGTTGAGATGCCCTCTCCGATAGCATCTACATGATTCATGACAACCCCGGGTTCTAGGTTCTCCCACAAGAGGAAGCATCCTCTCCACATCCACCCTGTTAAGATTCCTCAATCAAGTTGCTTCTTGCACTCCTACACTCCGGTGGATACAAACCTAGCCGGTTCAACCTTTCCTCATGAGATAAACCACCCATAGCTTGGTTGGTTGTACAGCAGAAGGAGCAGAGAAGCCCTGTATTCAGCAGAGGCGATGGTAGTGGAGTTCATATTGTTACTTACCTTGAAAGTGTATATTCTCAGGGTGACCAGCTATCTTGAATTTTATAGGATTATCCTGGAATTTGGGCTTCCCACCCTGCATCCTAGGCCAGGAACACCACTTGTCCTCCACTAAGTGACTGAGGTGACGGCCCAGAATCTTCTCTTGCCACTACCTGAATATCTTTATTGTCTGCACATTCACACTGTCCAGAGCGGCCAGCACTATGCATAAACACTTAGCCACAAGAGCATAGCACTGGCCAGCTCTCCCCTCCCTGAGGGTGTTTAAGATTGGGGTTTCCAGCAGTGATCTGGCAACTGGGAGGGGTGGTGTGATCCAGCAGTTGTGGCAGTAGGAACCACTCAGGCCCAAGTCTGGGAGATCAGGTCCACACAGAGCAGTTCCATCACAGACCCAGAGACATTGAGGAGGAGTGGGTGCCCGGAAGGCCTGCAGAGGATTAGAAGGCCTGAACGGTAGGATTAGTCAGGGGGGGCCCCCGAGTGGGTAGTGGACTCTGAACATGCCCAAGTGGGAATGGAGAAATCTGGGTAGGTCCAACAGGAAGGAGGAAGTCTGGGCAAGCTTGAGAGGGGTGTGGCTCTCGGCAGGTCTGAGGAGCAGGGGGACCCACCCAGGCCTGATGGTGAGAGTGGTCTGGCCCAAAGAGATAGAGTGATCAGCAGGTCCAAAGGGGAGGAGAGGTCTGAGCAAACTTGAGGGGAGGAGGAGCAGAAAAAGTATGGCTGACTAGGAACTTCACAAGTAGACTGTTGTGATGGGCACAGTCCTTTATCAACTTCTCTCCCCAGACCCCCATCAATCCAGTCAACAGTGCCACCTCCCTTCCCCAGCCCCATCAACTTCTCTGAGAGAATGTCTCTTATTTCTTTTCCCCAGAGATTGTCACCTGTATCTGCCTTACCTCAGGACTTCTCAAACTCAAGGAGAGGGGTTCCTATGTTGTGTCGACCATCCTACACTGCCAGTCTTCCAACACGCCAACAAAAACTTCCCTTTCATGTCTCATACTCCTATCACACTGAAATTGGCTGTTCAATGGATCCCAGCTTCTTCTTCAACCTGTTCCTCATGGCAACTGGCTCTGCACTCCCTACCCCTGCCAAAGACACTGTTCCCTGCACAAAGGGAACAACACGAAGAACAACACAGCACGGGAAACAGTCCCTTCGGCCCAACGAGCCCGCGCCGCCATCTTAACAATGTATTTTTCCCACACCTCCCTTGACCCATGTCTATGCTTATGGTACCCCCATTGGAAACCAGATTCAGGGGAGAATAGTTTAGGGACAATTTGTTACACCAATCAGCCTAAGAGCACATCTTTGGGGTGTGGGAGGAAACCGGAGCACCCGGAGGAAACCCACGCAGGGAGAATGCACAAACTCCCACAGACACTGGCCCAAATCCATGTATCTGCACAGCTAGCAGTGATAGTCACTGAGCTGTTGTGGTGCCCATCTGCTGGTCCAGTTTTAAGCATACACAAACAACGCGAAGTACTAGGCCACTCTCGAAACATCCAAGAGCAGCCCACGCACGACCCACCGTGTGCATGCCCCTCGTTAGACAACAAGGTGAACCGACGCACCTGCGGAGTAAAAGAGACAAAACATCAACACACGTAGCATTAGATTTCCAATCCCTCAGCCACGCATTCAGCTGCATGATCTCATTATTCCTAGCCATGCTGTTACTAGGCAGTAGCCCAGAGAATGCCACCCTGGAGGCCCTGCTCTTCAGCTTGGCCCCCAACTCCCTTAATTGCCTACGTACATCCCCCCTGCTCTGCCTTCCTACGTCCTTCTCTTCTATGTGTATAATTACTTCAGCCTGGTTCCCTTCACCATTCAAGATTCCCTCTACCCTCTCCGACACATCCTGTACCCCTGCTCCAGGGAGGCAGACTACCATCCTGGAGTCACGCTTTTGCCCACAGAACCGCCTATCAATTCTTTTAACCCTCCCATCCCCCACCACTATCTCATTGCCAGCCCCCTTCCTTCCCTCTGAGGCATTCTGGTCCTCCTGTCTTACCTTTTGTACCCCTGTTGATGCCCTTTGGGGGGGCCACTGGGGTAAGTCTTTGGACCAGGACTATTCTTCTTCTTCTTCTTCCCCTTCCTAACAGTTACCCACCCGTCCCGTCCCCCAGGCTCTGGGACCTCCACTTGACCATGGTTCATAGCCATTATCACCTCATTCTCCCTGACCAGAAACGCATCCTCTAAACGCAGCTCTAATTGCCTGATCCGGGCCCTCAAACGCTGCAGCTCTAAACACTTGATGCAGATGTGGGCCTTTGGGAGACATGTTGTCTCCAAGAACTCCCACATATGGCACCTAAGTTCTGATCAGTTCCAGCCAAGTACACTCCCCCATCATCACAGCCTGCTGGTAGGTGTCTGCTACAATATTATCTGTTGAATCAGAATTTGCTGTTGAAAGAAATGGAGTGCTTTGAGGGTATTGGTACACAGAGTTCACAAGCAATATGTTACTTCATATAAGAGGAGATTGATACAGCCTCCTTCTGAAAGGAAAGCACAAAATTGACACTGGCTACTTTCACAGCAAGAGAGGGAGGGAACCATAAAGGGTTAAACCTAACTCAAACTCATCCACCTTCTGGCAAATGACTACATGGCATCATTGATGAAGGTTAGGGAGCAAGATACCTATTCTCTAAGCAGGACTATGTGGTCAAGCAAAAGAACGAGGAAAAATACAAATGGCTTTGCAAAATAAATATATTTAATGAATCCACAAGTACAATTGATTGTGATGACTCTGTTAGTGTTTAAACCTCAACCTTGTGGCGTTTAGCATCAATTTGAAATCCCATGTCATCTAATTCCTATCATGTTGACGTGAATACTATTTCACATTTTAAATTAACTTCATTGCATTTTGTTTTAGAAACTTAAACTACAATGAAATCACGACAGTTTCTGAACGAGCATTTAAGGGACTACACAATCTCATTAAACTGTGAGTATCCTCGATCCAAATTTCCTTCACCTAGAGGTTAAGCGATTGAATTTCCACAGGTGCTTTACTAATCATCCACCATCATTCTGACAGAAGATCCACTGTTTACAGGTTCAAACCCAGAAGTTACCAGCAGGCACACAGTAGTGTAATTGCTTGAATCATTGGCCTGTGTATTTTCTGGGTTCAGTTGCTTTAACCATGCGGCTATTGGTAAACAGTTCTTTAACCAATTTCTCATGTTTTATTTGTCTTAGATTTTCAGTCCAACTACAAAAAAATGATTGAACTGATTCTTTTCCCAACAGAACCGTAGGACTTTGCATTTAACACCAATGATTCTGTATTGTTTGGATTGATAAGAACATAAGAAATAGGAGCAGGAGTAGGCCATCTAGCCCTTCGAGCCTGCCATTCAATAAGATCATGGCTGATCTGTCATGGTTCAGTTCCACATTCCCGCCCTCTCCCCATAACCCTTAATCCCCTCGCTTATCAAAAACCCATCAACCCGCGTCTTAAAAATATTTAGCGAGGCAGCCTCCACCACTTCAACGGGCAGAGAATTCCAGAGATTCACCACCCTTTGAGTGAAGAAGTTCCTCCTCAACTCCATTCTAAACCGCCCCCCCTTTATCTTGAGGCTGTGCCCCCTAGTCCTACTGTCCTTTCTGAGCGGGAAGAGTCTCTCCACCTCTATCCTATCCATCCCATTCATCATCTTATACGTCTCAATGAGATCTCCCCTCATTCTTCTAAACTCTAACGAGTACAAGCCTAGTTTATTCAGCCTCTCCTCATAGCTCAACCCCCTCAACTCCGGTATCAGCCTAGTAAACCTCCTCTGCACTCCCTCCAAGGCCAAAATATCCTTGCATAAGTGCGGCGACCAAAACTGCACACAGTACTCCAGCTGCGGCCTCACCAATGCCCTATACAGCTGCAGCAAGACCTCCCTACTTTTATATTCAATCCCCCTCGCTATGAAGGCCAGCATCCCATTCGCCTTCCTGACCACCTGCTGCACCTGCAGGCTGGGTTTTTGCGACTCATGCACAAGGACCCCGAGGTCCCTCTGCACCGTCGCCTGCTGCAGTTTTTCGCCACGTAAGTAATAGTTATTCCTACCATTATTCCTACCAAAGTGGACCACCTGATGATAATTTTGAAAGCAATTCTCTGCAAACTGCTATCTGCAGTGTTGCTTCATAGGTGAAATGAAATCTATGTCTCATACCCTAATGTATATCTAATAATAATTTTTGATTATTAGATATACATTAGGGTATGAGACATAGATCTCATTTCACCTGTGAAGCAGCACTGCAGATAGCAGTTTACAGAGAATTACTTTTAAAATTACCTTCATTATCTTGAGGCATTTCATTGTACTGTGTAGACCTTCTTGCACAAAGTATGTTGCAATAGTTAGTTCAAACTGTGATGATCTTTCAATACTGAAGAGTAAATTAAGAGTGGGAGAGTGATAGAAGTGATTAAGAACGGGAAAGTAAAGTATGAAAATAAGCTAGCAAGGAACATAAAAATTGACTGTAAAAGTTTTATAGGTATGTAAAGAGAAAAAGATTGAGAAAAACGATTATAGGCCCTTTACAGCCAGAAACGGGACAACAAAACAGGGAAATAAAGAAATGGCTGAGGAACTGAATTCTTACTTTGTTTCTATCTTCACAAAGGAAGACATTAGTAATATATCAGAAGTTCTGAGAGAAACAAGTTTTAGTGAGGAACTGAAGGAAATCAGTATTAGTAGAGAAACAGTTTTGGGGAAAGTGATGGGATTGAAGGTGGATAAATCTCTTGGGCCTGATAATCTTCATCCCAAAGTACTTAAAGAAGTGGCCTGGAGATAGTAGATCCATTGGTCATCATTTTTCACAATTCTTTGTCTCTGGACTGTCTTCTATAGATTGGAGGGTAGCTAATGTAAGCCTGCTATTCAAATAGAGATGTAGAGAGAAAACTGGGAATTATTGACTCGTGAGCCTAACATCAGTACTGGGAAATTGCTGGTGTCCATTGTCAAGGATTTCATAAATCAGCAGCTGGAAAGCATAGTATAATTAGACAAAGTCAGCATGGATTTACTAAAGGAAAATCATGCTTGATGAATCTATTAGAATTCTTTGAGGCTGTAACTAGTACAGTGGATATGGTTTATTTAGACTCTCAGAAGGCTTTTACCAAGATCTCATAGCAGACTACTATGTAACGTTACAGTGTATGTATACTATGTAAACTTAATGCAAATGGGGATCTTGACTTTCAAAGCCATTTTGAGACTTTACCTCCATTGCCACTCTCATCCAAAAACATGGGCGGCATGGTGGCACAGTGGTTAGCACTGCTGCCTCATAGTGCAAGGGACCTGGGTTCAATTCTGGCCTTGGGTCACTGTCTATGTAGAATTTGCACATTCTCCCCATGAGCGCATGGGTATCCTTTGGGTGCTTGGGTTTCCAAAGATACGCGGGTTAGGTTGATTGGCCATGCTAAATTGACCCTAGTGTCAGGGGGTTAGCAGGTAAATGAAAGTTACAAGAGTAGGATTTGGGTGGGATTATGGTCAATACAGACTCAATGGGCTTTTTTGCCCATATCCCTGATATATTGATACAGTCAAATTATGGTGTCATAGAATCGTAGAATCCCTATAGTACGTGACCATCGAGCCTGCATCGGCAACAATCCCACCAGGCCCAATCCCTGTACCTGATGTATTTTCCCCATTAATCCCTTGACACTAACGGATAATTTAGCACGGCCAGCCAACCTAACCTGCACATGTTTAGAGTGTTGGAGGAAACCGGAGCATCCGGAGGAAATCCACACAGACACAGGGAAAACGTGCAAACTCTACACACAAAATCCTGTCCTGGATCTGCTAAGTACCTTTCCAATTACCTGCTACCTCTTGCCTCTTGGTGTCCCAAGTTGTGTACGTTAATTGGATTATGGGTTATGGGGATCTGGTGACAGGTGGGGTGACGGGGTGGGAGTGGAGATAATGGGGGCCTGGCTAAGATGCCAAGTAATTGGAAACTTGATGGGCTGAATGGCCTCCTTTTGCACATTAGACATTCTATTCTGTGAACAGTACAGGAATGGGAAGAGAAGCCATTGCAAGTGATATTCTGCCTGTAATTAGATAAGAATGAAAACAGGAGATTATAGTTCTTCCCATCTCCACGATAAAGAAATGTTGGAAGAGGATGGTGTCATCAGCTGTGTCAAAGGCTAGAGGGAAGTCAAGAAGGGCGAGGGGGGATAGCTTACCATTCACAGTCACATAGGATGTGCTTTGTAACTTTGACAAGAACCATTTCATACTGCAGCAGCGAGAGAACACTGAAGGGATTTGAACATGGCGTTCTAGGAAAGAACAACTAACAATACCTACTAGGAGATGGAATGGTAGCTTGCAAGGATCGTGAGGTCAAGGGTGGAGACAGGGAGGTGATGATGATAGATTTAGAGAATGGAGAAAAGCATTAACAATATCAGCTAGCGTGGTACTCTAAGAGGAGATTAGGTGGTCAGAAGTTTTTGGCATCTTGGAGCAAGAGAGAGGATGAGAATCCCATGAACACCACAAATTCAGAGAGACTGTGAGGGTAGTTAGGAGGGCAACCAGACAAAGATGCAATCTCATGGCAATGGCAAAGCGATACTTTAAAGAAGAAATTTGACCTGATGAGATAGTCAAAGGGAAGCAGATGACAGAAGCAACTGAGTGGATAGTCTCAATCTTCGTGACAAAGATGTCTATACCTCTTGCATGCACTATTGAAGGTGAGGGTAAAAGAGACAGGCAGAGTTATTCGGGAGATGGTTTGCAATATAGGGGAGATGCCAGAGGTTAACTTTGCATTCCGAGATGGTTCTAGAATTGTGAATAGGATTGTGCTTCAAGTGTAGCAGTAACTCTGCATCAAAGGTGAAGGTGAGGGTATAGTTGAGCAGATATGTAACTGCATCAATAGAACATAGAACATTACAGCGCGGAACAGGCCCTTCGGCCCACAATGCTGCGCCGACCAGTCTTATTTTTAAAAAAAAACATTGACCCACTAATCTAAACCAATCCCTTTTCGTCCATAAACCTATCCACCAATCTCTTAAACGCCCCCAAACTAGGCGCATTTACAACTGCAGCAGGCAGGGCATTCCAGTCCCTCACCACCCTCTGGATAAAGAACCTGCCCCTGACATCCGTCCTATAACTACCCCCCCTTAATTTAAAGCCATGCCCCCTCGTGCTAGCTTTCTCCATCCGAGGAAACAGGCTATCACCATCCACCCTATCTAAACCTCTAATCATCTTATATGTTTCTATAAGATCCCCTCTTAGCCGCCTTCTTTCCAGTGAAAACAACCCCAAATCCCTCAGTCTCTCCTCATAGGACCTCCCCTGCATACCAGGCAACATCCTGGTAAACCTCCTCTGCACCCTCTCCAAAGCCTCCACATCCTTCCTGTAATGTGGGGACCAGAACTGCACACAGTACTCCAAGTGCAGCCGCACCAGAGTTGTGTACAGTTGCAACATGACGCTGCGACTCCTAAATTCAATCCCCCTACCAATAAACGCCAAGACACCGTACGCCTTCTTAACAACCATATCTACTTGATTCCCAACTTTCAGGGATCTATGTACACATACACCTAGATCCCTCTGCTCCTCCACTCTATTCAAAGTCCTCCCGTTAGCCCTATACTCAACACATCTGTTATTCCTACCGAAATGGATTACCTCACACTTCTCCGCATTAAACTCCATCCGCCACCTCGCGGCCCAGCTCTGCAACCTGTCCAAGTCACCCTGCAAACTTCGACACCCTTCCTCACAATCTACCACACCTCCGACTTTGGTGTCAATGTGGCAAACCCATTCTTCCAGGTTTGGCAACCTCAGAGTCAGCCCCACTCCCACTTGCTCCCATCTCCAGGTTACTATCCAAACTAGCGTAACAATCTCACCTCTAAGTCAGAAGGTTGTGAGCTCAAATCTCACTGACAGACTTCTGCACATAATCTTGACAGACCCTTCAGTACTTTACTGGTGAAGTGTTGCACTGGTCAGAGGTGTTGTCTTTCAAATGAGATTTTAAATCAAAGCTTTATCAGCCTGCTCCCAGGGTAGTGTTTACAAAGAGTAGATAATTCTTGTGTTTGGCTAAATTTCAACCATTACCAACACCAGATAATCTGATTAATCAATCATTTGCTATTTGTGGAACTTTGCTACATGTTATATTTATTCACATAGCAATGGTAACTACACTTCAAAAATAGGGCATCACAGTAGCACAATGGTTAGCATTGCTGCCTCACAACACCAGAGACCCAGGTTCGATTCCAGCCTCAGATCACTGTGTGGAGTTTGCACATTTTCCCAGTGTCTGCATGGGTTTCTTCTGGGTGCTCTGGTTTCCTACCAAATTCCAAAGATGTGTGGGTTACTTTCATTGGCCATGCTAAATTGCCCCTTAGTGTCAGGGGGTTAGCGGGTAAATACTTGAGGCTACGGGGCTGGGATCTGTGTGGGATTCTAGTTGACGCAGGCTCAATGGGCTGAATAGCCTCCTTCTGCACTGTAAGGATTCTATAATTCTACAGACTGTGAAGTACTTTGGATGTTAAAGCAACATCCAAACATGTGCTCAAATCCCCATAAAGGAATCGCATGTCATTTGGTCCGGAAGTCCAAATTTTTAAAAATGGAAACCACCCAAAACTTAAATTCAAGTTGCAAAATTCAAATAGTTCCATCTGTCCAAATAGTTACCCAGAAATAGTTAGAAGTATTTAAATCACTTTTAAGTTTTTGGATATAGTACTGATCCATCTCAAACACCCACGGGACCCCAAGAGTACCCCCACACCCCAACTCTGACCCCACCCCCCAACTACACCTTATCCTCGACTAGCCTCCACATATCCCTGACTAACTACCAACCCCACCCCTGACTACACCCACATTCCCAAAATTAACTTCTTCAGACCCCCAGGTGCACCCTTACCCTCCCCACCCTCCAACTACACACACAACGTGTCTATCTACCCTCTCCACCCCCCACCACTGACCACCCCAACACTGACTATCTGCTCCCATTCCCACAGACCACCAACACCACTGACACCCCCCACCTCCATGGCTGACCACCAACCTCACTGACCACCCGACCCCCTGCAATGACCACGTAACCCTCCCCCTCCCACCGAACACCAAACCTCCCTAAACCTGTTTGTTTTTCAATAACTGTCTGATCGTCGATATAGTTGAAATAGAGAATGCCGTTGTCTATTGGTAACCATATCATTGATCATGACAAGGAACATCAACATGCTTTATTTTAGTTCTCTTTGGGACTCCAGCACACATCTCCAGTCAGACACTTTGTCAGTGAACTTGATACACTTCACAATTTGAAACAAAGTCACTTATCCAGTGAACTAGAATAACTGAGTCTCATTTGTAGAAACCTGATCTGTTTTAATTAAACTGACTGTAGAATGTGACAATCTGAGGTTCTCAGTGGCCAGGATAATTACCATGGGATGAATAGCTGTCTTGAAGGTAAGCTGTGTCCGCAATTCCCACCTCATGATCAATAGAGTAATAATAGCCATGACATTGGTATGTGTTCATAGGCCATCAATGTAAATGCATTTTACGTTACCTGCAGGTGAGAACAGTTAAAGGTTATAATTATAATAATACTTAATGATGTCATTAACATCAGCTTATTTCTTTCTTTTTCCCTTTGCAGATACTTAAGCAACAATCATATAATGTTCCTGCCGGCCAGAGTCTTTGAAGATCTCCAGCAAGTCCAATGGCTGTAGGTTCTTATACTTGTCTCCTGAATATTGATGAAAACTTTACAAAGGTGGTTTTCCTCCCCTTTGCACTTAGTGTCCCAAGATTCATAGAAACTAGTGAGGGTTGAAGAAAAAAATATAAAGGGGGGAAATATAAAACCAGACTGAAATAGTTTCTGTTGACGCATAAAAAGGAAGAGAGTAGCTGACGAAAACATTGGCCTTTTCAAGGGTGAGATTGGGGAATTTGCAATGGAAAAGAAGGAAATGGCAAAAATTTTAGACAAGTCATTTGTAAGAGGGATTTTCTGACCCTTCCTCAGTACATTTCTCACAGCAGAAAGTGGCATGCTATTCACCAGCGGCAGCATCTTCTGGTATTTCCCGTTGACAATAAATATCAAGCTAATGGAAGAGAGACAGAGAGAGCATCGAGATAAATGTGCAATTTTCAGCTTGGCAAATTCTAACTGGCAGAGTGCGACAGGGATCAGTCCAGACACTCCTACTGCTTAATGAATGACTTGGATTAAGGGGTTGCATTATTGTAGTCACTTTACTGACAGTGCAATGATTGGTGGGAAATTAAGTTGGAAGGAGGAAACAAAGAGTTGGATTTTACAGGAGACATATTCCTTGTGCTCCCAACAAAAGGCCAGTGGGCAGCCTGCTCAACTGAAACCTGACTGCCCTGCAGCGACGTTACGCTGGGAATGGCCTTAATTTATTTGGTGTAGTATTTTTGCCCCACTTGGAAGGAAGTCCTGCCCTGGAGAGCTGCCTGTCAATCTAGTCAGCCAGAAGCTCTGTAGACCCAGTTTTGCTAGAATTGTGTAGTGACCGATACTGGATTGACAGCAATCCCTGAGAAGAAGTGTCATGGAACCCAGATTTTGGGTAAATGTGAGAACTTTGGACAGACCTGTCTGGTAAACTCCAACGAAGTGGGTGAGGAGCATAGGAAAGCCCTGTTTTAGAGGTTGGTGGGGTTTTAAAGGGGATACAGTCTTTGGGGGAGCTCTTCAAAAGGAGGTACTTAAACCCTCCTCCTGTTCGTCAGCAGTGTGAGTGTGAAAGCTGTCAGGCTGCTCCCCTTGCTTCTGCCTTTCTCTACTGCACATATTATAATGGTAGAGGTCGAATGAGGCCCTTAGGTGGCTATTAATTGGCCACCTAAGGGTCTCAATTGGCCCAAGGACTGCCTGACCTCTGACACACCTATCATAATATGGGAGACAGGTTGGGTGTGGACAGGAAAGTGATGAGCAGGCCACTTATTTTACAAGTCTCACCTGCCTAGAAATGTACCAGCAGGGGGCTGTGAAATTCATCCCAAAAAGTCTGAAGAGGGATAGAGTTAAGGTGAAAATTGGGCAGATAGAGTATAATGTGGGAAAATGTGAGGTAAGAATAATAGAAGAAAAAATATTGCTTAAATGGAGAGGGAAAACAGAATACTGTGGTAGAGAGGGAGCTGAGTGTCCCAATCTTCTCTGATCAGGGTTCAGGGGGGAGGTGATCGCTAGAGGCTAAATGATGTTTTTGTGCTGCTCTTCTCAATGGGCCTATTGATCTGGTTCTCTCTGAAAGGGGCGACACAATGACACAGTGGTTAGCACTGCTGCCTCACAGTGCCAGGGACCCTGGTTCAATTCCGGCCTCAGGTCTGTTTGGAGTTGCACATTCTCCCCATGTCTATATGGGTTTCCTCCAGATGCTCCAGTTTCCTCCCACACTCCAAAGTGTGCAGGTTAGGTGGATTGGCCATGCTAAATTACCCCTTAGTGTCCCAAGATGTGTAGGTTAGGGGAATTAGTGGGTAATAATACTTGGGGTTACAGGGAACATGTATGGGTGGGATTGCCCCTTTATTGTCAGGGAGATTACGTGGAGTTACAAGGATAGGACCTGGGTGAGATCGCTGTCAGTGCAGACTTGATGGGTGGAATGGCCTATTTTCTGCACTGTATGGTTCTAATTCTGCTGGGTCTACCCCATTGGGAGCAGGTTGAGTGTGACATGAGTACATCACTGCAAGGTTAGATTTGATTTTGTTTCCAAGTTGCCACACATACAGACGTTGTGAGAGCTTGGGAAAAACCTCATTTCTACTTGCAGGTGCCTGAGCTCGCAGGAGAATAGGTTCTAATGTGCACACATTTAGTACCAGGCTTCCCTGTGTCAGCAAAGTTTGGTGCATGCAAAGGATCAAACCACCAGCAGGGTGAACGTTAAGTGGGGCAATTTTATCCAGCAATCAAAAATCAAGGTCTGTAAGTTTGAAGTACAGTGTCTATTTTCAAAAAAGAACTGGGGCCTGCCCACCAGCAGAAGATAGAAAATGAAACAATAAAGGAAATGTCTCAGCAGCTTACTCTGTCTGGAATCTATTAACTATCAGATTGTGGAGATGCTGGCGTTGGACTGAGGTAAACACAAATTCCAACTTTAACCTGGTGTTGTGAGACTTCTTACTGAACTATCAGATTGCCACAGCTTCTCTGCTATGTGTACCCTTCCGATGGCCTTTGCATGTTCCTCCATGACATCCTGGTCCTCATCAGTATCATCCCATTCACCATCCTCATCATCTGAGGAAAAATCTCACTCTTCCATGTCTTTCTCAGTTAAAACAATCTCTCCTTAATTGTTTGCAGCGTGCAGTAGACAATGATGCTCCAGGACACTCTCTGGTGAGTGCTGGAAAGCCCCACCTATGCAGTGCAAACATCTGAACCTCAGCTATTGAAGTCTGTTCAAGGATGTGCACCATAATTGCTCTCTTCAGCAGCACCCTGAGAACAGCAGAATGGTATCATAGAAGCCAGGTCTTCTGGGGTTGCCCCAAATTGCCCTGCAATCATCGAGGACCTGGGGAGTAGATCAAATTGGAAGCATTGTGAGAGCTCTCTGGGAACCAAGCACAAACCTGCAGCATTTGCCTTCTGCAATCATGTTTGAGTCACATAGTCGGAGAATGAAAACCTTTCACAGTGATGAATGCGACTAGCTATTGCCAGGGAACAATCAAGGCCATGTGTGCAGTCAATAGACCTTGGCAGCCTGGCTTTCAGGATCTGTGGGAAGTGGACAAATTGCCATGTTTTCCTGCAGAGAGCAGCTCTCAACCCTCAGATTCACTTGTCTGTCACTGACTGGGAGATGACACACAGATCCGCAGTGGAGCACTGGAAGGAGCAAGTGGCAAAGAAGTTTAAGACAGCAGTGAACTTTAGTGTCACCCCTACTGAATTGCTTCAAACCCAAGCAGCTGCAAGTCACCGTGGAGAAACTGGCAAATGTGTTCAACCACATCCCAGGACATACAAAGGCAGTTCTGGCATTGCCCTTTGCTCACTGCAGATAGCCGCACAGCCTGTGATCTACCCATGGTTGGACCAATGCTTACCTGTCAAACTAGTCCTTGGTCACCAGCATTCAGACCTTCCTGAGACTCCATAGCTTCTTTCTGCAACAGGTTCTTTTCCTCATTATCTGGACAAGAGCCAGTAGAAGATATCTTGGAGCTTAGTGGATCTGTGAATGAATTGCAGGAATCAATCTAGTATATTCTTCTCAGGTTTGCCACCATCTCTGAACAAGTGGTAGGCCCTGTATTTGTCTTCTGTCAAGACAGTCATCCCCATCCCACTCCTTCCAGGTGACAGTGGGTGGGTATTCCTCCCATTCATGCATGACTAGCATGGAGACATTGCTCTCTGACTACAATAATGCGTGGCCCCTTTAAAGAGCGATCCTTCATGGGCTGCATGACCAGGTCAGGGCCAATAGAGCAGGAGCATGTAAAACTGGGCCAATCAAGAGCGAAGGTGAGTTTTCCTGGAATTGAAGGGCTTTACTTAGAGTCAGGGCACTGTTTGGAGTAGACCTGTGTAGTTGTGCTGTTAAACCTGTTGTACATAGTGTAATAACTCGAGGCGATTTATTGAACTATTCAACAGTCTCCATTAACCTCAAGACTTTATAGAGAGACCATTGCCTTGGTAGCATAGAAAGACTTGCCACATGAGCCCTTGTCAGCCAAGACTATTCACTGACAGAATGGAGGTTTGGCGAACTGCTTCATTGCCTGGATAGTTCACCATGTAGATAACAAGACTCAACTCCAGGGTCATTTCTCAAGCCCTATATTGGATACTGATTTTTTTTTCCTGATTTTTTTTTTGGCAGCAAGTGCCTTTCAGTTAAATATTACAGTCAATGCTTCATATTGGAAGTTGAGAATCTCAATTACTGAAATTTCCTGATTACATATCTTCATCACTAATTCAACCATGTTTTACAGAGATAACCATTGATAAATCATAAGTAGAGTAGACGTAATAACCTTCAATAGGTTAAGGATTGCACAGACCTAAAAATGGGTAACTTGAACTTTATTGTTAGTCTGCGTTAAGGTAACTTGCTCATTTTAATGCTGCCAGCTGACTCTCTGACATTGAGGGTCCTATTTTACCATTTTGATTCTAAGTGCTGGGCGGACTTGAAACTGAGAGTGCTTTAGATTAGATTGTTAGACCCATTCTCAGGCACCCCCATAGGACTCTGCCTGAAAAAATATCAGCAATTCCAAATCATGCTGCACAAATCTGTGGGTGGGGTTTAACATGCCCAAAATCCTGCAAGTCCGATCAGTGCTTCCAACTGCACATTCGCACAAAAAGGAATGAATCTCCTGCCATACTGCTCCCACCCCCTCAACATTATTGACCCCTTTATTCCCCACATCCCCTCTGCCACCCAGAATGATTGCGGGCTCCTTCCCTCCCACCAAAGATCTCAGATAGAGTGGCAGTGGTTTCCCCCCTCACTGATCACAGACAGAGTGGCAGCGGACCCCCCTGTCCCCCTCAATGATCACAGGCAGAGTGGCAGTGGTTTCCCCCCTCACTGATTACAGGCAGAGTGGCAGCGGGCCCCCCTGTCCCCCTCACTGATCACAGGCAGAGTGGCAGCGGACTCCCCCTTTACCCCTCACTGATCACAGGCAGAGTGGCAGCAGACCCCCCCTTTACCCCTCACTGATCACAGGCAGAGTGGCAGCGGACTCCCCCTTTACCCCTCGCTGATCACAGGCAGAGTGGCAGCGGACTCCCCCTTTACCCCTCACTGATTACAGGCAGAGTGGCAGCGGACCCCCCTGTCCCCCTCACTGATCACAGGCAGAGTGGCAGCGGACCCCCCTTTACCCCTCACTGATCACAGGCAGAGTGGCAGCGGACTCCCCCTTTACCCCTCACTGATTACAGGCAGAGTGGCAGCGGACCCCCCTGTCCCCCTCACTGATCACAGGCAGAGTGGCAGCGGACCCCCCCTTTACCCCTCACTGATCACAGGCAGAGTGGCAGCGGACCCCCCTGTCCCCCTCAATGATCACAGCCAGAGTGGCAGCGGACCCCCCTGTCCCCCTCAATGATCACAGGCAGAGTGGCAGCAGACCACCCCCGCCCCGCCCCGCCCAATGACCACAGGCAGAGTGGCAGCGGACTCCCCCATTCCCCTTGTTGATCACAGGCAGAGTGACAGCAGACACTGCCCTCCTTCCTCCCAACCAATCTCAAGCAGAGAGCTGTCAGAAGCTCAGCACTTACCTCCTCGCTAACTGGAGCGCCCGAAGTATGCCTGTTTTGTGCCGATTCTGGATGGGTGAACACAGTGGTAAAGGGGAATTCCCGGTAAGGTTAGATGTGCAGCCCATTAAGTCAATTTAAATGCATGCAAATTGCAAGGTCCTGAACGTGGCCATTTTCGGGCCTTGGTAAACAGAAAACTGGCGCGGAGGTGGGTATGGACTAGTCTCCTCACATGCAATTTTACCAAGTTTTCATGCCCGAAAATGGGCACAACGTGATGGTAAAATCGAGCTCTAAGATTGCAACTGAGCATGTACAGAAGGTTCTCCCCTTAATGTTGCGGCACTAATAAGTATAGCTTTTTTATTTTGTCATGGAGCTAGGAAACTATGGCTTTGCTAAATTAGTAATAAACTACATATATTAATTCGTGCAACTAAAATATTTGATTTAAATAAAAGAAACAAATAAAAAAAGATTGGATAGATATGGTGTGCAGCAACTGCAAAATATAGGAGTTTGTGGCAAGCATTGTGATTCCAGAAAGCTGTACCTGTCGAGAGCATCTTCAGCTTGAGGAACTTTGGCTCAGGTTTTTGAGCTGGAGTCTAAGCTGCAGGTATTGGGGGGTATGAAAAAGGGGGAGAGTTACCTGGATACTTTGGTCCAGATTTTTGACATGAGGGAGAGGACAAACAACTGAGGTCACATCCGATACATTGATGTGAAAAAGGATTGTGCAGAACTGTGAACAAATCCTTTATGTTCTTCACTCCAGGCCCTTGTAGTAGGGGCAATAAGAAGAGGCAGTATTCCCCCACCTCCATCTTCACCTCTGAAGATGAGACAGAATATTCAGAGGGTGCATCGTCATATCATTTGCCTGCACCCTCCACTAGCACAGGGACATTGAGCTTGGTGGGTAGGCATTGGCAATGAGGCTCGGGGTAACAATCTAGTGAGCATATCACAGACGTGTCCTTGCAGTTACTGAAGATGTGACAGCTGAGATCCCTGCCTGTTGGAGGACTGCTGGAGACGGGATTCATACTGTCTCCAGGGATCGGTGCTGGGGCTTCAACTGTTTACCATATACATAGACGATCAGGAGGAGGGAGCTGAGTGTAGGGTAACAAAGTTTGCTGATGACACGAAGATGAGTGGAAAAGCGAATTGAGTGGAGGACACGGAAAGCCTGCAGAGAGATTTGGGTGGGCTGAGTGAGTGGGCGAGGACCTGGCAGATGGAGTATAACGTTAGCAAATGTGAGGTAATCAACTTTGGAAGAAATAATAGTAGGATGGAATATTATTTAAATGGTGAAAAGTTGCAGCATGCTACTATGCAGAGGGACCTGGGGGTCCTTGTGCAAGAATCACAAAAACTCAGTCTGCAGGTGCAGCAGGTGATCAAGAAGGTGAAAGGAGTGTTGGCCTTTATAGCGAGGGGGATTGAATATAAAAGTAGGGTGGTCTTGCTGCAACTGTACAGGGTACTGGTGAGGCCGCAGCTAGAGTACTGTGTGCAGTTTTGGTCCCCTTATTTGCAAAAGGATATATTGGCCTCGGAGGGGAGTACAGAGAAGGTTCACCAGGCTGATACCGGAGATGAGGGGGTTAGCTTATAAGGAGAGATTGAGTAGATTGGGCCTGTACTCATTGGAGTTTAGAAGGCTGAGGGGGGATCTTATAGAGACATATATGATAATGAAGGGGCTAGATAGGGTAGAGGTAGAGAGATTCTTCCCGCTTAGAAAGGAAACCAGAACTAGAGGGCACAGCCTCAAAATAAAGGGGGGTCAGGTTAGAACAGAGTTGAGGAGGAACTTCTTCTGTCAGAGGGTGGTGAATCTCTGGAATTCTTTGCCCATTGAAGTGGTGGAGGTTACCTCGTTGAATATATTTAAGTCACGGGTAGATAGGTTTTTGATAGACAGGGGAATTAAGGGTTATGGGGAGAAAGCGGGAAAGTGGAACTGACCCACTTCAGATCAGCCATGATCTTATTGAATGGCGGGGCAGGCTCGAGGGGCTAGATGGTCTATGCCTGCTCCTATTTATTATGTCCTTATGCTCGTACTGAGCCCTAAACTGATGACATGCCTCTGGATATAACCATAAGAAATCTCTCTGGGCGGTAGGGACAGACAGGGTCAGAATTAGGGAAACTGAGGCTATGCAAAACCTTGAGCAAAAGGTAGAGGAGCCTGCCCAAGTTCTGAAAGTTATCATTGCTGCAGCATGTGAATGCTTGGCTGCCTCCATGAAAAAGCTGATGCTTGCCACAGAGAGCCGATCCAGAGAATACTCAGTATCTGCCAGATATGTGTTCAGGTCTACATTCTGTTACTCTAGCCATGGGCTCATTCAGTGATGGCTATGAGAGAGGGGAACAGCTTCTCCTCTTGGAGCTGCAGATTAATCTGCTGGGATATTTAAAGACTAACCACGAGCCTTTCCCCACTGGACCACCCAGCTGCCAGACCTGCTGCTGGACTCCCTCACCTCCAGTTATCCTCCCAACAGGTCATCCCCATACCCACCTTGGACGTTTCATTGCATGACTTCCCCCCAAGCTCCATCCAATAATTGGCTAACACGTTCATCTTTGCGACACACTGCACCGAATGGAAGCAAAAAGATTCATTACCCAATTAGATTATGCTGGACTGTCAGCCAAACAGCAATTTGCCCCCAATTTCAATATCTGGTGAAGGGAAATGGTCAAAGCAAATGACGAAAAATTAATATTTTTACTGTCCTGATTGGCACAGAGCTTTGTCCTGGAGATTGCTCACCAATTCCTCGAGACACCAAGCCAATCCTGAAGGGTTAGTAACCCAAGTGGACCTCACAACCCCAACCACCCAGCTGCTGAAGCTGGATAACTTTCAGAGAGCGGAGTACCAGACAGTGCTTCTGCTTCTTTTGGCTCAGTGTGGGCTATAGACTATTCACAACATCACAATGTGCACGTAGGACACCAAAAATCTCCTCAGTTGCTGCTAAGAGGAATCTGGGATTAATGGTGTCCCTGGAAGCCCACACAAAGGACAGGGGATAGGAATGCAAATTCTGAGACAATCTGGAAAATCCAGGGCGGTTGGTCACCATGGTTACATATTTAAGAGGCACTTACAAGAATACAAATACCCAATTGTCCAGATCAAGTGTTTAATGATATCATTGTGCACTGTGCATGTTTATAACATATTGCAAGCTGCAAGGACTGTTCATTCTAAAGTGCATGATCGATTGGTGATTAAGAACCTGATTTGCTTGGAATGTAGGCTGTTTAAAAAAAATGTCATCAATCAATTCTTGTTTGTTGAAATGCAGTCGGACTAGGGAGGCAAATAAGAGAGGGTACAGAAGGCATCTCAGTATGGTTCATACCCAAAACTTAAATGTTGGCTCCTAGCTGGTTATAGTTTGTCCCATTCATACTATTTCAGACTTAGTCCTTTAATTAATAAAATCTAGTTCATGTGTATATATTTTTCAAAAGTCCCTTTAGTTGTGCAGAAGTAACTTCTATTGAATTCATTCTTTCAGAATTCTTGAAAACAATCGGATCCAAAAGATTACTCCGAAAACTTTCATGGGACTGAAGTCAGTCGTTCTCCTGTAAGTTCTGGTGTTAAGTTATACAGCGTCAAGCAACTTAAATAACGGTCCATCGTTTATTGATGTGAACTGATTGTTGATGGCTCTATTTTTCTAGAGCACTGCTGAACAATTCCTTCCATCAGCTGCCTAGTAAACCGATCTGTCAAGAGATGCCCAAATTAAACTGGCTGTAAGTAACCTCAGTTTTAATTCAAAATTGCATTGAAGTCTCAACCTGTTTAGTGACTCTGTTTAGCTATCAGTTAAAAGAAGGTAGAAGAATCAAAAATAGTGTGTGCACCACAGAAGAAGTTACTCTGTCTTATGTAATGTTCCTCACTTCAGTCTTGGTCAGAAGATCATGAGCGTGTTCTTCGTACCAATGTAATAAAGTGCTCTTTTAATAACATATTGAGGGCTGTAAGAATCTTGTACAGGTACTGGTAGTGGGAAATTTCAGTGGGAGAGTGCACTTTGTTGCATGGGAGTTGAAATGTCAGCTTCCCAATGTCGGGATGAAAGTAGGGAATTAAGACCGCAATGGTTTGAAGGCAGATTGAGCTTCCCAACAGCAGGCAAAGGGAATTATTTTTAATGCATAAAAAAATCAAAGTGCCCAATGGGCAGGAATACGGGGGGGGGGGGGGGGGGGGGCGGCTTGAACTGTGCTGGCCCTGCTTGTTCCTGTTTATGCCTTGCGAACTTTTTCTACCATAGACAAAACACACAGCTTCTTTAAATTGGCACTTCCTCTGGAAGTGACTCCCCCCAACATCTTTAGCACCCTTTACTACTCCTGGGCTGCCGACTGAATCTTTTATGATGTGGAGATGCTGGCGTTGGACGGGGGGTGGGCACAGTAAGAAGTCTCACAATACCAGTCCAGCAGGTTTATTTGGTATTATGAGCTTTCGGAGCACTGCTTCTTCATCAGGTGAGTCACCTGAAGAGGGGGCGACACTCCAAAAGCTTGTGATACCAAATATACTTGTTGGACTATAACCTGGCGTTGTGAGACTTCTTACAGTATCTTTTACATCTCTGCATTCTCTTGCTTTCTGCATTTCTCTGTTCATCAAACTCTGCTCTCGATCTTGGAGCCACTGACACAAGCAGTTTCTTTCTAGATTGTGGACTTCCCTGCCCGACAATGCTTCTTTTTCCACTTTCCATATCTAGAGCAACCTCCAGCACCTTCTTCAGAGTTATCCCTGACTCAGCCAATAGCTTCTTCTGTATTCACCCCACACACTAGATTTCTTAACATGTCATTAAGGGTGGGCCCATATTCACAGTGTGTTGCTATTTTCTTTAGGCTAGCCACAAAAGCTACTTTCGCTTCTAGAGGAGCTCTTGTAATCAAATTCAATTTATACTTTTGCATAATTACCAAAGGCTTTGGACGATAATGCCCTTTCACAAGATCTACGAATTCTGTAAAAGTCTTTGGGGGCTATCTTACTAAAAATAATCTCAGTGCCAAACAGGCGTGAAAGTGGGACAGAATCGTGCCCATTTTTTTGGCGAGCTCTCAGACACAATCTTTTTATGTTCTCTGTACAAGTGAGCAATCTGTACCTTTCCCCATTCCATCGCTGGCCTCCCCAGCCAATTGCTGATCTGATACCCCTCCCCGCCGTTATTCCCCGATTGCAGGGTGTGCAGTTCCCCTGCATCCCCTTAGGCCCCACCCCCTTCTGGGCCCGCCTCAGTCCCCCCTCCTTGGCACTGCTCAGTGTCCAGTAGGCATTGCAGACTGATGCTGGCAGGTTCCCAGGCTGGCACTACCCATAGAACACCTGGGGGCCTCAATGTCTTCCAGTCCCACCAGCAAGGCCGCCATACATGCTCCCCATTGGTGGGGGAACCATGCATGATCTTCACTGGCGAGGGCCTCCTCCAGTGAGGCCATTAAGGCAAGCGAGTTCAGACAATACTGTCCCGGACTCAATAATCGTATTAAAATAAACTCATGAATATTTAAATCAGCTGATCACGCCAGCTCCACAGTGCCGGTGGTATTGCGAGGGGTGGGTGCAAACCCAGTTTTGCTGCCTCTCTTGAGAGTTTGCCACGTTGGTCGACTGGCGGAACGAGCCAATAAGATTGTCCCCTTTGTATCGGGCATCTGGAAATGTCAGACTCAATTAAGTTGTAAGTTTGGGCTCCAAACTGTAAGTAGGATAATCTTTCTCTTCTCCTCCCCCACTATTTTGTTTGCCTGGAAAAAGCACTGCTGACGATCAACATGTTGACTCGAAGCTTTGGAGTTTGGATGAAACAGCTCTAATTTGCATTAAGAAGAATTTTGGTGAAGCACTGGTTGTAGACTGGCTGACTTGAATTATTTGAATATGAGGCCTGTTTCTTCTCTTCCGTGACAATTAGAAGGCGCCATCCTCATCGCCAATATAATGTCTGTGATTGTCTACCACCAGGTTTGAACAACAAACTATTTATTAGAATAACCATAGCTATTTACAGAGTGCTAGGATGTGCTCCCAACTTGTACAGCTCCAGGATTGAATTTGTCAGAAAAGCCCGGGATCAGCCCCAGGATTCATACTGTTCAGCCTGATTGGCCAGTTGGGTTACATGACCTTTCAAAACCTCATCCCTTCAGAGATCTTGCTACTGCAAAAGTGCAACTTTGTAAATAAATGGACAAGCATCTAGAAGTTGGCACCAGTGTTACCCTTCTCTAATTGGCTCTCTGGAATAGAACAATTATTGTCAACTTCCAATTATCATTGGCTAGCTAGAACCCATTGCTTTGTGTGTTGGATTGAATACTAGGTCACAATGTCACTACTGTTGTTGGTTTCAGCTTTACATTTCCCAGTTGGGTTCCTGAAATTTTAGGAGCTTTGAATCATTTGAACGTCACTACTTTCTCTAGGTTTGTGGTTTAAAGTGTTCACATGTTCAGCTCTCAGGCAAATGGGTTTATAAGCTTATGACTAAACCACAAAATACATTTCTATCCATGTTTCTTGAACAAAACTGGGATTAAACGTTACAAATTATTGCTGCTTTTGATTCATTAAGTTGACTTCTAAAGCTTCAAAGAAAATATGCAGCATGCTTAAGGATTGTATAATAAAGTTTTCTAAATTCAGTTCATTTGTATAAAGTATTACATAATCTCTCTTCTAGGGATTTTGAAGGCAATCAGATTGAATCTGTGAAGAATGGCACTTTTACGTTTTGCACTCAACTAACTGTACTGTAAGTACATTGGTCACACAGCTTGCCACATTGCAGATTAATTCATAGTTCCCCACTCAACTTTCACCCCTTCAAATTTAGCTTTACTTTCTGAAATTAGTTCTGTAATATTAAAATCAATGCAAGATGGTAAACTGTTAATTTCAAAAGCAAACTTTCAAACTCCCATTCCTTTGCAGGGGCTATCAGCCCTTCTCCAGTTATTCTTTGTCCCAGTTATACATTACTTCCATCAGAATGAGCTGAATTTTGGGGAGTAAAACCAAACTTTAGCATCTTCCCCTACATTTCTTGATCCCTCAATAAAATGTTGGTTAAACTCTGTCAAAGGCTGCTGATATATTTGTCATGTTATTATACTGGCATAATACCATGGATATATTCACTGTAAAATACACTAGGCGCCAATCATTCATACAGGATTGGGTAAACTCATCATAGGTTTGTTTGTTTATTAAAACCAGGCACCCAAGACAGTTATACATAGCAATAAAGCTTTAAGATGCCCCAATTCAAAGCAACAGTTAACCCAAGACTGAGTTACATGACACACTTCCCTTCTAGTGGTCTCATGTTAAATCCCTGAAAGATATATTACAACAATATTAATCTCTTATATTGGTACCACAGCATTTTAAAATCTTTTTACAGTATTACTTTAAAAAGAAGACTATGATATGTTTTGATGTATTTTAATCAATATCTCAGCATTAAATCTCTTTATTGGCATTTAATTTTCCTTCTGAATTCTAATCTATCTTGTCACAAAAGTACAGTACTGCGATTTTGCCGGAAACAAATCGAGAGTTAGACATTTTTGTCTCCTGCTCGAAGCTCGCCTTGTACAATCTCCATTTTAATCACTTTCATCAAAGATCTGAATTCATTGTTGTAACTGATGGATTTTTTTAATGTCAGCAAAACTTTAAAATGTAAAGCGATAAAAAAAGGTGTAAATCTAAAATAAAAATACAAAATGCCGGTAAAGATAGATTACCCAACTGGATACAGGTCTTCAGCAGAAATGGAAGGTTGGTTCAAACATTCATCATTTTTTTATTTTTTTAGCTGTGGATTGAGCAGCATTTTTACCATTTTCTGTTTCTCCATTTCGGTAATTGTGAATTCACAAGAACAATTACAGTATGAAATAACTTGGCCCGGTAACAGAAGCAGTAAATAAGAAACATATCAGTACATTCACCCATTTAACAATTGCATTCTTTTCAGGGTACTTCGCAGGAATAAAATCAACTCTATACAGGAAGGTGCTTTTACATCTTTACAAAGGCTAGCAGAACTGTAAGTTTTTTCAAGAACTGGAAGGAAATATGTATTAAATTTATAAAATTTAATGAAAATTTAATGAAAATAAAATTTAATGGCTTAACTCTGAAGATCTACATCTCATGGCAAGATCTGGACATATTTTGTCAGTTCTCAGTTAAAACAGTGAGTTTTAACATCGTGACAATAAGGCAGTCTATTTTAAGGGCAAGGGAAAACTGTCTGTCTTGCTTTCCTTCAGACATTTCTCCAGAGCATTCAAAGTGATCTTGAGAAAGTCTATGGTATTAATTGCGTTTTCATCCAGTCCAAGTTAGCTGCATGAAGAAAAGCACTCCTGTAAGTAGATGAAAAAGAGGTGGGGAACTATAATGCTGTGCCACGTGAAATACCAAAGGGGAAATTATCATTTTGGGCGGTGGAAAGCACATGCCTGTTCTGCAGGAGATGCTACGAGTGTCATGGAGTATTTTAACAGCCAGGTTTCAATATCATAAAGATGGCAAACTGCCTGGAACAGGAATCTAGAGAGAGCTGCCCAGATTCTGGTCAGCCGATACTAAGAACTCTTTGGACTACCGAGCTTGTGTTCAGGTGGAGGAAGCGGGGTGTGGAGGGTTATGTATACAAGGAGAGAGCCTAGGAAGGCAGTGGCCCGATATTATTTTGGGGGGGGCAAAGAGGAACACTTACACTTCACTGTAATTCCTGCTGCTAACTGGAGAGAGGCCCGGAATAGTGGTGCGTGCAAATGATGAGCAGGAGCTGAGACCTCTAAATGTCCTTCCAAGGATTTCATAGCTCTGAATGGCCTGAAAAGAATTCTCCAAAGACGTATGGGTAAGGTGGATTGACCATGCTAAATTGACCTTCAGTGTCAGGGGGATTAGCAGGGTAAATATGTGGGGTTGTTGTAGGATTGTTGTTCGATGCAGACTCGATGGGCCATAATGGCCTCCTTCTGTACTGTAGGAATTATATGATTCTATGAATGCCACTGCAGAGGAACATGGGGTTTGCCTTTCAGGGGCTCGCACCCTGCCCCAGAAGTCAAGTCAACTGGATTCACTCGCTGCCAGCGCACTCCACAGCCATAATACACTGGGTGAGGTAAATTGTTGAAGAGTGGAACCTCTGCCTCTCACTGGCTTGTTAACAAACTCAGTTGAGCCTAATTTTTATTTAAATATGGCAGGCAGGCTGCCAATTTCAGTGCCCACCCACCTATCATGTTATGAAGCTCAGAATGGATGGACACCTGCCCTATTTTACATACCCCCTGTCCATCATGGTGCCACGGGGATTTACATTTGAATATAATTTGAATGTGGCCTTTGAGTACTGGCAGTGCAGGTGTCAATTCCACTGACTTGTGTCCTCCAAGGAGAGGCTAACATGGAAGCAAAAGCAAATGCTACTCCTTTAGGCATTGTTGCTGGCTGAGTGAGACTTCCTTCTCCAGTTTCATCATATTCTAAGCCTGTAAGCTTAATATTATGCTCTGCACTCAGCTTGCCAGAATGCATTCGGTCGCTGTTCCTCTTTCAACACTGAATCCATGTGCCCACCTCATGGCTGCTCATGTCCTTCTGCTATCCCTATCCATGTCAGTCTGGTACTACGAGCCATAGAATCACAGAATCCCTACAATGCAAAAGGAGGTCATTTGGGTGTGCACTGACTCTCCGAAACTACATCTTAACCAGGTCCCATCCCACTACTCAATCCCTATAACGCTTTGTATGTAGATCTGTTTGTGAACAGAACTCCCACTTACCTGACAAAGGCACTGCGCTCCGAAAGCTAGTGGCTTTTGCTACCAAATAAACCTGTTGGACTTTAACCTGCTGTTGCGAGTCTTCTTAAGCTGTGTATTTACCATGGCTAATCCCCCCTAACCTGCACATATTGGCAATTTAAAGGCAATCTAAAGGCAATTTAGCATGGCTAATACACCTAACCTGCACATCTTTGGACTGTGGGAGGAAACCGGAGCATCTGCAGAAACCCCAACAGACACGGGGTGCCAGTCTCTTCCTACCCTAAGCGAACAGGACTTCCCTCCAAGCTCATGCCACCAAGAGGAGCACCTCCAGGGAGGTATCAGAGAACCTGGGCACCACCCTTGCTCTACCTTCTGCCATGTCACAATTTCTCCCTGTCCCAGACTTTTAGCTGCCTTGCCTTGTCTGAGCCACTACTTCCTCCCAACCACACCTATTAAATGACTGGCTGCCATGCCTGTTGACTGGACATTCCCAGCAATCTCACACTCCCACTTCCCAGCCATTCCACCTCAGCCTTGATGTTGGGACTTGCCTGCTACCAGGAAAATTCCAGCCTTAGACCCAGGGATAATTGTCACAGTCTCACACGATTTTAGTCACTGAGGGTGTTGTGATCACTACCAGTCTTTACTTATGTCACAATTTGAAAATATTTTAAACTTATGAAAATTTCTCATCTATTTGCCCTATGGGTACAAAGGATAACCATTATGCTGTGAATAATTTTACATTCCCTCAACACTCACTGTTGATAAATCTGAGATCATCTTTGTTAGCTCGAGTCAAGGTTAATTGTTTATAATTCTCAGTTAATTGAAATCCAAAACTGATTAAGTTAGGACTTCGAGGACAAGTGAAAAGTGTTAAAAATGTAAATATTTAAAAAATGAGAGAGTGTGTTTTTCTTTAGAAAATTAGATAATTGTGTAAAATCATGCTGCCGGTGAGAACCTTGTCTCCAGCAGTGTATGTTTACTTAGTTAACTTCACTGCCAGAGGGAATAATGTTTAAACTTATCCTGCAGCAAAATTGTTTATCAGTAAACAAACAAAATTTAAATAAAAATAGGGGAAGATTGAGACAGTGGGAAAAAGTTGCAAAGGAAGCAAACTAAAATGTCTTTAATTTAAAAGATCAAACTCACTACAGAAACCTAGAAATCTTCAGGATCCATTAGCAATCTGAAGATTTAAATTTTAATTATTACTACTCATAAAAATTGTAGACCATATAAATGTGAAATTACATAAAGTTCTCAGTCAATGGATTACATCATATCATTTAATTGAATATATTCATTAAAGACAAGTTCTGCAAAAAAGAGAATGCAAATGGAATGGAGGAATGAGACATTAATCTACATTGTCACTGGTTGTACAATATTTTTAGCTTTCTATAGCTTATTCCCAACATCATGGGGAAATGTTACATAGAAGCAAAATACTTGTTCTTTATACCAGATCTTTCAATCCATTCTAATGTTTAAAGTTTATTTATTAATGTCACAAGTGGGCTTATATTAACATTGCAATGAAGTTTTTGTGAAAATCCCCTGTTGCCAACTCTGGTGCCTGTTCGGGTACACTAAGGGAGAATTTAGCATGGCTAATGCACCTAAGCAGCACACCTTTCAGACTGTGCGAGGAAACTGAAGTACCCAGACGAAACCTGTGCAGACACAAGGAGAATGTGCAGACTCCTCACAGCTGGGAATCGAACCCGGGTCCCTAGCACTGTGAGGCAGCAGTCCTAATCACTGTGCCACCATGCTGCCCCAAGTGGTTATGAAATTGATTGGACAGAAGTATTTGACCAAGTCACCTCCTTGTCTACTTGGGAATGCTTATTAGAAAACCGGAGAGGGGGGAAAATCTTTTACGTGAGCATTAAAGGAATACTTGGGGCATAAATTTAGTTCCAGTAGCAACATCGAGGGAGCGCTACATAAGCTATGCATCCTCTTGTGGAGGCCATTCATGTGTACATCACTTGTGTGTACCAAAAGAATGTGGTGAAGAAATGCAGTCCTGGCAAAGACTGATATGATGTTAGGCTTCTTAACTTGGACCACCCAGGTCCATTGAAGGAATTTTCTTGTCAATCTGCAATGAAGACGTGTTAAGCTGCAAGATGGGCCTGTAGTTTTGTTTAAAGGCCAGCCAAATATTTTGCAAGTAAGGTAATTCTGAAGAATGCAAAGGACTATTTCGAGGTGTTCTGTTGACTTTCCAGGTTTTGACAAGGAGTTTTGCTGCAAACGCATAGGGAAGGCAGAAGAATAGCTAAAGTTTTCATTAGTGTCACAAATAGGCTTACATTAACACTGCAATGAAGTTAGCGTGGAAATCCCCTAGGCGCCACAATCCAGTGCCTGTTCGGGTACACTGAGGGAGGATTTAGCATGGCCAATGCACTTGAGGTGACCGATCCACACAAATTACAAACAGAACAGGGCTACAATTGCAGTGTCTCTGGATTAATTGCATAGGGAGGTGGTGCAATTAGGGATGTGAAATCTTTGCACAATGCCCAGCCAACTTAGAGCCAGATTCCAATATATCCTCAATAGTGTCACAAGGCTATGTGACAGGCAACCCACTTATGCTTGGATGACTCACTATTTAATGATCCTAATCTGATATTAGCCTGCAAAGTATATGAAGTGTCAGTGTTGTGGGTGTGAGTGTGTTCGTTAGTGCTGTTTCGTTGCTCTCTTTGTCCTTGGGCTGCTGTGGCTAAACAGGCAGAAATTCTTGGATATCTGAAAGCAGGATTTCAGAAGGGGAAGGTTGATATTGGGGCTGGAAGCAAGCGATCCATGTTCATACCTTCAGTAGCTTGTTCATCACACCAGATCTCAAGATGAGGATGTCCTAGGACTGAAAAGGTGTTAAAGCAGGAACATGCCATCACCCCCAATGTTCTCAGCAAAGCAGGATGCCACAAACTGTTACGGCCAGCCCTAAGATGCTGAGCACTATCTCCTGTACCCTACAGAGGACATACAGGCAGTGTGTCTCTGCCTGGTCTGCTCCCTTCTGTTATGTACAATGTTGTCCTGCATGAGAGAGGACAGAGTGTCAGTGATTGACTAGCACTGTATTTGGGTGGTGTGTCTGCAAGAGGAATGTGGAGGCAGTGAATGGGTGGGTGTGTGAAAGTGAAATAGATTATCTGGTTGTTATAATTGAGTTGTCAGTGCCAAAGAGTGGTGACGTGTGTATTCTGGGAATGTGGGATGTTGAGCAGCATGGCAGGTTGATGGTGTGGTGGATAAGAGATGTGAAGCATTCACTGACCATTCACATTACTCCTTGCTGCACTACTGCCAGGTCCCCAAGGCCAAAAGTCAGGAACTGACCTCCTGCTGCCACAATCTTCTCAGATGGTTCTTTAAGGCCCCTACAGAAGCCTATGTCTCTGCTCTATTACTAATGCCTCCAGTACTATATCCATATCCATGGAACCCTCTCTCTACTGTGGTAATCTGTTTTCCGTGTTTTGAATTACATTACATGTATACACTGTAACTCCCCTATAAGAAAGACATGCGGCCTTTAAGAACAGAAAGTTGGCTGAACCACATGCTGTTAACTGTTCACCCCCCTGCTGAGTGCAGAGGCAGCCAGCAGCATGGGGGGCATTCGGCCCTATGCTATGATCATGGCGGTAAATCTGTATGCTGCCTACCTCCATCAGAACCAGCATGGGCAGGGCAAAAATTCCCACCCAGAGCCCATAAACAGGGCAGGCCAACTTTTCAGCCCTTAGATTTGAGCTTTACCGCAGGAATGTGATGAAAATTGGTGTAATTAGATTTACGACAAGTGAAAATCGTACTTGTGTTCGTGGAAAGCAGATTGAATTCACAACTGATGTTATCCATGAATACTCCAGATTTCTTACTGACATGTCTTGTTGGAACTGATATACCCTTTCTGTCTGTTTTTGCAGGGACTTGTCTTCAAACAGGATTCAAGAATTGCCACACAATCTTTTTAAGCAACTTCGAGGACTCCTACAATTGTAATTTCATTATTAACGATATTTATATTGCTAACCTATTTCCCCTTGCATGCTAAAACTTAGAATTATGTTATTTCTGACTTTTCTTTTTTAGTAATATAAATAACTGTTTTGTACAATCTGTGTTTCCAGATAAGAATTCATCAATATTAAAATGGAACACTGATGATACAAAGACTACTAGTATACAATGGAAATCTGCCAAACCTGAGAAAAGTAACATAGCGTTGTAGACTGAGATTACTCCTCTCAGCTCAGAATAACTGAACTCAGCTATACTCCGCTTATCAGTTCCAAATATTGACAAAGTTTTCATGTTATGTAAGAGTGGAGATGATCAACTTTGCTAACACTATGTGGGTCCAAGACACATTTAAATTGTATTATACCAAAAGATTATGGGGGTGATTGTCTCAAAAAAAATTGTGTCAAATTCACATGAAAACTGAAGTAAATCATGCTGTTTTTTTCAGAGGGAGTTTAGAGAAGAATCTCCCACACTCTGTGCTGAGTGCACCAGCGTGAATCACATAAACAAATCCAGGGGCAGGGCCTATTCCTGCTGGAGAGGCCGAGTAGCATAGCACTGAGTGAGCTACTGCACATGTGCTGATCTGTCAGCACTGAGATCGGTGCATGCACAGTGGCTCTTGTATGTGGGCCTTCCAATTGCTGGCCAGCTCAATCGATAGCCAGCTCCGCAATGCTGCCCTTCCGGCCTCCTACGGCTCGAGCCCTACGAACGTGCCTGGGCTCAGCCTCGACTGCTGATCCTCCAGTACCGACACCCTCCACCCCCTCTCTGCAGTGCCAAACCCCCTAGCAGGCTGACTGCTCCCTCAACCACAATGGGCAGCCTCGCTGGCTCCCTCCCTCCCTCTGCTCGCGATCCCAGTGCAGAGTGGCAGTGGGACCTCCCCAATCCATACCAATCACCCCATTACGCCCAATGGGTAGTGCCAAGGTGCCCCATGGGCATTGGTACTTTGAGCCTTGGGCAGTGCCAAGGGGCCCAGACAGGCACTGCTTAGATGCCAACGCCCAGGGTGCATCATTTCCCCCGCCGTCCAACGCTCAGGAGGGCCCTGATTGCCTCCTTCACCCCCGCAGAGTTGGGCCACCAGTCCCATTTGGTGGGAAGCTCCTGTAAACCCTGCTGGAGTGAACCACTCCTGGTGGTGGGGGAGAGGCGAGTGGGTCTGGAGACATCAGTCCTGAATTTACAAACTAAATTACGTTCAAATTGTCCCCTGCATCTCAGGGCCAGATGCCCAGTGTGAATGCTGCATATTGGGTGCTGCTTAAATCTCCTGGCCTGTTGCATTTAAAAATCAGTGCAGTGGGATGGGAGAATCACCCCCTATATTTTATGTATATTTATGCAGTTTCCAGATAACAATATTAGAAATTTCACAAGGACTTGTTGCAGTTTTATTGCAGTCAATGTCGAACTTGAGGAAGTCTAATCATATCTGACTAATTTTGTATTTAAATATACAACGCCTTTCTTCTTTATTCTTTCATGGAATGTGGGCGTTGCTGACAAGGCCAGCATTTATTGCCCATCCCTAACTGCCGTAGAACTAAGAGGCCTGCTAGGCCATTTCAGAGGGCAGTGAAGAGTCAACCACATTACTGTAGGTCTGGAGTCCATTCTTGTTGTATCCACTCTATCAATACATTTCACAATTTTAAAAACCTCCATTAAATCTGCCCTCAGATGCTTCTTTCGAGAGAAAAGAGACAGCCTTTCAATCTTTTCCTGATTATGTATACCCATACATTTTTGGAATCGTTCATATAAATCTAAGCCAGATCAGGTACAGATGGCAGAATTCTTCAACTTCAACAAGACATCCCAACTCAACGTTCTGACCAATGAAACCAAGCATGCCGAATGCCTCCTTCACCTCTTCACCAAATTGGCCTCCTTCTGAGCCACAACAGTTCTGTTCATTTGTTGCTGTCCTCCTGAAAATTGACTATCCACCCCCTCCAGCAATCTGCAAATGTAGAAATTGTGTTTTAATTCCAAAGTCCGAATTATTTATTTAAATTATGAACCGCAGTGACCCCAGCACTGATCCTCATGGAATGCCACGTCCCACCATCCACCGCGCCAAATTCTCTACTCCACCTCTCTGCTTTATCTTTGAATGTCAGCGAATAATGCATTCTCTGATCTTATTCATTAGTGTATTGTGGATCACCTTGATCAGAATTCTCCAATCTTGCCCATGGCTGGGATTCTCTGTTGTCTCTACAATGAATGGAGATTTGGCTGAGACAGCAGTGTAGGACGTACAAGACCAGAGAATTCCAGCCTTCATCAACAACCTTTTGGAAGTCTACATACTTTACATTTACTGCATTACCATTGTCTACACTCTATTATCTCCTCAAAAAACCATGGTTGGTCAAGCAAGATTTTCCCTATTGGAATCCATGCTGATTATTCATTATTATATTTATTATTTCCAGATGTTCTTCTATTCTCTACTTTAGTAGGGTTTCCATTATTATTTCTCCAATGATGTTACACTGACCAATCTATAGTTCCTTGAGCTAATTCCACCCATTTCTTAAATACAGGAATTACATTTACCAACCTCCAGATTTCTGACACTACACTTTTTTTCTAAATTTTTTTATTTAGTTCACTTATGGGATGTAGGCCTTGCTAGCTTGACCAGCATTTATTGCCGATCCCTAGTTGCCCTTGGGAAGGTAGTGGTGGGTTGCATTCCTGAATTATTAAAGTCCCAGATGTGTACGTACACCCATTGTGCTGTTAGGGAGCGAGTTCTAGGATTTTGTCCAACGACAGTGAAGGTCCAACATTATACTTCCAGGTCAAGAAGGTGAGTGACTTGGAGGATAACCTCCAGGTGTTGGTGTTACCAGATATCTGCTGTCCTTGTTCTTCTAGACGGAAGTGGTTGTGTGCTTTGGAAGTGCTGTCTAAGGAACCTTAGTGAGTTTCTGAAGTGAATCATTTAGATGGTACAGACTGCTGCTACTGTTTGTTGATGGCGGAGGGATTAAATGTATGTGAAAGGAGTAGCAATCAAGTAGGCTATTTGTCCACGATGGTGTCAAGTTTCTTGAGTGTTGTTGGAACTGAATTTATCCAGGCAAGTGGGAAGTATTCCATCACACTACTGGTTAGTGTCTGTAGATGGTGTGCAAGTGATTTGGGTGCCAGGAGGTGAGTCATTCTATGCAAGATTCCTAGCCTTTGACATGCTTTTATAGCCACTGTATTTATATGGCTAGTAAGAAGACTGACATCATTTATATGGCTGTTTCTGGTCAATGGTAAGCCTCGGATGTTGATAGTCTGAATTCAGTGATGATAATACAATTGAATGTCAAGGGATGATGGTTAGATCCTCTCTTATTGGAGCTAGTCATTGTTTGGCATTTGTGTGGTGTGAATGTTCCTTGCCAATTATCAGCCAATGCCTGGCTTTGTCCACGTCTTGCTTCCACATCTTGCTGCATTTGGACATGGATGCTATCAGTATCTGAATGCTGAACATTGTGCTGTTATCGAGAAACATCCCCTCTTCTGACCTTATGATGGAAGAAATGTAACTGATGAAGCACCTGAAGTTGAATGGGTCTAGGAGACTACGTAGACCCACTTGAGCGTGGCACTGTGGCACAGTGATTAGCACTGCTGCTTCATAGCGCCAGGGACACAGATTCGATTCCCAGCTTGGATCACTGTCTGTGTGCAGTTTGCACATACTCCCCATGTCTGCTTGGGTTTCTTCTGGATGCTCTGGTTTCCTCCCACAGTCCAAAGATGTGTGGATTAGGTGGATTGGCCATTCTAAATTGCCCTTAAGTGTCAGGAGGACTAGCTAAGGTAAAGGTGTGGCATCATGGAGATTGGGCCTGGGTGGAATTGTGGTTGGTGCAGACTCAATGTGCCAATTGGCCTTCTTCTGCACTGTAGGATTTTATGATTCTGTGATACCCTGAGGAACTCCTGCAGTGATGTCTCGGAGCTGAGATGGTTGACTTCCAACCACCACAACCATCTTTCTTTGCACCAGCTGTGACTCCAACCAGTGGAGAATTTGCCCCTGATTCCCATTGACTCCAGTTTTGCTAAGGTTCCTTGATGCCACACTCGGTCGAATGCTGCCTTGATGTTCAGGGCAATCATTCTTACCTCACCTCTGGAGTTTGGCTCTATTGCCCATGTTTGAACCAATGCTGTAATGAGGTCAGGAGCTGACTGATCTTGGCAGAGCACAAACTGACCATCAATGGGCAGGCTATTGCTGACTAAGTGCTGATTGAAAATGCTGTTGATGACCCCTTCCATTACTTTACTGATGTTCAAGAGTAGACTAATGGGGCAGTAATTTTCTGGGTCAGATATAACCTGTTTCTTGTGTGCAGGACAAGTTTGGGCAATTTTCCACATTGCTGGGTAGATGCCAGTTTGGTAGCTGTACTGGAACAGCTTGGCTAGGAGCACAGCAAGCTCTGAAGCACATGTTTTCAGGGCTTTTGCTGAAATATTGTCCCAGATCATAGCCTTTTCTATCCAATGCCTTCTTGATATCACATGGAGTTAATCAAATTGGCTGATTACAGTCATCTGTGATGTTGGGGACTTCTGGAGGAGACTGAGGTGGATCATCCACTCAGTACCTCTGGCTGAAGATTGCTGCGAATGCTTCACTGAGATCCTGGGCTGCTCCATCATTGGTGATGGAGATATTTCTGGATCCTCCTCCAGTGAGTTGTTTAACTGTTTAACCAGTTAATATGGCAAAACTGCAGAGCTTAGATTTGATCTGTTGATTGTGGGATTGCTTAGCTCTGTCTGTTACCTGTTGATTATGTTGTTTGGCACACATGTAGTCATGTAGCTTCACCAGGCTGACACCTCATTTTTAGGTATGCCTAGTATTGCTCTTGACATGCCCTCCTGCACTCTCCATTCAACCAGGTTTGATCTCCATCTTGGTGGTAATGGTAGTGCCGGTGATACTGTGGGCCATGAGGTTACAGATTGTAGCTGAGTACAATTCTGCTACTGCTAGTGGTGCACAATGCCTCACGGATGCCCAGTCTTGAGTTGCTAGATCTGTTCAAAGTCTATCTTATTTATAATGTGAAGATGCTGGCATTGGACTGGGGTAAACACAGTGAGAAGTCTCACAACACGAGGTTAAAGTCCAACAGGTTTATTTGGTAGCAAAAGCCACTTGCTTTCGGAGTGCTTCCCCTTCGTCAGGTAAGTGGAAATTCTGTTCACAAACAGGGTATGTAAAGACACAAACTCAATTTACAAAATAATGGTTGGAATGTGAGTCTTTACAGGTAATTAAGTCTTAAAGAGTGGAGCGAGGGTTAAGCACAGGTTAAAGAGATGTATATTGTCTCCAGCCAGGACAGATAGTGGGATTTTGCAAACCCAGGCAAGTCGTGGGGCTTACAAGTAGTGTGACATGGACCCAAGATCCCAGTTGAGGCCGTCCTCATGTGTGCAGAACTTGGCTATCAGCCTCTGCTCAGCAACTCTACACTGAAATGTGTCATGAAGACTGCCTTGGAGAACGCTTACCAGAAAATCAGAGGCTGAATGCTCGTGACCGCTGAAGCAGTACAACAGGAAGAGAACACTCTTGCCTGATGATTGTTGACCGGTGTTCATTCATACGTTGTCGTAGCATCTGCATGGTCTCCCCAGTGCACCAAGCCTCGGGACATCCTTTCCTGCAGCGTATCAGGTAGACAACATTGGCCGAGTTGAAAGTGTATGTATCGTGTACATGATGAATGGTGTTCTCACGTGACATGGTGGCATCAGTGTCAATCCGGCAGGTCTTGCAGAGGTTGCTGTGGCAGGGGTTGTGTGGTGTCATGGTCAATGTTCTCCTGAAGGCTGGGTAGTTTGCTGCAGACAATGATCTGTTTGAGGTTGTGCGATTGTTTGAAGGTAAGAAGTGGGGGTGTGGGGATGGCCTTGGCAAGATGTTCGTATTCATCAATGACATGTTGAAGGCTCCAGAGAAGATGTCATAGCTTCTCTGCTCCAGGGAAGTACTGGTTGATGAAGGATACTCTGTCCACCGTGTCTCGTGTTTGTCTTCTGAGGAGGTTGGTGCGGTTTTTCGCTGTGGCACGTCGGAACTGTCGATCGATGAGTTGAGCGTCATATCCTGTTCTGATGAGGACATCTTTCAGTGCCTGGAGGTGACTGTTGCCATCCTCCTCATCTGAGCAGATCCTGTATATATGGAGGGCTTGTCTATAGGAGATGGCTTCTTTAACTTGTTTAGAGTGGAAGCTGGGGAAGTGGAGCATCATGACGTTATCGGTGGGCTTGCGGTACAGTGAAGTGTTGAGGTGACCGTCCTTAATGGAGATGCGTGCGTCCAAGAATGCAGCCAATTCCGGAGAATTGTCCATGGTGAATCTGATGGTGGGATGGAACTTGTCGACGTCATCATATAATTGCTTCAGTGATTGTTCACCATGAGTCCAAAGGAAGACAATGTCATTGATGTACCTAGTGCATAGCATCAGTGGAAGGTCCTGTGTGGTGAAGAGGTCTTGCTCAAACCTGCGCATGAAGATGTTGGCATATTGAGGTACTATTTTTGTCCCCATGGCTTCATCCAGACACATGGAACAGCCATGGAGATCCAATTTACATCACAATATGCCAACATCTTCATGACAGGTTCAAACAAGACCTCTTCTCTGCACAGGAGCTTCAACCGATGCTATACACTAGTTACATCAATAACCTTTTCTTCCTTTGGACTTGTGGTGAACAATCACTGAAGCAGCTATATGATGACATCAACAAGTTCCACCCCACCATCAGACTCACCATGGACTGCTCTCCAGAATCGATTGCATTCTTGGACACACATCTCCATCAAGGACGGTCACTTTAGCACTTCACTGTACCACAAACCCACCGATAACCTCACGATGCTCCACTTCCCCAGCTTCCACTCTAAACATGTTAAAGAAGCCATCCCCTACAGACAAGCCCTCCGTATACTCAGAATCTGTTCAGATGAGGAAGATCACAACAGACACCTCCAAATGCTGAAAGATGCCCTCATAAGGACAGTATATGGCACATGACTCATCAATTGGCAGTTCCGACACGCCACAGCGAAAAACCGCACCGACCTCCTCAGAAGACAAACACGGGACACGGTGGACAGAGTACCCTTCGTCATCCAGTACTTCCCCAGAGCGGAGAAGCTACAACATCTTCTCTGCAGTCTTCAACATAACATTGATGAAGATGAACATCTCGCCAGGGCCATCCCCACACCCCCACTTCTTGTCTTCAAACAACTTCACAATCTCAAACAGACCATTGTCCACAGCAAACTACCCAGCCTTTAAGAGAATAGTGACCACAACACCACACAACCCTGCCACAGCAAACTCTGCAAGATGTGCCAGATCATCAGCATGGATGCCATCATCTCACGTGAGAACACCATCCACCAGGTACACAGTACATACACTTGCAACTCGGCCAATGTTGTCCATCTGATACACTGCAGGAAAGGATGTCCCAAGGCATGGTACATTGGGGAGACCATGCAGACGCTACAACAATGGATGAATGAACACCGCTCGACAATCACCAGACAGGAGTGTTCTCTTCCTGTTGGGCATCAGTTCAGCGGTCACTGGCATTCAGCCTCTAATCTTCGGGCAAGCGTTCTCCAAGGCAGCCTTCGTGACAGTGCAGAGTCGCTGAGCAGAAACTGATAGCCAAGTTCCGTGCATATGAGGACAGCCTCAACTGGGATCTTCAGTTCATGTCACACTGTCTGTAACCCCCACAACTTGTCTGGCCTTGCAAAATCTCACTAACTCTCCTGTCTGGAGATAATACACATCTCTTTAACCTGTGCTT
Source organism: Carcharhinus amblyrhynchos (assembly GCF_965287045.1). Lineage (NCBI taxonomy): Eukaryota > Metazoa > Chordata > Chondrichthyes > Carcharhiniformes > Carcharhinidae > Carcharhinus > Carcharhinus amblyrhynchos. The sequence goes on from NC_137324.1 coordinate 144,892,205, forward strand.
AATCCTCTCTCCGCTCACATTGTCTGTACCGTTAAGACTTGATTACCTGTAAAGACTTGCATTCCAGCATTATTTTGTAAAGTGAATTTGTGTTTTTATATGCCCTGTTGGTAAACTGAAATCCCACTCACCTGACAAAGGAACAGCACTCCAAAAGCTAGTGACTTTGCTACCAAATAAACCAGTTGGACTTTTACCTGATGTTGTGAGACTTCTTACTGTGTTTATCCTATTTATCACAAGAAGGTATCCTCAATGTGAAGACGAGACTTTTTCTCCACAAGGACTGCGCAGTAGTCACTCCTACCAATACTGTCATAGACAAATGCGTCTTCAGCAGGCAGGTTAGTGAAAATGAGGTGAAGTATGTTTTTCCCTCTTTTTGGTTGCCTCACCACCTACTGCAAACCCACTGTAGTAGCTATGCCCTGTAGTACCCAGTCAGCTCGATCTGTGGTGGTACTACCAAGCCACCCTTCATGATGGGCATTGAAAGCCCCCACCCAGAGTACATTGCCCTCAGTGTTTCTTCCAAGTGGTGTTCAACATGGAGGAGTAATTATTCATCAGCGAATGGGGGATGGTAAATGATAATCAGGAGGTTTCCTTGAACATATTTGATTGATGCCTCAAGACTTCATACATTCTAGGGTCAATATTGAGGACTCTCAATGCAAGTAACTCCTTCCCGACTTTAAACCATTGTGCCACTGCCCCTCCCTCAACCTAGCCAATGTTCCTTCTCATTTTTCTTTGTTGTGGAAGGCCTGTTTATTGGACTACATGATACATTGAGTGCAGCATGGTGGCACGTTGGTTAGCACTGCTGCCTCATAGCGCCAGGGACCCAGGTTCAATTCCAACCTTGGGTGACTGTGTGGAGTTTGCACATTCTCCCCGTATCTACATAGGTTTCCTCCAAGGTGCTCCAGTTTCATCCCACAGTCCAAAGATCTGCAGGTTAGGTGGATAGGCCATGGTAAACGGGTGGGGTTATGTGGGTATGGTGGGAGCTGGACCTGGGGTAAAATGATCTTGTGTAGGGTTGCCAACACTCCCAGGATGGTCAGGAGTGTTCAGGAATCTGCATCAATCTCTAGGTAGCTTTTAAAAGCAATCCAGAAGATTTTAATAGGCAAAAGGGTCACTTTTATCCTTCCTTGCAACTGATGTTAGGAAAAGAATGAATATATTAATACCATTAACATACATGTGGGTTGATAAGATTGTTTTCCTGCGTTACCTTGAGAATGACACACATTTCTGAAATAATATAATTCACCAAATTCAGTGTGTAGAAAATCTCAGATCAGTAAATGTGACCAAGTGAGCTCAGCAACAGAGACAGAGCCAATGACAGGGCAGAACTACAACTTGGAGTCGCTATTGCATTCTGGACTTGGCTCATGTCCAGAAAACAGCTGGGCATTGCAAAGGGTGTTAGGTTAGAGTTTACAGCTCTGGTAGTTTGTGCTCTAAGTATGGGCACGAGACTAAAACAAATAAATATCAAAGGACGGGATCTTGAGCCTGTTTTTGCCATCCACGGGACTGGCGGCAGGGGCTCACTATCCAGCAAGAGCTGGAAGTCACGAATCTTGCCAGCTCTGATAGAAGGAGAAGTACTATTTCTGAAGGGAGTGGGTTATTGGGTGGGAGAAGTGCCGACTCTGATTGAGGTGGGGGGGTGGGGGGATGGTCTTGAAACCTCCGTGGTGGGCTGGGGGAGTGGATCATTCATGCTCTGTTCGGGGCATCCTTTAAACATGGTGTCCCGATCTCAGTGTAGTCCAACTTTGCCGGTGAATTTACCCCCACCCCCTCTCCCCAAGACGTCAGCATGAAACCCACCAAGCTGTTTTTTTTGACAGTGTGATAAGATCTGGAAATAAAATCAGAGTGTTAAGCCGTTTTTCTTGCCGGAACCAACACTCTGCCAAATTCTCCACTAGCCCCCAACCTTTCAAAAACATCTTTGTTTGAGTAGACCTATTGCAAGTGAGATTGATAGACAGAGTATCTGTATCCAAGCTAAGATCTGTCTCCCCATTCAAGGCATTAGTTTAATGATTTATCTGACAGAATTGGAAGGGTCATCTGAGGTAATTACAAAGTTGAGCATCACGTTAGTTCCAGTTTTTGTGAAATTTGATGCACTATTAACTCAGGTGGAAGTGTTTTTTTTCTATGATGTGGGGATGCCAGCGTTCGACTGCGGTAGACACAGTAAGATATCTCACAACATTAGGTTAAAGTCCAGGTTTATTTGGTAGCACGAGCTTTTGGAGCATCACTCTTTATCAGGTGAGTGTAGGATTTGTTTCACAAACAGAGCGCATATAGACACAAATTCAATTACAAGATCATGGTTGGAATGTGAGTCTTAACGAGTAATCAAATCTTTACAGGTACAGACAATACGAGTGGAGAGAGGGTTAAGTACAGGTTAAAGATGTGTGAATTGTCTCCAGCCAGGACTGTTAGATTTTGCAAGCCCAGACAAGTTGTGGGGTTACAGACAGTGTGACATAAACCTAAGATCCCGGATGAGGCCATCCTTGTGTGCAGAACTTGGCTATTAGTTTCTGCTGGGCGATTCTGCGTTGTCGGATGTCTTGAAGGCCACCTTGGAGGGCGTGTACCCAAAATCAGAATGCCCTTGACTGCTGAAGTGTTCCCTGACAGGAAGGGAACATTTCTGCCTGTTTTTTTTTCCTAGTCTTGGGATGTTGAACACAATTCATTTTGAAAACTATGATTAAATAATTAAAAGTCCCCATGATGCTTGTTGCATGGGAGAGAAAGAAGAAACCTGAAAGTGAAATAAATGTCAAAAACTGAAATCTGGGACAGTGGCCAAGGGAAGTGGGGTGCAATGCTGGGGTGGAAAAGAAATTGGGCCAGTAAACAAATTTAATTCTCACTTTCCGTAATGGCACTTCTGCTGACATCTCCTGCAATATGTGCAGCACAAGTTGGCAAACCGAGAGTAGAACCTGGCTAGGTGGGATCCATCATTTGTGAGTTCTGGTCCTTTAATGCGGAAAAGTGTGAGGTAATTCACTTTGGCAGGAATAACAGATGTGTCGAGTATAGGGCTAACGGTAGGACTCTGAATAGTGTGGATGAACAGAGGGATCTAGGTGTATGTGTACATAGATCCCTGAAAGTTGGGAATCAAGTAGATAGGGTTGTTAGGAAGGCATACGGTGTCTTGGCGTTTATTGGTAGGGGGATTGAATTTAAGAGCCGCAGCGTCATGTTGCAACTGTACAAAACTCTGGTGCGTCCGCACTTGGAGTGTTGTGTGCAGTTCTGGTCCCCACATTATAGGAAGGATGTGGAGGCTTTGGAGAGGGTGCAGAGGAGGTTTACCAGGATGTTGCCTGGTATGGAGGGGAGGTCCTATGAGGAGAGACTGAGGGATTTGAGGTTGTTTTCATTAGAAAGAAGGCGGCTGCGAGGGGACCTTATTGAAACATATAAGATGATCAGAGGTTTGGATAGGGTGGACAGTGATAGCCTTTTTCCTTGGATGGAGAAAGCTAGCACAAGGGGGCATAGCTTTAAATTAAGGGGGGGTAGTTATAGGACGGATGTCAGGGGTAGGTTCTTTACCCAGAGGGTGGTGAGGGATTGGAATGCCCTGCCTGCTGCAGTTGTGGATGCGCCTAGTTAGGGGGCGTTTAAGAGATCCGTGGATAGGTTTATGGATGGAAAGGGTTTGGTTTAGGTTAGAGGGTCATTGTTTATTAACTGGTCGGCGCAACATCGTGGGCTGAAGGGCCTGTTCTGCGCTGTAGTGTTCTATGTTCTATGTTCTATGTATTCAAAGAAGACAGCTGAATCACATGTGACAGATCAGCAGTTAGATTCAGAAGATCCCATGGCACTTCTTCAAAGGGCAGAAAAATAATCGCTGATGTCCAGACCAATATTTGATCCCTCAATAGCCTCAAGGCTAATAGGGTGTATTGGCCTTGGAGGGAGTACAGAGAATGTTCACCAGGCTGATACCGGAGATGAGGGGGTTAGCTTATGAAGAGAGATTGAATAGACTGGGTCTGTACTCGTTAGAGTTTAGAAGGCTGAGGGGGGATCTTATAGAGATGTATAAGATAATGAAGGGGATGGATAGGGTAGAGGTAGGGAGATTCTTCCCACTTAGAAAGGAAAACAGAACTAGAGGACACAGCCTCAAAATAAGGGGGGGGGCGCAGTTTAGAACAGAGTTGAGGAGGAACTTCTTCACTCAAAGGGTGGTGAATCTCTGGAATTCTCTGCCCATTGGAGTGGTGGAGGCTGCCTCAAAGAAGAACAAAGAACAACCCAGCACGGGAAACAGGCCCTTCGGCCCAACGAGCCCGCACCGCCGCATCCTCCTACACCTAATCTGCCCTGCGTGTCTGCGAGTGGAACCCCTAACTTAGCCAGATTCAGGGGAGAATAGTGTCAATTTGGTATACCAATCAGCCTAAGAGCACATCTTTGGGGTGTGGGAGGAAACCGGAGCACCCGGAGGAAACCCACGCAACCACAGGGAGAATGCGCAAACTCCCACAGACACAGGCCCAAATCCATGCATCTGCACAGCTAGCAGTGCTAGTCACCGAGCTGTTGCGGCGCCCTTCTACCGGTCCAGGATCAAGCACACACACCGACACGAAGTACGAGGCCACTCCCGGAACCTCCAAGAGCAGCCCACGCACGACCCACCGTGTGCATGCCCCTTGTTTGACAACAAGGTGGACCTCCACCTGCGGAATAAAAAAACAAAAACGTTAACATGTAAGTCTGCATTTCCGGTGTCTCCCGAGGCTCTGACCCTATTTAATACCCCCTCCTATAACCCTCCATCCCCGTTTCGCTCATGTGTCTATCTAAGTAAACCTTAAACAAGTCCAACGTTCCTGCCTCCACCACCCTACTCGGTAGCGCGTTCCATACCCCCACGACCCTCTGTGTGAAGAACCTTCTTCTCATATCCAAATTATACTTCTCCCCCCTCACCCTTAGATCAAGACCTCTCATAATTGTACCCAGTCTAGGGAGCAGCCTCTCACTATTGACTCTATCTATTCCCTTCAGTATCTTATATACCTCTATCATGTCTCCCTTCATCCGTCTTTCCAAGGGGAAAAGCCCCAGTTCCTCCAACCTTTCCTCGTAACTCAGTCCTTCCATGCCAGGCAACATCCTGGTAAACCTCCTCTGCACCCTCTCCAGAGTCTCCACGTCCTTCCGGTAGTAAGGTGACCAGAACTGGACGCAGTACTCCAAATGCGGTCTAACCAACGTTCTGTACAACTGAAGCATTAGACGGCAGCTCCTATACTCTATACCCCTTCCTATAAAAGCTAGCATTCCATAAGCTTTCCTCACAACCTTCTCCACTTGTGCCGCAACCTTCATAGACTTGTGAACCTGCACTCCCAGGTCCCTCTGTATTTCTATACTCCTAATCGGCCTACCTTTTATCACTTAGCTCCTCTCTGCATTATTCCTTCCAAAATGCATCACCTCGCATTTGTCAGGATTAAATTCCATCTGCCACCTATCTGCCCAATGTACCAACCTATCTATATCCTGCTGTATCACCTGACATTCCACCTCAGTATCCGCCAATCCTGCCATCTTGGTGTCATCCGCAAACTTGCTGATCACACCACGTACGCTCTCTTCCAAGTTGTTTATGTATACTACAAAGAGGAGAGGTCCCAGTACTGAGCCCTGCGGCGCACCACTGGTCACTGGCCTCCAGCCCGAAAAGGTCCCCTCAACAACTACCCTCTGTCTCCTATTGCCCAGTCAGTTCTCAATCCACCTAGCTACCTGTCCTTGTATCCCATGCGCCTTAACTTTTTCTACCAGCCTACCATGAGGGACTTTGTCAAACGCCTTACTGAAATCCATATAGATGACATCAACGGCTCTCCCATCGTCAACCGTTTTTGTCACCTCCTCAAAGAATTCTACCAGATTCGTAAGGCAAGACCTCCCTCTAACAAAGTCATGTTGTGTATGCCTAATCAGATCGTTGAATATATTTAAGTCATGGGTAGATAGATTTCTGATAGACAAGGGAATTAAGGGTTATGGGGAGAAAGCGGGAAAGTGGAACTGATTCACTTCAGATCAGCCATGATCTTATTGAATGGTGGGGCAGGCTCAAAGGGCTAGATGGCCTACTCCTGCTCCTACTTCTTATGTTCTTATAATTAACCTGACTAAAACATTTTACCAGCCGTTATCATATTGCTATTTGTGGGAGCTTGCTGTATGCAAATTGGCTGTCACATTTCCTACTTCCCAAGTCATTGTGAAAGGTGTTATAAGAGTAAGTCCTCCTTATAAATTCTGCACCATAACTGCACTGTGATGATGACGAAAATCTAACATAAGCTATAAATACTTTGAAATTCCAGTTGTGTAGATGGGAAATTTGGATAAATAGTTGAATGGAAAATTGGAGAGAGGACATTGAATGCATGGATTCCAGATCCACATTCCTGCTGAACAAAAATACACCTACAGATTTGATTTTGTAAAATTATTTCCTAACAAAATATGGACATGACTGAATTCCTTTTCCATCAATAATTCAGAAGTTTATTCTAGCAATGACAAGTAATATTTATATTGCCCCATTCACATACTAAAGCATCACAATGCACTTCACAGGAGCATTAGCAAAGAAAGGAGCCACATAAGATGCTAGGAGAGATGACCGAAAGCTTGGTCAAAGACATAGCTTTTAAGCAATGCCTTAAAAGAGGAAAGTGAGGTAGAGAAGCTGAGTATAGGAATAAAATTCCAGAGCTTAGAATCAGGCAGCTGAAGGCGCAGTCACCAATGATTAAAATCGAGGATGCTCAAGAGCTATAATTAGATGAGGGCAGATATCTCAGAGAGGCTTGCGGGTGGGGGAGACTAGAGAGATAGGGAGGGGGCAGGCCATGTAAGAATGTAAAACCAAAGATGAGAATTTCAAAATCAAGATGGTAAGTGACTGGGTCACCAACAACAGAGGCAATAGATGAATGGGATTTGATGAGAGTTAAGACACAGACAGCAGAGTTTGGATGACCCCAAGTTTAAAGAGGGTAGAATGTGGGAGACTAGCCAGGAATGTCAATATCCCAATGAATAGTCAAGTCTAGAGATAACAAAGGCATATACAAAATATTTATTTTGTAAATTGAGTTTGTGTCTTTATATGCCCTGTTTGTGAACAGAACTCACACATACCTGACAAAGGAGCAGTGCTCCAAAAGCTAGTGGCTTTTGCTACCAAATAAACCTGTTAGACTTTAACCTGGTGTTGTAGACTTCTTACTATGAAGGGTATTGACACAGGCCTACTAGGAGTCTTTGTCTTTAAAGTCACTAAAAGTTAGTGAAACTACAGGGGAAAATTGTAAAAGGTATTTTTACTTCATTTAATATTTTTACTTTACATTTTGAATATGCCACTGACTTGAGAACAATGTTGTTCTGATTCATTGAACCTATATGGCAAGCTCCACCAACAAACCACTCTGAAGCTGCTTTTTCATACATTCCACTCTATTATTTAATTTCCCACAGGAAAGTTCAGCACAATTTCAATTAAAGATGATTCAGTAAAACTCTAAAACCTCTATCGCTTATGTCATTTTATTTATAATGATGGAAAAGAACTTCAGGCTCATGAAAGGGAAGTTGAAAATGCTGGGAACACTCAGCAGGTCAGGCAGTATCCACGGAGAGAGAATCAGAGTTAATGTCATCGGCCTGAATTAATGTTGACTCTAATTTTAACCCATCTCCACCAATAGCCTGGGAGAAAACATATGAAGCTGAGCAGACAGCAGTTAAAATGAAGCCAGACATTTATTCTGTCTTAATCTGCTCTTTTGATCAGGTAAGCAGAACAGCCACAAGAAGGCAGTGGAAACTGTTTAAATGTAACGATTTATTCTGATTATGGAAAGATTTGCACTTAACGCATTTTTCACGGCTACCAGGCATCTCAAAGGGTTTTATGGCCAACAAGGTACTTTTGAAGGGCAGTCACTGTAATAATGTAGGACACATTAGACATTTCAAATAGTGGAGAATTGACAGAAATGCAGCCCTGCCGCTACATAATGCATCAATTGTCTAGAGATGGGGCTTCTGTCCATCACCAGGGCAGAAGTCCCACCTCAGAGAACTGCTGATCCATCAGAGTGACAGCAACAGTTGAGACTTGGACTACAAGCAGTCTCCGGATTCTAAGTCCCAGAGTCCAGGACCTGGTAAGTTCAGGGAGAGAGGGGAGGTCACACAATGGGCTGCAAACTGAGGCTCAGGCAGGGAGAAGGAGGTAGGGGTTTTGATGGAGTGGCCAGTGGAGAGGGAGCATTCATGGGGACAGGATGAGGGAGACTTAGGGGATATACCCAAAGTGGAAATAGGGCACTTGAAAGAGAAGCCACCTGCTTCCTGCCCAATGCCCGAGCAGGCTTCCTCCCCGTCCCTTACATCCCCATGCCAGCCTTAAAATTGAGGTCAGGCTTGGATCATTAATAATATTGTCCCTTAATTGGAATTAGGATGGGCAAGCTTTGCTAACCCTATGTAAAATTGTGGACAGATCGGGGGCTGGCAAGAAAACTGCACAGAGAAATTTATAGGTCCCTGCATTTGCAAACCTGCCAGTGAGGTACTATAAAACTTTACTCATTATGTCATCCTGCTAATGAACTCTCACCGTGCGGCTAGGTATTGGAGCTGGTCGAGTTCAGTCGGGAATCTAGGAACACTTATTTAATTAAGACTGACCAGTTCTCCCCAGAGGCACCACCTGCTTCTGGACTGGAAATCAGGGCCATTAACTTTGTATCTCTCGCCACAGATGCAGCCTATTCTACTGACTGGTTCCAGGGTTTTCTGTTTTTATTTCAGATTTCCAGCATCTGCAGTATTTAGCTTCTGTATCAAAGTAAAACTATTATATTAATTTGTACACACATAAAAATATCAACTTTAACCTACTTCTGGGACTAAGGTGCCATTCTAGCATTGTAGCATATGTTTCAATTTTAGCATAAGGATATTCCTTCACACGGTGGCTGGATAAGAATGTGGTTGATAATTTCAGTCAAAAGTATTGGTAAAGATGGTAAAGTACCCCTAAATGCATTACTGTGAGTGATCATTGAAACTGTTGAGAGTTAATAGATTAGTGTTTGGTAGAAAATATTGAAAGTTATATGATGAAAGCAGGAAAATAGGATTAGAAAAGACCTACGCCTGGGATGGGGGAGTTACCTTACAGGAAAGACTGAACATGTATCCACTGGAGTTTAGAAGATTCAGAGGTAACCTTATCAAAACATTTAAGATCCTGAGTGGAATTGATAGGGTGAATGCCAAGAGAATGTTCCCGTTCAGCGTGAGACTAGAACAAGGGGACACGGTTTAAAAATAAGGGGTTTCCCATTTAAAATGGAGGTGAGATTTTTTTTTCTCATTGAGTCATGAATCTTTGGAACTCTTCTCCCCAGAGAGCGGCGGAGGCAGAGTCAATGAATATTTTTAAGGCAGAAGTAGACAGATCCTTGACTAATAAGGGAGTCAAAGATGATTGAAGGTTGGCAAAATGGGGGTTGAGGCCACAATCAGATCAGCCATGATCTTACTGAATACCATTCGAGGGGGCAAATGGCCAACTCCTGCGCCTAGTTCACAAAACGTCTGAATGTAGTCCAATCCATCATGCAAACCAGCCTCCCATCCATTGACTCTGTTTACACTTCCCGCTGCCTCAGAAAAGCAGCCAGCATAATTAAGGACTGCATGCACCGCAGACATTCTCTCTTCTATCTTCTTCCTTTGGGAAAAAGATACAAAAATCTGAGGTCATGCACCAACCAACTCAAGCACAGCTTCTTCCCTTTTCAGACTTTTGGATGGACTTATCTTGCATTAAGTTGGTCTTTCTCTGCACCCTAGGCATGATTGTAATACTACATTCTGCATTCTCTCATTTCCTTCTTTATGAACAGTATGTTTTGTATGTACAGCACGCAAGAAACAATAATTTTCACTGTATGTTAATACACGTGACAATAAAAAATCAAATCAAATTAAAATGAATGTATATGTAAGTAGATCTGATCTGAAGTTAAAACAGGCACAGGCACAATCCATTGTTTTTACTTGGATATTGCTTGTCTTCATTGTACAGCGAAACCACTTAAAAGAGCCTGTATCAAGTCACAACTAAGTAATATGACAAGATAGTTCTTTCAAGTTGATAAATGCATGCATGTGTATGTCATACATATAAAGGCCAGTTTAAAAAAAAGGACAGGAAATTGTAGGGAAAGTCCAGAAATGCACAGCTAACAGATGACAATCTGTACCAGAAGTATACATTCGTAAAGTATATCAATTATATAGTGTGTAGATTTTCAAAGAGTTTATATATACAACCAAACATCCCTGTCAATGTTTTCTTCTCTTTTGACTAGAGGGAAATTAAATCACAAGAGAAACTGTTTTCATGGAAGCATTTCCATGCAGTAACATATAAAGATGTGCTTTGCACATAAAAATACAGCCCTAAAAAATATAACTGGTTTCCATTTGCTGTCATTGCAGAAACATTTCTTTCAACGCCATGAAGCAAATACATGCAGATCAATTTGATCATCTAGAGAAACTAAAGTCACTGTAAGTTCATCCAAGGCCTTTGCAATGTGGATATTTTGATATTCAATTTAGAATTGTAAATTTTGCTATCAACAATTGTAATTGTTTCTAATTTGTTTTAGTTTTCTGCTGATCAGATATCTCCAGGCATTTCTCCAACATGAGCCTTGTAGAACCACCAGAGAAATTGCCAGCAGTGTGTAGCCAGAGTGATGGCGGAGAATTAGTAGATACACACAGAATTTCAGGATGCCCCATCAAGAAATCTTGAAGCACTCTGTTCCACAATGGTCACACATTCAGCCTAAAGAGCTACTTTGTATTCATTTCTATTTCTTGCAGAGGCAACTTGAGGCTTCTATTTGTGATAATCAACATTATGTCAGCTTAAAGTCAATTGATAAAGATAAATTTCCCAAATTTCTACACAATACCTAAATTTACCAGGAAACATGATTCTCCCATAAGTGCTGAATTCACGGCAAAACTATTCTAAATCCCGACTGAATCTCCCCACTCTGTACTACAGAGGTCTCAGTCGTGAATATCATTAAAAACCTGGGGGGGGGAGGGGGGGGGCGGGGGGGGGGGGCCTATTCACGCCGGAGACTAACAATTCTGGACCTCTGCGCATGCACAGTGGCTCCGATCTGTCAGACTTCCCATTTGCTGACCAGCCCAGGACCCCTGCAGTGCAGCCCCTTCAGTCCCCTACCCGCCCACAACCTGATCGCGGCCCCCACAAAAATTCCTAGGCCAGCTTTGACCCACCCCCATCCTGGAGCACCCCAGTACACAGCCCATCCCCCAGCAGTGGCGATTCCCCCCAACCCCCTCATTCTGGTAGACCTAAACCCTCACTGATCCCCCCTCTGGGGTCAGACCACACACCCCCCTCCCAGTGGCAGGCCCTCTCTTCCCTGTCAGACCAATTCCGCCCCCCCCCCCCACCCCCAGCCCATCCCAGTTGCTGCCATCCCAGATCAATGCAGAGTAGCAGCTGGACCCACTAGGCCCCACCCACAAAAGGCCCTGCCCCCTAGGCATTGCCCGATGGGTAGTGCCAAGATGCCCCCTGGACATGGGCACTTTGCTTCCTGGGCAGTGCTGGGGACACAGGCTGGCATTGCCAGGGTGCCCATGCCTAGTGGGCACCACCCCCCAGCGCCCGACCCCATGGTGGGGGGGGGGGGGGGTCTAACTGCCCCCCCTCTTAATTCCAGCAGGGTCTACCACTAGTTCCCCAAACGTGGGGAGCTACTGTAAACCCTGCCAAAATGAAGTACTCCTGGCAGGGTGGGGTGATTCAATCAGGACCAGAAAGTTCCCAATAACGAACTGACAAACAGATTTAAAATACATTTCAAAAAGTTTTAAATGACTTACCTGCCTTCCCACCAGTTTCAAGCGTGGTCTAATCGGCGACTGCTCGCCGGCTCTGGGAGATGCACATGCATTCACGGCGCACACGCAAATCCCGGTTCAAGGCCGGCAACGCGCATCTCTCACCTCGTCCCGCCAGAAAAGTTACGGGTCTTGATGGGAGAATGGCAGCCCATGTTTCAGAGAAAGAATTAAAAAGATCTAAAATAATATTGTTGATATTAAAAAGATATTGTTGAAGCTGTCCTTTTTTTCTCCAATTATTGCTGTGTGCATCTGGAGACTCACAGTTGGGGCATGTTTCGATAAATGCCAACTTGCATTTTAGTACTTCGTCCAAGTTCTGATTCTTCACATCTGATTTCAGACTGCAACTGGCTGCTGTTTATACCTGAACCTGAAATCACCAAAGACATTGACGTATTCCAGTAGAGGTTATGTGATAATGATCAGGAACAAGGCACACTTTTTTTTGACCTGTCTAACCCAGAAACACAGTAAGAAGTCTCACAACACCAGGTCAGACCATAACCCAGAAACACAGAGACTAATTGTAACACTCTATACAACACCCCACAGTGAGATCAACTACACTTGCGCAGAGCAAAGATTTAATCCAGGGCTTATCTGGTCTTAATGGCTCAATGTCACACCAGGAAATATATATGGGGATTGTGATGACTTTGTCAAAAGACAGGAAAACATCACTGGGATTCCTAGTGTATCATCAGGACAGTGTATTACTGAAGTTAAGTAACTTACCCAATATTAAAATGAAGGAATTTAAGAAAATAACGGTCTTAACATTGTGGCACAACACAAGTTCTAAGTCCACAGGCCTCCAGTGATTCTGGCAACTGTATTTTACATTTTATGTAGAGAGTCATTTTTCTTAGCCAGTTTTGAGAGCCATAAGAAAGATGAGTTTGGCCACTTTCAACCCAATTCTTCAGGTGCCAGTTCGTAGCACAACACGGCTACAAAATTGGTGTTCAATTGGAAATTTCAGTCAGTAAACGTGTAGTAATGGGCTCCTCTTCAAAGATTAGAGCAGAATGAAGAGAGATTTGCCCTGCATGTAATCAACAATGAAACCAGCCTGCGTTTGACCTTGATTTTGAACATGAAAATGGGTTAAACATTTCCATATCCTTAATGAACACAGAAGGGTAGAAACTATATGCTACTGTTGATTGATTTAAATAACTCCAGCAAATTGTACCTATGCTTATTCAATTTGTATGTCTGGATATTGATATTTTTTATTGTTACAGCAGTATGGATGGAATGGATCTTCGGGCTCTACGGAACAGGATATTCCAACCGCTTACAAATCTATCCCATATGTAAGTGTTGTGCATCCATACTGTAGAGAATTTTACAAAGATCTCCTGATGAAATTCATGCCTTTAATACAAGAGCGCTAACCAATCAATCTTTATTTCAGATATTTTAAGAAATTCCAGTTCTGTGGTTATGCTCCACATGTTCGCAGCTGCAAACCCAACACAGATGGAATATCGTCCTTTGAGAACCTGCTAGCGAATGTTCTCCTCCGAGTCTTCGTTTGGGTGGTTTCCGCCATTACATGTTTTGGAAACATCTTTGTCATATGCATGAGATCTTACATCAGATCTGAGAACAAGCTTCATACCTTGTCTATAATGTCTCTTTGCTGTAAGTACACACTCATAGGAACAGCTTTTGTTTTTCTTTAGGTATAATATATAATAACATATAATATACGTTTTTTAATTCCATCAATCTCCTTCCCTTTCTGGTGTCCTGTTACATGCAATCAAAAGGGCAGTCAGGTGACTTCCACAGGCCAGTTCCCGTGTCACTGTGTTGCTGTCCAACAGAAGGTGCAAAGGAACTCAACAGCAATGACTCTCCTTCTGATGCACTGATAGAATTAAACTGAATTCAGTCCCATTACTCCATGACAGAGTAGGTGAAATCAACTGTTCAAATCTGCAAAGGACCTTAGAGCCTGGATAGAGAGCTAGCAATAGGGAGAGGCGAGAGAGACATTGACAAAGATGCCATGGACAAAAAAACAATGGCTAGGAGCTAGGGCACCGGTTACCTATTCCAGGTTGTCCTTTATCACACTTTGTTCTGCCATTTACATATTTTGGTCTCTTGATGTGCCACTATTGGCACCCTACTTAGCTATGACCATCGCCATTTACATTCCCTTGTCTTTTCGTCCATGACATCTTTGTCAATTTCTCCTCAGCCTCCACCTATCACTGGCCCTCTATCTAGATTCTACTGCTTCACTCCCTCTCTCCGTTCCACCAAACAACAGTGTAAATCTCATCCTGTTCCAGTTCCCTTGGGGGAAAGAATAGTAAGAGAAGATCTGATAGAGGCATTCAAGATCACGAGGGGCCTGGACAGAGTAACTAGGGAGAAACTGTTCTCATCGGTGGAAATGTCGAAAACCAGAGCACTTGGATTTAAGTTAAATCGCAAAAGAAGCAATGGTAACATGGGGCAAAACTGTTTTATGCAGCAAATGGCTAGGATCTGGAACGCAATCTAAAAAAGGAAGGAAGTGCAGGGATACAGGGAGAAAGCCAAGAAGTAGTACTGGGTGGATTGCTCCTTCAGAGAAAAAGCACAATGGCCTCCTTCTGTGCTGTAACCATTCTTTGATTCTATAATATTGGGGTATCCTCGAGATGGCATTGGTCAAACAAGCTGATCAGTCAGAGTATTGTGAACCTGCCTGGCTCAGGTATCAGGTTATCAGCACTGCCACAGAAGATTCACTTGGATCCTTAACTCCCACTCTCCTCCACTGGGGAGAGGATAACAACTATTTAATATGAACAGTTATATAAAGCTTGAAATTCCACACAGGTTCCATCAATCTTCTGCTATAAGTATGGCAGAAGACAGAAGAACCTAAGACCAGCCACCTGCAGAGAAATGAGCAGTCACCTTCAGCCATTTAAGCCATTTCTCATGTGTACTAGCCTCCTGCAAGTGAAAGTGGGGACCCAGACATGGTCTCTAAGATAAACTTTAATCTCCAAAGCTCTGAGAAGTGCATTTCCAAGTTTCAGAGCTAACCATCATTTTTTTGCTAGGACAATATCACAAAAGCTGCCTATCGCACTATATATAAAATTGACAAAAAAAAGACCTACATGTAAATGGAATTATAACTTCGGGACATCTCAAAACCCCTTATAGCCAATGAAATACCCTTGAAATGTTTTCATTGTTGTGACATAGAAAATGCAGCAGCCAATTTGCACACAGCAAGCTCCCACAGCAGAAGCAGATAATTTGGTTTTAGAGATACTGATTAAGAGATGCATTTTGGCCAGGAAATCAGAGATAACTTCCCTGCTGTCCTTTGTAATAATGCTATGTGATCTTTTACATTCTCCTGAGACAGCAGGTGGAACCTCAGTTTAACATCTCATCTGAAAGATGGCACCTCTGATGGTGCCACACTTTCGCAGTACCACACTAGAGGGTCAACCTAGATTTTTGTGCTCAATTCCTGGGCTGTGAGCCCACATCCGACTGACTCAGGGCAAGAGTACTACCAACTGAGCTATAGCTGACACTCTGTTGTCACAGCTGACATTCATGTCTTTTTGTGGACTTGACTAATAGATGTTTGTTTATGATCCTTGTAGGTGCAGACTGCCTGATGGGAATATACCTTTTGGTGATTGGATCATATGACCTTAGATACCGTGGAGAATACAACAGGCACGCTCAGATGTGGATGGACAGCATGCAATGTCGGATAACTGGGTCTTTAGCAATGCTGTCAACAGAAGTGTCTGTATTACTTTTGTCTTTCCTGACTTTGGAAAAGTATCTCTGCATTGTTTATCCATTCAGCAACTTGAAGCCAGGAAAGTGCAGGACGGTTTCTATTTTGATATTTATTTGGTTTGTGGGGTTTGTCATTGCATTCATTCCCCTGATGAATAGCGACTTCTTTAAGAATTACTATGGAAGAAATGGGGTGTGCTTTCCACTGCTTTCAGAACAGCAAGAGACTGATGGAGCACAGGCATATTCAGCTGTCATTTTTCTTGGTAAGTCTGAAGTTTATTTGTTCTACCAAACTCTTATGATTTTCAATATAAATGTCATTGGCAAATTGTCTTTTGTATAAGACAAAATCCATAGTTTCATTGATCGCCAGATGGGTAAAGGTGTACCTAACAGAAAGGGCAGAATTTTGAGTCACTGCAGTGGTGGGCAGCAGGGAGGGAAAGGGAGGACTGTAGAGCCAAAATCTTAGCATTACTTGGCTCATGAGGAAAAACTCAGTTCAGATTTCCAATCCTGGTTGGTATCCATTGAAAGCCACCTGACATTTTCTTTCAAGATCTTATGACACTCCACCTAAAAAAACAATCAAGGGGCATGTTTCACGCCATCAAGCAGGGGGCAGGGCCTCAATGTGTTGATAACAAAACCTAAGTAAACTTCTCCCCCAGCCCACCACAGAAGTCTCAGGGATTTCCCTCCCTCACCCCTGATCAGCATTGGCACTTCTCTCTCTACCCATTGTCTCTTCCCCCCACCTTTTCCCCTTGATCATTGGCCTCTTCCACACCCTAATCTTTGGCCCCTCACCCCCAATTAGAGCTGGCACCCAACACCTCCACCCCCCCCCCCCCCCCACCCACCCACCCACAACATCCCCAGCTCCTCCATCTACTCCAGGTGCATGACCAAATCTAAATAAGTCTTCATCCCCTCCCCCAGTGAGGCCCCCAGTGGGGCCTGCCCCTTGGCACAGGCTGGCACTGTCAGGTTGGCAGGGGTATAGTACCAACCTAGTAGTGCCAACTTGTGCCAAGGGGCATTGCTAGGCCACAGCCTGGCCATGTCCCCCTTCCCCGAGAGCTATCCTCACCTTTACATTTCTGGGGAGGCCCAGAGAATTCTGGCCAGTGTAAGTCCCCCAAGTTCAATTTTTTTTTCTAATGAGTGCCAAAGATGTTTTATTTATACAAGACACGGCCTTATTTTTAACTTTTATAACTTGCTCCTTCCCATTTTGTTTATCTGTTTCCATGTTTTCCTCCTGATCCAAGCATTTAATAACATGAAGGTAGCCCTTTCTTATGCCTTTGCTGCTCCTTAACCAACAGCTAGATTTAAAACAGCAGACTGGATTGATTTAGCCTCCAGTTTCCCCCCCCATGCTACTGAACTCCACTCTGCTCCACCAACAATCCAGCTGAGAATAAAATCCGGCAGTATAAGGAGATCACAGGGGTTAAATCCTCAATGCAGCCCTTGTGGTGTGATATGTAATTTAAGACTTCTAATGCCCATTTCTACATAGAATTGAAACTAAAACGCAATTACCGTGCCTTAGTATATTGGAAACAGTAAATATAATAGATGTATGATGTTCTATATGATTCCTCCATTAACATTACACACTCAGCATCAGTAAAGAATCACCCTTGCAGAATATTTAAGCCAAATAACAAAAGTGTGTTCTGAAAACCACAAAGGCAATTTGATAATCAGAAAATTAAACAAGGTTTCTAATAGTGGCAGATCATTACCTTATAGTACAAGGTCATTTGCAGACCAGAACAGCACAGTGTTTGATGTAGTCATGTCTCTAGCTAGAAGATAGCGATAACAAATCCTGTTTACTTCATTGTTCTACAATTTAGATTGTTCTAGTATTTTCCTATAAATAGTCCAACAGATCCCATCAATGAACTGTGAAAAATTGGAGGTTTTCACACATTTATAAGCATAAGAAAGTTCATGTATATTTTGAAATCAGTTTATGAAATGTGACTGATCACTTTAGCCCTGTGAATTATTCCATGACACTTTTTGAAAAAGTACAGGAAAATTCTCAACTTATCCTAGCCATTACATGACACTTCATTTGTTAAGTGGCGTTTTTGGACCTTCTTGTGTACAAATTGGCTGCCGTGATTACCTACATAATAGCATTGACTACCCCCAAAATCAGTTTATTAGCTTAGCAAAGAAACTTACACCTGCTCACAGGAGGCATGAATTCCTCAAGTCCTTATTCAGTGTGAAATGGATGGTATTTCGCTGGCTAGACCTGAAACACTTCCAGATGTAATTTTCATAAATGACCTGGATGAGGAAGTGGAGGGATGGGTTGGTAAGTTTGCCGATGACACGAAGGTTGGTGGTGTTGTGGATAGTCTGGAGGGATGTCAGAAGTTCTAGCGAGACATAGATAGGATGCAAGACTGGGCGGAGAAGTGGCAGATGGACTTCAACATGGATAAATGTGTAGTGGTCCATTTTGGCAGGTCCAATGGGATGAAGGAGTATAATATCAAGGTAGGACTCTTAGCAGTGTAGAGCATCAGAAGGACCTTGGAGTCCGGGTCCATAGGACTCTTAAATCAGCCTCGCAGGTGGAGGATGTGGTCAAGAAGGCGTATGGTGTACTAGCCTTCATTAATCGAGGGATTGAGTTTAGGAGTCGGGAGGTAATGCTGCAACTTTATCAGACCCTTGTCAGACCCCATTTGGAGTACTGTGCGCAGTTCTGGTCACCTCATTACAAGAAAGATGTGGAAGCTATTGAAAGGGTGCAGAGGAGATTTACAAGGATGTTGCCTGGATTGGGAGGCATGCCTTATGAGGATAGGTTGAGGGAGCTCGATCTTTTCTCCCTGAGAAACGAAGGATGAGAGGTGACCTGATAGAGGTTTATAAGATGTTGAGAGGTATAGATAGGGTGGGTTCTTGGAGGCTATTTCTCAGGGCTGAAATGTTCGCTATGAGGGAGGGCGCAAGTTTAAGGTGCTGGGGATTAGGTACAGAGGAGATGTCAGGGGTAAGTTTTTCACTCAGAGGGTGGTGGGTGAGTGGAATCGGTGGTGGTGGAGGTGAACTCATTGGGGTCTTTCAAGCGACTTCTGGATGAGTACATGGGATTTAATGGGATTGAGAGTTATAGATAGGCCTGATAGGTCGGGATATGATCAGCGCAACTTGTGGGCCGAAGGGCCTGTTTGTGCTGTAGTGTTCTATGTTCTATGTGGAGGCGTTTTTTTAATTGCAGGTCTATTGCTGAATTGCACACCCACATTCTGAATGTGATGATAACAGGCATCCCAGAGTTTTGGGGTGACAAATAAAGTTTTGCGAGTGCCGATAAGGTTCCAAAATTACCTTTGAGGCACACGTACATGCTTCTGATATAAAGCACACCAGAAATCATTTTGATATAGATGTTAGCATGAGTGCAGTTAACATCCATTGAAAATATGCAGATCAGGCAGATCATGACATCAATCAGCATGCACAGCTGATCTGGCCTAACAGTGGTTTTTAAAGCTCAATGTTCTAGCCAACTTGCACAACAGAACATGTATTAATCAGCAGGAAGAACACTGCACCAGTGTTTTAAAGAAATCATCAACTACCTGCAGATTAGTTGCAGATAGATGTCTTCTGTGAATGTTTTGGTGCTTTGCACAGTTGTTTCAAGTATCAAAAGCCTACAGGAACTAAAAACATTTTGTTGACTTTAAGGCTTCAACAAATCAGTTGCTTCCATGGATGCACTGGTAAGCCTTCATCTTGGAATAGAGCATGATTGGGAAAATGGTCAAAGACCAAACAGGATGGCATCAACTGCTAGGGAAGAGAAGGGAAAAGGGCTCTTAGTTGGAGGCCAGATCAATACATGGGTTCAGGAAGCAATTCTCAAACTTAAACATCAATAATGAATAATATGTGAAATGTCAAATAGGAGGCAGAGAGTGGGGGTCAATGGGTGCTATTCGGATTGGTGGTTGGTGACTAGTGGAGTGCCCCAGGGGTCGGTGCTGGGGCCTCAGCTATTTACCATTTATATAGATGATCTGGAGGAGGGAACCGAGTGTATAGTGTCAAAATTTGCTGATGACACCAAGATTGGTGGAATGGCAAATTGCGCGGAGGGTGTGGAGAGTCTACAGAAGGATCTAGATAGGCTGGGCGAATGGGCCAGGAACTGGCAAATGGAATTTAATGTTGGCAAGTGCGAGGTGGTCCACTTTGGTAGGAATAATGGTAGGAAGGATTATTACTTACGTGGCGAAAAACTGCAGCAGGCGACAGTGCAGAGGGACCTCGGGGTCCTTGTGCATGAGTCGCAAAAACCCAGCTTGCAGGTGCAGCAGGTGGTCAGGACGGCTAATGGGATGCTGGCCTTCATAGCGAGGGGGATTGAATATAAAAGTAGGGAGGTCTTGCTGCGGCTATATAGGGCATTGGTGAGGCCACAGCTGGAGTACTGTGTGCAATTTTGGGCGCCGTACTTACACAAGGATATTTTGGCCTTGGAGGGAGTGCAGAGGAGGTTTACTAGGCTGATGCCGGAGTTGAGGGGGTTGAGCTATGAGGAGAGGCTGAATAAACTAGGCTTGTACTCGTTAGAATTCTCTGCCCATTGAAGTGGTGGAGGCTACCTCACTAAATATTTTTAAGACGCGGGTTGATGGGTTTTTGATAAGAGAGGGGATTAAGGGTTATGGGGAGAGGGCGGGAATGTGGAACTGAGCCACGACAGATCAGCCATGATCTTATTGAATGGCGGGGCAGGCTCGAAGGACTGGATGGCCTACTCCTGCTCCTATTTCTAATGTTCTTATGTCTGTGCTCCTCTAAGTTCTTGATAAAATGTACCAAATTCATAGAAATCATACAGTACAGAAAGGGGCCATTCGGCCCACCAAGTCAGCACCGACCACAATCCCACCCAGACCCTACATATTTTACCCACTAACCTACACATCTCACTAAGGGGCAATTTTAGCATGGCCAATCAACCTAACCTGCACATCTTTGGACTGTGGGAGGAAACCGGAGCACCCGGAGGAAACCCACACAGACACGAGGAGAATGTGCAAACTCCACACAGACAGTGACCCAAGCCAGGAATTGAACCCAGGTCCCTGGAGCTGTGAAGCAGCAGTGCTAACCACTGTGCTCTCGTGCCACCCTAGAGAGGAGAGGGAGTACAGAGGGAAGCCATTTGGCCCTTCCCAGTCAGCTTTGCGTGGGGAGGTGAGAGGGTGCTCTAGCTTGTGGTGGGGGGGGAGGTGGGGGGGTTGGTGGAGGGAGGGAGGTGAGGGGGGTGCTCTTGCTGGGGAGGGTGAGGGGGTGCTCTTGCTGGGGGGGGTGCCCCTCTTCCCCCTCCCCCTCAGAGCACACCCCCACAGCACCCCATACAGCACCCCTCCCCACAACAGAGCACCCCCTCCCCCCCACAGAGCACTCCCCCCCCCCACCACAGAGCACCCACCCACAGCATCCCCCCCAGCTAGAGCACCCCTGCAGCAAACAACTCCACTTTCAGAGTAGAGCAAGGACTGTATTGTCAAAAGTTGTGAAGATTAGCAGGATGATGAACATTTGCACATCTGGCTCCACCCAGGCTTGTAATGTTGAATATAAGGTGGAATTCTTCCAAAAAATGGCAAAGTATTAACCTTGGTGAGAAAACCAGTGTGATTCCCACTGGCCCCAGCGACAGGATCCAGACTGCAATTTTTAGGCACTCCTAAAGAAAAGAATTTCCTCATGGGCAACATGGTGGCACAGTGCTTTGCACTGCTGCCTCACAGTGCTAGGGACCCAGGTTTAATTCCTGCCTCGGGTCACTGTCCGTGTGGAATTTGCACGTTGTCCCTGTGTCTGTGTGGGTTTCCTCCTGGTGCTCTAGTTTTGTCCCACATGTGTAGGTGGATGTAATTATGAGTGTAGTTAACATCCATTGAGAATATACAGAACATGACATCAGTCAGCTGATCTGGCATAACAGTGGTTTTTGAAGCTTCTTGCTAAATTGCCCACAAGGTGGATTGTCCTTTCTAAATTGCCCCTTAGTGTACCAAGATGTATAGGTTAGGGGGATTAGCCATGGTAAATGTTTGGAGAAATAGCAGGGAGAAGGTCTGGATAAGATGTTCTGCCAGAGTCAGTGCAGACTCGATGGGCCGAATGGCCTCTTCTGCACTGTAGGGATTCTATATGAATAATAGAGGCGTGAAGTATCTGATTCCCACCCTGCGCCCCTGGGAGTCATCTGCGTGCTTTAGTCAAGGGGGCACTGCATTTAAACAGCTCCAAAGCACTTGATCTCATTCAAGGTAGGAGAACTGCAATGAAGAAACCAGCTCCTCGATTCACGGAGGGGGTTCTCGCCCAAATGCTGGATGCTGTGGAGGAGAGGCAGGCAACAGTGTACTGCCAGGCTGCCAGGAGACCGTCCAGCAGGATAATGAATCTTGCCTGTGAGACAGTGGCAGCACTGATCAGTGCCAGCAGCCTGACCAAGGGACGGGGGTGCGATGCAGGAAGAGAATGAATGACCTACTCTGATTTGCCTGGGTAAGTGCTCCCTGTTTCCTTTCTGCACGCCATCTTGCCGTCAGAGTGCAACCTCGATCCCATACGCCGCCACCTATCAGGACCCAGCATCTGACTCTCTTCAGAACCCCTCCCTGCTTACGCGCACTGCCCACACATACCAGATATCATTGACATCTGACCCGACAGGCAGCTAGCTCACATTATCTCCATTTGTGTTCCTGCAGGAGAAGTTCCCCACAGCTGCCGTGAGCGAGAGAAAATGGGTGGTGGGCAGGGCAGGAACAGGAACGGGCCTGCGCTGAGAGCAAGTTTGACCTGCAAGAGAGAAGTGAGAGCCACTGCACCTTCATCTTGATGACAAATCTCAAGTGAGTTGTATGTATCTCAGACCAATGACCTGGTCATGCACTAAAACCATGTCCTTTTCCTTGCAGGAACTATCACCCGAACAGTCCGGCCCAACTGTGTCCTACCCCCACCCTCGACATGGTCTCAGAGGAGCTGTCAGAGAAGGATAATGAAAAAGCCTCGTGGCTATCACCCGCACCATCCATCAGCACGGAGATACATACCTTAGCAGACAGGCTTCTGAGTCACTATCTGATGAGCACCACACAGCTTCAGATACACATTGGATGGCGACAGGAACATCCCAGGGATCGGACAGTCGGAGGTCTGCTGGATCCCAGGACACAGCTGTGCCCCAGCCAAGTGCCGTGCCTCTGGACACATTCATCCCTCAGCTGCTTGAAATGCAAAGGCAGACCCAGGAATACCAGGAGGGGGTATCAGTGACACTCCTGAGACCGAAAGGCCAAATGGAGGAGTCCCAAAGCCTTCAATTGCAGGAGATGTTGCCATCGGTATGTGGAATCCTGGCCAACGCTGCAAGGCTGATGTCCACAATGGAAAGCCTGGGGTTAGAGTTCAGATCCATGACTGAAGAACCCCGAAACATGGCTTAATGCCTGAGAACCATGGTTGAAGTCTTCAACACCATGGGGCAGTTGATAATGGGCCTCCACAACTGGCAGCACCAGATGACGTTAACATTTCTGGAGCTCACTCCAGCTGACCCTCTGTCCCAGGGTGTAACCCAGGGGCCCATGAGGGTCCAGAGAGAGGAGGAAGTATTGGTGCACATCCATGACCTTCTTTGCAGGAAACCCTGAGAGTGGGCAGCCAATCTGAATCCCCTTTCCTGAAACTGGCACAACACAGGCACAGCAGACAGAATAGGTGATGGGGCAACACCATTGCCACCCAAAAGTAGGTTAGGGCCCTCTAGGTCCTGATTTTCCAGAGGGTATGTCCCACATAGGGCATCTCAGGGAAGGCAGCAGGCCACCTTTACTTCTGATGTCATCCTGGGGACACACCTAGATGTTGTTGGAGGATTCACAAGGCTAAAAATTATAAAGACACAGAATGGTCACAGATGAAGTTAAGCACTACTACAAAGAACGAAGAAAATTACTGCACAGTAACCTTCGGCCCTCCAAGGCTTCACCGACCATGCTGCCCGACTGAACAAAACCCCTTACCTTTCCGGGGACCATTGCCCTCTATTCCCATCCTATCCATGTATTTGTCAAGACACACCCATCATTCCAGTGAGAACAAACCAAGTTTCTCCAGCCTCTCCTCATAGTTAATGCTGTCCATTGCAGGCAACATCCTGGTACATCTTCTGTGTACCTTCTCCAAAGTCTCCACATCCTTCTGGTAGTGACAATCACAACGAAACACTATTCCAAATGCAACCTAATTAAGGTTCTATAAAGCTGCAACATGACTTGCCAATGACTTGACAATTTTTGAACTCTTCAAAATGTTCAAGATTTTGCCCCTTCCGATGAAGACAAGCATGCAGGATGCCTCCTTGACTACCTTGTGTATGGCACAGTAGACCACCACAATGTGGAAGACCCTCTGATGGTTGTACTGGAGCGCTACCAGACCAGTCAAGGCAGTGGAACCACATCTACAACAAGCCGATGCACTGCTGGATGATAGTTCAGATCACGCAGAGACCAGATACAATACCTCATTATACCTGCTCTCTGCAGCGGTCTATGGCCTCTACGTGGTGTCATCAATCAGAACCTGAGGGCATTACCCTTGTCCCCAAGGAGCCATCCTGAAGTTCGAGATGTCCTTTAAAGATTCCAGGCTGAGGACGTAGCTGAGATACATACTTCCTGGAAAATGGGCACACACATGCATGAGATGCATTTGGTGGTTGCACACCAGCATGACATCGAGGAAGTGAAAGCCCTTCCAATTGAGGAAGGGACCTGTCCAATGTTGAGGTCTCCTAGGCGGCATGGTGGCACAATGCTTAGCAATGCTGCCTCACTGCACCAGGGATCCGGGTTCAATTCTGGCCTCAAGTCACTGTCTGCATGGAATACGCACATTCTCCCCATGGATGCATGGATTTCCTTCAGGTGCTCCAGTTTCCTCCCTCAGTCCAAAGGTGTGTGGGTTAGGTTGATTGGCCATGATAAATTGACTGTAGTGTCGGGGGATTAGCAGGGTAAATGTGTGGGGTTACGGGATTAGGGCCTGGGTGGGATTGTGGTCGGTACAGACTCAATGGACCGAATGGCCTCCTTCTGTACTGTAGGGATTCTGTAATTCTACGGTACTTTCTTGTGCCACAAGCTGCAGAGAGCAACATGGGTGCAGTCTAGCACCCCTTGCACCTGTGGCAGACCTGCTATGTACCCAAATATCTTGACCATGTGCATGCATTTATGGGCAGAGGTCCCGCATGAAGCCCTAGAAGAACCCTGTGGCATAGAAGATCAGAGATGCCATGATAGTAATAGTTATGATGTGGAGATGCTGGCGTTGGACTGGGGTAAACCCAGTAAAAAGTCTCACAACACCAGGTTAAAGTTCTTACTATAATACTAATAGCCCATAGGGTCCTCCACCACCACATGGTGCCAAATCTGCAACGATATGACACAGGTGCTGTGCATTCTCCTCCATGAAGCAGAGTCTTTGGCAGCTCCATGAAAGAAACTCATGGGACAGTCAGCATGGTTTTGTGAGTGGAAAATCGTGTCTCACAAATTTGATTGAGTTTTTTGAAGGGGTAACCAAGAAGCTAGATGAGGGCAGTACAGGTGATGGGTGTCTACATAGGTTTTAGCAAGGCCTTTGAAAACCTACCGCATGGAAGGTTGTTGCATAAGATTAAATCTCATGGGATTCAGAGTGAGGTAGCCAAATGGATACAAAATTGATGACAGACAGAGGTGGTTGTAAAGGCCTGTGGCCAGTAGTGTGTCTCAGGGATCGATGCTGGGTCCACTGTTATTTGTCACCTATATTAATGATTTGAATGAGAATTTAGGAGGCATGGTTAGTAAGTTTGCAGATGACACCAAGATTGGTGGCATAGTGGACAGTGAAGAAGGTTATCTCGGATTGCAACAAGATCTTGATCATTTGGGCCTGTGGGCTGACAAATGGAAGATGGAGTTTAATTTAGATAAATGCAAGGCGATGCACATTGGTAGATCGAACCAGGGCAGGACTTAGTCAATGATAGGGCGTTGGGGAGAATTGTAGAACCAACAGATCTCGGAGTACATGTTCATGGCTCATTGAAAGTAGAGTCACAGGCTGGTGAAGAAGGTATTCGGCATGCTTGGTTTCATTGGTTACAACATTGAATATAGGAGTTGGGATTCTTGTTGAAGTTGTACAAGACATTGGTAAGGCCACACTTGGAATACTGTGTACAGCTCTGGTCACCCTATTACAGAAAGGATATCAAACTAGAAAGAGTGCAGAAAAGATTTACTAGGATGCTACCGGGACTTGATGGTTTGAATTATAAGGAGAGGCTGGATAAACTGGGACTTTTTTCTCTGGAGCATAGGAGGCTGAGGGGTGATCTTATAGCAATCTATAAAATAATGAGGGGCATAGATCAACTAGATATTCAATATCTTTTCCCAAAGGTAGGGAAGTCTAAAACTAGCAAGTATAGGTTTAAGGTGAAAGGGGAGAGATACAAAAGGGTCCAGAGGTGCAATTTTTTCACACAGAGGGTGATGAGTGGCTGAGGTACTAGTAGAGGCGGGTACAATTTTGTCTTTTAAAAAGCATTTAGACAGCTACATGAATAAGATGGCTATCGAGGGATAAGGGCCAAACGCGGGCAGTTGGGACTTGCTTAGTCGTTAAAAAAAATGGCGGCATGGACAACTTGAGTTGAAGGGCCTGTTTCCATGCTGTAAATGTATGACTTTGTAAGTCCAGTAAACTCTTGGTTTTCTTTGGTGCTTTTGTGCCCCCTTGCACAACTGGTGCAGCCTCCGACCCCTGATCCTGCCCTGATCCAGACTTATTTTGGAGAATCATTCCTTGGAGCTGCTGCATGTTGCTACTGGAGTCTGTGCTCCTCCAGCTCTGTGATAAAAATGGCCAGCTCCACTGGCACCATCCCAATAGCGATCGGAATCCTGCTAGGCATGAGAGAGCGATAGAGAGAGCCTGCTTGCTTTCACTTATGTTGATCAGCATTATCTCAGCTGACCCATTGGCCATCCTGTCCCAGAGGCTCAATGGCAGCAATTGCACACACAGCTGCCCTCCCATTTTCCATAAATTAGACTTGCCTGGAGCCTTCCAACTGAGCTTGCCTTCCTGTGCTCCCTCATCCTAACTGTCCAATGTCAACTGGACAGTAAATTCTGCTGGATCCTGACTGGTTGGTGTTGGGGTCTGGCAGAGAAGTGACCCTACTGCCTCTTGATCCTGTGCCACCAAGCTTTGAGACCTGAACCCTGAGAATTCATTCCATTCCTTGAGTTTGGGACTGTGGGGAACTGACATTGCTCAGGGTCAACTCTTCAAGGCCAATTAGTGTCACGAGGATTAGTCTCAGGAATATTAGAGGGCACAATTACTGTCTGCTTCAGGAGGAGGCATAGCTAATAGGCACCTTTCTTACTCAGGCTGTATCATTCTGAGATCTCATTGTTGTCATGCCTCAACCTCCTGGACAGCTATTCCACAGTGGCCTTTGTCCCTTGGACTCCCTGATGCTAAGTGGGGTCACCTCCTTCCTCCCTCTCAGAGATCATGACGCCTGGTTCCCATTTTTAAAAAGCAGTAGTGATTCACACCACCATGACATCATGTCTGGTGGGTGGGAAGATTCCATGAGGCCTGAAATGCAGCTTTAACCCTACTAAGTTGATGCTAGCGGTTCAAGTTCATGCTAATCAGATTCATGCCTTTCCTAGGCACAAACCTGATCACGTTATCGGGGAGGGCCTGGGAAATTCACATTAGGAAATCCTTTTTTTGTCTTCTCGTGGGATTTAGCAGCCACTACAGGGTTTGAGCACACGGCCAGCTAAATCACACCTTTCGTATCAAGAAGTTGAAGGTTGAAAAAAGCAGTTATAAAAAATTGTCAGCAATTGATTTATTATTGAATATATAAATATAAAACTTTATTTTGTTTCTACAGGTCTCAACCTTGTTGCTTTCATAGTGGTCATATTTTCCTATGGAAGCATGTTCTACAATATTCATCACACTAGCACAATGGCAACAGAAATCAGCAACCACATGAAAAAGGAAGTGACCATTGCCAAGCGTTTCTTTTTCATCGTCTTCACAGATGCTCTTTGTTGGAT
The DNA here is from genome assembly GCF_965287045.1 of Carcharhinus amblyrhynchos. NCBI lineage: Eukaryota > Metazoa > Chordata > Chondrichthyes > Carcharhiniformes > Carcharhinidae > Carcharhinus > Carcharhinus amblyrhynchos. The sequence goes on from NC_137324.1 coordinate 144,920,305, forward strand.
ACCTATTTTCATATTAAAAATTCTATCTGTACATCAAGTAGAAATACCAGGTAAGTGTTCTAATTTTTTTTTCAGCTGCCTGCGTGTCAATGTCTCCTAAGCATCAGACCTTATATCAGATAGTAGAGAGTGCACTTTATAAATGGGGAAAGATAATTTACTTGTGAATCATAGCACTCATGATTATCTTACAGAATATGCCACTAATAAACAGCTTTGCCGCTTTTTCTGGAAGTTATGAAGTTCCACAATTACAGAAAGTGATTCCTTCAACCAAGTACATTTGACCCAAGATATCACAAAAATCACAGAGTTGTTACAGTGCAGGAGGCCATACAGCCCATCATGTGTATAAGATTTTGATGGGTATAGATAGAGTGAATGCAAGCAGGCTTTTTCCACTGAGGCTGGGGGAGAAAAAAAAACAGAGGGCGTGGATTAAGGGTGAAAGGAGAAAAGTTTAAAGGGAATATTAGGGGGGGGCTTCTTCATGCAGAGAGTGGTGGGAGTGTGGAATGAGCTGCTGGATAAAGTGGTAAATGCGGGATCTCTTTTAACATTTAAGAAAAACTTGGACGGGTTCATGGATGAGAGGGGCGTGGAGGGATATGGTTCAAATGCAGGTCAGTGGGACTAGGCAAAAATGGTTCAGCACAGACAAGAAGGGCCAAAAGGCCTGTTTCTGAGCTGTAATTTCCTATGGTTCTATGGTCTGCACCATTCCTTTCCTCATAATTCAACTGCATGATCCCTTAGCTGCATAATTTTAAATATTTACTGAATTAAAACATAGTTCTTATAGTTTCAATTTCTTACCTAAGATGGACTTGCTAATTTTAAATTCAAACATGATCAGGTTTGTGGCAAGGAAAGGCATGAACCTGATTAGCATGAATTTGAACCTTTAGCATCAATTTAGCAGGGTTAAAGCTGCATTTCAGGCCTTATGGAACCTTCGCTCCCACCAGGCATGACGTCATGGTGGTGTGAATCACTACTGCTTTTTAAAAATGGGAACCAGGCATCATGATCTCTGAGAGGGAGGAAGGAGGTGACCCCACTTAGCACCAGGGAGTCCAAGGGACAAAGGCCACTGTGGAATAGCTGTCCAGGAGGTTGAGGCATTTAGCAATATTCTACTGACATAAATGAGATTTATCTGTTCGATTTGTTTACTTAGGTTATTGGATTCCCTTAATCAGGCAATACAGCCTCAGACACGCTGCCAGAAATCGGGTTGCAAACAGCATCATGATAAGATCCCTGAAGTATCTAGCCAAGTTATATGGCTAGATGATCAGGATGACTAGACTATCGATACACGAATTGATCATCAGGGAATGTATTCGCACAGTAGTACCAACAGAAATCTTAGTTACCATTTGAATTATACGCCCACACATGTAGGAGAGCATAATTTAAATGCCAAATTAGATATTGGTGAAGGTGCAAACATCCTTTCACTTTGCACACTGAAATGTATTAACATACAGAAGTGGCAAGTGATGGTCAACCAAACACTGCCAAACTCACCATGTACAATGGCTCGGAGATTCCATCGCTGGGATCCATTACACCCAAATGTCACTACAAAAATCCATCCTGGTCACCCCAGGTACCATAAACCCAGTGATCCCTGGTCCACCGGTGTGCAGGGAGGGACTTGCTCTTGGTCACCAGCCATGGCATCGTCAAGACAATGATGAGGATGACAGATCTCATTCAACACCACCCTAAACCCTGTGCTTACACTGGAAGAAGACCAAATCATCAATGCAGATCAGCAGCTGATAGGCTGAGTGGCATAACTGGAACTGAAGCTGTATACCAATTCTGAATTTTCAAATTCATAGTACTGCAGAACCATGTAGAATTACTATTCAGCAGACAAGTGCGGATAATCTTCTACAATCATCACTAGTCAGGTGCACGTGATGCATTGATTGAAAAGCAGGGGAATGTGAAAGATGCCCACAACCTACATGTGAGTAACAAATTTAACAACCTCAACTTTGGACTTAAAGTTCCAGAATAACACCCAACTGGTGGCACATGGAATCCAGCAGAAGTCATCAGCGTATGCCCAGAAATATGATCATATCAAGTACAAACACTAAATGACATAACAATGTGATCAAAGGGATGTCAAATCAGGACAATATCACCGCCAGAAATACCAAGTAATCCTCCTGCAAACAGAGCACAGTGTTATATGCAACACAAATAAAGCACCTGTAACCAGTATTCAGAGAACATACAATGGTGTCCAGCCCAGATCACCTTAGCTAAGTTTGGTTGGTTAAGCAAGCTACCTACAGATTTCAGACACTTGTAAATTTATTACATTGTAGTATGGTTTATTCAGATACAGTGTTATTTTCTTTTGTTGTCATGCAAATAGTTTGATCCTCCAAAGATTTAGGAAGAAGTGGAGGGGTGTTATACAATATACATGTACCATTGCCGAAGAGTTCCCAGCCTGTAATATATGCAACTTACCATACTAGTTTATGCTCATCCCAGAGATAAACCTAATGGAAAATTAGGTGTGCTAGAAAACTGAACTCTTAAATTACTGGAGACCATCAGGTCTAAGAAAGAAATCAGAAGTCCAGACATGTTTTTATCCTCATTTGGTGAACTTGCTGACAACCTGATCCTGATGTATTTTCACTAAATGATTTCAGAGCCTGTTTTGATGAAATATTAAGAGGCTCAGGAATGTTTAAATCTTCAAATGGAGAAGTGTGCAGAACTTAAAAAGAGACATGGAAACCCCCAATAAAATGATAAAAAGGCAAAAGACAGTACCAAGCAAAGCGCACAGGGCGCCAGAGAGGCACAGAACATTTTCGAAGCCCCAATAATAAAACTGTATTGGAAGCTTGAAGCAATGGTCCCAAATTACTTCCATTTCAAAGACACATTCCCAAAACTTCCGCTGTTGGTAGTAAATGACAAGGAAAACGCACTGCTGCAGGCATATCAAAAAAAGCAGATGTACAATCACAGAATGTTAATCTCAAAGCTGTGTTTGAAAAAATCAATGCAAAGTACAACCAGGCATGACAACAGGCCTGAAAAGCTCTCACCGAACTCATTGCATTTCAATGGAGTAAAAGAATAGGGACGTCTTGTTAACACTGTACAAGGCGCCACTTAGACCACGCTTGAAATACTGTGAAGAGGATTGTTCACCTTATCTAAGGAAATATATACTGGCATTGGAGATAGTCCAGTAAAGGTTCGCTAAGTTGATCCCGGGTATGGAATGCTTTTCTTATGAGGAGAGGTTGAGTTCATTGATCCTGTCCTCATGGGGGTTTAGAAGAATGAGAGGCAGCTTATTGACTCATATAGGACTCTCAGGGGGCTTGACAGGGTAGCTACTGAGAGGCTGTTTCCCTTTATGAAGAGCCCAGGAGCAGAGGGCATTATCTTAGAGTAAGGGTTTGTCCATTTAAGACAGATTTGAGGAGGAATTTCTTCTCTCAGAGGGGAGTGAATCTGTGGAATTCTTTCCCGCAGATGCTTTTAGAAGCTAGGTTATTAAATATGCTCAAGGCTGAGATAGACAGATTTTTAATCAGTAAGGGAATTAACGGTTATGGTGGTAAGGCAGGAAAGTGGAGTGGAGGATTATCACTTCAGATCAGTCATGATCTCATTGAACGGTGGAGCAGACTCAAAGGCCGAATAGCCTACTTCTGCTTCTACATTTATGGTCTTATTACCTTGAAATAATCATTGACAAAGCAATACGTGACCTGGAAAAACATGAGGAGTTGGAAAAGATATTGAATGCTACTTCAGAAAAAGCTGCATTAGAGCTAGAATAATGACAAAACTATACATTGATTCGCAGAGTGAGAAGACAAAAGCTGAACAAGAAAATTAACAGTTGAAGGAACAGCTAATTGTCCTTCAGGATCAAATTCAAAAGCAGTCTTCTATCCTTCAGCAACCTGATGGAATAAAGAACACCCTGTACAGCTGAATGGCAGAACAGCAGAACAAACACAATGAAGCTGGCAATTAACAAGAAAACTCAAGACAACGAACTTCACAAGAAAAGGGAAAACATGTTGAAAGATCATCTAAAGGATCTTTCAGGTCTGGGGTTATCCCTTGGGAACATTACAAAGTGAGACAAGATTAATTTAGTGTAACTGAAAGAGCTGACAAATCAGTTTTCAGAATGTTCACTATCCTGGGAAGAAGCCTCTCAGTACCAGAAAGAGATTGCAGTTCTGAAGAAAACTCACTGGGATTTTCCAGCCCCACCATCTCGTCGCTGATGTGGTCAGAAAATCCCACCCAGGGATTTGCACACTTGGAAGGAACCTTAGAAAAACAGAACATTTCCAAAAAGGTACATGAAAAGATGAAAGTTAAGAACATAAAATGATAAGCAAAGGTAGAGGCTGTCACTAAAGAGTGTGAGGTATTTCTAAAACAATAATAGAAATGCACTTACAGAATGTGATCTTGAAAGGTATGGATCTATACTTTGCCAAGGAAAAGTACGACGTGGGGCAGCAAACAAATCTTTGAGCAGATGTGTATCATTCATAACCAGACTATTTATCTCCTGAGCAGGGAGCATATGTCATCCTGGATCTCTTTCAGACTGCAGAGGATGTTAAGCCTACCATTACCATTAGTCAGCCAAATTAGCACAGTCCTGAAAACTCAAACATTAAAAAGTATTCAGACTCAGATTTCACTCCTCTCTTTGCGGAGCCAGTTTGTCCATTCTTGTTACAGGTTTCCCAAAACTCCCCAGTGGTCAGACCAATCTTCTACTCACAAAATTACCATCACACCTCGAGTGGAAGCAGCACCAGAGAATGAAGAATAATTTGAGAAGCCTCTACCTCCAATCACGATGATTATACAGTTGGTCGACTCTTCATGCACTGTGCATACACTGCACCTTCCAGCCAGCATGCCACAACCACAAGGAATGCTGGGACACTAGCCTCTCATCATCAACAACACTAAACTTTCTTTTCTCCACAGGAACACCCTTCCTCAACTTCAGAGGACTTTGAAATGTACACACAGAGAAAGAAGAAAAACAGCAGTGCCAAGGAGGCAAATACCATTTTCACCCACCTCACAAGAAACAATTGAGAGTAAGGATAAATCAACAATTTATGCGGTATGAAAAAAGAGTGTTATCTTCTCATGCTGTATAAATTATTGTTTTCCCCATATACACGTATTCCTGTGAAGTGTCCAAATGAGTGCAAGACAAAAAAATTTCGACACATCTCTTTTTTTCAGCAATATCCAAGTTCTGTGCTACCAAATGACTCACAGTGTAAGACTTGAAGTAAATAATGTAACTCCATATCCATGAGATAAATACTCAGGGGTATACTATAAGGGTTTGATACATACAGGATTGATGTAGGACTGGATACAGTACCACCACAGAGTAAAATAAGGCACATGACCCAAACCTGGGGTCAGACATGTTAAGAAGCAGACATGAAGATAGCTCCTTGGCTAAACCCTTCACTGCATATATGTTTTTGGTTACAAGACATGCTGTTAACATGTAGAAGACTACAAAGGCTTACTTAACAGGTACATTCACTATCTTGAGTGGCATTATCATCGGCTCCCCCTAAGCTCAGAGATGACGTCTCCTCAGGATTGCAAGTTTCTACAATGGGTGATGGAACAAGCCAGTTCTCAACCCACATATCTTTGGACACATGGGGCACAAGTTAGTGGAATCAAGAGTACAAGATTTGCTTACTTTTTTTTCCTTTTCTGCTGTTGCTCTGCCTCATCATTAAGACATTGTAACTCAATTCATGATGCAATTTGATAGACAAGTTGACACCATTTTAATAACCAGTTGGTCGCAAGCTTCAGTCAATCATACCACACTTCAAGGAGAGTCTCAGCATCTCTTTGAAGTGATTTCTTTATCCTCCCCAGAATGCTGACCTTTTGAAAGTTGGGAAAGCAAGACCTGCTGGGGAGATGTTTATTGGTCATCTGGACACAGTGTCCAATCTACCTCAGTTGATTTTGCAGGTTTGCCTTCTGCAATGTTTGTGGAACTGGCTACAAAAAGGACGCAAACATTTGTTTGTCATTGAATCCAGAGGATGCAGCAGAGGCTGTCATTGTTTGTAGAAGCTTGAGATGGTGCAGCTAACCCGATGTTGGACTTCCAAATCAGTGGTGGCCTATTGAGAAAGATGGCTGGCACGGTCTGGGAAGTGCTCAGCATATTTCAGAGTTTCTCCTTCAGTATAAATGGAAAGTGGAATATTTGGCTGACCAAGTGTGAGTTAAGAAATGAGCTTTGTTTTGGCAGCTTCAAGGATGGACTGTGGTTCTTGTATGCAGTATTGAAGAGATTGAAAGTTTTTGGCAAATCTGGTGCAGAGTGGGCAGTAAAGCTGTAGTCATCTGCAAATTATAAATCATGTAGTCTAACTGATCAGTTTAGTTTTGGTACAGATGCGACTGAAGAATGAGTTTTCCATCAGGGCTGCTATATATTGGAAAATTAATGCTAAAAGGTATGGAGGGTTAAAAACTAATAGCTTTATTTACAAGGTGACTTCACTATGGGCTACTTCTTCACTTCTGGCAACTTCTCATGCTAGTAAACTGTGGCATTACTTCTGGTGAATATATGAATATATTAATACACAGTGTTTAGTGTAGCTACCAAGAATCAATATTAATACATAATATTTCCTCTCTCTTTAAACTAAACATCCCCAACAAATTCAAACAAGTACAGCGTGAACAAAAATCAATAAACAATACTCAATGAATCAGACATTCTGGAGATCATCACTCTCAGAACGATTGACAACAAACCGCTGGCATCTTCTTCTATGTATTAGTTGTAACCCCTGGCATTCTTGTCTTTGAATGAATATCATCAATAATTGGTTTGACCAGTATCAATGTGGTAACTAGGGGTTGACTCTGTACCTGGTCTGAAGGTGAAGTGCTACTTTCCTCAACAGTGTCTTGTCAGTGTCAGAGTTTTAGGAAGGTTCAGGTCAGCACTTTATACAGTTGAACCCAAATTTTCAGCAAGTTCCATTTTTCCCCATCAATAGCTGGTCCATCTGCCTCCTCCAGATGATATTATCTGTGATTTGGATGGTATATGAGAGAGATCCAGTATATGCAAGATCGTGACAGGAATCTATTTCTCTCCTGTGGAGTAATTCCTAGCCAAAACTCCTTGTCCTTAGTGGAAGACAGATGTTTTGCTTTGTTTTTCTGCCATTTTATCTGTCCTTCTTGTTTCTGTTGAATGATTTAATTTTATTTTCAGAGTCAAATGCCAAATATAGTTGTCTCATCATCATTAATACTGCAGGAGAAATTTTAGTCATATAATGAATAGCATTCCTATGCATCAGTAAGAATTGATTAAGATGTTTGATCATAAACTTTGTTCCCTCGTTATTCACAATTTATGTTTCATTTTATGTTGAATGAAATGTTCTGCTGGTCCATTCATAGCAAGATGGTATAGTGCAGACCCAATTTTTGTAATATTTTGGGGTGGCACAGTGATTAGCACTGCTGCCTCACAGCACCAGGGACCTGGGTTTAATTCCTGGCTTGGATCACTGTGTGGAGTTTGCACATTCTCCCCATGTCTGCATGAGTTTCCTCTGGGTGCTCCGGTTTCCTCCCACAGTCTGAAAGGCGTGCTGATTAGGTGCATTGATCCGAACAGGCGCCGGAGTGTGGCGATTAGGGGAATTTCACAATCATTTCATCGCAGTGTTAATGTAAGCCTTACTTATGATTAATAAATAAACTTTGAATACTACTTTCTTTCAAGAAACCTTTGAATTCTTGGGAGACAAATTGAGGTCCATTGTCACTTACCAATTGCTCAGGGAATCCAATACCCTCGATCTTCATCATTTCTGATGAAGTTGACTTCATTATGGCAATTTCTGGCCACTTTGAATAAACATCAACCGTTACTAAGAACATATGTCCTTCAAAAAGTCCCACATGCACTCACTGCCAAGCCTCTTCTGGCTATTCCTATGGAGGCGGTAGTGCCACGGTTTTGTATGTCCTCCACATGTAAAACATGTTCTAGCTTTCTTTTCAATTCAGGCCACCAGAATTATCTCACTGTTTCTTTCATGTGCACAATTCCTCAATGGCCCTTGTGCAATTTGTCTAATGCTTGTCTCCTCAATGGTGGTGGAATGGTCGTTCTTGAGCTCCAAAAGAAGACATCCTGATTGTATGGAGAACACCAGTCTTCTAGTGGAGTATAGTTTCAAGTAAAGCTCCACACATCGATGACATGTAAGAGTTTTGAAACTCTTAGGCATCAATTCAGCTAGTGTTTGTGTATCAGAGTATACAATCTCAGTTGCTGAGCTTCTTTTCCAGCTACCTCCATCAAAACAGCAATTTGAATGACCACTTTCACAGTCTCAAACCTTTCTGTATTGCTTCACTTCACAGACCACAGACAAATCTGTCCCGAATAGTATTGTTCAACACATCACCAAACTTACAGTACTCTGCAGATCTTTTTAATATAATTACAAAATACATAATTAGTGTCCCCGCTTCTTGATGTCTTTTGTGGAATTTGAAGTGATCTACAATCACTACAGGTTTCAGTGAATAGTGTGCTTGCACAATCTCTATGATTGTTTGTATTTTTTAGTACCTGGCTTACCCAGTTACAGTAAACTTCTGAGGAGATTGAGCCTTTTTCTCCCATCATGCTCAGGAACATAGACAGCCTAATATTTTCTGCTATTTTGTTTTCTTGCACAAAATAGTTGAAACACTCAGATAGGAACCCTATCGCTCCATATTTCCATCAAAGGGTCCTGTGGTGCCAAAAACACCCACCATTTTCTTCCTAATGGAGGTTCCTCATATGCACATAATGCAATGTGTTTGCAGAAGCTGCCTTGATTTTCCCATTTAAACATGCCACAACCCAACAGCGATCTTTTTTTAAACACCTCCAGCTTTATAATTGCTCTGCAGAGGATCGTTACTCATGTCCACCTCACCCATTATGTCTGGAGAACACGTGAGAGCTTTTCTCCTAAGACTTATTTTCTGACTTTTTTGTTAACATTTCCTCCAGAGTGGCTAGCAAATGGCATTCAAAGTCCTTGTCGCCAGCTTCTGCATTGTATATTGGAGAATTGATGCTTGAAAGCATGGAGAGTTAAAAACTAATGTGGCTTTATTTGCAGGATGTGTTAACTGCAGGCTGCTTCTTCACTCTGACGGTTTCCCATGCTAGTGACCTGTGATGACGTGCATATATTAACACAGTTCTTACTGCAGCTGCCAAGAATCAGTATTAGTATATAACTTAGCCAATATTTAATACTCACACCCAGAGGGCAATTGATCTTTGATGAGGTGAATAGCCATTGTCAATGTAGATTGTAAATAGCATGGAGGGCTATTACAAAGCTTTGCTTGACACCAGTCTGAATTTTGAAGATGTTTGTTTCAGATCTCCCGCTCAAGACAATTGCAGTCATATCATCATGAAACAGCTGCAAGACTGTGATAAAGTTTCTTGGAGATCCAGATCTTTGGAGCACAATTGACAGAGCTTCATGATTGACTGAGTCAATTGCTTTGGTCAGGTCTTGGTGTTGTTCTCGACATTTTTTTTGGATTTGCCTGACAACAAAAACCGTGTCAGCAGTTCCTCTGCAAGGTGTAAAGTCATATGCTATCTCTGGTGAAGTTTGGGCGGCACAGTGGCACAGTGATTAGCACGACTGCCTTACAGCACGAGGGACCTGGGTTCAATTCCCAGCTTGGGTCACTGTCTGTGCAGAGTCTGCATTTTCTCCCCATGTCTGTGTGTGTTTTCTCCGGTTGTTCCAATTTCCTCCCACAGTCCAAAGATGAGCAAGTTAGGTGGATTGGCCATGATAAATTGTCCCTTAGTGTCTGGGGGAATGGCTAGGGTAAATGCATGAGGTTATGGGGATAGGGGCTGGGTGAGATTGTGGTCGGAGTAGACTCGATGGGCTGAATGGCCTCCTTCTGCAGTATAGGATTCATTGACTGTGTGGAGTTTGCACGTTCCCCCCATGTCTGCATGGGTTTCCTTGAAGTGCTCTGATTTCTTCCCACACTACAGAAGATGGTTAGGTTGATTGGCCATACTAACATTTCTTTCAGTATACCGGAACAAAGTGTGGCAACTAGGGAATTTTTACAGTAACTTCATTGCAGTGTTAATGTAAACCAACTTGTGACACTAATAAATACATCTTTTAAAAGGTGCATGAAGTTACAGGGATAGGGCCTGAGTGGGAGTGTTGTCAGTGCAGGCTCAATGGGTCAAATGGCCTCCTTCTGCACTGTAGGGATTCTGTGATTCTAAAAGTGCCTATCCTTCACATCAAAGCACCATTTTACTGAGTGTAGCATTGAGGAGCCCTAGCAAAACTGAAGTCAGTGGGGTACGGGGAAAACTCTCCACTGGTTGGAGATATATAAAACATAAAAGAAGATGATTGTGGTTAATCGAAGTCAATCGTCTCAGTCCTGGGACATAGTTACAGGAGTCCCTAAGCCCAACCATTTTCAGCTGCCTCATCAATGACCTTCCTTCCTTCATAAGATCGGAAATGGAATGTTCACTTCAGCACCATCCATGACACCTTAATGTGGTCCTTATCCATATGCAGCAAGAACTGAACAATGTTTAAGCTTAGACTAATAAGTCTCAATTAGCATTTGTACCATAAGAACATAAGAAATAGGAGCAGGAGTAGGCCATCTAGCCCTTCGAGCCTGCCCCGCCATTCAATAAGATCATGGCTGATCTGTTGTGGCTCAGTTCCACTTTCCCGCCCTCTCCCCATAACCCTTAATCCCCTCTCTTATCAAAAACCCATCAACCCGCTTCTTAAAAATATTTAGCGAGGCAGCCTCCACCACTTCAACGGGCAGAGAATTCCAGAGATTCACCACCCTTTGAGTGAAGAAGTTCCTCCTCAACTCCGTTCTAAACCGCCTCCCCTTTATCTTGAGGCTGTGCCCCCTAGTCCTACTGTCTTTTTTGAGCGGGAAGAGTCTCTCCATCTCTATCCTATCCATCCCATTCATCATCTTATACGTCTCAATGAGATCTCCCCTCATTATTCTAAACTCTAGCGAGTACAAGCCTAGTTTATTCAGCCTCTCCTCATAGCTCAACCCCCTCAACTCCGGTATCAGCCTAGTAAACCTCCTCTGCACTCCCTCCAGGGCCAAAAAAGTGTCAGGAAATTGAGAGCAAGAGAGAATCTAAGCAACTCCTCCTGACATTCAATGGCATTACGATTATTGAATACTATACCATCAATACCCTGGGGTTTACTGCTGAGCAGAAGCTCAACTGGATCCACCATATAAATACTGTGGCTACGAGGGGAGGTAAGAGGCTGGGTGAGTAACTCATTTCCTGAATCTCCATTGATGGCACAAATCAGAGATGTAATGGAGTAATCCCCACTTGCTTGAAGCACACCACCATCCAGGAAAAAGCAGCCTGCTTAATATTCTCCCCATCCACCACTTTAACTTTCACACCCTCCATTATTAGTGGTTCGCACGCTGCTGCAGTGCACCAGGGATCCGGGTTTGATTCCAGTCTTGGGTGACTGTCCATGTGGAGTTTGTGCATTCTCCCCATATCTGCATGAGTTTCATCTGGCTGCTCCAGTTTCCTTCCACTCTCCAAAGATGTGCAGGTTCGGTAGTTTGACCATGATCAATTTGCTCTTTGCATTCCAAGATGTGCAGGTTAGGGTGGGATTAGGGGGGGTCACGGGGATAGGGTGGCAGATGGACCTGAGTAAAATGTCTGTTGGAGAGTCGATAGAGACATGATGATCGAATGACCTACTTCTGCACTGTAGGGATTCTATGATTCTATGACCTTGCCAAGTCTCCTTCAACAGTACCTTGCAAACTGAAACTTCTATCTAGAAGGATAAGGACTGCAGCTTCTTGGAAACATCACCACCTATAAGTTCTCCTCCAGATCATCCCGATTTGGAAATATATCACCATACCATCATTTGTCACTGGGTCAAAATCTTGGGACTCCCTCCCTAACAGTACTGTGGGTGCTGCCGTTCAAAAAGGCTTCTCTTGGGCAATTACCAATGGGCCATGAATAATGGACAACAACCTTGGCAGTGACACTCGCACCCACTGAAAAAATAAAAGGAGGTGGAGAGGTAATGAAAATGAATGCTATAGAAGGCCTGACCACCAGTGGAGGAACAACTAAAATCAGAAATGCTTAAAGTATGTAACTGGCATAGTGCAGAAATCATGGGTAATTATATGGCTGAAGGAGTATGCAGAAATAGAATTGCGAAACCATGATGGGGGGATTTTAAAATTAAGGCATTGTTTGATTGGGAGAGGAAATGGATGAGCAGGGCTTAGCGTGAGTTCGGAATTTTGAATTTTCTCAAATTTTCGAGGGATAGGATATGGAAGATCAGCCAGGAGTTTGGAATAATCAAGACTAGAGATAAGAAAAGTATGTATGAGGGTTTCAACAGCAGATAAGCAGATGCAAAATGGAAGTCGGATGTTATCATGCAAGGTGGAAATAGCTAATCATTAATGGTGCAGATGTTGGTTAGGAACTTCATCTTGAGGTCAAATATAACAGCATGGTTGTGAATGTTCAATCTTAGACAGTTGTTTAGAAGAGGGATGAACTCAATGGTGAGGGAATAGAATTTGTTCTAGGGACTGAAGACAATCACTGTCCCTAATATGCCATGTTCCAATATCAGAATAGAGATGGCAACATGGTGGTATAGGAAAAGGAGAGTGTGGCCTTGCAGTCCTCAGTGTTTACATTCTGTGCCCTTGCTATCTTCATCCTTTCCACCATAATCTATAACCTTAAGGGCAAACATATCACCGAATATTACCATAACGCTATGGAGGGGTCTAACCCTGGTTAAATGAGTGTAGGAAAGCATGCCAGATTCAGCACCACAAAGGAGGTGCCAACCAATTGAAACTCCAGCACATGACTACATGCATAATAAACAATGGGAACAATGTGCTACAGAGATAAGCAATGCCACAACAAACTCACAAGATCAAAGTCTTGCAGTTGTGCCATAGCCACTTGTAACCTGGATGTGGGAAATAAAACAACTACCAGAGGTTCATAAAACAGTTTCCATCCTAAATAATGGTAGAGCCCAGATGAGGTTGAAGCATCTTCAGCCAGAAGTACCAAGTGGATGATCGATATTTGCCTCCTTGAGGTCCACACCATGACAAACACTAGTTTTATTACAATTCAATTCATGATATCATCAAACAGTTGAATGTGTTGAATAGAGCAAAGGCTTTGCACTCTGGAACAACCCCAAACGCAACAACTATTGGAGGAGGAGGTTCCATAAATGTCCCCATCCTCGGTGATGGCACAGAGCCCAGTAAGTAAACCAGTGCAAGTAAAAAAGCTGAAGCATTTGCAAACATCTTCAGTCGGAAGTACTCAGTTGATAATCCATATCAGCATCCTTCAGGGATCCTCAGCAGCCCATAAGCCGGTCTTCAGCCAATTCCATCACTCCACATATCAAGAAGGCGCTGGACACAGTAAAAGTTATAGGTCCTGGCAACAACCTTGCTGTAGAAATGACGATGTCCTCCATAAATAGCCACATCTCAAGCCAAGCTGTTTCAGTACCACTGCAACACTGACATTTACTCGACATTCTGAAAAATTTCCCAGGTATAATCTGTCTAGAAAATGCAGCACAAATCCAATCCCATCAAAAAAATGCCTCATTAGTCTAGTCTCAACCATCAGCAAAGTGATGAGAGGTGATAAAAACACTGCTATTATGTGACACATATTTAAATGATTATTGAAGCAATAAGCTGCTCAAAGTAAAACAGGGTGTAGAACTGGCTGCATTCTACCAAATCCACTTGGCTCCAGACCTCATTACAACCTTTGTCCAAACATGGACAAAAGAGTTGGAATCCAGAGATGACATTGACTGTCGTCAATATCAAGGCAGTATTTGATCAAATGCAGTATCAAGGATGTAGAACAACATTGAAACAAATGAGAATCAAGGGAAACTCTCCTCTGATTGAAACCTGGCACAAAGGAAGATAGCTGTGGTTACTGGAGGTGATAAGATATTGTTGCAGGCGTTCCTCAAGACAATATCTTCAGTTCAACTTTCTTCAGCTGCTTCATCAATAATTTCCCTCAATCTTAAAGTCAGGATTGCTCACTGATAAATTGCAGCCCTCAGTTCCATTCACAACTCCACACATAATAAAGCTAATATCAGTAATGATGATCAAGAAACTACTGGATTATCCTAAAAAACCACCTGGTCCACTATTGTTTTTCAGGGAGGGAAATCTGTCATCCTTAGCAGGTCTAAATTACATGATATTCCAGACAAACAGCAATGTAGTTGAGTCATACCTGCCCTCTGATACAGTCTATCAAACTATTCACTTATATCAAACCCTACAGAAATGCGGAATAAGATTAAAACTGGACAAACCACCCAACATTGAGTGTTGACCCTACTAAGTCCCCCTCACTAACATCTGGGGATTTGTGCCAAAAATAGGAGAGCCATCCCATAGTTTGCCTACCATTACAGAGACATGGATAGAGCAGGGACAGGAATGGTTGTTGCAGGTTCCGGGGTTCAGATGTTTCAGTCAGAGCAGAGAAGGTGGTAGAAGAGGGGGAGGCGTGGCATTGTTAGTCAAGGACAGTATTACGGTGGCAGAAAGGACATTTGATGTGGACCTGTCTATTGAGGTAGTATGGGCTGAGATTGGGAAACAGGAAAGGAGAGATCGCACTGTTGGGAGTTTTTTATAGGAACTCCAAAAAGTTCCAGAGATGTAGAGGAAGGGATTGCAAAGATGATCCTGGATAGGTGCAAAAGTAACAGGGTAGTTGTTATGGGGGACTTTAACTTTACAAATATCAATTGGAAAAGCTATAGTTCAAGCACGTTAGAGGGGTCAGTTTTTGTCCAATGTGTGCAGGAAGGTTTCATGACACAGTATGTAGATAGGCCAACAAGAGGTGAAGCTACATTGGATTTGGTACTGGGTAATGAACCAGACCAGGTGTTAGACTTGAAGGTAGGTGAGCACTTTGGTGATAGTGACCACAATTCAGTTACGTTTACCTTAGTGATGGAAAGGGATAGGCATATACCAAAGGGCAGAAGTTATAGCTGGGGGAAAGGTAATTATGAGGCTTTTAGGCAGGATTCAGGATACATAGGGTGGAGTAGGAAACTGCAAGGGCTGGGAACATCTGAAATGTGGAGCTTATTCAAGGAGCAGCTACTGCGAGTCCTTGATAAATATGTACCTGTCAGGCAGGGAGGAAGTGGTCGAGCGAGGGAACTGTGGTGTACTAAGGAAGTTGAATCTCTGGTGAAGAGGAAGAAGGAGGCTTATGTAAAGATGAAACATGAAGGCTCAGTTAGGGCACTGGAGAGTTATAAATTAGTCAGGAAGGAGCTACAGAGAGAGTTAAGAAGAGCTAGAAGAGGACATGAGAAGACTTTGGCGGATAGGATCAAGGAAAATCCTAAAGCTTTCTACAGGTATGTCAAGAATAAAAGATTGGTTAGGGCAAGATTAGGGCCAGTCAGAGACAGCAGTGGGAAGTTGTGCGTGGAACCTGAAGAGATAGGAGAGGCACTGAATGAGTATTTTTCATCAGTATTCAGGAAAAAGTCAGTGTAGTCAAGGAGAATACCAGGTAGTAGACTAGACGGGATTGTGGTACATAAGGAGGAGGTGTTGGCAATTCTTAAGAGTGTGAAAATAGATAAGTCCCATGGGCTGGATGGGATTTACCCTAGGATTCCCTGGGAGGCTACGGAGGAGATTGCAGAGCCTTTGGCTTTGATCTTCATGTCGTCATTGGCTTCAGGTATAGTGCCGGAAGACTGGAGGATAGCAAATGTTGTCCCCTTGTTCAAGAAGGGGAGTAGAGACCATCCTGGGAATTATAAACCAGTGAGCCTTACTTCTGTTGTGGGCAAAGTTTTGGAAAGAATTATAAGGGATAGGAATTATAATCATCTAGAGGGAAATAAATTGATTAGGGATAGTCAACACGGTTTTGTGAAGGGTAGGTTGTGCCTCACAAACCTTATCAAGTTTTTTGAAAAGGTGACCAAAGAGGTGGATAAGGGTAAGGCAGTTGATGTGGTGTATGTGGATTTTAGCAAAGCGTTTGATAAGGTTCTCCATGGTAGGCTATTGCAGAAAATGCAGATGCATGGGACTGAGGGTGATTTAGCAGTTTGGATCAGGAATTGGCTAGCTGATAGAAGACAGAGGGTGGTGGTTGATGGGAAATATTCAACCTGGAGTTCAGTTACAAGTGATCCTCAAGGATCTGTTTTGGGGCCACCGCTGTTTGTCATTTTTATAAATGACCTAGATGAGGATGTAGAAGGATGGATTAGTAAATTTGCTGACGACACCAAAGTTGGAGGAGTTGTAGACAGTGAGGATAGATGTTACAGTTTGCAGAGGGACATAGATAAGCTGCAGAGCTGGGCCGAGAGGTGGCAAATGGAGTTTAATACGGAAAAGTGTGAGGTGATTCACTTTGGTAAGAATAACAGGAGTACAGAATATAGGGCTAATGGAAGGACTCTTAGTAGTGTTGACGAGCAGAGAGATCTCGGGGTACATGTGCATAGCTCCCTGAAAGTTGGCACCCAGGTTGATAAGGTTGTTAAGAAGGTGTACGGTGTGTTAGCTTTTATTGGTAGAGGGGTTGAATTTCGCAGCCGTGAGGTCATGTTACAACTGTACAAAACTCTGGTGCGGCCGCACTTGGAGTATTGCGTACAGTTCTGGTTGCTGCATTATAACAAAGATGTGGAGGCATTGGAAAGGGTGCAGAGGAGGTTTACCAGAATGTTGCCTGGTATGGTGGGATGGTCTTATGAGGAAAGGCTGAGGGACTCGAGGTTATTTTCATTGGAGAGAAGAAGGTTACGAGGTGACCTGATTGAGGCATACAAGATGGTCAAAGGATTGGATAAGGTGGACAGTGAGACCCTTTTACCTCGGATGGTGATGGCTAACACAAGGGGACATAGCTTTAAATTAAGTGGTAATTATAGGACGGATGTCAGAGATAGGTTCTTTACTCAGAGGGTAGTAAGGTCGTGGAATGCCCTGCCTGCAGCAGTTGTGGACTCGCCAACTTTAAGGGCGTTCAAATGGTCAGCGGATAGGCATATGGATAACATTGGAATAGTTTAGGTTAGAGGGTCATTACATTGGTTCCACTGGTCGGCGCAACATCGAGGGCCGAAGGGCCTGTACTGCGCTGTAATGTTCTATGTTCTAACACCCAACATGATGATACTTAGCGAATCAGATCTTATAGCCAATGACCCAGACTCTTCCAACATTATTGTTGGGTAAGTTCTGTCCCCTGGGCAGGACGTACATGCTAGAAGTGGCCATAAAGTCATATATAGTTGGGAAGCGTGGGCCTTGGAATGTTCAACATTGACTCCAGATCCTATAACATTCAATGGCATCAGGTCAAACATGGCAAGGAAACCTCCTGCTCATGACCACCTACTGCCCTCTCTCAGCTGATGAGTCAACACAACACAGCACAACACACAGCACGGGAAACAGGCCCTTCGGTCCAACGAGCCCGTGCCGCCATTTCAACTTTGTGAGTCCCTTCTTCCACCCGTGACCCTTGTTTGCGCTTATGGCACTCCACATTGGAAATCAAACTGAGGGGAGACTAATTTAGGGACAATTTGTTACACCAGTCAGCCGAAGAGTACATCTTTGGGGTGTGAGAGGAAACCGGAGCACCCAGAGGAAACCCACGCAAGCACAGGGAGAATGTGCAAACTCCCACAGACACTGGCCCAAATCCATGTATCTGCACAGCAAACAGTGATAGTCACTGAGCTGTCGTGTTGCCCAGCATCTGGTCCAGTTCAAGCGTACACTAACGATGTGAAGCACTAGGCTACTCTCGAAACATCCAAGAGCAGCCCTCATATGACCCATCGCGTGTATGCCCCTTGTTGGACAACAAGGCGGACCGAAGCACCTGTGGATTAAAAGAGAAAAACATCAATAACATGCACATTGTTATGCAAACATTCAAGAGAATCCCCAGAAGCTCAAAAGTAAAACAAGATCAACAATTATGGACATCAAGTCCAAAGATGTGCAGGTTAGGTTGATTGGCCATGCCAAAATTGCCCCCTAGTGTCCTGGGTTGTGTAGGTTAGAGGGATTAGCGAGTAAATGTGTAGGGATATGGGGGGATAGGGCCTGGGTGGGATTGTGGTTGGTGCAGACTCAATGGGCCGAAGGGCCTGTTTCTGCAACGTAGGGTTCTATGTTCTAAAAGAGTCATTGCTGTTCCATATTGAAGACCAATTGGAAGAAACATCAAGTGTGCCAAGGACACAGAATATACTCTGGGTGGAGGATTTCAGCCAAGGATGGCTCAGAAGGACCACTATTGACTGAATTGGCCACATCCTGAAGGACCTGACTGCCAGACAGAGCCTGCTGAAGTGGTGAAGGAACCAACGAGGGAAAAACCTACCTGACTTTATCCTTACAATCTACATGTTGCAGATACATTGGTCCATGTCAGTAAAAGCAAGAATGACCACCTTTAATACTTGTAGAAACAAAGTCCCATCTTAACACTGCAGACACAATCTATTGTGTTGCATGAGATTACTACTAAGTGGATTGGATAAATGGGGTTGCAGCTCAAAACTGAGAACCCATGAGGCCATGTGAGACATCAGCAGCAGCAGAACTGTATTCAACCACAAACGAACTTAATGGTCATACAGATCCCTCATTCTATCATTACTACCAAGGCAGGGGATCAATCCTGTTTCAGTAAGGAGATAATATAGCATGCCTAAATCACCAGCTGCCATACCTAATGAGGTGCAAGTCTAGAAAAGCTACAACACCACTACAACATCAGAATACATACAAGTTAAACAGCAGAAGCAGCATGCTATATGCAGAACTAACTGATCCCACACCAACTGATTAGGTCAGAATTCTGCCATATCTAGTTGTGAATGGTAGTGAACAATTAAACAACTAAACAGACAAGTAAGCCACAAACATCCCCATCCTCAATGAGGACAAGGGCTAGCGTGTCAGACAAGGTGAAACATTCACAACCACTTTCAGTTAGAAATACCAAGTAAATGATCTATATCAGCCTCTTCCTGAAGTTCCCATCATCACAGATGCCAGGTTTCAGCCAATTTGATTGCTCCACATGATTTAAGATGGCACAAGATAAAGCAAAGGTGATGTACCCTGACAACATCTGTACTAAAGACTTGTGCTCCTGAGCTAACCATGTCCCTAGCCAAGCTGTTTCAGTGCAACTACCCATGAAAGTGGAACATTGTTCAGGCATGTCAAAGAACAAAGAACAAAAACAGCCTGGGAAACAGGCCCTTCAGCCCAATGAGCCCACGCCGCCATTTTAACATTACTAGTCCCCACTCCACCCATGACCCTTATCTATGCTTATGGCATTCCACATAGAGGGAAAACTAATTTAGGGACAATTTATTACCTCCAAACAGCCTAATAGCACAACTTTGGGGTATGGGAGGAAACCGCAGCACCCGGAGAAGACCCACACAAGCACGGGGACAATGCGCAAACTCCCACAGACGTTGGCCCAAATCCATGTGTCTGCACAGCAAACAGTGATAGTCACTGAGCTGTCGTGTTGCCCAGCATCTGGTCCAGTTTAAGTGTACACTAACGACATGAAGTACTAGGCTACTGTCGAACATCCAAGAGCAGCCCTTGTACGACCCATCACGTGTATGCCCCTCGTTGGACAACAGGGCGGACCGACTTAAAACCTGTGAATTAAAAGAGAAAAACATTAGTATCATTCCACATCCTTATACATTACCAGGGACGTCCCAATGCTACTGAACCTTATTTAAAACAATCTCCTATATCCTTCCATCTCCAACCCACTCATGTGCCTGTCTAAGTAACTCTTAAACAACTCCAGCGTGCCTGCCTCCATCACCTTGCTTGGCAGAGCATTCCATACCCCCACTACCCTCTGTGTGAAAAACCTCCCTCTAATATCCATGTCATACCTCTCCCCCCTCACCCTAAGCCCATGGCCCTTCGTACTGTGCATTTCTAACATAGGAAATAGTTTACCTCTGTTTACTCCATCTATACCCTTCATAATCTTATATACCTCTATTAGATCCCCCCTCAGTCGCCGTCTTTCAAGGGAAAACAGCCCCTATTTGCTCAATCTTTCCTCATAACTCAGTCCTTCCATTACCAGGCAACATCCTGGTAAACCTCCTCTGCACTCTCTCCAGGGTCTCCGCGTCCTTCCAGTAGTAAGGCGACCAGTACTCCAAATGCGGCCTAACCAACGTTCTATACAACTGCAACATTAGACTCCAGCTCTTATACTCTATACCCCTTCCTATAAAGGCTAACATACCATAAGCTTTCTTCACAACCTTCTCCACTTGTACTGCCACCTTCAAAGACTTGTGCACTTGCACCCCCAGGTCCCACTGTGTTTCTATACTCTTTATAGGTTTACCCTTTATCATATAACTCCCCCCTACATTATTCTGGCCAAAATGCATCATCTCACATTTATCAGGATTAAACTCCATTTGCCATATATCTGCCCAATATACCAGCCCATCTATATCCCGTTGTATTGCCCATCCTGTCCTGTCTATGTCCTGTCCACAAAAAGCAGAATGAACCAAATTCAGCCAATAACCACTCACCAGCCTAATCCTAGTCAACCACAAAATGACAGAAGCTGTTGTTAACAGTGCTATCAAAGTGGTGCTTACTTAGCATTGACCTGTTCATCCATGCTCAGTTTGGGTTCTGCTATGACCATGCCATTCCAAACGTCATTCGGCTCAAACATGGACAAAAGAGCTGAATTCAGACTTGAGGTGAGAGTGACTGCCCTTGACATCAAGTCAACATTTGACTTAATGTGGCATCAAGAAGACCTTACATAAATTGACATCAATGGTAATTGAAGGAAAAATTTTCACTGGTTGAATCATACTTTGCACAAAGAAAGATGATTGTGGGAATTGGAGGCCAATCAGTTCAGTCCCATGATATCACCTCAGGGTAATGTCCTAAGTGCAACCATCTAAGCTGCTTCATCAAGGACCTTCCTTCCAACGTAAGGTCAGCAGTGGGGAGGTATGTTGATGATTGCAGTGTTCAATACCATTCATAACTCCTCAGATACTGAGGCAATCCATGCCCCCATGCAGCAAGACCTGGATAATATTCAGGTTTGAGCTGATAAGCAGCAAGTCACATTCAGTGCATCAAAAGAGTTGTGTTTATTGTGTGTGAACATTTTCGACAAAAGAGAATCTATGCCTCTCCGCTTGATATACAATGGCATTTTCACTTCCGGGTTCCCCACCATCAATATCTGTTGACCATAAACTCAAACTGAAACAGGCATTTAAGTGTCTACAAAAACAGGTAGAGACTGGAAATCCTACAATAACTCATCACCTGACTCTTCGTCTGGATGGATGCACCTCCAATCACACTCAATCTCAATCCCATTCACAACAAAGCAGCCCATTTAATCTGATCCTATCTACTGCCTTAATCATTCACTCCCTTCACCACCAGCACACAGTGCCAGCAGTGTTTACCACCCACAAGTCATATTACAGCAACTCACAAAGGCTCCACCGACAACTCTTTCAAACCACAAGCTCATTCGTCTGGAACAAGGGCAGCAGGCACATGGGAACACCACCACCTGCAAGTTAATCTCCGAAACACACACCATCCTGACTTGGAACCATATTACCAATTCTTCACAATTAATGAGTCAAAATATTGGAACTTGCTTGCACTATGGGTATACCTACACCACAAGGACTGCTGCAGTTCAAGAAGGCAGCTCACCAACATCTCTTCAAGGTTAATTAAGGATGTAGAATAAGTGCTGGTCTTGCCCATCCCAGGAATGAACTTTGCTGCTTTGTTGGCCTGTCGTCTCATCTTCAAAGGTTTGTGCACTAGTACCTGCTTTATAATTGTTCCATAGAGGGGGAATAAGATGCATTTTAAATGGCTTATTTGTTGGAGGATATTAGATTCAGATTTTTCACACGCACGCTTTCAATGTAAATTAATTCGTTTCTAATGGTCTCTCACAAATAAATGGAACATGGTTATCAAGTTGCTACATTGCACCCACTATACCATTGAAAAGGAAACCTATTAACTAAGAAATTAATAAAAATGGAACTAATATGAACATATGTTTTGAATTATAGAACATAGAACACTACAGCACAAACAGGCCCTTCGGCCCACAAGTTGCGCCGATCACATCAATACCTACCAATCCATAGACCTATCTATAACCCCCAATCCCATTAAATCCCATATACTCATCCAGAAGTCTTTTAAAAGACCCCAGCGAGTTCGCCTCCACCACCACTGACGGCAGCCGATTCCATTCACTCACCACCCTCTGAGTGAAAAACTTACCCCTAACATCACCTCTGTACTTGCTTCCCTGCACCTTAAATCTGTGTCCTCTCGTAGCGACCATTTCAACCCGGGGAAATAGCCTCTGAGAATCCACCCTATCTATTCCTCTCAACATTTTATAAACCTCTATCAGGTCGCCTCTCGACCTTCGTCTCTCCAGGGACGAAGGCATGCCTCCCAATCCAGGCAACATCTTTGTAAATCTCCTCTGTACCCTTTCAATAGCTTTTACGTCCTTCCTATAGTGAGGCGACCAGAACTGCGCACAGTACTCCAAGTGGGGCCTGACAAGGGACTTATAAAGTTGCAGCATTACCTCCCGACCCCTAAACTCAATCCCTCGATTAATGAAGGCCAGTACACCGTATGCCTTCTTGACCACATCCTCCACCTGCGAGGCTGATTTAAGAGTCCTGTGGACCCGGACCCCAAGATCCTTCTGCTCTTCAACACTGCTAAGACTCCTGCCCTTGATAGTGTACTCGTTCATCCCATTGGTCTCATTATCTAGGAGCTTCATCAGCCAGTCAGAATTAACTTGCCCTTTATTCCTGTAATATAAATTGTTGTGATGTTTTGAAATTTGGCATTCTTGCAATTGACACGATGGGCAGAGCAAGCCAATAAAATAGCTTGAGAGCTGAGAAATCAGGTTCATGCTCAATTTCTCGCCTCTCGTGATCTTATAGCACCGGATCTCCGGTGCATTCAGCCTCCTGCCTATTTCCAGTGAGAAGTTGAATAAGCTTTTATATATATGTAAAGGTTCATTTCCATGTGATTAGCAAACCCAGGACACAATCATCCCGGCTCACCTGGCATTGTGGCCTCAGTGGGAGAGGTTCTCTCTGGCGAGGATTACATATGGTCCCTGTGAACAGGCACCAGTCGTGATGGCCTCGCCAGTAGAATCAAAGGCCATTGAAGACCCTCTGAGAAGGACAAGGGCAAGGGTGCTCTGGCATTGTGCAAGGAGCACCTTGACACAGTCCACTGGGCAGTGAGACCTGAAGGGGCAGAGCCTATGGGGGCAGGGACTAAATGGGCAGAGCTCAAGGGGGTGGGACCTGAAAAGGTGGGGGTTATGGGTACGGGGCCAGGCTAAGGCTGGCTGATCAGGTAAGGAGGAGGAGGAACCTCACTGCTACTTTGTAGGAGAGCAATGGGGGGGAGAGAGGACCCTGCTGACTTTCTTCAGATCATGAGAGGGTGGGGGGGGGGTCCTCGCTATCATTCTGCAGGAGATCAGTGGAGGGGGGAGGAGGCATAATCAGTCTGGGTGGGAGGGGGTATGATATTTCCGGACGGTGTGGGGCCTGTGATCAGCTGCAGGGCCCCATGATAGTTGGGGGGGTTCACAACAGAGGCCTGACAGACCTCTCAGACTTGGCAAGCCCCTGCTGGTTGCAATTGCACGTGCAGCCACAGGCTCAAAGGGCTAGATGGCCTACTCCTATTTCTCCTGCTCCTATTTCTTATGTCCTCTGTTAGCAAACTGGCTAACGATTTAAGCCCCACCCCTTCCCTAACAGGCGAGGAGGAATGGTTTAGCCCATTTTTTTCATGCACTAAGTGCATAAAATTCTGGATTTGAACTTGTTCAAAAAAATGGATGAAAAACTCTTCCATTTCCCCACCCTTCCTGGACTTAGAATTTTTGGTAAGATCATCCCTGACGAGTGTAAGAAAAATATTTCGGCAACGTCTCTCTTTACAAAAATATTCAAAATATTAGTTGATCCTGTTTAGAATCATTCTTGTAACAATAACAAGATTAAAGGACTTTTTTTTAAAATTGCTAATAATTTGCTATGTGTGATGGAAGTGAGAGGTTCCACATTGTTATGCAAAATGAAGATGAAGACATGGATTTATGCTATCAGGCCCACAAAAGAAACAGTGGGCATAGCATATTTGAATGTAATTTTATGTGTTTTCACTTGGAATTCTCATATTTGTTTGCATTTTCCAAACAGGTACCATAAGTTCATGGGTGGTCATATTCATATTACCAATAAATAGTGCATTAAACCCAATCCTCTACACTCTAACAACTCGACCTTTTAAGGAAATGATACTACAGTATTGGTACAACTATAAAAATAGAGGATTCGTAAATAAGCTGTACCAGAAAAATTATACACCGTCATTCATCCATTTGGAAATGTGGCCATTGCAAGAGACTATACCAACGGTAGGAAAAAGTGAACTTTTACAACATCCTTCAGAAGTTTCACTGACTCGTGAATCACCATGAAGCTGAACACTTGCATAGAAACTGCTCTTATACAATTTTGTATCAAAAATTTAGCCCAAGGTGGGTACTGTCATATCACAAAGTGATCACATTTAACTGAAAACCTGGGGCTGAAAGCATTGCCAAGATTGAAGCAAAAATAAAGTTTCAACTTATTTATTTTGGAGCAAGCTTAAATTTTGATATGTTTTGCTTTTTGGTATTTTTGACTTACCCTTACCATGCATTCGGTGTATCTTATATTGAATGTAAAAATAAACACAGCTCCTTTGGTGTCCTGCCATACATCACATTTACCAAATTTTTACCTCAGAAATCCTAACAAATGACTTGAACCATGTTTTAATAAACTTTCAGTGGCTTTGCACAGTTCTTTAATGCATATGTATAGATCATTTACTATTTAAATAAACTCTCCATTTTTATGAAGTACAACTTTATATTTAGTGTGTCTTAGTTTTGGTCATAGAAAAGACCAGTGACACCACAGGTCCTTCATTAATCAGTTTGGGTCACTTTTCTACAATTCATTTTCTGGATGTTGCTCAGTTGGCATATTTCAATATGTAAAGGTTATATGTTTTTGAAATTCAGTTATCATCTGTTGCAGCATAAAGACAATGTCTTTCTGGACCTCTTGATCGTGCACTAATTGAGGAAAAATCTAGCTTTCAATGTCAGTTTATAGTAAGCATGGCAAGACCATATAAACACTCATGTTTTTTAGTTGAACCGTTATAGTTCTTTACCCATTGTACATAATTAAGTTGTTTTACCTTAGTTTTCAACAATATTAGGCTGTTTAGTTATATTGTTTGATTCCAGGGCTCAGACTAGCAAAAAGCACTGCGCATTACACATATAATCATAACATTTTGGATGTTGTGTTAGCACACAATTACAGTGAGCTGCTCAAACAAAATAAAGTGCTTCTGCATTCAGTGGCATTGTTTCCATCCTGAGCATCTATCCAGAGTTAGCAAATCCCAAATGCTGTGGCATGTATGAACTTTACCTCAACACATGGAACAAGGAGATAAATATTTGACTCCTGCTTCTTTCCACCTCAAAAGTACAGTTGTGTGCATAATCAAGCTTAGTTACTGTAACCTTATCACTGTCAGCTTAAGTTCACTTGAAAACTGATCACAGAGGTACTGAGCAATAGGTTGCGGTGTACCCACTCAATTTGATTCTAAACCTTGCAAACTACAGAAGATGGCAGAAAATTGGAAGAAAAATGTAGAAGACACAAAAGTGATTGTGTGTATCGATTTAGTGTGAGGGACCTACCAAAAACTGTAACAGTCCACGGATCTCCGCTTTAGTCTTTAGAGCACCTTGCAGTTGGTGGAAAACAGTGCCTTTTCAGCGTGCATCACGAAAAATAACATGCTAATAAGTCAACAAATGCAAAGGGAGAAGCACAGGAAGCCCTGCAGCTCCTCAACACCAAGAAATCCAGTAGAAACATCCCAAAATATTAAAAGGACCAAGGTAAATAAATATATAAGTCTTTGTAGCCAAAAAACTGCATAAAAGATCACATTTAAATTTTAAAATGTTAAATATTTCAAAATGTTTGAATCCTGAGAAATATCTTTCCCAAGAATGTGAAAAGGTTAAAGCGATAATTTTTCATATCTCAAAACTGAAACAGACACTGTGGTAAAGTTATATTTTATTAATTTACTGCATGGTGATGCTAGTAGAATATAAATATATCAAATAACTTTATTTTCAAAATGTTGAATGACAGATCAAAACAGACAAGACAGCCTCCAAACATGAAAACTGAACACAATTGCCAACTAAGGATAAAATTAGATAAACAGAATTGGAGGAAAAAATTTACAGAAGTCTTCTTGCACAAAATGCAGTATCAATGAAATCTAATTCAAGTCACAATCGCTATACATGAAGGAAATAAAAAGTTACAGAAATAACATCCACAATTATACAAGAACAATTTGATGTAAAAATATCCTGTACCAATTTTACCCTGAATATCAAAAATAAAAAATATATATGCATAGTAGTGTGCTTGAAATATTTCATTTTTATTGGCAATCCTAAAACAAAACTAACATCTGGCTTTCTTTACTAAAAAGCCCCAAATAAAACTGTAGCAGGAATGATCTTTCAGCAAGCATTTCAGCCCAGAGAGCATCTTAAAGCAGCGCAGCAGGCTGGGAGAATTACCCATACTTTTCATACTCTTGAGTCAACATACCATAATATTAAGCAGTGCAGATCATTTCAAGCCCATAACTAATTAGGTTTGAAAGAATTATCCTGGTTCAAATGTCAGCTTTTATTTGCTTATGTTTCCTTTGTATTTTTGATTCAAAATATAAAGAAACTTTGGTATGCAGTTTAGCTAGTCTTCAAGTCTCCTCCAATACTTGGCAGGAGATGTACTGAACATACTGAATGGGGAGGCTGGCTTGGGTCATTGTCTGTGTGGAGCCTTCATATTCTCCCCCATCTACGTGGGTTTCCTTTGGGGTGCTCTGGTTTCCTCCCACAGTCGAAAGATATGTGGATTAGGTGGATTGGCTATGCTAAATTGCCCCGTAAAGTCAGGGGAACTAGCTAGGGTTAGCATGGAGTTATGGGAATAGGACCTGCGTGGGAATGTGGTTGATGCAGACCCAATGGGCCAAATGGCCTCCTTCTGTAGGATTCTATGATTTCCAGCCAGGATCAGAAGTATAAAGCATCTTGTACCCCCACTGCTCAAAAATACATCATCAACACTCTTCTTAACACATATGTCTTTAGATTGATAAATATGCATTCCTTCTTTGGATTCCCATTCTTATCATTGTTTCCTTGATCTTAAAAGCAGATTTTTAATGCTCCAAATTAAACAGTATGCGTTTAAGTTCTTCCTCCATAAAACATGGAATAACTTCCCTTCTGTCTTTTCAATTAGTTATTTGGCTTCAGGGATTCATATCCCTCTTGCAGTAGATCTCTCCATGCTTTCAAGAACTGAGCATTTTCTGAGCATTTTGCAGTTAGGTCTTCCACTTGAGCTGAAAGAGCTGATGTGAATTCCCAGACTTTTGTTAAGTATATGGCAGTCTGAAATAAAACGAAGCAGCATATATAAAAGGCAGGTGTAATAAAAGGCCACCAAACCAATGTATTTGTGATACAGGATCAACTCAACCACTTTTTTTCTCCACAACACCATACCAAGTTTCAACTTCACCAATTTATTAATTGTGTAAAAGGAATTTAGAATGGTTATAGGAAGCGATATATCTTCTTTGCAAACAACTTATAAAATTGGTCTGTGGTACAGGATCAATTGAAGGCAGTAAAATCTGATAGACCACTATGAAATAAAGGTGGTGCACACCATAGACACATTTATATTACTTTTTTTTTAATGCTTTCATGGGATGGTGGCCAACAATATCCTGAACATCCCAATTAATCTCAAGAAGGTGGTGACCTTCATAAAACACTGCAGTCCATGTTAGGTTAGCTTGGGTTGATTGGCCATGCTAAATTGGCCCTAGAGTCAGGGGGATTAGTTGGGTAAATATGTGGGGTGACGGGAATAGGACCTGAATGGAACTGTGATTCGTGCAGACTCAATGGGCCGAACAGCCTCCTTCTGCACTGTAGGAATTCTATGATTCTATGTGGTGTAGATACAATACTGATATGAAGTGATTTCCAAGATCTTGATCCAACAACAGTCAAGGAATGGAAATACATAGTTCAAAATCAGGATGTTATTTCAGCCTGATTTGATTTTATTATTAGCATACATGAAAAGTATTATTTCTTGTGTGCTATACAAAGAAAGCACACCATTCATAGAAAAGGAAACGAGAGAGTGCAGAATGTAGTGTTACAGTGAAGGAGAACTTGTAGATGATGGTGTTACCATGTGTCTGCTGTCCTCATCATTCTAGGTGGTAGAGGTTATGGGGTTTGAAGGTGCTGTCAAAGGAGATTTGCTGCAGTGCTTCTTGCATATAGTACACATCGCTGCCACTGTATGTTAGTGGTCAATGGAATGAATGTTTAGGATGGTGGATGGAACAGACTGCCTTGCCTTGAATGATGCTGAGCCTGAGTGTTGTTGGAACCACACTCATCCAGACAAATGGACAGCATTCCATCCAACTCCTGATTTATGCCTTGTAGATGAAGGACAGGCTTTGGGTAGTCAGGAGGGGAATTACTCACAGCAGAATTGCCAGCTTCTGACCTGCTCTTGCAGCTCAAGCATTTATATAGCGGTGCAGTTAAATTTTTGTTCAATACTGATAATTGGAGGATTCAGCAATAGTAATGCTATTGAATGTCAAGAGGAAAGGGGTTAAATTCTCATTACTTGGCCCTTGTGTGGCATGAATGTCACTTGCCACTCATCAGTCCAAGCCTGAATATTGACCAGGTCATGGACACAGACTGAACAAAACATCCCACTTCTGACCTTAAGATGGAAGGTCACTACTGAAGCAGCTGAAGATGTTTGGGCCTACGACACTAACCTGAAGAACTCCTACATCAATGACCTGGGACTGAGATGATTAGCTTTCAACAATCTTCCTTTGTGGTAGGTATGACTCCAAACACTGGACGGCCTGATTCCCATTGACCTCAATTTTGTCAGGGCTCCTTCATGTCACACTTGGTCAAATGCTATCTTAATGTCAAGGGCAGTCACTCTCACTTCACCCTTGGGTTCAGCTCTTTAGTCCATGTATGGATCAAGGCTATCATGAAGTCTGGAGCTGAGCGGTCCCAGTGGAACACAAACTGAACTGTTGTGAGGCGGTCATTGCTGTGTGATTGCTGTTTGATAGCATTCTCAACAACACCCAACCAATTGCTGACAATCAAGACAACCAAGTAATTAACAGGGTTGGATTTTTCATACTTTCTGTGGACAAGCAATCTTCCACATTGTCGGGAAGTTGCCAGTGTTGTAGCTGAAGTGCAGTAGCTTGGCTAGGAACACACTGCCTTTGCAATATCCAGTGCCTTCAGGCATTCCTTGATGCCATGGAAAGTGAATCGAACTGCCAAAGACTGGCATCCGTGATACTGTGGATCTCAGGAAACCAAACCGACAATGAAAGCTCACTGCATTACCACAGAAGTCAACAACTTTCACATGAATCCCACAGTAAACCCTGTTGCAAATCCAATGACACCTATGGCAGATATTATTAAGTATATTCTAGTCTTTGTTCTATTTCAATCTGAACAGCACAACACAAACATTCTGAAAATACGGTCTACATTTTGATCAATGAAAACCAGCAAATAACCAAGAAAAACAATATACTACATTTTCAATTGCACCCTTCATATCAACATTATCAAAATGTGCTTTATTGCCTCCAGCTGCCCCTTTAACTTAAAATTTAGAAAATGTCAATATTCCAATCTGTTTCATAAACATCTTGCCAGAAGCCAACAGTTGTCCATTATCAGCACTGCCACTGGAGAGCAGTGGCTGCTGCCCATTACTTACTTGGGTCTGTACCAGGGATTGTGAGATCGATGGAGAACAGTAAGTGTGGGTGGGGGTCACAGAACAGGGTTCGTCAGAGAAGCAGGGTGGCTCTCTGCAGACTCCTCTTCACAATACCAGGTCCCTTAATCAGACTCTGAGTGCCTATGAATGGAAGATCCTATCGAAAGCCACAGGCAAACCCACCCCTCCTCCATCTTGGAATAGGCCCCTGAGGAGTTATTAAATTCTTCCTTTTCAGTCTAGGACAAACAGGATTGCAATTGGAGAGCTTTCCCAACTGTGACTGATGTCAGGTACCCTCAATTTCCTCCCATTTTTCCACAGCCAGATCTAGTTCAGCCATATCAAGCAGTGTTACTACACGTGCTCCAAAGCCAAATGTTCTGGAAAGTAGAAATATTTTTCAAAAGTTTTTTAAAAATCTCAATCTATATTCCCTTCATTTATTTTATCAATCTCTGCTCTACACCACCTCCTTCAAAGTAACCATAACTGGATGTAGTAGGAATTAGGTAAATTTAAACAAGGAAAAGCTGGTGCTGCAAAACAAGATTTTTGGAATAGGAGAAATCCAGGGCTAATAATAGAATAAAAAATCAAGCAGTGTATAAAAAGATATAGGAGTACAAAGAGAGATTAGCAAAACAAGACAAAGATTGGTAGGCAAAAATAAAATTCCGCTGTTAGCTTAAAAAGCTGAACGTACTAGGCAAAGGGACTTAAACTAATCACTGGAGCAAACCGAGGGAGAAAGAGATTAATTATGCGAGCAGAAATTGAGTTAATCAAAAGGAAACAACGACGTAATAGAGAAGGGAAGTGATTTGAGTAATGGTAACCAGAGTATGATAGTAAGGTACAAGGGGTACAAACTTAAGAGTGCACCAGCAGGTAAGACCAGAGATTTCAAAAATGGTAAAAAGACAGAGTTAAACATTTTGAACCTGAATCCACATAGCATTTGATGAAAATAGATGAATTATTAGCGCAGATAGAAATAAATATGTATGACTAATATGTACGTTAAAAACAGGAAATGCTGGAAAAAACACAAAGAACAATACGGCACAGGAAACAGGCCCTTCAGCCCTGTGCTGCTCATGCTTCCAACTAGACTATTCGTTTGTACTCCTTCATTCCCAGTCTGTTCATGTGACTATTCAAATAAGTCTTAAACGATCCCAGCGTGTCCACCTCTACCACCTTGCTTGGCAGTGTATTCCAGGCCCCCACCACCCTCTGTGTAAAATACGTCCCTCTGACATCTGTGTTAAACCTTGTCCCCCTCCACCTTGAACCTGTGTTTCTTCCTCCACAAAATGACGAACACAAGGGGTCAGAGTTAATGTTTTTAGTCCATATAAGTCTTCTTCAGACCATCAATAGCGTTTTGTTTTTATTTTAGCCATCATAGAGACATGGTTAAAAGGTGGCCAAGACCGGGGGATCTGAACAATGAAGGTATTTAACATTTGCAAAAAGATAGGATGGTAGGAAAAGATTGTGAATAGCTCTGTTAATTATGGATGTCATTTGTACCATAGTGAAAACTCATAGCTCAAAGGTAGAATCAGTTTGGGTAAAGATAATAAATAGAAAAGGTAAGAGACCACTTGTGGGAGTAGTTGATAAATTTCCTAACAGTAGTTACACAGTAGGACAAAGTATACAGGAAGTAATAAATGGGGGCTGTATTAAAGGTATCACAATAACCATGGGTGACTTTAATCTACATGAAGATTGGGTGAATCAGAATAGCGAAGGCAGCCTGGAAAATAGGTTGAGACAATTGCTAAGAGCAGTACATTCTAGAGCCAACCAGAGATCAGGCTATTCTGGATCTAGTAATGAAACAGGATGAATCAATAACTTCATAGCAAAGGAACCTATAGGCAATGCAATTACAACATAACAGAATTTCATGTTCGGTTTGAAGGGGAAAGAAATGAGGCAAAGGCAAGTGCTTTGGGCATCATGGTGGCACGGTGGTTAGCACTGCTGCCTCACAGCACCAGGGACCCAGGTTCGATTCCCAGCTTTGTGATATTGTCCGTGTGGGGTTTCCACAGTGTCTGTGTGGGTTTCCCCGATGCTCCAGTTTCCTCCCAGTCTGAAAGATGTGTTGGTTAGATACATGCTAAATTCTCCCTCAGTGTACCCGGACAGGTGCCAGAGTATGGCGACGAGGGGATTTTTACAGTAACTTCATTGCTAGAGTAAGCCTACTTGTGACATTAGTAAAATAAACTTTAAACTTAAATCTGAATAAAGGTTGAATAAACCTGAATATGGATATGAAAGGAAATCTAGCTAATGTGAACTGGAAAGCGGGGCCTCACAGTGTGGACAGAGAGCAATTGGGATCCAGGGCTGGGGGAATGTCAGGGCTGGAGGCCTCGCAGCGGGGGATTACTGAGGTCAGGGGCCTCACGCGGAGAAGGGTGTTGGGGCCAGGGCCTCGCAGCAAACAGAGGGGTGGGGTGGAAGGGGGGGGTGTCAGGGCTGAAGGCCTCACAGCAGGGCCAGGGGTCCTCGTAGCTATCCATCACGCCGGTAGCTAAGAAAAACCAAGCAGTGTGCCTTAATGACAATCGGGTAGTGACTCTGACATCATTATGAAGTGTTTTGAAAGGCTAGTCATGGCATAAATCAATTCCAGCTCGCAGATTACCTGGATCCACTAGTTTCCCTATCGCCGCAACAGGTCCCCAGCAAATGCCACCAGGCTAGTCAAGGCACAAATCAATTCCAGCTCGCAGATTACCTGGATGCACTAGTTTCCCTATCGCCGCAACAGGTCCCCAGCAAATGCCACCCCCCTGGCCCTACACTCAACCTGGAACATCTAGATAACAAGGACACCTATGTCAGACTCCTATTTATTGACTACAGTTCAGTCTTTAACATAAGAACTAGGAGCAGGAGTAGGCCATCTAGCCCTTCGAGCCTGCCCTGCCATTCAATAAGATCATGGCTGATCTGAAGTGGACCCATTTTCCCACTTTCTCCCCATAAACCTTAATTCCCTTGTCTGTCAAAAACCTATCTACCTGTGACTTAAATATATTTAGCGAGGTAGCCTCCACCACTTCAACGGGCAGAGAATTCCAGAGATTCATCACCCTTTGAGTGAAGAAGTTCCTCCTTAACTCCATTCTAAACTGCCGCCCAACTTATCTTGAGGCTGTGCCCTCTAGTCCTGCTGTCCTTTCTGAGCGGGAAGAATCTCTCTACCTCTACCCCATCCATCCCTTTCGTTATCTTATATGTCTCTATAAGATCCCCCCTCATCCTTCTAAACTCCAACAAGTGCAGACCCAGTCTATTTAGTCTCTCCTCATAGGCCAACCCCCTCATCTCCGGTATCAGCGTAGTGAACCTCCTCTGCACTCCCTCCAAGGCCAAAATATTCTTGCGCAAGTGCGACAACCAAAACTGCATATAGTACTCCGGCTGCAGCCTCACCAGTGCCCTATACAGTTGCAGCAAGACCTCCCTGCTTTTATATTCTATCCCTCTCGCTATAAAGGCCAGCATTCCATTCGCCTTCTTGATCACCTGCTGCACCTGCAGACTGGGTTTTTGTGACTCATGCACAAGGACCCCCAGGTCCCTCTGCACCATAGCATGCTGCAGCTTTTCGCCCTTTAAATAGTAATCCCTCCTGCTATTATTTCTGCCAAAGTGGATAACCTCACACTTGCTAACATTGTATTCCATCTGCCAGGTCCTCGCCCACTCGCTCAGCCTATCCAGATCCCTCTGCAGACTTTCCACACCCTCCACACAATTTGCTTTTCCACTCGTCTTTGTGTCATCAGCAAATTTCGTTACCCTACACTCAGCCCCCTCCTCTAGATCATCTATATAAATGGTAAATAGCTGAGGCCCCAGCACCGATCCCTGCGGCACTCCACTAGTCACCAACCGCCAATCAGAATAGCACCCATTAATACCAACTCTCGGCCTCCTATTAGGCAACCAATCCTCTATCCATGCTAACACCTTATCCCCAACTCCATGCCTCCTAACCTTCTGAAGCAACCTTTTGTGCGGCACCTTATCAAACGCCTTTTGAAAATAGAGAAACACCACATCCACCGGTTCCCCTCTATCTACCACACTAGTCACATCCTCATAGAAATCCAATAAATTCATCAAACACGACTTCCCCTTAACGAATCTGTGCTGCATCTGCTCTATCAAACCATTCTTTTCTAGGTGCCTCGCTATTTCTTCTTTGATGACGGATTCAAGTATTTTTCCAACTACGGATGTTAAACTAACCGGCCTATAATTCCCTGCCTTTTGCCTGCTACCTTTTTTAAACAGCGGCGTAACATTAGCCGTTTTCCAATCTTCCGGCACTTGCCCGGAATCCAGCGAAGTTTGGTAAATAATCACTAAGGCATCTACTATCACCTCTGCCATTTCCTTCAGAACCCTCGGATGCATTCCATCCAGTCCCGGGGGCTTGTCCACCATTAGTCCCATTAGTCTATCAAGGACTACCTCTCTAGTGACAGTAATCGCATTCATTAACACCATTATTCCCATGAAACTCATCTCCAAACTCTGTGGATTGGGCCTCGGCACCTCCCTCTGTGACTGGATCCTGAAATTCCTAACTCACAAACCACAATCAGTAAGGATAGGCAACAAAACCTCCACCACGATCATCCTCAACACCAGTGCCCCACAAGGCTGTGTTCTCAGTCCCTTGGTATACTCCTTATACACCTATGACTGGCAAAATTCCCCTCCAACTCAATTTTCAATTTTGCACTGTAGTGGATCAGATCTCAAACAATGACGAGCTAGAGTACAGGAATGAGATAGTGAATCTGGTGAACTGATGCAACGACAATAATCTTTCTCTACGTCAACAAAATGATGGTGCTGGTCATCAACTTCAAGAAGTGAAAAGCAGAACATGCCCCTGTCTACATCAACGGGGACGAAGTAGAAATGATCAAGAGCTTCAAATTTTTAGGTGTCCAGATCAGCAACAACCTGTCCTGTTCCCCCCATGCCAACACTGTAGTTAAGAAAGCCCACCAATGCCTCTATTTTCTCAGAAGAATAAGGAAAATTGACTTGTCAGCAACAACTCTCAACACCTTTTACAGATGCACCATAGAAAGCATTCCTTCTGGTTGTATCACAGCTTGGTATGGCTCCTGCTCTGCCCAAGACACAGGAAACTAAAAAGGTTGTGCATGTTGCCCAAACCACCATGCAAGCCAGCCTCCCATCCATTAACTCTGACTCAGAAAAGCAGCCAGCATAATTATGGATTCCACGCACCCCAGACATTCTCTCTTTCACCTTCTTCCATGGGGACAAAGTTTGAACACAGAATCCTACAGTGCAGAAACAGGCCCTTCGAGTCTGCACCGACCACAATCCCACCCAGGCCCTATCCCCATATCCCTACACATATACCCACCAATCCCTCTAACCTACACATCCCAGGACACCAAGGGGCAATTTTAGCATGGCCAATCAACCTAACCCGCACATCTTTGGACTGTGGGAGGAAACCGGAGGACCCGGAGGAAACCCACACAGACTCGAGGAGAATGTGCAAACTCCACACAGACAGTAACCTGAGCCTGGAATCGAACCCAGGTCCCTGGAGCTGTGAAGCAGCAGTGCTAACCACCCTGCTACCCTGCCTCCCACATGCCCTTGCCTTGAGGTCACATACTAACAGACTGAAGAACCTGCTGCTGTGAGACTTCTGAATGGACTACCCTTGCATCAACTTGATCTTTCCCTACACACTAACTATGACTGTAACACCACACACTGCACTCTCTTGTTTCCTTCTCTGTGATCAGTATGCTTTGTCTGTATAGCGCACAAGAAACATACTTTTCATTATATTAATACATGAGACAATAACGAATCAACATCAAAAAAAGTCGTCATGCGGGGGAGTGT
The DNA here is from genome assembly GCF_965287045.1 of Carcharhinus amblyrhynchos. Classification (NCBI taxonomy): domain Eukaryota; kingdom Metazoa; phylum Chordata; class Chondrichthyes; order Carcharhiniformes; family Carcharhinidae; genus Carcharhinus; species Carcharhinus amblyrhynchos. The sequence goes on from NC_137324.1 coordinate 144,956,670, forward strand.
GGAGCTCAGGGGCTTCTCGCCGGGGGGCGGGGGACGGAGTGTCGGGCTCGACGGGTCTCGCAGCGGGGGTGGAGAAAGGGGGGGGGTCAGGACATCGCGGCGGGGGGGAGGGGGGGGGGGTCAGGACATCGCGGCGGGGGGAAGGGGAGTCAGGACGTCGCGGGGGGGAGGGGAGGGGGGTCAGGACGTCGCGGGGGGGAGGGGAGGGGGGTCAGGACGTCGCGGGGGGGAGGGGAGGGGGGTCAGGACTTCAGCGGGGGTGGGGGGGTCAGGACTTCGCAGCGGGGTAACAGTGAAAAGGGTCTGCGCTTCACGGGAAGGGCCTTCAAAATGGGTCGCAGCAAGGGCTCTATCGTGCGGAGGGATTTGGTGTAAGGGCTCCGCAGTTGGGGAGCGGATGTGCGGTCCTTGTGCGCTGGTACTGGAATCGGAGTCTATTCACTCACTGACCTGGTCGATCTGCAGCTCGAGTTCCTCCAGTTGCTGATCGCTCGCGTCCCGTTCCATCTTCGCCACGAATCCAACTGTCAAACCGCGCGCCCAAACCAACCGTCACACCGCGCGCTCGGCCTGACCCAACCCGCGCCTGCACCCAGTACAACTCATTTACATACTGCCCGATTACTATTGTCTCCGTTTTTGATGTTCATTAAAACATGTGTAATTTAGGTTGAAGTAATTACTGAGCACCCACTCAGCAAATCTCGTACTCCTGGCACTTGATTTAATTGTTGTCACTCACGAACAGGATCTCATATATTCAAAAAAAAATTGAACTCTTGTTGCATTTACACGCCGTTGGTTTTTAAACTGGGATGAGATGAGCAAAAACGAATTCGCGGCTATGAAGTCGGACTGGCTGTATAAAGGCACCATTCCCTATATTGCATTCTGGGATCTGCAGTTTAAATGATGTAGAGATGCCGGCGTTAGATTGGGATAAGCATATCTGCAGCCTACCCAGAGCTTCTACGTAACATCCCCCACTTCCCAGGGGTGAACAGTACTTGGCGCGTTTCAGGATACGGGCAACCAATTTAGCTGAGCTCAGGGGCGAAAATCAAGACTTGGATGTAGCCAAGATAACGTGGATAAAGCTTGCAAATGAGTTGAGGTGGTGGGGGTGTTGGCCAATGCTAAGATAGGAACAGGTGCGAAACTCAAATTTGGTCAATTTAATGTTGAAAATGAAGTGTTAATATAAATTCTCTTTCAAATTAACGAAATATGTCTTAAAAAGTACAAGCGTTTTCTTCACTCTGTCTACGGAGTTGCAGCCACAGGGATGTTGAGCTCTTCACAAGGCGGATTGTCACCTATCAGTGACAGTGCTGAGACGTCTGGACATGTGAGCATGCGCAGTGCCGTCGGTGCTCAACGGGACTACAATTTGCAGAGGGCTTTGCATCTTAAGACGCATGCGCACAGGACTGGTGTTGTGACCCTTCGTTCACGGAGCCGGGGGACGAAGGTGGAAGGTTTAGCACGAGGGGGGGAATCGAATCGGCGGCAGTGACCGGGGCTCGAGGGCGCTATCTGCTGTGGTCAGCGAGAGAGCTGTGCAATCATATTGTGGCTGACAGGCTCCGGAATGTGGTCGGCGGGCTACCGGTTTACACAAGGTAAAAAGGTCCCTCCCCTGGCACAATGTAGATCAGCCTCTGACAGCAGAAGTGCTAAGACTGCCTGATATTTAAATCGTAGCCTGCCACGCATGTAGTTTTTAAGTAATATAAATAAGCTTAGTCAAGAGTCATTCCGGTACTGAAGACCACACAGTTGATCCAGTCAATAATGTCTTTCTGAACAATCCAATCAGTCCCATTGCACCGCTGTGGGTAGCCTCAAAAATTCGTGTCCATTCAATTTCCTTTTAAAATCATTGGTCTCTGTATCCATCAGCCTCTTAAATATAACTTTTTTTTGCGATTGCTATGCGAAAAAGTTGTTCTTTGCATCTCTTGCCCAAAACTTTAAATCTATGCCTTATTAGTACTTGTACTAACAGGTAATGGGCAGAGGAGGTTCGTCTACATCTGTTGTATTGGGTGCATCTCTGTCGAGATTGATTTCCCCCAATCTTCATAACAGCCCCAACTAATCCAACCTAACCTGTAGCTAGATCCCTGATCCTTGGAACCATTTTAGTAAATCTCCTCTGCACCCTTTAAAAGACCTTCACGCCCTTCCAAAAGTGGTGACCAGAGCTGGATGCAGTACAATAGTTATGGCTTAGCCAAAGCTTTATACACATGCAGCATAATTTTGCTGCTTTTGTACTTGGTATTTCTGTTTATGAAGCCCAAGATCCCATAAGTTTTATTAATTGCTCACTCAATATGTCTAACCAACTTCATAAATCAATGAACTTGAAGCTTCAGGTTTCTCTAGTCCTATACACTCTTTGGAAAAATGCCTTTGAATCGTTAGTGCCTTCCTTACCCCTTCCGTCAAAGTGCCTTGTCTCTGTGTTAACTTTCATCTGCCTATTCTGTTTGCGTATTTTTGTCCTGTTACATTTGAGTGCTATTGCCTTCACTTTCCATTGTTTTTCAGATTTGTTGATGTTGACATATTTTGAAATTATGCTCAGTATTCCCATATGCTAGTCATTAGTATATATATCAAAAAAGCAGTGGTTCTGGCATTGATTATAGGACCTATCATTGCCCACCATTCTTAGTCTGAAGCCTTTTATACGCTACAATACTTTGTCACACATTTTCTTAAAATTCAAATACACAACATCCATTGAATTCTCTTCAACTTTGTTTGGTGCTTCATCAGCAACCACAGATTAATCAAGCCTGAACTTCCTGTTACAAATCGGCACATGTTTTGTTTAAATTACTTAAACCTCTTCAATTGTATGTTGATTTTTTTTCTCCTGATCTTTGATACTAAAGTATTACCCACCATTTGTGATAAATTGTCTGGCCTACCATCTTTTCTTGGATAGATGTCACAAATGCTACTGTCCCAAGTTCTAGCATCTCCCCTGTATCTAGGGAAGATTATAATAATCTCTTCTGCTGCCTCTTTCTTCAAGAACCTGAGATGCGAGCCATCTGGGCCAGTTGACTTGCCTACTCTTAAGCATGGCCAGTCTTTTCAGTGTGCCCTGCTATTGATTTTCATCCCATCCATTACCTCTAACATCTCACTTCTATCAATATTTTGTCAGTATTTGCTGCCTTATTAAGCATAGATACTAAGTATTCTAGCCTTTCCCTCTGCCTCTAAACATATGTCACTGTTTATACCAAATGGGTCCCATCCCACCTCTTAGTGCGTACTTGCAATTTACATTCTGGTAGAATACTTTTGAGTTCCTGTTTTTGTTATCTGGCATTCTATTGTATTCTCCCTGGAGTCTTATTCCTCTTCAATTCCCCTCTTAACTTACTATTATTTAGCTTTGCTCTTGCATGAGAATTCACCTGATGTGTACTTTGATTTGACTTATTTTCTATCTGCCTGGTCATCCAAGAAACCTTGGCTTTGATCCTTCTGTCTTTTTCCTCATTTGTTCGAATACACCTAGCCTCTATCTGCTGTACCCAAAACATCCCCTTAAAGGTCATCCATTGCCCCATTATAATTTTCCTGTCAGTTTTTGGTTCCATTTTATCCTGGCTAAATCCCCTCACATCCTACTAAGTTGATCATCTTCCAGTTTAGACATTCCACTTTTGATTATCCCTTGTTCTTCTCCATCACTGGTCTAAATCTTATGATAGAATTGTTACTTTAGTCGAAATGTTCCCCATGGACAGTTGCTCCGCTTGGCCTAAGTTATTGCCCAGCACCAATCCAACAATGCTCTTTTCCTCATTGGAGGGCTGAAAACAAAGTTCATGGAAGTTCTCTGGAATATTTTTCAGAAGTTCCTCTTCCTTCCTTACCCTTTACTCTTAACATTATCCCAGTGAATGTTTGGGTAGTTAAAATCCTCAGATGTCACCACATGATAGTTTTAACGTTTTCCTGCAGGTTTGCTCCATCATCTGTCCCTCTTATAATTTGGTGACTTATAGAATACCCTCATTACTGTGACCATACTTCTCTTGCTTCTCACTTTCCAACATACCTTCTCTGATTGATACAGTCTCCCACCTCCCTTTTTGTCCTTTTCTATCTTTTCTGAACACTTTGTACCCCTGAATATTAATACTATTAGATCAAATTCCCACATGGCTATTTGTGCTTGTAGTTCACCAATCTTATTCATCATGATTTGCATTTACATGTGTGCATTTTAAACCTATCCTGTATTCTTCATAGCCTTCTTGGTCTGCTCTTTACTAATAATAAAATAAATACATTAGAATCACAGATAGGCTTACATTAACTCTGCAATGAACTTACTGTGAAAATCCCTAGTTGCCACATTCCAGCACCTGTTACAATACACGGAGGGAGAAAATAGCATAGCCAGTGCACCTAACCACCGCATCTTTTGGACTGTGGGAGGAAACCAGAGCACCCAGGGGAAACCCATGCAGACATAGGGAAAATGTGCAGAATCCACAAAGGCAGTGAACCATGGTGCCCAATGTAGTGCTTCTGTAATACTACCCAGCGCTTTTAATTTGAGTACTTTTATTCCTGTTTTTTACCTCAATAGTATCCATACCTTATTAAATTATTTAATCTCATCATAGCTTAACCTTTGGAGTCCTGGTATTCTAATAAATTTATACTGCACTCTTTTTAAGGCAAATTTATCCTTCCTAAAATATGGTGCATAAAACTGCTCACAGCGCTCCAGATCTGGTCCAATTATGGATTTCCTATAACAGCAGCATGATTTCTATCCCTTTGTATTCAGTCCTCTAGATTATGAAGAACAGCATTCCATTTACGTTTGGATAATTTTTGTGCCTTAATGTTTTAATCGTCTAAGTACATAGTTCTTCAGTGGCTTTTCACCATTTAGAGATACAATGTTCTATGCTTTTTAGGTCCAAGGTGGATGATCCCATGTTTGCCTACGTCAAAATTAATTTGTCACAGTTTACCCATTCACCTTAATGCATCAATATTTCTTCGTAATTTAGTGTTTCCATTTGATGACACCATTTGCAGTACCGTACCATCTTTGTGTCAGCAGCAAATATGAATGAGCTGCCTTCTATCCAACCATCTAAATCATTAATACAGTGGAGGCACAACACATATCCTTGTGGAACACTGCTAATAAGAACTTGCCAATTGGAGTACTTGCTTTTCCTATCTCCTATGCTTCAAGTTCTAAGCCATGTCAATAATTTTCCTTCTGTTCCATGAGCTTCGATTTTAGCTAACAGTCTCTTATGAGGGACAATTCCTCTATCTACTTCAGTCAAGATCTTAAAAAAAATAATGTTTTGCTGCTCATGACCTGCCCTTTACAAACCATACTGACTCTCATAAAAGCAAATTACTGCGGATGCTGGAATCTGAAACCAAAAGAGCTGACGTTTCAAGTCTAAATGACCCTTTGTCAAAGCTTTGACAAAGCATCAGCTTTTTTTCTCTCCTCACAAATACTGCCAGCCCTGCTGAGATTTTCCAGCATTTTCTCTTTTGGATACTTATTCCCAAATAAGCTGAAAACATTTAAGGCATTTTCAGTTGTAGCAGACATGTATAATTTTCCAAATTAAAGACAAAGTTCTCATGTTGAGAGATAGGTAAATTTAGAATTAGGGAGTTCCTTTAAACCACTGATATCAAAACCATCTAGTCCTGTTTTGCCACACTTTATTGCCATAAGAGACAAAGTAGGATCTTCCAACTGCACTTCACCCGAGATCAACAGACTGTTGCATGGTCTGCCTCCGTCCGCTAAGATTCCTAGGATGGGAAAATTCTGTCTATAGATTTTTACAGCACAGAAAGAGGCCCATTGTATCTGCACTGGCCATCAGGCATCTGTCTACTCTAGACCCATTTTCCAGCACTTGGTCTGTAACCTTGTATCCAATGGTGTTTTGAGTGCTCATCTAAATGCTTCTTAAATATTTTGAACGTTCCCGCCTCTACCACTCTTTCAGGCAGTGAGTTCCAGATTCCTGCCGAAAGATTTTTCCTTAAATCTATGCCCCCTGATTATTGACTGCTCTACCAAGAGGAAAAGTTTCTTCCTATCTGTCCTATTTATGTCTTTAATTTTTTTGCTTCAATTTTCAATCAAAGGCAGCATGAAATAAATAAAATTCAATTAGGAAGATGTGAGGAGAAACTTTTTTATCCAGAGGGTGGTGACAGTCTGGAATGCGCTGCCTGGGAAGGTGGTAGAGGCGAGTTGCCTCATGTCTTTTTAAAAAGTACCTGAATGAGCACTTGACATGGCATAACATTAAAGGCTATGGACCAAGTGTTGGTAAATGGAATTAGGTGGGAGGTCAGGTATTTTACATCTGTTGGTGCGGACTCAATGGGCCTCTTCTGCACTGTTATCATTCTAGGAGAACGTTTTCTGATTTGAATAGTGCAGTGAGTGTGTGTCTGTAGTGCTTTCATCTTTTGTGTGCCTGGTTGAAAACATTTACTCTCATCACTCATCCTGCTGCGGTTTCCCCACTGTTTCAGACAAGGACAAGCACCTGCAGTTTACAAAAATACAATATCATTGTACGAAAGATTTATGCTTAATGTGCAGGATCAGGAGGAATGTTTGAAATGTATTAGTGCGAGTACATGCCATGAAGTTGCTGCAGGACAGGATAAGCATTACAGTCGTAGTATTGAAGGCCACTTGAGCTTTATTTAATATTGGTCTGTTTTTTTTTCAGTTTAAGATGACATTTACTCAGATTGTAGATAGAAATTTGGAAACATTTTGCAAAAGTTTAGCAGCAGAATTTGCTGGTACAGAAAGCAAATATTCTGTGTATCACGTTCACGTGCAGTAAATTGCATGTGGTAAGAATTATTTTCTCTATTGTTCATACTATCTGCCTATCATGGCCTGACATAAGAACATAAGAAATAGGAGCAGGAGTAGGCCAACTAGCCCTTCGAGCCTGCCCTGCCATTCAATAAGATCGTGGCTGATCTGTCGTGGCTCAGTTCCACATTCCTGCCCTCTCCCCATAATCCTTAATCCCCTCTCTCATCAAAAACCCATCAACCCGCGTCTTAAAAATATTTAGCGAGGCAGCCTCCACCACTTCAACAGGCAGAGAATTCCAGAGATTCACCACCCTTTGAGTGAAGAAGTTCCTCCTCAACTCTTCTAAACCGCCCCCCTTTGTCTTGAGGCTATGCCCCCTAGTCCTACTATCCTTTCTGAGCGGGAAGAGTCTCTCCACCTCTATCCTATCCATCCCATTCATCATCTTATACGTCTCAATGAGATCTCCCCTCATTCTTCTAAACTCAAATGAGTACAAGCCTAATCTATTCAGCCTCTCCTCATAGCTCAACCCCCTCAACTCCGGCAACAGCCTAGTAAACCTCCTCTGCACTCCCTCCAAGGCCAAAATATCCTTGCGTAAGTACGGCGCCCAAAACTGCACACAGTACTCCAGCTGCGGCCTCACCAACGCCCTATACAGCCGCAGCAAGACCTCCCTACTTTTATATTCAATCCCCCTCGCGATGAAGACCAGCATCCCATTAGCCTTCCTGACCACCTGCTGCACCTGCAAGCTGGGTTTTTGCGATTCATGCACAAGGACCCCGAGGTCCCTCTGCACCGTCGCCTGCTGCAGTTTTTCTCCACGTAAGTAATAATCCTTCCTACCAAAGTGGACCACGTCGCACTTGCCAACATTAAATTCCATTTGCCATTTCCTGGCCCATTCGCCCAGCCTTTCTAGATCCTTCTGTAGACTCTCCCCACCCTCTGCACAATTTGCCTTTCCACCAATTTTGGTGTCATCAGCAAATTTCGACACCCTACACTCGGTTCCCTCCTCCAGATCATCTATATAAATGGTAAATAGCTGAGGCCCCAGCACCGACCCCTGGGGCACTCCACTAGTCACCATCCGCCAATCCGAATAGCACCCATTGACCCCCGCTCTCTGCCTCCTATTTGACAACCAATCCTCTATCCACGCTAACACCCTACCCCCAACTCCATGCCCCCTGACCTTCTGTAATAACCTCTTGTGAGGTACCTTGTCAAACTTTCAATACACTTCATACTCACATGTCACTATCTTGAAAACCAGGTAATTTACCCACACAAACTTTGAAATTGACACAGATTTAAGAAGATAAATAGTGAGAACATAGAACACTACAGCACAAACAGGCCCTTCGGCCCACAAGTTGCGCCGATCTCATCTATACCTACCAAGCCATAGAATTATCTGTAACTCCCAACCCCATTAAATCCCATATACTCATCCAGAAGTCTTTTAAAAGACCCCAGTGAGTTTGCCTCTACCACCACCGACGGCAGCCGATTCCACTCACTCACCACCCTGTGAGTGAAAAACTTTCCCCTAACATCTCCTCTGTACTTGTTTCCCAGCACCTTAAACCTGTGTCCTCTCGTAGCAACCATTTCAGCCCTGGGAAATAGCCTCCAAGAATCCACCCTATCTATTCCTCTCAACATTTTATAAACCTCTATCAGGTCGCCTCTCAACCTTCATCTCTCCAGGGAGAAGAGACCTAGCTTTCTCAACCTATCTTCATAAGGCATGCCTCTCAATCCAGACAACATCCTTGTAAATAGTGAGAGAATGGTTCTTTTTGCTGTTAAATTGACAATCACAGGAAGAATTAAGGTTGTTGGAACATGTTACTGTTTCACTACTATGAGGATAAGTCAGTTAACATCAGTTACTCCATAAGGAAACCTCACCAAACCTGTGCCACCTTTCAATTAGAATAGATCATGATTTAGTTTACTTACATGGTAAGGTTTCCCCAAGGTGTTCTTTCAGGAATTTTTCACAGGAGGTGCACAATGAATGCAGTCGATGGTCACATCAATTCAAAAGGCTTTGCTTGGTGACTGATCAATATCTTAGTACCCGTTTAGCTCCCTAACCCTATATGCTTACTCAATAGAAAGCCATCAGCCTGAATCTGCAAATTCTACACCAGCATTTGGAGAGACTGTTCTGGATTTCAAAGCCTTTATATGAAAATGTGTCTCCTAATTTAGTTCCTCATGGCATTGCTTAAATTTAACATTGTATCACTCTTATGGATACCCCAACCTTATCAGTCTACTAAACATCACTAAAGTGATAGAAGGGAGTTCTGTTAACTAACACTTGCTTAAAAACAACCTGCTGAATGATGCTCAGTTTGTGTTCTGCCAGAACCACTCGGTTCCTGACCTCATTACTGCCTTAGTTCAAATATGGACAAAAGTTCTGAATTCCAGAGGTGAGACGAGAGTAACTGCCCTTAAAAAGGCTTTGACAAAAGGTCATCTGGATTCAAAACATCAGCTGTTTTCTCTCCCTGCAGTAGCTGCCAGACCTGCTGAGATTATGCAGCATTTTGTTTTTTTGCTTGAAAAGGCAGCATTTGACTGAGTATGGAATCAAGGAGCTCCAGCAAAATTGGAGTCAGTGGGAATCAGGGAGAGACATCTTCCATTGTTCGAGTCATGCTTAGTACAAAGGAAGGCGGTTGTCATTGAGGTCGATTGTCTCAGTTGCAGGACAACTGTGTTTTGGTTAATAAAGGGACAGGACTGGCAGCTAAATGTTCCGGGATATAGGTGTTTTAGGCGAGACAGAGGGGAAGGCAAGCAAGGTGGGGGTGTTGCAATACTGGTTAGGGAATGTATTCCAGCTGTACAGAGTGCAATCACCTTGGAAGAGGCACTGTAGGTAGAATTCAGAAACAGGAAAGGGGCAGTCATTATGATGGATGGGGCTGTACTACAGATGTCTTAACAGCCCACAGGAAGTTAAAGTGTGGATGTGTATGCAGATTTTGGATAGATGCAGAAGTAATAGGGTTGTTTTAGTGCTTAATTTTCCTCATATTGACTGGGGCTGTGGGGCCGGTTGGTGAGGAATTTAAGTGTGTCTAGGAAGGTTTTTTTTGAAACAATATGTAGATGGTCTGACTAGAGAGGGGGCGATTCCGGACCTAGTACTAGGAAATAAACCAGGCCAGGTGATTAAAGTTGCAGTGGGGGAACAAGTGGCAAATAGTGTTCACAGTTCTGTAAGTTTTTGGATCCTCATGGAAAAGGACAAGTGTTGTCCTAGGGTTAGAGTGCCAAACTGGAGAAAGACTAACCATAGGCAGGAATTGGACGCTGTTATTTGGGAGAGGCTGAGGATAAATCCACATCTGGCATGTGGGAGTCTTTTAAAGAGCAGTTGATTGGAGTGCAGGACAGGCACGTACCTGTGAAAAGGAAGGATAGGAAAGAGAAGATTCGGGAACCGTAGATAAACGGGGAAATTGCCAGTCTAGTCGGAAAGAAAAAGGATGCAAGTATTGAGGTCTTGGCAACTAAAAACAAATGAAGCATTTGAAGATACAGGGAAAGTAGAAAAAATTCAAACGGGGAGTTAGGAGGTCAGAAAGGATCACAAAATGTCCTTGGCAGATTGGATTAAGAACAATCCCATGGCATTTTACACATATGTTAGAAACAGGAGGGTAGCGAGAAAAAGAGTTAGTCCATTCAAAAAGGCAAAGGAGGGAAATTATGCATAGAACCAAAGGAAGTAGGTGAGATCCTTAATGAGTACTTTGCATCGGTATTCACAAAGGAGAGGGACACGTTGATTGGTGGTGCCTTGGAGGGGTATATAAACCCTCTAGAGTATGCTCCCATTATAAGGGACTAAGCATTAGGTGTATTAAAAAGCATTAAGGTGAACAAATTCCCACGGCCTGATAGCATCTATCCTAGATTACTGAGGGAGAGAAGTGAGGAAATTGCTGGGCTTCTAACAGAAATCATTGTTTCCTCATTGACTATCCTCCTGTGGCCAACGTTGTCCCTTTATTTAAGAAGGGTATGGCCAATGTTGTCCCTTTAGTTAAGAAGAGTAGCAAGGATAACCCTGTAATTATAGGTCAGTGAGCTCGACATCTGTGATAGTGAAACTGTTGAAGAAGATTCTTAGGGATAGGATTATACATATGTGGAACTGAATGGTCTTATTAGCAACAGACAGCGTGGTTTTGTATGAGGGAGGTCTTGTCTCACTAATTTGATTTAGTTTTTTGAGGAAGTGACAGAAACGATGGACAAAGGGCTGTGGACTAGACTGGCAATTTCCCCGTTTATCCACGGTTCCCGAATCTTCTCTTTCCTATCCTTCCTTTTCACAGGTACGTGCCTGTCCTGCACTCCAATCAACTGCTCTTTAAAAGACTCCCACATGCCAGATGTGGATTTATCCTCAGCCTCTCCCAAACAACAGCGTCCAATTCCTGACTGTGGTTAGTCTTTCCCCAGTTTGGCACCCTAACCCTAGGACAACACTTGTCCTTTTCCACGAGGATCCAAAAACTTACAGAACTGTGATCACTATTTGCCACTTGTTCCCCCACTGCAACTTCAATCACCTGGCCAGGTTTATTCCCTAGTACCAGGTCCAGAATCGCCCCCTCTCTAGTCAGACTATCTTCATATTGTTTCAAAAAACCTTCCTGGACACACTTAAATTCCTCACCAACCGGCCGCATAGCCCCAAGAGATTCCAGTCAATATGAGGAAAATTAAGCATTTGACAAGGTCCCTCATCGTAGCTTGGCATAAAACATTAAATCACACAGGATCAAGAGTGAACTAGCCAGATGGCTTGGCCATAAAAGACAGAGTAGTGGTGGAAGGGTGTTTTTCTGAATGGAGGTCTGTAACTATTGGTGTTCCGCAGGGGTTAGTGCTGCAATCTCTGTTGTTTGTAATATATATAAATGACTTGGAAGAAAATGTAACTGGTCTGATTAGCAAGTTTGTGAATGAAACTAAGATTGCTGGAGTTGCAGCCAGTGATGAAGATTGTCAGAGAAAACACAGGATTATAGATAAGCTGGAAAATTGGGAGGAGAAATGGCAAATAGAATTTAATCCTGACAAATACAAGGTGGTACATTTTGGTAGATCCAATTCAAGTGGGAGCTATAAAATAAATGGCAGGACTTTCAAGAGCATAAACACACACAAAAGGGAGTACGAGTCCACAGATCCTTAAAAGTGGCAGCACAGTTGAAAAAGCATTTGGCATGCTTGCCTTCACTGCAGAGGCATCGAGTATAAAAATTGGCAAATTATGTTACCATTATATAAAATGTTGGTTAGGCCACATTTGGAATACTGTGTCCAATTATAGTGGCCACACTACCAGAAGGACGTGGTGGCTTTGAAGGGAGTACGGAACAGGTTTACCGGATTGTTGCCTGACATTAGCTATGAAAACAGATTGAATAAATTGGGATTGTTTTCCCTGGAAAGACGGAGGCTGTGGGGCGATCTGAAAGAAGTTTATAAAATTATGAGGGGGGACATGGATAAAGTGAACAGTTGGAAGTTATTTCCCAGGGAAGAAATGAAAATCACAGGGCGACACAAGTTCAAGGTAAGGAGGGAAAGGATCAATAGAGATATGAGAGGTAAGATTTTTTGGTGGGGGTTGGAATGCATGGCTGTGAGGTGGTTGAGCTGGGTATGTTCACGACATTTAAGACATCTGGATAAGCATGTGAACAGGCGGGACATAGAGGGATATGGGCACTTGGTCTAGGTAGGACAATGTGATCGGCACAGGTTTGGTGGCCGAAGGGCCTGTTCCTCTGTTGTACTGACCTTTGTAATGTCCTTGCGTAACCATCTTAGAATCATAGATCATCAGCTGCTTCATCAATTGGTTAGGTCTGTCTCTGACAGAGCGTTGACTACTTTCCATTCTGCAATTCTCCCATTGCTCTTCATTGAATGCATTATTGCTTTAAGACTGTCAACTTTTATTTCAGCTATTAGTATTTGCTGGGTCTATGTATTTGAAGTCTTGGTGTGAATCCTGGCCTCCTTTTTTAACCTTTAAAGTTCTCTCCTACTGGCAGAAAGCCCTTCCAGTGATCTCTGCAGCTTTTTTTCTTTCCTTTTGATTGCATGGAGAATCCATTCTCTTTCCTCCCCTGATGTGCCAGTTTTCATTGAGAGGGGGTTGATGTCATCTCCCCCACCCCACACACACACACACACACACACACACACACACACACACACACACACACACACACACACACACACCCTCTTTGCAGGCTTTGCTGTTTTCAGGAACCTAGAGTCTCAACCTATTCATTTTGCAATGCTTTCATGACAGTTCCTGCAGGCCCCTGGGCATTTACTCCTAAAACACTGTTCCCTGTAATCTATTTTCTTCTTTCTTCAGCAGCATTTTTTTTTAAAACTTGAGTCCCACTTTTCCTTCAACTCAAAATCACAGCTCTTGCTTCCGTTTTTCCCTGCTATATATTTCTAAACTCTTGGACAGTACCGACCAATCCAGGCTGGTTCCATGTCCTCAGGGTCAGACAATATCTCACTGGGTCTGTTTGCCCAAAGACTGGTGTGTATTTTTTTTTCCTTCAGACTTTGATGAAAACAGGATATTCAAGTGTCAGGCCGCAGGCAGTGTTCCCATAATCTACTTTATTCTCATCACCAATGTAATGTTATATGCTCACATGCTTTGTCAGGAACACACAAGATATTTACTGACGGGAAAGTGTTTACAGTGCCCGGCAGTCCCCAACTGTGCTGGAGCAGCCAAACAGCTGCCCCAGTCCGTGCATGTCTGATGCTTTCTGCCCAAGGTAAGACTTCACCCCTTGGATCCCAGTTGGCCTGTCAAGCCAGGTGACCCTCTTATGCTGTGTTGCCTTTAAAGGGACAATCACCACAATTGCTATCTAGAAGGATAAGGGCAGCAGGTACATGGGAACTCTATCACCTGGAAGTTCTCCTCCGTGACTCGCCATCCTGACTTCGAAATATTTCATCATGCCATCACTGTCACTGGGTCAAATCCTGCAACTCCCTCCCTAACATCACTGCGCATGCCTACACCATACGGACTGCAGCAATTCAAGGAGATAGCAGATTATCACCTTCTCAATGGTAATTAGGAACATGCAACCAATGCTGACCTTATGAGCAACACGCACATCCCCACAAATTAATTATTTTAAAAATCTGACTGTCTGCAACCTGCACTGCCATGTTTTATCATTAAATTACTTGTATTATTTGTAAGTTTTTTTTCTTTTTCTACACAACAAATGTGCACTAAGCAATGGATGAAATGTTTAAATACTCGGCTACGTCAAACTTCCATTACAAATACTGAAGTTAAAGGGTAACCTTTCTTTCCACTTTGTACCAAATTCCTGACTAGCTGGCTGGCCAGCGATCGGGAGACCAGCAGTGCGAGGCCACTGCGCATGCGCCAAACTCCGCTACAACAGATCAGCACATGTGCAGTGGCCCACTCAGCACTATGCTGCCAGCTCTTCCAGTGGGAATAAACTAACCCCCCATATTTTCAGTGTTAATTTCTCTGAGGCACTCTGCAGTGCTCAAAGTATGGGAGATTCATTTTGAAAATCCCACTGAAAAAAACAGCGGGAGTTATTCCAATTTTTAAGCAAATTCGGCACTTAGAATTTCTTTGGGAGAATCCTGGCCCTTATTTTTGCTCTACACCTCTAGTAATTAAACCAGGGATCCCATACATTTATTCAACAACCTTTTCAAGTCATTTTACCAGTTTCAAAGATTCACCCCCAGTTCTCGCTCCTTTATTTCATATTGCCTTGCCTCCTCATTACTATTGGAATTTGTCACTTCACACTTCTCAGCACTACATTTCATTTGCCGTACGTCTGCCTATTTAATTAGTCTGTCTATATCCTCAAGTTGGTTATTATCCTCCTCATTCACTGTTTGCAACATGCCATCAATACTTTTGAAATGATGCCCTGAATACATAAATCCTTCACATTAACATATCAAAAAGAGCAGAGATTCTAAGATCCCTGGGAAAAACCATTGCGTGTCTCCCGCCAATCTGAAAAACAACTGTGTCCTTCTTTCTATTTATTTTAATCTGCATAGCTTTAATAGTCCAAAGAACTTGAACTTTGAATGTCCATCCTTACCTCCCAAGGGCACATGAAAACTTTGAACTGGCACTATCTTGTGTTTGGAAGCCCCCCGACCCCCATACTTGAACTCAGCAAAATCAGCCATCCTTCATTCTCATATTTTTATGCTTTATTGTTCCTTGGCCTTTTCCATAACTGTTCAAAACCTGACCATATTACGATCACTGTTTTCCAACACCCCCCGCCCCCCAACCCCGGCTCCCCCTCCGCTGTCTCCCCCCCACAATGTTTCCTCACTGAAACATGCTTCATTTGCTCCATTTCATTCCCCAGAACAAGATTCAGCACTGCCTTTTGGGCTGCCAACACACTGATCGTAGAAGTTCTCTTGTGTACACATTCAGAATTACTGTTGTTTTGCTCCTTTACACTGTTACCATTCTGGTTTATATTAGGGTAATTCAGATTTTCCATTATCCGCTTGTTATTTATTTGCCTGCATGTTTGCTCCACTGTCTTTTTCCCACTTTGGCTTATTGTATATACCCAGTAGTAAAAACTCCTCTTGTTATTCCTTAATTCTAATCAAATAGCCTCTTTGACCCCTCAACTACATTATTTCTTTCTAGTGATGTGATTGGAAGTGGGAGGTTTTTGAAAGTTATTTTCAGTGCTTCTCTCTGCCTAATGCCTGGACAAATGTAGGGTAAAGGTTGAGGACATCAGATATAGAGCCAGTGTAAATAGCCTGCTTACCACAAAATTATCGAAAACCATAAGGGCAATACCTACTGCTCACACATACTGTGGTGTACAAATAGATGTTTTGAAAGCTACAATTAAACAAAACGTCATTTAAATCATTACTAAAGGCAATATTTCATAAAGTACACATTCTAATATCTGCATATTTGAACTTTGGAGTCCAAAAAAACCATTTGTTGTCTCACTACTCTGATTGAAAGTGTGTCAAAGGTTAGTGTTACTGTCTGACTTTTAAGTTGGCATAGTTGCAGTTCAGAATGAATGATTTTGAATTCAACAGCGGATACAAGAACGACTATATGTTTTTATTTTCTTCATGTAGATTTTAAATAAATCAAACTTATTTGTTCTTTAGTGAAATGATTCAATGTTTGAACTGGCTAACCTGCATTTTGTTTGTACTTGGAAGGAAAATTACTGAAATACCTAAAATACTGACAATTTACTTGGAATGTGTCTTGTTTCTGCAATGACTCAAAATATTTGCAGTTCAAGCAAAAAAATTAAATTGATTTGAAGTTTTAGCATGTAAATTCAGTAAGGCCCAGCAACCCTGCTACGTGGGGGCCTTGACCCCCATATGGGGGGAGGAAGGTGGAAAGAGTGCAAGGGCGGCAGGGAAGAGAGAGAGGAGAGAAGACAAGACTCAGAATTTTATGTAGTGTGAGATTTCCCAGTTCACCACATTGGGAGGAAACTCCTCCAAATAGCGGGATATTCCAGCTTTGACAAAGGGTCATCTGGACTCAAAATGTCAGCTTTTTTTTTCTCCTTATAGATGCTGCCAGACCTGCTGAGATTTTCCAGCATTTTCTCTTTTGGTAGTGGGATATTCCCTTTAGGGAGACAGTTGCACGATAGAGTTGGGCTCGCTGCTCTGGGAAACAAATCTGAGGCAGTCACATGGTCACATTGTATTTAAGTATAGTTCTCAACTCTTGGGTACTGTCTTACTTAATGAGAATTGTAGGTGGGCTCAGAGAAGAAAATAATTGCAGAACCTTGTTAGGTCAGTAAGGTGACTTCTGATATACAGGTACGTATGATGTGTTCTGTAATTTGTTTAGGAAGGATAGGCGGGAGGAAAAAGTGGGGGGGGGGGGGGGGGCGTAGCTCTGCTGATTAAGGATAGCATCAGGGTGGTAGCAAGGGATGATATTGGAGCCAAGGAGCAGAAAGTGGAATCGTTGTGGGTAGAGATTAGGAACAGCAAAGGGAGGAAGACGCTGGTGGGTGTTGTCTATAGGCCCCCGAATAACGATCTGGAGGTGGGGCAGGCTGTTAACGCGCAAATAAGTGCGGCGTGCAGGAATGGGACGGCCGTAGTTATGGGGGATTTCAATCTGCATATTGATTGGTCGACCCATGTTGGACACGGTGGGCTCGAGGAGGAGTTCTTGGAATGCTGCCGGGATAGTTTCCTTGAACAGTGTGTGTTGGAGCCGACGAGGGAGCGAGCTATCTTGGATCTGGTGTTATGTAATGAGGCGGGTAGAATTTGGGACCTTGCGGTGAAGGATCCTCTTGGGGAGAGTGATCATTGTATGGAGTTTCTGGTGCAGATGGAGGAGGAGAAAGTGGGTTCCCAGACACGCGTCCTTTGTTTGAACAGAGGGGAGTACGGTAGGATGAGAGAAGAATTGGCGAATGTGGACTGGGGGAGCGTGTTGGAAGGTAGCTCTGAGGAGCAGTGGAGGATCTTTAAGGAGATCTTTCTTGGTGCTCAGCAGAAATTTATTCCGATGGTCAAAAAGGACCGTAGGAGGAGAGGTAATAAGCCGTGGATAACGAAGGAGGTGAAGGAAGTGTTAAATTAAAAGCGGAGGCGTTTAGAGTAGCTAAGAGTAGTGGGCGAGAAGAGGATTGGGAGAGGTTTAAATGTCAACAAAGATTGACAAAGAAGTTGATAAAGAAGGGTAGGAGAAACTATGAAGCTGGGCTAGCGCTTAATATAAAAAAGGATAGCAAGAGTTTTTATAAACATATAAAAAGGAAGAGGCTGGCTAGGGTGAACGTTGGTCCCTTAGAGGATGAGAAGGGGGACTTAGTGGTAGGGGATGGTGATATGGCTGAGGTCTTGAATAACTTTTTTGTTTCGGTCTTCACGGAGGAGGACGTGAATAATTTGCCGGGTGTTAGAGATGGAAAGGTGGTAGGACTGGAGGGTCTTAATGACATTACTGTTACTAGAGAGGCGGTGCTCGACAGACTGGAGGGGCTGATTGTGGACAAGTCGCCAGGACCGGATGGAATGCATCCGAGGGTTCTGAAAGAAATGGCGGAGGTGATAGTGGATGCCTTGGTGGTTATTTTCCAGACGTCACTGGATTCCGGGGAAGTGCCGAAAGATTGGAAAACGGCTAATGTTACGCCGTTGTTTAAGAAGGGTGCCAGGCAAAAGGCAGGAATTATAGGCCGGTTAGTTTAACGTCTGTTTTTGGTAAAATGTTAGAATCCGTCATCAAGGAGGAAATTACGAGGCATCTTGAGGGGAATTGCATGATAGAGCAGACGCAACACGGTTTCGTTAAGGGGAAGTCATGTCTGACAAATTTACTGGAGTTCTATGAGGATGTGTCTAGGGCGGTGGATAGAGGAGAGCCGGTGGATGTGGTCTTTCTGGATTTTCAGAAGGTGTTTGACAAGGTACCTCACAAGAGGTTATTGCAGAAGGTCAGGGGACATGGAGTTGGGGGTAGGGTGTTAGCGTGGTTAGAGGATTGGTTGTCAAATAGGAGGCAGAGAGTGGGGGTCAATGGGTGCTATTCGGATTGGCGGTTGGTGACTAGTGGAGTGCCCCAGGGGTCGGTGCTGGGGCCTCAGCTTTTTACCATTTATATAGATGATCTGGAGGAGGGAACCGAGTGTATGGTGTCGAAATTTGCTGATGACACCAAGATTGGTGGAACGGCAAATTGTGTGGAGGGTGTGGAGAGTCTGCAGAAGGATCTAGATAGGCTGGGCGAATGGGCCAGGAACTGGCAAATGGAATTTAATGTTGGCAAGTGCGAGGTGGACCACTTTGGTAGGAATAATGGTAGGAAGGATTATTACTTACGTGGAGAAAAACTGCAGCATGTGACGGTGCAGAGGGACCTCGGGGTCCTTGTGCATGAGTCGCAAAAACCCAGCTTGCAGGTGCAGCACGTAGTCAGGAAGGCGAATGGGATGCTGGCCTTCATAGTGAGGGGGATTGAATATAAAAGTAGGGAGGTCTTGCTGCGGCTGTATAGGGCATTGGTGAGGCCGCAGCTGGAGTACCGTGTGCAGTTTTGGTCGCCGTACTTACGCAAGGATATTTTGGCCTTGGAGGGAGTGCAGAGGAGGTTTACTTATGGCGGGGCAGGCTCGAAGGGCTAGATGGCCTACTCCTGCTCCTATTTCTTATGTCCTTAACCAAGCCCAGATTCTCTACTCAACATTCTTGTGTCAGCTGATAGCATGACTAATCCACCAGGTTAGGTGGATTAGTCATGGTAAATATACAGGGTTAGGCCTGATTGAAATGCTCTTTCAGAGTCGTGCAGACCCAGTGGGCTGAATGGCCTCCTTCTGCACTGTTCTGTGGTTAATATTGCACTCTTGACACAGCTATTGAGTCTGCACTGACTCTCCTGAAAGAGCATTTTAACAAGGCCCATCCCTGTGTATTTACCATGACAAATCCATCTAAGCTACAAATCTTTGGATACTAAGAGGCAATTTAGCATAGCCAATCTATCTGACCTGCACATCTTTGGACTCTGGGAGGAACCAGAACACCCACAGGAAACCCACATGGATGCAGGGAGAACCTGCAAACTCCACACAGTCATCCAAGAGTGGAACTGACCCCAGGCTCCTAGCATTGTGAGGTAGCAGTGCTGACCACTGTACCATTATTTAAGGTAATTGTGTGAATACATTAAAGAACTGTATTTTAATTTGCTTTTCTTCTTCAGTGCACAGGTGTCTACATTTTTTGAAAACTGTTCAGAAGGAATCTCTTTCATCCTTGGTGTGTATTAAAAGATGCATTTCCTCCTCTTCAATGTCCCATATCACTACACACTACACAATCCACCCTCGGGATAAAGATCCAAGATGGGAAGGTAACTGTCAAGAATGTTGGATTATTGCACTGGAAATTTCTTTGGGGTCAGTGTCAACAGTAACACTAAAAAGTAGATCTTATGTCCCTATAATCTGAAATTTGTCCTTCTCTGTCCAGTATAAGCTCAAATGATAATAGCATAATCAAAGTGGTAATAGTAAACTCTTACACTGTATATTAGCTGCAGAAACATATCAGTTGCCACTGTATGATTTATCTCCTCATGAGCAACAAATAAGTACCCCACTAAAAGACTGTAGCTAATATAAACAGATAATGCAGTGAGAATATATCTTTCCTTGCATTTCTCAATACTAAGAAAAAATAACTCAACTCCCTTTTTGTTGGAAGTGTTTAACCATAAGTTTGTTTAATTTTAACCTCCAACAAGCCTGCTATAATCCAGAATAGTCTAACGCTGCAAGAACTTTAAAACTAAAGTACTTGGTAAATTACAAATATGCTGTCTGCCTTTTTGTATGTTATGACTCTCTTAGAGAACTTCCATTTAACTCTGTGAATAAAGTCTGCACATCAAGCTAGCAATCAAGATTCCAGCTAATAAGGGCGTTTCTTTTTTTCCCAATGAACTCTGAAGGTTTTTCCTGAAGGCAATGCATTCATTGCTTAATAATTGCGTAAGATGTTTGGTGGTCAATTTGTTGGTATTGTAATGATCTTGTGCCTTTTAAGGAATATGTTTAGAATTCAGCTACGCTTTGGTGTCGATTTGTTTGAAACTAAGCATCTCACAGGCTGAGACTGCAGGATAATGATTGATTTTAGCTGGGGATATGTTTGTTATAATCTGCCAGGGGGAATTAGTTCAAATCGTAGCGTGCTCGCGTTGCATATAAGAGTTAGTGAGATCAATGCCTACTTTCTCCATTTTGATTTAGGGATGGCACAGTAACACAGTGGTTAACATGACGCTGGTTAGCACTGCTGCCTCACGTCTTTAAAAGAAAACATCAGCCCAAGCAGACACTTTTTTCTGAGTAAGATGGGCAATAAGTGCTGGCTAGCCAGCGACGCTCATGTCCCACAAATGAATAAAAAAAATTCAGGGACCCAGGTTCGATTCCTGGCTTTGATCACTGTGCAGAGGCTGCATGTTCTCCTGGTATCTGCGTGGGTTTCCTCCGGGCGATCCAATTTCCTCCCACAGTCCGACAGACATGCTGGTTAGGTGCATTGGCCGTGCTAAGTTCTCCCTCAATATATCCAAACAGGTGCCAGTGTGTGGCGTCCAGGGGATTTTCACAGTAACTTCATTGCACTGTTAATGTAAGCCTACTTGTGAAACTAATAAATAAACTTAAAATTAATGCACTTTTGCTTACTTGGTTTTTCTTCTGAGTTTTCAGAGTAAGGGTTCGATTTTGGGTTGATTCACAAAGTCATGTACTTAAAGGAAGGAGCTAAGCTTACAGGGACAAGCAGGCAGCTTCTGTCTTGTCCTGAAAGAAGCAAAAGCTCGCTCTCTGGAGGCTGCTGTTTTGGGCTATCAGACAGGTGTCTGTCTGTCATTCCCTTGCAGAATGTTAACAGTTACAAGCACATAAGCCTGTGTTATTTGCTAACCAATTTTGAAGAGGGATTTTAAATCTGTTGAGAGGAATATTGCTTGAATTTCCCATAGAATCCTACAGTGCAGAAAGAGGCCCTTTGGCCCATCGAGTCTGCACCGAACACAATCCCACCCAGGCCCTACCCCCATATCCCTACATATTTTACCCACTGATCCCTCTAACCTACGCATCCCTGGACACTAAGGGGCAATTTCTTAGAATGGCCAATCAACCTAACCCGCACATCTTTGGACTGTGGGAGGAAACCAGAGTACCTGGAGGAAACCCACGCAGACACGAGGAGAATGTGCAAACTCCACACAGACAGTGACCCAAGCCAGGAATCGAACCCAGGACCCTGGAGCCGTGAAGCAGCAGTGCTAACCACTGTGCTACCGTGCCGCCGAATTTGAACTAATAGAAATAGATTAGCAGTATCTTAAGTATTGTTCAAATGTTAAACTGATTCATGTGAAATATTATAACTATATTGTTAAACTTTATTTTGATGAAAGCTTTCTAGTATCAGTAGAATCATACCTGAAGTGAACCACCTTATCCTGATATTAATGCCAAAGCAATTAAGGCCCAGTCTAACTTCACAATATACCTTGAAGTTTCTGATCCACATCCTAACAGTACTTTATCATGGTGATCAATTAACATCTCAGACATTTTTCTCCACATCAACTTTTACTGTGTAAACCAAAACTTGGAACTGGAGAATTTTTTTTTATTCATTTGTGGGACATGAGCATCGCTGGCTAGCCAGCACTTATTCCCCATCTTGATCAGAAAAAAGCATTTGCCGGGTATTAAAGATAGAAGGTTGGTAGGAGTTGAGGGCCTGAATGCGATCACTGTCACTAGAGAGGTAGTGCTTGAACGACTAGCGGGACTGATGGTGGACAAGTCCCCAGGACCGGATGGAATGCATCCCAGGGTTCTGAAGGAAATGGCAGAGGTGATAATAGATGCCTTAGTGATTATTTTCCAAACCTCACTGGATTCCAGGGAAGTGCTGGAAGATTGGAAAACGGCTAATGTTACGCCACTGTTCAAAAAAGGTAGCAGGCAAAAGGCAGGGAATTATAGGTCGGTTAGTTTAATGTCTGTTGTAGGAAAAATGCTTGAATCCGTTATCAAAGAAGAAATAGCAAGGCACCTTGAGAAGAATTGTTTGATAGAGCAGATGCAGCACGGATTCGTTAAGAGGAAGTTGTGACTGACAAATTTATTGGAATTCTATGAGGATGTGACTAGTGCGGTAGACAGAGGGGAACCGGTGGATGTGGTGTTTCTCGATTTTTCAGAAGGCCTTTGATAAGGTGCCGCACAAGAGGTTGCTCCAAAAGGTTAGGGGGCATGGAGTTGACGGTAAGGTGTTAGTGTGGATAGAGGATTGGTTGTCTAATAGAAAGCAGAGAGTTGGTATCAATGGGTGCTATTCTGATTGGCGGTTGGTAACTAATGGGGTTCCCCAGGGATTGGTGCTGGGGCCTCAACTATTTACCATTTATATAGATGATCTGGAGGAGGGGGCTGAGTGTAGGGTGTCGATTTGCTGATGACACGAAGGTAAGTGGAAAAGCAAATTGTGTGGAGGGTGTGGAAAGTCTGCAGAGGGATCTAGATAGGCTAAGTGAGTGGGCGAGGACCTGGCAGATGGAGTACAATGTTAGCAAGTGTGAGGTTATCCACTTTGGCAGGAATAATAGTAGGAGGGATTACTATTTAAAGGGCGAAAAGCTGCAGCATGCTATGGTGCAGAGGGACCTGGGGGTCCTTGTGCATGAGTCGCAAAAACCCAGCCTGCAGGTGCAGCAGGTGATCAAGAAGGCAAATGGGATGCTGGCCTTTATAGCGAGGGGGATTGAATATAAAAGCAGGGAGGTCTTGCTGCAACTGTACAGGGCACTGGTGAGGCCGCAGCTGGAGTACTGTGTGCACTTTTGGTCGCCGCACTTGCGCGAGGATATTTTGGCCTTGGAGGGAGTGCAGAGGAGATTCACTAGGCTGATACCGGAGATGAGGGGGTTGGACTATGAAGAGAGGCTGAATAGACTGGGTTTGTTCTCGTTAGAGTTTAGAAGGATGAGGGGGGATCTTATAGAGACGTATAAGTTAATGAAGGGGATGGATAGGGTAGAGGTAGAGAGGTTCTTCCCACTCAGAAAGGACAGTAGGACTAGAGGGCACAGCCTCAAGATAAGGGGGGGACAGTTTAGAACAGAGTTGAGGAGGAACTTCTTCACTCAAAGGGTGGTGAATCTCTGGAATTCTCTGCCTGTTGATGTGGTGGAGGCTACCTCGCTAAATATATTTAAGACACGGATAGATAGATTTTTGACAGACAAGGGAATTAAGGGTTATGGGGAGAAAGCGGGAAAGTGGAACTGAGCCACTTCAGATCAGCCATGATCTTATTGAATGAAGGGGCAGGCTCGAAGGGCTAGATGGCCTACTCCTCCTATTTCTTATGTTCTTATGTCTGCTTGAGCTGATGTTTTCTTTTAAAGACGTGTTCTATACAGTTCTGAATGTTAACTTGTTTTACGTTGAATCTAACATTACAAAAATACAATTTTTTAAAAAATCTATTTTACCACAATAACAGAGAGCATTGACTCTTTTTCAGTGCTATTTAATCTACTATTGTGCTACTGTTTTATAACAGTTGGTTTTGTTGCTCCCATGCATAAGGACTGCTGCTTAATGATGACTGAATAAGTTGAATTTGTTTTTATTACTTGGACTGTCAAATTATTGTCAGCAATTGAGTTCTGCAACTCACCAAACAACAACAACAATTAGTAGCTTTAGAATCTTATTAAGTTTGGTCAAAGAAGTAATTTGAAGTGTGTCTTAGAGGAGGAGAGAAGAGAGATTTAGGGAGGCAGTTCCTGAGTTTTAGTGTTACGAATGTTGGACTTACAAAATGGTTGTTTTAAAATGCCTCCTTTGACTTGAAGTAAAATTAGGAATTCAGGAAGTGCCCCAGCTCAGAAACATGCCTAAGAGGTCTGAGAGCCATAAGGATGGAACTCAAACAGAAACCGATTCTTAGTTGTAACGTCTGTACACAATAACTCAGAAAAGGGACACCTGCTTTGAGACATAAAGAGAGAAATCAAATATTGTTGTGAAGAGCAGAGAAGGATTGTTTGTGTCAAGGAGCAAGTAGGATGCTTGTGGGACATAGTTTTCTATTCAATAGGAAGGGGCATATTTAGGACATGGGAAAGAGAGTTTTAAATAACCTGAAGTTTGTGGGAGCAGAATCTGGCAACCTGGCTGGTACTGCATGAAAATAGCCATGTCAAGAGTTTACAAAGGCATGGGTGAGAGTTATAGAATCACAGAAACCCTACAGTATAGAAGAAGACCATTCGGCCCATCAAATATGTACCAACCACAGTCCCACCCAGGCCTTATGTGGTAATCCCACATATTTATCCCGCCAATCCCTCTAACCTGTACATCCCGGGACACTAAGGGGCAATTTAACATGGCCAGTGCGCCTAACCCGCACACCTTTGGACTGTGGGAGGAAACCACAGCACCTGGAGGAAACCCACGCGGGCACATGGAGAAAGTGCAAACACCACACAGACAGTGACCCAAGCCAGGAACCAAACTCAGATCCGTGGAGCTGTGAGGCAGCAGTGCTAACCATTGTACCACCACGCTGCCCAGTTTTTAATAGATAAGCTAAGGCAAAGTCAAAATTGGAGGTGTAAAATAGGTGGCCTTAATGAGGCTAGCAGAAACCTCATCCCTAAGCCAAATATAACACAAGATTACAAACTATATGGTGGTTCCTCAGATGTTTAACAGGGA
Organism: Carcharhinus amblyrhynchos; assembly: GCF_965287045.1. Classification (NCBI taxonomy): domain Eukaryota; kingdom Metazoa; phylum Chordata; class Chondrichthyes; order Carcharhiniformes; family Carcharhinidae; genus Carcharhinus; species Carcharhinus amblyrhynchos. Next base: position 144,981,978 of record NC_137324.1, read on the forward strand.
GAGCAATGGAATTGGTGGTGAGGGAGCAGAGTTAGAAACATGGAACCATAGAAAATTATAGCTCAAAAACAGGCCTTTTGGCCCTTCTTGTCTGTGCTGAACCATTTTTTTGCCTAGTCCCACTGACCTGCACTTGGACCATATCCTTCCACACCCCTCTCATCCATCAACCCGTCCAAGTTTTTCTTAAATGTTAAAAGTGACCCCGCATTTACCACTTTATCCAGCAGCTCATTCCACACTCCCACCACTCTCTGCATGAAGAAGCGCCCCCCCCAAAATATTCCCTTTAAACCTTTCTCCTTTCACCCTTAACCCATGCCCTCTGGTATTTTTCTCCTCTAGCCTCAGTGAAAAAAGCCTGCTTGCATTCACTCTATCTATACCCATCAAAATCTTATACATAAATCTTATATCAGTTGTGACCAAAGATAATGACTTCCATCTTCCAGATATTTAATTGGAGGAAATTTCTACTCATTCAATACTAGGAGAGGGTTTCAGATTTCTGTGGCATTGGGATCAGAGGTGGGGTGGTGGGAGCTATACAAACTGGATGGGTTACACCTGGGCAAGACAGAGACTGATGTTCTTTAAACTAATATGGCAGGGGGATGGCATCTGATTTAAGGGTTCGGAGCAGGGGGAATCAAAAACAAGAGGAAAAGACAGCAAGGAGAATAAGAAAAGTGACAGGCAGAGAAATCAAGGGCCAGAGTCAGATAAGGACTTGGTTAAAACAAAAGTAGGAATGGGACAAGCAGCATTAAAAAGGCTCACCTTAAAGTTTTGTACCTGAACGTTCGGACATTTAAAACAAAATGGATAAATTAGTTGTGCGGATAGATGCAAAGTGATATGATATAGTTGGCGTTACAGAAACATGATTTCAAGGTGATCAAGGATGGGATCTAAAGGGCTGTTAAGTGTTTATGAAGGATAGACAGAAAGGAAAAGGTGGTGGAGTTGTATTGTTGATCAAAGAAGATATTGATCCGATATTGAGGGAAGGTATTAGCACAGACAATGTGGAATCTGTATGGGTTGAGATAAGGAATACCAAAGGGCAAAAGACACTTGTGGAGATGGTATACAGACCACCAAACTGTAGTGGTAATGCTGGAAATAACATTAAACAGAAAATCAGAGATACATGTGTTAAAGGAACACCTATGATTATGGTGACTTTAATCTGCATTTGGATTGGGAGAGTCAAATTAGTCATAGTACAATAGAGGAGGAATTTCTAGAGTGTCTACGGGATGGTTTTCTAGACCAATATGTTGAGGAACTGGCAAGTGAACAGGTAATTTTGGACTGGGTATTGTGCAATGAGAGGATTAGTTGGTAATCTAGTTGAGAGAATCCTTGGGAATAAGTGATCATAATATGAAAGAATTCTTTGTTAAGATGGATAGAATCAACTTCATTACTGAGACCAGGGCCCTGAGCCTCAATAAAGGTAACTATGATAGAATGGAACATGCAGGACTGGGAAACATTACAGAAAGGAAGGACAGGCAATGACAGGCATTCAAGAAATGAATAAGTCAACTCCAAAAGTTGTTTATTCCTATTTGGCGTAAGAGTGGAAAAGAATCTGTGGCCAAATCATGGCTTACAAGAGAAATTAAAGATAACATTAGATTCAAAGAAGAAACATACAAATTAGCCCAAAAAAAAGCAATAGACCTGAGAATTGGGAGAGTTTAAACTGCAGCAAAGGAGGACAAAAGGATTAAGAAGAGGAAAATAAGAGAATGAAAGTAAGCTAGCACAAAACATAAAAACTGACTGTAAAAGTTTATATAGGCATGTAAAAAGATTGACAGAAAGAACATGCATCCATATTATGCTTGTTTCAGCTAAACAAAATAAGTGTTCACCATTCATTAGTTCATTCCTCAGGACAAAGCCTTGGCCAATCAGAGTGAAATTATCTGGTTTAAGTTTCTAACAATATTTGGTAATTCACTATGAGAAACCACCAGCTGGTGTATTCTTCATGACAAAGCTGACCCAGCCTATCTAGATCCTTCTGCAGACTCTCCACACCCTCTGCACAATTTGCCGTTCCCCCAATCTTGGTGTCATCAGCAAATTTTGACACCCTACACTCGGTTCCCTCCTCCAGATCATCTATATAAATGGTAAAAAGCTGAGGCCCCAGCACCGACCCCTGGGGCACTCCACTAGTCACCATCCGCCAATCCGAATAGCACCCGTTGACCCCCACTCTCTGCCTCCTATTTGACAACCAATCCTCTATCCACGCTAACACCCTACCCCCAACTCCATGTCCCCCGACCTTCTGCAATAACCTCTTGTGAGGTACTTTGTCAAACGCCTTCTGAAAATCCAGAAAGACCACATCCACCGGCTCTCCTCTATCCACCGCCCTAGACACATCCTCATAGAACTCCAGTAAATTTGTCAGACACGACTTCCCTTTAATGAAACCGTGCTGCGTCTGCTCTATCAAGCAATTCCCTTCAAGATGCCTCGCAATTTCCTCCTTAATGACGGATTCTAACATTTTACCTACCACAGACGTTAAACTAACCGGCCTATAATTCCCCGCCTTTTGCCTGGCACCCTTCTTAAACAACGGCGCAACATTAGCCGTTTTCCAATCTTCCGGCACTTCCCCTGAATCCAGCGACGTCTGGAAAATAACCACCAAGGCATCCACTATCACCTCCACCATTTCTTTCAGAACCCTCGGATGCATTCCATCCGGTCCTGGGGACTTGTCCACAATCAGCCCCTCCAGTCTGTCGAGCACCGCCTCTCTAGTAACAGTAACGTCATTAAGACACTCCAGACCTACCACCTTTCCATCGCTAACACCCAGCAAATTATTCATGTCCTCCTCCGTGAAGACAGAAACAAAAAAGTTATTCAATACCTTAGCCATATCCCCATCCCCTACCACTAGGTCCCCTTTCTCATCCTCTAAAGGACCAACGTTCACCCTAGCCAGCCTCTTCCTTTTTATATATTTATAAAAACTCTTGCTATCCTTTTTTATATTAAGCGCTAGCCCAGCTTCATAGTTTCTCCTACCCTTCTTTATCAACTTCTTTGTCAATCTTTGTTGACATTTAAACCTCTCCCAATCCTCTTCTCGCCCACTACTCTTAGCTACTCTAAACGCCTCCGCTTTTAACACTTTCCTTCACCTCCTTCGTTATCCACGGCTTATTACCTCTCCTCCTACGGTCCTTTTTGACCATCGGATTAAATTTCTGCTGAGCACCAAGAAAGATCTCCTTAAAGATCCTCCACTGCTCCTTAGCAGACCCTCCCTCCAACGCGCTCCCCCAGTCCACATTCGCCAATTCTTCTCTCATCCTACCGTACTCCCCTCTATTCAAACAAAGTACGCGTGTCCGGGAACCCACTTTCTCCTCCTCCATCTCACCAGAAACTCCACCGTACAATGATCACTCTCTCCAAGAGGATCCTTCACCGCAAGGTCCCTAATTCTACCCGCCTCATTACATAGCACCAGAGCTTTGTCATGAAGAATGCACCAGCTGGGCGAATGGGCCAGGAAATGGCAAATGGAATTTAATGTTGGGAAGTGTGAGGTGGTCCACTTTGGTAGGAAGGATTATTACTTACGTGGCGAAAAACTGCAGCAGGCGATGGTGCAGAGGGACCTCGGGGTCCTTGTGCATGAGTCGCAAAAACCCAGCTTGCAGGTGCAGCAGGTGGTCAGGAAGGCGAATGGGATGCTGGCCTTCATAGCAAGGGGGATTGAATATAAAAGTAGGGAGGTCTTGCTGCAGCTGTATAGGGCATTGGTGAGGCCGCAGCTGGAGTACTGTGTGCAGTTTTGGGCGCCGCACCTGCGCAAAGATATTTTGGCCTTGGAGGGAGTGCAGAGGAGGTTTACTAGGCTGATACCGGAGTTGAGGGGGTTGAGCTATGAGGAGAGGCTGAATAAACTAGGCTTGTACTCGTTAGAGTTTAGAAGAATGAGAGGAGATCTCATTGAGACGTATAAGATGATGAATGGGATGGATAGGATAGAGGTGGAGAGACTCTTCCGGCTCAAAAAAGACAGTAGGACTAGGGAGCACAGCCTCAAGATAAAGGGGGGGGCGGTTTAGAACGGAGTTGAGGAGGAACTTCTTCACTCAAAGGGTGGTGAATCTCTGGAATTCTCTGCCCGTTGAAGTGGTGGAGGCTGCCTCGCTAAATATTTTTAAGACGCGGGTTGATGGGTTTTTGATAAGAGAGGGGATTAAGGGTTATGGGGAGAGGGCGGGAAAGTGGAACTGAGCTACGACAGATCAGCCATGATCTTATTGAATGGTGGGGTAGGCTCGAAGGGCTAGATGGCCTACTCCTGCTCCTATTTCTTATGTTCTTATGTTCAAAGCCTCTATGAATCAGTGCATTTGCCAACCAGTCAGCACTCTCTCTATAACTTTTTTGCTTTCCCTTATGTTGGTATTCTTGTCAGTAAGTGTGAGATGAAGATCTTTGACAAAAAACAGTCACTTTTTTTAGGCAATACTCAAGATGTACCTGGAGATTTAAAAGGTATTCAGTAAGGTTAACAGGCAAAATAAGGGTTCATGGAAATCAAGCTAATATATTAGTGTTGATAGAGGATTTGAGCCCCCTCTTCCTTCCTACCCACTCCGTCACTTAACCCCATCCTTGCCATACCTCTCCACTTTACTGACCTTAACCCATCCAGTCAAAGACCCAGTTACCTGCTCCAGAGATTGAAGGCCTTTGGGTTCTTTCTTTTGCAGCAGTCCAAGCAGTTAGCAAATGATGCCTCCGACACAGCCGCAGCTGATGGATCTTTCACTCTGTCTGGGAACAGTGACCTCGCAGTCAACGTCATGGTGAAGCAGCCATGATTTTAAAACATGGGGTTTTTTTTTTGGAAGAGGGGATTAACTGAGAAACAACACAAATAAGTGAAAGTCAGGGTCATTATAATAAAGTAACATGTCAGAAAAATAGGGTAAGAGAAGTAAAGTTAGCATAAGGGAGGTAAGTTAATTGTATTCTTATATAAGCATAATCTTTTGTTAAAACGGAGCAAGTAAGTGTAGTCATGGCAGAGTTTGCACCCTGTGCTTTGTGGCAAATCATGGAAACTTCATTTGTCCCTGGTGACCTCATGTACAAGAAGTGTGTACAATATCAGCTACTTGCTAAGTACATTCTGGAGCTGAGGGTGGGTTCACTTTGGGCTATTTTAGCCTTTTCGGGGCCAAATCAGAAACTCCAAGATATATTGTGAAGTTAGACTAGATCCCTTATCTTGAGGCAATGCCCCCCAGTTCTGATTTCACCCGCCAGTGGAAACAGCCTCCCTGCTTTTATCTCATCTATTCCCTTCATGATTTTATATGCTTCTATAAGATTCTCCTCCTCCCCCTCCCCTCCCCCCAACTGATACTTCTAAATTCCAATCAGTATAGTCCCAGTCCATTTGGTCTCTCCTCATAAGCCAACCTAGTGAATCTCCTTTGTACTCCCTCCAGTGCCAGTATATCCTTTCTCAAGTTTATTTCATGCTTGTCTTACAAATTGAAAATCTTGGATAAGGAATGCCTCTACTGATATCACATCCATTTAAGTGATAAGATTTGCTTATGTATTAGAAGTTAAGTAGTAATTTCCAGGAACATACCTGCTTAATATGGGGTGTTTTTTTTTAGGGTTTCAGTAATTTAGCTGTGCAAATTCATTGTGTAAGACTTTGCATGAGCAATATGCAATTATTTTTATAAAATTTAAGCTAGGAAATGATTCAAACCTATAAAGTTAATGAAAGAATCTTGGAATTGAAAATTCCGTTCAGAACCTGATGTTGAAGGAGGGAGCCAGGACCAGAACCCCCACACTGCGCACCCCCCCCCCAACCCACCACTCCCAAACTCATTGGGCTAAAGTTATGAGTTGCTGAATTTTGTGTTTAAAACATACATTACAGTGTGTTCTTCAAATAAAGCATAAAACGTTATTGCAATTTGTAGTATTCTTTTGACTTTTCATTATATTGCTCTAATTATACTGAAAAAATTGACACAATTAGATATTTTCATTGTTATGCCTTTTTACATGAAAATAAACCTTGTCTTTATATCTTGTTTTTATTTTGGAAACAGCCCAAAGTGACTATTGTTTTGTATCCAATGGTTCTTTATTTTTGGAAAATCCTTAAATGCTCACTTTCTCAAGTTTCAATGTATCAAATATGCCTGAACCTTTAAAACTTGAATGCAAGATTCATTTCTCTTATTCTGATATTGCATCCTATTTCAAGGGATCAACATGGAGCGGTTTGAAGATGAAGCTGATGTGGTGATAGTGGGTGGAGGACCTGCTGGTCTGTCTGCAGCAATCCGCCTTAAACAACTGGCTAATAAACATGACAAGGAACTACGAGTATGTTTGGTGGAGAAAGCTGCACAGATTGGTGGACATATCCTTTCAGGGGCCTGCCTAGATCCAAAAGCTTTGATGGAGTTGTTCCCAGATTGGAAGGATAGAGGGGTGAGAAAATAGTTTTGTGTCAAATGTGAGCTGTTTTCCTCCATAATAGCTTATTGCTAAAAATACAACTGGGAGTTTATGTAGTAATATATTACTACCTACCACTTAAAAATCAACAGTATCCTTGTAACGTACTGAGGGGGAAAAGAGTTTAACCAATTTCTCCTCGCAATAGTAACAGCATTTTTGACGTTGGTAAAATATGACTGTGACAAGGAATAAAGTAATAGACTTCTGATTGCAGTGTTCTAACCTTAAAACTTGTTATGATTACTCAGTCTTAGAACTTCATTAACACACAATCCTGGCTGAACACTCCATTGCAGTACTAGGTATGTCCTCTCATAGGTATAAAAGATCTCAAGGCACTATTTTGAAGTGCATGGGAGTTACTCCCATTGTCCTAGCTTATATTTATCTCTTCACCACTGACACTATAGCAAGTTAAATGGTCATCATTTCATTGTTATTCGTAGGAAATTACTGTGTGAAAATTGTCAGCCACATTTCCCAATATTTAAAACAGTGATTTCATTCTTTTAAAAAAAATTGGCTGCAAAATACTTCGGGATGTCCTCAAGTTGTGAAATGTGTGAAATAAATGCAAGTTCTTTCTCGCTTTATTAATATTCCTTGTGTACTCTTGGAGGAAAGTACTTGAGCGATCTCATTTTTGATATATAATTTCTGATTAGCAGCTGTGAATATTTTAGAAAGGGTTGGACAAAATGTCCCTATAACTGATTGATGGGCTCCAGTTTTGATTTAATTTTCTAACGACATAAATGGAATAATTAAATATGAAAAGCTAATCAATATTTTTGTTAGCAGTTTGAAAATGCTACAGTAAGGAATATGTAATTTTTTAACTATGATTGTAGCTTAGCTACATCTTTTGTGACTGAATAATACTTACCTAAGCTAATGTGCAATTTTAGAATATTGTAGCAGAATCCATACGTGCATAGAGCATGGCTAAAATAGTGGCTTTACAATGTTGAGATTCTCAAGTACAACCAACGTCCTGAATTTCTTTTACACAGTTCATCAGCCAGATCTAGAAATTATTTTGAGTTTTGTATGCAACCCCCCCCCCCCCTTCATAGCTCAGTTTTCATTATTGCATTTAATGGGGACTGTTGCCCAATCAAGGGCAATGTGTTATTGAAAACATCTGAATCAATTTTCACACTGAAGCCTAAAGCATTACAAAATTTAAATTGATTCAGAAATTTATAATAAAATTCTTTAGGAATTCAGAATTAAATCAAACATTTATATGTGATATATAATAACTTGTACATAACAGGCTCCACTACACACTCCAGTAAAGGAAGATGTATTTGGGATTTTAACAGAGAAGTACAGAATTCCAGTTCCAATATTACCAGGTACGTGAATAAATTTTATTTATTACCAGTTTATTTGTCAATTTGCAAAGCTGTAATAGGGAATTTTTATGCTGTGTTGCATGTATTGTGAATTGTAGGAAATGATTATTTGTCAAATAACTTGCGACTTAAAAAGATTTGATTCTGTAGACTGGGCCATTACAGATAAAATACTGCTTACTTCACCACCTTTAATTCATACATTTAAAACTAAGTTTCTCATATGAAATTGTGTTGTCTCTCATTCCTGTTTTCTATGCAGGTCTTCCCATGGTGAATCATGGAAATTATATTGTTCGATTGGGTAATTTGGTTAGATGGTTAGGTGAACAGGCAGAAGAACTTGGTGTGGAATTGTACCCAGGGTATGCTGCTTCTGAGGTGAATAATAAACCATGTACATTTAGTTGCTTTTTTAAAATTGTTTTTAAATCTGTTCCACATATGAATTAAAGATCTGATAAGTTTAGTATTTCATCATGTGCACTCATCCAGAGAGATGCTGGGGAAGTTCTATGTCATAAGGACTTTTCCATGGGGATTAGTTTGATGGCAAATTTTTCTAATTGACCATTCAAACTGCCCAAGCCTTGTGAAAATGAACAATATCCATTTCTCAGAATTTAAAAAAAATCCACCTTATACATAATATAAAAAGAAAAAAATTATTGGAATGTTTTAATGGAGCTTTGTGGTATTGTTAATTTAGATTTCATGCACCAACACTGATTTTGGTCAGCCTTGCTTTTAATGTTCTGCAGGCTGGATTATTCAATCCATAAGGATCATCCAAACCCAAAACGTTAGCTCTATCTCTCTCCAGCGATGCTGTCAGACCTGCTAAGATTTTCGAGCATTTTCTGTTTTTGTTTTATTCAACCCATGTGTGGGTATGCATAGCACATCTTTTAATGATGCATTTGTAGATATGATTAAAACAAAATATATAATTTATTCACAAAATGTTTTCTTATTACTATAAGATATCCTTATCACAAATTGTGTCACCTATACAAATCATTTCCTGATCTGTGAAGATTTGGTATTCTGTTTGCCAAAGAAATTCAAACATTGATGAGATTAATTTCTATTAAGAAATACTTAGCAATCCTCACATACTTGTATCAGCTTCATCTGTTTTATGTTCTGCTGTTTTAAAATCATTGCAGTACTTAAAGTTCAATTTTTTTTAAAAAACATTTCAGATTTTGTTCCATGAAGATGGGAGTGTGAAAGGGATTTCTACCAATGATGTTGGCATTCATAAAAATGGATCACCAAAGGTAGGTTTTGAATTATATATCTGTTAATATTACTGATGAAATGTTGAATATACTTTATAGATTTATGTAAATACAAATTTGTGGTTCAAAGGTTTTTTGTAATCCATGCAACTAAGTTTTTAAAAACATAGCTCTTGGATGTGGAGAAGCAGGCGTTGGACTGGGGTAAGCACAGTAAAAAGTCTCACAACAGGTTAAAGTCCAACAAGTTTATTTGATAGCACAATCTTTTTGGAGCGTTTCTCCTTCAGGTGAGTGAAGAGTTGGGTTCACAAACAGGGCATACATAGACACAGATTCAGTTTACAAAATAATGATTGGAATGCAAGTCTTTACAGGTAATCAAGTCTTCACAGGTACAGAAAATGTGAGTGGAGAGGGGGTTAAGCACAGGTTAAAGAGGTGTGAATTGTCTCAAGCTAGGACAGTTAGTGAGATTTTGCAAGCCCAGGCAAGTTGTGAGGATTAGAAATAGTGTGACACGAACCCAAGATCCTGGTTGAGGCTGCTCCAAGTTCCACACACATGAGGGCGGCCTCAACCAGGATCTTGGGTTCATGTCACACTATCTGTAACCCCCACTTGCCTGGGCTTGCAAAATCTCACTAACTGTCCTGGCTTGAGACAATTCACACCTCTTTAATCTGTGCTTAACCCTCTTTCCACTCACATTCCAACCACTATCTTGTAAGTTGAGTTTGTGTCTATGTATGCCCTGTTTGTGAACGCTACTCTTCACTCAACTGAAGAAGGAGCAACCCTCCAAAAGCTTGTGCTACCAAATAAACCTGTTGGACTTTAACCTGGTATTGTGAGACTTTTCACTATAGTTCTTGGAATGTGACAGATGCTGTCAAAGCACTATTTTTCTTATTGCCTGCCACTAGTTGCCCCAAGAAGGAAATGATGGTGACTCATTTGAATCACTGCCGTCCTTGTGCTGGAGATGTTGATTTGACAATTGCAACATTTTTGATCCATGCTATTAGTGTGTATAACTTGATGGTAATATCTAGTTATGAATGATATATTACTTGGATGTAATACTATTCACATTATCTTTTTGCTTTGTTCTTGATGGTAGAAGTATGTGTTTGGGAAGTACTGTTGAAGTATTCATGATGAGTTATTGCAGTGTACTCAGTTGATAGAACATGCTGCAATGAAAATGCAGCAGTAGTAGTAGAGGCGGGGGATGAATACTAAACCCAGTGACAAAAAAGACTATTATTTGCACAGCCTTCACAGGGCAACTAATGGCAGACAACATGAAAAGTTCCAAAAACAATTTTTTAAAATGTATTTTAAGGAAGAAAGTTTGTTTTGAAAGCATGCATCAAAGCTAGCTAGCTATTCCATAAGTTGAGCTTCCTGAGTATTGGTGCAGCTGCACACAACCAGATGAGTAGCAAATATTCCAGCATACTCCTAATTTGAGGTTTGTATTATATTGAGAGGCTTTTGAGGTGTCAGGAGGTAAACTACTCAATGGAGTGAGTTGCCGGGCTTTCCTAGCTACATCTTAGAAATGGTTCATCCAGTTACGGTTCTACTCAAGTTGTGACTCTCTGGATGTTGTTGGTGGTAAATACAGTAAAAAGTTTCACGACACCAGGTTAAAGTCCAACAGGTTTATTTAGTAGCAAAAGCCACTAGCTTTTGGAGCCCTGCTCCTTTGTCAGGTAAGTGACAAAGCAGCACTCTGAAAGCAAGTGGGTTTTTCTACCAAATAAACCTGTTGGACTTTAACCTGGTGTTGTGAGACTTCTTATTGTGTTTACCCCAGTCCAACACTAGCATCTCCACATGTTGATGGTGGTGCCAGTGAAGGTTAGGGATGGGGAACGATGTGGTGGGACAATGGTGCTTGGGTTTTAACTAGTTGGAAATGATCATTAGCTAACACTAATTATAACATTTGCTGAATGCTGGCATTATTGGAGGAGTTGTGAGTAGAACTGAGCACTGTAGAGTTATCAATGAATGTCCCTCTTTTGATATAATGATCAAGAAAACATAATTGATGAAGGCTATTTGTGTTGATTGGCAACCCATAACCACCACTGCTATGATAGTTTTTTCCTTGGACTCTCATTGATCCCAGTTTAGCTAGTGTTCCTCGATATCTTAACTCATTAATGTCAAGTACAGCTACTCTCAAACCTATAATAAACTAATTTATTTTTTAACTAAATGAAACATACCTATTCAAATTTCAATTTAAAAAATTATACTACAAGATATAAAATCCCAGAATAACAGAAGACAATCCATGTTTCACTAATTAAAAATGTTAGACCATTGTATTTGCATTTTTTACTTCCTTTTCTCATAAGCTGAGTGGTTCTACAAGCAACATTAGTCCTTTCCAGCAACAAAAAAATGGTCTAAGTAGGTGTGGGGTGGCAGTTGGAATTGGTGGTATGATTATAATAGTTCTGGTGATTTTCTAAATCTTCATTCAGGAAAAGTCTTTAAAAAGACGACCCCCAATGTTACTGGAAATTGCATCCAGTATGTGCCATTTTTCCATGATAAATCCTAATTATGTCTCCTTTTGATGTGGCATGGTAAGGATTCATTGAAAATCTAGTTAAAAAAGCTTTGCAGAATAAATTGCAACACAATTTTAAGCTACTTTTACATTGTGTGTCTTTATTTTTGGAAGGGAAATTATAGTGTACTCTGCCCTGCCCCATCATGCATTAAGTAGGTATCTTTGTTTAAGTGAACTGAAGAAATCTTGTGTATTTTCCGACTCCTTTTATAATTTAATCAATTTATAATATTTCAAAAACGATTTAAACTATTTTCTTCCAATTTTCGAAAAGGACACATTTGAAAGAGGAATGGAACTTCATGCCAAAGTGACAATATTTGGCGAAGGATGCCATGGACACCTTGCAAAGCAGTTATACAAACGATTTAAACTAAGAGAGAACTGTGAACCACAGACCTATGGTATAGGATTAAAAGAGGTAAATGCACTCTGAATTCTTCCATAATAGTGTTTACTATTTAGTCACTTTTTAATATTTTTGAACTTAAATTGCAGCTTGGTCAGAAATGATGAGTCTGCTAAATGGCTTGTTCAGTGAGGATAAGACTTAGGTGTCAGGATGAAAATAGATGTAAGGTGATTTAACCCAAGGAGCAACAGCAAATGAGCAAATGTTAAATAACCAGCAATTAATTAGATCATAGAAACTCTACAATGCAGAAGGAGGCCATTCAGCCCATTGAGAGTGCACCGATAACAGTACCATCTACGCCCTATCCCCATAACCACACATATTTATCCCTCTAATCCCTCGAGCCTATGCATCTTGGGACACTAAGGGGCAATTCAGCATGGCCAATGCACCTACCCTGCATCTAATGACTGTGGGAGGAAACCCATGCAGACATAGAAAAAATGTGCAAACTCCACACAGACAGTCACCCAAGCTGGGAATTGACTCAGGCCCCTGGCACTGTGAGCAGTGCTAACCACTCTGCCACCATGCCACCTCAAAAAAAAAAGAGATCTAAGGATATAACCTTTAAAATTAACCAAGTAGAGGGTAAAACAACAGCAACTTGTATTTATATAGTGCTTTTGGTGTTGTTAAACATCTCAAAATACTTAAGGGAAGTGATAGCAAAACATAGAAAGGAAGAATGTGTTTGGGTAGTGGTGTTTCAACAGTGCTGGAGATGACTCGAGCAGCTTCCTGTAATATTGTTAGCCCCTTGGGAATTGTAAAAGTCCGGAGCAATGTTTGAAGTTTGCTAATTTTCCAGAGTTTCGGGGCTAGGCAGCATATTAGAGCAGGATCTCAAAAGTAGCCCTAGTGCTGAATGCCATTAGGTATAGCGAAGATGGACAGATTGTGCCTTCATAGAGCCAGGACCAGTGACATGCAAGGAGGTTAGTAAGGCATGTCGGAGCAGGGAATGGAGGTGGCATCCTAAACTAATTTGGCAGAACAGGAGCATCATGATGAAACATTAGAGAGAAAGTACAAGGTGCATAGAGGAATCAAAGAGAAAAATTAATTTTATAATCCAAGGCAGACTAAGATGGCAGTGTATTACATGATGTGGGTATGCCGGCATTGGACTGGTGTAAACACAGTAAAAAGTCTGACAACACCAGGTTTTAGTCCAACCTAGACTGTTCCCTTCCTGTTGGCGAACACTTCAGTGGTCACGGGCATTCAGCCTCTGACCTTCGGGTAAGCATTCTCCAAGGTGGCCTTCACGACACACGACAGCGCAGAGTCGCTGAACAGAGACTGATAGCCAAGTTCCGCACACATGAGGACGGTCTCAACAGGGATCTTGGGTTCATGTCGCACTATCTGTAACCCCCGTGACTTGCTTGGGTTTGCAAAACCTCACTTACTGTACTGTCTGGAGACAATACACATCTCTTTAAACTGTGATCAGTGCTCCTTCCACTCACATTATCAGCCACTTCAGGTCTTGAACAGCAGGTTAGGTGTAAGGATTTGCATTCTAATCAGTAATCTCTAAACTGTCTGTGCTTTATATGCTCTGTCTGAGGCCAGAACTCTCCATTCACCTGACGAAGGGGCTGACCCGAAAGCTTGCGAGTATATTATCAAATAAATAGGTTGGACTAAAACCTGGTGTTGTCAGACTTTTTACAGTGTATTACATGCACATAAATGCATGGAGAGTTATAAATAAGCTAATCAATCTAACCGACACATACTTAGACAAGTTACCATGGCCCATCCACTTAATCTGCACATTGTTGGACTGTGAGAGGAAAGTGGAACACCCAGAGGAAGCCCACACAGACACGGAGAGAACGTGTAAACTCCACATGGTCACTCAAGGCCAGAATTGAACCTGGGTCTCTGGCACTGTGAGGCAGCAGTGCAAACCACCATGCCGTCCTATTGGTGACCATGACACCATCATCGATTGTCGTAAGAAGCCATCTGATTCACTAATGTCCTGTAAGAAAGGAAATCTGCCACCATACCTGGCCTGGCCTACGTGTGACTCCAGATTCCATGATTGACTCTTATATAGTGTCCCCTCAAGAGCATTTAGAGGTGGCCAAAAATGTTGGCAACCACATCACGTGAAAGAATTAAAAAACATGGGCGAGCATTTGGGAAAACTTTGATCACAGTAGAGTTGTGATAGGTTTAGAGCAGTTGTGGAATATGGCATGGAAAATTCAAATTTGTTGGAAGAGGAACAATTCCAGTGGATTGAAAGGAAATCAGGCCTAGTTGGATTGGAATCACAAGCACATTAAATGAACAGTGAGCAGCCTTCAAAGATATTGACACTTGGCCAAGAAAAGATTGGGCATTTGAGTATAAGAAGCGCATTCTAAGCTAAAAGTTCCTGGATGGCTAGAAACACAGATTAAAACAAAACAGAAAAAGTAGGCTTATGATAAATATTGGATGCCAAGCTGAATATAAAAATCAGGGAGATGATGATAAAGGATCAATTACACTGATATATGGAAAGGGGTGAGATTTAATGGAGGTATTCAAAATCATGAATGGTTTTAATGAAGAAAGTACAAAGAAACATTGGTAAACAAAGGATATATTTGAAGAACCAGAAAGAGGATGTAAAGTTTTCCCATGCACATGGTTGACTTGCATTGGGTGGTCAAAACAAAGAGGTGGACAGTTCCACATCCAGTATACCTGCCACCTTTTCTGGTGCCAACCTTTTTCACCAGGGCAGGAAAGATGGGGGAGTCATAATCTGGCATTCACAGTGACAGATGTTGGGCATGGTATAAAGAGGACTACTTTAGAGTCAGAGTACAAGAATGAGATCGAGAATCTGGTGAACTGGTGCGGCAATAATAATCTCTTCCTCAATATCAACAAAGCGGAGGAGATTGTCATTGAGTTGAGGAAGCATAGGGGAGAACGTGCCCATGACCATTTCTACTTTGTCCGCATTGAGATAGACAAGAGCTTCAAGTTTTTAGGTGTCCAGATTCCCCTCCATGCCATCACTATAGTTAAGAAAGCCCACCAATGTTACTCCTTTCTCAGAAGAATAATGAAATTTGGCATGTCAGCTACAACTCACTTCAACTTTTACAGATGCACCATAGAAAGCATTCTTTCTGATTGTATCACAGTTTGGTATGTCCCTGCTCTACCCAAGACCGCAAGGATCTAGGAAAGGTCACGTATGTAGCCCAATCCATCACACAAACCAGCCTCCCATCCATTGATTCTGTCCACACTTCCCGCTGCCAATGTAAAGCAGCCAGCATAATTAATGACCCCACGCACCCTGGACATTCTCTCTTCCACCACCTTCTGTCAGGAAAAAGAGGACGCATACCAACCAACTTGAACAGCTTCTTCCCTGCTGTCATCAGACTTCTGAATGGACTTACCTTGCACTAAATTGATCTTCCTCTATATCCTAGCTATGACTGTAACACCACATTCTGTACTCTCTCCTTGGCCATGTATGGTATGTTTTGTCTGTATAGTGCACAAGAAGCAATACTTTTCACTATTATAATACATGTGACAATAAGTCAAATCAAAAACTTAGTTTTGCAGTTCTTTTTTGTGTTTTATAGTGCGTACGGGTTATATTTGGTAGGAAGAAGGATCCTAGAGGATTGGATATAATCTGATATCAAACATCTTCCAAAGGTTTAATTGAAAGAGTTAAGTCATGACAGGAGAACTGCAAGCCATGATGTGTGCCTCATGCTCCATGTGGGAAGCCAGGAACATTTCTAGTGCCCTGGGCCAGTATGTGAGCAGGAGATATTTCCAGTTGCAAGTCTTGAAAACCTGGTTTTGGAACTGGTGCGTTAGCTGGGTATGTTGTGGCGCATCCACGAGGCAGAGTGTATCATGGATAGCATGTGCAGGGAGGTGGTCACACTACAGGCTAAGGTTCCCCAGGCAGGAAGAAAATGGGTGACCACCAGGCAAAGCAAGTGGGCAAGGCAGGAACTGCAGGAATCTGCTGTGGCTATTCCCCTGAAAAACAAATATACCTCTTTGAATACTGTTGAGGTGAACCTTTTCAGGGGTTAGCAGCAACAGCCCAAATTTGTTGCTGTTGTAGAGGAAAGGAGTAAAAGATGTGAAAATGTAATAGTTTTAGGGGATTCAATTGTAAGGGGAATAGATGAGCTTTTCTGTGACCGCAAACGAGACTCCAGAATAATATGTTGCCTCCCTGGTGCTAGGATGAAGGATGTCCCATAGTGGTTACAAGACATTCTGGAGGAAGAGGGTGACAGCCAGTGGTTGTACTGCACCAACACCAATGATATAGATTTTAAGAGGATTGGGAGAGGTTTAAATGTCAACAAAGAATGACAAAGAAGTTGATAAAGAAGGGTAGGATAAACTATGAAACTGGGCTAGCACTTAATATAAAAAAGGATAGCAAGAGTTTTTATAAATACATAAAAAGGAAGAGGCTGGCTAGGGTGAACGTTGGACCCTTAGAGGATGAGAGGGAGGACTTAGTGGTAGGGGATGGGGAAATGGCTGAGGCCCTGAATAACTTTTTTGTTTCGGTCTTCACGGAGGAGGACGTGAATAATTTGCCGGGAGTTAGCGATGGAAAGATGGTAGGAGTGGAGGGCCTGAAGGAAATTATTGTTACTAGAGAGGCGGTGCTCGACAGACTGGAGGGACTGATTGTGGACAAGTCCCCAGGACCGGATGGAATGCATCCAAGGGTTCTGAAGGAAATGGCGGAGGTGATAGTGGATGCCTTGGTGATTATTTTCCAAACGTCACTGGATTCCAGGGAAGTGCCGGAAGATTGGAAAACGGCTAATGTTACGCCGTTGTTTAAGAAGGGTGGCAGGCAAAAAGCGGGGAATTGTAGGCCGGTTAGTTTAACGTCTGTTATCGGAAAAATGTTAGAATCCGTGATCAAGGAGAACATAGTGAGGCATCTTGAGGAGAATTGTTTGGTAGAGCAGACGCAGCACGGTTTCGTTAAGGGGAAGTCGTGTCTGACAAATTTATTGGAGTTCTATGAGGATGTGTCTAGGGTGGTGGATAGAGGAGAGCCGGTGGATGTGGTCTTCCTTGATTTTCAGAAGGCGTTTGACAAGGTACCTCACAAGAGATTATTGCAGAAGGTCAGGGGGCATAGAGTTGGGGGTAGGGTGTTAGCGTGAATAGAGGATTGGCTGTCAAATAGGAGGCAGAGAGTAGGGGTCAATGGGTGCTATTCGGATTGGCGGTTGGTGACTAGTGGAGTGCCCCAGGGGTCAGTGCTGGGGCCTCAGCTATTTACCATTTATATAGATGATCTGGAGGAGGGAACCGAGTGTATGGTGTCGAAATTTGCTGATGACACCAAGATTGGTGGAATGGCAAATTGTGCGGAGGGTGTGGAGAGTCTGCAGAAGGATCGAGATGGGCTGAGCGAATGGGCCAGGAACTGGCAAATGGAATTTAATGTTGGCAAATGTGAGGTTGTCCACTTTGGTAGGAATAATGGTAGGAAGGACTATTACTTACGTGGCGAAAAACTGCAGCAGGCGACGGTGCAGAGGGACCTCGGGGTCCTTGTGCATGAGTCGCAAAAACCCAGCCTGCAGGTGCAGCAAGTGGTCAGGAAGGCAAATGGGATGCTGGCCTTCATAGCGAGGGGGATTGAATATAAAAGTAGGGAGGTCTTGCTGCAGCTGTACAGGGCACTGGTGAGACCGCAGCTGGAGTACTGTGTGCAGTTTTGGTCGCCGCACTTGCGCAAGGATATTTTGCCCTTGGACGGAGTGCAGAGGAGGTTTACTAGGCTGATTCTGGAGTTGAGGGGGTTGAACTATGAGGAGAGGCTGAATAAACTAGGCTTGTACTCATTAGAGTTTAGAAGAATGAGGGGAGATCTCATTGAGACGTATAAGATGTTGAACGGGACGGATAGGATAGAGGTGGAGAGGCTCTTCCCACTCAAAGGACAGTAGGACTAGAGGGCACAGCCTCAGGATAAAGGGGGGGCGGTTTAGAACGGAGTTGAGGAGGAACTTCTTCACTCAAAGGGTGGTGAATCTCTGGAATTCTCTGCCCGTTGAAGTGGTGGAGGCTGCCTTGCTCAATATTTTTAAGACGCGGGTTGATAGGTTTTTGATAGGCAAGGGGATTAAGGGTTATGGGGAGAGGGCGGGAATGTGGAACTGAGCCACGACAGATCAGCCATGATCTTACTGAATACCGGGGCAGGCTCGAGGGGCTAGATGGCCTACTTCTGCTCCTATTTCTTATGTTCTTAAAAAAAGAGACAAGGTCCTGGAAGCAGAATATAGGGATTAGGAAAAAAGTTGAGAAGTTGGACCTCAAAGGTAGTGACCTCAGGATTATTACCAGTTGCACCTAGAATATTGTGTAGTTTTAGTCTCCTTATTTGAGGAAGGATGCTCTTGCTGTAGAGGGAGTGCAGAGAAGGTTTACCAGACTGATTCCTGGGATGACAGTTCTGATGTATGACAAGGAATTGAATTGGTTAGGAATGTATTTGCAGTTCAGAAGAATGAGGGGGGATCTCACAGAAACCTATAAAATTCAAACAGGACTAGACAGGGTAGATGCAAGATAGTGTGGGTGTCCAGAACCAGGGATCACAGTCTGAGGATTCAGGGTAGGTCTGGGAGCTGGGGTAGGCACAGTAAATAGTCTCACAACACCAGGTTAAAGTCCAACAGGCTTATTTGGTAGCACAAGCTTTTGGAGCATTGCCCCCTTTATTAAATCTTTATAGCCTATCAGCTTGTGTTGCTACCATTAATGTCCAGGGTATCTGTACACTAAATCACCTGCATTTATTCCATTTAAAATATTTAAGGTGTATTCATTGAAGTATATCTATTACCAACTGTCCCACTGTGCTGATTCATCTATGCTTTCCTACAGCTTTCATGATCCTTACCGCAAATTTCCATACTCCAATTTTACATTAGTAGGGGCTGGGTTTTACGGTTTTTGGTGGGGTGAGAGGTGGAACAGAAAGTGTGTGATATGCTTACTCGCAATCCTGCCCCACCCTTTCATCATGGCGAATCAAGCTTGGGCCAGCCATCTGGCAGGAAGGCAACCACCTAGCTGTGTGAAAGGGGAAGGGGGTGTTCAATGTCCAATAGGCAGGAGAGGGTTTAGGCCAAGAGCTATAGCCATCCATTTAAAAGAACATTAGCATCAGGTTAGCACTGAGGAGAGATCCACATGTATTCAAAAATGTTATTTGAAAGAAAACCAGGAAGAAGGCAGAATCCATAGATGGCACTAAAGCATTGGATCAGCAGCAGGTGAGAACATGTGTTTTTCCATTCTGGTTGTTGCAGCTGTGCCAGCAGTTCTAATTCAGCACTGTTGCTACGAAGGCAAGAAAATCTGAGCACATCTGTCCCATTTCCCTTCTGAATAAGTGTTCAGAAGAAAGTCATATTTAACATTGTTTGTCTCCACAGAGGAGAAAACTCAACCAATCCCTTTCCGTCAATATACCTTTAAATCTTCACCACCCACCACGGTAGAAGGTGGAATTTGAATTCAATAAAAAATAAATCTGGAATTAAGGGTCTATTAATGAAACCATTGTCAGTTGTCGGAAAAAACCCATCTGGTTTGCTAATGTCCTTTAGGGAAGGAAATCTGCTGTCCTTCTCTGATCTGACCTAAATGTTACTCCAGAGCCACAGCAATGTGGTTGACTCTGAACAGCCCTCTGAATTGGCCTAACAAACCATTCAGTTGCTTCGATCACTACGAAGTCTCATCAAAGAAATGAAACCGGGCGGACCAACTGGGAGCGATCAAGGCACAGGAAAAGACAATGGCAACTAGCATGATGGGACAGTAGGTAACAAATATAGAAAAATGTGAAGTAAACAGAAAAGAAGTGAATACACCTTAAATATACTAAATGGAATAAAGACATGTGCAGCAGGGGAGTTAGAGCACAGATGCCCTGGCCATTAATGGTAGCAGCGCAAGCTGATAGGCTATAAAGATTTGGAATATTTGGTTCTGTAAACATAGGTTTAGAGTAAAAAAGCAAGTACATAGGCCATGATTTTAAAAAAGTGCAGCAGGCTGGGATAATCGGGCATCGGCCGATTCACGGGATTCCTGTGAGCATTTGCACCATGCTCAAGTCTCCCAGGCCTGGGTTTCAGACAGCATCAGAAATCAGGTGGGAGGCTGGGCTAGCATTTAAATAGTACTTTACATACTATTCAAATGCTATTACTGACCCAGGACTGAATGCTGTAAGCTCACTAATCTTTCCCACTCTGCCAGTGTGTTTTACTCCAGCAGGGATTACCATAGTAGCTCCCCACCTTTGGGGAGATAGCAGCCTAACCCTGCTGGAGTGAACAAGGGGCAATCTGGGGTCTCCCAGGGGGGTCAGGTGGTAGGAGAGTATTCCCTTGTTGGCATGGGCACCATGGCAGTGCTTGTGCCAGCCTGGATCCTCTGGCACTACCCAAGGGGCAAAGTGACCATGCCAGGGAGCCACCTTGGCACTGCCCACTGGGCACTGCCAGTGAGGAGGGCCTAGGAGCAAGGCCTGCTGGGGCAGGGCCCGGAGGTAATCGGTGGGGCGGGGAGTCCCACTGCCATTGCGATCGATGGGGGCAAGAGGGAGGCCAGCAATCTGAGCGGGCTGAGGTGGAGGTCGTCGCTGCGGGGGTGGGGTGACTGGAGATCAGGGCTGGCTGGGACAGGGTGGGGTGTTCGGGGCCAGCCCACGAATGGACAAGGGGCTGCAATAGGGCTGTGGAGGTGTTCAGGGGAGGGCAGCGCTGCAGGGGTCTTGGACTGGCCAGCAAACTTAGGGACCATTGCGCATGTGCAGAGGCCTGCTGATATCAGCTTCTCCAATTTGAATAGGCCCTGCCCACTGAAATTTAATGATATTCACGCTGATGATTGCTGAAGTGCACAGTGTAAGAGATTCTGGAACTCCCACTGATAAAACCAGTGTTAATTACTCCAGTTTTCCTGTGAATTCAACACTTCAAATTTTTTGGGGGAGAATTGCAGCTGTGATGTTCAACATGTGCAAAACTTAGTTCACCGGTGATAAGTCACCGAAAGAAAGCAAGTTTAGAAAAAATATTTTCTGCAATGAAGTTGCTTAGTATGTGACATTCTTTCTCCTAACAATTCTAACCACAAATTGCCGTACTCCAATTTTACATCGTTGGTAGGGGCTGGATTTTATGGTTTCTTGCAAGGTGAGAGACTTTGAACGGATCTACCAACTCAAGACTGGGCATCCATGAGGTGCTGTGGGCCATCAGCAGCAGCAGAACTATACTCCACAATCTGCAAACTCATGGCTCGGCATTTCCCCCTTCAACCATTACTATCAAGCTGAAGGGAATCAACCCTAGTTCAATGGAGAGTGCAGAAGAGCATGTCAGAAGCAGCACCAGGTATACCTAAAAATAAGGTGTCAACCTGGTGAAGCTACCAAACAGTACTACTTGCGTGCCAAATGGCATAAACAGCAAGTGATAGACAGAGCTAAACAATCCCACAATGGACAGATCAGATCTAAGCTCTGCAGTCCTGCCGCATCCTGTCTTGAATGGTGGTGGACAGTTAAACAACTCACTGAAGGAGGAGATTCCACAAATATCCCCATTGTCAAGGAGCCCAGTGCATCGTGCAAAAGATAAGGCAGAAGTTTTCGCAGCAATCTTCAGCCAGAAGTGCCGAGTGAATGATTCATCTCAGCCTCCTACAGTGGGCTCCAGCATCTCAGATACCATCTCCAGCCAATTCAATTCACTCCACGTGATATCAAGAAATGATTGGAAGCAATCAAAGGCAGTGGGCCCTGATAACATTCCAGTAATTGTAATGAAGACTTGTGCTCCAGAACTTGCTGCTCCCCAACCAAGCTCTTCCAGCACAGCTACAACACTGGCATCTATTCAACAATGTGGAAGATTGCCCAGGCATGTCCTGTACACAAAAAGCAAGACAAATCCAACCCGGCCAATTACTGCCCCATCAGTCTACTTTCAATCATTGGTAAGGTGATGGAAGGGACGATCAACAGTGCTATCAAGCATAACCTACTCAGTGACGCCTAGTTTGAGTTTCATCAGGGTCATTCAACTCCTGACCTCATTACAGCCTTGGTTCAAACATGGATAAAAGAATTGAATTCCAGAGGTGAGGTGAGAGTGACAGCGTTTGACATCAGGCTGTATTTGACGTGAAGGAACCTAGCAACACTGGAATCAATGGGTATCGGGAGCAACCTCTCTGCTGTTTGGAGTCATACCTGATGCATAGGAAGATGGTTGTGGAGGTCAGGCATCTCTGCAGGAATCCTTCAGGGTAATGCCCTAGGCCAAACCATCTTCAGCTACTTCATCAATGATGTTACCTCCATCACAAGGCCAGAAGTGGGGATGTTTGCCAATGTTCAGCGCCAGTCATGACTCCTCAGATACTGAAGCAGTCCATGTCCAAATACAACAATATCTCAACAATATTCAGGTTTTGGCTGACGAGGCAAGTAATATTTGCACCAGACAAGTGCTAGACACTCTAACCACCACCCCATGACATTCAATGGTGTTACCATCACTGAATCCCTCACTGTCAGCATCCTTGGAGTTACCATTGATCAGAAACTCAATTGGACTCGCCACATAAACACTGTGGCTACATGAGCAGGTCAGAGGCTAGGAATATTGCAGCGAGAAACTTGCCTCCTGACTCCCCAAAGCCTGGCCACCATCTACGAGGCACCAGCTCTAATAACACCCAAGAAGTTTGACACCATCCAGGATAAAGCAGCCCGCTTAATTGGCATCACATCCACTCCTTCCATCACCAACACTCAGTGCACGCTGCTGCTACTGTCTACAAAATACACTGCAGCAATTCATCAAAGATCCTCGGACAGCACCTTCCAAACCCATGACCGCTTTCATCGAGAAGGACAAGGACAGCAAATAATGGGAACACCACCACCTTCAATTTCCCCTCCAAGCCACTCACCATCCTGACTTGGAAATATATCAGTAAAAAGTCTGACAACACCTGGTTTTAGTCCAACCGATTTATTTGATAGTAAATGCACAAACTTTCGGGTTAGTCCCTTCGTCAGGTGAATGGAGAGTTCTGGCCTCAGACAGAGCATATAAAGCACAGACAGTGTGGATGTGCCAGTCCAACGCCGGCACATCCACATCTTGGAAATATATCGGCATTCCTTTGCAGTCTCTGGATCAAAGTCCTGGAATTCCCTCCCTAATGGAATTGTGGGCCATCCCACGGCACATGGACTGCAGTGTTTCAAGAAGGTGATTCACCACCACCTTTTCAAGGGCAACTAGGGATGGGTAATAAGTCCTGGTCGGCCAACGATGCCCATGTCCCATGAATGAATAAAAGCATCTTTCATGTGCCCGTCCAATATGAGGGGCTGAGATCCTCGTGATTTAACAATGACTCCCTGCAAAAACTCCTTCAGTTGTGAATGATTGGCAGGAGATTCTCATGGCAAGAGGTAACCCCTTGCCAGACCAAAGAACCCAGGGTAGAAGTCACAGGAGTTCAGCAGCCATTGGATCATCCAACAGACTTGGCTACAGTATCATATGAGGCTGAATAACCTCTTGTGTTCACCAAGGGTGAGAGTACAACCATTATATATGAGCACCTTGTTGAAGGATGTGTTTCATGCAGAAGGTGAAATGAAGTAGACATGACATACTGCACGGCACCTCGGCATTCTGAGGGCGGTCTGAAGTCCAAAACCTGCTGGTTTGCGAGCTTCATTGCACAGTGATGCCTGCTGACCACATACATGTTGGGTGCACAAATAATAATAATCTTTCTACTGCAGATTCATGATGTTACTTTTTCTTTGCAGGGGAAGAGGAAACATAATGTCCATAAGAGTTCACTGGTTGTTTTCACTCCTGTGGAGGAGGAGCTTTTGGAGATGGCCAGCCATCAGTGTTACAGAACTGTTAGCTATGAAGGTGCTAAAAACTGTCTCAGGCTGGCCCATAGTTCTGTTCTGGTGTTGGGAAGGAATATTGATGAATATGATTTTGATGGCTTGCAGCATTTGGGGAAGAATGTGTGCTTCAACTTTGTAGGGGTTGGAGGTTAAACTCTGGTTTGCATTTTCCATGGGAGAATGGGTGTACCTCTGAAGTCAGCTCAAATGATAATGAGCACTTCATGATCCTTGTTTCTTTTGCTCACAGATCAAACCTCAGTAAGTCAGCCCCGGAAGATCCACTTTAGCCTCAGAGGGTGCACTTGCATAGCACCTGCCATAGCACAGATAAACACAGCTGGGGGTTATGAGTGAGCCAGTTGAAAAAGTGGTATAGATGCATCAAAATTGCAAGATCTGCTGTTGGAGACTGAGGTATCTCAGGCCTCTGGAACTGGAAGGGGTGCTAGAGAGACCTAGATGCTGAGCCCCAAGCTGATGACAAGTTTCTGAAGTCATCAAACAACAGATGCTGGACTTACAGCACAAGGGACTTGGAGGATCTGGAAGCACAGGCATGAACAGTGCAGAAGTCCATCCAGGCCATAGACATTGTGATCACCTGCTGTATTAGAAGGGTGGCCTTTCCATTTAGAGACTGGCAGCTGCCCTGGAGGGCACAGCAGTTCACTGCTGGAATAATGGGTATGCGTCTGACCTGCATTCATAAGAACATAAGAACATAAGAAATAGGAGCAGGAGTAGGCCATCTGGCCCTTCGAGCCTGCCCCGCCATTCAATAAGATCATGGCTGATCTGTCGTGGCTCAGTTCCACTTTCCCGCCCTCTCCCCATAACCCTTAATCCCCTCTCTTATCAAAAACCCATCAACCCGCTTCTTAAAAATATTTAGCGAGGCAGCCTCCACCACTTCAACGGGCAGAGAATTCCAGAGATTCACCACCCTTTGAGTGAAGAAGTTCCTCCTCAACTCCGTTCTGAACCGCCCCCCCTTTATCTTGAGGCTGTGCCCCCTAGTCCTACTGTCTTTTTTGAGCGGGAAGAGTCTTTCCACCTCTATCCTATCCATCCCATTCATCATCTTATACGTCTCAATGAGATCTCCCCTCATTCTTCTAAACTCTAACGAGTACAAGCCTAGTTTATTCAGCCTCTCCTCATAGCTCAACCCCCTCAACTCCGGTATCAGCCTAGTAAACCTCCTCTGCACTCCCTCCAAGGCCAAAATATCCTTGCGCAGGTGCGGCGCCCAAAACTGCACACAGTACTCCAGCTGCGGCCTCACCAGTGCCCTATACAGCTGCAGCAAGACCTCCCTACTTTTATATTCAATCCCCCTCGCTATGAAGGCCAGCATCCCATTCGCCTTCCTGAACACCTGCTGCACCTGCAGGCCATCACCTTATCTCTGGGATTAGGTGTTCAGAGTCAAGGTGGAAAGGGGACGAGGTTCCTGGAGTCATAGTCAGGCTGCGTTTCATCTGAGGAAAGCAGAAAGGGCCAAATAGAACTCATGATGTTGGAATAGTCAACATTGGAATGGCATCTCAAGGCGCTCCTGATGGCAATGGCACCTCTCCTCCGAGCTGCTGCTGTTGACGTGGATGC
Source organism: Carcharhinus amblyrhynchos (assembly GCF_965287045.1). Classification (NCBI taxonomy): domain Eukaryota; kingdom Metazoa; phylum Chordata; class Chondrichthyes; order Carcharhiniformes; family Carcharhinidae; genus Carcharhinus; species Carcharhinus amblyrhynchos. The sequence goes on from NC_137324.1 coordinate 145,007,776, forward strand.
CTCAGTGTGCCACAGCAAAACTGCCAACATGTAGCAAGAGCCCACCATCACGTGGCCTCTGGTAACCAGAGGACACATACCAAAGTGATCCCAGACAGAGGCATAAGGATCAGCAGCTTGTCCCCAGTGCAACTACCAGACAGGAGGAAGCACCACATCATAACACCTAGAAAAGAATTAAGAAAACACATTTGTCACACATGGGTTCACAAGGAAGTTTGTATGGTTGGTTTCATGTCTGTGGTGTTTTTTGTTTGGATTTTGATAGATTGACATCAGGGGAGTTTGTGTTTATGTGACCCTCTAAACAGACTTGTATTTTGCTCACATAACCTGGAATTGATACGTGGGCAATATCAAAAAAAAAGGCATGGATGTTATTGTTGAAACAAATTCCCCATTCATAATTTAAATCATCACTTTATAAGAAGAACAAAAACAGCCTGGGAAACAGGCCCAACGAGCCCGCGCCGCCATTTTAACATTACCAGTCCCCCTCTCCACCCATGACCCTTATATATTGTTTATGGCATTCCACATACTCCAGTGTCTCTGCCATCCAAAGCCTGATACGTACTGGGTTCCACAGCTGGCTGGCATAGCACCTCCTCAACACTCTCCAACTTATTCTGAAATTTGCCATCAGAGGACAAAGCTCTTTCTTTAGATCATCCCCTACAAGTACCTGCCTTCTCTGAAGCACCAGATAATGTAAGGCATGGTAGAACACGACAATTAGTGAGAGACAAGCCAGGGAATATTGCACAGAGCTACCTGCACAAAAGTCTCAATTTAAGCAGATCAGTGATCTGTGGATTTCTCACTGGGGTCATGAGTTAGCTCTTCAGTAGATATCCCTTGTCTCCAAGAATCCAAACATCCAGTAATTGGACAGAACATCTGTGACACCTGGGATACCTAAGGATATACTCCCAGGATAGCAGGCATACATCTGCATGTGGTTCCTTGGCTAAGGCCACACACAAGTTGCATATTGATAGAATTGAAACCATTTCTATTCACTCAGGAATCTGGCTTATATGCACAAAACTTCTGGTTCTCTTGGCCTGACTTAATTTATCTTTGCTGAATGAAATGAAGTTATTTACACACCTAAAGATTTCATTTCTCACCACCTTTTATACTGCGGTATGTTGATGCCTAGAATGACCCCAAATTCCAAAAGGCTGCTGTTATCTTGAGAGCAACAGGCATTTGAGTAATGCCCAATCCAATTTGAACTGATCGCCTCAGCCAGAAAGGGATGTCACTGTCTCTCTGATGGAATACATCTGTGAAGAAAGTGGTACTCAGAGTAGTCTGTCTGCAAAGTTAGAGTCTTATCCTACCATGAGTGGCCTGATATTGTCTCTGTTCACCAGGCCCTTACACAGCAACAGATCCCTCACAATCCCAGATCCCTCAATAATCCCACCCAGGCCAGATCTCCTTAACCCCACTTATTCACCCTGCTAATCCCTTGACACTAAGGGGCCATTTGGCATAGCCAATCAACCTAACCCGCACATTTTTGGACTATGGGAGGAAACCAGAGCACCTGGAGGAAACCAGAGCACCTGAAGGAAACCCAAGGAGTCGTATGAAAAACATGCAACATCCACGCAGACAATGACCCAAGGCCAGAATTGAACCTGGGTTCCTAGCGCTGTGAGGCAGCAGTGCTAACCTCTCTGCTATCATGCCGCTCATTACAAATTTTAACTTGCATATGTGTTCATTTCAGTTTGTATTCTTACAGTACTTTTCCTTTGTCTATCTATTGCATGAAGTCTTATCACCTAGCAAAGAGATATGTATTTCTGATTTCCATTTTATTGGCAGATCTGGATTATTGATGAAAATCAATGGCGACCTGGTAGAGTGGAACACAGTGTAGGATGGCCTCTGGATCGGCATACATATGGTGGGTCATTCCTGTATCACTTAAATGAAGGGGAACCAATGGTGGCTTTGGGCTTGGTGGTAAGTATATTAATTACTGCTATACTACTTTAATTGTGTAATTGTATGGTGGTTTATTTACTAGGTAAACTGAAGGGAAATTAAAATGAAATTAGTTTTAATTTCTTCTAAACATGAATGGTTTTTCTTTTTTTTTTGAAGGGGCAAGTTTGGCAAATTTTGGTTTGGTTCTTTTAAGTAAGTGTAAACATAATGTGTTATGTTTCAGCCATCTTATAGTACATTTGATTTAAAGTTTGCCATCCTATTTAGCTCTGAGTTTCCAGACTTGCAATTGTTGATCACTAAAACTCTCTACTTCCATTTCTGTAACATCACCAATCTCCTGTCCTGTCTCTTATTTGCTACTCAAGCCTTCAACTAGATTTTTGTAACTTATAGACTTGAGTATTTTAATGATCTCTTGGCCGGTGTCCCACTCGTACCCCATAAATTCAAACACGTTGATGAATTCAGCAATTTTTCATCTTAACCACTATCCCTATTTTTTCAGATAGCAGCTGTTGATTCTAATCTCATTTATACTTCCCATATATCCATGTTTGGTTTCTTTACTTGTCCCATTATTATAAGAACATAAGAAATAGGAGCAGTAGGCCATCCAGCCCTTCGAGCCTGCCCCGCCATTCAATAAGATCATGGCTGATCTGAAGTGGATCAGTTCCACTTTCCCGCTTTCTCCCCATAACCCTTAATTCCCGTCTATCAAAAACCTATCTACCCGTGACTTAAATATATTTAGCGAGGTAGCCTCCACCACTTCAACAGGCAGAGAATTCCAGAGATTCACCACCCTTTGAGTGAAGAAGTTCCTCCTCAACTCCGCTCTAAACTGCCCCCCCCCTTATCTTGAGGCTGTGTCCTCTAGTCCTGCTGTCCTTTCTGAGCGGGAAGAATTTCTCTACCTCTACCTTATCCATCCCTTTCATTATCTTATACGTATCTATAAGATCCCCCCTCATCCTTCTAAATTCCAATGAGTACAGACCCAGTCTATTTAGTCTCTCTTCATAGGCCAACCCCCTCATCTCCGGTATCAGCCTAGTAAACCTCCTCTGCACTCCCTCCAAGGCCAAAATATCCTTGTGCAAGTGCTGCGACCAAAACTGCACACAGTACTCCAGCTGCAGCCTCACCAGTACCCTGTACAGTTGCAGCAAAACCTCCCTGCTTTTATATTCTATCCCCCTCGCTATAAAGGCCAGCATTCCATTCGCCTTCTTGATCACCTGCTGCACCTGCAGACTGGGTTTTTGCGACTCGTGCACAAGGACCCCCAGGACCCTCTGCACCGTAGCATGCTGCAGCTTTTCGCCTTTTAAATAATAATCCCTCCTACTATTATTTCTACCAAAGTGGATAATAACCTCACACTTGCTAACATTATACTCCATCTGCCAGGTCCTCGCCCACTCGCTCAGCCTATCCAGATCTCACTGCAGACTTTCCACACCCTCCATGCAATTTGCTTTTCCACTCATCTTCGTGTCATCAGCAAATTTCATCACCCTACACTCAGCCCCCTCCTCCAGATCATCTATATAAATGGTAAACAGTTGAGGCCCCAGCACCGATCCCTGCAGCACCCCACTAGTCACCAACCGCCAACCAGAATAGCACCCATTGATGCCAACTCTCTGCTTCCTATTAGACATCCTGCTGAACAGAGCTGAATGGGTGCAGTCCAACAGTACTCAAGAAGCATGACACTGTCCAGGACAAAGCCTGCTTGATTGGTACCACATCTACAAACACCCACTCCCTCCACAGCTCAGTAGCAGCAGTATGTACTATCTACAAGATGCACTGCAGCAATTCACCAAAGATCCTTGGACAGCACCTTCCAAACCCTCGACCACTTTTATCTAGAAGGACAAGGGCAGCAGATATATGGGAACATCACCATCTACAAGTTCCCCTTCAAACTACTCACCATCCTGACTTGGAAATATATCACCATTCCTTCACATTGACCGGGTCAAAATCCTGGAATTCTCTCCCGGATGGCATTTTGGATCAATCCACAGCATGTGGACTGCAGCAATTCAAGAAGGCAGCTCACCACCACCTTTTCAAGGGCAACTAGAGATGGGCAATAAATGCTGGCCAGCCAGGGATGCCCATGTTCTATAAATGAATAGAAAAAAATTGATTTTGCTATTCATTTCTTTTCAGCATTCTTATCCGTCTGAGCCTAGTGTGCTGATTTCCTTCTTCGGTCTATTAGTGACTAAAGATTCTATTAATCCTTTCAACACGGTGCACCTGGATTCAGGGACAAAGTCCTCTGTTAACAAATTATTTCGAGTCTTTGCCATGACTGTGTAAATTCTCCCCTTGGTCGTTTGCCTGTCTATTTGACTGATGTTCTGAAACCATTCCAATAGTATTACTTATTTCTAAGGTCCATCCTCTGACAGCAGTTGACCGCAATGGTGCATTTTTTTCTGATTGTTTCTCCTTCCTTTTGCAAGTCATAACAACGTCAATTTTTCTTCCTCTTGTTGCCACCACTTCCCCAGACCCCCTACTTACTTTCTTCTGCCTTCCTGTGCCCCTACCGTTCCAGACTTAAGGTAAACCATAGCTACCTCCTAAGCCTCAATATTTTTCAGAGGGTCTCCATAGGCACTCTGCCTCAATAAGAGCAGCAATTCTCAGTGTCAGCCTTTGTTTACTAGGAGCTAAGCTTGTCCACCTCCTCCACATCCCAATCCACCATTGCTGCCTTAGATTTTGCTAAGTTACCACCTACTCCACATTTCCCTCCAGAATGTATGTTCATCTGCAAACAAGGCCCTTGCCATCCATCACTATTTCCATTCCTCTCCCATGACCTCATCACAGAAAAATCCATCTCTGACCAATGTCTTATACCCTTTGACTCTCTGAATTCTTCAATCCTTTTTGTATTCCTTTCTCTTGCCCATACCCATTACTTGAGGTAGTCATGAAATAACCTTTGAATTGATCCTGTTTAGACAGAAATGTAATTTGTATTAACGGCCATGGACGGTAAATACGTGACTCAAAGAAGCGTAATTTAGCGCAAGAAAACCCTGAATTTATCATTCATTTGTGAATATAACCATTATATGATTATGCTTGCATTATTTGTACCAAGTAGGAAAGCCCAGTATTATTCTGAAAGGCATACAGAATAAACAGATTGCCTCAGATAGTGGAATTTATTTCACTGTCATCAGTATTGATGGGTTGATGGGTTTTTGATAAGAGAGGGGATTAAGGGTTATGGGGAGAGGGCGGGAAAGTGGAACTGAGCCATGACAGATCAGCCATGATCTTATTGAATGGCGGGGCAGGCTCGAAGGGCTAGATGGCCTACTCCTGCTCCTATTTCTTATGTTCTTATGTATTACTGTCAGTAATTAAAATGTAATTTTTTTGGTGTGTATTTTCACTTACTTCTTTCATTTCTTATGATATGGATGTTCACATTCAATGCTTGTTTGATTTGCTGTATAGGTGGGTTTGGATTATCAAAATCCATATCTGAACCCATTTAAAGAATTCCAGAGGTGGAAGCACCATTCTTCAGTGGCACCGACTTTAGAAGGGGGAAAAAGGATTGCCTATGGAGCCCGTGCCTTAAATGAGGGTGGTTTCCAGGTATTATAAAATATATTGTACCGTTTTGGCATCTGTATTGTGTGTCACATTAAATTATGTAAATACGTTTCTACAGTGTTGATCTTTGTTTATTGCTAGCAGTTGGCCATGTGATTGTTGACACAAGTGAATAATTGTTGCCTTTTTCACTCCACTTAAAATAATTTAAATCATCACATGAAGTGAGTATATAAAATCATAAACAAAGCATTACAGGTTAGATATCCTTTGTCTGAAACCCTTGGGGCAGTTGCATTTCAGATTTCAGATAATTTTGGTTTATGGCTATCGCATATAAACTTAGATTACTATAACTTCAGCAGGAGGATAGCTATACTCTCAAATAAACAAAATGGTTGGAAAAGTAAGATGTATCAGTGAATAAGAAACACAGGGAATCTGTAGTAAGTTTCTTTTTGACAGGTTCACCACAAAAATCTTGAGGTAAACAGTGCAGACAAACAACTAGACTTCCTGTGCTAAAGGTTGATGAGGTTCAAAAATAGTGCAGTTTTTGGATGTCTGGTTTGGGATTATGGATAAAGTGATTTCAAACGCATGCCTCTTTCCTCTTTTCTCCTTCTGTGGACCTTAGATCCATGGAACATAGTTACTGTTCACATTCTTTTAAAGTGGAGACAGTCAAAGTAAAAATTTGAAATGGTGGATTTTGTTACAAATAAAATTTGTATTTCGCTTTTTGTAATGTTAATATATTTGACAATGTTGGTTGCCAGTATGTTAGCAATATTATTGATATGAGAAGAATACCCTCACAGATCAGTATGGATCATGTTAATATATAATTTAAGAATTTAGTGATTGAAGTAATATTGTTCCATAGTCTATACCTAGACTTTCTTTCCCTGGAGGAGTACTGATTGGCTGCAGTCCAGGATTGATGAATGTCCCTAAAATTAAAGGAACACATACTGCTATGAAGAGTGGCATAATTGCTGCAGAGTCCATCTTTAAAAAACTGTGTGAAGATAATTGCCAGCCTGTGACTCAAGGTAAGGATATGATAGCTTTTGATTCAAATCTCCTTTAAAACACTTCCGCACCATGTACAAATCAGAAAAAAAGCTTGTCACAATTCATGTTTGGACTTTTAATCCCTTTCTAAAATAGGGATAAATAAAATTTAACACTTTTCTTTTAGCAACCCTTCAAGTCATGAATTTATTTTTGCTCAGTTCATGAATAGATATTTTTAATTCTTTTCTGAAACTGAAATAAATTTTCTTCTGAACTTAGGCCTTCATGTGCCAGGGTATGATGTGGACATAAGAAACTCTTGGATTTGGAAGGAACTTTATTCTGTGAGAAATATCCGACCTTCTTGCCATGGAACATTGGGTGTTTACGGTGGAATGATTTATACTGGGATATTTTACTGGATATTTCGAGGATTGGAGCCCTGGACACTAAAACACAAAGGTGATTTAGCAATCTGCTAGAACAATGTATCCAGTATTACTGTGAAAATAATTTGTGGGGACAAATGTGCAACTTTTTAAAATTTGGGGATATATATTTTTCTCTTCATGCAAACATGAAGACAAACATTTCAAATAGGAAGAAAGTGACTTAGGTTACAAAATAAATATAACTGAAGAATTAAGTGATGATATTGAAAACAAGATCTCCAAATGTGAAGATGTAACAAACCAGTCATAGTGCAAATAAGAACATAAGAAATAGGAGCAGGAGTAGGCCATCTAGCCCTTCGAGCCTGCTCCGCCATTCAGTAAGATCATGGCTGATCTGACGTGGCCCAGTTCCACCTTCCCTCCTTCTCCCCATAACCCTTAATCCCCTTGCCTATCAAAAACCTATCTAGAACAAGGAACAAAATCAGCCCGGGAAACAGGCCCTTCGGCCCAACGAGCCCGCGCTGCCATCTCAACACCACCAGTCCACCTCTCTACCCGCATCTTAAATATATTTAGCGAGGCAGCCTCCACCACTTCAACAGGCAGAGAATTCCAGAGATTCATCACCCATTGAGTGAAGAAGTTCCTCCTCAACTCCGTTCTAAACTGCGCCCCCCCCCCCCCCCCCCCCCTCCTTATCTTGAGGCTGTGCCCTCTAGTTGTACTGTCCTTTCTGAGCGGGAAGAGCCTCTCCACCTCTATCCTATCCATCCCATTCATCATCTTATACGTCTCAATGAGATCTCCCCTCATTCTTCTAAACTCCAACGAGTACAAGCCTAGTTTATTCAGCCTCTCCTCGTAGCTCAACCCCCTCAACTCCGGTATCAGCCTAGTGAACCTCCTCTGCACTCCCTCCAAGGCCAAAATATCCTTGCGTAAGTGCGGCAACCAAAACTGCACACAGTACTCCAGCTGCAGCCTCACCAGTGCCCTGTACAGTTGCAGCAAGACCTCCCTACTTTTATATTCAATCCCCTTCGCTATGAAGGCCAGCATCCCATTCGCCTTCCTAACCACCTGCTGCACCTGCAGGCTGGGTTTTTGCGACTCATGCACAAGGACCCCGAGGTCCTCTGCATCGTAGCATGCTGCAGTTTTTCGCCATGTAAGTGGTAGTCCTTCCTACCATTATTCCTACCAAAGTGGACAACTTCACACTTGCCAACATTAAATTCCATTTGCCAGTTCCTGGCCCATTCGCCCAGCCTATCTAGATCCCTCTGCAGACTTTCCACACCCTACGCACAATTTGCCGTTCCACCAATCTTGGTGCCATCAGCAAATTTCGACACCATACACTCGGTTCCCTCCTCCAGATCATCTATATAAATGGTAAATAGCTGAGGCCCCAGCACCGATCCCTGGGGCACTCCACTAGTCACCAGCCGCCAATCCGAATAGCACCCATTGACCCTTACTCTCTGCCTCCTATTTGACAGCCAATCCCCTATCCACGCTAACACCCTACCCCCAACTCCATGCCCCCTAACCTTCTGTAACAACCTCTTGCGCGGCACCTTATCAAACGCCTTCTGAAAATCAAGAAACACCACATCTACCGGTTCTCCTCTATCCACCGCACTAGACACATCCTCATAGAACTCCAATAAATTCGTCAGACACGACTTCCCCTTAACGAAACCGTGCTGCGTCTGCTGTATCAAACAATTCTCCTCAAGATGCCTTGCTATTTTCTCCTTGATTACGGATTCAAGCATTTTACCTACAACAGACGTTAAACTAACCGGCCTATAATTCCCTGCCTTTTGCCTGCTACCCTTCTTAAACAACGGCGTAACATTAGCCGTTTTCCAATCTTCCGGCACTTCCCTGGAATCCAGCGAGGTTTGGAAAATAATCATCAAGGCATCCACTATCACCTCCACCATTTCTTTCAGAACCCTTGGATGCATTCCATCCGGTCCTGGGGACTTGTCCACAGTCAGTCCCTCCAGCCTGTCAAGCACTGCCTCTCTAGTAACAATAATGTCATTCAGTCCTCCACTCCTACCACCTTTCCATCGCTAACACCCGGCAAACTATTCACGTCCTCCTCCGTGAAGACCGAAGCAAAGAAGTTATTCAGGGCCTCAGCCATTTCCTCATCCCCCACCACTAAGTCCCCCCTCTCATCCTCTAAGGGTCCAACGTTCACCCTAGCCAGCTTCTTCCTTTTTATGTATTTATAAAACTCTTGCTATCCTTTTTTATGTTTAGCGCTAGCCCAGCTTCATAGTTTATCCTTCCTTTCTTTATCAACTTCTTCATCATTCTTTGTTGATATTTAAACCTCTCCCAATCCTCTTCTTGCCCACTACTCTTAGCCACTCTAAATGCATCCGCTTTTAATTTAATACTCTCCTTTACCTCCTTCGTTATCCACAGCTGATTATCTCTCCTCCTACGATCCTTTTTAACCATCGGAATAAATTTCTGCTGAGCACCAAGAAAGATCTCCTTAAAGATCCTCCACTGTTCCTCAGCAGACCTACCTTCCAATGTGCTCCCCCAATCTACATTCGCCAATCCCACTCTCATCCTATCGTACTCGCCTCTGTTCAAACAAAGGACACAGGTCCGGGAACCCACTTTCTCCTCCTCCATCTGCATCAGAAACTCCACCATGCAATGATCACTCTTCCCAAGAGGATCCTTCACCACAAGGTCCCTAATTCTACCTGCCTCATTACATAACACCAGATCCAAGATAGCTCGCTCCCTCATCGGCTCCAACACACACTGTTAAAGGAAACTATCCCAGCAGCATTCCAAGAACTCTTCCTCAAGCCCACCTCGTCCAACATGGGTCGACCAATCAATATGTAGATTGAAATCCCCCATAATTATCGCCGTTCCATTCCTGCACGCCGCATTTATTTGCGTGTTAATAGCCCACCCCACCTCCAGATCATTATTTGGGGGCCTATAGACGACACCCACCAGCGTCTTCCTCCCTTTGCTGTTCCTAATCTCTACCCACAACGATTCCACCTTCTGCTCAATGGTTCCTATATCTTCCCTTACTACCACCCTGATGCTATCCTTAATCAGCAGAGCTACGCAACCCCCCCCCCCGCCCTTTTTCCTCCCGCCTATCCTTCCTAAACACTTGATACCCCTGTACATTCAGCTCCCAGTCCCTGTCACCTTGCAGCCACGTCTCTGTAATGGCCACCAGATCATATCCATTTGTGCTGATCTGCGCCACCAGCTCATTCACTTTATTCCGAATGCTTCGTGCATTCAGATAAAGTGCCTTCATCCCAGCCTTCACCTGTACCCTATTTGCAGGAATGCCACCAACCTTACTCACGCACCCTACTCCCTTTATTATTGGGACATCCTTGGCCTCTCCCGTACCTGTACCCTTCTCCTTTACCTTAGACCCTGTAATTTCACCTACCCTCGCACCCTCCCCCCGACAATTAGTTTAAAGCCCTATCTACAGTCCTATCTACACGATTCGCCAGGACTCTGGTCCCAGCATGGTTCAGACCAACACCATCCCACCTGAACAGGTCCCACCTACTCCAATACTGATGCCAATGTCCCATAAATTCAAACCCATTCCTCCCACACCAATCCCTGAGCCACCCATTCACCTCCTTAATCTTATCAACACTACGCCCGTCTGCACACGGTTCAGGCAGTAATCCAGAGATAACCACCTTGTTGGTTCTACTTTTTAATTCCATTCCCAGCTTTTCATACTCCCTCCCCAGATCCTCAGTTCGCATTCTGCCTATGTCGTTGGCACCCACATGTACCACAACGACCGGATTCTCACCCTCCCATTCCAGGTTCCTCTGCAGCCCAGATGTAACATCCTGGATGTTTTTACCAGGATGTTGCCTGGTATGGAGGGGAGGTCCTATGAGGAGAGACTGAGGGATTTGGGGTTGTTTTCGCTGGAAAGAAGGCGGCTAAGAGGGGATCTTATTGAAACATATAAGATGATTAGAGGTTTAGATAGGGTGGACAGTGATAGCCTTTTTCCTCGGATGGAGAAAGCTAGCACGAGGGGGCATGGCTTTAAGGGGGGGTAGTTATAGGACAGATGTCAGGGGTAGGTTCTTTACCCAGAGGGTGGTGAGGGATTGGAATGCCCTGCCTGCTGCGGTTGTAAATGCGCCTAGTTTGGGGGCGTTTAAGAGATCCGTGGATAGGTTTATGGACAAAAAGGGATTGGTTTAGCTTAGTGGGTCATTGTTTTTTAACTGGCCGGCGCAACATCGTGGGCCGAAGGGCCTGTTCTGCGCTGTAATGTTCTATGTTCTATGGACCCAAACACCAGGCAGACAACACACCCTTCTGTGCTCTTTGTCATTGTGACAAAGGACAGTGTCAATACCCTTAACCACACTATCCCCAATTACCACTACATTCCTTTTCACCTTCTCTTTGTCAATGTTCTGTGTCTGCATCACTGTACCATGTGCAGTTTGCTCACCAACCCCACAGCCCTCGTTCTCGTCCACACTGGAAGCAAGAACCTCAAACCTGTTATGCAGATTGAGAGGCTGAGGCATTTGGTCCCCACCCTCCTTCCTCCGGTCCCCACCCTCCTTCCTTCTCTCAGCAGCCCCCTCCTGTTCCTGACCCTTAGAGTTAGCCAGTCCAGGGGGGTGGATGTCTCTTGCACCCCATTATTAATGGCACCCTCCCTCCCCCTGATGAGCCTCAGTGTCTGAAGCTCAGAGTTCAGCTCATCTACTTTGAGCTGGAGCTCCTCCAGCAACCTGCACTTATTGCAGACATGGTCACTGGGAAGGGCCCTGGGGTCCACCTGCTCCCACATCAAACAGAAACAGCACATCACATGCCCCTCCATTATTCCCCTTTAGTAATACTGAACACTGTTTTCAACTCAAACTTACCTGGCCCTTTTCTCCTAAGCCCTAGCAGCTCACTCTGCTTCCCTCTCACTCCGCTGCCCGCTGTCTACAGCAGGCCTCCTTTTAAACCTAGCGCCGTTTGAAAAACTCCTTACCCACAAATCCCCGCGATCCACTCCCTTTGTACTCTTAAAGCCATAAACGCGAAAATGCTTTTAAATGATTTTAACAGTTTTAAAAGGTAATTTCTTACCTTACTCAGTGCTCCTTCACTCTGCCCGCTCCAGCAAACAATCAGTGGGCTGAATGGTCTCCTTCTGCATTGTACAGATTCTTTCAAGTTTCACAGATGGCCATTTGAAAACCTGTTGATCTGTTGCTTGTCCGGGTCCACAGTCAGATCTCTGCTGCCCTCTATCAGTGTTCCCTCTCCCTCCCTCTCCCTCCCTCTCCCTCCCTCTCCCTCCCTCTCCCTCCCTCTCCCTCCCTCCCTCTCCCTCCCTCTCCCTCCCTCCCTCTCCCTCCCTCCCTCTCCCTCCGTCTCCCTCCGTCTCCCTCCGTCTCCCTCCGTCTCCCTCCGTCTCTCTCCGTCTCTCTCCGTCTCTCTCCGTCTCTCTCCGTCTCTCTCCGTCTCTCTCCGTCTCTCTCCGTCTCTCTCCGTCTCTCTCCGTCTCTCTCCGTCTCTCCCCAGTCGCTCAGAATCCGTGACGTCTGGACCATCCCAAGGAGGCGAGGTTTAAATTCCCTTGTCTGTCAAAAACCTATCTACCCGTGACTTAAATATATTTAGCGAGGTAGCCTCCACCACTTCAACAGGCAGAGAATTCCAGAGATTCACCACCCTTTGAGTGAAGAAGTTCCTCCTCAACTCCGCTCTAAATTGGCCCCCCCCTCCCCTTATCTTGAGGCTGTGCCCTCCAGTCCTGCTATCCTTTCTAAGCAGGAAAAATCTCTCTACCTCTACCCTATCCATCCCTTTCATTATCTTATGTCTCTATAAGATCCCCCCTCATCCTTCTAAACTCCAATGAGTACAGACCCAGTTTATTTAGTCTCTCTTCATAGTCCAAACCCCTCATCTCCGGTATCAGCCTAGTGAACCTCCTCTGCACTGCCTCCAAGGCCAAAATATCCTTACGCAAGTGTGGCAACCAAAACTGCACACAGTACTCCAGCTGCGGCCTCACCAGTACCCTGTACAGTTGCAGCAAAACCTCCCTACTTTTATATTCTATCCCCCTCGCTATAAAGGCCAACATTCCATTCGCCTTCTTGATCACCTGTTGCACCTGCAGACTGGGTTTTTGCGACTCATGCACAAGGACCCCCAGGTCCCTCTGCACCATAGCATGCTGCAGCTTTTTGCCCTTTAAATAGTAATCCTTCCTACTATTATTTCTGCCAAAGTGGATAACCTCACACTTGCTAACATTGTACTCCATCTGCCAGGTCCTCGCCCACTCACTCAGCCTATTCAGATCCCTCTGCAGACTTTCCACACCCTCCATGCAATTTGCTTTTCCACTCATCTTCGTGTCATCAGCAAATTTCATCACCCTACACTCAGCCCCCTCCTCCAAATCATCTATGTAAATGGTAAATAGCTGAGGCCCCAGCACTGATCCCAGTGGCACTCCACGAGTCACCAACCACCGATCAGAATAGCACCCATTGATACCAACTCTCTGCTTTCTATTAGACAACCAATCCTCTATCCATGCTAACACCTTACCCCCAACTCCGTGCACCCTAACCTTCTGTAGCAACCTTTTATGAGGCACCTTATCAAACACCTTTTGAAAATCTAAATACATCACATCCACCGGTTCCCCTCTGTCTACCGCACTAGTCACATCCTCATAGAAATCCAATAAATTTGTCAAACACGACTTCCCCTTAACGAATTCGTGCTGCGTCTGCTCTATCAAACCGTTCCTTTCTAGGTGCCTTGCTATCTCTTCTTTGATGACGGATTCAAGCAATTTTCCAACTACAGGCATTAAACTAACCGGCCTATAATTCACTACCTTTTGCCTTCACCTTTTTTAAACAGCGGCGTAACATTAGCTGTGACAAGTCTTAAAGCTACTGACAGTGTGAGTGTACAGAGGGTTAAACATTATTATCTCCAGCCAGGACAGTCAGTGAGACTTTGCAAGCCCAGGTAAGTCATGGAGATTACAGATAGTGTGACATGAACCCAAGATCCTTCTTGAGGCCGTTCTCGTGTGCGGAATTTGGCTATCAGTCTCTGCTCAGCAATACTGCATTGTTGTGTGTCATGAAGGCCGCCTTGGAGAACGCTTAGCTGAAGATCAGAGGTGAATGTCTGTGACTGCTGAAGTGTTCCCCTACAGGAAGAGAACACTCCTGCCTGGTGAGTGCCGAGCAGTGTTCATTCATCCATTGTTGTAGCATCTGCATGGTCTCCCCAGTGTACCATGCCTCGGGACATCCTTTTCTGCAGCGTATCAGGTAGACAACATTGGCTGAGTTGCAAGTGTATGTACCTGTACCTGGTGGATGGTGTTCCCATGTGAGATGATAGCACCCGTCTCGATGATCCGGCATGTCTCGTAGAAGTTGTTGTGGCAGGGCTACGTGGTGTCATGGTCACTGTTCTCCTGAAGGCTGGGTAGTTTGCTGTGGACAGTAGTCTGTTTGAGGTTGTGCAGTTCTTTGAAGGTAAGAAGATCAGCCTCTGATCTTCAGGTAAGCATTCTCCCAGGCAGCCTTCATGATGCACGACAATGCAGAATCGTTGAGCAGAAACTGATAGCCAAATTCCGCACTCATGTGGACAAAGAAAATACAGCACAGGAACAGGTCCTTCGGCCCTGCAAGCCTGCACCGATCATGTATTCCTAATTAGACCATCTGTTTGTATCCTTTTATTTCCAGTCTGTTCATGTGGCTGTTCATAAGTCTTAAATGATCCTAGCGTGTCTGCCTCAACCACCTCGCTTGGTAGTGCATTCCAGGCCCCCAGCACCCTCTGTGTAAAATACATCCCCCGCATATCTGTAATGAACCTTGCCCCCCTTAACTTGAACTTGTGACCCCTTGCGCTTGTCATTTCCAAACTGGGGAAAAAGCTTCCAACTGTTCACCCTATCTATGCCCTTCATAATTTTATAAACTTCTATAAGGTCGCCCCTCAATCTCTGTCTTCCCAGGGAGAACAACCCTAGTTTACTCAGTCTCACCTCATAGCTAAGACCCTCCATATCAGGCAACATCCTGGTAAATGTTCTCTGCACTCTCTCCAAAGCTTCCACGCCCCTCTGGTAGTGTGGCGACTAGAACTGGAGGCAGTATTTTAAATGTGGCCTAACCGACATTCTGTATACCTGCAACATCATATGCCAACTTTTATACTCTATGCCCTGTCCAATAAAGGCAAGCATGCCATATGCTTTCACCATCTTTTCCACCAGTGTTGCCACCTTTTAAGGATCTGTGGATTTGCACACCCAGATCCCTCAAGTGTGCCTTTACTCCCGATGGTTCTATCATTTATTGTATACCTCCCCCCTGCATTAGATCTACCAAAATGCATCACTTTGCATTTATCTGGATTAAATTCCATCTGCCACTTCTCCGCCCAATTTTCCAGCCTATCTATATCCTGCTGTATTTTCTGACAATGTTCATCACTATCTGTAACTCCAGCAATCTTTGTGTCATCCACAAACTTACTAATCAGACCAGCTATATCTTCTTCCAAATCATTTATATATATCACAAACAGCAGAGGTCCCAGGACGGCCTCAACCGGGATCTTGGGTTCATGTCACATTATCTAACCCCTACGACTTGCCTGGGCTTGCAAAGTCCCACTAACCATCCTGGCTGAAGACAATACACACCTCTTTAACCTGTGTTTACCCTCTGTCCACTCACATTATCTGTAGCTTTAAGACTTGATTACCTGTAAAGACTCACATTCCAACCATTATCTTGTAAATTGAGTTTGTGTCTACATATGCCCTGTTTGTGAACACAACTCCCACTCACCTGATGAAGGGGCCGTGCTCCAAAAGCTTGTGCAATCTATTAAACCCGTTGGACTTTAACATGGTGTTGTGAGACTTCTTACTATTCTTGAAGTGCTGCAGTTCACATGCTGTGGGATGATCCACAAAGCCATTAGGGAGAGAATTCCAGGATTTTGATTCTGAGAAGGAACGCCAATATATTTCTAAGTCAGGCTGGTAAGTGACTCGGAGGGGAACTTGCAGGTGGTGATGTTCCCATGTATCTGTTGTTTCCTCTCTTTAGAGGCAGCACGATGGCACAGTCATTAAACACTGCTGCCACACAGTGCCAGAGACCCAGGTTCGATTCCCAGCTTGCGTCACTGTGCAGAGTTTGCACACCCCACCCCCCCTCCAGTTTCCGGATGCTTCAGTTTCTTCCCATAGTTCAAAGATGTGCTTATTTAGTGGATAGGCCATGGTAAATTGCCCCTTAGTATCAGGGGGACTGGCTAGAGTAAATGCATGGGGTTATGGGGATAAGGCCTTGGTGGGATTGTGGTTGGTATGAACTCGATGGGCCGAATGGCCTCCTTCTGCACTGTAGGATTCTGTGATTGTCCTTCTAGGTGGAAGTGGTTGTGGGTTTGGAATGTGATGTCTAAAGATGTTCAGCGAATTCCTGCAGTGCATCTTGTAGATAGTGTCAGCAATGAGTACTGAGTGTCGGTGGTGGAGGGATATGGTGCCAATAAAGCAGGCTGCTTTATCCTGGATGGTGTCAAGCTTCTTGTGTGTTGTTGGAGCTGCACCCATCCAGGCAAGTGGGGAGTATTTCATAACACTCCTGACTTATGCCTTGTAGATGATGGACTGGCTTTGGGGGGGTTAGGTGAGTTACTAGCCACAGTTTTCCTTGCTTTTGACTCCCGTAGCCACTGTGCTTATGTGGTGAGTCCATTTGAGTTTCTGGTCCATGGTATCCCAAGGATATTAATAGTGGGGGATTCAATGATGTTAACACCATTCGATGTCAAGGGGCAGTGGTTAGATTGTCTCTTATTGGTGATGGCCATTGCATAGAGTGAATGCTACTTGCCATTTATCAGGCCAAGCCTGGATATTGTCCAGATATTATTGCATTTGAACATGGATTGCTTCAGTATCTGAGGAGTCGCAAACAGTGCCGAACATTGTGCAATCATCAGATAACATCCCCACTTCTGACCTTATGAGGGAGGGAACATCATTGATGAAGCAGTTGAAGATGGTTGGACCTAGGACACTACCTACGGGACTCCTGCAGTGATCAGTGATGTCCTGGAGATGAGATGACTAACCCCTCCCCATAACCACAAACATCTTCCTATGATCCAGGTATGACTGCAACCAGCGAAAAGTTTGATCCCGATACCCATTGATTCCAGTTTTGCTTGGGCTCTTTGATGTCACACTGTGTCAAATGCTATACTGATGTCAATGGCTGTTGCTCTCACCTCACCTCTGGAATTCAGCTCTTTTGTCCATGTTTGAACCAAGGCTGTAATGAGGTCAGGAGCTGAGTGACCCTGGCGAAACCCAAACTGGGCATCACTGAGCAAGTTATTGCTAAGCAGATGCTTTTGATAATACTGTTGATGACCCCCTTCCATCACTTCACTGATGATCAAGAGGCCTGATAGGACAGTAATTGGCCGGGTTGGGTTAGTCTTGCTTTTTGTGTAACAAAGAACAACACAGCACAGGAAACAGACCCTTCGGCCCAACGAGCCTGCGCCGCCATTTTAACATTGAGTGCCCTCTCCTATCTGTGACCTTTTGTCTACACCTATTGGACTCCACAATAATGGAACCATAACCAGATTGAGGGACGACTAATTTAGGGACAATTTGTTAACACCAATCAGCCTAAGAGCACGTTTTTGGGGTGTGGGAGGAAACCAGAGCACGTGGAGAAAACCCACGCAAGCACGGGGAGAGTGTGCAAACTCCCACAGACACTAGCCCAAATCCATGTATCTGCACAGCAAACAGTGATAGTCACTGAGCTGTCATGTTGCCAGTCAGCTGGTCCAGTTTAAGCATACACTAACGACGTGAAGCACTAGGCAGGAGATACCTGGGCAATTTTCCACGTTGTCAGGTGGATGCCAGTGTTGCAAGTGTACTGGAAGAGCTTGGCTATAGGAGTGGCAAGTGCTGGAGCGTAAGTCTTAAATACTGTTGCTGTTGTCAAGGCCCATTGCCTTTTCAATATTCAGTGCCTCCAACCGCTCCTTGATAACATGTGGAGTGAATCGAATTGGCTGTAGACTGATATGTGTAATGCTGATAAATAGATCATTCATTCAGCACTTCTGGCTGAAGATTGCTATGAATGCTTCAACCCTATCTTTTACACTGATGTATTAGGCATCCCTATCACTGAGGAAGAGGATGTTTGTGGAACCTTCTCCTCCAGTGAGTTGTTTAATTGTTCACCACCATTCATGGCAAGTCTGGAGAGCTTGGATCTGATCTGTTGTTTGTGGGACTGCTTAACTCTATCTATCACTTGCTGTTTAAGCTGTTCCTGAAGCCTGTTTTGCCAGTTAGATCATTGCTGGTCTGATATTCAACTCCCTTTAAAAAATATAATGAAGAACGGAAAATAACTATCAATAAAGACATGTCAAAGAGGAACAAAGTGAGTTAGGATACAAAATTAAATGTTGAGCGATTTTTTTTTTTTCCCCCTCCCACTACACTGTTCCAATAGTGTAGCGGCAGGGAAATTTCAATGGAACCCAAAAAATCGGATTTGTGCTTGGCGCCCTGTAGGTCGCAATCTTCCCAGGCCATTTTTTTATGATGTGATTAGTCTCATGCCTAGGAAGTGTGTGAGGCTGATTTAAATATTTTAACATCATCTACATCTGTTTAGTAAGCTCCAGGCTCACTAACGTTTCCAACCTCACCAGTGAAGGATCCCACCAGCGAAGATCACAACTGGTCCCCAGCAATGGGGACCAAACATGATGGCCTTGCAAGTGGGACCAGAGGCCACTGAGTCAAGGGCAGTGCTGCCAGTTTGGCAGCCCCCACTGGGCAGTGCCAAGGGGCAGGGCCTCATGGGAGGCAGGGCCAGACCCCGGGGCAGGTCAGTAGAGGGGGACATAGGGGAGGAACTCTGCATCAGGGAGTGGCAGCTGGTGGTGGGGCTGGCGACCTTCCTCCAACACCTGACCTATCCTGATATACAATATAGGCTGGAATTTTCCAGCTGTTCACACTGGCGGGATTCTCCAGTCCTGCCAGCAGCACAGCATGCATGCACACACACACACACACCTAACTGCAGGTCACCTGCCAGCGTGGGATGACATAAATGGGCATTCCCATTGACAGCGGCAAGACCACAGAGACCTGCCACTAACAAACAATGCGCCACCTCCTGCTGGCAGGAAACGCGCAGCTGGGAGGCTAGAGAATCTTGCCAATAGTTTTTAGTGGTATAGCTGATCCACGACTATGTTTAAATCAGTTACTACATTTCTAATTTATGATGTAACTTTCAGGTAGAAATTCAAACAGGTTAGCTGATCTTATTCCACTGAAATATTGGTCAGACGAGCTCCTTGCTCTGAGATGTAGTGTAAAACTTTAGATTATGCAGTGTTTGTTAACAAAATATTTCTGTCAAATTACAGGAGCAGATTATTCTCAATTAAAGTCGGCCAAGGATTGCACACCCATTGATTACCCTAAGCCAGATGGAAAAATCAGCTTTGATCTTCTATCATCGGTAGCCCTTAGTGGAACCAATCATGAAGATGATCAGCCAGCTCACTTGACGCTATTAGATGATAACATACCAGTAAAGAGGAACTTGGCTGAGTTTGATGGACCAGAGCAGAGATTCTGTCCTGCAGGTATTTTATATTAACTAATTTTTTTTCAGATGTTAAGATATGGGCAAAGCCTTGTTTCATAATCTCTTTGGTTTTGCAGCTGCAATCCTTTGAAATCAAGCTATTGTACTTAATACAGTATTCCTTTTTATTTTTGGGTTTTACTTTGTGAAATGGAGTCTAAGTACCATAGACTACAGCATACAAGTCGACCTTTTGAAGCCTCCAAAAATCCTTCCAAAAAGGGAATTTGTACACCAGGTGTCAGCAATCACCATTTTGAAATGTGGGGAGAAAATTACACCAGTAATTCATATTAACCTAATACTGAATTAGTTTTAAAACCCATCAAGTCATTGCCTTTAGCATCCAAGATAAATTCATTACAAGTCATTTTACCTAGGGCATCATTGTAAGGATCCCAAACTGGATCAGTTATGGTGTTTTCAGTTTGATGATCATCCTTCTACGTCATCTTGCTCTGTATCCATTTGAACTGAATATTTACAATTTTTAAAAATCTAATGACACTTTCTGCACTAATAACATCTCATGGTTTAATGAAGAAACCACACGAAACAAAATGATGCAGCGTACAAATTTTTACTTTTTGTGAAGCTTTTTTCTCCATCAACCATCCACCTTTTTCTCCATCAACCATCCATCTTTGCTGCAAATATGATCCTTGAACATCTGTTGAAGCGTAAATTCAAGATTGAAGTATGGATATTAGATCCCCTGGAATAACTGCAATTTGGCTATTATTTCTTTGCAGGTACTTCTTGATTTTATCAGTTATATGGGATCCAAACATGTCCCACACTAAGAATTGCATTCTTTGTATAGGCTACCTATTCCACACGTTATCAGTCGACAATTTCATTCCATCTGGTGCCTTGGGTGTACCTAAAATATACCAAGGCATTGTTTCAAAAGAAGGGCAATGCGGTTTGTGGAACCTTGCTGTGTCCAAATTGTCTGCTGCATTTTCTACATTCCAGCAGTGAAAAGATTTCAAAATTACTTTACTGGCTCTAAAGCACTGTGGAATATCATGAGGTAATGAAAGATGCCATATAATTACAAACTGATTTTTTTAATGTTAGTCTAGGAGATTGCTTTGCATTATAATTTCTACAAATGTAACTGTAACATTGTCATTGTGGTTATTTGTCACATGAATCATTTTTTATCCTCCTCTTAGGTGTTTATGAGTATGTACCTTTGGAAAGTGGTAATGGGATGAGATTGCAGATTAATGCCCAGAACTGTGTTCACTGCAAGACGTGTGATATTAAAGATCCCAGCCAGAATATCAATTGGGTAGTACCTGAAGGAGGTGGTGGCCCTGCCTATAATGGAATGTAAACAATCTCAAACTGGAGCTACAGTATTATGTACCGGCATATTGTTTATTGTGTCAGAGGTTCATTTTTAAATTGTGTTAAACTATAAATCCAAAATTGAAGGACTAAATTTTTGCAGTTACTTTGTTTACATTTCATTCTGATTTCACCAACGCTGTATAAATTGGGATTAATTGTTCAAAGGAACTGTCAGTAAAGTAGATCAAAATAGAACTGTCCAACATGTGCCAATATTATGTTTCTAACTCATGTGTTTTTCCTAAAGACATCTGTTGACAGTTAATTGACACATCATAAATCATATGAAGCCTTTAATCTGTTTACTTTTAATTATGAAACTATTTGAATAATATGCATGTTAAGAATACATGAGTAAACTACAGCAAATTAAAATTCTGGGTTAAAAATTAATTAGTCATTTTGTATCCTGATCAAAAATTACTTTGTGCATTTTTAGTTAATAATTTAAGTTGTGGACTTCTGTGTAACATTGAATGTAATCCTTAAAAAGGAACTGATGCTGTAAAAATACTTTAACACTAGATACAGCTCAACCAAGGAAAAGTCAAACATAACGTTTCTTCTGAATTGCTGTTCTGTCTTGCCTTAGCCAAAGTGCTACCTATCAGATGATCAAATGATATTTGCCTTCTAACAAGCTCTTTTTAAGCTAAATTACTACTGTAATCAATTGTTTTGATCTTAATTTAACAAAATATGAAACAATAAATGAATTGCTAAAAAAGCTTTATTGAGGGACGGACAGATGAGCATCTTTTAATCATCAAATGTGATGGTTACTACTTTGATAATAGAAAAACTGTAATAAGTAGTGGTACTTTGTGCCTATTACTTGTATCATTCAAGTAATTGATTATGATATAATCTGATTTTATTGGTTTGTAAATAACTTGTAAATGCTTTATTTCTGTAATTAAAAAAATGTGCAATGTTTTTGTATTGATATATCCTTTTTCTTGTAAAATACCTATGTTTAAAAATTTATAATGCTTCCCTGGAGCCTAAATTCTAATTTACCATAACTAAAGGCAAGCCACCCATTAAAGGACTGTTGGGAAGTGTCAAAGAGAGTTCTTCCACAGTTTGGAAATTTTATTTTAATGTTGGTACAAACAACTTGCTTATTCTGTATTCTAAGATTAAATTACAGCTTTGGACTTCTTAAATGGAGTTTACAGCACAGAAATATACTATTCAGCACAACTAGTCTATGCTGGCTTTAATATTTTACTTTAGATTCCTCCTACCTGTTTAATCTAATTCTTCTGTTCCTTTCATCCTTGTGCTTAGCTAGCTTCCCATTAAAGGCATCTATGCTAATTACCCCAACTACACCTTTGTCAGCACAAAGTAAAGAAGTTTCCCATGAACGTTTGATTTGATTATTACTATCTCATTTATGAGCCCTCGTTTTCAAGCTCCTCCAAGTAGAAACACTTTTTATACAACTATATTATCAAACCCTTTCATCATCCAAATCACCTTTATCAAGTCATCCCTCAGCCTTCTCTTTTCAAGAGATAAGAGTCCTCAGATTGTTCAGCCTTCTTACAATATATACACTCAGTTCTGGGGTGTCAAGGAGGGATAGTACCTTTGGTGGGGGAACATGTCGCATCCTTTCAGGGCAGTTTGTCCATCCTTTATCCCCACCTGGCACTCAGCTCTCACCTGTGGCTCCCCATAGCTGTTTGCATGCGACAGCGGCCACACCCTGGGCAACGGTCTCAACAAGCCAGCTAAACCAGGTGAAGGTAGCCGACAGGTCTCAACCCTCGGTGTGATAGGGAGATGTCTACACCAGCATGTGAAGATAGAGTCCGACGGATTGAGCGAACGAGACCAATGGAAGGTCTAATGGTCAAGAAGGCGGTCTCTGCAAGCATGGAGCGCGAAGAGCAGGACAAGACACAGAAGATGTCCTGGTCATCCACTGCACCTAGTCCCATCTCCAGCTGTTTTGACTCTTGTCTTACCACTGGATCTAAATGGGAATTGGGAAGAGTGAGTGAGGCTGACACTGCGCAACTCTCCCTCACTTTAATCCAAATCAAGCGCTGGTCTCGACACCATCATCATCCTGTTCAACCCTTGAAGTCCTGTGGCGGTGGGCGAGCGATAAAGCGGCAGGCGTGGATACACTGGGAACTGTAGTCACAGACCTGCACGCAGGTGGCTCAGGTCTAATGGTCGTTTTCTGCTGACTGAAGCAGCAGTGGAACTCGGTGTCTACCTGGGCGACTGAGCAGTCCTCTTCAGGAACACGCTGCTCATCTCCATAGAATGAAGAAAAGGTGTCCTAAACGTTGCTTGTTTCACTACACCCTGGCCAGTTTACCATGGCTGGCGGGGATCCCATCTTGCAGTCGAACAAACAAAATAAAACACAAGGTGATACTGCTCACCATTGGCACTTGGACAACCCTACAGCAGACAGATCAGAGAGAAGAGCAGCCTTAGTTGCCAGAGAGCTTGCAATATACAACGTTGCAGCCCTGAGTGAAACTTGTCTTGCCAACGTAGGACAGTTGACTGAAACTGGAGGAAGATACACTTTTTTCTGAAGCGGTCACAGCAGCGATGAGTGTCATGATGCTGGAGTTGGATTCGCCGTCGGGAGTCACCTTGTTCGGAAAGTTGATAATCTACCCAAGGGTGTGAACGACCGGCTTATGACATTACAGCTTCCACTACAGAACAGAAGTCAAGTCACCCTGATCAGCGCCTATGCCCCCACAATGAACAACCCGGATGAGATGAAAGACAAGTTCTATGAAGAACTAGATGCCCTACTAAGCAGTGAGCAGTACCAACAAGCTGATCTTGCTTGGCGATTTCAATGCAAGAGTAGGGTGTGACTCTGCAATCTGGCAGGGAGTCATTGGGAAGCATGGAGTGGGCAAGTGTAACGGTAATGGCCTACTCTTAATGAAGACCTGTGCAGCACACGACCTCCTCATCACCAACACAACCTTCCGTCTGCCTACCTGTAACGAGACCTCCTGGATGCACCCCCGCTCTAAGCATTGGCATCTTTCAACTATGTCATTGTCAGGAGAAAAGACAGGCAGGATGTCAGAGTAACCAAAGCCATGTGTGGTGCTGACTGCTGGACAGATCACAGGCTCATTGTCTCCAAAATGAGGCTCTGCATCAGACCCAAGAGGCGACCACAAGGAAGCAAGGTTATGAAAAGAATCAGTGCGGCCAAGATGAAGAACCCCAGCATAGCTTCAGCACTGGCTGAAGACTTAGAAATCAAGCTTGCTGATCTACACCTTGCAGGCAACACTGAGGATGACTGGGAATGCTTCAGGGATGTTATCCACACATCTGCGCTGAAGATGCTTGGGCCCTCCACCCACAAGCAGCGTGTAGTTATTCTCCGATACTTGGTCCACTCCTTAGTCACCTCAACACCCTTCCCTCTGGCAACTTTCCATGCAAGCACATGAGTTGTAACACCTGCTCTTTAGCCTCTTTGCTTCTCGATCCAAATTCCTCAGTGTTTCAAAGGGAAACAACTTACTTGTAAATCTTTCAACTGAGTGCCCTATATTCACTTCTCAATTTGCGGTTTCTGCACACAGTGATTTTTTTACTCACTTGTGAGACATGGGTGTTGCTGGCTGGCCAGCATTTATTGCCCATCCCTAGTTGCCTGAGAGCAGTTCAAAGTCAACCATATTGCTGTGGCTCTGGAGACACATATAGGCCAGACAAAGTAAGGACAGCAGATTTCTTCCCTAAAGGACATGAGTGAACCAGATGGGTTTTCCCAACAATCAATAGTGGTTTCATAGTCATCATTAGACTTCCGATTCCAGATATTTTTTATTGAATTCAAATTCTACCTCTGCCATGGTGGGATTTGAATCCAGGTCCCAGAACATTAGCTGAGATCCTGGATTAATGGTCTAGCTATACTACCACTAGGCCATTGGCTCCCCTGCTTTACCTCAGTTTTGCTTGCCAGCAGGATTTTAAGCCTCTGGTGGCCTGCTATTTCAATTCTCTAGATTTTCTCATGCTGACCTCTCCATCCTTAGTGTCTGCAGTATCCCAATGAAGCTGAACATAAGTTTGATTGGAAAAAACCCTTAATTATTCAATTAGACATTCTACAATCTTTCAGACTCTGGAATTTAACAATTTCACACTGTAATCTCATTTTGCTTCCTTTTCTTTGCAAATATTTAGTTTTTTATTTCTTGCTTTTGGACAGCTTCCATTCACACAGCTCCAGGGACTTGGGACTTGTGGAGTTTGCACATTCTCCTCATGTCTGCATGGGTTTTCTCCAGGTGCTCCGGTTTCCTCCCAACAGCCCAAAGATGTGAGGGTTAGGTTGATTAGCCATGCTAAATTGCCCTTTAGTGTCCTGAGATGCATAGGTTAGAGGAATTAGTGGGTAAAATATATAAGATATGGGGGTAGGGCCTGGGTGGGATTATGGTCAGTGCAGACTCAATGGGCCAAATGGCCTCTTTCTACAGTGTAGGGATTCTATCCACCCAAGCTAGAGATATCTTAAGCATGAATGAGGGTTCCACAGAAGCCAAGAGAGGGGTAAAGTTTGGTGACACTGAGAGAGAAATAAGCACTTGTACTGATGGTGTGCATATACTTCGGAAGCTCATGGGGAGGTGTGTGTGGAGGCATGCTCACAGGGGTAAATGAAGGTGTGAGAGTGGGAAGAAAAGCAGGTGGAACTCTGGTTTATAATTAGATAGAGAAGAATGGAAGCAGGTTTGAGCCATGTCGCCCAGCTTGACAATGGTGGAGAAGAATGGGGTAGTTAACTGTGTCTAAGGCTGGATGCAGATTGAGAAGGATTAGATGGTTTACTTTTGTCACAGTAAAATAAGATACCATTTGTTACTGTGACAAGATCTCTTTCGATACTGAACACATTTTTCAAACTTAACTTTTGTTTTAATTTTGCATTAGTAAGTATTCCTTAATATATTTGAGAGTGGTAACTTGATGCAGTTTAATGAACGCATTCCTAATCCGAGTATCTAATTCACCACCAGTGATTTGGCTGAATGACCTTAAAAAAACTATATAGAATTAGAACAAAGAAAATTACAGCACAGGAACAGGCCCTCTGGCCCTCCAAGCCTGCACCGACCATGCTGCCTGACTGAACTAAAACTCCCTATGCTTCCAGGATCACACCGCTCTATTCCCACCCTATTCATGTATTTGTCCAGATGCCCTTTAAAACTCACCATCGTATCTGCTTACACTACCTCCCCTGGCAGCGAGTTCCAGGCACCCACCACCCTCTGTGTAAAAAATATTTGCCTCGTACATCTCCTTTAAACCTTGCCCCTCGCACCTTAAACCTATGCCCCCAGGTAATTTACTTTTCCACCCTGGGAAAAAAACTTTTGTCAGTCCACTCTGTCCATACCCCTCATAATCTTGTAGACTTCTATCAGGTTGCCCCTTAACCTCTGTCATTCCAGTGAGAACACACCAAGTTTCTCCAACCTCTCCTCATACTTAATGCCCTCCATGCCAGGCAATACCCTGGTAAATCTTTTCTGTACTCTCTCCAAAGCAACCTTCTGGTAGTGTGGCAACCAGAATTGAATGCTACATTCCAAATGCAGCCTAAGGTTCTATATAAAGTTGCAACATGACTCGATAATTTTTAAATTCAGTGCCCCGGCTGATGAAGACAAGCAAGCTGTATATCTTCTTGACTACCTTCTCTACCTGTGTTGCCACTTGCAGTGACCTGTACACCCAGATCCCTCTGCCTATCAATATTATTAGGGGTTCTGCTATTTACTGTATATATCCTATCTTTATTAAACCTTCCAAACTGCATTACCTCACATTTGTCCACATTATTTGCTTGTTCTGTTGTAGTTAGTTTTACTAAATTAAAAATTATATTCAAAACCACCTCGTCACTGAGCTGAAAAGAAACTTAATTTTTAGAGCCTCCAGAGGTCTGCAAACAAGTAAAATTAGTAGAAATTTGATTTTGAATGAATTGTGCTGAAAAAAATACCTGAGCAAAAACCCAAAGCTAGCAAGTTTGAATTCCTATATTTAAAAATGATAAGTCTACCAACTATCTTAATTTAGTTAATTTAATCTTAATCAAAGATTATTAATAATAGATGGTCCCAAACCAAAAGGAAAAACACCAATAATTTCAGAAAGCTCATGATTGACCAGCCTTATTGAATTCTTTGAAGAAGTAACAAAAACAAAACTGACAGTTATGCAGTATGCCTGGATTTTCAAAACGTCTTCACTAAAATCCATATATTAGAATTATGACTGAAGTCAGAGTAGATGCAGCAGAATGGATAATAAACTGGCTATAAAAACAGAAAACAGACTAGGGGAGTAAGGTTGGCTATTCAGACATAAAGTGATAAGTGGTGATCCACAGCGATCGGTGCTGCAATTTAGCATATCAAACTGGGGGCATAACTGAGGGAGGATGTGACAAAATACAAGACATTAATAAACTTGCAGAACTTGCATATAATTTGACAAATGAATTTCAAATCAGAAATGTATGAAATGGTATATTTTGTTGGGAAAAATAAGGTCACAAGTGGGGCTGGATTTTAAGTAGAGGCAGCAGTCCTGACTAGATGGTCCAGGGTGATTTTCCCTCCACTGGCCTGGGAAACCATGACCAGATTTTACAGTAGAGGCAGGCCAAGGGGCCAACAGGATTTGTTTTAATCTCACTAAAATCAGTAGATGCCAGAAGGGTAGTGCCACAGGCCAACCCAAATGCATTTGTGGGACTAGGATTCATTGCCTAACCACAACTATCCTTAAAGAGCATTAGTAGCTGTGGCCAAACAGAAATTTTAAAACATCATAATTCTTCAGACTGCACTTCTATCTCAAGTAGCTCTCATGTTCTGCTGCCTACCTGAGTGGCACAGTAAAAAATCTCACAACACCAGGTTAAAGTCCAATAGGGTTTATTTGGTAGCAAAAGCTTTTGGAGTGCTGTCCCTTCATCAGGGGAGTGGGAGTTCTATTCACAAACAGGGCATTTAAAGACAGAAACTCATTTTACAAAATAATGGTTGGAATGTGAGTCTTTACAGGTAATCAAGTCTTAAGTGTACAGACAATGCGCATGGGGAGAACATTAAGCACAGGTTAAAGAAGTGTGTATTGTCTCCAGCCAGGACAGTTAGTGGGATTTTGCAAGCCCAGGCAAGTCATGGGGGTTACAGATAGTGTGACATGAACCCAAGATCCTGGTTGAGGCCATCCTCATGTGCGGAACTTGGTCATCAGTCTCTGTTCAGCGACTCTGCGTTGTTATGTGTCATGAAGACCGCCTTGGAGTATGCTTACCCGAAGATCGGAGGCCGAGTGCCTGTGACTGCCGAAATGTTCCCCAACAGGAAGAGAACATTCTTGCCTGGTGATTGTCGAGCAAGTGTTGGGGAACACTTCAGCAGTCACGGGCATTCGGCCTCTGATCTTCGGGTAAGCATTCCCCAAAGCGGCCTTCATAGCATACAACGTAGAGTCGCTGAGCAGAGACTGATAGCCATGTTCCACACACAAGGACGGCCTCAACTGGGATCTTGGGTTCACATCACACTATCTATAACTCCCACGACTTGCCTGGGCTTGCAAAATCTCACTAACTGTCCTGTCAGGAGACAATATGCATCTCTTTAACCTGTGCTTAACATTCTCTCCACTTACATTGGCTGTACCTTTAAGACTTGATTACCTGTAAAGACTTGCATTCCAACCATTATATTATAAATTGCATTTGTGTCTTTATGTGCCCTATTTGTGAATAGAACTCCCACTAACCTGATGAAGAGGCAGCGCTCAGAAAACTAGCGGCTTCTGCTGCCAAATAAATCTGTTGGACTTTAACCTGGAGTTGTGAGACTTCTTACTGTGTCTACCCCAGTCCAATGCCAGCATCTCCACATCATGACTACCCGAGTAGCACCCAGCTCATTAAGTGGGGCTGCCACAGGACCTTGTTGTGGGCCTTCTGATAAAGCCTGCAGCCTCAGGCCTCTGCCTACTGTCCTTAATTGGATGCAGCTTCCAGAAAATTGCATTGGACTACACATCTCAGTGCCACTGGGTTTAGGACCTGGAAATGGTTCCAAGTGCTGAAAATATTCTTTCAGAACAGGATTCCACCCAGTATCTTTCTCTCTCTACAGATGCTATCAGACCCGCTAAGTATTCACAAGGATGGTATCAGAACTGTTGTTCGTCCATCGACATCGATGAGGATCTCGACACCATTAGTCATTTTGAGGCTGGTTGCAGTGTGCCCAAAGATGATTGATCAGGCCAATGCGGGCATGGAAGGTCCTGGCACATATTGAACAGACTTGTGTAGACACTGTAGTTGTTGCACTGGTGGCTCTGGACTTGCGCAGCTCGTGTTTAAGTTGTGCTTCAGCAATACACCTTGCTTCGTGAGCTTGACAGCCTTTGTGGATGAGGCAGCGCCAGGTGGGGCGGTTTTGTGCCAGCATTTCCCAGGTGGTCGTATCTATGTCAAGCGACTTCAGGGAGGCTTGGAGTGTGTCTTTGAAACGTTTTTTCTGTCCTCCAGAGAGTTCCCCAAAAAGGAGCTGCTTGGGTATGCGCTCGTCTGACATACGGATGACATGACCTGCCCACCGGCTCTGAGCTCTCATCAGCAGTGTGTGGACTGAAGGTAGACTTGCTCTAGAGAGAACTTCAGTGTCTGGTACTTTATCTTGCCATCGGATGCGTAATATTCTGCGAAGACAAGTCATGTGGAAATGATTGAGCTGTCTTGCATGCCTTCGATACACAGTCCACGTTTCACAGGCATACAGGAGGGTAGTGAGTAGCGCGGCGCTGTAGACCTTCAGTTTTGTTGCTGGGCTGATTCCTCGATGTTCCCATACAGTGGAGTGCAACTAGCGAAAGCAGAACTTGCCTTTGCTATTCTGCAGTTAACTGCTGTATCAATAGTCACTGCTTGGGAGAGGGTGCTGCCAAGGTAAGTGAACTGGTCCACTGCCTGTTGTTTCTGCCCTTTGACTACGATTATGGGTTCTGTGTATGGTGCATGAGGAGCAGGCTGGTGCATGACTTTGGTCTTTTTAATGTTGATGGTGAGTCCAAAGTTGTCACAAGCCGTGGAAAATTTGTCCATACTGACTTGCATCTCTGGCTCTGAGCCAGCATAGAAGGTGCAGTCATTAGCAAACAGGAAATCTCTCACAACAGTCTCTTTCACTTTGGTAATAGCTTGAAGTCTCCTCAGGTTGAAGAGCTTCCCATCCACTTTGTACTTGAGGCTGATTCCAGCACTGTTCTGGAAGGCATCATTCAGCATGGCAGTAAACATCATGCTGAACAGTGTGGGTGCGAGCACACAGCCCTGTTTGACGCCATTGGTGACTGGGAATGCATGATGTGGAGATGCCGGCGTTGGACTGGGGTAAACACAGTCAGAAGTCTGACAACACCAGGTTAAGTTCAACAGATTTATTTGATAGTAAACTCACAAGCTTGAGGTTAACCTCTTCGTCAGGTGAATGGAGAGTTCTGGCCTCAGAGAACACACAAAGCACAGACAGTTTACAGATTACTGATTAGAATGCGAATCTTTACACCTAACCTGCTATTCAAGTCTCAAAGTGGCTAACAATGTGAGTGGAAGGAGCACTGATCACAGGTTAAAGAGATGTGTATTGTCTCCAGACAGTACAGTAAGTGAGGTTTTGCAAACCCAGGCAAGTCACGGGGGTTACAGATGGGTTCATGTCGCACTATTTTAAACCTGGTGTTGTCAGACTTCTTACTGGGAATGCCACAGAGGATTCTCCACCATCCAGTACTCTGGCCATCATGGAATTGGCATACCATCTGAATGAATTTGAGGGTGAGGGGAGCAACCAAAATTTGACATGATTCTTCACAGGCCTTGTCGGCTTACAGTGTTGAAGGCTTTTGTGAGGTCAACAAAAGTTGTGTAGAGCTCGCGATTCTGCTCCTGATACTTCTCCTGAAGTTGGCGCACAGCAAAAATCATATCAGTAGTCAGTAGTCCCACGACCTTTGAGGAAGCCACACTGACTCTGGAAGCAGGCCCAGCTCCAGATGAGTGACCAGACGATTTAGCAGGACTCTTGCAAGGGTTTTTCCTGTGATGGAGAGCAGCAAGATTCCTCGGTGGTTGTCGCATACTTGCCAATTGCCCTTCCTCTTGTAGAGGTGTACGATGGAAGCATCTTTAAGTTCCTGACCTTTAAGATCCTTGCTTCCACAAGGACTGGAACAACTCGATAAGTGCAGGACCAGCAGCTTTATAGATCTCTGCGGTTATGGTATCTGCCCCTGGGGCTTTGCCACTGGTTAGCTGGCTGACAGCTTTTGTGACTTTGGCTACTACTGGTGGGTCATCCATGGCGCTCTTGATATCAACCTGGGGAATCCTGTCTATTGCCTCATTGTTAATAGACGACAGTCGGTTGAGGACGGCTTCAAAGCGTTCAGCCCATCTCAGCAGGATCTGTAATGAGAGTTGTATCATCTGTATTCGCGGGGGGAGGGGGGGGGGAACTCCCGAGAGATTGAGGTCCATAGAGTGTTGAGGGCTTCATAGAACCATTTCAAGTCGTTTGTCAGCGTATCCCTGTATTTTGTCTGCCTTGGCATTCAGCTGGGCATCCTGCATTTTATGCAGTTTATTCTGGACTGTCCTGCGAGCACTGGTAAAAGCATTTTTCTTGGCAGCTGATGATGGGTCATTCTGACAGGCCCGATGAAGACAGTGTTTTTCAACAAGTAGAACTTGTATCTCCTCATCATTCTCATCGAACCAAATCATGAACCAAACAATAGAATAACTACAGTGCAGGAGGCTATTTGGCCCATCAGATCTGGACCAACTTTCTGAAAGAACAGCTTACCCAGGCCCACCACCCTGCCCTACCTCCTTAACCCATGTATTTACCAAAGCTAATTCACCTAGCACTAAGAGACAATTTAGCATGGCTAATCCACCTAACCTACACATCTTTGGATGCTAAGAGACAATTTAACATTCCCATCTTTGGATGCTAAGAGACAATTTAACATTCCCAATCCATGCAGCATGGTGGCACAGTAGTAGGCACTTCTGCCTCACAGTGCCAAGGACCTGGGTTTGATTCCCAGCCTGGGTCATTGTCAGTGCGGAGCCTGCACATTCTCCCCTTATCTGCATGGGTTTCCTCTTGGATGCTCCAGTTTTCTCCCACAGCTCAAAAGGCATGCTGGTTAGATGCACCGAATTCTTCCTCAGTGTACCCGTACAGGCAGTGGAGTATGGTGACTAGAGTATTTTCAAATAACTTCATTGCAGTGTTGATGTAAGCCTATTTGTGACAATAATAAATAAATAACCTATGCATCTTTGTACGGTGGAAGGAAATTAGAGCACCTGGAGCAAACCCAGGCTGACACAGGAAAAACATGCAAACTACACACAGACAGCTACCTAAGGCTGGAATCGAACCCAGGCCCTTGGTGCTATGAGGCAGCAATGCTAACCACTGTGCCACCCTGAAGTTGAGACTATTCTCCTCACAGAAGTGATGGTTGGGAGATTTGATAGACAATTCAAATTCACGAGAAGTCGGCAGAATAGATGGGGAGAAACACCTCAGTCATGAAAGGATCAAGAACAAACTGGCATAGGTTTAAAGTAACTCATAAAAGAATCAAAGTCTACAATGAGGAAAATCTCAGAAAAAGTAGTAAAATTCTACAATGTACTGCCTGGGAGTGTGGTGGAAGCAGGTTCAATCAAGGCATTCAAAAGGGACTTGAACTTATTTGAAAAGGAATAATTTGCAGGATTGTGGGGAGATGGTGCAGGAACTTTACCAAAATAAGCATTTTCTCATTAGGCTGTGCGATGTGAGCATTACTGGCAAGGCCAGCATTTTATTACCCATTCCTAATTGCTCATGAACAGGTGGCGTGAACATTGTTATGAAATCAGTCTGGATAACTTAAGAGTTGTAAATGGTGCTGAACATGGTACAATTATCAGCAAACATCCCCACCTCTGGCCTTATGATGAAAGGACAACACACACTAGGCATAAAGAAAATACTGAACAATTTCCATCTTTCCTTTTCCAGGTTCATCTTCAGCATCTCTTGGCAGCACAAGGTCACCAACTTAGGTCCTGGTGTATGCTAATTTCATTAGTGCATGATCATTACTAAGTCAATGTCATTAGTTTAGCCACTTTCATGGAAAGGATGATGGCCATGTCCGGGATGAAAGAGACCTTCTGGTCACAGTGGATTGTTTCATCTCCAGAATGAAAGAGACTTTCTGATCACACTGAGCTGTTTACCAGTCATGAGGGCAGCATGGCCCCTTGTTTGTGCGGAAGGTGTGATCACTATGTGCCTCCAGCACCTATAGGCATGGCCGGTGGGGACATACACACAGAGATTGGTGTGGCAGCACCTGATTGGACTCTTATCTATCAGGGTGATCAAGTCCTGATTGAATGATTGGCAATGGCCAAAAGGAGCGTGAAACCCAACAGGGTATAAAGGGCACAACCAAGAATCTCTCTCTCGCTCTGACCTCACGAGCGAGCTACAACAACAGTGAACATCACCAGTGACAACCCGCATGAGGAGAACCACCACACCCGAGAAGGAAGGAAGACCAGAGCCAGAGTGTCAGACCAGACCAAAGGAACAGACTACACAGAGGCCGACGGTGACTGATGCACAGATAAAGGCCAATATCTACTTGGGTACTTGCAAGTCATGCAAAATTAAGTCAAGGTCTTGTATTGAACTTGACTTCTAGTATTTTCTGTAAGATAACTTATTGTTGGTTGGGTGGGTGATTATTGATTGTGTGGGTCTAAATAAATATTGGTTGTACTAACAAGACATCTACCCGCAGTTATTTGTCCACCATATAAAGGATTAAAATAGACTGTACGGCAGGCACAACAGCCATATACTCAAAGACCTCAAGGTGGTGAGCTACCCCATGGGCCATAACCTGAACATCCATACCTCCATTACAAAGACACATGCAAGTGAAATAGTGAAGACTGACAGACCACAGGAAGGCAGTGGTGCATGACTGTGAGCTCTGGTGGCTGACTGTTTGGAGGGTCATTGGAAAAAGCAAAAAGAAATGGAAAACTCAGCTAGCTAAGAGGATCCAAAGATAACAGTGGTCTACACCATCTCAGTCCACTGTCTTCCACTGCAGAAAATACAGTTGAGATTACCATGACAGAGGGATTCCTGAGCCAAAACAGGTATTGTTCAATCGAGTTGACCACTAGGACACAAACTATCATCTCAAGAGCTGGAAAGCTATCAAGATACTCCTCCTCCTACAGCAGGGTTACACCTGGGATTCTGGAGCCAGATGAAACATGTCATTTATAGTTCTTGTTTAATTATGCTTATTTTACTAATTTGAATTGTGTCAAATGCCAGAGATATTTAGTGATCGATGTTTCGGCTCCTACTGGGCTTTCTTACAACCTGTGTTTAAGTAAAAAAAAAATTTTGATCAATATACCCCAGCAGTTAAAGGGGGGTTTCTAACTTTGCATAATCAATGCATTAATTAATCTAAGATTTTCACTTACTTCAAATACAAAATACCTTCCACATATTTTATATCTTAATGAATTTTAAACTTCAACATATACATATAATGTAGTGCTGTTAAACTCATTGCTGCAAATTAGCAAAGTTCAAAACCTTTGCTGAAAAATTTAGAAGTGAAAAGAAATATGTCATTATGATTCTCTAGAAAATAGTTGATAAAGCCAAAGGCAAATTTAAAATCTGGGTAATATTCAACTTTGAAAATAAAATGTTTTTCACAAATGTCCATGATATAGAAACTGGATTTTTGCCCGACCTATATTTATATACACAATATTGAAATTACACGAAATTCAATAGTAACTGTGGTCATTCCTATAAATGACAGGGAAAAGTTAAAGATCTTAACGTCATGAAATAAGTACATAATGTTTCTTAGATTCTTGATACAGAACTTTTCTTCCTAAAAATATGTTTATATCATTACTCAACTTTTTTTCCAACATAAAAACAGGGTCTTTCATTTTAGGCAATTTTCTTTTAGAAAATCATGCTGACCTTTGCCCTAGACTATATTGTCCAACTACCTCATTTCTTGATCACATGAATAAAATAATCCTGATCTCAATTGGTACAAACATGGGTTGACCACTTGCAAAAAGATTGCAAAATGCTTTATGTCCCTAATCATTCTAGTGAACGAGCCTCAGATAAATACATTTTCAATAATTTAAAAATGGTCTGGCGTTGTGGCAGGTCTTTAGATGCAATGAGTAACTTCCCTGCCTTCAGGTTTGAGTTCTACTTCAGGGCTTGCTAGCTACAACAGTTGCGTTCATGATGTGGCCAAAGAGGTTATCAATGTGCCTACAACAGGCAGTAAGAGTAGAAGAGTTTTTTGGTCAACCATGTTTGATGCAGAAGCTATATTCACTAGTGACAGGTTGACAATCTATACCAGAAAAAAATAGCCCTTGAACCAGATGAACACATGTTTTACCTGCCTCTGACATTAGACACTGGAAAAGCCTCTAAGACTGAGGTGTGGCATTCCCCAAACTGGATCATCAGCCTTTAACTTATATTGAATGCTAACCCCTACACAATTTCACCATGCTTTAATTCTGTTAAGAAAGTGATCAAAAATCCCAAAACAAGAGACCGATTGAGACATGGTAAAAGCAGTAAATAAGTATTTGTTATTTGTTCTGCAGCTACAAATAACGTATTTGCATTGTGTCCTGACTAGATAGGAATAAATTCCTTCTCCGTTCTTTGTTTTTATTAAGTTCATTCTCAGTAGTCAAACAGCACAAGAAAGGCTGCGCTCATTATCCATCTATAGTTAACTTGAGTTACTGGTGATTCACTTTATAACAATTGTTACAACTCCATAACGTGCTTCAAAATGAGTAATTCATCAGACTGAAGCCCTTTGAAACAGTTTCATGCGGCAATATTCTCCATAAGTGAAAGTAATTGGTTTATTACAATAGATCTAGTAACTGGAAAATGATCCTTGGAGATAGAATCATAGAAACCCTACAGTACAGAAAGAGGCCTCTTCTTTGTGTTTGAATATGTTCGAAAGATACTCTTCCTTTCAAACACATTGGAGAGGGGTTATCAGTTAAGGTAAAATAGCATATGCTGCTGCAATCCATTAATAAAGATGTTGGTGTGTTTTGGACAAACTGATGTATAGAACATTGACTTGCTACCTACTTGATCTTAGATTGTGGAATATTTTGTATAAAAGGGATCTGTTCTAACAGGTTCAAAGAACTTGCAAGTGGCTCTCTAAAATCCCAGTTTTTTTTTAGAAAAAAGAGCACATGCAAATCAAGGTTTCCAGACTGATCTCCAGATTGTATCTTTTTTGGTTCTCAGTAAGATAATTCCCTATTAGAGCTCTTGATGTGACTTGTCTAGAGTATGGATTTCTTCACTGCACACAGCAAAATCAATTAAAAAGGAAATTGTTAAATGTTTGAAAAAAAGTGTACAAAAGAATGCAAGAAAACATAATTAACTAATGTTAGTGACACAAGGTGAAGAACTAGAATACGCACAGAGTAATGGGTGAATAGCTTCATTCTACACTGTAATTTCTCACACACTGCTCAGAAAATATTCCAAAATCAATGAACTTAGGATAAAGGTTAGCTCTTAGAGACTGCTGGTCAACTCCTTGGGGAGCAGGCATGTTATGGGTCTCATTGAAACAGTAGATGAAACCTACAGCTATCTGCCCCCAGAAAATCCACATAAGATTCAAGCAAATGTAATTTAATACCCTTTTCACCGCTAATCCTTCTTAGTGCCCATCAACTGGCCATCTAATAATGGAATCTAATCTCATTATTCTAGAGGATTGGTGAATACTTGTTTGAGAGTATCGGGGCACAAAATGCAACAGGTAAAAGGGCCTTTACATAGCTACTGGTGATAGACGAGCAAAGTTGGTTGCCAGTCCAAAATGAGACAAAGGAGTATGAATTTATCTTGTGTGACAATACTAAATTGACAGTAGTGAATCAGAATACCATTTCACACACACTGTCTGATTTTATTTCTGAAGTCAATGCAAACAAAGAGCAAGTGCAAAATAGACTTGGTTTGCAATCACCAGTTTTGAGCTTCCTCCCAAAGCAAACATCTGCAGTTTTGGAAATTACCTGGGTAATCAATGATCAAAGGAAATGATCACTCATGATGTAATACATGATGTTAATTTTCCTCTCCCTCTAGATGACACAAGCAGCTGATAACTAATGGGTGGAATTAAACCAGAAACTGCACATTCACAAACAATTCATTTTTAAACATTTGTTCTTGCACTGTGAATATTGCTGTCAAAGCCAACATTTAATTCCCATCGCTGGTTGCTCTTGAAAAGGAGCATTGTGTCTCTGTGTGATGTAGCTATACTCACACTATGTCAGGGTTTGACCTAGCACCAGTGAAGGAATGCATATAGTTCAAAGTCCCAGGATGGTGTGTTCCAATTCATCTCTGACTTTACTTTTTTAGTTGGAAGAGATCATGGCTTTGGAAGGTGCTGCTTGCCTTGGCAAGATGCTGCAGTACACCTATTGGTTGCAGGCAGGTTGGGGTGTTCCCCAAGATTGCCTGATTTAAGTGCCAAGAACTGCACACTACTCTAAATGCAGTGAAATCCCATTGCCTCACTCTTGTTTTCCATTGGAAATGCTGTTTATGAGTCATACAGAGGATAGATAGAATAAAACAGAGACCCTCAGGTGTGTCTCTCAAGTAGAAGAAATAGTGTAGCATCTTTTGGCAAAAGACAACTTCTGTGCATTGAGTTGAAATAAGTATAATTGTCTCAGACCTTAAGAGGCAAGAGAGCGCTGATCAGCGTGCCCTGCATGTACACTACATGCCTTTGATACACATTTATTTGGAGGCAAGCTTCTTTCACGTGTGAGCATGATGTGAGGACTGAAGACATGGATCGTTTTGTGACAAAAAAAAGACAGCCAGAGACATTAATAGAATAAATTTTTGAAATGTTTTCAAAGAATACAGCAAGAACTGAAATCATCAGTTCAGGTTCTTAGCAGAAGTTTAAGATGGAACGACAAAGCACAATTAACCTCTTACCTGTAATTTACCACATGGCTCGAGAAAATGCCTCACACTCTTGCAGAGATTAATTATCCCTGCAGCATTAGAAATGGCTTGCAGAGTCCTAGGTGAGAAGCCTGCTGAAAACTGAAATGCATCCCACATAATGGTTTGCCAAATTAATGATATTGCTAAGAATTTAAAATTACAGCTTATTTCTCTTTTAGTTAGCATAGGAATTCCCAATATAGCTGCATGAAAGTACAGACATTGCAGACTGTGCTACCTTGCATTACATATATTTCTCACAATGAATGTTTTGAGGATATGCTGTGCTGTTTGACATTACCAAACAGCATGACTAGTGCACAAATCTTTGAAGCATTGAATAGTTACGTGGTTGGAAAGTTCCGGCTCGACTGGGTTACTTGCAGAGGAATCACAAGCAATGCAGCAACAAACATGACTGGGAATAGCAATGGAGTTATAATAAGGATTATGAAGCAGCTGGTCAGAACATTGTCTGGAATCATGGCTTCATTCACTGCAATGCATTGGTATCAAAAGGAATTCCATCGCATCTTGAATTGGCATTGAAAGGAAGTGAAAGTTGTGATTTTTGTTAAATGCAGTGCAGTCAATACTAGGCTTTTCTGTTCCGAAATGGGGGTCAAGACACACATCTATTGTTCCACACAGAAGTACATTGACTGTCAAGGGGTCAGATGCTTGGCAGAGTTTACGAATTGAGGTATGAAATCTACGCATTCCTCTTTGAAAAAGTGTCCCTTCTGGCTGATTTATTTGGTGATGAAAGTTAGGTGCTAACTCTGTCTTAACTTGCAGACATCTTTTCAATCCTGAATGAACTGAACCCAAAATTGCAAGGAGAGGATGATGATTGTTCAGTGACAAGTGCAAGTAAAAAGCCAAAACATGTCCCCCACATTGCTACGGCACACTGAAGAAAACAAGGTTGGTAAGGGAACCATCAGTGGATTGACGAACTGTATTCAGTCGCATCTGTCTGTGCAGATCAACAGTTTTTGTCACTACTTTCCAGAGGTAAAGTTTCATATTCTGAAAAAGAGACAGGTGAAAAATCCAAGTTTGAGACCCTAGATTCAGTTATTAACTTACAGCTGACTCCAAATGAGGAGATTGAGTTGCTGCTCCTGACCTGTGACAGCACGTGACAAGTCCAAGAGGTTGTCAGCATTCTGGATTAGCATTTCCCAAGAGTATCCAGTTCTGAGTAAAACAAGCATCATGTTGCTACTGCCTTCATGACAACCTAAATGTGCAAGGTGGGATGTTCCATTCTGATACAGGTGAAGACTGCACAAAGGAACTGGCTGAATTCTACACCCAATGTGCATGCTGCCCCCTCATCCTGTGAACCTGACTGTAGTAAGATTGTGAGGACCAAGCAGGCTCACTAGTCACATTAAAAAGGTAGGTGAAGTGATGTGGGTCCTGAAGGTCGATCAGTTGGCAAAACAGGGTCCTAGGAAAAAAAAGGTTTGAAGAACACTGATCTAATAAATAGTACACATGATAAACAGTGCACTGGTTGTGGAAGGAGTGAATGATTAATGGTTTAAAGGTACAAGGACAAATTGGTACAACAGTGCCTGTAACCTAAAAATATATCAGTATGAGTTGGCAATTTACTTTCCTTTCAAACCCATTGGTTGATGTGGTTAAACAATTGAGTCTGGGCTTTAGGCATCACTTCTAATAACCTTTGGCTCATTTTCAATGTCAAATCGTCACTTAGTGCATTCTGGTGGCTACTGAACACAAGAACATAAGAAATAGGAGCAGGAGTAGGCCATCTAGCCCTCCAAGCCTGCCCTGCCATTCAATAAGATCATGGCATCAGTTCCACTTTCCCGCTTTTTCCCCATAACCCTTAATTCCCTTGTCTGTCAAAAACCTATCTACCCGTGTCTTAAATATATTTAGCAAGGTAGCCTCCACCACTTCAACAGGCAGAGAATTCCAGAGATTTACCACCCTTTGAGTGAAGAAGTTCCTCCTCAACTCCGTTCTAAACTGCCCCCCCCCACTTACCTTGAGGCTGTGCCCTCTAGTCCTGCTGTCCTTTGAGCGGGAAGAATCTCTCTACCTCTACCCTATCCATCCCCTTCATTATCTTATACGTCTCTGTGAGATCCCCCCCTCATCCTTCTAAACTCCAACGAGTACAGACCCAGTCTATTTAGTCTCTCTTCATAGTCTAACCCTCTCATCTCCGGTATCAGCCTAGTGAACCTCCTCTGCACTCCCTCCAAGGCCAAAATATCTTTGCGCAAGTGCGGCAGCCAAAACTGCACACAGTACTCCAGCTGCGGCCTCACCAGTGCCCTGTACAGTTGCAGCAAGACCTCCCTGCTTTTATATTCTATCCCCCTCGCAATAAAGGCCAGCATCCCATTCGCCCTCTTGATCACCTGCAGACTGGGTTTTTGCAACTCATACACAAGGACCCCCAGGACCCTCTTCACTGTAACATGCTGCAGCTTTTTGCCCTTTAAATAGTAGTCCCTCCTACTATTATTCCTGCCAAAGTGGATAACCTCACACTTGCTAACATTATACT
Source organism: Carcharhinus amblyrhynchos (assembly GCF_965287045.1). NCBI lineage: Eukaryota > Metazoa > Chordata > Chondrichthyes > Carcharhiniformes > Carcharhinidae > Carcharhinus > Carcharhinus amblyrhynchos. The sequence continues at coordinate 145,048,721 of NC_137324.1, forward strand.
CCATCTGCCAGGTCCTCGCCCACTCGCTCAGCCTATCCAGATCCCTCTGCAGACTTTCCACACCCTCTGCACAATTTGCTTTTCCACTCAGCCTCGTGTCATCAGCAGATTTTGTCACCCTACACTCATCCCCCTCCTCCAGATCATCTATATAAATGGTAAATAGCTGAGGCCCCAGCACCGATCCCTGCGGCACTCCACTAGTCACCAACCGCCAATCAGAATAGCGCCCATTGATACCAACTCTCCGCCTCCTATTAGACAACCAATCCTCTATCCACGCTAACACTTTACCCCTAACTCCATGCACCCTAGCCTTCTGAAGCAACCTTTTGTGTGGCACCTTATCAAACGCCTTTTGAAAAAAAATCGACAAACACCACATCTACCGGTTCCCCTCTGTCTACCGCACTAGTCACATCCTCATAGAAATCCAATAAATTCATCAAACACAACTTCCCCTTAATGAATCCGTGCTGCGTCTGCTCTATCAAACCATTCCTTTCCAGGTGCCTCGCTATTTCTTCTTTGATGACGGATTCAAGCATTTTTCCAACAACAGACGTTAAACTAACTGGCCTATAGTTCCCTGCCTTTTGTCTGCTACCTTTTTTAAACAGCGGCGTAATATTAGCCATTTTCCAATCTTCCGGCACTTCCCCGGAATCCAGCGAAGTTTGGTAAATAATCACTAAGGCATCTACTATCACCTCTGCCATTTCCTTCAGAACCCTGGGATGCATTCCATCCGGTCCTGGGGACTTGTCCACCATCAGTCCCGCTAGTCGATCAAGCACTACCTCTCTAATGACAGTAATCGCATTCAGGCCCTCAACTCCTACCATCCCTCTATCTTTAATATCCGGCAAACTATTTGCGTCCTCCTCCGTGAAGACCGAGGCAAAAAAAACTTACTTTAGGCCTCTGCCATTTCCTCATCTCCTACCACTAAATCCCCCCTCATATCCTCTAAGGGTCCAACATTCACTCTAGCCAGCCTCCTCCTCTTTATATACTTGTAAAAACTCTTACTGTCCTTTTTTATATTTAGTGCTAGTTTAGCTTCATAGTCTATCCTTCCTTTATCAACTTCTTAGTCATTCTTTGTTGATTTTTGAACCTCTCCCAATCTTCTCCTCGCCCACTACTTTTAGCCACTCTAAACGCATCAGTTTTTAATTTAATACTCTCCTTTATTTGCTTCAATAACCACGGCTGATTATCCCATTGATTAGCCATTGGAATATATTTCTGCTGAAAACCAAAGAAGATCTCCTTAAAGATCCTCCACTGTTCCTCAGTCGTCCTACCGACCAATCTGCGCCCCCAGTCTACATTCGCCAATTCCTCTCTCATCCTATCATCCTCCCCTCTGTTCAAACAGAGGACACAGGTCCGGGACCCTACTTTCTCATCCTCAATCTGCATCAAAAACTCAACCATACAATGATCGCTCGTCCCAAGAGGATCCCTCACAACAAGATCCCTAATTCTTCCTGCCTCGTTACACAACACCAGATCTAAGATAGCTCGCTCCCTCATTGGTTCCGTCACACACTGTTCAAGGAAACTATCCCTACAGCATTCCAAAAACTCTTCCTCAAGCCCATCGTGTCTGACTTTGGTCAGCCAATCAATATGCAGATTGAAATCCCCCATAATCAATCATCGCCATTCCATTTCTGCACGCATCATTTATTTGCTTGTTTATAGCCCGCCCCACCTCCAAGTTATTATTTGGGGGCCTATAGACCACACCCACCAGCGTCTTCCTCCCCTTACTGTTCCTTATCTTCACCCACAACGATTCCACGTTCTGCTCTTTGGAGCCTATATCTTCCCTTACTACCACCCTGATATTATCCTTAATCAGCAGAGCTACCCCTGCCCCCCCTTTTTCCTCCCTTCTATCCTTCCTAAACACTTGATACCCCTGGACATTCAGCTCCCAGTCCCTGTCACCCTGCAACCACGTTTCCGTACTGGCCACCAGATCATATCCATTTGTGCTGATCTGCGCCACCAGCTCATTCACTTTGTTCCGAATGCTACGTGCATTCAGGTAAAGTGTCTTTATCCCAGCCTTTATCTGGACCCTATTTGAAGGAACGCTACCAACCTCTCTCATGCCCCCTACTCCCTTAATTATTGGGTCATCCTCAGCATTTTCCCACGCCCGTACCCTCTCTTTTACTTTGGACATTGTAATTTCCCCCACCCCTGCACCTCACCCCCCCCCCCCCCCCCCCCCCCAATTAGTTTAAAGCCCTATCTACAGTCCTAGATATACGATTCGCCAGGACTCTGCTCCCAGCACAGTTCAGACAAAGACCATCCCACCTGAACAGGTCCCACCTGCCCCAATACTGATGCCAATGCCCCATAAATTCAAACCCATTCCTCCCACACCAATCCCTGAGCCACCCCTTCATCTCTTTAATCCTATTTACCCTACGCCCATCTGCACGCGGTTCAGGTAGTAATCCAGAGATAACCACCTTGTCGGTTCTGCTTTTTAATTTGATTCCTAGCTTTTCATACTCCCTCTGCAGATCCTTAGTTCCCATTTTGCCTATGTCGTTGGCACCCACATGTACCACAACAACCGGATTCTCACCCTCCCACTCCAGGTTCCTCTGCAGCCCAGATGAGACATCCTGGACCCGAGCACCAGGCAAACACACGCTTCTATATTCTTTATCATTGTGACAAACAACAGTGTCAGTACCCCTAATCACTCTATCCCCAATAACCACTACATTCCTCTTTACTTCCTCTTTGTCCTGTGTCTGCACCACTGTACCATGGGCAGTTTGCTCATCAAACTTACAGCCCTCATTCTTGTCCGCACTGGGAGCAAGAACCTCAAACCTGTTGTGCAGATTGAGAGGCTGAGGCCTTTGGGTCCCCCCTCCTTCCTCTCACCCTGCCTCCCCACTCCCCCCTCCTTCCTCTCACCCTGCCTCCCCACTCCCCCCTCTCACCCTGCCTCCCCACTCCCCCCTCCTCCCTCTCACCCTGCCTCCCCACTCCCCCCTCCTCCCTCTCACCCTGCCTCCCCACTCCCCCCTCCCCCCCTACTCCCCCCTCTCACCCTCCCCTCAGCAGCACCCTCTTGTTCCTGACCCTCAGAGTTAGCCAGACTAGGGGGTGTGAATATCTCTTGTACCCCATTATCCAGTTTACACTCCCTCTCCCTGATGAGCCTCAGTGTCTGAAGCTCAGAGTTCAGCTCATCTACTTTGAGCTGGAGCTCTTCAAGCAACCAGCACTTACTGCAGACATGGTCACTGTGAAGTACCTTGGGGTCCACCAGCTCCCACATCATACAGAAACAGCACATCACATGCCCCTCCATCACAGTCTCTTAGTGATTTCTAAGCACAGTTAAGAATTTAAACTTACCTCGCCCTTTTCTCCCAAGCCCTTTGATCCAAAGCCCTTACTGCTCACTCTGCTGCCGCTGTCTACAGCAATCCTCCTTTTAAACTTTGCGTGGTTAAAAAAAAAATCCCTTCCCACAAAGCCCCGCGGCCCGCTTCCTGTCTGATTTTTAAAGTGGAAAAACCGTTACAAAGCCCGCAAAAATCTTTACAAAGGTAATCACTTACCTTTACTCGATGCAACCTTCACTCTGCTCACTCCAGCGAACAAACTACTGGCAACAAGCCTCTAATGGATCCTAGTGTAAAGATGGTCAATTATTCAAGGAATAGTTTTGTTATAATGCACAAAATACAAATTACCCTTTAATGAAGTATGAAAGCTTCAAACTAAACTTCTAAACAAAGCAAGTCTTTTATTGAAAAGACAAAATTTATTCATTTATGAATATACTGTATTAGCAGATACATTGGTCAGACTTCTAAACAATGAGTTCATGGTAATCAGTATTGAATATTTTTCTGTTTAACTTCTTGTAAACAATACACATCAGGGTAGTGGGCAAAACATACATCAGCTTCAACATCTATATGGGTTGAATTTGACTTTAGAAATAGTCTTTAAAAAAATGGCCTAAGTTCCAGCCTGAAAGTAAGATGTAGACATCAGATGTCACGGTAAGTGCAAGTTTGAATGAACTGTACAACTACTACAATACCTGAAAATAAAGAATAAATTTGGCATCAAATTTTACCCCTCATTAAAGTAGTAAAGTTTATTTATTAGTCACAAGTAAGGCTTACATTAACACTGCAAAGAAGTTACTGTGAAATTCCCCTAATTGCCACAGTTGCATTTCCAGGTCTATGCATCTTATCCTTTGTACCGACCAAACAAAATATTTTCTTTGCTGAAATATGAGTAAGGTATAATACCTCACTCAGTGTTCCTCTAATTATTATAATGTAATTCATGGGCTTTTTGTTTTGTGGTTTTGCAGGAAAGGAGGAGAAAAGTGAAAAGTTACAGGAATTGAAAAGCAACTGGATCAATATCCAAGATAATGTCATCTTCAAAAACAATAAAACTGACAGATGAAAAGCTGCAAGAGCAGAATATAAAGTCAGTTTTCAATAAAAAGGGTCATTTTCCCATTTGTTCTCAAAAACATAAGAATGTTGAAACTGAATTAATTCATCTTTAATCACCTTCCTTTCAATTTACAATTAAACTGCATCAGATTTATTATTGGACAAACAACTGTGCAAATATGAACAAATATTATATGATAGGTATAAATTTTAAACACAGTCCTCCATATATGAACTAAATAACCACAGTAAGTTTTGCTTATGAGCCATACATATTGTAACCCTTTGCAGACCATCAGTATTTTAGAATCACAAATGAAGACATAGTAACAAGCTATTTAAAAAATCAAGTCTTCAAAAACAAGGACAGTGATTCACACATAGTGTTACTTCTTCCCTATATTGCTCTGCCATATGTTTATTAAGTGAAAAAATCTATAAATAGAAACATCACTATATCTTGCAACAAAAAAAACAAAATCAGACCTCAGTTCATGATATTTATTTTAATAACCAACACTTAACTGCTCCATTCCAAAAGACACTTCGCAGATAAGGTGTCAGCAACAGAACTGATTTGCAGCATTTGTCCACCCCCTAGTCTCTATAATTTTCTTTAAACCATGTGCACTTGCCTGTAAAACAGACTACATATCCAAACAAACTAACTGTCCTCAGAAGATTAAGACAAAACAACACCCCAAAGGGCTGTTCAGCAGTGGGAAATAAAAATCAAGCAAACATTTTTGCATAAGTTGCTTTTTCTTTCTCTTTCTCTTCCTTTTTCTTTTGTTTCACTCTGAGTATTTCATTGTTTATAGCTGTAAAAATATAAAAAGGAAACAGGCTGAATTAATACTTGTGAGCTAAGGAGATTTTCATGTTATTTTTCCACTTACTCTTGTATGTACTGGAAGGAATTTTACAACTTACCTTTGTCTTCAGGTGTAATTTCCTGAGCTTTCTTAAGATCATCCTGTTTAAACACAAAAATTTAAATCACTCATTCCACCTTGTCAATGCATCATCGATTTGAGTTCTTCAGTATCCTTTGTTAATCTGCCGTTAGGGAGTATTAAAGGATGATATACCAAACCAATAGAATTTATAATGCTACAGTACCAGTGCTTGATCATAATCTTTCTTTGCTTGCCAGGCTTGAGCTCTTCTGTAAAGCGCCTTTGTGTTTGATTGATTTATTTCAAGAGCCTGTTCGAGAAAGATATTATGTTAGATGTGTGATCTGTTCCTAACAGTAATTGCTAAATATTTTTCTTTTCAGTAGTAAAAACGAGGAAACTTAATTCATATTTTCTAAATCCAGCAACAGGAATAAAAACAAAATGCTTGAAAAACTCAACAGTTAGGCATGTGTGGAGAAACGATCAATAATTCATGTTCATAAACATTTGTCAGAACCAATCACCATCACCTGACCACACAAGAGTCCACCACTGCCTCAATTTTTATTCCTCTTATGCCTTTGTTTTTCAACTGCCTGCTTTTCTCCTTAAACAAAAATACTCATACTTGCTGCGTGGGTTTTCACCCCAGTTCAGCCAAATTAAATGCTGTTCATTTCAAATATATACAGTTCTGACAAAAGCCTTTTTTTTTTAAATTCTAAATAGCTTTTCACATTAAGTGGAAAAAAAATGTTCAATCCATGCGAAGTTGCCACTTGTACGCAGAATTTACCCAAAATCGTAATGTAATCTAACACAAAAATATTTCTGGACTATATAAATGGAAGTTCTAAAATGTTACAATCCTGTAAAAAAAAGATAAATCACTCAAAGCTTCCACTGATAATTCCTACACTATTTCGAGATATCATGTAGTTTGAAAGATCCAAGGTTTAAATTTTGCTAATAAATCATGTATTATAAAATGCAATTTTTTCCCAATACATTAATTGATGTGTCTTGAATAACCTTAAGTATAACAATCCTCAGCTGTATCCTGATAACAATGCTGGTTATTTTGGGCCACTCTATCTTTACCCAGGCATTTGTGGCCAAATGTGTTAGCAATGACTTAACTTGAGTATATTACGCTAATGTTTCGCAATTGTAATTAAATATCAAACACTAACCTCATCACAGCTTTCAATAGCAGCATCCCAGTCAGAGAGCTTCAGCTTGCAGGCAGCAATGTTGAGATTACAGCTTAACAAAATAGGTTCCAGATTTTTAATTGAGTCCAACTTCTCTGTTGATTTTCCACCATCATTTTCATCTCTTAAAGCAGCTGCGTATCTTGAAGGGAATATTTTAAAAATGTTAAAACTTTAGGTTCTCAAGATACAAATTCAAGACCAGAGCGGACAGCAGTACTAAAATCAAATAACTATACTGGCAAATTAAAATTCCTCTTACCCCAAGTTCTCTCAGCATTTCAAACAAATAGGTTGTGATTTTCTGCAACACCTGTACTCAATTTTTCTGTTTAACCCAATTTCTGTAATACTATCTGCCATCATCCTGCACCCAACCCCACTCCTAGTCAATTCACTCCTAATCCCTTCTGCGAGTGGGGTTACAGTTCAATGGAAACCACGATACCTAAAAAATAGCAAATTGTAAGCCTAAACCCAGTATAAAGAAACAATTTATCTACAGGGACACTACAACAAAATCTGATCCTGTACTCACCCTTAGATTTGCACATGAAAAATTCAAGCATCTATCACTGGAAAGTGAACAACAATGAGGATATTGCTGATCTTCAACCCCATCCCCAATAGATCTTGAGATCAACTCCAGCCACCCACACTGACTCAACTAGCTCAGCAATGACTAAGGACTGAACATAAGACTATCAAGACTTATACGGCTCATGAGCAAATCTAAGCATGTAAGTTTAACACTTAAATATCCACACTATTGAATATACATTCAAAAGCCATTGACAGATTCCAAACATTTTATGTCCATAAGGTAAGGGTGAGCTTGGGGAAAGAGAGAATCCATATTGTAATACCTGTAAAATTATTTTACCATTTATAAAGTATTTGTACTTTTGTATCACAAGGATGAGCTGGGTTTAATTGTGGAGAAATTTTGCCACTCAAGTAGTAGGTTTATACATAATGAGCCAGATGCTGCTGAATTAAACAGTTTAACAACATCTGTCATTTGATAGACTTGCCCCACACACTTTAGCTTAAAAACTTATATCCAAAGTTGCTGAAAGCTCAAGCTGATAACAGCGCAATGAGGGAAACAAGCGTACAAGGTTTGGAGTGAAATGGGAGACCAACAGGGTATCTCTGTAACCAATTACTGTAAGTAATTGGAATACCAACATTTAGGAAGCTCAATGCCACCCATGACAAAATTTGCTTCATCGGTACTCTACCCACTGCATTAAACACTCCCTCCATCACCAATACAAAGTAGCAGCAGTATGTACCAGCGACAAGATGTACTGCCACAACTCAACAAATCTACTTTTATGACAAGTTATTCGATTACTATCAAAATGGGTTTTATCAATCAAATGTGGAAGTCACATACGAGTCCTTAAAGAGCCTCATGTGGCTCTGGAGCAAAAGACTGCAGCCCCTTCACCTAAAAAGGACAACAACAGCTGATGCATGGGAATACCACCATCTGCAAATTCCCACCCAAGTTACATACCCAGTTTGGGAATATATCAGCAACATCTCTGGGTCAAAATCCTGGAATTCCCTACCCGTCAACATTATGTAGTACCTTCACTAACATGGACTGCACTGGTTCAAGAAGTCAATTCACCACCATCTTTTGATGGGCAATTAGTGATGCACTAAAAATGCTAGTCTTGTCAGTGATACTCACATTCCATGAATAAATTTATATTTTCTTTTAAATCAATTGAAGATCAAATCATGCACATAAAGAGAAATAAGAATTGTATTACGAGAAATAAAGTCAAAGAAGAAAACAAAGTTCAATGTAAAATCTGGCATTGTTAAAATTTAGCTCCTGAATGAACAAGTCCTCTCTTGTAATAGTTATTTTCTGTGCAAGAGTGGTTGATTTGAGTGACCACATCATTAAAGTGTACTTACACTTGAAATAGCAAGACTTAACTTTCTGTGGCAAGTTTGACAGGCAAAATACCACAAGTTCCAAAACCACAGGGAAGCAAAGGGTAAGATACCATGAAAACAATAGTGAAGCAGCCCAACTGCTGACAGCAACCTTTGGATATTTGAGCTGCATCTGCTCTTCACCTGAAGTTTCTACATCGTTTATACATACAAATAAGGAGCCATTATCTTATCCAATTCTGGAATAATGAGTCATTTACTTACAGCACAGGAGGAGGCCACTTGGCCCATCAAGTCTATACCATCATTCTGTGCAGCAATGCAATCAGAACTTCACTCCATCCCATGGCCCCGCATCCATCAAGTGCCCACCCAATTTCTCAGTGAAATCATTGATCGTCTCTGCTGCCACTATTCTTGTGAACAGCAAGTTCCAGCTCATTGCCAATGTGCAAGAAGGTTCTTCCTCACATTCCCTAATTATTGCCCAAAATCTTAAACTTGTGTCCTCTACGCCTAGATCATCTCTCCCATTTCCAAGCCGCCATCCCAATGTCCCTCTCCCTCCTCCTCTCCATCAGTATCTCATTCTCCATCCCTCCTCTGCCTCATCGACATCTCCTTGCCAACTTTCATTTCTCACTCCTCTCCATCCCTACAGACCCCTTTCTCACACTCCACTCCGTATCCAGTTCTTCTCTTCATTCTCCCCCTCACCCCTTCTCCTTCCCACTCACATCCTACTCCAACAGAAGATTAATCATATCACTATATTTAAATGATAGCATGTATTATGTTTGCTTATTCTAGAATCTTTACTATTATAACCTCCCTCCTAAATTTAGCAAAGGGTTTCAAAAGTCATTCTGAGTGACTTGATTGGTTCACATTTTTCCTGCTTGCTATCTTCTCTACTGGACATAGTTTGTGGATTGGTAGTTTTGTGCATTTTGATTAGTAGTTTTTGTTCTTGCTTTTCATTTGTACCTAGTATCATCACTGGACCCACAATTACCTTAAAGCTTTGGTGTACTTCTTCTCTGCCATTGTCCAGTTTTGGGATTTAAAGAAGTTATTCCCAAGGTTCTTTAAGTCTCCTGCAATCTGTACAATTGTGTCCACCTGTTTAAACAGATTTTTTAAAAAATGCTTTGTCAGTCAATGAAAATATATCAAGAAAATCAGTGTATCATGTAACCAAAAGGGAAAAGTTCACATGATACTCCAATTCTGAATTACTATTTCACTTTTTTCACCTTCTTAATCCTTTCAGCACTTCTAAATGGCTGGATCACTTCTGACAAAAGGTTAAAGGCAACTCTATAATAGAAGGCCTGGCTGCCTTGTCAACAAAAACCTTAACGAGTGTGGGTTTCATCAGTTATTTTCTACGGAACATGGTACCACCATCCAAGTTACATGGCTCCTGCACATCTGATGCCACTTAACCTTGTACCTCTTTTTCCACTGGTAGCCTGCAGGTCCATGCCTGATTTTTACAGTATGGGAACAAACCTAAATCATTTTCTGTAAAATGTTCATAGCATCAGTTTATGTAGCTTTCAATCGTGTATCTAAACACTTAATATTTATAGTAGAGCCCTAAAATTTAATATGTCACAGCAAGTAGGATTGGCATTCCAAAAGTGCCCTACACCTAGCCATAGCTCCAAGCCATAATGAATATATTGTACTGGTAGAATGCAAAAGTAAATTCAACTCTTGTTCACCAATTTGCAATTGCTATACAGTAAACGTCATTAATTAAGCAACAATATCAACTTGGTTCTAACATTCAATGTACTAAACCCGTACGGTACAATGTGTGCTATGGTGAAGAAAAAGATCCTTTGTTTCAATAAATGGAATACAGGATTCATATTACAGGAACAATTATACAGTGGTTATCTTGTTATATTATTCAAATGTGATTTCGAAATTCATGCATATATAGAACATTACAGCGCAGAACAAGCCCTTCGGCCCACAATGTTGCGCCGACCAGTTTTTTAAAAAAAACACTGACCCACTAATCTAAACCAATCCCTTTTCGTCCATAAACCTATCCACAAATCTCTTAAACGCCCCCAAACTAGGCGCATTTACAACCGCAGCAGGCAGGGCATTCCAATCCCTCACCACCCTCTGGGTAAAGAACCTACCCCTGACATCCGTCCTATAACTACCACCCCTGAATTTAAAGCCATGCCCCCTCGTGCTAGCATTCTCCATCCGAGGAAAAAGGCTATCACTATCCACCCTATCTAAACCTCTAATCACCTTATATGTTTCAATAAGATCCCCTCTTAGCCGCCTTCTTTCCAGCGAAAACAACCCCAAATCCCTCAGTCTCTCCTCATAGGACCTCCCCTCCATACCAGGCAACATCCTGGTAAACCTCCTCTGCACCCTCTCCAAAGCCTCCACGTCCTTCCTGTAATGTGGGGACCAGAACTGCACACAGTACTCCAAGTGCGGCCGCACCAGAGTTGTGTACAGTTGCAACATGACGCTGCGACTCCTAAATTCAATCCCCCTACCAATAAACGCCAAGACACCGTATGCCTTCTTAACTACCTTATCTACTTGATTCCCAACTTTCAGGGATTTATGTACACATACACCTAGATCCCTCTGCTCCTCCACACTATTCAAAGTCCTCCCGTTAGCCCTATACTGAACACATCTGTTACTCCTACCGAAATGAATTACCTCACACTTCTCCGCATTAAACTCCATCCGCCACCTCACGGCCCAGCTCTGCAACCTGTCTAAGTCACCCTGCAAACTATGACACCCTTCCTCACAATCTACCACACCACCGACTTTGGCGTCATCAGCAAATTTACTAATCCACCCAACTATACCCTCATCCAGATCATTAATAAAAATTACAAACAGCAGTGGCCCCAAAACAGATCCCTGAGGCACACCGCTCGTAACCGAACTCCATGACGAATATTCACCATCAACCACCACCCTCTGTCTCCTATCTGCCAGCCAATTCCTGATCCAAGTACCTAGATTACCCCCAATCCCATACATCTGCATTTTCTGCAGAAGCCCACCATGGTGAACCTTATCAAACGCCTTACTAAAATCCATATATACCACCTAAAATCCATATATACCACAAATATATATCACTCAGGACTGCAATATAATCTGGGTATTGAGTGAACAGTTTACAGAACATGGTGTGATCAGAGAAATATATTCCAAGAAGCCCCAGTATTCAAGTTCAAAATGATTATTTCAAACTTCTGAGAACCACAAGATGTTTGAGAGTAAAACCCAAGTATTATAAGAATTATATTGAGAAACGTCAACCTAAATTAATGCCAGAGAGAAAGGAAAAACAATGATTTATGCAGAAAGGAAAATGGCCACAGCCATAGCTCCAGGCCATAATGAATTGGGAGGCTGATAATGACTTTGAGGCATTAAAGAAGTTTAACCAAAAGTTCAGTAACTTTCTAAAAGCCACGAGTAAAGGCGGACGGATAAGCTACACCTTTTAGTAAGCTGGAACATGAGTAAAAATGACAATAAAAACAGGTGAAATTTAGCACACATTTTCAGCCAAAATGAAACAATCAGATCCACCATTATGAATTTCAAAATAAGGCAGGAATCGGGTGAACAGATCTCCCAAAGCTGGAATTCAACCAAATACCTAACACCCATACTAGGTAAAAAGGTTACCTAGGCTCTTCATAATTTTGCATACTCCAATCAAGTTAGCTCTCAGCCTGCATTGTTCTAAGAAAAACAGCAATAGCCCACCCAACATAAAGAACACAAGAAATAGGAGCAGGAGTAGGCCATCTAGCCCTTCGAGCCTGCCCCGCCATTCAATAAGATCATGGCTGATCTGAAGTGGATCAGTTCCATTTTCCCGCTCTCTCCCCATAACCCTTAATTCCCTTGTCTGTCAAAAACCTATCTACCCGTGACTTAAATATATTTAGCGAGGTAGCCTCCACCACTTCAATGGGCAGAGAATTCCAGAGATTCACCACCCTTTGAGTGAAGAAGTTCCTCCTCAACTCCGATCTAAACTGCCCCCCCCACTTATCTTGAGGCTGTGCCCTCTAGTCCTGCTATCCTTTCTGAGCAGGAAGAATCTCTCTACCTCTAACCTATCCATCCCCTTCATTATCTTATACATCTCTATAAGATCCCCCCTCATCCTTCTAAACTCCAACGAGTACAGACCCAGTCTATTTAGTCTCTCTTCATAGGCCAACCCCCTCATCTCCGGTATCAGCCTAGTGAACCTCCTCTGCACTCCAAGGCCGATACATCCTTGCGCAAGTGCGGCGACCAAAATTGCACACAGTACTCCAGCTGCGGCCTCACCAGTACCCTGTACAGTTGCAGCAAGACCTCCCTGCTTTTATATTCTATCCCCCTCGCTATAAAGGTCAACATACCACTCACCTTCTTGATCACCTGCTGCACTTTCAGACTGGGTTTTTGTGACTCATGCACAAGGACCCCCAGGTCCCTCTGCACTGTAGCATGCTGCAGCTTTTCGCCCTTTAAATAGTAATCCCTCCTACTATTATTTCTGCCAAAGTGGATAACCTCACACTTGCTAACATTATACTCCATCTGCCAGGTCCTCACCCACTCGCTCAGCCTATCCAGATCCCTCTGCAGACTTTCCACACCCTCCGTGCAATTTGCTTTTCCACTCATCTTCATGTCATCAGCAAATTTCATCACCCTACACTCAGCCCCCTCCTCCAGATCATCTATATAAATGGTAAATAGCTGAGGCCCCAGCACCGATCCCTGCGGCACTCCACTAGTCACCAACCGCCAATCAGAATAGCACCCATTGATACCAACTCTCTGCCTCCTATTAGACAACCAATCCTCTATCCAAGCTAACACTTTACCCTCAACTCCGTGCACCCTAACCTTCTGAAGCAACCTTTTGTGAGACACCTTATCAAACGCCTTTTGAAAATCTAGAAACACCACATCCACTGGTTCCCCTCTGTCTACCGCACTAGTCACATCCTCATAAAAATCCAATAAATTTGTCAAACACATTTTCCCCTTAACGAATCCGTGCTGCGTCTGCTCTATCAAACCATTCCTTTCCAGGTGCCTCACTATTTCTTCTTTGATTATGGATTCAAGCATTTTTCCAACTGCAGACGTTAAACTAGCCAGCCTATAATTCCCTGCCTTTTGTCTGCTACCTTTTTTAAACAGCTGCAGCACGTTAGCCGTTTTCCAATCTTCCGGCACTTCCCCAGAATCCAGTGAATTTTGGTAAATAATCACTAAGGCATCCACTATCACCTCTGCCACTTCCTTCAGAACCCTGGGATGCATTCCATCCAGTCCTGGGGACTTGTCCGCCAATTAGTCCCGTTAGTCTATCAAGCACTACCTCTCTAGTGACAGTAATTGCATTCAGGCCCTCAACTCCTACCGTCCTTCTATCTTTAATATCCGGCAAACTATTTGCGTCCTCCTCCGTGAAGACCGAGGCAAATAACTTCTTTAAGGTCTCAGCCATTTCCTCATTTCCCACCACTAAATCCCCCCTCTCATCCTCTAAGGGTCCAACATTCACTCTAGCCAACCTCCTCTTCTTTATATATTTGTAAAAATTCTTACCGTCCTTTATATTTAGTGCTAATTTAGCTTCATAGTCCATCCTTCCTTTCTTTATCAACTTCTTAGTCATTCTTTGTTGATTTTTAAACCTTTCCCAATCTTCTAATCGCCCACTACTTTTAGCCACTCTGAATGCATCAGCTTTTAATTTAATACTCTCCTTTATTTCCTTCGATAACCACGGCTGGTTATCCCTTCTCCTACATTCCTTCTTTACCATTGGCTTTCCTCGGAGCTTCAATTATCCAGTGCCAGCAACATTCTCGTTAATTTTTTCTGTATTCTCTCCAGTGCAATTATGTCCATCTTGTAGTGGTATGACTGCACACAAAACCCCAGCTGTGGCTTAACCAATATTTTATATGGTTCCAGCATTACATCCCTGTTTTTGTATTCTACATCTGGTGCAATAAAAGTTGGTTGAATTGGGTCCCTGGCATTGTGAGGTAGCAATGTTAACAACTGTGCCACCATGCTTCAAAACAATTTTGTGTAGAGCTCCAAAGCTGCAGAGATTACTCTTGGCATTTTAGAATTACAATTTCAATCTGAAAGCCAGAAAGAGAAATATTGCTGGCTGTTACCGTATCTCAACCGCTATCACACGAAAAAAATCTAGGTGTAAGGATCCATCAATACAGATTACTAAAAGACAGTCAAAGTAGAGATGAAACCAATAAAAACCAATAGTTACAGGTGCACTCTCTGAGCAAGTGATCCAAGAACTGTTTGATAAGGTGTAACAAACTCAGCCAGCAATGCAGCAGTATTGGTCAATCTGAGATGGCAAATTACTGGAAGACGATATTCTGCTGGTTGAATCTAGAATCAAATGTAACCAAAATGACAGAACTTTTTCAGAAGGCACATGAACCATAGACAAGTTACGACACAGGAGGAAGCCTGCCAGCTGAATAAACTAGTCAACTTCCAATGCCCAGTCCATTGCCTTGTAGGAACAGGTCCAAATTACCTTTTAAACAAATTGAGGGTTTCTGCCTTAACCATAGCCAATAGAGACTGATAGCCAAGTTCCGCACACATGAGGACGGTCTCAACAGGGATCTTGGGTTCATGTCGCACTAATTGTAACCCCCGTGACTTGCCTGGGTTTGCAAAACCTCACTTACTGTACTGTCTGGAGACTCTGTAACCTGTGATCAGTGCTCCTTCCACTCACATTGTCAGCCACTTTAGGTCTTGAACAGCAGGTTAGGTGTAAGGATTCGCATTCTAATCAGTAATCTCTAAACTGTCTGTGCTTTATATGCTCTGTCCGAGGCCAGAACTCTCCATTCACCTGGCGAAGGGGCTAACCCCGAAAGCTTGTGAGTCTATTATCAAATAGATCGGTTGGACTAAAACCTGGTGTTGTCAGACTTTTTACTGTGTTTACGCCAGTCCAACGCCAGCATACCCACATCATAACCATAGCCAGGACAGCGAATTCCAGACACTTATCACCCACACTGGGTGAAAAGATTTTTCCTAGACACCAAGTAATTTTGCATGCCTCACTCACTTGGCCCTCAGCGTCCTCTGTTTTAAGAGAAACAGCAACAGTCTACCCAATCTTTCCTCAGAGCTTCAACTTTCAAGCGCCAGCAACATACCTGTCAATCTTTTCTGTACTCTCCCCAGTGCAATTATGTCCATCCTTTAATGGTATGACTGCACACAAAACTCCAGCTATGCCTTGACCAATATTTTATACAGTTCCAGCACTACATCCCTGTTTTTGTATTCTATATCTGGTGCAATAAAGGAAAGCATTCCAATTGCCTTCTTTATCACTATCTATCCTGCCAGCTTCAGGGACCTATGGATGTGCACTCCAAGATCTCTCAATTCCTCTACCCCTCTCAATATCCCCTCCCAAAATTCATAACCTCACAATTCTACTGTCAGTTTTCCATCCACTCAACCAAGCCTTTGATATCATTCTGGAGTCCACAGCTATCTTCACTGTCAACTACATGGCCAATTTGTGTCAGCTGCAAATCTTCCAACCCTGCCTTCCACATACAAGTCCAAATCACTCATTTATACAACAAATAGCAAGGCACCCAATGCTGAGCCCTGTTGAATGTCACTGGAAACTGGCCATTTGCTAAAATGTCTATTGATCTTCATTCTTTGTTTCCTGTCACAGAACCAATTTTGGATCAAATCTGCATGTTCCCCTGTATCCCATGGAGAAGGAACTTTTACTTTTCTGACCAGCCTGCCATGTGGGATTTTGTCAAATGCCTGACTAAAATCCATGTAGATATATCCACTGCACTACCCTCATCACTCCTCATCCTTAATTCAAGAACGACACAACTTTCCCCTAAAATCACGCTGACCATCCCAGATTAATCCATACCTAAATAACAGTTTATCCTGGCCCAGAATTGATTCTAATAATTTGTCCAGAAGCAAAAGACTGGCCCAAACTATAACTATTTGGCCGATCCCATACACCCTTTTTAAACAATATTGTAACATTCACTGGCCTTCTGGGACCTCACTTTTATCTACAGAGAATTGGAAAATGATACTCAAGAGAATCTGCTGTTTTCTTGCTGGCTTCCTTAAACAACCTGGGATACAATCCATTCTGCCCTGGTGATTTATCCACCCCACTAAGAAAAGTGGAGAGAAAAAGAAAGGCTGTTCTGCCATTAACAAGGTGGTTACGAGGGAATACACAGTAGATGTGCACAAGCGCATCCATGGCGTGGGTTTTAAGAGATGCGCAGCCCATGCCATTAAGGAGATCCGTAAATTTGCAGTGAAGGAGATGGGTACCCCAGATGTCCGCATTGATACTCGTTTGAACAAGGCTGTTTGGACAAAAGGCATAAGGAATGTTCCATATTGCATTCGTGAGCGTTTATCCAGAAAACGCAATGAGGACAAGGACTCGCCTAACAAACAACTCTACACATTGGTAACTTATGTTCCTGTCACATCATACAAAGGTCTGCAGACAGTTAATGTTGATGAAAATTAAATTGTAAAATGTTATGTTTAAAAATAAACTCCAAAAAGTGAAAAAAAATGTCAGTTTCTTCAATACTTCCTTTTTCATTATGCTTACTGTATCTAATGTTTCACAAGCCTCCTCATTAACTAAAATGTCTGCATCATCCCTCTCCTTTATGAAGACAGAAACAAAGTGCTCATTCAGAACCCTGCCCACATCTTCTGCACCAACGCACAAGTTGCCTTGTATATCCTGGATAGGCCCCACCCTTTCCTTGGTTATCCTCTTGCCCTCAATGTACTGGTAATGACACCTTTTGAGATTTCCTTGATTCTAACTGCCAATACTTCTTCATATCCTCTCTTTGCTTCCCTGATTTCACTCCCATAGTTTTGATACTCATCTGAGCAAACTTTTTTTGTGACTGCCATAAGCTTTCATTTTCCTTTTTAACTTAATCTATACGCTTCTGATAACCAAGGACCCTAGGTTTAGCAAATACCACCTTTCTTCTTTGTGGGGACATATCTTCACTGTGTCCATTAAATCTCACTTTTGAATACCTTCCACTGGTCTGGTACTGATTTCCCTTCAAGTAGCTGTAACCAATCCACTTTCGTCAAATCACCTCACAGTTTGGCAAAATTTGTGTTTCCTCAATTTAGAACTTTAACTCCTGTTCACGCTTCATCTTTTTCCATAATTATGTTAAATCTAATCATGATATGGTCATTATCTCCAAAAGGGTCACCAACCACTACTTTATCTTCTTGCCCAGCTTAAGTTCCGAAAACTAAAACTAGAATTGTATTCCCTCTTATTACCACTATACAAATGAAATAGGAATAGAAACCCTAAGGTACAGAAAGAGGCCATTCAGCCCATCGAGTCTGCACCAACTACAATCCCACCCTGGTCTCACCCCCATATCCCTACATATTTACCCAGTAATCCCTCTAATCTACGCATCTCAGGACCAAGGGCAATTTTAGCATGGCCAATCAACCTAATCTGCACGTCTTTGGACTGTGGAAGGAAACTGGAGCACCCAGAGGAAACCCACACAGACATGAGGAGAATGTGCAAACTCCACACAGACAGTGACCCAAGCCGAGAATCGAACCTAGATCCCTGGAGCTGTGGGGAGCAGTGCTAACTGCTGTGCTACCGTGCCGCCCATAATGATTTGGAGGAAAATGCAGCTGGTCTGATTAGTAAGTTCGCAGACACCAAAATTGGTGGAGTTGCAAATAGTGAAGGAGTGTCAGAGGATACAGCAAGATATAGATCGTTTGGAGATCTGGACAGAGAAATGGGAGATGGAGTTTAATCCACACAAGTGTGAGGTAATGCATTTTGAAAGATTCAATGCGTGTAGGAATTGTACAGTAAATGGTAGAACCCTTAGGAGTATTGACAGGCAGCGAGATCTGGGCGTACACATCCACCAATCAAAGTGGCAACGCAGATAGATAAGGTAGCCAAGAAGGCATACGGCATGGTTGCCTTTATTGGTTAGGGCACTGAGTATAAAAATTCGCAGGTCATGCTGCAGCTGTGTAGAACCTTAAATTAGGCCTCATTTAGAATATTGTATACAATTTTAGTCGCTACTCTACCAGAAGGATATGGGTGCTTTGAAGAGAGTACAAAAGAGGTTTACCAGAATGTTGCCTGGTCTGCAGGGTATTAGCTATGAGGTGAAGTTAGATAAACTCAATTTGTTCTCACTGGAATGACCCGGCAGAGGTTTACAAGATTATGAGTGACATGGAGAGAGTGGATAATCAGATGCTCTTTCTAGAATAGAAAAGTCAAGTGTTAGGGGACATAAGTTTAAGGTGCATGGGGAAAAGTATAGAGGAGGAGATGTGCGAGACAGCTTTTTTTAATACAAATAGGTGGTGAATGTCTGGAACCCGCTGCCCGGAGAGCTGGGGGGAGCAGGTACAATAGCAGCATTTAAGAGGCAACTAGATGAATATATAAATAGGATGGGAATGGAAGGATACAGATGCCGTAAGTACATATGGTTTTAGTTTAGACAGGTATCATGATCGGCGCCGGCTTGGAGAGCCAGTCCTGTGCTGTACTTTTCTTTGTTCATTGGACTTGTTCGGTCCTTGAATGCAACTTAAGAATTTTTTGTGTTCTCTGTGTACTCCACACTGTTTGCATCCCAGTTGATATTAAAATAGTGAAGTCCGCAACTACTATTACCTTATTATCTATGTACTTAGGAATTTGCCTACAACCTCGCTCTTCTATCTCACTCTCAATCTTTGAGGTCTATAGTACACCCCCAGCGTGGCTGCCCCTTTTTTATTTGAGCTCAACTCATTTGGCCCCATTTGATGATTCAATTCGTATATTGTCCCTCCTCACAGCAGTAATTAATTCTTTAACCAATAATGCTGCACCCCCACCTTTTTTGGCATCTTTCCTACTCTGCCTGAAAACCCTATAAGCAGTGATACTATGCTATTAACTTTTTGCCTTTGTTTGCTATACTTCTTCTTTGCCAAATTCCTTTTAATCTTTGCTTCTTCTGTCTTTTAGAGAGCCACTGGCTAATCTTCTGTCTGTTGCTCCCTGCTCTGAATTTCACCTATCTGAAAATGCCCTCAGATTCCCATCCAATTTAAAACTGCCCCAGTAACACCAGCAAGGCCAGATGGGGATGCAGAAGTGTAAGTTCCAAGCCAGATCAATTGTGTGCATGTAGGTATCTACAAGTAACGTATCTATATTCAGTGCATGGCAGAAGTACACAAATACACAGCAGAGAGATGATTGCTAGCGAGGTGCCACCCAGACCATGATATACTGTGCTGGTTGATCTATTCATACAAAATTAGGAACAGTATCTTACAATAGCAGACTTTTACTCAGAGTTCATTTTTATCAGCAAAGCGAACGATTGAGATACAACAATCATCCAAACAGTACAAATTCTGTTTGCTTATCAAGGGATTCCTGAAAGGAAAATGTGTGATAATGAAACCCAATTCATCACCAGGGAGTTCAAGGAATTTACTGAACAATACATGTTCAACTCAACACTGTTTTGTAGAAAGACACATTCAAGCAGTCTCAAGAGAATACTCATGAAATGCCATGAGACAAGGGAAGGTCTTAATTTTGCCTTACTGTCACTCCGAGCTATACCCCTCAAGGCGGACATGAAATTGCCTGCAGAACTACTCAATGATAGAAAGTACAGGACAACTTTGGTAAGCAAGATGCATCCTCCAAATGACCAGAAGGAAGAAAGACAACAACTCACGATGTATGGTAAAAGGTGGTCAACACTTCAACAAGCATGTCAAATCTCTGCCCGAGCTGTTGAGGGGGCAAATTGTATACATACAGAACGCAATCCTAAGAACCTGGAAGCAATGTCTCCATGGTCATACAACATTGATGATGTGTCAATAACCTTTCCCGCACTGTCAGTAAAATGAAAGGGAAAGTCATGGACTTCAGGAAGCACAGTGGGTCCACACCAATGGTAAAAAAGTGGAAATGGTTGAGATTTTCACATTTCTAGGTGCCCAGATCACCAACAACCTGTTCTAGTCCTTCCACGCTGACGTTATAGTTAAGAAAGCCCACCAATGCCTCAACTTTCTCAGGAGGCTAAGGAAATTTGGCATGTCTTCTATGATTCTTACCAATTTTTACAGGCACACAATAGCAAGCTTTCATTCCAGATTTATCACAGCTTGGTCCAGCTCCTGCTCTGATCAAGGCCGCAAGAAACTACGCAAGTCCATCACACAAACCAGCCTCAAATCCACCGACTCTGTTTACGCTGCCCGCTTCCTCTGAAAAGCAGCCAGCATAATCAAGGACCCTGCAAACCCCAGGCATACTTTCTTCCACCTTCTGTGAGAAAGAAGTCTGAGATCATGTACCAATCTACTCAAGGATAGTTTCTTCTTTGCTGCCATCAGACTTCTGAATGAATGAACCTACCATATATTAAGCTAATCTTTCTCTACACCCTAGTTACAACTGTAACACTATATTCTGCACCCTCTCCTTTCTTTCTCCCCACATACTCTATGAACAGTATGTTTTGTTGTATAGCATGCACGAAACAATGCTTTTCACTGTATCCCAATACATGTGACAATAATAAATCAAATCAAATCATTGAAATTGAAACCGCTAAGCAAATGGAAAGGGACATAGCCCATAGTTGACCTACACCCAAGCTGGAAAAGTTCTTCAACATAACCAGCAACATCACTAACAAGCAAGACAACCGCAACAGCATCACCCAGAAGCATGCCAACATCACTAGCAAAATCAAGCATGGTTCCTGCAACAGCAACACACACACACACAACATTGTCTGTGCAGTGTGCTAACTCATCGTAGAGCGACAATTACTAAACCTACGAGATGGAAGCACAACATCCTCCCACTTAAGTGACACCATGAATAAATAATTCTTTTAAAAGAAAACAAGCTATAAAGGCTCTTAAAATGTGAAATTTAATTATTAATCTTTAGTTTAAGCACATCAAAAAAGTTAAAAATTGAAAGTTATTTGATATACAGAAGAATTTTTTTTAAAAGAGTAATGTTATATAGTTATACTATTCCAATATTCTTTTAAAGCTAATGTCCCTGCGTTTGTGATTGGTCAGTATCCAGGATGCCATGATTCATTAATGCACTACTAATGAGTTTGGGTATTGAACTGACAATATATCAGTGCACGTGGTGTGATCTGAGAAATACATTTGATAGAGTTTGATCGTTTTGAACTTCTGGGAACCACAAAATATAACAATATTAATACAACATTCTTATTTATTTGTGTGCACTTAATGCGCATGGTGACAGCGGTTACTGCTGCTGCCTCACAGTGCCAGGGACTCGATTCCACTCTTGGGGCTCCTGTCTGTGTGAAGTATGCACGTTCTCCCAGCGTCCGCGTGGATTTTCTCTGGGTGCTGCAGTTTCCTCCCACAGTACACAAATGTGTAGGTTAATAGGATTAGCCATGGTAAATGCACAAAGTTATGGGAATAGGGCAGAGCCTGGATGAGATGCTCTTTCAGCGAGTCGGTGCAAGCTCAATAGGCTGAATGGCCACTTTCTGCATTGCAGAGGCTCTATGGATTACTTATTGACTTTATTCCTCTGATTTAAAAAGCTTGGTTGTGCCAGTCAGAGAAAAACTATCATGGAAACTATATAAACACCAGGCATCTTCTCCTCAACTTGGTTCAATACCACACTGTGGTTTCCTATGATCACAACTGTAATGGGAAGACAAGGTTATCTGCCCTTCCTTTCTTAACAATCTTAATTAAGATGACATTTGAGGGCAGACAGATTTGTGATTTAATTTTTTTGTTGTTTAACACAGGCATGCTCAGTATGAAGGCCACAACTTTGTTGAAGACCACCATTCATTTCACCACTACTAGACTACTTTATATCAGAAATGGATATCTCTGTCTTATACAAGAAATTTATAAATAGAACAGTAACAAAGGGATCTAAATTCTCTTGGTGTGTCAATAAGTATCACTGAGCACACTTAACTTGGTCTCAGTGTCCCTTGGCTGAAAGGGGATGCAAGGCTCTTATTCACAATTGTGATATCGGGACCATTACAGGATATTGAGAGAGAATATAATCGAACATGCATTTGATACCTTTCCCTGCTCCCGCCAAATAAACTTTGTGTTGTCAATCTGGACTGGCACAGGAAATATTGCCACTGAATGACATACTGGAGGAGTGCCAAGATCTGTTGAAATGCACCCATGTGCTTTAAAAGAAAAACTGTTAGTCACATAGCTTCCTAGACTAAACCACTTAGAAGGGTGCAGAGAAACCATACATTACTTACATCATTCATATCTCCATCAATATCTTCAGGAAAGTCTGGATATGCATCCCCTGATCCATCAGCAGGAGCTAGACCCCAATCATCTCCTTTAATCTCTCCACAATTTTCTATAGAACATAGCTGCCAAAGAATAAAACACACCTTTAGCAAACAGCACAGGACAACAAAAGATTATACATATTAAGGTTTATACCGCATTAGGAATATCGGGAAATGAATCTCAGGCATTTCCAGAAACATACTGTAGATGTTGAACATCTGGAAACAAAACAGAAAATGCTGGAAATACTCAGGAGGTCAGACAGAACCTGTGGAGGCAAAATCAGAGTTACCATCTTCATTAGAAACGTAATATGTTTTAAGCAAGTTGACAGTGGCAGAAAATAGAACAAAGAGGAAGATCTGCAGTAGGGTGGAAGACAGGAGAGATTACATGACAGAAAGGTTCATGGTGCAAGGTTAAAGGGAACAACAACGAGACAAAGAAACAACGGTTCTGATGGAAGATCACTGACCTGAAATGTTAACTCTATTTCTCTCTCCAGATATGCTGCCAGACCTATTGAGTGTTCCTAGCATTTTCTGTTTATATTTCCAGCTACTGCAGTATTTAACTTTCTTGAAAAGATGAAGAAAGTGTCTAGGGGAAGTGTGAATCTATAGAGGAGACAATTTTACAAACATCTGCTGTCCAAAAAGCAAAATTGAGAAAAGCAAGATGGAAAAATGCAAGTCAGCAAAGGAAAAGAACAGGAAGTTACATTCTAAATTGCTTAACCTAAAATGCTAGGTTCTGCAAGGTTGTAAAGTGCTTAATCTACATAGGAGGTTTGGTTTTTGAGCTTATGTCTAGATTCAATGCAACACGAAGTAGCCAAAAACAAAAAACTATCAGAGTGGAAGCAAGGTAAGGAATTAAAATGATTGGTGACCTGAAGCTTGGGGTCACACTTGCAGACTGAAAAGGTGTTGCACAAAGGAGTCACCCAATCTGCTTTTGGAATATAGTATACTAAATTAAAGCAAGTACTAATAAGTCACTGTTTCATCTGAAAGTGTGTTTGAAGTCTTGGATGGTGAGAAGGGCAGAGGAAAAGAAAGCTGTTGTATCTCCTCTGCTTGCAAGAAAAGATGAGGTGGCGGGGTGATTAAAGATATTCCCATTTGTACATTCAAGAATGTGACTAAAGAGAGCAAGCAAAATGAGGACCTGGAGGCTTTTTTCTGCCTTCAGTGTTTATTTTCAACTACCAGTACAAAGGAAAAAGCTGATTGGTGAGTAACCAGTAAGATATTCTATTTCTAATAAATAGTATGTAAAAATTAAGGTTTGGCACAATAGCTTGGCTGAGAGAAACATGTGGAATGCACGATGCATTCTTGACAAACACATCAGCATAAAGTGTCACCAACTGAGAAGTTTGAGCTCCAAGTTTTGAAACTTGAGCAGTGACTGCAGACACTGGGGTCCATCAGCGAAGCAGCAATATGTGCACAGCACGTTTACAGAGGTGGTCTCACATAGGCAGAGAGGAAATGGGTGACGGCCAGAAGGATTAAGAGAACCAGACAGGTAGTGCAGAAGTCCCTGGAGTCAACCTCGCTTGTTAACTGGTTTTCCATTTTGAACACAATAGTTGATCAAAGGAACGTAGCTAAAGCCAAGTCAGTAACATGCAGATGTGCAGCTGCACAGGAGATAGGAAAGATTGCAAGAGAAAATGCAATAGGAGATTTGTAAGTTAAGAGAGCAGACAGGCACTTGTGGCCATAGACTCAACTCCAGGATGGTATGCTGTCTCCTTTGTGTCAGGATCAAGTACATCATTAAGCGACTGCAAAGTATTCTTTTGAGTGTCTGAGGTTGTGGTCCACATTATCTACCTATGTTATCGGTACCAGAGGATAAAGTCCTAAAAGCAGATTTTAGAGAGAGAGGAGGAAATTAAAAAACAGGACTTTAAAAGCAGTAATGTCAGGAATAATCCCCGTGCCACATGCTAGTGAACATAGGAATAGGAAGGCTGAGAGAGTTATTGCAAGAGGGATGGCATCAGATTGACGAGGCACTGGGACCAGTTCTGGTGCTGGTAGGACCTGTGCACAGTGGACGGGTTACACCTTAGCAAGACCAGGACTAATATCCTCTCAGGAAGAGTTGCTGGTGCCGCTGGGGAGGATATCAACTAGATCGGCAGGGGGATGTGAACCCAAGAGAGATCTCAGATTGGAAGGAAGCAAAACTAGCAATAGGAAATAAAAAGTAGCAAGTGAAATTAGAAGGCAGACAAAATGAAGACGAGCATCAAATAGAATGATGAATAGTGTTAAAAAGACAAAGTTGGGGCACACTATCTGAATGTGTGCAGTATTCACAATGAGGTAGTTAATTTGAAGAAACAAAGAGGCAAATGGTCATGATTTAACTGTCATTACAGAGGTATGGTTAGTGTGATCAAGACTGGAGCCTGAATATTCAGAGATGTTCATCATTTAGAAAGAATAGGCAAATGGAAAAAGAGGTGGAGAGCACTGTTAATCAGGACAGTAGCAGTAATTAGTGAGAGGGGATCTTAGGTCAAAGGATTGGGGAGGAATCCAAAAAAAAAACACTAACTGTTCTTTTCTCTCCATGGGTGCTGCCAAACCTGCTGAGTTTTCCCAGTGTTTTCTGTTTTTATTCTGCATGTGACATGATTGACTCTTACTCGCCCTCTGAAATGGCTGATCAAGCCATATGGTTGTACCGAACTGTTACAGATACCAGGTGAACTTGGAATGCAAGAGTTCAAGAATGTGATTCACCACCACCTTCTCAAGGGCAGTTAGGGATGGGTAACAAATGCTGGTCTTGCCATAAATGCCCAAAACTGAAAACAGTAAAACAAAATAAAGATTCACTTGATTGTCACAACATTAAACATTCACTCCTTCCACTATGGGCAGGATTATGGATGAATGAATGGAAGCGGATGGGGTCCAACGACAGACACTGGCTGGTGCATCTGTTTTCAGCACACATTCTCTGTAAAAGCCATTTTCCAACTGTCCACCCCATCTGACAGGAAGAAAACTAGGCTCATTAAGAACCGTGCTAACCACAGGTAATGGGAGGATGACTGGAATTTTCCCATTAGCCTCCAGTTTTCTGACGTGACAAGGAACATTCCAATTACCTGGAGGAAGCCACCAAGTAGCAACGACAGAAATCAAGCTTATAAATCCTCCTTGTTTTCCAAGGTTGGAGAGCAGCCAAAGGCCACCCAGTAGAGGGACTCTCCCTGAAAAAAAAAACTGTCAGGCCACCACTGTTGTGTTTTTCAATAAAATCTTTTTTAAAAGTTTCTGCTAGGACACCCACATGTTTCAATACTCTGTTACTTATCATTCATTGCTTACAGCTGCTCCTTTGAAGCTGGAAGGCCGGTCCAACTTCAACAGCCTGCACACCACCCTTACTTGGGCAGGGAACCTATCACCATGCCAGTATAAGGACACCACTGTGAAAATGTTAGGTGATTGGTTCTCTCACAGGGGTAATTTCAGGGCTGAAAACAGTCCCAACCACTATTTCTTCTGTCAAAGGGTTACCTGGACTCAAAATGTTAGCTCTTTTCTCTCCTTACAGATGCAGCCAGACCTGTTGAGATTTTCCAGCATTTTCTCTTTTGGTTTCAGATTCCAGCATCTGCAGTAATTTGCTTTTATTCCTATTTCCTATGCCAAAGTAAAATTCCAGTCCTACAACCTTATTACTAAATTCTAAAAACATCTCATCTAAGCAACCACTCAATATCACTACACAAAATATAAAATGTTTAATCTGAAATTGTTCAGAAAGCATTAATTGTTAAATAGCAGACTCTAAACCTTACACAAGTTAAATGTAAGCAATTAAATATCCCTATTATTCATTTTCTTTCTTCTTACCTTCACAGGTTTCTCATCTTTCACTTCTACATTTTCCAGCATTTTTACAACTCCCATTCCTTTGAGCACCTGACCAAAAATCACATGTTTGTTGTCCAGATGAGGAGTAGGCACAGTTGTGATGAAGAACTGTGAACCATTGGTATTTGGTCCTGCATTGGCCATGCTGAGCAATCCTGCCTGATCATGCTGCAAGGGTTCAGACAAAAAAAACTTGTATGAAGGACAAGTACCCACATCTTAACTTTAAATACACAGAATTTAGATGGAACCATAAAAAAATACAATTTTAGCTACAATGACACTCCCTCCATTGCAGGTGCACTGAATAGAAACATCGAAGGTAGGAGCATGAGGAAGACATTTAGCCCTTCGAGCCTGCTCTGCCATTCATTACGACCATGGCTGATCATCCAACTCAATAGCCTATTGTCCCAACTCAATAGCCTTTTATCCCATAATTTTGATCCCATTTGCCCCAAGTGCTATTTCCAGCCGCCTCTTGAATGCATTCAATGTTTTGGCATCAATTGAAGCGATAGTTCACAGAGCAAAATCACTTTACATTTGCAGTTCTATGTAAAAATATGTTTGCAAGCTCTATTAACTTGATGAAATTTAGCCAAATTGTACTAACATTAATGGACAAAGTTGAGAAACCATTAACATCTTGATTAAAAAAAGTCAATTTTGATGTATAATCACTGGGGGAGGGGGAGTGCTGCTGCTTTGAGCATCTCTGTTTTTATGCTATTTAAAATGTGTAAAGACTTGTGTGAAAACAGCTGAATTAGATTTTTTTAAAATCAAAAATATACAGAACTTTGTGCTCAATGTCAAGGCTAAAAAACTGAACAACCATGTAAATTTTCCCAGCTCAGGGCTTGCACGATCAGAAAGGTAAAGTTCCCTCTACTCTCTCCAAATGGTTCAGCTCTATTACTTCTGCATCAGTGTGAGAGTTTTCAATTGTCAATTAGTGTAAAAGTGCATCCTAGGTCCATACACATTGGTTATGACTCCTGCAGACAAAGGAGACTTTCATCTGTTTCAAACAGATTTGAACCTTTGCCCCAGAGTGAAAAAACAAGCAGCTGATCTCATTTTGTTATGTTACCACAACAAATGATCACAACAAATAACTGTTGCTTTGACAGCACAATGGTCCTTCATTTTGTGCTGCAGAAAATTATATAGCATTTTACATGTCCCTATGGAAAATAATATTTCTATAACAAAAATCCATTATCTATCATTTATTCAGTCATTCCAGTTTCTAGACAAGCATTCACTACCCATTCCCTTTTTAACCTTGTAATGAAAATTTTCATCTTCAAATTTCTCTCCATAGATACTTTCGCCTCCAGTTCCATTCTGATTGGAAAAGTCTCCTCCTTGTATCATAAACTTCTTTATAACTGGAAAGGGAAATAATTATTCCATTTTTTTAATTTGAATTCATGCATGGTCATTTTAAAGCAGAGATTATAATATTGATAGTGACGTGGTCCAACAATTGACTTACTCCTATGGAAAGGGCAGCCTTTGAAATGAAGAGGTTTTCCAGTGGTTGGTCCAATTCCCTTCTCTCCAGTACATAAAGCACGAAAATTCTCAGCTGTTTTAGGACAGACATCAGCAAACAGCTCTAGAACTATCCGACCAGCTGTAAATAAAACATACTGTACATTAGATTATAGACAAATGGACTTTTGCAAGCTTATGCTGATTAAAATATTTCAGTCAACGAAATTCACAAGAACTCAAATAGTTGAACTAGTCATAATTAGCAGTATGCACGTTTGTACACTCACGATCATTACCTTTCTTCAAAAAAATGTCCCTGAAGAAAAAAACATTACTGAAACAAACAGATTACATCAATTTAGACTATGCTACTCTATTCTATATTTATTACAGTTATACAGTACTACACAACTATTGATAAAGTTTGCTAAGAATCTGAAATTAGATGCTATATTTTCAGTTTTTACCTAACGTCAACAAACCGAGATCATCTAACCCTTGCAAACAGAAGTGTGGCTTTTACGGGAAACGTAGCAACCCCCAGGGCTTGAACAGAGCACCGCAGTAACTTGCGTTTCAGCCTACTGGACAGAGCGCATGACACTAACTTAATATTAGTGGGCTTAATAGTAACAATAATAATACTTTAATCGGACTAATGACTTAGCCTATAAACTATAAATTTGATTATTTGTCTAAAAAACATTTGTTTTCTGCTTCCCTTCTCCTGTCTGATTAGATATCTACCAAAAAAATGACAAGATAATTTATAATTTGGCAGTTTGCACTTACAACAATTGAAAATTTTAGGAAGTACAGCAATCATGTCTTGAAAAATGCTGGTGCTAACACCAAATCATTTTGCTGTTCTGCAACTTCAGGAGTTTAAGAAGAGTGCAATTCTCAAACACCAGATCTTGCCACAAGCAGTACAACATGAATCCGAGGGCCAGATGATGAAGCCAACAAAAAAAATAAATACAAGGCCTGATTTAATTTCTTCTTTACTCTCTCAGCTGTTATCAGCTCCTTGATGTAGCACAGCCCTCTGGCTAGTTCTTCCCTGTTTATGGTGTCGATGTTCAAAGATTTCTAAGAGGTCCTTGAACGCAAGACTTTGTTGGCACATCTGTCTCAAAGCATGTACAACATATCCATGTTAAAGGTCCTTTGGAGTACTCCTATTTTTCTTCAGTGTAGATGACTTTGCCACCAGAGGTCTCAGTGTTCAATACAATTATTAGGCTTGCGTATTTAGTTGTTACAAACTTTAATATTCTTCAGTAAATGTCAAAATCAGTGACTTATCTTCTGTTCGCTCTGAACATAAAACTCTAAAAGCAAAAGATTAAGTAAGTGACTTTTTAATCAACATAGAACCTGAGGCAACTGAGGTAAATGCTAGTACAGATCGCAGGTTAAATAACACATACGACATAGAAAGAGATCATTTGACCTAACTGATCCGTTCTAATATACATACACACCATGTCAGCCATGACTCAGTTGGGAGCATCTACGTCTCCAAGTCAAAAGGTTCCAGATTCAAGTCACATCCTTGCACGGCTTCAGCATTGATTTTTGTGCTCCATTGCAGTATTGAGGAATGCTGCACTACCAGAGGAGCTGACTTTCAGATGCAAAATGAAACCAAGGTACTGTTTACTTTTCAGATGGATGCAAGAGGTGTCATGGTATTATTTAGAAGAGATGGGGAGTTACACCTACTGGCATTGCCAATGTCTATCCCTTAATCAACATCACAAAATATTGATTATTTACTCATTATAACACTGCTGTCTACAGGAATTTGCAGGATCTAAATTAGCTATCACATTTTTATTCTACAAGTGACAAAACCTTTTAAAGGTTGGTTGCAAAGCACTTGGAAATGTTTGCTAAAAAAAATTCTATAATTCTTTGCTCCAGGAACTCACTTATTCCTCTTCAACAAAACTTAAC
This sequence comes from Carcharhinus amblyrhynchos, assembly GCF_965287045.1. Lineage (NCBI taxonomy): Eukaryota > Metazoa > Chordata > Chondrichthyes > Carcharhiniformes > Carcharhinidae > Carcharhinus > Carcharhinus amblyrhynchos. The sequence continues at coordinate 145,079,137 of NC_137324.1, forward strand.
ATATACTCCTATTCCATTTTGTGCTTATGTACACACTCCTTAAATTCTTCTATGTTACTTGCTTCAGCTACCACTTGTGGTACAGACTCACACAATCTAATCATTCTGGATAAAGAAATTGCTCCTGAATTCTCTGCTGAATCTATTAGTGCCTATCTTACATTTATGGCCCTTAGTTTTGATTGCCAAATATAAATCCAAAACTCCTGACTAGAAGGACAGTTTGCCAAATAGACTAGAGTTATGACCACTATACACACAAACCTGTTTGTGAAGTTTCAGCTCAGATAGAGTTGTCAATCAAAGCTCTTACTATAAATACATCTACAGATCATCAAATACACAGGACAGGGGAATCTTTGGCAGCCTTTCAAGTTCAAGGCAATTAACACATCCAGATAACTTAACAGGAATCAGCTATAACAGAACACTGCTAAAACAGCTGATTTTCAGACACTAATTGAACTACTGGAAACAAACGCATATTGGTGCCTATATGATATGATATTAAGAATATACCACCGTATGATGAATCAGTTATGAGCCCTTAAATTTAACCCTGTGCCTACTACGATTAGCAAGAAATAATTCAAAATCTATTTGATCAGTCCCTTTTGACTACTAATAAAGTTACACTGCTGTTGCAAAGTACATGTCTCAAACCCATGACAGCAGCAACACAGAACATATAATAAATATCTTAGAAAAACTCCATTATGTTTGAAAGATTGGGGAGAATTTTGCCCGCCTACAAGGTGGCCCCCAACACTTGCGGGGTGGGGAGGCTGCCAGCTAAATGCAGGCAGCTTCCCAGCAGCAGTTGAAGGAGGGGACATTTTTTTCAGGTCAAAAAGGTGGACGCCAGCAGAGAAAGTAACTCACATACATTCATTGGAAAGGCTTGTTCACTGGTGAAGAAGCAGATGAGTAAATCACCACCATTAGCGTTAATTATTTTTAAAGCCTACCTTCTATAGGCTGCTGGCCCCTCCCTTCATCAGAAGGAGGAGTGTTGAGGCTCTCAGCCAAACTGGCTAATAGCTCTCTGACGCAATGGTTCCTCCTGAGTGAAGGGCAGAAATCCTGTCCTGTTAGTGGGCTGTAGCACTGGCCAATGACATATTTGATGCCTTTCTACCTGAAAAACCTTTCCCATTTCATCAGCAGGCACAAGGTTTCACATATCTGGATTAATGATCGAGGACGTAATCAAATGAATTGCCTACATTGTATTGTGCACAGCAAGTATGCACACCACTTCATTTCAACGATATCTTGTGTTGCATTGAAACAAAACACACGTCACGTAACTGTTAGCAATGAGGCATTAAACAAGTGATCACATGCATTTGCATGATTCGTGCTGGTGAACAAGCAAATGAGTAATCATCAGCTGAAGCTTGTGATTTTCACCAGTCTCCTAGAAAAGGATAGTTCACAGTCTGGTTTAGATGAACAATTACATAATTCTTCTGCCTTAATAATGTGGCAGCATCACTTCAAGATACTGACAGTAAACAGTTATAACTGAATCTAAACTACTGGGTGCAAAGTAATGTGGTTGCCACTGCTGTTTGTCATTTTTATAAGTGACCTGGATGAGGGCGTAGAAGGATGGGTTAGTAAACTTGCAGATGACACTAAAGTCAGTGGAATTGTGGACAGTGCGGAAGGATGTTGCAGGTTAGAGAGGGACATAGATAAGCTGCACAGCTGGGTTGAGAGGTGACAAATGGAGTTTAATGTGGAAAAATGAGAGGTGATTCACTTTGGAACGAGTAACAGGAGTACAGAGTACTGGGCTAATGTAAGTTACTTGATAGTGTGGATGAGCAGAGAGATCTCGGTATCCACGTGCATAGATCCCTGAAAGCTGGCACCAGGTTGATAGAGTTGTTAAGGCAGCGTATGGTGTGTTAGCTTTTATTGGTAGAGGGATTGAGTTTCAGAGCCATGAGGTCATGTTGCAGCTGTACAAAACTGTGGTGCGGCTGCAGTTGGAGTACTGCGTACAGTTTTGATCGCCGCATTATAGGAAAGATGTGGAAGTATTAGGAAGGGTGCAGAGGAGATTTACCAGGATGTTGCCTGGTATGGTGGGAAGGTCTGATGAGGAAAGGCTGAGGGACTTGAGGCTGTTTTCGTTAGAGCGAAGAAGGTTAAGAGGTGACTTAATAGAGGCATATAAGATGATCAGAGGATTAGATAGGGTGGAGAGTAAGGGCCTTTTTCCCTCAGATGGAAACGGCTAGTATGAGGGGACATAGCTTTAAATTGAGGGGTGATAGATATAGGACAGATGTGAGGGGTAGGTTCTTTACTCAGAGTATTAAGGGCATGGAATGCCTTGCCTATTACAGTAGTGGACTCGCCCACTTTAAGCGCATTTAAATGGTCATTGGATAAGCATATGGATGATATTGGAATAGTGTAGATTAGATGGGCTCTAGATTAGTTTTACTGCGTTGTAATGTTCTATGTCAAGGTATCTGCTGATCTATCAGAAGAACAGCTAACTGGAACAAACCATTCTTGTTCCTTCTGAATCCAGTGATGAATGGCTAACATTCATCTCAGAAAACAATTAAATGCAGAACTGCAGGAATCTAATTTTTTATTTGTAAAAACACAGCAATACCTAGAAGTGTTAATGTCTCAAATAATTTGCATCACACCATGGTTGCTTGATATATTTTTCCTTTCATTGATCACAAGGATTTAATTCACTACGTTCTCATGATCAAATGAGGGACATGAGTAATTTGAGCAACGTCTATATCATAAATGTTGTACTGTGTATCTGCAAACAAAATCACTGGATTCAAACAGTTGTGCATAGCAGATTCTTCAAATGTTTTCAGCTTCATACCCACTTTGTTTGTCATCTATTCCTGTGTATGAAATTAGTAAACTGTTCAGTTTGCTGCAAAATTACTTTCTCATGACAATGTGTCTGCAATTTAATTGTGCTAGTTTGCTGTTTGAAATGAAAGCCCATTTATTTCTGGTATTAAAATTTTTTCCATTTGGCAGTTAAGCAAATATTATTTTTCCCCCAGAGTGAAACCATTGGTCCTATCCAACCAAAGATATTGGATTCCCTAAACACCTTGATAAGTTTCAGGTTTTTCATTATCACTCCAAAACCTGAAATGTTTTTGCTTTTGGTCTCCAATAAAAGCCTTAGCTAAATCTAGGCTGATCCAGTTTTATAACAGAGGTCATTGGATAATTATCAAATAAAAAACCCTGGCTGATTTCTTCTGACCTAAATTTAAGGTTCTGAAGTTAGTTATGCTACGCTACCATTATCATTGCATTTGATTAACACTGGATGATCAAAACTGCAGCATTGTAGGTCTGCGTAGCTTAGGGCTGAGCCATAGAGTGCATTTACTTAGAACAATGTTTCTAATAGAATTTTGAGACAACAGATTGATATAGGGGGCTGGAATAGGACTAATAAAACAAAACCATAGGTTTAGGAACACTAACATAATACTGACTTTAGAGAAAATGATCTTGGACAATGGGAATGTTGACAAGGGCTGCTGCTATAAAAGACAGCTCTATATGATTAACAAGTGCTTTTCATTTAAAGAACATGTATTTTGAATTTATGAAATGAACATATTTTGATTTATAATTTTGTGAAGCTTCAGTCAATGACAAAACACAGTAGGGCTTGATGAAGGAGGTTCAGACATTGCCCCATGGAACGTAGGCAATGGAAAGTTTTTTTTAAATTTGTGTGACAAAAGCAGGCTTACATTAACACTGTAACGAAGTTGCTGCGAAAATCCCTTTTTCCTGGCACTTGTTTGGGGACACTGAGGGAGAATTTAGCACGGCCAATGCACCTAACCAGCACGTCTTTCGGGCTCTGGAGGAAACCAGAGCACTCGGAAGAAACCTACACAGACAACATGAAACTCCACACAGTGACCCAACCCAGGAATGGAACCCAGGTCCCTGGCACTGAGGCATCAGTGCTAACTATTGCGCCAACATACTGCATAGTTTCACTGAAACCAGTTATGTTGTTATCAGCAGTGGTGGGGAACAATGCCAGTTTGATTAATAGAGCTATACAACTCCAATTCTTTTGATTTATTATTGTCACATGTATTAGTATACAATGAAAAGTATTGTTTCTTGCGTGCTATACAGGCAAAGCATATTGTTCATTGGGAAGGAAACAAAACACTGCAGAATGTAGTGTTAGTCACAGCTGGGATGTAGAGAAAGAACAACTTAAAGCAAGGTAGGTCCATTCAAAAGTCTGATGGCAGCAGGAAAGAAGCTGTTCTTGAGTTGGTTGGTACGTGCCCTCAAACTTTTGTATCTTTTTCCCAATGGCAGAAGGTGGAAGAGAGAATGCCCAGTGTGCATGAAATCCAAGCAGGAAAGTATAGAGTCAATGGATGGGAGGTTGGTTTGCGTGATGCATTGAGCTACATTCACTACCTTTTGTAGTTTTTGCAGACTTGGGCAGAGCAGAAGCCACACCAAGCTGTGATACAACCAGAAAAAATGCTATGGTACATCTGTAAAAGTTGGTGTGAGTTGCAGCTGATATGCAAAATTTCCTTAGTCTTCTGAGAAATTAAAAAAGGTGTTGGTGGGCTTTTAGCTATAGTGTCAGCGTGGGGGGAAAAAGACAGGTTGTTGGTGATCCAGACACCTAAAAACTTGAAGCTCTCAACTATTTCTACTTTGTCCCCGTTGATGTAGACTGGAGCTCCACTACGCTTCCTGAAATCGATGACAATCTCCTTCAGCGAAAGGGCTGTCAACTCTTCATAGTCTGCACAAAACTCGGATACTTTGTTTGTGAATCCCTGCCGGGAGTGTATAATATTGACCCCCGAGTCTCCAATGTCCAGAGCAGGGTACAGCTGTTGGGTATAAGGTACCTATAGCTACCCATTCAGAGTAAGAGTATGTGAGGTAATTAGTAACTGTTCCAATATAGAAAAGAATTACCCACAGTCTGTGTACATAGTGTTGAAGAGTTCAATACCCTTAGTTTTGACCTTATAGTACTCAGTACCCAGATAGACATCTACTAGGTTAGAGCAGTTCACTGGTCTTCGGCCATGATCATCTAGACCATGAGCTCGAAGGTGGGTACCATTCTTGTGGCCACAGACAAGTTATTCTCCCCAAATCAAAGGTATGCACCTGGAATCAGTGCAGATGTTCCTTATCCTAGTATGCACAGTGTTGGTGGCAACAGGCTTTGTGGAGGCAGGGGTTTTCTACGCATATATAGATCTTGGAGCACCCCCATCCGTGTCCTGCAAAGCAACTTTCATAGCCCCGGTTGTTCCTGGGAGAGTGGGAGCCAGGGACACTGTTCCCACGAGAGGTTTTCTTTCCACCAGCTAGCTCCCATCTCTTGTTCACCTTCCTTCATCAGGGGTAGGTAATAGCAATCTGCTGGTGGGGCTAGGTTAGGATCGTATTGGAGCTCAATACATTTGGTTTCAGGGAGCGTCCTACTGGCAGTAGCATAATTAAAGGGGAGTTGTTCCTGGTCCCAAAGGGGATAGACTGAAAAGAGGGAACCAACTCCAAGGGGGTTGGGATAACATACAATGGTATTTGTATCATAGAGGTATTGATGAACTTGATAGAAGTATTTGCCAGAGATGTGGTTCTGGGGATGGGGAAGGTCCAGAACATCCAGGTTAGGGAAGTCTCACTTCTGTCGGACAAGGGAGTAGTCTTCCGGTCTTTTGTGGGGGTGGGGGGTGGGGGGGGAATCATCAACCAAGGCTTCTCTGAAGCACTTTCCATTAGAGAAAATGATCATATTTTCCCTCCAAGGGATCTCTTTCACAGGTAAAATTTGAATTTGCATCCCGAGTACCAACATGGTAAAGTCCAAAGATTGCATTTGTCTAAAACCAATTTTCTAACTGCCCAGACTAGGTATCTGTTACAGAAGTCTATTTTAAATCACATTCCATCATCCAAATAAGCCTTCACAGGTGTCATTACAAACAAGAACATCCCATGACCACAAAAATGATATACCTGGTTGGATTGATTAGCCTTGCAAATAATGGTTCTAGCTTCTGACTCAAGGACTAGAGCCACCAGAACCAGCACCTTTACCCATAAGCCCAGTCCCTTTATACTAACTCCAATTTCCTTCAACTGTTGTTACTTGCAGTGAGGGTGAGAGCAACAATAAGATCACACTTTATAACAATCAAAAAGCGTTGGGGAAGAATAGTTAGAAAGACCAGAAAAGGACCGAGATCCTGGTTTTTGAAATTGACAAGTCTTTCTTCACTAGTCGTTCTGGATTAGGTGTGATCAAGTTGTCCAACGCTTACAGCCGCTCAGATGTATCCATCTTTCCAGCCCTTTCACCTTCACCACAGTTGGGGTCTGTAGCAGAATTTGGAATGGTCCTCTCCAGCAAGGTCCTAGTTTGGGTCATTCCCAGTCACGAATCAGCACCCAGTCCCCGGTTTCAGCTCCTTCCCAATCTCTATCCTTGTCGGGTGGAGGGCTAGTAGATTCCTTCACCTCTGTGTGTGAAAACTTGAGACATAGTCAATTGTTTAAAATATTGCTGGAGTTGGTCAGGCATGACATGTAGATCTATCTGGGGAGGAAGAGGTGTAGCACTATCCCATGGAGGTTCTAAGTGGGCACCCATATATATTATCTCAGCAGCATTTAAACCAGTACTTGTATGGGGGGGTAAATGCACATATGATAGTGCCAATGGAAGGACCTTTAGCCAATTCAGTCCTGTCTCAAAGGAGAGTTTGGTTAGCTTATCCTTAAGGATTCCATTTGAGCGTTCTACCATCCCCGTGGCCCTTGGATGATGGGAGCAGTGGAATTTTGGTTAATTTTAAGCACAGAGCATAGTTCTTGGTTGATCTTTCCAATAAAATGTGGCCCATTATCAGAAGAAAGTCTTCGTGGTATCCCAAACCTAGGGATTATTTCCACTAGTGGGATCTACACTACTGTGGAAGCCTTGTTGTTCATGGATGGAAGCATTCCCAACAATTTGCTAAACGCATCAACAATTACCAGGCAATACAGGTAAGATAGTTGGAGACACACAGGTAACAAGAGAGTGGAGGGTTCAAATCCCCCACATGTGCCTGGAGGTTAGAGTCCACAGGTTTATTCAATCAATAAAGAAGGCTTGCTGAGAAACCTATGTCTCATCAGTTTTTGATCTGACTTCCGAAAGCAAATGCCACACCGAGCCAGCCAGGATTTCTTGTTACCTGTGTCTCTCCAACTATCTTATGTCCAGATTCGAGGAGCCCATAGGATAGTTACTAGCTCGCCGAAGGGATTGAGATAGAAGCACAGGATGGTAGAGAGAGACCAAGGTTAATCTTACTTTGTGTCGCTGTCCGTCTGTCCTTCCTTGCCCCGTCTCAATCGCTGACACCGGTTGACCAGTACTATGCATTTGGGCTCCTGGCTGCCTTGCCAATTGTGGAATTTGCTTTCAAAAGTCGGATCAAAAACTGATATAGACACAGGTTTCTCCGCAAACCTTCTTTATTGCATCGGAGGAGAGATCGCTACACGTGCGCATCAAGCATGGGTTTGAGAGTCTGTCTGGCTTACAAAATAGTTTCAGTCACACACGACGGAGATACATCCATATACTTCTGTTAGCCAATAAAGCATAACTGTATTGTTACATTTTGATTAGATTACTTTCAAAGAACAAAAGGCGATAGCCACATCAGGACATGGCTATTAAAGTTTCTGATTAGATTACTGTCAAAACCAAAAGGCCAATCGATAAGGCCCTGCCCTCCAAAGCCAGAACCACAATTACCTATTAGCAGTTTCTTTAATGTGATCATTAGTTTCAGTGAGTCTTGTTGCCCTCACCTCAGGCACTTTCCATAACCAGTTTATCCCTCAACTGATTTCTAGTTACGCATTTCATTTTAACCCTATCCTCTTCTCAATCTACCTTATACACATACTCATTAGGTCCTGAAATGCAGTAATCTCTAAATGATTCCAGTGCCATGCACTGGCCAGAGTAGAAATAGAAAGATAGGGAGGCTAATGCATGGCTTGAAACATGGTGAAAAAAGGAGGGCAAGTTCTTAGGTATTGGGGCCAATATTTGGGCAGGAAGCACCTATTCAAACAGGACAGGGTGCACCTCAATAGGACTGGGACTAATGTCCTCACAGGGAAGTTAATTGGTGCTTTTGGAGAGAGTTTAATCTAAATTTGCAAGAGGATGGGCACCAGCATCTAGAAGTAGAAACAAGGAATAGGCTGCATAAAGGAGGGAGAGTGTTGGGCTTTTCTAAAAAAGGAAATATTTCCCCATTTAGAAAGAAGTGGAATTGGAAGGATGACAGGGAACGCAAAGCCAGGATTCAATCCACGTATGTAAACACAAAATATGGCAAATAAGTTGGTGAGTGACAAGCAGTCACATGGGAATGTAACATTACAGCAATAATGGAAAAATGGCTTAAGAATGGTGAGGACTGGGTGCTTAATGTAAAGTGTTCAGAAAAGACAGAAGGAAATCAGAGACGTGAATGAGTGTACTGATTTGGGAAGACACTGCAGTGTTGGAAAGAGGGGATGTTCTTGAGGGGGAAGTGCAGAGTTCATTTGGTTCAAGTTGAGAAGCAAGAAGACAAGATGACATTACCTGGGATAACCTACAAGTTGCCAAGCAGAGATAAGACAAAGGAGAAAATCTGCAGGGAAAATCACAGATGTGCAAGAACTACAGAGTGGTGACTTTGAGGGAACTTAAATATCCAAATATTGATTGGGATGATGTTAGATCAAAGGGCAATGAGAAGGAATTTATGAAATGTGTTCAGAACTTCTTTGATCGGTTATGTTCTGATCAACTAGAAAGGAACCATTGCTGGATCTAATGCTCGGAAATGAGGTGTACCAGGTGTCTGTGGGGGAACACTTGGGCAAGAATATCATATAAACTTTAGATCAGTAATAGAGAAAAGGAAGGAAAGATAATAAAGTAAAACATCTAGATTGGAAGAAGGCTAATTTCAATGTGATGAGGCCAGCCAGGGTAAAATTAAATACTGACAGGAAGAGCTGAAATGGAACATCTTGAACACATGCTTCAGTTACAAGCTAGGTACGTTCCAACTTGGGCAAAAGAGAGGGGAATAAAAAACACAGGACTCTTTGGAAGGCAAGTGAGATAGAGATTATGATGAAACAAAAGGAGGTTTTATGATGCATGTCAGGTGAATTCTTCAAGTGAGAACCAGGACAAATACATGGAATTGAGTGGGGAGGTGAAGAGGAAAATAAGACTGACATGGAGAGAATTTGAGAATCCAATGGCAGTTGAAGTAAAAGGGAAGCCAAATATCTTCCAGCAGCATGTAAATTATAAGGAGTGGAGTGGGCCATATTAGTGACAAAGAAATGCTCAAAGGCATAGAAAAACGCCAGACTGCTTAGTGAGTAATTTATATAGATGTTTATTAAGAAGGAATCTGACAAAATGTCAATAGAAGCAGATATAATAAAAGCAATGGACCCAGTGAAAATTGAAAGGAAGGAGTTATTGGAAAGGCTGGCTATACCCAAGGCACATAAGCCACCTGGTCTGGATGGTTTGCATCCCAGGTTGCTGAAAGAAGTGAGGGTAGAGACAGATGAAAGTCTTACCATAATCTCTCAATTTTCTCAAGATAGTGGGAAGGTACCAAAAGAGTGGCATATTCACCTTTATTCAAGGAGGAACGCAAGGACAGTCTTAGCAACTCCAAGCCAGTTAGTTTGATGACAATAGTGTTTAAGGCTTTAGAAATGTCAATCAGGGAAGAAAGAAATCCACAGACATTTGAAGAGGTTCAATTTAATTAAGGATAGCCAGCATAGATTTGGAACATGCAAATTATGCTGGAGTAATCTAATTAAATTTTGTGATGAAGTGAAAGAGAAGGTTGATGAAGGGAATGCAGTGGATGTTATATAAATTTTTTTAAGAATGCATTTGACAAGGTACCAAATAAAAGGTTGGTTAATGAATTTGAGGCTCATTGAATCAGATTTTTTAAAAAGGCTTAAGAACAGAATTCAGCAAGTTGTGATAAATGACTATTTAAAACACTGGATGAAAATAGACAGCAGTGTTCCTTTAAGAATCAGTGCAAGGCAAATTGCTTTTTTTGCTATATATAAATTACTTGGAGCTTGCAATACAGTAGAATTTCAAAGTTTGCCAATGATACCAAACATGGAGGAATGGAAAAACAGTCAGAATGAATTGAATCACATGACATAGATCACACTGCAGAATAGGCAGACAAGTAACAGGTGGAATTCCACAGAGGAGTGACATGATGCACAAGAAGAGGCAACACAAACCTAATGGCACAGTTATAAAGAAAATGCAGGAGCAGGGGATCTAGGGATGTGTGTGCATTGATTTTTACTGGTGACAGGGCATATTGAGAGAGTGGGCAGGGCTTCATTAATAGAGGTAGTGAGTACAAAAATTGGGGAATTATTTCATAAACCTCGGCATCCAATTTTGGTCATGGCACTTCAGGAAAAATGAGGATGCTTGAGGGGGTGGAGACATTTACCAGAATAGTTCTAGAGATGGGGAATTTTAGCAACAAGATTAGATTGGAAGAGCTGTGGTTGTTCACCTTCGAATGAAGGAGACAGGAGGAGATTTGCTAGAGCTGTTCAAGATTGTCCAAACCTGTCAATGTTGACAAGGAAAACTGTTCCCATTAGCTAATAGTGCAAAATTAGGGGACAAGGACTTAAGACATACAAGCAGAATATGAGGAAGAACTTTTTTTTATTGAGTGGTCATGCCCTGGAACTTTCTGCCTGTGAGGGCAACGGGAGTGTAAACAATCACTGATTATGAAAAGGAATTTGATGGAGATCTAAAGAAAATAAACCTATCAGAGACCAAGCAAACATGTGGAACCGACAGGATTGTTCCACAGAGAGTCCCATTGAACTTGGGCAGCTTTCAGGCCTGGGCTAATAAATGGCAAGCATTATTCGAGCCATACAAGTATCAGGAAATGACTATTTCCAACAAGAGAAAATTTAACCATCTCCCCTTGACATTCAATAGCATTACCATCTCAGAGTCTCACATGATCAGCATGCTGTGGGTTACTATTGATCAGAAACTGAATGGGATCAGCATATAAATAATGGCTCCACGAGGCTAGGAATTCAATGGCATGTAACTGACCTCCCATCTCCCCAAGCCTGTCCACCATCTGCAAGGCACAAATAAACAACGTGATGGAATACTCTCCGCTTGCCTGGACGACTGTAGCTCCAACAACACAAGAAGCTTGACACCATCCGGGACAAAGCAGCTGCTTAATAAGTATCCCATCTACCACTTTCAACATCCACTCCCACTACCACTGACGCACAGTGCTTTGCAGCAACTCACTAAGAGTCTTTAGGCTGCACCTTCGAGCTCAGCATCCTTTATCAACTAGAAGGGCAAGGGCTGCAGATGTCTGAAAATACCATCAAGTTCCCCTCCAAGCCACACAGCATCTTTACTTGGAATCATATTGCTGTTCCTTCTTTGTTAAAATCTTGAAATTCCCTCTAAAAGCACTGAGAGTGTATCTGCACCATATGGACTGTAGCAGGTCATGAAGGTAGCTCATCAACACCAATTTCTCCAGGATAGTTAGGATAGTTAGGAATTATTGCCTAGCCAGTGACACCCAGCTCCAGTAAAAGAATATAAAACATTCCTTGACTCTTTCCCATGGCCCTGCAATTTTTGGTTTCAAATAGATATCCAGTTCCCTTTTGAAAGTTGCAACTAAATCTGCATCCACTACCATTCCAACTGGATCATAACTTGCTGCATACAAAAAAACTCATTTTTCTATCAATTTTTGCCAATTATCTCGCACTTATTTATTAGTGTCACAAGCAGACTTACATTAACACTTCAATATAGCTACTATGAAAATCCTCTAGTCACCACATTCCAGCATCTGTTCGGATATACCGAGGGATAATTTAGCATGGCCAATGCACCTAACTCACATCTTTGGACTGTGGGAGGAAACCCACATAGTCACAGGGAGAATGTGCAGACTCATAAGAACATAAGAAATAGGAGGAGTAGGCCACCTAGCCCTTCGAGCCTGCCCCACCATTCAATAAGATCATGGCTGATTTGTCGTGGCTCAGTTCCACTTTCCCGCCTTCTCCCCATAACCTTTAATCCCCTTACCTATCAAAAACCTATCTACCCGCGTCTTAAAAATATTTAGCGAGGCAGCCTCCACCACTTCAACGGGCAGAGAATTCCAGAGATTCACCACCCTTTAAGTGAAGAAGTTCCTCCTCAACTCCATTCTAAACTGCCCCCCCTTATCTTGAGGCTATGCCCTCTAGTCCTACTGTCCTCTGAGTGGGAAGAGCCTCTCCACCTCTACCCTATCCATCCCATTCATCATCTTATACGTCTCAATGAGATCTCCCCTCATTCTTCTAAACTCTAACGAGTAGAAGCCTAGTTTATTCAGCCTCTCCTCATAGTTCAACCCCCTCAACTCCAGAATCAGCCTAGTAAACCTCCTCTGCACTCCCTCCAAGGCCAAAATATCCTTGCGTAAGTGCGGCGACCAAAACTGCACACAGTACTCCAGCTGCGGCCTCACCAGTGCCCTGTACAGTTGCAGCAAGACCTCCCTACTTTTATATTCAATCCCCCTCGTTATGAAGGCCAGCATCCCATTCGCCTTCCTGACCACATGCTGCACCTGCAGGCTGGGTTTTTGCGACTCATGCACAAGGACCCCGAGGTCCCTCTGCACCGTTGCATGCTGCAGTTTTTCGCCATGCAAGTAATAGTCCTTCCTACCATTATTCCCACCAAAGTGGACAACTTCACACTTGCCAACATTAAATTCCTGGCCCATTCGCCCAGCCTATCTAGATCCTTCTGCAGACTTTCCACACCCTCTGCACAATTTGCTGTTCCACCAATCTTGGTGTCATCAGCAAATTTTGACACCATACACTTGGTTCCCTCCTCCAGATCATCTATATAAATGGTAAATAGCTGAGGCCCCAGCACCGATCCCTGGGGCACTCCACTAGTCACCAACCGCCAATCCAAATAGCACCCAATGACCCCCACTGTCTGCCTCCTATTTGACATCCAATCCCCTATCCACGCTAACACCCTACCCCCAACTCCATGCCCCCTAACCTTCTGTAATAACCTCTTGTGCGGCACCTTATCAAATGCCTTCTGAAAATCAAGAACCACCACATCTACCGGCTCTCCTCTATCCACCGCCCTAGACACATCCTCATAGAACTCCAATAAATTTGTCAGACACGACTTCCCCTTAACGAAACCGTGCTGCGTCAGCTCTATCAAACAATTCTCCTCAAGATGCCTCACTATTTTCTCCTTGATCACGGATTCTAGCATTTTACCTACAACAGTCGTTAAACTAACTGGCCTATAATTCCCTGCACAAACAATGACCCAAGCTGCAAATCAAACCTGGGTCCCTGGCACTGTGAGGCACAGTAAGAAGTCTCACAACACCAGGTGAAAGTCGAACAGGTTTATTTGACAGTACTAGCTTTCAGAGCCTCAAGCTCCTTCATCAAGTGAGTGTTCTGATGAAGGAGCTTAAGACTCCGAAAGCTAGTACTGCCAAATAACCTTGTTGGACTTTAACCTGGTGTTACAAGATTTCTTACTGCGCTTATCCCAGTCCAACACCAGCATTTCCGCATCATGGCTGAGAGGCAGCAGTGCTAACCACTGTGCCAGCATGCTGTCAGTGAAAATGCAGAGAAACTGAACTCACCAGGGCAGCATGGTAGCAAATACAGACATGATACATGCACATAATCTGTACGACATATGCATCAAGCACATTTCACTGGGAAGAGAGATGTACAGGTGAAAACAGCGAGGTATCATGGTTCCTGAAGCATGCTCACAATTCCTTCTCAACGTAATCATACACTCAAAAAGGTCCTGCCGCTGGGAGAAAGCACTGACAGAGCAAATTAGTTATAAGCAACTGGACAGAGGCAATATGCTAATACAAACAAACAGAGGACTTCAAAAGAAAACACCGATCATTCTCTAAACTTGGTTCAGGACGTTCTGGAAAATTCCGTGGACAAGAGGGCTCTGTTTTAAGTTTTTTTATTGATTAGTGTCACAAGTAGGCTTACATTAACACTAATTAAGTTACAGTCAAAATCCTGTGAAAAAAGGTTCTGGAAAGTTCCGTGGATAACGGACCCAGCAGCACAAGCTCAGTAGAGGGATTTCTTTTTTGAGTGGCGACGGCGGCTAGGCAAAGACAGTGAGCCGCCATCGCCAGTCTCCCTTACCTGCCTCCCCGCCGACGCTGAGGTCCAGGTAAACCAGCGGATTGTCCGCCTTCGATGGCTTCACTTTCGGAGAAGGGTTCGCCATGCCGGCCGCTTCCACTCACACACCGAACAAGGAACAAGACTCACTTCCGCTTCCAGCCGACCGGACATCCGCTCGGTGCGCCTTTGCTTTGGCAGTAACGGTACTGGTGCAGGGCTTGAGGGTCTTTCGGGTCGAAAGAAGCAAACAAACTCAAATTTCATAAGGACAAAGAAAAAAGGGGGCGGCTCCCCAGAAGGAGGGGGAACGGCCCGAACAGAAACGAAAAAGTACAAAGGAAACTTGGTGCAGGGCTTGGTTTACGTTTACAATGTGTTTTACAAAGAAAATGCACCCAAACAGTACTTGCAATTGGTTTAATGCGCTGTCTAAATTTAATTTTATGCGCTGCAAATCCCTATCTTGTAAAAGCTTTAAAATGGGCCCCAATTTAAGTTCAGAGAGAATAGAGTAAGAAGTCTGACAACACCAGGTCGAAATCCAACCGATTTGTTTGGTAGCACAAGCCACTAGCTTTCGGAGCGCTACTCCATCAGGTAAGTGGGAGTTCTGTTCACAAACAGGACAATTAACCGGAGACAATACACATCTCTTTAACCTCAAAGTCATAGAAACCCTACAGTACAGAAAGAGGCCATTCGGCACATCAAGTCTGCACCGACCACAATCCCACCCAGGCCCTACCCCAATATCTGTACTCATTTATCCACTAATCCTCTAACCTATGCATCTACAGCCAATTTAGCAAAGCCAATCAACGTAACCTGCACTTCTTTGGACTCTGGGAGGAAACCGGAGCACCCGGACGAAACCCATGCAGACACGAGGAGAATGTGCAAACTCCACACAGACAGAGACCCAAGCCGGGAATGGAACCCAGGTCCCTGGAGCTATGAAGCAGCAGTGCTAATTGCTGTGCTACCGTGCCCCCCTGTGCTTAACCCTCTCTCCATTCACATTGTCTGTACCTTTAAGACTTCATTACTGGTAAAGATTCACATTCCAACCATTATTTTGTAAATTGAGTTTTGTGTCTATGCCCTGTTTGTGAGCAGAACTCCCACTACCTGATGAAGGAGCAGCACTCAAAGCTAGTGGCTTGTGCTACCAAATAAATCTGTTGGACTTCAACTGGTGTTGAGACTTCTTACTGTGTTTACCCCAATCCAATCTGGCATTTCCACAGAGAGAATAAAGCCAATGTTTCAAATCAGGATGACTCCAAACATGCTGTCAGACCTACTGCGATTTTCTAGCATTTTCTGTTTCCAGCATCCTTTACCAACTTAATTCACTTCACTGCAGCATCATCTAATCCATATAATCTAGAAATTTGGGCTGTCCTGCATTTACTAGGAATTACAAATCCAGTACAGACTCCAAACATGAACTCCGTTTTCTTTTATCTTTTCACAGATGCTGCCAGACCAACTGAATTTTTCCCCACATTCAGTTTTTATTTCAAGTTCCAGCATCCCAGTATTTTGAATTTATTACAGACTTGTTCCCTGGACACTACTGTGAACAAGCTGGGAGAAAAGCCATAGGGGCATTTTCTAAACTCCTGATTTTGCTTTCATTCTTTTTGCAATTGGTAAGTGAAAGCATACAAAAATGTTTAGCAAACAGACACAAACAAATTACATCCATTTTAATAAATTATGATAAATTGTTTTTAAATATGTCTGATTTTTTTCTGTAACAGAGGAGAACAATTGTACAAAAATGTTGATTTGCTTGCTTCAAAGGTTAAAATATTGCGGATACTGGAAATCTGAAATAAAAATAAAAAATGCTACAAATTCTTAACTGATCTGGCAGTATCTCTCTGGAGAGAGAAACACAATTAATGTTTTTGACCATTTATTTGTCCGTGTAGCTTCATGTTTTTCGAGTGACAAACCTTGTGACAAAGAAATTGCAGATGTATGGGATTGAGGGTAATCTAGGAAATTGGATTAGGAATTGGCTGGCAGATAGGAGACAGAGGGTGGTGGTTGATGGTAAGTATTCGACATGGAGTTCAGTTACGAGTGGTGTGCCTCAGGGATCTGTTTTGGGGCCACTGCTGTTTGTAATTTTTATAAATGATCTGGATGAGGGTATAGTTGGGTGGATTAGTAAATTTGCTGATGACACCAAAGTCAGAGGTGTGGTAGATAGTGAGGAAGGGTGTCTTAGTCTACAGGGAGACTTGGACAAGTTGCAGAGCTGGGCCGAGAGGTGGAGGATGGAGTTAATGCGGAGAAGTGTGAGGTAATTCACTTTGGCAGGAATAACGGATGTGTAGAGTATAGGGCTAACGGTAGGACTCTGAATAGTGTGGATGAACAGAGGGATCTAGGTGTATGTGTACATAGATCCCTGAAAGTTAGGAATCAAGTAGATAGGGTTGTTAGGAAGGCATACGGTGTCTTGGCGTTTATTGGTAGGGGGATTGAATTTAGGAACCGCAGCGTCATGTTGCAACTGTACAAAACTCTGGTGCGACCGCACTTGGAGTATTGTGTGCAGTTCTGGTCCCCACATTATAGGAAGGATGTGGAGGCTTTGGAGAGGGTGCAGAGGAGGTTTACCAGGATGTTGCCTGGTATGGAGGGGAGGTCCTATGAGGAGAGACTGAGGGATTTGAGGTTGTTTTCGTTAGAAAGAAGGTGGCTACGAGGGGACCTTATTGAAACATATAAGATGATTAGAGGTTTAGATAGGGTGGACAGTGATAGCCTTTTTCCTCGGATGGAGAAAGCTAGCACGAGGGGTCATAGCTTTAAATTAAGGGGTGGTAGTTATGGGACGGATGTCAGGGGTAGGTTCTTTACCCAGAGGGTGGTGAGGGATTGGAATGCCCTGCCTGCTGCAGTTGTAAATGCGCCTAGTTTGGGGGCGTTTAAGATATCCGTGGATAGGTTTGTGGATGGTAAGGGTTTGGTTTAGGTTAGAGGGTCATTGTTTTTTAACTGGTCGGCGCAACATCATGGGCCGAAGGGCCTGTTCTGCGCTGTAATGTTCTATGTTCTAAAGTGACAAAAAAAATTGCAGAATAGAGTTGCTTCTCTCTTAGATTAGCATCACTATTGTTGGGGGATGGTTTCCAGTACTTGTTAAAAACAATATAAAAATTGTAACCACATTACTTCAAATGCCTTTTGACCAAGTCCTTTCAAATTAACTTTTCACTCACTCTACATTATAGTTGACTGAATTTAATCAAATTTTGTTTTTAAATGCAAATGCAATGAAGATTTGTGAAGTCCGTTAAGTTCTGTACACTTTGTTGTTTGGAGAAATGGCTTTGTGCACTGTACCTCAGTTCCAGAGACCCAGGTTCAATTCTGGCCTTGGGTGTCTTTCTGCATTGATTCTGCCTGTGGGTTTCCTCCCACAGTCGAAAGATGTGCAAGTTAAGTGGATTGGCCATGATAAATTCTCTTAGTGTCACAAGATATGTAGTTTAGATGGATTAGCTATGGGAAATGTGGGGGGTTACAGGCCTGGGTAAGACATTCTGTTGGAGAGTTGATGCAGACTCAAATGGGCCAAATGGTTTTTTCTTCACTAAGGATTCTATGATTCCTCGTGTGGCTTACCATAGTCATATGGCCGCTGAGGTCATCATGGGTGAAACAAAGGCTTTAGGCAGAAGCCATTTTGTCCACCACTTGGCCCCTAGGCACAAAGTGTTTTTGAGTGTTACCTTGCAGTGGTGTCAGCACTAGCACAACAGTTCAGTATCTATCATTGATAGACAGGGGACAGATTAAAACTGTTTTGAAAGTGATCCTTAGAAGAAATTATCATGGGCAACTTGGAATAGTGATATGGGATTCCAACAGCCTTTAAGAATGTGGAAGACACCCAGCATGAGAATGAAGATGCAGTATCATTTCCTTCAAGTACTGTCTAACTTGTGTGGCATTCGAGGGAAACACATCATTAGGTGGCTTATTTGTTTTTCTCCCTTTTCTCACTCAAGCCTTGGTTGATTGTAATCTTTCCAGAGCAGGCAATAATAAGTGTGATCTGGGAAATCTTCATACTGAGCAAACCACTTCCAAAGTTAATGAAACTCTGCCATAATCAACTTAAATTCTTAATTAATGTCAGCTTATGCCAGATGCAAAAAGCTCAATGCTACAGAAAGCCTGAATGAGTATAGAAAGCCTAGGAACAAAATTTGAAAGGAAATTAGGAAGCCAAAACAGCAAGAAAAAAAAACAAGGGTCTGGCTCATATAGGGTTTGTATGGGACTGACTATAGTAGCAATCACAGGTGATGTAACAGAACACATGATATACTCCTTGAAGTCAGTCTAGTATTGGACAGAACTCGGTGTACCAGAAAGCTCCTGGCTTGAACTCTTTATAATGTACATAGCTCTTGCACACACAGTTACTATACTTAAAATTACAAAGCCTTAATCAAGACCTACTGAATGGTATCCAACACCTGACAACATAGCAACAAATGGAAAACCCCAAAACATCGTAAAATACAAAGAAAATTTTAAATCCTGCCCGACTAAAGAAAAATCCTGACTTGAAGAAAAGCTCAAGAAGCAAATGAGCAGAGGAATGTCACCAGGGAAAGGTCCAAAGAAACGCTTGGAAACTGAAGGCAGAAAATTAAAATTCCTTATTGCAGCAGAAAACTCCAAAGGCTCCTTTGGATCCAGTTACAATTCCCAGAGTGCATAGTCAGCAGACCTACTGGGGTGTGCTAAAACATTTAAATTCCACGATACTGCAAGTCTTGAGATTTAAATAGGTCAGTTGTCAGAAATTGCCGCTTAAAACATCCATTGGAAAAAACAGATTCTTGAATCACCAGATCAGTCACATAATTGGGACTTAAGAAAAAACTTCCTTTGATACATGATTGTTTCATGTCGGGATAAAAAGTCAGAAGCTCAACAAGTTAACACACTGCTTTATTTGGTAGGTCCGATAGCAGATAACAGTATTGCTAGACAAGGAATCAACACATCATTTCCTAAATTTGAAGTAGTATAGAAATCATTGTATGTTTAATTTAAGAAAAGACTAAATTTGATTGTGTACCACAGCCAGGAGAACCTGTCGACTCAATCCTAATGATCTGTACAGGATGGCTGAAGGATGTTGTAGGGTCTATTCATTCCTCAGAATAGACATGGACTGCACTGGTATATTGAATTTCTTATAGTGAGCAGAGTTTAAAAATTAACACATTATAGAAAGTGAAAAAACTGATTAACTGGAAAGAAAGATAGAAATACCAGCAAAATTCAGCCCTGACAGTTGACCCAAACCTCACATTGAACACATGACTGTATACAGAATTGTAACTTTTGTTATCTGTGAAATTACTTGGTACAAGCTGTGTCTCTTAACTTTCATAAACAGTTTGTAGCTGTGGCCGTAAAAGCTTTGTTTTGGCTTACGAGAAAGCAATTTCTGCTAGCATTGTAATTTCAAAGAATGCAGTCAATTTTCCAAGCTAATCCCAGCATGCTTGCTGAGTTCAAAATGTAGCCAAGTTAACTTTAAAAGCTTAGCATAGTTACATAGGCAGAAATATGTTAAAATAAAGTCTTTGCATAAATAAAGCAAACCATACAAAGGATCCCAAAATGCGAACAGGGAGACTTAAAATTGGACACTTCAGCAAACTGAAGCCAAAATAGTTCAATACATAGAAAACCAAAGATTATTCATTTGGTCGAGGCTGCACACCAAGAGAACATACAGTCATGCTTCTTGGGTGAGGTCAAAGATCCCAATACAAAAATCTAAGATGTGGACATTTCGATTAATGGCCATCTCACGAACTTTAAATTGGACACAGAAGCTAGTGTTATGGTCCTGTTGGACAGAAGGTTACGGCTGGTGACACAACTGCTAATACCACACCTGACATATCTTTCTGGATCAGGAGGCATGAAGCTTGAAGCTCTCAGTGAAAAGGACCCAATCGGTGACAGATATATTATGATTCTTTGCCCAGACTCCCAGGTTGTTGGTTGAATACAGTTAGGGACAAATAATATTTTATTTGATGTAGATCAAGCTTAAGATTTAAAAAAAGCAATAAGACCTCACAGGTTTGAACAAACAAAAATAAACTTTCCTTTGCAAGGTCAAAAAGAGAAAACAATTTGTGATATCTATCTTATAATCCAAAATTCAAGGCAAGTATGTGGTACATGTGAATTAATAGGCAAACTATAGTTGAATACACTGCACAACAAATGACAGATGCAACCAAAACAAATTGCATGGATTTCTCAACAACTCACCCAGACACCAGTCAAACAATCTCTCTCAAGAATTTCCAACTTTTAGCTTCGAAGATCTTCCTTTGGAATTTTCTCCAAATGTTGCTCCAACTCAGTTTTAATGAGTGCCTAGTTTGCAGGGTTTCAATCTTGCTTTCTAAGATTCAATTTTCCTGGATTCCTAATTAGTCAAGCATCATCTGACAAGCACAATTTCAGGTCTTTAGCCATGCCAAGCAGAATACCACTCCACCAAAGCAGTACCTTGGCTGCGTTTTCAAATCTTCAGAGCTTCTCTTGAGCCTTATTTGACAATCAGGGCTTCTCCTTAGCACTTGAAGTGTGCTTCCCATATGGAAGTCATCATCCTAGTTGCACAACCAACTGCACGGTGTTGCAGGATGATTCCAATTCCAAAACCGAATGGGTCCATCTGCATTTGCATTGACCTGACACAGCTCAATAAAGCTGTAGCCAGAGTAGTACATCCCATGTCCTCAGTGGATAAAAACATGATTAAACTCTAAGAACACAGCATTTCCAAAGCTGAATGCCAACAGAGGCTTTTGGCAACTTGCCCTTGAAGAAGAGGCTGTTGTCCACAACCCTGGAACTCTGGAATTGAGTTTAGGAGTCAGGAGATAATGCTGCAGCTTTATAAGTCTCTAATCAGACCCCACTTGGAGTACTGTGCGCAGTTCTGGTCACCTCATTACAAGAAAGATGTGGAAGCTATTGAGAGGGTGCAGTGGAGATTTACAAGGATGTTGCCTGGATTGGGTGGCATGCCTTATAAGGATAGGTTGAGGGAGCTGGGTCTTTTCTCCCTGGAGAGTCGAAGGTTGAGAGGCAACCTGATAGAGGTTTAAAAGATGTTGAGAGGTATAGATTGGGTGGATTCTCAGAGGCTATTTCCCAGGTCTGAAATGGTTGCTACGAGAGGACACAGGTTTAAGGTGCTGGGGTAAGTTTTTCACTGAGGGTGGTGGGTGAGTGGAATCAGCTGCTGTCGGTGGTGGTGGAGGTGAACTCGCTGGGGTCTTTTAAGAGACTTCTGGATGAGTACATGGGATTTAATGGGATTGAGGGTTAGAGGTAGGGCTAGTAGGTAGGGATATGATCGGTGCAACTTGTGGGCCGAAGGGCCTGTTTGTGCTGTAGTTTTCTATCTTCTAATATGTAGATAACAAGGACACCTATGTCAGACTCCTGTTTATTGACTATAGCTCTGCCTTCATTATTATTGGAACCGAGTGTATGGTGTTGAAATTTGCTGATGGCACCAAGATTGGTGGAACGGCAAATTGTGCGGAGGGTGTGGAGAGTCTACAGAAGGATCTAGATAGGCTGGGCGAATGGGCCAGGAAATGGCAAATGGAATTTAATGTTGGCAAGTGTGAGGTGGTCCACTTTGGTAGGAAGAATGGTAGGAGGATTATTACTTACGTGGCGAAAAACTGCAGCAGGCGACGGTGTAGAGGGACCTCAGGGGCCTTGTGCATGAGTCGCAAAAACCCAGCTTGCAGATGCAGCAGGTGGTCAGGAAGGCGAATGGGATGCTGGCCTTCATAGCGAGGGGGATTGAATATAAAAGTAGGGAGGTCTTGCTGCAGCTGTATAGGGCATTGGTGAGGCCGCAGCTGGAGTACTGTGTGCAGTTTTGGGCGCCGTACTTACGCAAGGATATTTTGGCTTTGGAGGGAGTGCAGAGGAGGTTTACTAGGCTGATTCTGGAGTTGAGGGGGTTGAGCTATGAGGAGAGGCTGAATAAATTAGGCTTGTACTCGTTAAGAGTTTAGAAGAATGAGGGGAGATCTCATTGAGACGTATAAGATGATGAATGGGATGGACAAGATGGAGGTGGAGAGACTCTTCCCGCTCAGAAAGGATAGTAGGACTAGGGGGCACAGCCTCAAGATAAAGGGGGGGCGGTTTAGAACGGAGTTGAGGAGGAACTTCTTCACTCAAAGGGTGGTGAATCTCTGGAATTCTCTGCCCGTTGAAGTGGTGGAGCCTACCTCGCTAAATATTTTTAAGATGCGGGTTGATGGGTTTTTGATAAGAGAGGAGATTAAGGGTTATGGGGAGAGGGCGGGAATGTGGAACTGAGCCACAACAGATCAGCCATGATCTTATTGAATGGCGGGGCAGGCTCGAAGGGCTAGATGGCCTACTCCTGCTCCTATTTCTTATGTTCTTATGTTATGTTCTTATTCCCACAAAATTCTTCTCCAAGCTCTATGGCCTGGGCCTCAGTACCTCCCTCTGTGACTGGATCCTGAACTTCCTAACTTACAGACCACAATCAGTAAAGATAGGCAACACCACCTCCTCCATGATCATCCTCAACACCAGTGCCCTACAAAGCTTTGTTCTCAGCCCCTACTATACTACTTATACCCCATAACTGTGTGGCCAAATTCCCTTCCAATTTGATTTTCAAGTTTGCTGATGGCACCATTGTTGTGGGTTGGATCTCAAACAATGACGAGACAAATACAGGAATGAGATAGAAATCTGGTGAACTGGTGTGGCAACAATGATCTCTCCCTCAATGTCAACAAAACAAAGGAGATTGTCATCAACTTCAGGAAGCGTAAAGGAGAATGTGCCCCTGTCTACATCAATGGGGACGAAGTAGAAAAGGTCAAGAGATTCAAGTTTTTAGGTATCCAGATCACCAACCACCTGTCCTGGTCCCCCCATGCCTACACTATAGTTAAGAAAGCCTACCAATATCTCTAGTTCCTCTGAAGATCAAGGAAATTTGGCATGTCAGCTACAATTCTCACCAACCTTTACAGATGCACCATAGAAAGCATTCTTTCTGGTTGTATCACAGCTTGGTATGGCTCCTGTTCCAAGACTGCAAGGAACTACAAAGGTCATGAATGTACCCAATCCATCCCTCAAACCAGCCTCCCATCTATTAACTCGTCTACACTTCCCACTGCCTCAGTGAAGCAGCCAGCATAATTAAGGCTGTCACGCACCCCAGACATTCTTTCTTCCATCTTCTTCCTTCAGAAAAAAGATGGAAAAGTCTAAGGTCACATACCAACCAACTCAAGAACAGCTTCTTCCCTGCTGCTGTCAGACTTCCAAATGGACTTATCTTGCATTAAGTTGATCGCTCTCTACACCCTTGCTATGACTGTAACGTTACACTCTGCACTCTGTTGTTCCCTTCTCTATGAACAGTATGTTTGTCTGTATGGTGCACAAGAAACAATGCCTTTCACTGTATGAAAATACTTGTGACAATAGTAAATCAAAATTATTGCCTACTTCGGCAGATTCTGCTTTAGCTGCCTGCCATGTGAAATCACTTTGGCACCAGAAATATTTCAGTATTCAGTGTCAACCATTTTGCAGGGCTAACAGGGAGTAATTTGCCATATGAATGATGTATTGGTTCATGGTACAATGCTGGAGGAACACGACTAGAGACATACAGCAATCTTCAAGCTTCTGACAAGAAGCAGGGCTGACACTGAATGAGAACTATAGAGTTCTCCAACGATTAATTCAGTTCCTGAGCCACATCATCAGCAATAAAGGCATCATCATGGACCCACAGGAAACTAAACCTATTGCGAGTTCCCAACCCCATGTTCAATTCTAGACCTCCAGCAATTCTTGGGGTTGATGAACAGGCTGACAAAGCTTATACCAAATTTGGTACAGGTCACAGAACCCTTGAGGCATCTGCTTAAGAAAGATCAAGCATGACACATATTAAGAGCAAGCATTCATTTGCATCAAGGCAAAGCTGCTGTCCACTGACAATCTGGCCCATCTTGACCCATCCCTGTCCATACTGTAGCAGCAGATGCGTCATCCACAGCCCTTGCAGTGGTCCTAATCCAAGAACAACTGGATGGATTGGTGTATTTGGTGCACCATGCACCCAGAGGACTGTTGGACACAGATGAGATATGCTGTCGGAGGAGGTCCTTGCAGTCACTAGGGCATGCGAGAATTTTTCAGGTATATCAGCCTTGAAGTCACAATTGAAATAGAATATGAACTACTAGCATTACAGGATGACAAGGCACTGGCAAATATGCCTTCCAGAATCCAGAGGTTCTGCCTATGCTCCTATGGGTCAGCATACATCCAACATAAAAACCAAACAATGGCTGACACACTTTTCAGGACCACAGTAGGCCTTACAACAAAACAGAACATCAATCTCATCAAGAACTGGAAGTGTACTCCCAATTAACATGGAGACATCTGCCAGCAACCACAAGTAAACTCCAAGAGATTTGTCAGGAACAAATGATTAATGAAGGTTGTGCCAGCTGCAATTGCCATTACTATCAACAAGTGATGATATGATGGAAACTTGGTTTGAAAGCAGTTAGCGGTCATAGAGGATCTGGTCTACAATGAGCGGTTGCTCATCCCAGTTTCCCATCAATCAGAGATCCTTCAAAACATATGCCAAGACCATGTAGGCATTACCAAGTATAGAATATGGCTCAATTTGCTCTCCAATAACCTGGCATTTCCAGGGTGATTTACATAGCAAATTGCTATGTGTGTGCATTGCACAGTCAAAGCCAAAGAGATGATTCAAGGGAAAGGCTGGGTGTTGATCAATATGTCTTCAGCAGCATTTTTGTTCCTCATAGTGGGGGATTACTTTTCCAGATGGTTGAGATAAAGCAACTACATAAAACTATCACATCACCAGTATTAAGGTACTGGTAGAGAGGCTTACAAGCCACAACATCCAGGACAAGACTGTATCTGATAATGGTGCACAATTTTCAAATCATACTTTGTACTCCACCAGCACATCTGGCTTCCACCACCATGTCATCAGACAACAAATTTTTTGAAATTGGGCACACAAAATGGAAGCAGACTAAAGTTACCCTCAGAGCTCTCCACTAAGAATCACAAAGTAACAGACACCGATCAGTAGGCAAGAGCATGCTTTTAGAATGCAAATGAGGGCTAGCACATAAGGGAAGCTGGACAGGACGGCACCTACAAGAACTAAATCTCCACCCCATCAAAATCAGCACCTTTAAAACAGTCAAACAACCCATGGAGACACCTAAAATTAGCATAGTTAAGGAAACATTCCTGGCCCCTCAAAACCTCTTTTGAGATCAATGACACACCTATGGTTCAAACCCTGGAGATTCTAGACTATTAAATAACCAGACAAAACAATTAACACACACCTAAAACAATTTTCTCAACACTTGGAAACATTGATTCAGGATGGCTAAGGTCGAATACTATAAATAAATTATGAGCATTTGAATCGCATACTGCACCAAAGTTCAGGTATAACTATAGCCTGCTGCGAGGGATGGGCAGAGCGCTTTCGGGACAGTCCGATTGTACGTCCTGACTGTGCTTCTCTGTCAATGTAAAGAAAATAAAGCTGTGCCGTTATTGAACTTCACCCTGAGTCCGTAGCAGTTGTTTCGCCCGCTCGCGCTAACAACCATACTAATTTCCTTCAAGTTCTCTGGTTTCTTCCCACAGTCCAAAGATGTGCAGGTTAGATACGTTGGTCAAACTAATTTGGCCCTTAGTGTCCCAAGATGTGTAGGTTAAGGGGATTAGCGGGGTTACAGGTGGACCTAGGATAGATGCTGTTGGAAAAGTCAGTGTATATTCGATGGGCCAAATGACCTCCTTCTGCGCTATAGGGATTCTACTGTATAAAAAAGAAAGAGGACTTTACACAACATTGCTAAGTTACAGATCCATCCAATTACAATGTGGCTTGGCCCTATTCAAATTCCTGGTGGACAGGAAATTCTGCACCCAACTTCCAGTCTCGCTGAAAAACCTAATACAAAGGTTGGTAACGAAAGACATCCAAACAGAAGAGTGGTCCTATATACACTACTACATCAGACACTTTCCACAACGATGAAAGGATGGCAAGGTCTGGGTTAAAGATCTTGAAGGAGGTGATACTATCAGGAAGTATGATGGCAAATCTCAGTGCTACCTGGTTGGCACCCAAGAGGGTACAGTCAGGAAAAACAGCCTACACCATCAATTCCCACAAATAGTGGGGAGCTATCAAACAAGATGTCCAGATTCCAGGACAACTTCTAAATCACACATTTATCAGCAATGACAGAGTCTACTACTCCTCCAACAGTAATGTGAACAAGATAAGGAAAGGGCAGTACAGTGGTTAGCATTGCTGCCTTACGGCGCCAGGGACCCAGGTTCAATTCCAGGCTTGAGTCACTGTTTGTGCGGAGTCTGCACATTCTCCCTGTGCCTGGATGGGTTTCTTCCAGGTGCTTTGTTTTCCTCCCACAGTCCAAAAGATGTGCTGGTTTGGTGCATTGGCCATGCTAAATTCTCCCTCAGTGTACTCAAACAGGTGCCTCAGTGTAGTGACTAGGGGATTTTTACAAAAACTTCATTACAGTGCTAATGTAAACCTACATGTGACATTAATAAATAAACTTAAAACTTCAAGGGTTATAAGGCTTCCAGACTGCCTGAACCTATGAACTCAAACTGGAAGGGGAAGATGGTGTAGTAATAACAATGTTGTTATAACAAGGGATAAAATGGAATAATGTGAAATACATTGCATAAGAACTTGGGGGTGGGGTGAAATGAAATATAGACTAAGAGTCTGGCACATATAGGGTTGATATGGGACCAATAACACATGACTCACACCTAGGGATCAGTCTACTGTTAGACTGTACAGCAGGAAGCATGGAGACAGCTCCTAGTTTGAACCCTTCACTGTATATATTGTTAGGGTAACAAATCACGAACCCCAAAGGTGTATTATAAAGCCGGACTAGATCCCAACAATTTTCTATTTTGGCACTAATGTGAGGATAGGATGTTTCATTCTAGGTGCAATTCCCCTGACAAATTAGGGAGTTTTAATCGAAAAAAATTTTATTTAGCAACACAGTTTAACCATTACAAATTAATTAACTTTTAACAATTGAACAATACTTAAACATGGCAAGATACAATTCTTAGCTACTAACTTATCACTATTAGTTTCTATCAAGCAATATTTCTCTTGTAGACTTAAGTCCCTCTTTAAAATTAGTTGGCAAAACATGGACATACATGCTTTGACTTAGATTACCAGTCTTGGCACTTTCAGAAAGCAAATGGAGAGACAGAGAAACACTTTTTCCTATCAGCCCCAGAAAGCAACTGCTCTTGGTTTAAAATGAAAAAGAAACAGTTCTTTCCTGCAAGCTTAGCTCCTCCCATTAATCGCATGACTATCCCTGTCAATCAACCTAATCAAAACTCGGCATACCTAGTCTGAAATTCTAGGAGACAAAGTAAACAAAAGGTCCATTACTCTACAAAGTAACACATTCCTAGTTAAAATCAGTTATCCTGTATTCTTAGCATTTGCTGCATGTTTTTCAGACAAGTCGACTCTTGTAACAAACATTGCCCCTTAAAGCAGCCCCACTTTAAACATAACATAACTAATTAACATAGTATCATTACAGTATGAACCTAGTCCTTGTCAGGCTTGACTAACAAGTGGCCCTCATGCCAGATGTGATCTGCAAAGCCTCCCAAAGGCAGTTTTCAAAATGCTGTTAAATGGAGTGGGAGAATCTGAAAGAAACTGTTCTTTCAATCACAAAGTGCTGATAGGTTCACTAGCTGCAACAAATGCGGGAGAGAAGCAGTCTGTGATTGAAGGAGCAGCACAATTGATGTCAGCAATATGCTCCAGAAAACATTCATGGCAGAGAGAGAGAGAAGCTGGCTGTCAGATTGGGTGGGAGAAGCCTGGTTGCCGGGTCAGATATGAGGGGATAAGTGTGAGTGTGAAAACGTGTGTGTCTGACTCATTAGCTGTCTTAGGATTCACACAAAAATCACACCTTACTCATGCTATGGGTGAGGGTGAAAGAATGAGCATCGAGAGACTGGGAATGAGCCAGACAAACAGAATCTGTCCTTCTCACACTCCAATGGTGATTTTTATAAGAACATAAGAAATAGGAGCAGGAGTAGGCCATCTAGCCCTTCAAGCCTGCCCCGCCATTCAATAAGATCATGGCTGATCTGTCGTGTCTGTTCCGCCTTCCCGCCCTCTCCCCATAACCCTTAATCCCCTCGCCTATCAAAAACCTATCAACCCGCGTCTTAAATATATTTAGCGAGGCAGCCTCCACCACTTCAACGGGCAGAGAATTCCAGAGATTCACCACCCTTTGAGTGAAGAAGTTCCTCAACTCCGTTCTAAACCGCGCCCCCCCCTTTATCTTGAGGCTGTGCCCTCTAGTCCTACTGTCCTTTGAGCGGGAAGAGCCTCTCCACCTCTATCCTATCCATCTCATTCATCTTATATGTCTCAATGAGATCTCCCCTCATTCTTCTAAACTCTAACGAGTACAAGCCTAGTTTATTCAGCCTCTCCTCATACCCCCTCAACTCTGGTTTTATTATTGACTTTTTTTTAAATTATCACTTTGACATTGCTTTATTTTTGCTCAGGAAATTGTTTCTTTCCTTCAGGCCTCAATTTTATCTTGAAATTCATTTTGTGTCAACCCTTAATCTTTCCAAAATTTTCTCATCGTCCCTTGAGTGAGAGAAAAACGGAAATGTGCCCTCCTTCCCTGAGTGAAAAGATTGTATAAGCCTGTTGTAGGTAATAAATACAAACCATTAAACTGCTTAGGACCAAGAAGACTTCATTAAGAATTGTCAAATGATATCAAACATCCTACAACAATTGAGGTTGAGGAAAGGATTGCAGAGACGATCCTGGTTAGGAGTGAAAGTAATAGGGTAATTGTTATGGGGGATTTTAACTTTACTAACATTGATTGGAATAGCTATAGCTCTAGCTCGTTAGAGGGGTCAGTTTTTGTTCAAAGTGTGCAGGAAGGTTTTTTAACTCAATATGTAGATAGGCCAACTAGAGGTGAGGCTATATTGGACTTGGTGCTGGGAAATGAGCCAGACCAGGTGCTAGACTTGGAAGTTGGTGTGCTTTTTGGTGATAGTGACCACAATTCGGTTACGTTCACCTTAGTGATGGAAAGGGATAGGCATGAACCTCGGGTCAGTAGTTTTAGCTGGGGGAAGGGTAACTATGAGGCCATTAGGAGAGAATTAGGAAGCATTGGTTGGACTAGGAGATTACAGGGACTAGGAACGTCTGAAATGTGGAGTTTGTTCAAGGAGCAGCTACTGTGGGTCTGTGATAGGTATGTCCCTGTCAGGCAAGGAGGAATTGGTAGGGCTAGGGAACCGTGGTGCACGAAAAAAGTTGATTTGTTGGTTAGGAAGAAGAAGGAGGCTTATGTTCGGATGAGGCTTGAGGGCTCGGGTAGTGCAGTAGAAAGCTTTAGATTGGCTAGGAGGGAGTTGAAGAGGGAGTTAAGAAGGGCTAGAAGAGGGCATGAGATGACTTTGGCTGATAGGATTAAGGAGAATCCTAAGGCGTTCTATAGGTATGTCAAGAATAGAAGGTTGGTCAGGGCAAGATTAGGGCCAGTTACAGACAGTAGGGGGAAGTTGTGTGTGGAACCGGAAGAGATTGGAGAGGCATTGAACCATTATTTCTCTTCGGTGTTCACACAGGACGATATGAATGTAGCTGAGGAGGTCACTGGGGTGAAGGGGTGTAAAATAGAAAGTATTGTAGTTGATACAGAGGATGTGTTGGATATTCTAGAAGGGTTGAAAATAGATAAGTCCCCTGGTCCTGACGGGATTTACCCTAGGATTCTATGGGAGGCAAGAGAGGTGATTGCAGAGCCACTGGCTCTGATCTTCAGGTCGTCGTTGGTCTCTGGTATAGTACCGGATGATTGGAGGACAGCGAATGTTGTCCCATTGTTTAAGAAGGGGAGCAGAGACTTCCCTGGGAATTATAGACCAGTGAGTCTTACTTCTGTAGTGGGCAAGGTTTTAGAAAGAATTATTAGGGATAGGATTTATAGTTATTTGGAGAGTAATGAATTGATTAGAGATAGTCAGCATGGTTTTGTAGCGGGAAGGTCGTGCCTTACTAACCTTATTGAGTTTTTTGAGAAGGTGACCAAAGAGGTGGATAGGGGTAAGGCAGTAGATGTGGTATATATGGATTTTAGTAAGGCGTTTGATAAGGTTCACCATGGTATGCTTCTGCAGAAAATGCAGATGTATGGGATTGGTGGTAATTTAGGTACTTGGATCAGGAATTGGTTAGCAGATAGGAGACAGAGGGTGGTGGTTGATGGTAATTATTCATCATGGAGTTCGGTTACGAGTGGTGTGCCTCAGGGATCTGTTTTGGGGCCACTGCTGTTCGTAATCTTTATTAATGATCTGGATGAGGGTATAGTTGGGTGGATTAGTAAGTTTGCTGATGACACCAAAGTCGGAGGTGTGGTAGATTGTGAGGAAGGGTGTCGAAGTTTGCAGGGTGACTTGGACAGGTTGCAGAGCTGGGCCGCGAGGTGGCGGATGGAGTTTAATGCGGAGAAGTGTGAGGTAATCCATTTCGGTAGGAATAACAGATGTGTTGAGTATAGGGCTAACGGGAGGACTTTGAATAGAGTGGAGGAGCAGAGGGATCTAGGTGTATGTGTACATAGATCCCTGAAAGTTGGGAATCAAGTAGATAAGGTTGTTAAGAAGGCGTACGGTGTCTTGGCGTTTATTGGTAGGGGGATTGAATTTAGGAGTCGCAGCGTCATGTTGCAACTGTACACAACTCTGGTGCGGCCGCACTTGGAGTACTGTGTGCAGTTCTGGTCCCCACATTACAGGAAGGATGTGGAGGCTTTGGAGAGGGTGCAGAGGAGGTTTACCAGGATGTTGCCTGGTATGCAGGGGAGGTCCTATGAGGAGAGACTGAGGGATTTGGGGTTGTTTTCACTGGAAAGAAGGCGGCTAAGAGGGGATCTTATAGAAACATATAAGATGATTAGAGGTTTAGATAGGGTGGATGGTGATAGCCTGTTTCCTCGGATGGAGAAATCTAGCACGAGGGGGCATGGCTTTAAATTAAGGGGGGGTAGTTATAGGACGGATGTCAGGGGTAGGTTCTTTACCCAGAGGGTGGTGAGGGACTGGAATGCCCTGCCTGCTGCAGTTGTAAATGCGCCTAGTTTGGGGGCGTTTAAGAGATTGGTGGATAGGTTTATGGACGAAAAAGGAGTGGTTTAAATTAGTGGGTCAATGTTTTTTTTTAAAAATAAGACTGGTCGGCGCAACATTGTGGGCCGAAGGGCCTGTTCCGCGCTGTAATGTTCTATGTTCTATGTTCTAATAATCTATAGAGTTATGGACCAACAGCTGGAAGGTGGGATTAGACTGGCTCATTTTTGGGTAAACACAGTAAAAAGTCTGACAACACCAGGTTTTAGTCCAACCGATTTATTTGATAATAGACTCACAAGCTTTCGGGGTTAGCCCCTTCGTCACCTGACGAAGGGGCTAACCCTGAAAGCTTGTGAGTCTATTATCAAATAAATCGGTTGGACTAAAACCTGGTGTTGTCAGACTTTTTACTGTGTTTATGCCAGTCCAACACCGGCATACCCACATCATTTTTGGGTGGCAGAAACCCAGTAGGCCAAATTGATTTCTTCTGTGCTGTAAAGTTTTCTGTGTTTCTTTGCTGGGACGTACTAGGAAAGGTACTGAGCATGAAACAAAGAAGACCATTTGATCAGTTGTCTCTGTGCTGGTCCTCTACCGTTTCTGCTACATCCAGCAAAATGCCACCACTAAGCACATCTCCTCTCACCCCCACCGCCCCCCCCCCACCCCCCGCAGCATTTCAAAGGGACCATTCCCTTCGTGATAACATGGTTCAGTCTTCAATCAATCACCCCCAACACCCACTTTTTCTGTCTCTTTCAATAACCCTACTATTTCATCCAAGAATTTAATAAGATTATTCAGACACAATTTCCCTTTAATCAATCCATGATGGCTCTCTTATTCACCCATTCTTCTCCAAGTGAGAATTAGCAACAGCTCTCCTTTTACTCCCTCTCCCTTCCCCGGCCAAAGCTCCAAACATTCCTTCCAAGTGAAACATGATTTATGCGTACTTCCTTCAATTTTGCTATACTGTATTTGGAGACCTTGTGCAGTGATAGCATCCCTTTCTCTGGGTTCAAGACCCCTTCAGGTCTTGATGGCCATGGAAGGTGCAATTCATTACATGGCCAAACAGGTTGATTATCAGCCTCTAAATCCTTTCAATACACCTGATAGCAGGCAGTAAATATTGGAAGAGTTTCCTGATCAGTTTACCAAAGGAAATGAATTGTTGTTTAACTTGTCAAACATTAACATCCTTCATGCAGACTCCATCAGCAGATACAGCACAGGGATAAAAATGGCACAATAGATCAATCAAATCACCACTATAGCTTCTGCAATCAACATCATCATTTATATGATACCTTAAACTAGCAAAACACCAAGGAATTTTACAGGAGCATTATCTAACAAACTTTGCCATTGTCCTACATCGGGAAATATTAGGACAGGGACCTTTACAACTCCCACACTAAAAGCACCGACATCTGCAATTCAGAGTCAATCATAGTGCCAAAAGCTACTCTGGCTACCTGCCTCTCTCTGCATTTTTCTCCTGGACAGTTCTGGAGAGGGAGCAAACAGTGGCAATATTGTGATTCAGATGAATAAATTTCTTTTTTGTTTGATCAAGACTTTTAATTTTAAATTATTTTGTTTGTTGAGTCTCTTCAAGGAATACTTGCAGAAATGTTTTATGTCATTCAGCCAACCTAGTGTCATCCTTAATTGGTCAAATCAAACAATTATGGAGCCTTCAGTATTTCAACACATCCTTTCATTACGGACAAACCTGGACAGCTGTTTACCAAGATTCAGTCTTAGTAACTTATTCAAGTTGATATCATGAAGTCAGAGATGGAACCTTAGCTCAATCTCCCCACATCCCTGTCCCAGGGCTTAAGTGAAATGCAACACCCCAACTGCTGCTGGAGGACTGATTGGCTGACTAGTTCTCAGATCGTATCCAGGATGTTGGTATTTTTGGCTCCGCACGGCAATAACTGTTGCATTCAGTGCAACTGCACTGCCGCAGTTCCATTTATTACACCAAACCCTTGACCTTTAAAATAGGCGTACAATGTTCAACAAACAGACTGCACAATACAAGTGACGCTGTCACTTGTACTCAAGGACTGGTTCAGAATTAGACTAAACTTATTTCTGCTAACATTATCGAATAAAATCAATTGAACATAAGAGTTTGCTCAAATCCCATATCTCAAAGTCTCAAAACTATTCCATCTACATAACTGCACTAGCTAAATTAGCAAACTTACCATTTATTTTTATATCTTCCCAGACTACTGAGAAAAGTAAAGTTGGAGTAGCAGAAATTCTAACCACAGTCTTCACTCAATTGAAGTGGGAATGGTGCACAAGAAACAGTGGATTGCAAATTTTACATACAAGTTCAAAGGGAAAAGGGTTCAACCTGCTAAATACAGGTCATTCAGCTTAACAGCAGTGCTGGAGAAACTATTAGAGATCATTGTCAAGGGCAAAATTAATTCTCACTTGGAGAAGAATGGGTGAATAAGAGAGCCATCATGGATTGATTAAAGGGAAATTGTGTCTGAATAATCTTATTAAATTCTTGGATGAAATAGTAGGGTTATTGAAAGTAGTGGGGTGTAAATGTTGTATCTATGGACTTTCAAAAGATATTGCCTGGAACTCTACCATCTCACCCGCTACAGAATTGGAGCGGGCAAGGTTTGTAGAACAGAAATCCAAGATCCTATTCTAGCTGGCAAAGCCATCTATAGACACAAGGGTCGTTATGATGTGGAGATGCCGGCGTTGGACTGGGGTAAACAATAAGAAATCTCACAACACAACAGGTGACGAAGGAACAGCGTTCCGAAAGCTTGTGGTGTTTACATGTGTGGCTGTCAGCCTTTCCTGTGCAGTACCCCCGTTTCTTCTTTCAGCTGCCATTCCCCAGAAAGGAAGGTTGCACTGAGGCACTGAGGGCAGTGATGTCAATTTAGAAAAAAAAAATCAGAAACAAAGAAAAACTATTTGGAGTCTTGATAGCTTACATGATAAGATTGTAGTTCTTCTTTTCAGATGGTTACTCTTGAGATTATCCATGGAGGTTCTATTATTTTAATTTAGAAAATTTTAAGTTTTATTCCTTTGACTACAGATATGGTGGTCCTGCATGTTATGGTTCCCCAGGAGACAGTGGCACAGTTTATTTTTCAGGCACCTTTTCTAGCCCTGACCACATTTAGGGTGAACAGATGGTATCCTCTGCTCCCAACACAGGTGTCCAATGACCATCATACTTCAACTGCCTAGGTACAGATTCTTAACTTAGGACTTCCAGGTTCAATACCCCGTCTCCATTGCCAATTCTCCATCGCCACAGCACTTGGCAAATTGACCCTATAATAGAGCTTGTGTGGAACTTTGCTTAGTTTGGGGGACCTTTCAGTGCTATCGTTGTTCACATGATCTTTATGGATTGGTGATCAGATTTTGATGACTTGTTAAACCTGAATGACTGGGAACACTTGGGCGTCACGGTAGCACAGTGGTTAGCACTGCTGCTTCACAGCTGTAGGGACCTGGGTTCGATTCCCAGCTTGGGTCACTGTCTGTGTGGAGTTTGCACATTCTCCTTGTGTCTGCATGGGTTTCCTCAGGGTGCTGTTATGTTCTTATGCTCCAGTTTCTTCCCACAGTCCAAAGATGTGCAGGTTAGATTAATTGGCCATGCTAAAATTGCCTTTAGTGTCCTGAGATGCGTAGGTTAGAGGGATTACTGGGTAAATATGTAGAGATAGGGGGGTAGGACCTGGGTGGGATTGTGGTCGGTGGAGACTCGATGGGCTGAATGGCCTCTCTCTGTACTGTAGGGTTTTTATGATGATGATTCTACTTTGCCATTGCAGCCCTCTCCCATCTTTGCAGCTGGTGACTTACACAATCTTCCTTCACTTTTTCTGCCATTGAGGAATTTTAGGGTTATAATTCATCTGAAACTTCACCCCACCACCCACTACACCCTAACCATGCCACCATGGGAGGTAGGACAAGGAGCTCCTGATGGCATCATTCAGAGGATAGTCAAAGCATAAAAGCCAGTCCACCACATCAAGGTGGCAATCCATGTAGGGGAATTGCATGGCTGAAGCATCATTGCTCACAGAGCTACAACAAGCAAAAGGATGAAAAACAAAAGAAAAACCTATGGGTGGAGATCTTCAAAGCTGTCATGATGTGGATATGCTGGCATTGGACTGGGGTAAACACAGTAAAAAGTCTGACAACACCAGGTTTCAGTCCAACAAATCGGTTGGACTGAAACCTGGTGTTGTCAGACTTTTTACTATCTTCAAAGCTGGCAGATATCTACCCACCTCAGAACTCCATGCATTCGTTCTACATATTTGGGAACGTTATGCCTGCTGCACAGTCTGTTTTAATCCTTATACGGTGGACAGAGAATTGCAAGTAGACTGCTTGTTATTTAAAAAACACAATCAATAAGCACCCACTCAACCAACAATAAGTTATCTCACAGAAATACTAAAGTTCAAGTCCATTACTAAACCTTGACTTAATTTTGCATGACTGGCAAGTACCTAAGCAGATATTGGCCGTTATCTGTGCACTGGTCTCTGTAGTCCTCTGTGTAATGTGGCACTTTGGTTTGTTCTGGTCTGGCACTCTAGTTCTGGTCTTCTTTCCTTCTTGGGTGTGGTAGCTCTCCTTGTGCTGGTCATTGCTGGCAATGATCATCACTATTATAGCTCATTCATGGGGTCAGAGAGAGAGAGTGAGGTACTTCTGTTGTGCAGCACCTTTTATCCCTCCTTGGTTTTGTGTCCTTTTTGGTGGTCTCCTGATTCTTATCAGTCAATCAATCAGGTCTTGATCACCTTGATCGATGTGTCCAATCAGGTGCTGCCACACCGATCTCTGAGTGTGTACCCAATCTTCATGCCTGTAGGTGCCGGAGGCAGGTAGGCCACATACCTGCCTCCCAAATAAGGAGTTAAAGCTCTCTTCTGTCTGGTAAACAAGTATGTTTGACCAGAGAGTGTCCATCGTCTTTGTATTTCCTCTGTATTCTGTCATAGGAGACAGAGGGTGGTGGTTGATGGTAATTATTCATCATGGAGTTCGGTTACGAGTGGTGTGCCTCAGGGATCTGTTTTGGGGCC
The DNA here is from genome assembly GCF_965287045.1 of Carcharhinus amblyrhynchos. NCBI lineage: Eukaryota > Metazoa > Chordata > Chondrichthyes > Carcharhiniformes > Carcharhinidae > Carcharhinus > Carcharhinus amblyrhynchos. The sequence goes on from NC_137324.1 coordinate 145,116,054, forward strand.
ACTGCTGTTTGTAATCTTTATTAATGATCTGGATGAGGGTATAGTTGGGTGGATTAGTAAGTTTGCTGATGACACCAAAGTCGGAGGTGTGGTAGATTGTGAGGAAGGGTGTCGAAGTTTGCAGGGTGACTTGGACAGGTTGCAGAGCTGGGCCGCGAGGTGGCGGATGGAGTTTAATGCGGAGAAGTGTGAGGTAATCCATTTCGGTAGGAATAACAGATGTGTTGAGTATAGGGCTAACGGGAGGACTTTGAATAGAGTGGAGGAGCAGAGGGATCTAGGTGTATGTGTACATAGATCCCTGAAAGTTGGGAATCAAGTAGATAAGGTTGTTAAGAAGGCGTACGGTGTCTTGGCGTTTATTGGTAGGGGGATTGAATTTAGGAGTCGCAGCGTCATGTTGCAACTGTACACAACTCTGGTGCGGCCGCACTTGGAGTACTGTGTGCAGTTCTGGTCCCCACATTACAGGAAGGATGTGGAGGCTTTGGAGAGGGTGCAGAGGAGGTTTACCAGGATGTTGCCTGGTATGCAGGGGAGGTCCTATGAGGAGAGACTGAGGGATTTGGGGTTGTTTTCACTGGAAAGAAGGCGGCTAAGAGGGGATCTTATAGAAACATATAAGATGATTAGGGGTTTAGATAGGGTGGATGGTGATAGCCTGTTTCCTCGGATGGAGAAATCTAGCACGAGGGGGCATGGCTTTAAATTAAGGGGGGGTAGTTATAGGACGGATGTCAGGGGCAGGTTCTTTACCCAGAGGGTGGTGAGGGACTGGAATGCCCTGCCTGCTGCAGTTGTAAATGCGCCTAGTTTGGGGGCGTTTAAGAGATTGGTGGATAGGTTTATGGACGAAAAGGGATTGGTTTAGATTAGTGGGTCAATGTTTTTTTTTTAAAAATAAGACTGGTCGGCGCAACATTGTGGGCCGAAGGGCCTGTTCCGCGCTGTAATGTTCTATGTTCTATGTTCTATCTGAGCTGCAGCCTGTTTATCTCTGTCTTTTAAGCTGCAGCCTGCTGTTTCAGTGCTTATCCAATTATCCCAGCGTGCTCTGTAAATCGCCTTTTTAGGTGGCCCGTTTGGCCACAGGACAAAAGAGAACCACTCTGCCCCACCCCACCCCAACTCCAGGAATGCAAGAATTGCATTCAAGACTGGAGATAAATCATCATGTGGAAATTATCAAGTTATCACTGTCTTATCCAGAGTATGGAAAATCCTGACACAGATTCTTGTGAATTGCCTACTTCCAGCCGGAGATAGAGTGTGGCTTTAGACCCTCCAGAGGAGCCTCTGATACGTGCTGCCAGAAAAATCTGAGGAAAATGTCAAGACAACGCCAGGAACTTTTTGTTGTATTCATTGACCTCAGCAACACATTTGACTCAGTAAATTGCGAGGCTCTACGGGTTGTGCTCCTAAGATTTGAACGTCCAAGAAACTTCAGTACAGTCTGGTGACAGCTTCATGATGATAGATCTGTAACTGTGTTGATGGGAAGATCTGAAATGGACACCTGCAAAGACTGGATCAGGGTCAAATAAGGCCTTGTTAAAGCCCCATATATTTTCAATCTGCTTAACACTGGTTATTCACCTTATCAAAAATCAACTGCCCTCTACTGTCAGCATTAAATATAGTCCAGATGGAAAAATCTTTAACCTTGAGTTGCCTCCATGCCAAAGCTAAACTGACTACCATGATCTGGAATTTGTGGATGATTGCAGTGTCATTGCCCACTCCTGACCAGATTTGCAAGCCACTCTTGAACTCTTCAATTCTGCATACTCTTTGAATGATGCCAAAACAAAACTAATATAAGGAGGGGTGGCATTGTGGCACATTGGTTAGCACTGCTGCATCACAGCACCAGGGACCCAGGTTCAATTCTGCCCTAGGGTCACAGTCTGTGTGGAATTTACACATTCTCCCCGTGGCTGCGTGGGTTTCCTCCAAGTGCTCCAGTTTCTTCCCACAGTCCAAAGATGTGCACACGGGTTAGGTTGATTGGCCGTAGTAAATTGCCCCTTTGTGACAGGGGGACTAGCAGGGTGGATAAGTGTTGTTATGGGGATAGGGCCTGGGTGGGATTGTGATTGGTGCTGACTTGATGAGCTAAGTGGCCTCCTTCTGCACTGAAGGGCTTCTGTGATTCTATATCATCTCACATCTGGTTGGCCAAATATTCCACCCCCCACCTTTTTTGAAGGAGAAACTCTGGAACATGTTGAGCGCTTCTCATACTTTGGAAGCTATCTCTATCAAAGGCTACCATTGAGCTACCATTGATGAGGCGACCCAATACTAGATCAGCAACGCCAGTTCAACCTTCTACAAATTACGGTGGTGAAAATTTAACAGCAAAGACTACCATAAGTCAATAAAAGTTATATTGTACAGATCAGCTGTTGTCACTGCACTTTGATACTGCAGTAAGATCTGGACTGTGCATGTGTCACATAACAGCAATAAAGAACTTCTATCAGTAATCCTTCTGCTGCATCCTCCAGATCCAATGTGAAGACCACCAAACAAACTCTAGCACCCTTCTTGAAGCCAGCTCCAAAAGTATTCAAGCATAGCTCCCACAAAAACAACTTTAATGGACTAAACATGACAAAGACAGTGAACCATTGAAAATTGTTATACCCACGTGCACTAATAGCTACCATCTATCTCCGCAGGTGAACAATGGATTTTGACCAGAGACATAAAAACTGATTGTTAACGAAAAACTGATCATTAATGGGCAACACCACATGAACTAAGCTCCTTTGCCTTTTGGAAATTCTTGATGTTACATTCCCAGATTTCCTGGGCAGTCTATTGTTAACATCCAGCCTGTCAACAGAAAAATAGGACTCCAGCTAATAACAAAGCCTGCCTCAAGTCTAAACTTCGTCAAAGCCTGATTCTCTGAAAGATTCCTGCCACTTGTAGAGTGGAATAATTCTCTGTATATCAACATCATCCTGCTGCACCATCACCAACTCTGAAGGAATTCTGCAGCTCCTGCTTTTAGCTAGCTAAACTCGTCTGAACTTTAACTCCTGCATGAAGGAATTCTTACTGGGTTCTGACATTCTGGACTTAAACATTCATGTGAATTAATATTTCTATCTTTGTTTTTCTTCATTGTTTTGAGTCATTCTTATTGTAAAACTCTTTTTTTTGTTCAAAGCTATTCTTAGCTGTAAAGCTCTCTTCTTTTCTTTACCCTTCTTGTGTATGTAGTTGCGATGACTATCCCTCAGGTTTGAACATATGAATAGATAATAATTCTGATTTAACCTTAAATAGAATTGGCTGCACTTTAAAGTTGCTTTAAAATTGAATTCACAAACAGAGATTTGGGGAAACATTGCAAAAATTAAAACACTTCTGCCCATGTACAGATGGCGAGAAAAAATAAAGGAGTTCCACTTGCCTCTCTTCCTCGTGCAGAACATAAATTGTTAACTTTGTTTTTTGTAATGTAACATTGTTCTTAAATTGCAGCATTGCTTGAAATGTACCTTTCACCTGGAGCTTGATTCCTTATAATCTGCACCATTACGTTGTAGGTGGCTGCAGAGATTGTTTTACTGGCATGTTTCTTTCAGACAAAATTGTCACACTGACTCCTATGTTTAGTTCAAAATTAGTAATGTGCTCACTGACACGTCAGCGTTTCAGAAGGTCGATCTGGGATCTTTAATCTAACCAAGGAAGCATTATTGTTCTTCATTTTGGTGTGACTCTTCAATTTTGTAGGTGGTCTTTTATGCAAAGATTCACTGGTGATCCTCTGTATGTTTAGGGGTTTGTGATCTGCACATTCTCCCAAAGTATCCCAGTCATTTTGTGGGAGCAATGTATTGTGCTTGGAGGACATTGTGCCTGTGAAGCTATTCGATGCCACAGTGCTGGCATGATTTATTACCACCTTAAGTTTTAACTGCATACATTCTTTGTCCTGGAGTGGCTTTCACATTCTGTTGTTTAATGATCCATTATTGGATCTATTCTGCAGCATGGTTTATCTTCTGCTCTTAAATGGATCAACTTTGGAAATGGACCTGAGATTATCTGACAATCTGTATCGCCTTCTCCAAAGTTAAATCTTCTTTGGATTGAAGAAAGACTATTGTCAGCTATCCCAACTCATATGCTGCCTCATATCAGCTCAGACTTAAGATCACCACATCCACAGCCTTCAACCAAATACAAATCATTGATGAAGGTGTCCACAGGTTTTCCAGGTTTTTGGACCTTTTTATTAAACTTTGATCTTTCCAAAATTTTGTTACTCATTGGTTAAAGTAACTGACAAAGGATTTCACGATCTTTCCAAATTTGGCAGATGATCCATTTTTCCATTTACCTGGCCACTACATCATCAGCAATTGCACCAATTAAATACAATAAAGTATTAACTTGTGCAGCCTTTGATTTATTATCTAATCCTAAAGTAGTTCTGAAATTAAAAATTATCTCCTTCAAAGTGTCCAGTTCTGTCTCTGGTCTTGCCTTTCCAACTGTTCAAATCATTCTGGCAAAATCAATTTTGAATCTATCACAGTTTTTAGCTCAGAAGAGACTTGCTTTAAAATCTTTAAAATGCTGCTAACAGTAATTAAGTTTTCCCACGCTGACTGGGGGTTTTCGGCTGTTGGCTGCTGTGACTACTAAGCCATTTCAAATCTTCACTAAATCTTACCAAAATGATTCTTAAGGCCAATTAGTTACAGCAGATGTTTTTATGTTTTTCATCAAGCATATTATATCTGGACCTGGGTTGCAGTATGTGTCAACTGAACAACGAACTGTCTCCCAGTGCTGCCTGGTTTCTGCACCTTGTTGAGTCTTTTTAAAAGTTTGCTCATCCTTGATTGTTGCCAGGTTCTCAACCCAACTTTTGATTGGGATTTTCAATGACCGCCATATGCTATGGTGGAATCCTTCTTGAGCTACACAGTTGATTTTTTTTCTCTCTGCCTCTCAGCCTTGGGGTGGCACGATGACACGGTGGTTAGCATTGCTGCCTCACAGCGCTAGGGACTCAGGTTCAATTCCCGGCTTGGGTCACTGTGTGTGCAGAGTTTGCACGTTCTCCATGTATCTGCACAGGTTTCCTCTGGGTGCTATGGTTTCTTTCCGCAGTACAAAAGATCTGCTGGTTGGCCATGCTAAATTCTCCCTCAGTGTACCTGAACAGGTGCCAGAGTGTGACGACGAGGGCATTTTCACAGTAAGTTCGTTGCAGTGTTAAGTCTACTTGTGAAATGAATCCATGTCTATTATGGGGCTTTTCTGGCAATTGCCAGTTCTTTTATCAAAATCTTCTAATTTGGCACTTTTTTATGTTGGACTGCAGATTTCTCAATATTAATTTTTGGAGAATTTGGGGTACTTCACCTGCGGCCACCAGTAGCACAGAAATAGGATTTTTCTACTTTTTAAATACCTCCTCTATTTTGTATCCCATCCTGTCATACCATTTCATTTCTAGTTCTGTTGGTGCCATCTTCTTCTCTAATTAAGTGAGATGCAAAGTAGTTAGTAACTGCTCTGAGGAATGGTAGTTCTCGTGATAATTCTTTCTCCACAGATGCTGACAGGTCTGCTGAGATTTTCCAGCATTTTCTGTTTTTGTTTCAGATTCCAGTATCCGCAGTAATTGGCTTTTAATCTCATCAGTGATTCTGCTATGCCTCTGGCTCCACAAAATCATCTCCTTTTAGTTCCCTGATGGATCCATCCTAACTTTGACAACACTTTGATTATTTATATCTACAGTGTATCTAACTGCTGTCTGTCAAACCAGTGCCAGTTGTTTACTGCATTATGATTAAAGTGTAAATGGATGCCAGCAGCACCTCGGACACCGGCTCAGTGTCCAGTCAGTGCCCATGCAGCTGCAGCCCTGCCGGAGCCTCTCACCTTTCAGCAGCCACGTGTGAAAGGCGTGCTCCACCCGCCGCGCCATCCAATCGCTCTCGCCGTGGGGCACGTGGGCCCTCAGGGTTCGGTCCAATGACAGCACGTTCGTTTGTCCGCTTCCCTCCAATCAGCAAGCGCACTTCCGAGGCCGCGTCCAATCAGAAAGTTGGCAGCTGTCGGGCGTTGTCCAATGGGGGCGCGCGCTGCGGCTGGGAACCGAGCGCCAGTCACATGACAGTGAGGATTTAGATGGAGTTGTTCAACTTTTATTCCCAATGCTGCCGAATGATCTTATTTTGTACCACTAAAATGGTACAAAATGGCTCCGACCCTGCTGCAGAAGCTGTTTAACAAAAGGGCAAATGCGGCGTCGCCTTCGAAAAGTTCTAAGGAGGGTCCGGGGTTTAGGTAATGTCGAGTGAAATGCTTGATGTGCTGTAAGGGGAGCTGGGGCAGGTATTTGAGGACATGACTGGAGGGAAGGGGAGCTGGGGTCTCAGTAACGTTTGGTATCAGAAAGAGGAGGCGTTTCAAAATGTGTTTCTATCGTTGTGAAATTCTCTTGAAAGCAGCAATAACTGCTGGCTTATTGTTTTTGGTTTATAGTTAATCACTGTTGCTATATAGTGTTGTTGATTTAATTGCAAGTATTTGCTGTACTCAAAGTGTATTTATATTATAAAGGTTGTCAGTATTTGCTATTTACATAAAATTAACATTGAAAACAGTGAAGCTTTGTGGGAGATTTGCTTAGAAATCACTATCAATCTACACTATTTATGTATGTTAATAGTCACTTGAGTTTTCTAGTTTGTATTATAAAACTGTTGGACTGAAATATTAATTGCTCAGGAGAAATATTTTGTTTCACAATATTATAATGGATGTCATTTAGTAATTAGAATGGAGATTGGTAATGTAGGAGGTCAGTTTTTAATTTTCACAAATTGGATTGAAAATGTGTTCCTTGTCATTGTTGTATATAGTGTTTGATTTTGTTACTGTTACCAATCCCAAAATAAACTTTATTTTGCTCTATAGTATCTATTGTAGTACACTGTTCTGTGAAATACTTCTGTAACCCTGCAGAATTTTTTCTTTAGAGTTCTATGAATGAACTTTACTGAGACAGGGAATGCAGGAAGCACTTGGCAGGTCTGGCAATGTCTGTGGATGGAGAACAGAGTTAATATCATGAATCTGAATGTTTGACTCTATGCTCGTAAAAGGCCTTGATTTTTTTTTATTTGATTATGTTGCCAAAAATTGTTAATGCAAGGAAACTTCAACTGTGTTTCTCTACAAGAAATCAAGAATGAAAACTGATCAGAGTGATATTGTGTAGATATTGAATGCATTTTTTAGTTCAGCCAGAAAACCCATGATTCTAACTGTGTTGGAAGGTACAAATTGAGAATTAATATTGAACATGGGAGTCCAAGAATATATATACATTAACTTTATTTTTAATGTAGTGTAGCAAGTTTTCAATCTGCAAAAATCACCAATGTTGGAAGACTCATTGATTGAAAATGCTTTTGGGAATTATGGGTCAACTTGTAGCTAGACATTGGTTAAGGGCATTTCAAAGGTTTTAGAGTTGAGCCTATTGATGCACCTGAGTCCAGTGTAATTGCTGGATTGAGGATCTTGAGTTTGTTAACTTGTCTGTAAAGATAAGTCAAAGTAAACTATTTGTTGTTAGAGGTCGTAACTGTTTGTACATCACCTGATTATTATTCAACAGGTGAAATGAACTTAAGCTGAGTTATTAAAAAGTTCGTTCTGTATGTATTTGGGTAGGTTCTTCACTAAATAATTAATGCAAAGATATTTACTCATGCTGCCATTTCTTTTGCTGTGGCTCTGATTTGTGCTGCGTTCCATGATTGTGTTGAATACTGAATCAAAAGACAAGGATTCCGTCTCCTATCTCTACAGAAACATCGGGATATTGTCATATTCGTACAGCTTTTCTAGTATTTGATATTTAACAATTTTGCTTCCTGTCAACTTCCTTCTCCCTCCCCAAGACTATTATGCCCTCACTGGTTCCAAAATACCTCAATCTCTCTTTCTCCCACACTGCCCCTCCACTTCTGGAACCCTGATAAAGCCACGGTTTGAACAAAGTAATTGATTGTCATCTGTGCGTTTGTCTCCAGATACATCATAACTCAGCTCATTGCCTGTACATGCTTCCTGAAGTAATTAGAAGTAGTGATTACTCTAGTACGTTTGCCAACTATTTTAGTTTTCAGTTGTAAATTGATCATGTTGGGTGCAAAATACTGTACATGATGTCATTAAAAGAACACTTAAGTTGTATTTATTGTCACAACATTTAGGATTTGATCCTCTCCTATTTCTCATCCACGTGCTGCCTTTTGATACATCATTTGAAATGTAACGTACGTGGCCGTTACATATGTTGACAACAACTAACTCTACCTAACCTTCACGTCACTGAAGCCGTTCGTTCTCTAGATTGTCAGACTGCTTGTCGACATTCAGTATTGGATGAGCTGAAATTTCCTCCAGTTAAATATTGGCAAAATTGAAGCCATTGCGTTTGGTCCCCATCGTTAACAATTCTTGGCCACTGATTCCATCCTCCTTTTTAAAATGACCTCAGGCTGAACTAGACTGTCCGCAACCTTCTGTTTGATCCCAAGATGAATTTTCAACCGTGTATCCATGCAGTTGCTACGACTGCTGATTTCTGCCTCCATAAAATCATACTACTTCACTCCACCTTAGCTCCTTTGTTGCTACAACCCTCCTCTCTGACTTTGTTACCTCCAGATTTGACTTCTATTTACACTCCTGGCTTGCTTCCTGTGCTTCCGCACTCTAAACTTGAGGTAATCCAGAACTGTGTTCTCCTTCCTGCCTTCCATCACTATCCCTTTGTTCACTGACTTGTATTGGCATCTGGACGAACAATGCCTTGATTTTAAAATGCTCGTTCTTGTTTTCAAATCTCACCATAGCCTTATCCTTCCCAGCTCTGTAATCTTCAACCTCTCATTCGTACTTGCACTCCTTAATTCTGGCATTTTGAACACCCCCAATTAGTTGGTTATATTTTCAGTGCCTGAATCCTAAAGTATGAAGTTCCCTCACTAAAGTGCTCTGCCTTGCTTTTTTTCCCCTATAAAATGATCTTGAAACTTGCATCTTTTAGCAAACTTTAGGTCACCTGCCGTAATATCTTTGCGTAGCTTGATATCAGATTTTGTTTTACAATGCCGCATTAAAGTGCCTTGGAACATTTTTATTATGTTGAAGATGCTTTACATACATTGGTCTGTTGTATTGTGTCAAACCTGAACCTAGAGGATAGCTGTCCTGCAGCATGTGTTGCCAATGTGAGCTAATACCAAAGTATCCGATTTTTGTTGTGTTTATCTCTATCTTTTTCTCCAGTTGCACGCACAAGAGTCTTAAATGTTTGTCTTTAATAAGCAAGGTCACTTTTTTTTAGCTACTACTAATAATGTAGAACACTACTTTTTAGCAGTGCATGTAAATGAAGGGTGTGACAAACCTAAGGATTGAATGCTGAGTGCCCTTGGACATGCTTCTGGCCTGGCAACATTCCACTTGCTGTATAAGGGGAAGAAGACTGTCTCTTACTTATGCTTCAGCATGTGTTGATGAAATTATGTCATAAGAAATGGTTTAGAATTATACAGGTCTGGATTACCACACGACATACAAAAAGTAATCTCGGGTCTAACTTTAAAAGCAATATGAAAACAGCTTCCGTTAAAGCTCTACTCGGTTTGAGGTACCTGAATCTCGGGTTCCACTGACATTTGTTAGAAATGGGTTAACGGTCACCTTCCACTTGACATTTCAAGTGGATGTTATCATTTTAATAAAAGTAACTGGGACATATAAAGGGGCTACAGGTGGCACTGAATGTTGGTGGAGAATTGCATGTGAAGTTGAATCAAAGGTAAAAACAGTTTGAAGAAGCAAAACTCATTTCCTTTACTGAACTGCAACCGAGAAGCTGAAACGGTGGTAGTAGACAATGGTGGCTGGTTCCAAGTAATGGGCTCCAAGTTATGACTTTTTTTGGGGGGGGGGGGGGGGAACTTCACTCAAATTCTAATCGAAGGAGTAGGAGACAACAAGATGGGTGAATCTAGAGTAAAAGTATCAGGATATGACTATCCATCATTCTGCTCAGACACAAAACCTTGTGACCTATGGAGAAGTTATCATGTGGACTAAAGTAACCACTGAGGAAAATAAAACAAGGAATGGCCTTGGCTGTTCCTTTACCACATAGAAAATACTTTGACTAATTTTATTTCTAAATTGGAGTTGGAACATTTTGGATTCTGAGGAAGATCTGGATAATTAATCTTTATGGATAAATCTATCAAAAGGAAGACCTGACTATATATAAGGCTGCAAATTCCACAGTCCATCTTGGCAATTAAGTTACTGGACTGTGCTAAAGTTACAAACATGGATAGGCTTCTGGTTTTGACAGGAGATAAATTTGCAGACAAAGGTATCATGTGATCAAATGTTAGAGGCCTTAAAAAACTTTATTTTGGGAAAACATTCTATCCCCACAGATGGGTCAGTCAGTAATAAAACAGACTGTGACAGATACACTGTTAACAGGATGGTAAGATTGTGCAGCACAAGTTGAATATGGCAGAAGATTGGGACTCAGAAATTGCATGGACAGAAACCCCTTTAATATCTAGAACCGGAGGATGGATATGGAGAGTGACAACAGAAATCTGAGCCCCAGAAATGCCCAGGGTGTGATTAATCAATGTTTTTAGTGTGATTCTAAATTTCATTGTTTTTGGACAATTGAAAGCATAATCAGTGTTTGATGCTGCATGTGACACAGAAGAATCAGCAGAGGAAAAAGATAGTGAACAGAAAGAAGGCATTGTCTTATGTTTTTCTCCTGTAATGAAAGTTTTGGTTGCAGAGACCTTTTTAGTTGGGCTGTATTGGTCAGTAGTTGTATGTCTTTGTGGAATTGGCAGTTATCTGGACTCTTTTTTAAATGCTGAAAATCAGAACAAATTCAAAAATTTGGAAGTTCCACAAGTTTCAGGTTTGGGGATGATGCCCTGAAGTTACTGAAGAGTGGTGATCCTTTGCAGTGTTGTCAAGTGAGATACCATTGCTTCTCAGAACGTTGATGAAGAAAGCACACAAAACTGGTTATAGAAAATGATAAGGCAACAATTTTTGGAGAAATGGTGCATTTATAATAGTGCCCTGACGATAGTGTGTAAATTGTATTCTGTTAATGAAAATTTTTTTTTTGGGTAAAGAGGTTAAGCAAGTGTCATTAGCGTCCAGAAATAAACTTTAACTGATGAAAAAGCTCATTGTATTGAACCTGCATCAGAAATTTGCATATTAATCTCCTCAGAGGCTGCAAAATTTATTAAAAGATGCAGAGGTAAGAGATGAAGACTATACTAGCTTGTAAAATAAGTCAGTGATCAGTGAGAGCTTTGTAGGCAGTACAGAAGGACCCCACGACCGATAGTAACTCTACCTTTGCCACAGGTTTTAATGACATTGTGGCCTTGGACCTTAAGATCTGGGATAAAGCAAACAATATATTTGTAGAATCATAGAAACTCTACAGTGCAGAAGGCGGCTGTTTGGCCCATCAGGTCTGCGTTGATGATCCCACCTAGTCCCTATCCCCATAACTCCATATTTACCCCACTAATCATTCTAACTGATGCAGCCGGGACACTAAGGAGCAATTTAGTATGGCCAGTGCACTTAACCTGCACACCTTTGCACTGAGAGAAAATTTAATGTAGACATGGGACAATGTGCAAACTCCACCCACAGTGACCCAAGCCAGGAATCAAACCCAGGTCTCTGGAGCTGTGAGGCAGCAGTGCTAGCCACCATGCTGTTCCAGCCACTGTCATTTCGCACGCTGTAGATTTAGTGACCAGATTTAATGGAGCACAGTTGTACGTAGTAAAGAGAGTAATGCTGGATCAGATCATGGAAAAATGGACAGAGACAGAAATGGGGTCATTAGCAAAGTTCCTTACAGACAATGGGGAGGGATTTGCTAATGTGTTTAGGGATAATTGTGAAACCATGAATATCATGGTCATGAGTACAGTTGCAGAAAGCCCATTTAGTAATAGTGTGAGAGAGGAACCATGTGGTAATAGATGACATTCTCTGGAAAATTTGGCAGATCAAGTTGCAGGTTAAATTCAGCCCTAGCATAGGCTGTACGTGCAAAGATTTCATTGCAGATGGTTAGGGATTATAGTCTATCAATTAGTATTTAGTCGAAATCCTAAAATTCTGTCATTTTGAATGACCAGTCTCCAGCTTGAGAATGGACTACAATTAGCTCTGCCTTTGAGCATTTAAATGCACTGCATCTAAGTAGAGTTTTTGGAAGCAAAAGTGCCTGAAAGAATTCAGAGCTTTAAGGCACAATGTACGGCCATCAAACACTGTTTATTCAGCAATGAGACATTGTATACTATGAGATTCAATTTTAATGGGAACGTTATAAGCGTAGATGGCAAAACAATTGTTTTGCAACATGGTAATCAGACTGTTGAGATACATTCATCAAGGATAATGGGTACAAATTTGTGAATTTGGAGTAGATGACCATGATGAGGAACCAGGGTCATCAAACTCAAATTACGGAATTGAGGACCAGTTAGCTGAAATAGACAGGGCATCTGTAGAGGAACACAATATTTCTGAACTAGAGCAGGCCTTTTTTTCTAAAGGCCAACTAACAAAGATTGGTACAAAAATGACTTATTTGACTGACAGGTAATGACATTTTCATCCTTCCATTGACGTTAGTAGAGCAGGGAAGGCCATTAGAAAATATAAACACTGGTTGAATGTAAAGAATACAGGGGAGGATGTCAGGACCATGGATTGGGAACACAAGGTTCAAAAATAGAGGGCACTGAAATGTGGTGTCGTTCAGACAGTGAATCCAATAGTGAACTTGATCGCAGGAAGAGATTGAACCATTGAAAGAACATTCTACAACAGAGGAAAAGATCAAACAGTTGTGGTTCAGATATCAGGTGGGGAAAGGGGACATAACTTGACAAGGTCTTGGAATAAGACTACAAATGCCAGTAGGAGTAGAAGTCCACGTGCTCATGAGATTTTGGTGGCTTCCAATAAATTAGATGAAAAAGTTATAAATTCCAAACAGTAAGAACTGCATGATTTGGCGTGATTTCAGGGTATGCATGGAGGTTCCAGATGGGGGACAGAGAGCTCCGGCTCGCAGATGAATTTGTATGGAAAAGGTGCATTCTGATAGAACTTGTTAGACTTGTGACAAGGGGATTTTGATTTTGATTTATTGTCATATGTATTGGTATAATAACTGTTTTCCTGTGCACTATATAGACAAAGCATACAGTATAGAGAAGCAAAGTGCAGAATGTACTGTTAGCTAGGGTGTAAAGAAAGGTCATAATTCCAGGTAGGTACATTCAAAAGTCTGACAGCAGCAGGGAAGAAGCTGTTCTTGAGTTGGTTGGTACATGACCTCACTTTTTTGCATCCTTTCCCAATGAAAGACTATATCCAGGTGTATAGGGTGCTAGTGTAGGCAGAGTTAATGGATGGGAGGCTGGTTTGTGTGATGGATTGGGCATTCTCAACGTTTTGTAGTTTGTGGTTTTGGGCAGAGCAGGAGCAATACCAAGTTGTGATGCAACAGTAAAAAATGCTTTCTATGGTAGCTGATTTCCCTACGCTTAGTGTAAGTGTTGGTGGGCTTACTTAACTCTAATGTTGGCGTGGGGGGCGATCAGGACAAGTTCATGATCTGGACATAAGAACACAAGAACATAAGAAATAGGAGCAGGAGTAGGCCATCTAGCCCTTCGAGCCTGCCCCGCCATTCAATAAGATCATGGCTGATCTGTCGTGGCTCAGTTCCACTTTCCCGCCCTCTCCCCATAACCCTTAATCCCCTCTCTTATCAAAAACCCATCAACCCGCGTCTTAAAAATATTTAGCGAGGCAGCCTCCACCACTTCAACGGGCAGAGAATTCCAGAGATTCACCACCCTTTGAGTGAAGAAGTTCCTCCTCAACTCCATTCTAAACCGCCCCCCCCTTTATCTTGAGGCTGTGCCCCCTAGTCCTACTGTCTTTTTTGAGCAGGAAGAGTCTCTCCACCTCTATCCTATCCATCCCATTCATCATCTTATACGTCTCAATGAGATCTCCCCTCATTCTTCTAAACTCTAACGAGTACAAGCCTAGTTTATTCAGCCTCTCCTCATAGCTCAACCCCCTCAACTCCGGTATCATCTGACGCATTTGACCCTTTCTACTTTGTAGATGGGTGTGTTCTTTACTATGTTTCCTGAAGTTGATGACAATCTCCCTTTTGTTTTGTTGGCATTTGAGGGAGAGATTATTGTTGTCGCACCAGTTCTCCAGATTCTGTCTCATTCTTGTACTGTCTCGTCATTGTTTGAGATCTGACCCACTATGGGAGCAAACTTGAAAATCAAGTTGGTGGGGAATTTGGCCCTACAATCATAGGTGTACGAGGAGTATAATAGGGGGCTGAACTTACAGCCGTGTGGGGCATTGGTGTTTATGTTCTATGTTCTATTTTTCTCCTTACTGATTTATAGTCTGTGGGTTGGGAAGTTCAGGGTGTTTTTCCAGGCAGCAGGAAGTGTAGGCAGAGTTAATGGATGGGAGGCTGGTTTGTGTGATGGATTGGGCATTCTCAACGTTTTGTAGTTTGTGGTTTTGGGCAGAGCAGGAGCAATACCAAGTTGTGATACAACACAGATCAGGATCCAAAGAAAAAGGCTGAGGCCCAGGCCATGGAGTTTGGAAATGTCATAGGATTAGTGGTGTTGAAGACATGGCTGTAGTCAATTAATAGCAGTCTGACATGGGTTCTTTTGTTTTTCTAGGCTTTCTGGGGTTGAGTGCAGGGCTAGGGAGATGGTGTCTGCTGTGGACCTGTTGTGGCAGTGGGCAAACTGTAGTGGATCACAGAGGCTGGGATTGATTTGTGCCTGACCTTTTGAAGCACTTAATGATGAATGTCAGAACCACTGGATGATAGTCATTAAGGCATGCTGCTTGGCTTTTCTTTTGGTACTGGGATGAAGGTCCTCTTCTTGAAGCAAGTTGTAAAGGGACGTTAAAGATGCCTGCAAATACCTCACCAGGTGATCTGTGCAAAATCTATGTGCTCGTCCGATACCCTATCCAGGCCAGTCGCTTTCCGTGGGTTGTCCTTCACGAAGGCTGCTCTGATATCTGCAATGGTAACCTCTGACACAGGCTCATCCAAGTCTTCTAGAGCAGAGGGTGTGCTCTCACTGACCCATTTTACATGCCTTCATCTTGGAGCCTGTTAGGTCTTGCAGACCATACCATGGTCAATGGGGCTCCATGTGGCTAGCCTGGTCCATTATGTCTTTTGGCATCTTTGGATTTCCTTGGATCATATCTGGTTTTGTTGTATTGGTCATTGTTGCCTGAGTTGAAATGCCTCACACCTAGACTTTGGCAAGCAATGGATATCCCTGTTCATCCATAGTTTCTGGTTGGGAACTGTTCGAATTTAAAGAAAATTTAGACCAGGAGTTGAGTGGATTCAGCTATGGCAGAAAGATAATTTTAA
This sequence comes from Carcharhinus amblyrhynchos, assembly GCF_965287045.1. Taxonomy (NCBI): domain Eukaryota; kingdom Metazoa; phylum Chordata; class Chondrichthyes; order Carcharhiniformes; family Carcharhinidae; genus Carcharhinus; species Carcharhinus amblyrhynchos. The sequence goes on from NC_137324.1 coordinate 145,131,661, forward strand.
AAGATCATCTTGGCTCTGTTAGCTACAAAGGTATGGGAATGCAAATTTATGGATAATAAGGCTGCCCTTTTGCAGGGACATCAGTTTCAGAGAGCCCTTTTTCTCTGTCCACCTAAAGAGGCAACCAAGGCAAAAGGGGTATCCTGCAAGTTAAATGTTTATATGGGCTAAATGTTGCATCTAGAGTTTAGTTTTTTTTTGGTAAGGTTGGGTTTTGTTCAAGTTAGGATCTGCTTTCAACTGGCAACTGTCTGTTTACGACGTTTTATGGTACTATGGAGGAAAATTTTCTGGTATCTTTGCGTGTTGATTTTCTATGGAGTGGGAGTGATTTTGAAACTACTGTAACTTATGGGCTGAGGAAGGAATTCAGGATTGGAAGTCGGGCTTCAGGGGCTTTTGGATATAATGGACTGGAAATTGGACAGACTGTCAGGTGTCACATTTTCAGTAATCTTATCTGGAGAGCATCAGCCCATTAGCAATTAGTCGCAGTAAGGCTTCAAAAGGATGTGGTAGTTTCTAAGATGGAAACAGTACCCTGAAGTTTGGGCAACTGAATTGGGTAGGTAGACAGACCAAATGCTCGTTTTAATGTCTTAGAGTGGAGTATAAAAATGAGAGCAAGCAAAATGTTGGCCAAACTAAAAATGCAGGAGTGTTTTTTTTTAAGGTTCCCATTTTGGGTGATCTTGGGCACTTGAAACTTCTAGTTTATAGTGATGCATCCTATGCCAATTTCTGTGATGGGTTTTCAAGCACAGGGGTGTTTTTATAATCTTCTGGGGGGAAAATGGTAAATGTTGCCCTCTTGTATAGGAAACAAAGAAAATGAAACAGTGGTAAAAAGCACATTGGTCACTGAGACACTAAAGCCTGATAGAGGCAGTAGATATGAGCTTTATCACATCCCAGAAATGATTTTACCCATTGAGTCACATTGACAAGTCCCTTTGGGAAAATGTGCACTCCACAGTGTAAAGGAGTAGAGTTTGAGGATAGACTTAGCCAGCTTAAAACAAATGTTGGATAAGGGGGAAATATCAAAAGTAAAATGGGTTGGTAGCTACTATCAGTTATCCGATTGTTTTACTAGGAGAGGAGCTAGTTTGAAGAAACTTTTGGACGTTCCTTCTGTTTTTAACTTTAAGGAATGTATATGAAAAAAGGAGAACAGGAAATAGTGTTGTGTTTTCTGTTTTTCTATAGAAACAATATTAGTCAAAATATTCTCTAAGGAAGGGGAGACTGTTGGAATGGGTTAATAGTAGCCTTCCATTTAAGATCTAAATTGGATGTTAATCATTTTATAGAAGTCACTGGGATAAAAAGAGGTTACAGTGGCACTGTGTTGGAGAGAACTGTATGTGGAGTTGAATCAAAGAAAGAAGATAGTTTATGACAAAGCAGAACTCCTGTCTCCCTTTACTGAATAGCAACCGAGAAGTTCAAACAGTTTTATACTAGGGTAGAAATAAGAGAGGAAAACTCGACTCGGTTGAGTAAAATAGCGAAATAATTTTTGAGCATTATAAGAACATAAGAACATAAGAAATAGGAGCAGGAGTAGGCCATCTAGCCCTTCGAGCCTGCCCCGCCATTCAATAAGATCATGGCTGATCTGTCGTGGCTCAGTTCCACTTTCCCGCCCTCTCCCCATAACCCTTAATCCCTTCTCTTATCAAAAACCCATCAACCCGCTTCTTAAAAATATTTAGCGAGGCAGCCTCCACCACTTCAACGGGCAGAGAATTCCAGAGATTCACCACCCTTTGAGTGAAGAAGTTCCTCCTCAACTCCGTTCTAAACCGCCTCCCCTTTATCTTGAGGCTGTGCCCCCTAGTCCTACTGTCTTTTTTGAGCGGGAAGAGTCTCTCCACCTCTATCCTATCCATCCCATTCATCATCTTATACGTCTCAATGAGATCTCCCCTCATTCTTCTAAACTCTAACGAGTACAAGCCTAGTTTATTCAGCCTCTCCTCATAGCTCAATCCCCTCAACTCCGGTATCAGCCTAGTAAACCTCCTCTGCACTCCCTCCAGGGCCAAAATATCCTTGCGCAGGTGCGGCGCCCAAAACTGCACACAGTACTCCAGCTGCGGCCTCACCAATGCCCTATACAGCTGCAGCAAGACCTCCCTACTTTTATATTCAATCCCCCTCGCTATGAAGGCCAGCATCCCATTCGCCTTCCTGACCACCTGCTGCACCTGCAAGCTGGGTTTTTGCGATTCATGCACAAGGACCCCGAGGTCCCTCTGCACCGTCGCCTGCTGCAGTTTTTCGCCCCGTAAGTAATAGTCCTTCCTACCATTCTTCCTACCAAAGTGGACCACCTCACACTTGCCAACATTAAATTCCATTTGCCATTTCCTGGCCCATTCGCCCAGCCTATCTAGATCCTTCTGCAGACTCTCCACACCCTCCGCACAATTTGCCGTTCCCCCAATCTTGGTGTCATCAGCAAATTTCGACACCCTGCACTCGGTTCCCTCCTCCAGATCATCTATATAAATGGTAAATAGCTGAGGCCCCAGCACCGACCCCTGGGGCACCCCACTAGTCACCATCCGCCAATCCGAATAGCACCCATTGACCCCCACTCTCTGCCTCCTATTTGACAACCAATCCTCTATCCACGCTAACACCCTACCCCCAACTCCATGTCCCCTGACCTTCTGCAATAACCTCTTGTGAGGTACCTTGTCAAACGCCTTCTGAAAATCCAGAAAGACCACATCCACCGGCTCTCCTCTATCCACTGCCCTAGACACATCCTCATAGAACTCCAGTAAATTTGTCAGACACGACTTCCCTTTAATGAAACCGTGTTGCGTCCGCCCTATCAAGCAATTCCCTTCAAGATGCCTCGCAATTTCCTGCTTAATGATGGATTCTAACATTTTACCTACCACAGACGTTAAACTAACCGGCCTATAATTCCCCGCCTTTTGCCTGGCACCCTTCTTAAACAACGGCGTAACATTAGCCGTTTTCCAATCTTCCGGCACTTCCCCGGAATCCAGCGACGTCTGGAAAATAACCACCAAGGCATCCACTATCACCTCCGCCATTTCTTTCAGAACCCTCAGATGCATTCCATCCGGTCCTGGGGACTTGTCCACAATCAGCCCCTCCAGTCTGTCGAGCACCACCTCTCTAGTAACAGTAATGTCATTAAGACCCTCCATTCCTACCACCTTTCCATCGCTAACACCCGGCAAATTATTCACGTCCTCCTCCGTGAAGACAGAAACAAAAAAGTTATTCAAGACCTTCGCCATATCCCCATCCCCTACCACTAGCTCCCCTTTCTCATCCTCTAAAGGACCAACGTTCACCCTAGCCAGCCTCTTCCTTTTTATATATTTATAAAAACTCTTGCTATCCTTTTTTATATTAAGTGCTAGCCCAGCCTCATAGCTTCTCCTACCCTCCTTTATCAACTTCTTTGTCAATCTTTGTTGACATTTAAACCTTTCCCAATCCTCTTCTCGCCCACTGCTCTTAGCTACTCTAAATTCCTCCGCTTTTAATTTAACACTTTCCTTCACCTCCTTCGTTATCCACGGCTTATTACCTCTCTTCCTACTGTCCTTTTTAACCATCGGAATAAATTTCTGCTGAGCACCAAGAAAGATCTCCTTAAAGATCCTCCACTGCTCCTCAGCAGACCTACCTTCCAACACATTCCCCCAGTCCACATTCGCCAATTCTTCTCTCATCCTACCATACTCCCCTCTATTCAAACAAAGGACGCGTGTCCGGGAACCCACTTTCTCCTCCTCCATCTGCACCAGAAACTCCACCATACAATGATCACTCTCTCCAAGAGGATCCTTCACCGCAAGGTCCCTAATTCTACCCGCCTCATTACATAGCACCAGATCCAAGATAGCTTGCTCCCTCGTCGGCTCCAACACACACTGTTCAAGGAAATTATCCCGGCAGCATTCCAAGAACTCCTCCTCGAGCCCACCTCGTCCATTTTACTTGACACTTGGCAAGAATAGCAGAGCTGTAATGGCTGTATCTGTGGGGATTCTTATAGGTTGTTTGTAAAGAAATAAGTTGGATAAGAACGCTAAAAAGATCTTAAATTGTTTAATCCTACAAACTGAAAATGGAATTTGATTTACCCAGTCCCTGCTAGTCCTGATGATACAGGTACTTCAGACATGTTCTCAACCAGGAATAGTGATCTTTTTCATCTTTATTATTGAATTGGACCTATTGTAATCTGAAATGTACACTTTCATCTGTTTTTAAAAGTTCAGTGTCTTTGAATCTTTCCTGTTATGTTGCTAACAATCTGCAATATGTTAAGAAAATCAATTCCCATAGAAACTAGGTTTTACTCCTTGGATGAAACAAGCTGGTGCTGTGAAGTGTACAATGGAAGCACATCCTCATTACTTTCAAGCAAACCAACTGCAGTGCATTCTGGAGTTTTGATGTTAAATAAGACTTTAAACTACTACAAGTACTATGAAAACTCCCATAAATACTGCATTTGTGAATAATTGAACTGAATAGCCCTTTTAAAAAAAAAATTACCAGCGTGTGAAGTATATTTCTGTAAATGTGACGAAGACCACAAATTAAGTGCTATTTAAGTTGTAGATTTCCAAATTTTATGTTTATAGTTGTAATTCCAAACTGGCTATCATTGTTTTCCCTAAATCAAAACAAGCTAGTCAGATGTCATTCTTGAGGGCATCCCTCATTCAATCTTGAGTGGGGAAGACATTCAGCTGGAATGAATTTTCTAATGCTGTTTTAGAATGCTTTGATCAGGAGCTGGCAATGCTGCACATTTTGTGACTGACGGACGGCCACCTGCTTCAAATGATCAGCAGAGGCTGTTTTCTTGCTGTGTAGCTGGCAAGACAGGTCTCCAGGCATCCTATAATTTAACTTTAGCATTCCATAAAGGCTAGCATTTAGTGCCTTATGAGAACTGCTCAGTGTTTCATACATGCCTTTTTGAAGTAGAATTAGTATGCAACTACTACAGTAAGTTTCCAGTAAACATGAATTCTCAAATTTTTCATTAGAAGAATGACCAAGTGAGGTAGATATCTCTGGGAGGGTAACTGATTGTGTACAGGAAGGGTGGATTTTGTTTTAATACTTTGAAGGATGAAGATTTATTCCAACCTCTGCGTAGTCCAGGGGCTCCCAAATAGTGGGTCTCCATGGAAATGAACTGCGCTAGAAGACAAGACTAAATATCAATTCTCTAGTGAGGGTGAAAAGAGATGTGATTTAGAGGACTGGCAAAGCAGAAAAGAGGAAACCTGTGATTTGGAGAAGTAGAGAGGGGCCAGAAAGCTGTGACTGGTGGTAGAACATCTAAGAATGCATTACTGAGCCTTTTGATGACATTATTCTGCTCTTATATGGAGTATAGTGTATAGGTCTGGTAATTGGACTGCAGGAAATGCTTTGTAACACCAGAAGGAGAGCTATCTTCTTAATTCAGTATCAGACATCAGAGCTGTACAGGGAAAATACAGAACATGAGTTTATTTGGATTACAGAAAAGAAAACCAAGAAGGGATCTTAAGAGATTGAAGATCCTTGAGGGTATTGGCAAGCTGAACTAAAAATGTCCCTGAGAATGAATGAGGGGATCAGCAAATAAAGCTTGAGTAGGTGATTAGATATCTAACATTTTTGCATTAGGTGGAAAGTGTTTTGAGCGGAATGAATAGAATGACAATAACATCGTAACTTTGAGAGAATTGGACAGATCTGTGCTTATTGAACTATATTGGATTCTGAAGCCCTGACTGTAAAATTCTTCTTTGTCAAATCCCTCCATTGTTTCACTGCTTGTCATTGTGTACTTGTGAGAAATGCAACCAATTGTTTGTACTCCAGTCTTCAGACTGCCTGGGGAACCCATACTCAGCCCCAGGACTTGCACTTTCTGCTCAGTTGGCTGAATGGATCATGTGACCCTCTACCTTGTCCCTTAAAGGGTAACTAAATCCACCCCTTCTTGGTTGGTATGTGTTAACAAAGGATTTAAAGTTAAGCTATTTACAATACAATACCATAAATGAATTCTTTACCATAGTCTATTATAAAGTCTGCAACTATAAAGTCTTGATTACCTGTTGAGACTTGCATGTCAACCATTATCTTGTAATTGAGTCTGTATGTCTATGTGCCCTGTTTGTGAACCCAATTCTCCAATCACTTGATGAAGGGCAGTGCTCCAAAAGCTCATGCTAACAAATAAACATGTTGGACTTTAACCTGGTGTTGAGACTTCTTACTGTGCCTACCCCAGTCCAAGACCAGCATCTCCACATTATAAAGTCAATCTGGCAGGTTTCCTCTCCCTCTGGAAATGAGACAGCTTAGCAAAAAGGTGCCTCAACAGTAGGGGTTGATTCAGTTTGACTTTCAGAAATTGGACTTCCAACGTGTAAAGATGCATCAGTGCAAATCGTGTTTCCAGTTCCCACTTGGAACTGGACCCTTCCTCTGACTTATTTCTATACTGCTTTTGACTACGACAACATCATTAGTAGGCATACTCAGAGCAGATGCCTCATTGGTTCTCTGTGACTTGCTTCTTCAAGTGACCTGGATGCTGCTTCAGTAGTCTATCTTTGAACTTTTACTCCCAATGATATTGGGGCCCATCCTGGGACCCAACTCTGATCAATCCCAACAATTTTCATGTATGCTAGATCATCCACTTCGAATTGTGACATTTCTTTTGCATGCTGTTTTGCTTCCACTCTCCCAACCAAATTTGGAAACACCAGGTCCAACTTAATTTGCATATACCTACCCATCAACGATTCAGCAGGACTTGCTTCATTGGTCATGGGTGTCTTTCCATAGGGAATAAGAGCATGTTAATTTGGTTTGTAAGACTACTGGTGGTTGCTTTTTGATGGCTGCTTCAAAAGTTTGCACAGCCCTCTCTACTACCTGTCTTTTAATGACTTGGCAAAGTGCAGTACATATATGCTTAATGCCATTTAATATGAAATGCTGGAACTCCTCACTGGTAAATGTTGTCCCATTGATACCACCTCTACCTCTGGCAAACCATGGGTGACTAAGGTTTGCCTTAACTTTTGCATTCTTAGAAAATAAGTGATGGACTTCATTTCAGCTGCCTAGTCACTGAGTGTGAATCCACTGTAAGTAGGAACATTGTACCCAAGAATGCACCTACAAAATCAATGGCGTTTTACCCATGACTGGCCCGGCCACTTTCAAGGATGTATCAGGACTGTTGATGGTAACTTGTGTTGTCCCTGGTATTGGTCGCAATGTTTAATCAGGCTTTCTGTCTGTCTAACCTGGACAACCACACCTGCAGGCCAACATTTTCACCTTGGACATCCCTGACCATAAGTGCTGTGTAGTTCCTCCAGTAATGACTTTCTGCCAGGTATAGGGATGATCACCCTCGCTTTCTATAGAAGACTCCTCCTTTGCAATTTAATTCATCCTTCCTTGTTTGAAAATGCTTTGATTATATCGCAATGCCAGCCATGAAGAATCACACGTTTAACCCTCGGCAATATTGAATCCTTCTGGGTACATGGATAATATTGAGGAAATTAAAGGCAAAGGTAATGTCTGATGACACTGACGCAGGTATGTACTTTCTGCTCGTGAGATGGCTGAAGGCAGTATCTTTAAGAAATGGATTAATCATGTTTCTCAGGTTTTTCAACCTGAGGCCCTAGCATTTTGTCTGCACTGTCTGTAACTGGTATCCTTTTTATTACTGAACCAATATAATGAACATCATGCTGACTTTAACCTGGACTAATCCAATCTTCTGTCGTTTACTGGCCCTTTTGAGAATTGCTGACTGGAGCTTGATTTGAGATTGTCATGTGGTTAGGGACACCACATGATTCAGAAAAATAAGTCCATATTTATTAATGTCCAAGTAGGCTTACATTAACACTGCAATGGAGTTACTGTGAAAATCCCCTAGTCACCACACTCCAGCACTTGTTTGGATATACTGAGGGAGAATTTAGCTTGGCCCATGCACCTTAACCAGCATGTCTTTCAGACTGTGGGAGAAACTGGAGCACCCAGAGGAAATCCATGTGGATGCAGGAAGAACATGCAGGTTCCGCACAGTGTCTCAAGCTGGGAATCAAATCTGGGCCCCTGGCACTGAGGCAGCAGTACTAACCACTGTACCACCATACTATGTTTCATTTTTTTCTCAGCTGGTGGAAGGAGGCAGTATCTCTGGCTCGCTTGCTGGAACAGCGAAGATAGTTAGCTGTTCGTGTCATATTTATTTCTTGTAATTGGTAAAAGTTATGTTAAATCTTTTATATTTTAAACTTTTTTGATAAAAGCTTCCTAGTGGGTCACTTGAATCGTACCTGGCATGAAACACCCTTATGCTCACCCATGCCAGCATCAAATGTAAAACTTGGGAACTAGGCTAACTTTGTAAGCACCTTGGAGTTTCTGGACTGGGTCATGATGGGATGTGTCCCTGCTCTGTGTTGGAAGGTATATGCATAACGGGTATTTTGATATTTCTATTATTGCATGTGGAGTGAATGGGATCAAAAGTTATAAGGAGAAAGCAGGATTAGGCCGAGTTGGATGGTCAGCCATGATTGTAATAAATGGCAGAACAGGCTCGAAAGGCTAAATGGCTGTCCCCTGCTCCATCTTTTATGTAATAAAGCCCAGTGTATCATTGAAAATGCTATTGGAGTACTGGCATTGTCATATCGTTACAGCCATCCATAAACATATTGCTGGAATTTCTTTATCCCAAAGATGACATCCAGCCTCTTCCTTGATCTGTGAATGTTTTTCTGATCGCTTAGGGTCCATGAAGCTTAACCATTTGGTCTTTTTAACTGTGCTTCATTTTGTGACAAAATGGCTCCATTTCTGTAGAGAGATGCTTCACAATGTAGTTTCTTTTGAAGAGTCTAAATGGACTAAAAGGCAGGATGACTGCAGAGTTTGTTTCAGTTGTCTGGAGGTTTTGTTTTGTCTTCCAGTACTATCTTTAATAATGCATGTAGAAGTGCCAATATCATTGACAAGTTTGGAATACACCTTCTGTAATATTCTATTCCAAGAAAAGATTTAAATTCTGACGCATTCTTTGGGGCTTGTGCTTCTTTAATGGTCCTAACTTTATCTCCCATAGGGTACAACCCTTGTGGGTCTACTCTAAGCCCCAGAGAAGTCGCCTTGTTTGCCTTGAAGGCACACTTCTCAATTTTATTCCTGCTTTCTGGAACCTTTTTTAAAACCTCCTTTAGGTTATGTAGCTTCTGTGACTAGTACATCATCGAAGGAAACTGCTTTGAGTAAATCTTGATATAGGCTCTTCATCGTGCTTTGAAAGATTGCACAAGCTGGTGAAACTCCAAAAAGTAGTCTGGTATACAGGCTCCTGTGTATTAATAGTGACTAATTCCCCAGATGATCATCCAGTTCCAGCTATTGGTGCACAGGGCCCATGTTGGCTTACAAATCCTATATTTTGGGTATGGGATACCTGTCCAATTTTGTCATCTGATTTACTGTTAATTTATAGTTCCCACACATTCATACAGTCTTTCTGGCTTAAATATTGACAGAATGGGAGCTTCCCACTTCACAAACTGCATGGGCTTGATCATGCTAAAATCTTGCGTCTAAGTTTGGTCTCCACCTTATGTGGTGTATAGGGCATGGGCCTTGCTCTATAAAGGGTTGGTGTAGCCTCTGTATGCAAATAAATTTGATTTCCAAGCCTTATATTTTGTCTAATTTCTCTTGAAATACCCCTGGTATCTCCTTCTAGCTAATTTAACTTTCTTCCTGAAGCCAATCTCATCAAGCTTGACCCTCAACTACAATTAAAGGCAATTGGACAGAGTACTGCCTGTAACTTACAGGTACTGTTGTTTCAAAATCTGTGTATAGTGACCCTGACCACCACCGCCACCGCTCTTCTGCATTACAGACCTGGTTGCAGTGTTTTTTGAAGTTGAGTTGGGTGACTCCCTGTAGGTATTGCTAAGTTCTTCTATGGTGGCCACCTCCATTATGAGCAGACTATGATTGTGATGGGAACCACTTTGCCCGCTTTAATATTATTCAACCTGTATACATCCAGTCCTCCTTCAGAATAACACTCTCTCTGCTGTGCACTAGAGCTAGTTTTTTTTTCCATCTAGCACTAGGCAGGTCCTGTTTAGCCTTGCACGTGTATGTCCCTTTTTCTACTAAAGGCTAACAGCTTCCCTAAAGCTATACTTCTCCTGCAGGAAGGCTCCCCCAAACCAGTAGTGTTCTTCACAGCTTGTAGACTGAATCTGTTATACCTCTGCACTCTCTGATTCTGTACTTTGTTCATTAAACTCTGCCTACATCCATGGCACTACTACCATTAGCAGTTTTTCTCAACTTGGACTTCATCAACTTGCACAGTTGGAAGCTACATTGTGCCCTTTTCTGCACTTTCCATATAAAGGGCAATTTATATTCCACCTTTTATTTCTGTTTCTGCTTCTGTACGGCAGTATTGTTCACCCCACACGTTAGCCTGTGTCTCAACATCTCAATGGCAGATCCAAATGCACAATGTCCAGCCATTTGCCTCAATCTTGTCACAAAATGATTACTATTTTGAGTCCTTTGAAGATTTTACTATCAAGGACGTGTCAGAAGTCCAAGCTCCTTTTCAACTGCTACTGTCATATTAGCAGGCAGATGTATTGCACTTTTTGTTTCATCCAAATTGTTCTCGAGGAGTATGCTATGACCAAAGTGTAGAGTCGTTTACCCCCTCCACATGCACGTGCACACAGTTCCCCGAGTGTTGCCGAGCAACATGTCCAATGCACAACAGTACCAGCACATAAAATAACTTATTGTACAAGAAAGTTGTAACACAGGGTGCCGGTAGTGATGTTCCATGTGCTTTACTAAACCTGTTTAGTTGCTGCCAACATGATGAGGTGAACGGCAATGGTTATTCCTTCACCACTGAGAGCAAATTTGACCCTTTTGATCCTGTAGAACCATTCCGTTAAATAATTAATTTTTGTGCATTTTAGCACATTTAAAATGTGAAAATTGTCCATGTACAACTAGTATTCTTCCAGTTGATGCCAGGGAAGTAAATTGAAGGATATTAATACTGCTTCTATAATCTGTACATTCAGGCACTTTTGTATTTATGGTCACTTCAAACTTCTCATGCTAAATCCAGTTTGGAGGAATTTTAATGCTTAAAACTTTGATAATACTATATCTTGTACCATACTGACAATTAAAACAAAATGGGCCACAAAAACATCTTGTAAAGAACTGAATACAAAGTGATATTAATGTATATTTTTACTAATTTATTGTTTTGTGCACGTGACTTGTAAAATTTTTGGCAGGAAGAAAGCCTATTTTTAAAAAAATGAAAATTGACCAATTTAGAACTTGGAGCTGTTAAGGACTATAACAAACTCCCAAGCTTAATCCCTATTCTGTACTTAGTTAACTGAACTTTGCTTAAAATCATTCTCCAGCACAGTTTTGAACTAATGTCTGTTAGATGGAGTGCTGGAGAGCAACAGGATTTTGTAGTACTGTACCTTAGCAAGTATCATTCAGTCACAGGAAGGGTTGAGGTCTGAAGTATATGAACTGAATGAGACTAATCTATTGTGGCTGCATCATCTATTTGTAGTACTAATTGAAGTATTGGGGTAAGCATCTTAATATGATTTAGCTAACTATATATGGCATGATTAACCTTCCTTCCTCAGGAAGGTGTTGGACTATTTTCTTTTTGATGGGGGTTCAGTTTCATAGGCAAAGGTCACTTTTATATATCATGTGGTTAAATAATTGCTTACATGGTGATGTCACCGTGTTTCATAGGTTCCTGCTTTAATTTCATTTCCTGATCTATACAGACGACAGCTCCTATAATTGTTATTTTGAATCTACACGTGCAAACCACATTTAATTTTAAACCCACAACCCCACCCTTGAAATAGTTAAGATTTTACAGTGACTTTGAATCCAATTGCCATAAGTGATTCTCAGGCAGTGCAATTTTATTAATTTAATTCTATTCAACCCTCATTTAATGTCCAGAAGAATAAATTTCTGATCAGCTAATCCATCCTGCCAGTGTCACCAATAGGTCATTTAAGCTGATTTTGATTATAAAGTGAGACACTGTCTCCTTTTCAGATATTGTATATCAAAATTTCAATTTGTAAGTAGACATTCCTGAAACAGAATGTTGTTGGCATTTTGTCTAAAATGCACCAAGTCAGAGAAGAAGATGAGGACTTCGGGTCATTTTGAGGTTGTGAAAGGTACGTTTGTGAAAATCATAGCTCAATCGACAGTGTGAAGCACAGGCAGAGATCAGTTCTGTATATCGTAAAGCCAATTGGCCAAACACCATCAGGGCCAGTTGTGGCTCAGTTGGTAATATTCTTGCCTCTTAGTCATAGGGTTTTGGGTTCAAATGCTTCAATCAGTTGTAGTACTGGGGGACTGTTGGTGACACCCACTTTCTGATGAGAAATGGAGACATGGATATAAAGAATTTTAAACAGTGGAATTATTCCTGGTATACTGGCCAATACTCACCCCCTCAATCAACATAAGAGCAGGTTACCTGATCATTATCACATTGTGGAAGTTTGCTATATGTAGATTTGGCTGTTTATGATCCCTACATTACAATAGCATTACACTTCTAAAGTGCTGCATTGGCTCTGAAGTGCTTTGAGATGTCCAGTGCTTGTGAAAAGTGCTACACAAGTGCAATTCTTTGATAACAAGGGAAATAAATGAACCTATAACATTATGTTGTGACTTTTTAGATAGCTGTTGGATGAAGCAGCATTTATTTGGTGCTTGAAAGAATGATCATCTATGCTCCATTCCCATTATAAAAAAGGGAAAGTTTTAGGAATATCAATTTTGCAGAGGTGCTGCCTTGCAAATTCTACTGTTGGTAGTTCAAAGAAGAATAAGTTTGAAACCAACCACTAAGCAACAGGGTGACAAAGGGTCATCCAGTCTCAATGTTAGCTGTGTTCTCTCTGCATAGGTGGTGTTACACCTGCTGAAATTTTCAACCACTTGTTTTGTTTCAGATCCAGCATCTGCAGTAATTTGCTGTTAACAGGTATGCAATCCAGAAGAAATGCGATTCTGGCTAGTTTAAAAGATCAATCTGATCCATTGTAACACTGGGATATTTCCCTGCTGTCTCCTTTGCTTCCTGTTTCTGTCAACAGTAGACTCATGAAGTTTAATGCTCTGAATTAGAATGCCCATACATCTTTTATTTCTACAGTCATTTGATTTATTGTCACATGTACTGGTATACAATGAAAATTGTTTCTTGCGCGCTATTGACAAAGCATACTGTACTTGAACATAGAGTGCAAAATGTAGTGTTGCAGTCATAGCCAGGGTCTAGAGAAGATAAAAGTCTGGCAGCAGGGAAGAAGTTGTTTTTCAGTTGGTTGATATGTGACCTCAGACTTCTGTTTTTTCCCTGACACAAGGCAGAACAGAACGTCCAGGATGCCTGGGGTCCTTAATTAAACTGGCTGCTTTTTCTGAGGCAGCAGGAAGTGTAGACAGTGTCAACGGATGGGAGGCTAGTTTGTGTGCTGGGCTTCATTAATGACCCTTTATAATTTCTTGTGGTCTTGGAGCAGGACCTGTACTAAATTGTGATAGCTGGAAAGAATGCTTTCTATGGTGCATCTGTAAAAGTTGATAGTTGTAGCAGAGATGCCAAATTTCCTTTAGTCTTCAGAGGAAGTAGAGGTGTTGGGCTTTCTTCACAATAGTGTCAGCATGGAGGGACCAGGACAGGATGTTGGTGATTTGGATACCTTAACAACTTGAAGTTCTCAACCATTTCTACTTTGTCCCCGCTGATGTAGACAGCGTGTGCCCTCCACCAAGCTTCCTGAAGTCGATGACATTGAGGGAAAGATTACTGTTGTTGCACCAGTTCACCAGATTCTGTCTTGTATTCTGCCTCGTCATTGTGTGAGGTCTGTCCTACTACTGTGGTGTCATCAGCAAACTTGAAAATCAAGTTGGAGTAATTTGGCCACGTAGTCATAGGTCTGTGGAAAATGGGGAAATCGGTAGAATGAGTGGCATGGTAGCACAGTGGTTAGCACTGTCAACTCAGCGCCAGGGACCCAGGTTCAATTCCCAGCTGTGTAGGGGTGCTCTGGTTTCTCCCACAGTCCAAAAATGTGCAGTTGATTGAGCAATTTAGCATGGCCAGTGTTTGGGGGGGGGTCAGTAAAGTAAATATGTGGAGTTACAGGGATAGAGCCTGGATGGGATTGTTGGTGCAGCCTTGATGGGCAAATGACCTCCTGCGCTGCAGGGATTCTGAGAATTCAGTTACGGAAATTGGAGCCTTTTGGATTTGATACCTAATAGTTTGTGAATCACTAATGGAGGCATTTGGCTATAGGAATAATTGCACCACACGATGAAGGATAGTTGAAGGAAAATGCAGGACTGTGCAGTTTGTTTTCGTTTGAAAACTGGTGATTTTACTTTGTTTCCGAAGGAATTCAGCTCAGCTTTCTAATGGGCAAATTCAAATCTGAGCTCAAGGAGGAAATTTTACTTCAGGAACAAGTCTAATCTCAATTTTTTTGGTCTACATTCTAAAGTGTTTATGAATACTCTGGTTTCACTTTAAAATGTTCAGACTTTATGGTTCAGAAGTGGTGAACGCATTCACTGAACTTTTGTGTAGTAAATAGTAATTGTCCTCTATTCCCAACAGTGTATTGCAATGAAGCAAAAGATAGGCCTGGTTACATAGCGCTTTATTTAGCTGTGTACATAGATTAGATCATATCACCAGCTTTGGAGCTGGAATGAAAGGCATGTGAGAAGGGTATGGTCTAAACCAAAAGTTCCCAAACTTATTTTGAGCACCCAATTTTTTTCCAAGTTCGATAGAATTTTGTAGAAAAGGGTGGTTCAGTTCTTGGTTTTTAAAAATTGGGTGGCAAAATTGAGAAGCTCAAAATGCTTCATAAAGGATTGTCTCTCATAATCAACAGCTTCTAGGACCTCTGCTTTGACACAGCAATCAGAATATTTCACAATGTCTTTTTGCCTTAACTTTAATGCATCCTTGCATTGTCACAGATGGTGTGGAATGATTACAGTGCAGGAGCCTTGTTGATTTCTACAAGTGGACCTATCTGATCTGTTTCTGGTGAACCACAATTGGTTGCTATGTATCAGCAGAAGCTCTTGTAGGGCCAATGTCCACTTTTTTAAAAAAATTGCCAATTTCATTCTGTGCTGTAGTAAAGGGAGGGTAGCTAGTGAAATATGGAGGTAAATGGGTAATGGTGAAACATGTGAATGATTTGAGGAACTAGCAGAGTACTGTTGAGATCCTAAGCTAAATATAGTTTTCAATTTGTGATTCCTGTCCCTATCTCACAGCCCATCTGCCATCTGAAAGGCAAGAAGAGAAAAGCAAAAAAGCAGAAAGGGAGAAGTGGGGTGAGAAACAGCATCACCCATCTTCTGACATCAGGGAGATCAACTAATGTTTGTCTCCACGCTCTTCCTGTCACGTTTTCCACCTTTTTCGTAATGTGAAGTTATAGAACCTTAGGCTGTACTTGGAACATTAGTGTTCAATTCTGGTTGCCACACTACAAGAAGGATGTCAAGGCTTTGGAGAGGGTACAGAGAAGATTTACCAGGATGTTGCCTGGTATGGAGGGTATTAGCTATGAGAGATTCAAGAAACTTGGTTTGTTCTCATTAGATCGACGGAGGTTGAGAGGTAACCTGATAGAAATCCACAAGATTGAGAGGCATGGACACTCAGAAGCTTTTTCCCAGGGTGGAGGAATCAATTACTAGGGGGCACAGGTTTAAGGTGCGAGGGGAAAAGTTTAAAGGAGATGTACAAGGCACATTTTTTACAGTGGGTGCCTGGAACTTTGTTGCCAGGGGAGGTAGTGACTTGAGGGATGTCTTGACAAATATATAGGATGGGAATAGAGGGATATAGGCCCCCGAAAGATTGAGGTTTTTGTTCAGTCAGGCGGCATTGTTGGTGCAGGCTTGGAGGGCTGAAGGGCCTGTTCCTGTGTTGCAGTTTTCTTTGGTCTTCGTTGTTCATTGTCCATGTCAACTTGCCACACAAATTACACCTCTCTTAAAGGAGATCCTTTCTGCTGTAATGTAAGTATAGGAATCTATTCTGAAAATAAAACAAAAGAAGACCAGCTCATTGGCTTTAAAATTGAGTTTGATTAATCCTTGTGCTCCCTGCTCTAAATGTCCCAAAGACCCTGGCCTCGTTTGGTTTGAGATTGTACTGAATGGTTACTCCAAGTACAGTGTCATTGGTGATCATCTGGCTGTAATTCTTCAGGTTTTCCAGCATTAAGAAGGCAGTTCCCATTTTTAAACTGGGATGCTGACAGTTGGCATGGGGATAAATCACGAAGAAGCACTAAAGTCACAATTTCAGCACACTGTCCAGATTTGCTTGCATAGATGACTGGCAAAGCTGGCTGTCTGGAAAAAATTTTAGATGTAGCTTACTTCTGTGCCTACATACTGGTGCAAACTTGTGGAAGAAGAGTACTTTCACTCCCACCTGCAGTTTATGATTAATATATCCGTGACATCGCTGTTATGAAACTGACTCTGATGTATTAACGGCATTAATTCATACAATCTTCTGTATATATTTGCCCATGCCATCTGAGAACTTTAATCTTTTAAAGAAATTATATCAAACTGTGACTACGTCAAAATCCTAGTGCTCCCTTCCTGTACTTTGGGTACATCTTCACTAAATGATCTGCTTACCATCATCTTCTGAAGGGCACTTTCAGGATGGGCAATAAATGCGAGCCTGCCCAGCAATGCTGTATCTCAAATGAAGAGCCAGGTGATATGTAAGTGGACAGTTTTTTTAGTGATGGTCTGGAAATGTGGTGAGAAGCTCATTTTGGGGTCAAATGACAGTCAAGGCTGTGACTCAACCTCAAAACAGTTGTCAGGCCAGGAGTGGAATTTGTGTGGCAGAGACCAAAGACAGGTTTTTGGGAAGATTTTAGAATGGACTTTTTTTAAAACAAAATTCTTGCTTTTTTTTGTCATTTTACCTCCTTTGCCATCTTTCCCTCCCATAAATTTTCTTTTCCATGTCTAATTTGGCATAAATTCTCCTGCTGTAATTCACTTCCATCTTTTTGCTATTTATTTCTGGAACATTAACCCATTAGGTGATATTTTGTCACTTGCCCTGGTCACTAGGACCCTAGACGCCCAGTTTCCTTTGCTGTGCACTTGACAGTTCAGTTTCAGCAACTTCAGACAGAATTTCTGAGCTGATGTGTAGCAGTCGGTGTAATTAACATAGGCTGTTTGGTGCCTTGCTGCAGTGGAATGCCTCAGTATTTACGATTTAACTTGTTCTTTTGGAATATGTTAATACAGTTCAACTGTGTGCAGCAATTAATAATTAAATCATTAGCATTGTTGCCTTAAGAGTGCCACAGCGTCAGGTTCAATTCCAGCCTCTGGTGACTCTGAAGTTTGCACATTTTCCTCATGTCTTTGTGTGTTTCCTCCCACAGTCCAGAGATATGCAGTTTAGGTTGATTGGCCATGTTAAATTGCCTTGTTAGGGCAATAGGTTAATACATGGGGTTACAGGGATAGGGCCTGGGTGGGGTGGTTGTCGGTGCAGACTTGATGGGCTGAATGGCTGCCTCCTGCATTGTAGGTGCTCTATGGTATTGTGAAAGGATTCAAAATCTTTGAGTCACAGGCTGTGAATAACAAGTTTAGTTGAGACTTGATCAGTCTAAAGGTAACAAAAGCCAGGAAAAGCAAGCAACCGTTTTTCACATTTGAAAAAGAGAAACTTTAAAATTAGAATTTGACTTGAGATTTTCCCTCGTCACCTCTTCCCAAATCTATGTACATTACTCTGCAGAAAGTGTCTTTCAGGCTTTAGTAAAAATAAAGGAGGGAAATCAAATTTTAAATGAGTACCACAACTCATTCATTGTGTAATCCTTCATGTAAAATGGACTATTTTGTGTACACTGAAGAGAGCAACTCCCATTTTCTAAGTTATTTACTTTTGCCTTTCTTCTCTCAGCACAACATGCCTTCCCTGGCTGAGATGAGCAAATGGCTTGCTGTTTGCAGCTGACCCCAAACTTATTCACTTTTTTTTTCTCTCTTAAGGCACCCTATAATATCTGTCGTTAGCCAAACTGCCCTAATCTTGTGTTAATGTTATTAACGTTCCTATGAAATACCTTGGCATATTTTGCTACATTTAAGGCAATATATGCAACTTGTCATTATCATTTGCTCATTATTTGGAATACTGTACTTGTAAATTTTATCTCCTAATATTCTGCGGCATTAGGGTCCAGTGAACTCAACAATGGAATGCTGATGAACATTCCAAAACATAAGAGCAGGAAGAGGCCATTCAGCCCTTTGAGCTTCTGCTGCCATTCATTATCATCTCCAGAATTGGCCTGGTAAACCTTCTCTGCGCTCCCTTGAGAGAACATCCTTCCTCAGTAAAGGAGACCAAAACGGCACACAATACTCTAGCTATGGCCTCACCAAAGCCCTGAACTTGCAACCTCTTGCAATGAAGGCCAGCACACCATTTTATGACTTTTTGTACTGCCTGCTGCACCTGCATGCTTACCTTCAGTGACTGGTACTCCCAGGTCCCACTGCACACCCCCCCCCCCTCCCAATTTACAGCTGTTTGGGTAGTAATCTACTGCCTTGTGTTTGCTTCCATAGTGAATAAACTCTCATTTATCCAAATTATGCTGCATCCACCATTGATTTGCCCACTCACTCAACCTGTCCAGATTACGCTGAAGGATCTCTGCATCCTCATCATGGTTTACCCTCCCATCCAACTTGGTATCATCACCAAACTTTGAGGTGTGCATTTTGTTCCCTCATTCCAAATCATGAATGAACATTGTGAATAGCTGGGGTCCCGGCCCCAATCCCTGTGGTAACCCACTTATTACTGCCTGCCAATTTGAAAAGGACCCATTAATTCCTACTGTTTCTTCTTCGCCAACCTATTTTCTATCATCTCAATACACTTCCCTCAATCCCATGTGCTTTAGTCTTGCACGATAATCTGAGGGATTCTGTCAAATGCTTTCGGAAAGTCCAAATATACCACATCAACTGGCTCCCCATTGTCATCTCGACTGCTTACATCATCTTCAAAGAATTTAACAGATTTGTCAAGCCTGATTTTTTTTTTTCATGCTGACTCTGATTCTAACATTCTAAATGCTTTGCTATAAAATCCTTGATAATGGAATTGGAAAATTTGCCCCACTAATGTCAAGCTTACTGGTTTATAATTCCCTGTTTTCTTGCTACCTCCCTTTTTAGTATTTTGAGTGATATTCGCTACCCTCCCATCTGCAGGGACTATTCCAGACTCTCTAGAATCCTGGAAGATGATCACCAATGCATCCACTATTTCTAAACCTACTTCCTTATCTACTCTGGCGTGTAAATTATCAGGCTAATTTTATCTGCCTTCAATCCCATCAATTTTCCCAGCACCATTTCTCTTCTAATTTTGATATTCCTCTCTCAGTCTTGCATTTTCCACCATTTCTGGAATCTGATTTGTGTCCTCTTCATTGAAGACAACCAAAGTATTCAATTGCTTGGTCATTTTTGTTCCCTGTTGTATGTTCCCCTGCTGTCCTCTGTAGAGGACTTACATTTGTCTTGACCAACATCCTTATCTTCACATATGTCTGTAGAAACTTAGTGTCAGTCCTTATATTCCCTGCAAGCTTACTTTTGTATTTTTTTTTAAAAAGAACTATGGGGAATTACTGAAGAGTTTTTTTAGTGAAATATCTTGTTTGAAGTACACTTGTTTTAATCATCCTTGTGTTCAAGTCTTTATGGTAATGTCCCCCTCTATCTTTACTGTACTCCAGACCACCATCTGTATAAGACTACTGCATGATGTCAGTTCTGGTCTGTTGCACAACACACTGCTCACGCCATTGACAGCTATGCCTGAAGCCATCTAGAACCTAGGATCTGGCACTGCCTCCTAAATACTCTCTAGTTCTTTCACAAAACCCTTGGTTACATTTCCAAACATCTTAGTGTTCAAGTGATCCTGTGGAACATCTTTTTGACCTTTTTTAGTTGTTGAAAGTACTGCAAAGTGGAAGTTGTGGTTGCTCATTTTAAAAAAAAACTGTACTTAACCTGGGGAAGGGAATGGACTAAACTGTTGATCTTCACTGTAGTAACTTCAGTTTATGGCTATTTCATTGTCAGTGATGTTATCCAGCATTCTTCAAAGTTTTGATGCTCAGGAATCTCACTGCTATTTTTCAGAGCTTGATGTTTGAAAATAGCTCTAGAATTTATCCAAGTTGCTTTATTTCCAAGTGATTTGAGTTAGGACTTATTCACAGCTGGAAGCATTCTATTTAAATATCAGTCTTTCCATATCAATTGGTGGGTTGTAAAGTGGCACAAGATTAATCTTCCAACTCATTTTGATGGAACAACTTAACCATTTACACTAAAGCTTTTTATCTTGAGCAACTAAAGCATCACATCATTCTTAAAACCCAAATTGACTATAATTGTTGTACGAGTTTGTAGTAAGAGTGTTACAAGTAGAGTTTTCATTTACTTGTGTTTTTATCATGAAGTCTATATTGAATCAGAATCACAATCTTTATAGTGCAGAGGTCATTTGTCCATCGAGTCTGCACCTACTGACTCTTCTCTGCCTTATCCTCATAATCTAGCTTTTCAGGTAGCAGTGAAGTAGTATTGCCACTGGACTAGTGATCCAGGGCAAGATCTGAAGACTCTGGTTCAAATCCCAGCACGGCAGATGGTGAAATTTTGAATTCAATTTAAAAAAAAATCTGGAATTAAGTCTACTAAAAACTCATCTGGTTCATAAATGTTCTTTTAAGGAAGGAAATCTGGCATCCTTACCTGGTCTGGCCTAATAAGATTCCAGACCCACAGCAATGTGAAATAGAAGCAGTTTAAAGTTTGTGTCACATAAGCTCACATTAACACTGCAATGAAGTTACTGTGAAAATCCCCAGTTCGCGACATTCCCATGCCTGCACAGATACTGAGAGAGAATTTAGCGTGGCTGATGCACCTAACCAGCGTGTCTTTTGACTGTGGCAGGAAACCCACGCAACATGGAGAGAATGTGCAGACTCCCCACACAGTGACCCAAGCCAGGAATTGAACCTGGGTCCCTGGTGCAGTGAGGCAGCAGTGCTTACTGCTGTGCCACCCCAGTGAGGGACGGGTACTGATGTTAGCCCAGCCAGAGATGCTGACATCCTGTAAATTTTAAAAAAAAAACTAAGTCCATTTTTTAAATACCTTTTTAATCAAACCTGCCTCCACCACCCTTTCATGAGTTTGTTCCAGATTCCAACTCCCCTCTGGATTTTTGTCCCCTTTTGTTCCTTTTGCCAATTAGTTTGAAATCTATGTCTTGAAGTGAGAACAGTTTCTCATTATTTACTCTGCCCATATTCATCAGGATTGTGAATACCTCTCTCTAGACTCCCCTTGACTGCCTTTACAAGGAAAACAATCCCAACCCCTCCAATCTACTGTCATAGCTACAGTTCTCTATCTCTGGGATCATTTTAAAGAATTGCTTCTGTACACCTGTCCTCCAAGTATACTGTTAGTGGTAATTTCTCCCTATTGGATCTAATATGAAATTTAAGTTATGCACAATGGGAGTAATCAGAATTTGTTGCCAAATGCAGAGACCCAACAGATGGAAGAACACAAGTATTTTTATCTCGTGCGCCTTGTTGAGCCAGTGTAGAATTTTTTTAATGCCATGTTGATTTTAAGGGTTACTCTTGAGTCCATAATCCATTTCAGCATATTCATGTTTGTTGCTATACTATAGATTTTTTAAACAAGTTTGATATATTTGTATTGTGTGTGCCCTGCTGAGATCAGCAAGGTTGCTAAGAGCTATCAGATGATAGCTACTCACATGACAGCAGTTGGAGGCCGTTGTAGCCAATGTTTGAACAACCTTGCAGGGCGAGTCACAAAAGCATGTGTCTAGAGGAGCACCATGTGATGCTGTGATTAGTTATTAACTCGTGACAACTGTTCTGTACTCTATACTGGTTTAACTAATGAAGTGCAGGAATACTGCAGAAGCTTCAGTCATTTTTGTTTTTTTGCACATTTTGCAATTGTAGGTTTTAAATAGCATAGGAATTAGTTATTGAACAATATAGTTTTTTACTTTTGAAGATTGCAATTGGGTGAATTTGCACTAAGATGCATCTTTTTTGAAAAATGACAGCCTCTGTTTCATGCAGCTTTCATTAGAGAAAATGCAATTTGCACATGCAATGCTTTGTCATAAGAGAATTGTGTTGGAAAGGAATTGAAAATTGGTTGTTTAAAGGATAAAAATATGGGCTTTACAGCTTATGGAAAGCAGAAAGGGGTGAAATTGGCGGAGGCAAATAGGTACACTATTCCATCAGTGAGGCAATTGAAAAGATGAACAGTTTCCTGTTTTAAAATTAAAATTCTCATGTTGGTTCATTTCTGAAGTACTGCGGTCTCTGGTACCTTGTCTGTTTGGCCATCCTCCATGAGAGCTCATTAAATGTACCATCAAGCTTCTTGATGAATTGAAAACACTACTGCCAAGCTTGATCTTGCTCTTGCCCAATGCCCAAAAGCTGACTTTCCAACAAGTATTCAATAAAATTATTCTATTCTTCCTCCCATCTCCATTTCTTTGCAGTTAACTCACAGGTGATGAGTTGAACCAAAGCACTCATGACTAAGCTGGCTAAGCTAAAAGAATTAGGCTTTAATCTAGTCGGTCTCTTAACACCCTGTGTATTGCTTGGATCCACTAAATCTTGCATGTACCAACTGAACCATCAGAAGATCACTTGTTGATTTAGTATCCAGGCAGCAACAATTTGAAATATCAAAGCCTTGCCACACAAATCCGGAGCCACATCAGCTAATATTGGGGCAGATGACTAAAAGCTGGATCAGACTGGTAGGTTTTAAAGAGAACCTTGAAAGAAAATAGCATTCAAGGGGAACTCAGTTTTGGGGCTGAGGAAGTTGTAGGCATGGCCACCATACACGAGGCTAGAGAAGTGCAGATGTACCAAAGCCTGCGGGGCTGGAAGAGATCATAAAGAGTGTGGAGCAAGACCATGAACGACATTGTAAATGAGGAACTTTAAAATTGAGGCATTAAATAATGAAGAGTTAATGCATTGTCAGTGAAGATAGTGGAATGAGACTTGGTGAATTAGGATATGAATAGCAAGGTTTTGGAACCCACCTACTAAGATCAGCCATGATCTTATTGAATGGTGGAGCAGGGTCAAAGGGCTAGATGGCCTACTCCTGCTCCTATTTCTAATGTTCTTACTTTACCCTCATGCTCGTACTTTAGAACAACAGTCACTGGAGTAAAAAAGTGATAAACTTGGTTGTTTTTTTTAAGCTCCACAATCTAGGAATACTAAGGACATCTCTTTGGGCTGAGATGAACTAAATTGACAGCAGAAATCATATTTGTACCCCAAGACTCAATTTTTTTGTCACTTGCTCTTCAGCACTGTGATGGATCAGGGAGCTCTGATGTGATTTCTAATTTGTCTAATTGTTTCTCTTTTTTGCATGCTTTTTAGTTTGTGAAAAATTGAAATATAGTCTTGTATTTTTCGACATTTGAGTACTTCTGATCAGCACAAAACAGAAGAAAAATAAACAAATTAAATACAGCAAAATGAGTTGGAATGGCCAAAACAAACTGTTGTCCTCTGCATTATATATATTTTTATCTATTGCATGAATTTGATATCTTAATTCAAGAACTGAATTCTACTGATACTTCTGTGGCTATACAATGATTTACATTTTTAGTCCATCCTTTGTAACCAGATTCTTTACATCTAACTTGAATAGAAAACGGAATATTTTCTCAGTTTGATCAGTTACTGTTTTGTGTGATTGTTTAACTTCTGATCTTGAAGCATTTCATCTGTCTTTCTTGGGTCTCTGTCAGGCATCAGGCTACAGAAAAGAACTCATGACCTAATAGCCAAAGTTTTTCCATGGCTGTTTTGAGATTGGTATACAAGAACTGAAGACTTTTTCTCAAATATTCCATGTTTTACAGCAGAGTGAGGGCTCCCTAAAGTGTGAAACCTAGGCAGCTAAAGATATGGCCCTCAATCATGGAATGTGAAAATCTGGAATGCTCAAGAGACCAGAACTGGATGAGCAGAATGATCACAAGGGTGTTGTAGGGCTGAAGAAAGTTGAAGATGGGAAGTGGTGAGGCCATAGAAGGGTTTGAAGGGGATAAAATACATTCAGCACTTTTAAGTTACTGGGAGGCTATTCGAGGGACCACTGAAATATCCAAGTAAGGGTTTTAGCAGTGCATGAGCAGAGACAAGTGATGTTAGAGCTGGAAATAGGTGGTCTTGACGATGGAGGGGATGTGGGATTGGATGCACATCTTGGGGTCATGACCTTCCATAATGTGACATTATGGGATTGCTTAGTTTTCTAGACATGGCCATGTGTTAGAATCTAAAAATGGCATAAAATGGTATTTGAACAGGGCAGGGGGATGTATTAAACTAACTTTGAGGTTGGAAACAAGGTCATAAAATTGATTAATTCTCATGGTAATAAGACATACAGCATTAGATTATTTGGATTAGCATTACACCTAGACTTCTCCATTCTAACGCAGTACCTGCCCTTTGATGCCTTCCCCAAAAATTCCTCCAAGCATGTCTACTTTCTCTGACTGTAGCACGAGAAGCCACAGCATCTAGTTATTAGCACATTTAATAGAAGAAAACGTTCCATGCTTTTTCCTGGAGCATTGTAAAACAAAGCATGATGTTAGAGATGCAAACAAATGCTGGAAAATCTCAGCAGGTCTGACAGCATCTGTGGAGAGAGAATAGGTCAGATGGTCAAAAGTTTAGTCAGAGGTAGGTTTAAAGAAGGGTCTTAAGGGAGAAAAGTAAGATGAGATGTATGAAGGGTATTCCAGAGTTTGGGGTCTAGATAATTGAAAGCATGGCCAGTAATGGTGGAGCAATTATGACTGGTGATCTGGTCAAGAGGTCTAAATTCAGAGTGCAGATATTTGAGTTATGGAATTGGAAGAGATTACAGAGGGAGGGGCAAATCCAAGGAGGGATTTGAAAATAATGAGAATTTTAAGAATCAATATGTTGCTTGACCTGGAGCCATGGAGATCAAGCACAAGTATGATGGGAGTACAGAACTGGCTGTGAGTTAAGTCACAGGCAGCAATGTTTTGGAATGAAGGCAGAGATAATAAATAATATGACATTGTTTTTCATTCTTGTATCCTGTTCAAACAAATGCTTTACATTGGATATTTGAAAGCTTGTGTAATATTTCTTTTATGTATTTTGAGTTAATGTGAATAAACAAGCTAAGGAGATCCATTACACAGTTATTATAAGAGTTGAAATGAATAGTTGGTGACTTAGGCCAGTTTTTCTCTTTTTGTCTATCTAGTTTGCTTGCATAGGCATAACACAAGTGATTTTATTGTTGAGCTCTTATTCTGTAATGTAACTTCACGTGGAAATCACTTATTCGAACCATCCTGCTCTGTTTGCTTGTTTTAGGTCAAAATCATTTGAAACAATAGCATGGATGTTATGATCACCTGATGTTTCTGTTTTTGGATTTTAACCCTTCCCCCAACTGTAATGTTAACCTGAGTGCTTTACAACAAAGTGATACAATACTTTGTGATTGATGTGGCACTGACCCATGCACACGAAGGTCCCAAGTTCAATGCCCAGTCTCTGCAGAATTATCTTGTTCTGGGGCAATCATTAAAGCGCTGATAAACCTGTTTCCAATCCTATTGCTACCTGGTCTACCATACTGGACATTGGAAGAGAAAATGATTCTTTTTGTTTTTGATACTCATCGTTATAACACTTAACAATGTACTGTCTAGTCTTTAGATGTGAAGAATGGGCACTGGGAAATTAAGTGAAAGGTTCCAGGTGACCATAGAAACTGACCTTTGTAAGACTCAAACAGTTGAAAGGGAGAAACATTTATGCTGAAATCTGATGAGCAAAAGCTGTGGAGAACTTGTGAGTCAGTGAATTGTAAATGCTGCATTCTCATAACGTTAAGAAATTTCAGGGTGTTGTTTCTTGAGTCTTCGTGACATGTAGAAACTTTGGCAGCTACCAGTAGCCCAAGAATAGAATGTAAATGTATGCAGTAGCTGAAGACTTGATTCTACCAGTTTTCTGTCCTATGGTATTGTCATGCTTCAGGCTCTTTGTCACTTCATGGTGGTATTGTAGCTTTCTACTGGGAATACCATACTGGACTGTGCAGAGTGCTGTGCCTATCGGTCAGATTAGCAGCAGGAGCTTTGCAGAGGAAGTCATCTGACAGTCTTGTGCTTTAGGATGGTTGAAAGCTAAAATAATAACAGCAGTGCACTCGAGGACATGTTTCTTGTGGTTAGCTATAGGTGTGGGAAGATGGAGCACAGCCACTTCAGGTAAAGTACTGGAGAAAGCTTGATGGGAAAAAATTACCTGTGTCAAAATTTATTAGAATACTTAGTGCACAAATTATTGATGAAGAATTCATTGCTAACCGTTAAATTTTCTTTTGCATCTTGCTTTGATTTTTTGCCTGCCTTGTATTGACTGAAAACATTTATTTCGCTTGAGGTTTATATTTTACTCTTCTTTTACTAATGCTGCTACGATTAACATGGTTTTGTAACTTTAATGTAGCAATTGATGAATTGCAATTGATGGTTTGAAAGCTAGTATTTGAAATCAAGGTTTAATGTTTTGGTGTTATCGCTAATCCCTCAATTCTAGATGAAATAATCGGCAGTGCAGTGATATCAGTACAAGCCATTAATACAGCCTCTTGGTGTAAATTTTAGGTGGTTCACGTTTTTATTATTGGTCCAATTTGTATGTAAAGGATTAACTCACTGTAGGGCTTCTAGTGTGTTGGGTAGTGAATCTGATTAAAATTTGAGTTGGTAATACTGAGGGGAAGGTTAAACAGAATTTGGGCATATGTGACAAATGAAGTAATAGTTAAAAATTCAACTTCAATTCAGTCTTCAACTTATTTCCACATTTATCGGGTGTCTTAGCTTTCTTTGAAACAGAATTAGTTCTAAAGAAGTAGAGGAAAAGTTTTAAATTTAAAACTCAGGCTGGTACAGTGGCATTAAACATTCACTAGATGCTATGGAAAAATTAGCTTGTGTTTGTATATTGTTTATTACATCCTGAAGGCATATCAAAACAATTGATAATTGCAGAATTACTGTTGGGATGCAATCACATTTAGGCAAGAGTGAAATACATGAGCTGTACATCCATCAGTTTGCTTTGAACTATGTCCAGCAGTAGGTGTCAAGCACAAACTGCAGGGTGCCTCCAGCAGCAGGAAGTCTAAATTAGGGAGGATCTTACCTGGCTCACTCTTTTTTAATATATAGGTCATTATTGGCAGGTTGTGTGCCTACTTAGTTTCAGGTGGTGGGCTAGACAGCTGCAATTGCAAGAAGGAAAAAATAAAATGACAAGACATCTGTCAAATGTTTCATTTTGTGTAGGTATTTTTGGTACAATGATTTATGGAGAGAAGAATTTTCAGGCATTCTTGCTATTTTGTCCTCAGCATGCCTATATTAAATTTTTTTAGCTTTAACATAGTAATACAATGAATGTAACACATTTGACCATGACTAGCTTGTGGTAAAATTAAATTGGTTCCCATGTAGAACTGCAAAATTTTAAATTTTGATTTAAAAATTCATTGGTCATTAAATTATTTTGTTCCTCTTACAATATTTGCTAATGGCAGTTTTGCAGGGGGTGAAAATGAAGTTGTATAAATAGTGCACACATTGCTGATATTCCAGTATATATCAGGACAGCATAATTAAATGAGTGGTCAAGTTGTTCACAACCACTATAGATTGACCAGTTAAGTAGTTTTGTAACATCTGGTTTGCATGGATCTTGAATGCACTGTCTCCAATAGTTGCAATCTTTTTTTAAACTGGATTTCACTGAAGCAGCAATCATTCCAATATTAAATATGCAGTTTCTACAGTCCTGTAGTTTTTGTCAAATCATCTCAGTTCCATGAGAAGGTAGTATCATAAGCCCAACTATCTGAGCTTCATTTCATCATGGACATCCCCATTTCTGACTATTTGCATATTATTCACCATTCATTAATCAATAGACACTGAAACATCCATATCCAAATGCAACAAGACCAGTACAATATCCAGGCTTGAGCTGACAAGTGGGAAGTAACATTCACGTCAGGCAATGACCATCACCAGCAAGAGAACCTGGCCATCACCCCATAATAATATTCAATCCTAGGGTTACCATTGACAACAAGCGTAATTAGAATTGACATACAGATACAGTGGCTACAAGAGCAGGTCAGAGGCTAGGAATCCTACAGCAGTAACTCACCTTGGACACTAACCCCCACCTCCCCTCCCACCCAACCTGTCCACCATTGACAAGGCACAAGTCAGGAATGTGATGAAATACACACTTGTCTGAGTGCAGTTCCACTAAAGGAGCTTGACACTATTCAGGATAAAGCAGCCCACTTGATTGGCATTCCCTCCACCACTGATGCACAATAATAGCTATGTGTATCATCTACTAAATGTATTGCAGCTTCTAATCAAGATTCCTCAGACAGCATCTTCCAAACTCAAGACCACTACCATCTAGAAAGACAGGGCAGCAGATACATGGCAAGATTTTAGAGTATTAAAGATCAGATTGTGGAGCACTTGGAAGTGCATGATAAAATAGGACTAAGTGAGCATGGCTTTGTCAAGGGGAGATCATGTCTGACAAATCTGTTCAAGTTCTTTTGAGGTAACAACGAAGCTAGATAAAGGAGAACCAGTACATAATTTATTTAGATTTCTGAAAGGCCTTTGACAAAGGTGCTGCATTGGAGACTGTTGAATAAGTTAAGAGCCCATGGTGTTGAGGGTAAGATCCTGGTGTGTATAGAGAATTGGCAGAAGGCAGAGAGTGGGGATAAAGATGTCTTTTTCAGGATGGCAGTTGGTGACCAGTGGTGTGCCTTGGTTCGATGCTGGGACCACAACTTTTCACAATATACACTAACAATTTGAAGAAGGGACTGAAGGTACTGTTAAGTTTGTAGGTAATAAAGGTATGTGGAGGGGCAGGTAGTATTGAGGAAGAAGGGAGGCTGCAGATGGACTTGGACAGGCTGGGAGAGTGGGCAAAGAAATGGCAGATGGAATACAATGTGGACAAATGAGGTTATGCACTTTAGAAGAAGGAATGGAGGCATAGGCTGTTTTCTAAATGTATTTCTGATATCCCAAGCATTTTCCCCCAAAGGGACTTGGAATTGTTTGGTAAAGTCTCGTAAGATTTAACATGCAGGTTCAGTCAACAGTTAGGAAGGCAAATGCAATGTTAGCATTTATGTTGAGAGGGCAAGCGTACAAGAGCAGGATGTACTTTGAGGCTGTGTAAATCTCTGGACAGACCCCATTTGGTGTATTGTGAGCAGTTTTGGGCTCTATTAAAGAGAGATGTGCTGGCCTTGGAAAGGGTCCAGAGGAGGTTCATAATGATCCCTGGAATGAAGAGCTTGTCGTATGAGGAATGATTGAGAAATCCATGTTTGTACTCGGAGTTTTAGAAGGATGAGGGGGGGATCTTACTGAAACTTGCAGGATACTGAGAGGCCTGGATTGGGTGGATGTGGAGAGGATGTTTCCACTTCTAGGAAAAACTAGAACCAGAAAACTCAGGCTGAAGGGACAATTCTTTTCAACAGATGAGCAATTTCTTCAGCCGGAGAGTGGTGAATCTGTGGAGCTGTTTGCTGCGGAAGGCTGTGGCGGCCAGGTCACTGAGTGTCGATAAGATCAATCAGGAAATGTGGGGTTGAGAAAAATATCAGTCATGGTTTGAATCTGCTTTGCCATTCAATGGGCCTAATTCTGCTGCTATGTCTTGTGGTCTTATGGTAGCATTACCTGTAAGTTCCCGTCCAAACCACACACCATCCTGACTTGGAAATATATCATTGTCACTTGGCCAAAATCTTGGAACTCCCCTGTCTCCCTAACAGCTTTGTGGGTGTACCTACACATGGACTGCAATGGTTTAAGAAGGCAACTCAACATTGCCTTCTCAAAGCCAATTGGGGAAGGGTAATAAATGCTGGCCTGCCCGATACCCACATTAACAACTTTTTTTTTAAAAATGCAGTTCTATGACTTTTATAAATGCAATGGATGACAGCATTTATTTAGCCAATTGAAATTGTCGTAAACCACAACATTTCTTTGGCTAAGTGCTGAAATATCATGTAGGTAGTTCAAGCTTGATGACGGCAACATACGTGGTGCATTTTGTGCCAGGTCATCTTTGCAATTGACTTATGTAGAACAATATACAAAATTAATCTTTAGTTTATCTACAAATAACCATTTCATGACCCATGTGTCACTGAATTTTCCTTAGTATTCCCCTGGATTAAGTGCTTAAACACGTTGTACCACCCATAAATGTACACTTCTAATCTGCAATTTCTGTACCTCAAATTTGAAAATGTATCCTGTGGGTAATTCCTCATTCCATTGTTTCTCTCTCTTCTCATTCCCTCCCCTTAGCTGAGATGTTTATATTTTTAAACTGCTTTTTTAACAGTCTTTTTGTCCCATTACAGCTGGACACCTGCAGAGTTTGAAGTTAACCAAATTCGACTGATTGTTTACCAGGATTGTGAAAGGAGAGGCAGACATGTTCTGTTTGATTCTAAAGCTGTACGTAAAGTTGAAGGTGCCTCCGTGCAGGTAATTACTGCAATTTGAAACTATTTAAAAATGTTGAGATCTGCATGTACTATTAAAAACATCTGAGTGGGAAATGCCCTTTTAATGAAATGGTGGGTTCAGTATAATTCAAATACTCCCAAAACTGAAATGCCTTTGGCAATCTGTCATGAGATTGAATGAGTACTCTAGTGAGCATTTCAGTATTAATCTAACACGAGCTAGGAGCAGAAGCAGGCAACTCAGCCCGTCAAGCCTACTTCACCGATCAATATGACCATGGCTGATCTATCTGCACCTTCCTGCCCGCTCCCCATAATCCTTCATCCCTCCTCCTAATTAAATACCTATGTATCTCAAACTTTATTGCTCCAGAGTGCACTGCACTCGACTTCCACAGATTCACAGCCCTCTAGTAATTCTGCTTTCAATCTGCACCCTTTAGTCAAAAACAATGGATTCTTATTCTAGAATGTTCAACAGGAACGTTTTGCTCTATCTACCCTGGCAATAAATAACATTTCATTATGTACCTCAATTAGATTTCCCCTCATTCTTAATTCCAGCAAGTATAGGCTTAAATGGCTCAATCTCAAGACAAGTCTTACATCAATCTAGTGAACCTTCTCTGATCTTCTCTAACACACTTGCATCCTTAAGGGGATCAAAGCTGTGCACAGTCCCCCAGATGTAGTTTCACTAATGCTCTATACAGTTGCAACAGCACCATCGTACTTTTCTATTCTGTTCCATTAGCAATGAGTGTCAAAATTCTGTTTGCCTTCATTATTACCTGATGCACCTGCAAACTAAATTTGTGATTCATGCAGAAGGGCATCTAGATCTGCACTAAAGCATTTTGAAGTTTCTCGCCATTTGCATAAGTTGCCTTTTTATTCCTCCAAGCATACTTGAATTCAATATTTGTAAATAGTTGAGGACTGAACCTTGAGGCACACTGTGAGTTACAGCTTGTCAACCAACAAAAAATCCATTTATCTGTTGGTTAAGCAATCTGCTACCCAAGTTACTATATTACCCCCAACCCCATGGGATCTTACCTTGTGTATCCCACTTTTTGGGCAGTGCCTTAGTCTGATATACTACATCTACAGGACCTCCATTATCCATTTTGCTTTTTGTGTCCTATTCAAACATGATTTACCCTTCATAAAACTATGGTAAGCTCTGATGGATGGATTACTTTTTGACTTTTCCAATGTCACATTACTGTTACCTTCATAATGGTTTCCAACAGTTTCCCAACAGCAAATGTTAAAATTACTGATATGTCTTTTCTTTCTCCCTTTTTGAGCAGATACAAATGTTGGCTTTTTTCCAATCCATTGGAAACTTTCTGGAATTCAGGGAATTTGGAATATTATAACCAAAGTCTCCACTACCTCTGCTGCCACTTTAGGATATAAGTGATTTAAGCCCTGGGAGCTTGTCGTCTTTAATCCTAATTGCTCAGTACTCTTTTTTTTTTCCCCTGTGATGCAATGTTTTAAATTCCTCATTTTCAACAACCTCTGCGTTACCAGTTACTATTGGGATGATTCCTGTTTCTTCTACTGTGAAAACTGAGGCAAAATATTGATTTGTGTGTCTGCCATTTGTGTTCACCATTATTAACTCCCCAGCCTTGTCCACTAAGGGATTAACGTTGACTTTAGCTATTCTCTTCCTTTTATATTTTTGAGCTGGATTTCTTCATTTACCTTTTGCTCTTTTTATTTTTAGTCAACTTTTGGTCTTTACAAATTCCCCAATCCGCCACTGGTCTTTCCAAGATTGTTAGTTAGTGAATTGAATTGATTTATTAATGTTGTGTGTGTTGGGATATAGTGAAAAGTATTGTTTTTTGCAAGCTATACAGACAACACATACCATTCATAGAGTATATTGGGGAGGAGGAAAGGTGAGGGTGCGGAATATAGTATTGCAGCTGGGGTGAGGAGAAAGATGAACTTAATGTGATAGGACCTTTTCAAAAGTCTGGCAGCAGGGAAGAAGCTGTTCTTGAGTTGGTTGTTTTCAGACTTTTGTATCTTTTTCCTGACAGGTGGAGGTGGAAGACAGTACATCTGGGGTGTATGGGGTCCTTGATTATCCTTGCTACTTTGAAAGCAAAAAAGTTTTTGCCTTTTGTTTTCTTTAACCTCCTTGCTTAGCTAAAGATGCATTTTCCCCCCCCTATTGCAATCTTTTTTCTCCCTGGAATATTTTCAGTTGCAAGGAATTGAACATCTCAAATATTTACCACTGTTCCATCAACTGTCTTACTTTTTAGTCTTTGCTCAGTCCACGAGGGCCAAATCTGTCTTCATGCCTATATCATTTCCTGGTTGGACACTAGTTTGGGACTCTAGTTTATTGCCCTTAAACTGAATTTGAAATTCGTGTGCAATGATTACTCTTCCTTAGAGAATGCTTAACTATGATATTAATTAATCCCATCTCATTACATAATACTGTTGGATGTGAAGGTGATGTGACCCTCTGTGCAATTTTGGAACCACCCAAAGAGATGTACCTCATCTCAATCTTATACAAATGTGAAGTCGTAGGAAGCTACTGGTTTTGGTAAATTAAAACGGGATCTGCCACTCTCTATCACGAACAATTAACAGGGTTTTATTCTTAAAACTTGAGAAGTTTATTAAACAATTAACAAACTAAATAAAAACCCAATAGAATGCTGTCCAGACAAGACTCATTCAGAAATAATTAAATTCTTTATATAAACAAGGCTCTTTGAATTCTCAAAGAATATACAGCCAAGCATCTTTTGGAAGTATGAACGTTCTTCTGTGATGCTCTCATCTAGAATACTTTTGAGCTGGTATCTCTAATTTAGATGATTTTCTGAAGACATATATTACTGCAGGATCCTATATGAAAGAAAATCATGTCTCTCAAATTTGACTTCTTGAAGGGGTAACCAAGAAGGTAAGTGAGGACAGTGCAGTTGATGTCTGTGGACTTTAGCAAAGCCTCTGACAAGGTACTGCATGGTAGGTTGTTGCATGAAGTTAAATCTCACGGGATCCAGGGTGAGGTAGCCAAATGGATACAAAATTTGGCTTGAAGACAAGGTAGTTTTAAAGGGTTGTTTGTCAAATTGGAGCCCTGTGACAATCATTGCTTCAGAGATCGATGCCCGGTCCAGTGTTTTTGTCATTTATATTAATGATTTAGATGAGAATTTAGGAGGCATCGTTAGTAAGTTGCAGATGACACCAAGATCGATATCCAGTATGCCAGTGAAGATGGTTATGTAAGATTGCAACAGGATTTTATCAATTGGGCCAGTGGGCTAATGAATGGCAGATGGAGTTTAAATGTGAGGTGATCTTTTTTGGTAGATTGAACCAGATCAGGATTCATTGTTATTGGTCGGGTCCTGGGGAGAGTTATAGATCAGAGATCTAGGGATGCAGGTTAGAAGCTGCTTACGTGGAGTCACAAGTGGGCAGAATGGTGAAGAAGGCATTCGGCATGCTTGGTTTCATTGGTCAGAATATTGAATACCAGAGTTGGGACATCTTGTTGATAAGAACATCAGAAATAGGAGCAGGAGTAGGCCATTTAGCCCCTCAAGCCTGCCCCGCCATTCAATAAGATCAAGGTAAGAAACAGGCCTTGCAGATGTTACTTATAAAAAGCCTGTTTTGCTTCCGTTGTACCCTTTAAAAATGCAGTCAATTTTTAACTAACCCAGCATGCCTTTGGAGTTTTAAAATGTAGTCATGTTAGTTAACCCCTGCAGTTTAGCATTTAAATGTAATTGCGCAGGCAGAAATATCTTAAAATTAAGTCTTTGTATAGATGAAGCAAACCATACACAGGATCCCTCAACAGCCTCAAAAAATCTATTTTGGATATCGAAGACCACTCCTGCCTTAACTTGTAAGCCATCAAAATGCATTCTTATACAAGACCAGCAATTATGTATTTTAAATGCCCAGTTACTTAATTGTACATATTCAAATATAAATATCAAATTTAGTGATTTTTGCCAAAAATTTGACATGTTCTAACATTAACGGTCTTATCTTGAAATTATGGTGTACATCTGAAATAGTCTTTGTCATGGTGATTTTTTTTGAATAACAATGTTTATGGGGTTGGATGTTGAATCCAAGACCTATTCCTATACAGAGGCAAATATTTGCAATAGCACCCACACAGCATGATTTAGGTGTTATAACTTGTAGCTCCTCACCCAAAATGAAATTTTCTCAGAATTATAGATCTAGAGCTCTTTTATGGATGGTATTAGGGCCGCTGTTTATTAATAAACCTGGATTAAAGGGCACAGTTTCAGATGACAGAATTTGGGAATGTAGTAAATTT
Source organism: Carcharhinus amblyrhynchos (assembly GCF_965287045.1). Classification (NCBI taxonomy): domain Eukaryota; kingdom Metazoa; phylum Chordata; class Chondrichthyes; order Carcharhiniformes; family Carcharhinidae; genus Carcharhinus; species Carcharhinus amblyrhynchos. The sequence goes on from NC_137324.1 coordinate 145,167,056, forward strand.
CAAGATGCATAGACAGATTGGTGGAATGGGCTGATGTGTACAGAATGGGGAATACATTTTGAAAGGAAGAACAAGAACTGATAAAAACCAAATGTTATAATTTAAAGCAAATCTAGAATTAGAGCTACCTAGGATTAACATTCACAAATTGAAAGTGGCAGGATAAATTAATGATTAAAAATACAAGTGGGATTTTAAGTAGAAGCATAGCAACAAAAGATTTTGCTAAATCTTTTTAAAACTGGTAAGCTTTGGCTGGAGTATTGTGTCCGATTCTCTGGGCATCCAATTTTAGGAAAGATGTTTCTAAATCTTGGATTGGATGCAGACAAAATCTGCTGGAATGACATCAGTTTCGAGAGGTGTTGGTGATGGGGCAAGAATATCGAAACTGGGATTGTACAGAGCAGAGACGTTTTGAGGCTAAATTTTGGTAAGCTCAAATTGTGAAGAGTTTTACAGAGTAAAACAGAAGAAACTGTTTCCACTAGCAGGAGGGTTGATAACCAGAGGACACAGATTTAAGACTCAAAAAAAATCAAGAGATGATGGCTCTTAATTTTTTGGATGCTTTTTTAGATGGTGTTCTCTGATCAGGAGCTTCAACAAAATACTATTCGTACAAGTTTGCATGCGTAAATGGGTATTCGCCTATTACATTGTGTCCCATCATTACTGGATAGAGAAAATATTATTTTAATTATTCCATCCTTATAACAAACTAAGTAATTGGCATTGAGTTTTTCTATGAAAGGGTTTTTTGAATACATCTGCAGTACTGTTCAATTTGTCAGAGGGTAATTGTGTATAAGAATACATTTTGATGGTTTACAAGTTAGAGGCAGGAGGGCATCTGCAAGAATGAGTGCTGAAGATGACAAAAACTATAGGACAGCCATCACTTAGTTTGTAAATTAATCAAAATTCCCATTTCAAAGTAGCCATTTCTTTAGACTCTGGTCAATGTGTTCAATTTCCAGTCATCTCTAATGTTAATGTTGTGGAAGTTAAATTGTTTTTCAAATTGGTCCATGATGGCACACAATGTTAGTGCTGCTTGGGCCACTGTCTGAAGTTTGCACATTCTCCCTCTGTCTGTGTGGGTTTCCTCCTGGTGCTTTGGTTTCCTCCCGCAGTCCAAAAGACGTGCTGGTTAGGTTCATTGGCCATGCTGAATTCTCCCTCTGTGAATCTGATCAGGTGCTAGTGTGGTGGCTAGGGGATTTTCATAATTTCACTGCAGGGTTAATGTAAACCTACTTGTGACACAAACTGTCATTACTGTTGTGTGAGCCAATGAATGTTTTGAACTGTAAAGGAATTGAATCATTAAGCTAGGTGCATGGAAGTATTCTCACTGTTTGCGTTGATTCGTCATTTTATGAACTGGAAAAATATTAAATTCCTTCACCCAAAAAAAATCTGCACTTTTCTTTCAAGGTTTTGGCAAATTTAGGTAAAACAAGATTGCTTTGCACCTTTTGATTTTTGAAGCTACTAAAATTCCCATTTTGTCACCACCTGTGAATTTGACCTGAGTACCTGCAATTAAGCAAGTTTATCTATATATAACTTCAAAAGGTTGTATGCCCAGTTATAATATTTTTATCAATGAGATTCAGTATTTTCCTGTCACTGGAAACCAGTTAGGAAAACCGTTACGTTGAAGTGTAGATTAAAGTGTCTCGTGGTGGGTTTACTGTGGGTCAGCTGAGAGAGAACTAGGTTATAGAGTCAGAAGTTTACAGCATAGAAACAGGTCCATGTTGCCTTATTTAAACCCCCTAAGCTAATCCCCAATTGCCTATATCCTCTATACCATATTATCCATGTAACTATCTAAATGTGTTTTAAAAGACAACATTGTATCTGCCTCCTCTTCTATCTCTGGCAGCTAGTTCCAGACACTCACCACCCTCTGGAAAAAACTGTCCCTCTGGACACTTTTTTTTAATCTTCCCCTCTCACCTTGTGCAAGACCTATGCCCTCTAATTTTAGACTCTCGTACCTTTGGGAAAAAATATTGACTATCTAGCAGACCTGTGCCCCTTGTTACTTTATAGACCTACGTAAATCACCCCTCAGCCTCCTATGCTCCAGAGGAAAAAGTCCCAGTTTGAGTCCTTGTAACTCAAACCATCAAGCCCTAGTAAATCTTTTCTGCATTCTTTCTAGTTTTAATAATATCCTTTTTCACTAACCTCCATGCTTTTCTCAACAGTAAATACTTGACCAGAGCCTCAATATGAGTCGTCCAGCGTTCCCTTCTACCAGCCTTGCCCTTCACTCTAAAAGAAATGTGTTTACCCTGAACCCTGGATAACGTGCTTTTGAAAGCCTCCCACTTATCAACCATCTCTTTACCTACCAACGGTCCGTCCCCCCCCACCCCAATCAACTTTGAAAGTTTGTCTAATACCATCAAAATTGGTCGTGCCCTAATTTAGAATTTTAACTTTTGGGCCAGACCTATCGCTTTCCATAGTTACCTTAAAATTAATAGTTATGGTCACTGGTTCTAAAGTGATTCCTCATTAACACTTCTGTCACCTGCTCTTCCTTATTTCCCAAGAGAAGGTCAAGTTTCGCTCCCTGTCTAGTTGGGCCATCCACACATTGAATGAGAATATACAACAAATTTCTCTAAGCCCAACTATTTCTATACAAAGAAGCAGAGAGAAAAGGAGGAACTATTGACCTGTTGGCCTGACTTCATAAATAAGGGAAAAAGCTTAATCTATTCTAGGTGATAAGTGGGCACTTGGAAAATAATGGTGAGATTGGGCAGAATCAACATGGATTTATGAAAATCTAAATATTTGACCAGTTTGAGGGTTCACTAGCAAGATAGATATGGGAGATCCAGTGGATGTAGTGCATTTAGATTATCAGCAAAGATGTTGCTTGACTCATCAATCAAGAGTTCCAACGCGCCGCAGCCAAAAACCGCACTGACCTTCTCAGAAGACAAACACAGGACATAGCAGACAGAGTATCCTTTGTTGTCCAGTACTTTCCTGGAGCAGAAAAGCTACAATATCTCCTCCGGAGCCTTCAACATGTTATTGATGAAGACTAACATCTTGCCAAGGCCATCCCCACACCCCCACTTGCCTTCAAATAACTGTACAGCCTCAAACAGACCATTGGCCGCAGCAAACTACCCAGCCTTCAGGAGAACAGTGGCCTTGACGCCACACAATCTGCCACAGCAACCTCTGCAAGACGTGTTGGATCATTGACACAGAGGCCATCATCTCACGTGAGAACACTATCCTCCAGGTACATACTCTTGCAACTTGGCCGACATTGTCTACCTGATGATACGCTGCAGGGAAGTATGTCCCAAGGCATGGTACATCGGAGAAACCATGCAGGCACTGTGACAACAGATGAATGAACGCAGTTTGACAGTTACCAGGCAAGTGTTCTCTTCCTGTTGGAAAACACTTCAGCAGTCACAGGCATTTGGCCTCTGATCTCGGGTAAGCATTCTCCAAGGCGGCCTTCACAACACAGCGCAGAGTCGCTGAGCAGAGACTTGTATCCAAGTCCTGCACGTGAGGATGGCCTCAACTGGGATCTTGGGTTCATGTCATACTGTCTGTAACCCCCATGATTTGCAAAATCTCTCTAACTGTCCTGTATGGAGACAATACATGTCTCTTTAGCCTGTGCTTAATGCTGTCTCTTCACTCACATTCTGTACCTTTTTTAAGACTTGATTATTTGTAAAAACTCGCATTCCAATCATCATTCTGTAAATGAAGTTTGTCTTTCTATGCCCTGTTTGTGAACAGAACTCCCACTCACCTGACAAAGGGGAAAAGCCCCAAAAGCTCGTGGCGTTTGCTACCAAATAAACCTGTTGGACTTTAACCTGGTGTTGAGACTTCTTGCTGTGTTTACCCCAGTCCAACACCGGCATCTCCAACTTTTTCTGATTTGGCAGAATGTTATGAGTTGACTCCCATAGGAGTGCTGGGGCCTTAACCTTCTTTACATTCTTTAACTTTGAGGGAAGCAAAGGCGCGGTAGCTACGTTTACAGATGAGACAAAGATAGGAATGTGTTTTGAAGGTGGTTGCAGGTGAATATAGGTTGTGGGTGAAAATCTGGCAGATGGAGTATTATATGGGAAAGTGTGAAATTGTTCAGTTTGGCAGGATAAATAAAAACTATGTGCATGATGAATGTCTGCATAGTGCAGAGGGATCTAGGTGTCCTAGTAAACAGCATCAGAAATATTTTTGAATTTCCAAAAGAAATGTTGAAGCTTATTCCATCTTTTTCATTAAATATAATTGTAGTCGTTAAGATTGTAAAAAGTCAACTTTTTTGTAGATTATCTATGCTTATTCCTTTCTGCCTACTACCCAAAGCTTTTCTCAAATACACAATGTAAATCAGAAAAAATGTATTCATAAACCGGCAGCATGCTTGTGCATGAAGATCCTGAACTTGAGCTGTTGCATTGCTTTCTAGAAACGTTCAGATGGTCTGTCCAAATTGCAAGGAAAATGCTGCACCCAAAATTCCTCTTCTACCTATACTCTCAAAGAGCAGCTTCCTAGGTATCAGGTAAGCAAATGAACCTGTTTAGTAGGTGTTGGCTATTTTAGATCTTAAAAATGAGTAGAAAATCAAAATTGGCTATTGCAGTGTCAGTTGGAGATAACTTGGCATGGCTTATTGGAATAGAAGGATATGGTCTAAAGTTTAAAAAAAACCTTTTCAATTGCTATGACATGTCATATTGGGGCCCTTGAGGTGACTGTAGTTTATATGAACATTTTAAGGCCCAAATTAACTAACCTCGGTTCAATTTTTTGTAAAGTCCGTGATCTAGGCTGACCTCTACTGTATTAACAATTCTTTTCATTGCAAGTTGTCCTGGATTTCCTTTTTTCAAGCCCTTTTCTGCATACAACTATATCATCCTTCGTTGTCACTGAATTATTATTATTATTATTGTATTCCCTACTGTTGTGTATGCATAATTGTTTCTTGCTGCTTTGACAAGGAGAGAGGATTTCTGAGGTATCTCACCATTTGTTATTTAAACCAGTGCAGCTTTATTTCAAAGGTTTTGCTTGATTGAAGTCCAACATTCAGATTTTAAAAAAAAACCCCACAAATGCCTCTGACATCACTGCATGTCATGTGACTAACCATATGCATTGCTTGACAATATATAAATGTCCCCTTTAGCTAGTATGACAGCAAACTTTTAAACATTAATGATTACACTCTATGAACACCAGTTATGTCACCAAGTATTATTATCTACATGTGTACAATGATAAGTCTTTTGGTGTGCGTTGATTTCATTTTGGTAAAGTACGATACTCTGATCCGAGATAGCCTGTTCCTCTCATTTCAGGTAGTACATCTTGTGAAGTTGCCACCTTCCAAAGATGGTGGTTCTACTGGTGTAGAATCTGAACTTGGTTCTGTGGTAATTCCTGGTTGACAAATTTCACAATTTTGGGTGTCTGACATGGGCCTTCCTGTTATTGTCTTTGCTAACCTTTTAAGCAAAGATTTGATCTGTGCTCCTTTCATATTCTAACCAAGTTGCAAAGTATAAGAAATTGGCTCTGCCTTAACTGGAATATCTTTCTTTCGAATACTTGCTCACTAAAACACTTCTTGTTTAAAACTTCTTGGTTTTGATTGTTCACAGCAAGCAATTTGTTTTTTATTGCTCTACTGTTCTGGTAGTGTTTGGTGTGAGTGGATTAAATTCAGTTCAGTTCCCTTCTCAGGAACAAAACTGATGTTGAACTTAATTGTGTGGTGGCATGAGCCATATTCTGATATTACATAGTTTTTCACTTCCCTGGATAATAAACCTTCATCTTTGGACACTTCTTGGCATGTTTGTGACCAAACTAGCCCCTCTGCCAAACTGAGTTGAAAGTTGATATGGGGCAGTCCTTGTGTTGTATATCATTCTTCTTGAGGTAATTCCTGGGATGTGAATTGTGTCCCATTATCACTAATTGTTCATGCTGTCCAAGTCATGCAAACAACTTTTTTTTTTCCTGTCATGGTGAATTTCAATATCTTGACTTTTTGGGTCACTTTGTGCTTCTAACTAGGACAAAAAACATGTAGCCTTCAATTGATCTCGGTAATATGTATCATCTGCCAAGGTTGTTTTGGTCAATCCCATGGGTGGAGTTTTCTGTATTCTAGCACATGACTAGTACTGCCCCACCTTTTCTAATTGTGAGTCAAGTCCTGGTCACCAAAGAGCTTTGTGGGAGCTCATTTATCCACAATACCCTCTGATTTTCATGCAATTGATCCAGGATTGGGCTTTGTAAGCATGGAGGGATCATCTGAACCCCAATAGCAATACTCCATTTTAGACAATTAATTCTGGTTCCTTCATTATGTAAGGTCTGAATTCAGGATTTTTTTTGGTCCAATGATGTTCCTTTTAAACCATGCCCATGACTCTTCCCATTATCGGTCAATGTCTTAGGTGCAAAGGCACATGAACAATGTTATTGGGGCATTCTCTGCCTGGAAGAAATATAATATGTTGACCTAGTTGTCTTGTGCTTGCATTTGTCCTGAAGTGTCAATCTCAATAAGGCATTTGTGTGGCATGCTGTTCTGATCTCCAATACTTGATTTCATAATTTTGTGCTGATAATATCAACACCCATCTTTGTCGTCAGCTAATGATGGAATTTCCTGATATGGACAAAATAGTCAACGGCCTGTGGCCCACCAACAAAGTAAATCGTCTGCCGTACAGGTACTAGTGAAATCCTCTAATGCCGAAAATTATGCTGAGCACCAAGTTGTGCATAATTTTGTTATGCACTGTATAATCATGAGTTGCCATAATGACATACAACAGCACCCACCCTGTAGGGCAATGCATCACATGTTAGTTGAGTTTTCAACTCTGGGTTAAAGTGGACCAGTAACTCAGCTTGCATGAGCATGTCTTTAACCCTTGTGTAGGTACTTTCGCAGTACTTCATCCAATTCCATTGTTTGTTAGCATACATTATGAAGTGGCTTTATTAATGTTGCAAGATTTAGGATGAACTTCCCATAATAATTGACTAGGGCCAAAAATGATTGTGACATACTCTGGTCTTGGTATATCCCGGTTCATGTTGTTTTCTTTGGCACTTTGTGGACACTATTCTTGTCTATTATGTGATCTAGATAATTGTGTAATTTTTGACAAGTTCACTTTTTTTCCTTTCATGTGGAGACTGGAGCATCAAGAGAAGTACAATGTTTCCTCAAATTTTGTCAATTCATCTGTACCTGTGATTAGAACGTCATCCAAATAACACTGGATACTGTTGAGGTCACTTAAGATTCGGTCCATTGATTTCTGGAATACAGCTGGTGCCAGTGTTTGGTTTTTTTATTCATGGGATATGCGTGTCACTGCTCAGCACTTATTGCTCATCCTTAGTTGCCCTTGAGCAGAAGGCAATTGAAGATCAACTGCAAACGGTTTTGAATTGCTTCATTTCAAAGTCCATGAACGAGTCCAAGTTCTTTGCTAACTTTCTCAGTATTGGAATGAATTGTGGTATATTTTTGCCGCTGCCTTGGCTCCAGTGATGAAATCAAGGTCACTTAGCAATTATTAGAGGTTTAGGCAAGAAATTACTTTGGAGAATCTTCGTTTAGGCCTTTGTAGGTTTTCATAGGCTTCTCAGGATGGACGAGGCTCTGTAGCAACATGAAGACTTTTGGCCCTACTGCACTTTGGAAAGTGACTACTTTTAAGTTTATCCATTTCATATTGTTTGCAGCCAGAAAACATTGAAATCTCTCTTCTTAAGTATTCCATGTGTCCATGTTTTCTTTGTGTGCCTCTATGGCACAATCTTTGCCCGTCATTGCAGTTACTGGTTATTAAATTGTAGCACTTTTCTTTTAATTCTTCTCTTGCATTAGTTCATGTAGAATGCCACTACCATGTTAAGTTGTACTACAAGTATGCCCTTGCTGGCATTCTCTCCTTCCCTTGAACGTCTGTTTAAAAACTACTGAATTTGTTTGGCTGTCAATGCCCAAATTTTAAGACAGCCTTCAGGGATGGTAATAGAGAATAGCAGTTCTTTCAACTCATATCCTTAAATATTTAGAAAAACAATATCCAGATTTATTATTATTATTATTCATTTATTATTATTTATTATTCATTTAAATAATTGCTAATTTCGTTCTTTGAATAACGAATACCTCCTGACTTGGTTACATCCACTATCAAAAACAAATGTTTCTTTGCTCCTGGCTTAGGCTCCATTTGAGCCAATGAAGTATAAAAACATTATTACTGAAACCTCAGTTTTGCTGCATTTGTTAACCTGCATGAATGATGTACAGTACTGGGGCTTTTGTTTGCAGTATTCTCGTCCTGCTTCTGATGTCAACATGCTTGGGGAAATGATGTTTGGCTCTGTTGCAATGAGTTACAAGGGATCTACGTTGAAAATACATCACATACGGTAAGAAACATGCAAGGTAATCTAATGGTGTTACGCTGAATTTAGATAATTTATTACACTTCCATAAAAGTTGATTTAATTTTCAAGAAAGTAAGACATTTCGCTGAAGCTCCATGAATCTGCAGTTTATTATAATACTGAGGAAGTCGTTCCTTTTCTTGAAATTAACTTGAGCGATAGAGCATAAAAATAATCTAGAATATGACTTTGAAAATTTCAACTCCTTAGAAAATAGTCGTTTACAAAATAGTATTTGCTGGAGCTGACATTTTGAGAATCCTGCAAATTAATTGAGATGGTCGATTCATTGGTCACATCAGTGAATATTTCTGATATTTTGACTTTAATATAATTGGAGAATTTCAGTTAATTATAAATTGAGCTGTGAAGTTTTAAAAGTCAACATTTATAGCTGAGAAGTTGTTTTTATGGTTCAATTTCTAGCAGATCGTAAAACCAATGAGAGATTTTCATGACTGAATTGTGTATTTTTTCCCTTTCAGCTCTCCCCCTCAGCTGATGATCAGTAAGGTTTTCTCTGCCAGATTGGGTAGTACTGGTGGAAGCTCAAATACGTAAGGTTCTACTACTTGTGACCTAAGTGCAAGTGTTTTTTTTAAATTGCAAGCTTTCTCGTATATCAGCAAAGTGCATATAGTGGCTGTTTATAATGTTCAGACATCTAAGCTTTGTGGATCTCTGGAATTTTAAAAGCTTAGCAAGGTACGCATGTGTTTGGCATTTTTACTTAACTTCCTTAGACATGTTTGTTTTATCCACAAATGCACAAACCAATGTCTTCATCTATCATTGATAAAGATTAACTAGAGAACTGCAAACCTAACTCCAATTTCTGAGGGACTGCATTAATAATTTATCTCTTGCAGAAGCACTAATTAATTGCTTTCTATGGAAATGCGATAATTCCTTGTCCAGTTGAATATCTGTGCTCATTATTCAGGCCTCCACTTATTTAGTAGTCTTTTAGTGCCACTTTGTCAAATCTGCTTTGGAAACCAAGATGCACAGTGTGAGCTTGGATTATGCCAACCTAGCAACTTCAGCAAATGATTCAATGCTAGGATGAGGCAGAACCTTTTTTCCCTAAAGACCTATTTACATGTTATAATTACTCCTCCGTCCAGATTTTCTTACTGAGCATTTCAGATCCCATCATTCTCTGATTTTCTATAATGGGTTCCTATTTTTGACTTGTTGAGCATTTTTAAAATGTGGATACTATGACCCTCCACCCAGTGTGTGGGGGCAGTTATAAGCCCCAGTGAGGCACTGAATGTATGAGAAAGTAGCTCACGGAGCACAATACCCGATGGTGCGTGGTGCTTAGACCAGCTGCATGATTCATTCTGAGATCAATAATTGTATTCAGGACATCATCTGCATCTAATTTTGACCCTTTTCAATTATAGTATCAATCTATGACTTATTGATAATTCAGTCTTGTCTTCAGTAGCGACAGCTGATGTAGAGTATATATTTAAAAAGTCTGCTGCATTCTGAGTGTTTACTAGAATGTGCCCTGAAGAATTCCCCAGTGGCCTTGTAACAGTCAATGGTGGCCCGCTTACCCTAACATTGTCAAAAAAGGATCTTGATCTCATTATCACACCTAACCCCGAACTTTTGTACCCTTGGTCATTGCTTAGATAACCACAGATTTTTTTTAGCTGATTTTGATATTCTGCTTTATTCTTGAGTATTATGTTCCTTAAGTTTCTAGGTATATTTAAGTCTAATTTGTATTTTTGGTAAAAATTTGTTTTATCATATGCCCTTGCAGCTTGAGCCATAAATGGCTTCCCTTTGCACAAAAAAAACGTGGTTGGCTCTGGAGAGGGCATGTGTAAGCTTACAGAGCAAAAGGATAAAACAGTGACAGGAATGTACAGAGGGTGCAATGTTTTTTGAAAAAGAGCAGGAAGTAGGGTCAAAGGGAAGAAAATGGTAAAAAAAATTAATTGTTCTTAAATGCACATGTTTATTAGTATTTGGCACAAAATAAGTTAATGGCACTAATTTGAGGGTATTATTGCAATTACAGAGACATGGGTGCAATCAAAGACGGGAACTAAATATTCAGGAGTATTATTGAGGGGCCGTTGTGTTCAGCATGTTACAGATTTTGTTCCCTTAAAGTAGCTCTCAAACTGCTAAATTCTATCACAGTATGGTCACTGTTGATCATTGGGGATCTTTTACTCATTGTTTATTAAACATGCCCCATTACGTTTTACCAGATCTACAAAAGCCTGATCCCTGGTTGAATCTACAGCATATTATTCTAGGAAACTGTTCCAAATACATGAATTTCTTCATGGCTACTGCTGTCAATTTAGTTTTCCTTATCTACATGAAGATTGAAGTCACCCATGATTAATAAACCTTTTTTACATGTCGTCTAGAATCGTAGAATGCTACAGTGCAGAAAGAAGCCCTTTGGCCCATCGAGTCTGCACGGAACACAATCCCACCCAGGCCCCGCGATGGGTCGTATGAGGGCTGCTCTTGGTTGTTTCAAGAGTAGCCTAGTGCTTCACGTTGTTAATGTACGCTTAAACTGGACCAGATGCTGGGCAACACGACAGCTCAGTGACTATCACTGTTTGCTGTGCACTTACGTGGATTTAGGCCAGTGTCTGTGGGAGTTTGCACATTCTCCCTGTGCTTGCGTGGGTTTTCTCTGGGTGCTCCACTTTCCTCCCACACCCCAAAGATGTGCTATTAGGCTGATTGGTGTAACAAATTGTCCCTAAATTAGTCTTCCCTCGATGTGGAATGCCATAAACATAGACAAAGGTCATGGGTGGAGGGGGGACTCTATGTTAAAATGGCGGCGTGGGCTCGTTAGGCCGAAGGGCCTGTTCCCTGGGCTGTTTTCTTCTTTAATCCCTCTAATCCCTAGACACCTAAGGGGCAATTTCTTAGCGTGGCCAATCAAGCTAACCTGCACATCTTTGGACTGTGGGAGGAAACCGGAGCATCTGGAGGAAACCCACGCAGACAATAGGCGTTTGTGCAAACTCCACACAGACAGCGACCTGAGCCGGGAATCAAACCCAGGACCCTGGAGCTGTGAAGCAGCAGTGCTAACCACTGTGCTACCGTGCTGCCCAATGTGTGCTGCTCTATCGCCTGATTTTTCTGTCCTATGTTTTGCCTGCTATTTAGGGGGCCTATTGACTATTCCAAGCAGTGTCTTCTCCCTTGTTATTTCTTAGCCTCACCGATAAGAATTCTGCTTTTTCTGATCAGAAATCATTTCTTGCTATTGTACCCCACCATGTTTTCCTTCCTGCCTGTGCTTATGAAAAATCATATACCTGAAGAGACCTATTAGCCATATTAATACCCATAGTTAGCAAATGGGTGAAAAGATGCCATTTAGCAGAAAAATGATGCACATTGTTAGCTGCAAGACAGCATACACTGATAAAACCGTGTCTGCTAGTTCTCAGGCAGAAATATCATGGGTATCAATCCTTACAAACAATGTGGAGCTGTTTAGAAAACTAAATAGTCCAAAAGTGACAAAGGGAAGGCAACACGGTTTACAGCTTGAATATAGCATCTGTTTATCTACTGAGGCCTCTCTAGCCTATATTATTCGTTAACAGCAGGAATCTCAGACATGGGTTGGCAAGGTGGCACAGTGGTTAGCACTGCTGCCTCACAGCGCCAGGGACACAGGTTCATAAGAACATAAAAAATAGGAGCAGGAGTAGGCCATCTGGCCCTTCGAGCCTGCCCCGCCATTCAATAAGATCATGGCTGATCTGTCGTGGCTCAGTTCCACTTTCCCGCCCTCTCCCCATAACCCTTAATCCCCTCTCTTATCAAAAACCCATCAACCTGCTTCTTAAAAATATTTAGCGAGGCAGCCTCCACCACTTCAACGGGCAGAGAATTCCAGAGATTCACCACCCTTTTGAGTGAAGAAGTTCCTCCTCAACTCCGTTCTAAACCACCCCCCCTTTATCTTGAGGCTGTGCCCCCTAGTCCTACTGTCTTTTTTGAGTGGGAAGAGTCTCTCCACCTCTATCCTATCCATCCCATTCATCATCTTATATGTCTCAATGAGATCTCCCCTCATTCTTCTAAACTCAAACTGGGCTTGTACTCGTTAATTCAGCCTCTCCTCATAGCTCAACCCCCTCAACTCCGGTATCAGCCTAGTAAACCTCCTCTGCACTCCCTCCAAGGCCAAAATATCTTTGCGCAGGTGCGGCGCCCAAAACTGCACACAGTACTCCAGCTGCGGCCTCACCAATGCCCTATACAGCTGCAGCAAGACCTCCCTACTTTTATATTCAATCCCCTTCGCTATGAAGGCCAGCATCCCATTCGCCTTCCTGACCACCTGCTGCACCTGCAAGCTGGGTTTTTGCAACTCATGCACAAGGACCCCGCTTGGGTCACTGTCTGGGTGGAGTTTGCACACTCTCCCCAGCTGCATGGGTTTCCTCCCACAGTCCAAAGATGTGCAGGCTAGATGGACTAGCCATGCTAAATTGCCCCTTAGTGTCAGGGTGACTAGCGAGGGAAAGTGCATGGGTTATGGAGATGGGGCCTGAGTAGGATTGTGTTTGATACAGACTTGATGGGCCGAATGGCCTCCTGCACTGCAGGGATTTATGATCTATGATAATTGATATCCACAAGCTATGATGTTAAAGATGACATGTAGCCAGTAGTAAGTTAGATCAAGCGTATTCACACCTTTACACTGGATGTAAATGAAATAGATGTGCAAATGCTGTGATTGGTTAATAACACCTGTATACAATGCATGGTGAAAATCTAATCAATACTTGTGAGTGGTCATAACTCCTATACAAATGTACATCTGATTGGCATATGCTAATTACTTGCAATCGAATCTAGAGTATATGTTTGTATAACTCTGTATCTAGTGCTTTGGCTTGCCACCAGCTGGCATATTTGGGCCCTTGCTATAGCTAGTAAATGAAAGGCTGAATTTAAACTCAAATTCTTTGTCTTTACCTATTTCTGCTGTTGCATCACTTCTGTGTTTTCAACGTTGCTGTCATTCCTGCTTTGTGAAACTGTCAATCAGTCTTAAATCATTTACCATCTGAGTAGATTTAACTGTCTTAAAATCTGAAATGCATTGAATTTTCAATGGCCTTGTTTTGGCTGATCACAATAAATACAATGTGATCACCATTGCTAAGTTGCTTGCTAACCTGGAGGCCTGATGGATCAAAATTAGGTGCTGTATTCAGTTATGTCTAGTTTCTTTGCTAACGTGTAAGGAAACAATTGTGCATGACTTTTACAGATCCTTCCTTCATTCATCCTGTCCTCCATGCTAGATGGATCACTATAGGATAATCTGAAAGTCTGGAACATTAGAATTCTGGTTATACCAGGCACTGCTTCTCATTTCAGTTGCACAGAATTTGTGCTGAAATTGCTTCACTGAACTTTTGCAGTTTATTACATAACAATGGCTTATTTAAAAAAAACTTATTTTCAGCATTATGGCATTTATAGCCTTTGCTGGATCAATTTAACATAACCCTCTGTCAGTTTAAAACACGAGTGTTGAACTATCCTATATATAGGCAGTCTTAAGTTTGATGCTATTAGAACATAACATAAGAAATAGGAGCAGGAGTAGGCCATCTAGCCCTTCAAGCCTGCCCCGCCACTCAGTTCCCGACCTCTCCCCATAACCCTTAATCCCCTCGCTTATCAAAAACCCATCAACCCGTGTCTTAAAAATATTTAGCAAGGCAGCCTCCACCACTTCAACGGGCAGAGAATTCCAGAGATTCACCACCCTTTGAGTGAAGAAGTTCCTCCTCAACTCCGTTCTAAACCGCACCCCCCTTTATCCTGAGGCTGTGCCCCCTAGTCCTACTGTCCTTTCTGAGCGGGAAGAGTCTCTCCACCTCTATCCTATCCATCCCATTCATCATCTTTATATGTCTCAATGAGATCTCCCCTCATTCTTCTAAACTCTAACGAGTACAAGCCTAGTTTATTCAGCCTCTCCTCATAGCTCAACCCCCTCAACTCCGGCATCAGCCTAGTAAACCTCCTCTGCACTCCCTCTGAGGCCAAAATATCCTTGCGTAAGTACGGCGACCAAAACTGCACACAGTACTCCAGCTGCGGCCTCACCAATGCCCTATACAGCTGCAGCAAGACCTCCCTACTTTTATATTCAATCCCCCTCGCTATGAAGGCCAGCATCCCATTAGCCTTCCTGACCACCTGCTGCACCTGCAGGCTGGGTTTTTGCAACTCATGCACAAGGACCCCGAGGTCCCTCTGCACCGTCGCCTGCTGCAGTTTTTATTGTTTCTATACAAACCCATTCTGTAGGAACAAAGGTTTGTTCAGTCTCTGGATTGTTCGAAGCTGAATCCTGCTTCTCAAAAAAATGTTTCTATCACTCACTGTTTTAGTTATATCTCTGCTTATTATGGTTATAACTTCTATGAATCCTGCACATTTATCCCCAATTTCTCTTTTTTAAACTGTTATTGTAATTCTTAGTTTTTATTAGTAAACTGTGCAAGAAAAAATTTTAATGTATGCAAAACAGCCTTTCTTATTGATTTTATGATTGAGTATGAAACACTCAAGTAACTTAACCCATCTTTCACCATCTTTCGGACCTATATGGATCAACTGCACATTCACATATCGGAGAATTTTTAGGATTTTTTTAATGAATGGTGCGACAAGTTCCGATGTGCCTTTATCTGCTTCTCTGCATAATCATTACTTGGATTAATGTTTTACAGGCTGCAAGATAGTTTTGAATACATCAACCAAGAAAACATCACTGGAAAACCCTGTCCTAGTCCAAGTGGTGGCAGTAACCTGGGTAAGGGTGGATTACAAACACTTTAATTTCTCCTGTTTAAATTTGTGTGTAATTATTAATTGTAGTCACTGGTACTTTTTTTACCCTCACTTTTAACATTAGGTCGTTTACTGGTTTGTGGTAGCAAACTGCTACTGTGCCCCACTGACCCAGGCCCGCTCCAACTCATCCGGAGTGCTTCTTTCTTTGCAGGTTTGTGTGGAATGCTGAGTACAGTGTGGACCACACAAAAACACTTTGTCTCATTTTGTTGTGATGTAAAACAGAATACAAAGGCAGAAGGTTTTCAAATTATTGTTTTGGTTTAATATTTCCCCTGCAATGTGCTAATGTTCCTTTTTTTTCATGCACGCAAGATATTGCCAATAACATGCGTCTGTGATCCTGTTCTAAGTGATTGGCAAAGAATCCCTTTTCAATTGTTGAAGATTTCTGCCTATGTATTTCTAGACTATGCATTCAGTTTTCTGGTGGATTGTTTAATATTGAGATGTGATTGTCAGTTTTTGCTTCTAAATGACGGTGCTCTGCTTCAGTTATACATAATGTTCAAATATGTAATGATTGCTGTGTGACTAACCATTGTAAAGTTATATATTCTGCCTAAATTGGATCAGGGAGGGAACAAATTCGTATTCACCCGTTGCACTGCTTACATCTGAGCCTCACTTAATGCTGAATTTGTAAAAGATTTGCATGGTTTTTAAAACTTCAAGAATCTGCATGAGTGCATTTTCTGTTATTGACTAAATTCATTTTAGTGGGCTGTTGATGAATGCAGGCTTCACCATAGAAGACTGTTTGGTATATTGTTCTGCTCTGGAAAGCACCATTTCGAGCTACTTTATAATCCTCTTTTTCCCCATGTCCTTTACACGTTTATCAGTTTCTTCAGTGTTTTGCTTTTTCCAGTGACTATCAGTGCTGTGCTCTGCTACACAGGCCATGGGGATGGATGAGGAAACTCTTTCCCTAAAAGTGTTCAAAATTGATGTGGAGAAAATGTCCAGTACGCCATTGGTAATTAAAGTTGACAACTCACCAAGACCACATGAGGTGCATCCAAGGATATTGAAGGAAGTGATGGAAATTGCAGGGGTGCTGGCCATTACCTTCCAGCCTTCCCTGGATTCAATTAGGTGCCAGAGGACTGAAGAATTGCAAATGTGATGTCTTCACTCAAAGATTAAGGAAAGACCCAGTAATACAGAGTAGTCAGTTTATCATCAAGTGGGCAAGCTTCAGGAATAATTAGTGTATGTGGACTTTCAGAAGATATTCAAATCAGGACCACACAGCAGACTTAAATTATAGCTCAGAAATAACAGCAGCAATGAAGCTGCAAAATTGGCTGAATAATAGGAAGCAATGAGTAACAGTTAATGGAGATAGTTTTTGAGGTGTTCATATTGGGCTCCTTGCTTTTCCTGGTGTATATTAATGATCTATATCTTGTGCTTGGTGTTTTTGAAAGTTTGCAGATGACACCAAACTTGGCAGTATTGTGAACTATGTAGAATTTCAGAAGAACATAGGTTGGTAGAGTGGGTAGGGAAGCAGCGAGTGAAGTTTGAGTTGAATGAGAGGTGATGCATTTTGGTAGCAACACATAGACAAAATAAGGGGTAATAGCGAGTGCAGGAGCAGAGACCTGGGAATATATGTCATTAAAGGTGGCAGGATAGATGGAGAAGCAGTTGATAAAACATATAGTATTCAGGGCTTTATTCATAGAGGCAAGATGATTATACTGAACTTGTACAAGACACTAGTCAGACCTCAGTTGGAATATTGTATACAGGACTGGATGTTTCCCTTTTTTGGAAGGATGTGAACACATTGGAAACGTTACAGAAGAAGATTACAAGAACAGTTCTAGAGATGAGAAACTTCAAATACAAGGATAGATTGAAGAAATTGGAACCAGTATCTTTCAAGAGAAGAATGCTAAGAGGAGATTTGATGGAGATGCTAAAAATCATGAAGTTGGACAGAGGGAGAAATTATTCCTGCTCAAAAGGATCAAGAGCAAGAGGGCATGGATTTAAAGTGACTTGCAAAAGAAGTAAGTGTGATGATAAAACATTTCAAACAACAAGTGATTAGGGTCTGGAAGTGTGGTGGAGGCAAGTTCCATCAAGGCATTCAGTAGGGCATTAGATGATTTGAATAGAAATAGTGTGCAGGGTCACAGGGAAATGACAGGGCAGTGGCACTAAGTTTATGCTTGTTTGGAGAGCTGTTGTCGATGTGATGGGCCAAAGGGCTGCCTCCTGTGCTATAACAATCCTGTAATTGTGAACTGGGGAAATATTTCCTCCGATTACTTCATGATCTTGGAAGTAATTCTAATTTGCTGCCCAAATGAAAATCATCTCACTGAGCATGATACATTCTCCATAAACACATGTGGTCAAAGATTTAAAAATAGTGCATTATTTCACCCTGATCTTTACTTCAGCAGCAGTCAACTTAAAAGTCAAAAATTTTGTTTTCTCTTGTGCTACATTTTTTTTTGCCTATCTCAGTTGCCCTGAAACTGATGACCCCTTGGGTCATAGAGTTTTACAGCATGGAGTGAGGTCCTTAGGCCCATTTATGTCTGCACTGGCCATTGAGCACCTATCTATTCTAATCCCATTTTCCAGCACTTGGCCCATAGCCTTGTATGCTATTGCATTTCAAGTGCTCATCTATATAAATACAATTCAAATGTTTTGAGGGTTCCTGCTTTCACCATCCTTTTCAGGCAGTGAGTTCCAGATTTCCCACCACCTACTGGGTGAAAAGGTTTTCCCCTCGTTTCCCATACTCTCTTGCCCCTTAACCAGGAGGTTTTAAGTTGTTGCTCTCTCTGCTAAGGGGAAAATTTCCTTCCTATCCATGCCCCTCAATTTTATCTACTTCAATCAGGTCACCCCTCAGCCTTCTCTACTGCAAGGAAAACAGCGCCAGCCTATCCAGTCTCTTTTGATGGCTGAAACACTCCATTGCAGGCCATTCTGGTGAATCCTCTAGTGCAATCACTTCCTATAGTGTAGCAACACCTAGGACTCAAACTGCACGTAGTACCACAGCTGTGGCCTAACTATTTTATGCCGCTCCATCGTAACCCCCCTGCTCTGATGTTCAGTGCCTCTTTTAAAAAGGTAAGTATCCTAGTTGCTGCCTTAACCACCTTATTTACCTGTCCTGCTGTCTTCCTAAATCTGTGGACATGCACATCAAAGTCCCTCTAATCCCCTGTACTTTCTAGGATCCGACAATTCATTTGTATATTTCCTTGCCATGTTAATCCTCTCAATGCATTACCCCTCACTTTTCAGGGTTAAATCCCATTTGCCACTGCTCTGCCCATCTAACCAGCCCATCTATCATCCTTTTAATCCAAGGCTTTGTTTCTTGCTACTTACCACACACCAATTTGTCATTGTGAACTTGCTTATCATACCTCCTGCATTCACGTACAAATCACTGATGTACACTACAAAACAAGGACCCAGCACCAACCTTCTGCGGAACTCCACTGGACACAGGCTTTTGGACACAAAAACAATCTTCAACCATCACACTGTGCTTCCTACTATTGCACAGTTTTGGTATTTGGTTTTTCCAGTAATCTTGGGCATTTGTTGTTGTCTTCAGCCTCCCTTTTGGGACAATGTCAAATGCCTTCCAGAAGTCCATGTAGACTACATTGACTGCACTACCCTCATCTACACACCTCTTCGAAAAATTTAATCATGTTTGGAAGACGTGACTTGTTGACTATCCTTGATTTAATCCTTGCTGCCTCAAGTGGAGATTAATTCTGTCCCTCAATCTTTTCCAATAGTTTCCCGACCACTGAGGCTCAGGCCTGTAATTTCCTGGTTTTTGTCTTTAGCTCCTTCAGTCCTCTGGCACCTTTCTTGTGTAAGAGGTCTCAACACCAGGTTAAAGTCCAACATATTTATTTTGGGAGTCTTGAGCTCCTTCATGAAGTGAGTGAAGGAGCCTGAGACTACAAAAGCTAAAGCTGCCAAATAAATCTGTTGGCCTTTAACTTGGTGTTGTGAGACTTCTTACAGTGCTTACCCCAGTCCAACGCCAGCATCTCTATATCATGGCTATCTTTCCTGTGGCCAGAGAAGATTTAAAAACTGTCAGAGCTGTGGCAATCTCCTTCCTTAGCTCCCACAGCAGCCTGGGATACATCTCATCAAGCTTGGGGATTTAGCTACTTTTAGGCCCATTAAAATGTTAATCCCTCCTCCCCTCAATATTAAGTTGAAGTGAAATACAATGCCACTCCATGATTTCTTTACCTACACCATCCTTCTCCAAAGTGAACACAGATGCAAAGTACTTGTTTCAAATCTCGCCTGTGTCTTCAAGCTCCACACACAAATTGCTATGTTGGTCCCTCGTGAACCCTACCCTTTCCTTGGTCATTCTCCTACCCTTCATGTACTTGCAAAACATCTTTTGGATTTTCCTTTTACTTTATCCACCAGTGCTTTTTCTTCATGGGCCCTCTTCACTCTCCTAATTTCATCTTAAGTAACCCCTGGCCGTTCCTATATTACTTACGGCTTCCACTTTTTGAGCCCTCTGTCTGGCACAAACCTTCCTTTTTTTTTTCCCTAATCCAACCCTGGATTTCCCTTGACATCTGCATTCTCTAGACTTGTTGGTCCCACGCTTCACTTTCGCAGGAGCACGTTGGCCCTGTACACTCCCTCTCTTTCCTTCTTGAATGGATCCCGCTGCTAGATTTTCCTGCAGATAGCTGTTCTCATTAACTTTGGCCCAATCCTATCTTATTAAAATTAGCCCTTCCCCAATTCAAATTTATTTCCAGTCCATCTTTGTCCCTTTCCATGGGCAGCATGGTGTTGGATTGGTTAGCACTGCTGCCCATCAGTACTGGGGACCTGGGTTCAGTTCCTGGCTTGGGTCACTGTGGAGTTTGCACGTTCTCCTTGTGTCTGTTTGGGTTTCTTCCCGCAGTCCAGAAAACATGCTGGTTTAGGTGCATTGGCATGCTAAATTCTCCCTCTGACTCCCGAACAATCACCAGAGTGTGGCGACCAGGGGATTTTCACTAACTTCATTGCAGCGTTCATGTAATGTGACACAAATAATTAAGCTTTAAACACAACTACCTTAACTGCTACTGAGTTAGTAGGGTAAGGCCTGGATAGACTGGACATGGAAAAGATGTTTCCATTAGTGGGAGAGATTAGGATCTGAAGGCATAGCCTCAGAATAAAGGATTTAGAACCAAAATGAGGAATTTCTTCAGCCAGAGGTGGGATGATTCTATGGAATTCATTGATTTATTGTCACATGCATTAGTATACAGTGAAAAATATTTTCTTGCATGCTATACAAAGCATACACAAAGAAGGAAGAGTGCAGAATGTAGTATTAGTCATAGCTAGGGCGTAGAGAAAGATCAACTTAAGGTAGGTCCATTCAAAAGTCTGATGGCAGTAGGGAAGAAACTGTTCTTGAGTCATTTTGGTATGTGACTTCAAATTTTTGTACCTTCTTTCCAATGGAAGAAAGTGGAAGTTTGTCTGGGCTGCAAAGAGCCCTTAATTATACTGGCCGCTTTTCTGAGGCAACAGTAAGTGGATGAGAAGCTGGTTTGCGTGATGGACTAGGCTTTGTTTATGACCCTTTGTAGTTTATTGTGGTCTCGACAGAGCAGGAGCCATGCCAAGCTGTGATACAACCAGAAAGAATGTTTCTATGGTGCATTGTGAAAGTTGATGAGAGTTGTAGCAGATGTGCCAAATTTCCTTAGCCTCCTGAGAAAGTAGAAGCGCTGGTGGGCTTTAGTGTTGGCATGGAGGGAACCAGGACAGATTACTGGTGATCTGAACCCTTAGAAACTTGAAGCTCTTGACCATTTCCCCAGAAGGCTGTGGAGGCCAAATCATTGAGTATATTTAAGACCGAGATAGGCCCTTGATTGGTAAGGGGATTAAAGTTTACAGGGGAAAAAGCAGGAGAATGGGGCTCAGAAACTTATCAGCCATATTGAATAGCAGAGCAGTGGGCCAAATGGCCTAATTCTGCTCCTACATCTTATGGCCACTATCGCCAAAATGCACCCCACTAAAACTTCTACAACTTATCTGGTTTGATTCAGTAAAATTAGGTCTAGCACTGTCCCCTCTCTTGTAGGACTTGTTACATATTGGTGCCCTCACTGAGCACTGCAGAAGCATCTCTATAATGTTGTCAAATAGGAAATTCCAAGGTATTGACCCAGTAACAATGAAGAAATCATACTTCATTTCAGGGTGGTGTGACTTTGAGGGTAATTTGGAGGGGATCATTTTCCCATGACATTGCTGTTTGTCATCTTATAAGTTGGAGAGAAGGGTTCAAATGGTGATCAATATTTCTGCTAACCTGGCTGTTATCGAGGTTACATAGATTAATAGAATCCCTATAGTGCAGAAGGAGGCTGTTTGTTCAATCCAGTCTGGATTGACTGGCAGAGTTTATTACCCAGGCTCACCCACTGTCCACAGTGGAGGACTTCTAAAGCAATCTTTCACAGTGCTCAGCAAAAGTATATACCAGTGATAACGGACTGTAGAAAGAGATAATCAGCCGTGGATACCTATGGAAATAAAGGAGGGTGTCATCAAATTGAAAGAAAATGCATACAAAATGGCAAAGATTAGTGGAAACCTAAAGGATTGAAAAATGTTTATAGTTTTTTTTTGTGGCTTTCTGCTGACCTTTAAAGAAAAGTAAGATGGATTATGAGAGTAAACTAGCTCAGAAAGCAAATATTTCTACAAATATATAAAATGAAAGAATGGCTAAAGTTGACATGGGTCCTTTAAAAGGTGAGAAGGGGGATGTATAACTGGAAATGAGAAAATGGCTGAGGCATTCAGTCTTCATAGGTGGAAGACGCAAATAACAACATTTCAAAAATTGACAGAAGGCTATGGCAGGTGAGAACCTAGAAACTATCATTATCACAAAAGACGTAGTGTTGGGCAAGTTAATGGGGCTAAAGGTAGACAAGTCTCCTGGTCGTGATGGAATGCATCTCAGGGTACTAAGAGGTGGCGGGAGAAATAGCAATTGCACTGGTAATTTACCAAAGTTTGCTGGACTCTGCGTTGGCAGATTGGAAAACAGCAAATGTGATGCCACTATTTTAAAAAAGGAAGTAGACAAAAGGCAGGTATAGGTGGCACGGTAGCACAGTGGTTAGCACTGCTGCTTCACAGCTCCAGGGATCTGGGTTCAATTCCTGGCTTGGGTCACTGAGTTTGCACATTCTCCTCATATCTGTGTGGGTTTCCTCCCACAGTCCAAAGATCTGTGGGTTAGGTTGATTGGCCAAACTAAAATTGCCCCTTAATGTCCTGACGTGTGGGTTAGTGGGTAAATGTGTGGGGCTATGAGGGTAGAGCCTGGATGGGATTGTGGTCGATATAGACTCGATTGGCCAAATGGCCTCTCTCTGCACTGTAGGATTTCTATGAATTTCTATGAATTAGCATGGATAGAAAATTGGTTAACTAACAGAAAGCAAAGAGTGGGGGTAAGTGGGTGTTTTTTCCGGTTGGCGATCAGTGACTAGTGTGTCTCAGGGATGAGCATTGGGACTGTGATTGTTTACGATTTACATAGATGATTTGGAGATGGGGACCAAGTGTAATGTGTCAAAATTCGCAGATGACACTAAGATGGATGGCAGAGGACATTGAGTCTACAAAGGGTTATAGTCTGAGTGGGAGAGGGTCTGGCGGATGGAGTACAATGTGGTAAATGTAAGGTCATCCATTTTGGTAGGAATAACAGCAAAATGGACTGTTGTTTAAATGGTAATAAATTGCAACATGCTGCTGTGCAGAGGGACCTGCGAGTCCTTGTGCAGGAATCTCAAGGAGTTGGTTTGCAGGTGCAGCAGGTAATTAAGAAGGCAAATTGAATTTTTTGTCTCATTGCTGGAGGGATGGAGTTTAAAAACAGTGAGGTTATGTTGTAACTAAAAAGGGTGCTGGTGAGGCTGCGCCTAGAGTACCGTGTACAGTTTTGGTCTCCTTTCTTGGGAGGATATACAGGCACTTCCATTGTCACGCCTGTGACCACTCAAGGGTTTTTCTTTTGATTTCTGCTTAGCTCAGTCTTGCTGGGGCCCCGACGTGCCATAATTTGTTGGATGCTGCTTTAGTGTTGGGGCAACAATTCTGTGGCATTCCGCCTTTGAATTTATATCTGGAGCTGAGTTCTGGCAGAACCCTGAACTGAGTATTAGTGAGTAGATTAATGGCAATGGGGTGTTATTGTTGACATTATTAATGATTCTTCCTTTTGATCATTATTGATCCAATAGCCTCCTGACAGAGTTAGCTTTATCAGCAGTTTGTACATGCTCCTACTTCACCTCCAATACTGTAATCTATATCTTAACAGGTCATTAATGTTGAACTTTGTCCAAGTGTGTTATGTCCATTGTATTCCCTTTGTTCATCGCATTTGTTTTTTTCAAATAATTCAATTATATTTATCAAGTGTGATAAATTTACAAGTGTGATTTACAAATCAGTGTTAGCCTGAAAGTTTAAGTTCACCATTGCCTGTAAATGTAATTTATTTCCTTTTGTAAGTTTTGACTAATCCTAATAATTTATTCAGTTTGGGTGAGTAAGGAGCCATTGCTAAACTGTAGCCTCCTTAAATGCAAAAGGAGGCCATTCAGCACATTGGTGCTGGTGCAGACTCGTACCCAGGCCGTATCTGTGTTTAGTTACCCTGCTAATTCCTCTAACCTAAGGGTTAGTTTAGCATATCCAATCAACCTGACCCAGAAGAAACTCCCTCAAACGTGGGGAAAATGTGCAAACTCCGCACGGTGACCTAAGTCAGGAATTGAATCCAGACTTTTAGCTAACAGTGCTAACCACTGTGTTGCCACATTGCCCTAAGAACACACAATTTGATTGAGAAAGGATTGACAGTTAATTTGATCTAACCCATCAAGATTTGAAATTAGTGACTACTTAAATGAGAATGCAGCTCCTCTTCCTGGGAGATCTTTGTGGATGTTGATCACTTTCTGCAGTGAGGTGGTACTACAAATCTGATGTGATTTTATGATTTCTAACTTCAAAGGTTGGAGGAGGTTAGAGGTGGGGAGGGATAAGACTGAATGGTGCTAGTTAGTTGGGGCAATAGATGAGGATTGAAATTAATTCTCAGAATTGGACTTCATAATTTAGTTGTAGCTTCGAGTCCTTTTGTTAACAAAGTAATTTTTTATTGAAAACTGTATTTTTGTTCAGTAGTTATAGCATGCCCAATAATAATAATATGCTAACTTTTAAAATCATTTTGTAGCTCAATCATGCTGGGTGGTGTGCACTTGGGATAACTAGCCTGCCACATGTGGTACATGATCGTGGCAGGAGCAACCTGCAGAGTTCAGTACAGGGTGATGTGGAAATCAATGAGCAATGTTATGTCCAAATGTCATAATACAAATGAAAAGTGCATTTTGTGCTTTTTTGATTTAAGTAATAGCATGTGGCAATTGAAGTCTACTATATTGATCTGCCTTGGAGCCTGAGAAGTCATACTACAAGGAAACAGCAAAAGTAGTTTGCTTTCCTCTGCCTTAAGTTAATCACAAGTAAACTTGAATCAACACTGCAATGAAATTACTGTGAAAATCTCCTAGTTGCCCCATTCTGGCACCATTTGGGTACACTGAGGGCAAATTTAGTGTGGCCAATGCACCTAACCAGCATATCTTGGATTTGGGAGGAAACCACAGCACCCAGAAGAAATCACGCAGAGAGTTGTGAAAACTGCGCACAGACAATGATCCAAGTTGGGAATCGAACCTGGGTCCCTGGTGCTGTGAGGCAGCAGAGCCAACCACTGTGCCAGCTTTTTATGTCTTTACCTTTTTGTTTCTGATTGCCTTTTGACGACTTTCACCATTGTTTTTCTTCTGAAAGCAAGGATACCCAGCTGTCAGTCCATGGCTACGTTTAGTATTTCCCTGGGTGCTGTTCTTCAAATGTGAACTCGATCAGTGTGTGTGGCTCTTCTGCAGTTGTAACAAAACATAATCATAAATTTCAATTAGAAATTGGGCAAAAGGGATTATAGCCATTTGGTTTCTGTCCATTTTCTGTGGATGGTTTTGCTTTGTATAAAAATAGCAGTTGTCTGCCAAGAAAAAAGATGCGTAAACGTGCAATCGACATTTTGAAAAGGAACACTGATTTGAGCAACATTGATCAAGATCATTTCACTACAGGAGATGGAGGAATAATATTGCACACTGTACACAGTATAATTGGCTCAGCATCTTGTACAGTAGTGAAATATCCTTCTATTGCAATCTGATTTGATGTGCGCATTGTAATGGAAATGTTTGTGTTGAGTTTAAAAAGATTCAACCATTGTTCCAGAGATCACAGTTCTTGCCTGTGATGTTTCTTTTCTGTTAGAATGACTGTTTGATCTGAAAGTCTCTCCTTTAATTCCTAACAACTGTATCCTCCCTGTGAATTAATTACTATTTTGCTACTGGCAACAAAAATGAGAATTGCAATTTATGTCAAGTACAAAAATGTGGTGACGGTCCTAATTTTGAAATTTCTGCTTGTAGCTCATAGTACACCTGTAGATATGCCAAGCCGAGGTCAAAGTGAAGATGGAGATAGTGGAATAGCACGGTCAGGTATTTGTTACATTTCGTTTACATTTAAATAATGTGAATCCTAAGTTCACAAATAATCTTAAACCAATGTATCAGTAGGCTATTGATACTTTTTAAACTGCCATGAATTGGACTCGGATGAACTTTTCACCAGATTTATTTCATTTGTAAAAGTTCAAATCTGAAACTCAAATTGGAAGTAATAAGATATCATGCTTGAATCTTGCATTTTGAGATTGGAAATTTTCTTACTTTCATCATTTAAGGTAAAATTATTTTCTATTTCAGAAACTATCCTAGTGCAGTTGGAAAAGGGGTTGCTTGTGGTACAATTGTATGTTTGTTATCTCTTAAGCCTTCTGTGGCTGAGATGCATCCTAATCAGTTTTTGTATATTTCATCTTGCAGCTTCCCTAAGCAGTCTTTTGATTACACCATTCCCTTCTCCAAATTCCTCCTACTCCAGTAGCTGTGCCAGTAGTTTTCAACGGCGCTGGCTACGCAATCAGACTACCAGTCTTGAAAATGGCATTTTTCCCAGGTGGTAAGTGTAAAGCTTTTAGTGTAAAGTTTATAGTGTAATCTTGCCTTCTTGACCAATAATCGTGTGCAAAAACAAAACATCTGAAGAAAGAAACTGGTAATGCTAAAGAATGGCAAATCAAAACATTTTAAAAATTAAAGTGTCTGGTATCCTGTGATCAGACCTACAGATTTAAAAAAAAATTACAAATCAGCGATTGCATTCAGATTGTGGAGTATGAGTGACTTATGTAGAAATCGGGGGTGAAAAATCATTCTACCAGTGGGAAAAGGACATTGTGTAGTATTGTTATTAGAGATTCAGAAATATTTTCACTTTGCATGATGCTATCGGGCACCACACTTGTGAGCACTGCTGCCTCACAGCACCAGGGACCTGGGTTCAATTCTGGTGTCAGGTCACCTGTTTGTGTGGAGTTTGCACATTCTCCTTGTATCTGTGTGGTTTCCTCCATGCTCCAGTTTTCTCCCACAGTCTGAAAGATGTGTGGGTTAGATTGATCGGTTCTGCTCAGTTGACCCTTAATGTCAGGGAGATTAGTAGGTTAAATACATGGAGTTGTGGGGATAGGGCCTGGGTGGGATTGTTGTCAGTACAAGCTTGATGGACTGAATGACTCTTCTCTGCACTGTAAGGGTTCTATGAATCAGAGATGCTGAAAAGCTGATCAGAAATAATTCCAATCATTGCTGCTGTGATTGAGCTAAGAACAAAGAATATTATAACACATGAACAGGCCCTTTGGCCCACTAAGTTTGTGCCAACACGGATGCTTCTCAAATATATTTTCTTGCCTCCACATGTTTCATACCCCTTTTATTCCCTGCCAATGCATGTATCTATCCCAATATCTCAAACGTTGTTATAGAATCTGCTTCCATCAGAATAGTCCCTGAGACATCAATCATCTGTCTGAGCTCATTTCCCAGAACCATGCCTTCCTGAGTTGGACTATCTACATATTGATTCAAGAAGACACATTGAACAAATTCTGCTCCTTCCAGGCTCCAGGCACTGAAGGAATACCAGTCTATGTTGGAGAAGTTAAAATCGCCCATTCCAATATTCCATTACAGGAAATATTCCCACTAACTAACTGCATAATCAATTCCAGCAGTTGTTTTGTGGGTGGCACGATAGCACAGTGGTTAGCACTGCTCTTCACAGCTCCAGGGACCTGGGTTCGATTCTTGGCTTGGGTCACTGTGTGGAGTTTGCACATTTTCCTTATGTCTGCATGGCTTTCCTCCCACGTCCAAAGATGTGCAGATTAGGTTGATTGGCCCTGCTAAATTACCCCTTAATGTCCTGGGATGCGTGGATTAGAGGGGTTAGTGAGTTAAAATATATAGGGATATGGGGGTAGGGCCTGGCTGGGATTGTGGTCAGTGCAGACTCGATGGGCTGGTTGACCCCTTTCTATACTGTAGGGTTTCTATGATTTCTATGACAACAACCCTGTTGTTTTTACATATTCCCATTATAACTGACACATTTAGTCCCCCCATTTAGGGGAGGGCATGTTCTCAGAGTAAAGGAATCAATTGTTTAGGACTGAGACGAGAAGAAATTTGTTCAATCAAATGGATGTTAATCTTTGGCACTCTCTATTGTAGAGAGTTATGAATGCTCCCCATTGAATACATTCAAGGCTGGGACAGACAGATTCTTGGTCTCGTGAGAATCAGGAGATATGGGGAACAGATGAATAAGTGGAGTTGAAGTCCTGAGGTTAACCATAATAGTATTGAATAACTGAGCAGATTTGATGGCTATATGGTCTACTCCTGTTTCTATTTCTTATTTCCTGCTCACTAGTGCAGTAATTACTAATATGCTCATATATTCCTATTCTCAATGATTGATTTTGGTTTGTTTGTGTTTAATGTATCCTTATTTACAAGGTCAGCTGAGGAGACATTCAGTATGGCAGATGAGAGCTTTACTTCGAACCCTCAGATGGTCCGGAGGAAGAAGATTGCCATCAGTGTTGTTTTCTCTTTGCCAGAGAAGGAAGATGGGAACAAGACTTTCCAGGAGTTCTTTTTCTCACATTTCCCTCTCTTTGAGACTCACCTGAACAAGCTAAAGAGTGCAATTGAGAAGGTACCAAACAATTACTATTTTACGCTCCATTTTTCTATCTAAATCTATTACATTTTATTGCTAGATGTATTTTCAAGCCTGTTGATAACCCAGGTTTGCATATTGAGTGCATTTTTTTCTTGTTAATTTTAGCAAAGTTGTAATGTGGGATTTGTACAATTGTGAATCCATTCTGGATATATTGAATAAACCTGTCTCCCTTTTGTTAAGGTCTTGCACAAATTGCTGTTCAGGTGATCTCAACTACATTGGCCAAACTTCATCTCATGGAACCTGCCCTTGGTTGTCACAATTAGAGCTAAGTTGAAAGCAGGTGTGGGAAATAGGAAAATTTCCACTGTAAAGCCTCTTGCATAACTTGAAACGAGGTTGAGGTGTCTTAATGTAAAGTGAAGTACCTTTACTTTGCACTTGCAGACATTTGAGTAATAAAAGTGAGATGGGCAAATGTTCCATTCATCAGCATTTTGAGCACAAAGTAACACATGAGGTCTCAATGTGTATTCTTTAAAACCTTGTCATCTTCATTTCATAGGCAATGATTTCCTGCAGAAAGATTGCAGACTCTAGTCAGAGAGTACAGGTTTTCATCAGCCAGGTAATGGAGGGCCTGGGCGAATTCAGGTGAGATATGAAGGGATTTGTACAGTTTTGCTCATCTGCAATTGAGTACTAATCACATGTTCCTCCTAACCATTAATTGTGAAAGGATTATAAGTTAGGTAATTTCCTGCACTAATGAATTTGGCCACCATACCAAAACTGTTCTTATCAAAGTTACAAATGACATCCTGTGAGACTGACAAAAGCAAATCATCTCACAGTTGATCATACCATCCTGCTCTGATTCTTCACTGCCCATTCATTTGGTTTCATATCAAATTGGAACCCCTGTGATGGATTCTCTTCCTGCTCCTCCACTATCATCTCTTGTAAGAAATTATCTGTTGTACCCTCTTCCCATTTACATGCTGCTCTTCAGTGACATCATCCAAAGACCGTCAGTTTTCACATGATCATTGATGCCCAGCTCTGCTGCTTAGCCACTTGGCTATTTTTCTAATGTCCATCACTGGATCAGTGCACCTTTTCTCCATTGGGGAGAAGGAAACCATTGTCTTTGATTGCTGCTACAGACTCTGTTCTCTGTCCACCCATTTCCATCCTTCTCCCTGTGGCTGTCTGAAGTGGAACCAAGCTGTTCACGGCTTGACACCAAGGTGAGCTTCTGACAACTATGCCATTGCGATTTTTGAACATATCTAGCACATTTCCTTGAAGCTTTTCTGCTCAAGGAGAGCGACCCCAGCTTCCCTAGTGTCTGTACAGAACTGAAGTGTCTCATCCTTGGTACCATTCTTGTAAATCACTTCTGCCCTCTATGGGGCATAGATATCTTAAGTTATGCGGCCCACAACTGAACTTGTACTGCAGCTGAGGGTAAATCAGTGTACTTTTTCGTAAAACTCCCTTATTTTTGTACTATACCACTACTAAAAATCCAAGGACCAAAGCTTTAACTGCATTCTCAATTTGTATAATATCTGGGAGGAGTTTGCCAGTAAATGTTCAGAATGGCATCGATTTGTCCATCAAGCTGCATCATGCTTTGAGTCCAAACTCCATGATGATGCAGAGCAGTGGCAGAGAAGGAAATAAAAGGAAGCAAATCCTGCACTCACCACACCACTACCTCTGTGGGACGTCCTGCTGCTTGTGCCCAAAGATCTGAGTTGAGAATTGGCCAGTTCAGTCATATAAGAACTCGTAGCAGAAGCTTATCACCCTGAGGTAGATGTCATTCTGAATCAAGAGACAGCTGATATCTTTAACTTCCTTGGGTAGTTTTCCTGAGTCTTTTTTTTCTAACTGGACTAATCTTTGAAAATGTTGAAATTTCTCTTAGTCCAAGGACACGAGTCCAGTTGCAACACCCTATTATTTCCTTGGCTGAGATTTATTAAACATGTGTAATCTTAAATCCTTCTGGACTATGGCTTGATTACTCAGCTGTTGAGCTGCATCTATATATAGTTAATAACATGTTGTAGCAGTTATCTTCAAGCTGTCTCTGAAGTCTATCCCAGCTTTATAATGTATCCTTAAAGGACTATTTATATTTAAAATTCATTGTGGCCAGTAGTTGAGTGAACTGTACAATGTACAGTGTGAGAAGCAATTTGCAATTGAGTGAATTATATGCTGTGTATTCATATTGTGTCTCTTGTATGTTGGGCATCATGTCATTCTGTAGTCAACCTTCCCTGTTGTTTTTAGATGTTCTTTATCTCTAATTGTGCATAATTAACAAAACTAGAAAACAATCAGGTGAACAAGACCCAGGCATCAAAATGTTAGCAAATCAGAAAATATCTCATCTCCCAATATTCCAACATCTAGGAGCCAGAGTGCTTCCTGCCTCCCTCATAATATGTGAAATTGTATGCAAGCTATGCTGTGATGTTTAGGAGCCAGTTTAAAGCTTTGCACTCCACAGCAGCTCAAACCCTATACCAGCATTTGTTCCTGGCTTGAACCTGAAGTGGTTTACAAATTGATTTACAAGCCCTAGTTGATCTGCTTTTGTGCCCTATGCAAGTCCCCCAATCTCAATATAACCTTTCCTTGCCTAAGCAATGTTCCCTGCTTCAGCTTCTTGCCCAGCTTAAACCATGAACTCAGTCTCTCACTCCCACTCATTTAAAAAATATGCACTGGACATATTAACTGCTTCAATTTGTGCTGTTAAAGACCAAGACCATAATTTAAAAGTTTATGTACATGTAAAATGTAAGAATTTTTTGTGCACCAAGGAATGATTCTTTTGCAATATGTGAAGTTTTGACAAAGCAAATGTATTACAGCTAGTTAAGGGATTGTATAGGATATATTCTGTGATCAGAAAATGCATGGGGCATGGTTAATGTTTTTAAACATGTTTTTTCTTACAGGACCACTATATGCAACCTTTACACTGTCCCAAGGATCACAGAACCTGCATGGCTTACCATGATGTTTAACATATCAGAGAAGAGTCGATTATGCTGTCATTTTGTTAGAGATTTCACATTGCTGATAGAGCACATGTCAAAGAATCAGTATGTATATGGTACTCTTAAGACGTTTCAGTAAACTTTTTCAATATTTTCTGACTCTCTGCCAATGTATTTCAAGTATTAAAAATGTTCTGTTGCTGAGTGCTAGAGATTTGCAGCTAAACGTTTGGTGTTCTCTTGTTTTAGCATCTTGCATCTAGTCCTATATGGTTACAGCATAAGGTGTGTTAACAAGGTTAATTTGGCTTCTATGCTGTGCACCAGTGGATGAAGGGATTGAAGGCTAAAGGTAGTGGATTGGGTACAGTCAAGTTGTTTTTGTCCAGGATGGTGTTGAGCTTCCTAAGTGCTGCTGGAGCTGCATTCAGTCAGACAAGTAGTGTGTTCTGTTACCTTGCTTCCTTGGCCTTGTAGATGGTGGGATAGTTAAGTGGATCACTCTCTGCAGTACCCAACCTCTGACCTACTCTTGTAACCACAGCTTTTTACATTTCTGGTCAGTGATGAAACCCCTAGAATACCATCTTTTCTAGGTAGAATGCCATATTTTCTTGGACTCGCCAATAGTGAGGCAGTCAATGGCCTTGTTGAACCCTACTCTGGTGGGCTTGTCCAGTTTCTGCATGGCAAGAAAACATGAAATGGCATTTAAAACTTCAGTGGCCACCTTCTCCATTGTGTGGAGTTTGAAGTAATGAGTCATCTGCCTTTCCATCTGCTTGCTAGTTTGAGTGGTGATTATCCTTGTCTTTGTCTTCAAGAGAGCTGATTGAGCCCAATAGCCAATGCTAGCTTAATTTCTTCATTCATCCCTAGATTCAGCTGTTAATTGGATAGTTATTCTGTGTACGTTTGAGACATGATTTCTGCCAGCATCAGAAGTCACCTGTGATGCTCATGCTCAATCTCACTTGAGTGAGAGCTTACAATCAATAACTGCTTCCTGTGTTTGTCGACATAAACCACAAAACTGAAGTGTTCTCTCAGGTACAGACTTGGGCAACTCAAGAGTTTCCATACTATTTGTCCAGGTGTTTAGGTCCCCTTTTGTAAGCATTGCTAGTATTGTTCAAAGGAAAGCATAAAACCAGTATTGTTTAGGACCAGCCCTGATATAGGAGTTATCAAAATGCTGCCTGATGGATTTCAGATTGCAACCTACAGAACTCTGCTTTGGATTTGCTATCTATGCTCGTTTAATCATCACTCTTGGGCTGTCCACAAAGCAGTGAAGCTATTTACTCATATAAATTGGAAGTTGGGTTTGTGGATATCAGGGTGTAGTTGCACACTTGTGGACCTGTGTGCTCTGTATCTGGAGCCAAGGTACCTTAAATCCCCTACAATTTAGCTTTGGTCTGCAGTGTACCCAGTTCACAATGTCATTTGGGAAAGGCACTACATAGTGAAGGAGAGGCTATGTAGTGGTGAGAGAGGTTAACACACTGCTGTCTTTTTGCTTTTTGCAATGCTAGCCAGTGGGTGAGCTGAAAGCAAGTAATGACACACTTGATTAAGCTAATGGACTGGTAATTGATTGTGTAAGAACATAAGAAATAGGAGCAGGAGTAGGCCATCTAGTCCTTTGAGCCCGCCCCACCATTCAATAAGATTATGGCTGATCTGAAGTGGATCAGTTCCACTTTCCTGTTTTCTCCCCATAATCCTTAATTCCCCTGTCTATCAGAAACCTATCTACCCGTGACTTAAATATGTTCAGTGAGGTAGCCTCCACCACTTCAACGGGCAGAGAATTTGAGATTCACCACCCTTTTGAGTGATGAAGTTCCTCCTCAACTCTGATCTAAACTGCGCACCCCCCCCCCCAAACACACACACACACACAATCTTGAGACTGTGTCCTCTAATTCTGCTATCCTTTCTAAGTGGGAAGAATCTCTACCTCTACCCTATCTATCCTCGTTATTATCTTTATACGTCTCTAAGATCCCCCCTCAGCCTTCTAAACTCCAGTGAGTACAGGCCCAGTCTATTTAGTCTCTCTTCATAGGCTAACCCCTTCATCTCCGGTATCAGCCTAGTGAACCTTCTCTGCACTCGCTCCAAGGCCAATATATCCTTCCGCAAGTGTGGCGACCAAAACTGCACACAGTAATCCAGCTGTGACCTCACCAGCACCCTGTACAGTTGCAGCAAGACCTCCTACTTTTATGTTCTATCCCCCTCGCTATGAAGGCCAACATTCCATTTGCCTTGATCATTAGACTGTATTGTCTTGCCTTTAGACAGAGCCGATCTGGGCAGTTTCTACATTTGTCTGCTAGATGCCAGTGTTGTAACTGTGTGAAACGATTTGGCTAGCAGTAAGGCTAGTTCTGGAACACAAACCTTCAGTACTAAAGCCAGGATGTTACTGGGACCCAGAAGAGGTCGGTACCGAATATTGGAGACTGGAGACTGTTTGCTCAGGTTCTTTGTACTGCAGCCTGAGCAGCCAGAGGCAGAGTTGTAAATCTGAAAGACTGACTTTAAAACAAAATCAGAATAGTCATCCTGACAATTCCGAACTTCTTTAAGCCCATTAATTTCACTGAGTTTTTGTGCTGCTATTTGCAACTTCGGGCAGCTTTCTGGTTCCAATTTCTTATTGAAAAGCCCACCAGAAAGTGATGAAACTACCTGAAGTCAACCCCAATGCAGTAACTAAGTGTTCTTGCTGGAAAAATGTTAAGTGAAATCTTCATTCTACAACCATGTGGATGCTATGGGAGGAGATGATGGGGAAGGTGTCATGTCTTTGATGTTGGAATTTCTTATTACATTTTTCCATTTAAGGCTATAACTTCAGTATACAAAGTTTTGTGTAATAGTTTGAGAGAACGGGAAACAATTCTGTTCTTGAGTTAAGGTTGTACTGAATTTTTGTACCTAGATCATTCTTTGAAAAATTCCGATTGTCAATTCAATCTAGATTTTTCCTAAACTGCGGGTAGGTGTCTGATTAACAAATCCTGGGGATTAGCATATGTAGTGGAAAATGTCAATTAGGTGACCAAATTAGATTAATTCTAAATGCAACTTTTGCAAAAGTAAAATGATTGTGTTTATTAAGCGTAATGAATTTATTTTAAAAGTTTTATCAAAACACAAATTCAACCATAATCATACAATAGACAAAACAATAACTTCGACTGAAGGGAGACCTCATGTCTAATGACACAAGCGTACCGTAGAGCTTTCTCAGAAGATCCTGCTTTTCGTGCCAAAAAGCTAATCAATTATACAGTTTATCAGTAGTTCAGCTCAATAATTAGCTTATTATTTCATTTATTATTCAGCATGTCAATCTAATCATCGCAGTGTTCTGAACCGAATCACAATCTGACATCTTAAATATTAGTTCCTTCTAATCTTAGATTCTATTAGTTCCTTCTAATCAGTAGAAGTCTGTGTCTTGGCATAGGTTGCTTTCTTGTTGCTATGGCATCCAAGAAACCTTGTGTTGCATAATTCAGCACTGGCTAACTGCAAAGACCTGACACAACACCAGTTGAGGGTCCATCACCTTGATCTTCCTCCAGGCCTAAGCAAGTACATCTTATACATTTGTAATATTTAAAATGTCCCTACCATTTGATTTAATCAACTAGTTTGCCTACATCCTTTGTCTTCTGGATGCAAGTTTTCATAATTTAGTCGTTGAATGATATCTTTGCATGTTTCTATTTTTCAGATAATACATGTTCAATTAATACATTTTCAATAAGTCATTAATATTTAATACATTTCAAGTTAAAACACGTTTAAGACATATAAATCGTAATTCTATTTAAATCTTTTTAGTATAAATTCAGTTATCCTCATTTTGGGTACAATTGATTGTTTCTCTAACTTCTGTATATTAGTTTGTTAATGTCTAGAAGGTTTGTCTGCTAAATTCTCTTCTGTAGTATAAAAGAAGGGCAGTGCCATTTATGGCATATTGTGGTTGACCCCAGTTAAGTCAGAATGGTAAAGCTGTATTAGCTACAGGGGAATTGTTTTGGAGATGTAGTGATTTCTTTAACTCCAGTGGTTGCCCTGTGATTCATAATCCTTGGAGAATTGGGCCTCCAACTTCACTATAGTCACTCTGCATACTGCATGTTGGCGTAATGAGAGGACAAAACTGTCATTGATACAGTGCTTTTTAGGAGGTCTCAAATCAGTTTGTAGTCAATTAAATACTTTTTGAGTTGTAGTCACTGGTATAATGTAGGCAATGTTATTAAATGGCAGAACAGGCTCGGGACTGAATGGTTTGCTTTTATCCCTGATGCATATGTTCATATTTAATTCTTGCAGATGATTTTGGGCTAGATGGCCTTTGGCTTTGATAATTGTCTTACAAACTGGTTGGAATCATGACTGGGGCTCTGTTCATTTAGTTAATGGATGTTTACCATGAGCAGACTGTGGTCAAGTTGCCAGGAGTGTGTAATAGCTCATAACAAATCAGTAATCTGTTTTACCCTACACATGATTCTCAAGAGTCTATTTCATTAACTTCACTGTCCTTTTGTCTACTTGTTTATTATCCCACTCAATCATAGTGATCTTGAGCTTTTTGAGGAATTATCATGTTAAAAGTTGTTGCATAGTAGATATTGAAAATGTATTGTAGTGTGAAGCAACAATCAACATTCTTCAGACATGCTGGTCAAGAAAACACAGACACAGTTACAAGCCATTCAGTGTCTTCTGGCTTCTTAAAAGTTGCATCCAAAGAGGCTACTGGGTACTTGATGCTTCTCATATAAGGGTGAAGGCCTACGTTATTAAATAATTCCACTTTGTTGCTCAGAAGTCATTTGATCTTCCTACCCAGTGAGATTACTGATTAAATAGAATCCAGTTGCATTCCTATGAAATAATTTATATTGAATAATATCGTGCACCCAAGTGGGAGA
This sequence comes from Carcharhinus amblyrhynchos, assembly GCF_965287045.1. Taxonomy (NCBI): domain Eukaryota; kingdom Metazoa; phylum Chordata; class Chondrichthyes; order Carcharhiniformes; family Carcharhinidae; genus Carcharhinus; species Carcharhinus amblyrhynchos. The sequence goes on from NC_137324.1 coordinate 145,203,747, forward strand.
AAGAATTCTCCTACATAATGGGAAAGATCTTGTGTAGTTTTATCTGGTTGCCAGTATTGAATCTTTTTTCCAGATATAAATTCATTGCCACCGTGTTCCTATGGTACCGTGTACAAACCATGTTAATGAGGGCTGCAGCACTACCAAAATTGATGTCATCTACAGTGTTCTAAATAATTAATGGAATCTTTTCCTGGCAATTTAAGAATATTTAAAGTAAAATTTGTATATCCTGGTTTGTTTCAAGTCATAGTGGGATCACATTGTTGCTGCTCTTAAAATTAGCTGATATTTATGCAGCACGGCTCATTAATGTTTGTAGCCAGATGGCGATATGTTATCATTTTATTAGGGTCTTTTCTATGGTTTGTGAATCTTGAAGGAGGAAAAGGTAGTATGCGTGATTGTGGGGCTGTGTGGAGGAATAAGAGGTCTGGAAACAGAAGAAGCACCAGGCCCTATGCTTTCTGTCCTGTATCTTTTGTTGTATCCAGTGAGCTCAGCCATTTCTTACTCTTAAATCAAATTGGCTGAAGACCTGGCATTTATGATGCTCGAGGCTTTTTATTTAATTTGTGGAATGAGAGTCTCAACTCATCCTTGATTTAATTGGGAAAGTAATGATGAATGGGTGCAATCCATGTGGTGTGGTTACTGATCTCAGGCAGAGACCTCAATGAGTCATCTACTCAGCACTTCTGGCTGGAAAGGGCTGCCTTCTGCATTGAGTGCTTGCCATAATTCAATGTTATGATATTAATGGAGCTGTGGCCTTGTTTGTTTAATTGTGTGCCACCATGGATATAGCGGGGCTGCAGAATTTTGATCGAACGTGACCTATTGTTTGAGAGTGTTCAGCATGCTGCTATCGCTGTCTATTGATGTAGGTTCACCAAGTTGTCATCTCATTTTTAAGGTATATCAGGTGTTGCTTTAACATGCTGCATCTGATACTCCTCATTGAAGAAAGGTGGCTTGATAATACTAGCAGTGAAAAATAATCATGCAGTGGGGTTGCTGATTGTGATGTGAAAATATTCTGCTGATGGCCCACAGTGCCTCAGAACAATTGAAAGTGGCATTAGTGCAAAGGCAGTCTCCAGAGGACTGTGCTTTGATCACTGCTACTAATACTGTCATAGAAACATTTGAAAAAATATTTTTTGCTTGTAGTGATTCTTTCACTATCTGTTTGCAAGACCAGTCCAGCAGCTGAGCCTTCCAGAGCTCAGTCAGTGAAGCTAGCCAGTCATGCATAGTGATGGATATTTGAAGTTCACAGCCCAGTTTTTTTTTGCTCTTGCTGCCTTTGCTCCAAAATGGTGGTCAATATGAAGGAATGCTGATCATCTGCTAACTGAGGACCGTAAGCTAGTAATCAGGAGATTTTGTTATATTGGGATGAGCTGGAATGAGTACTTTTTTTTATATAAAGGAGTGTTTTATAGCACACAGCAATCTATCAGCCATTTGTCCTTTTCTACCACCCATTTTTTTTTTAAACCATAATAGTTCTTGTCTTTGTAATTCTTCCCTCTTTTCTGTGTATTTCTGATTTAAAATTATATATCATGCAAATATTTCCCTTTTTTTAAACACAATTTACTTTTATATCTAATATTCTGCGGCAGTATGTTCTGTGTTCTTGTCCTGGAGTTGACTACTGAAGGGAAAACTCACTCGTTTGCCACCATGGAAATGCCCAAAAGTAAAAAAAAACTTGCTTAGATTTTCCCCTAGTGTTTCATCTCTTGGGACTATAACACCAGTGCACTCAGTCTTTTAACATAATTAATTTTATCCCAGAGTATCATGTGGTGATTCATTTGTTCTATTGTTATCTATCCCAGTGTTAGAGAAACTAGTTTGCTGGTGTGATCAGAATGTTTTCAAAACTTAATTTTCTTGTCTCCCCAATTCAGATTCCTTTCAGCTTTGCTGACAGCTGTACTCACATATCATCTCGCCTGGGTTCCCACAGTTATGCCAAATGACCATCCACCTATAAAGGCTTTTTATGAGAAACATGCATCACAGAATGTGGACTTATTGGGAAAATCACATCCATACAATCCTCTCTGGGCACAACTTGGTAAGGGTTCCCTGATATTTTTCACGCTTAAATAACCTGGCCTTATTGGAACTGTTGTTTTATTTATATTAGTCCCAAATGGTAAAATAATGAGCAATTGTGATTAATGATGAAGGATATACAATGGGGAAAGAATATGTTGTGGATAATTGCCTTAAATTTAGACTGTTTCCTTTTTAGCAGCTCAGCCATAAAATTTGTGGCCAAAATCTGTTCAGAGAAATCATTCTACACAACATGATACACACCCCTGTTGAGCAGTGGCATTACAAGCACTCGTCTCATATCAAGCACAGGAAATCTAATCTACACAGTATTCAGCTGGCACAGAACTGTTAGCTGTTCTCCTGTGGTATTTCACTAATAGGTCAGTCCACTTTGACTCTCGGGAATAGAAAATGAGCAGAATAGTTTAGAGAATTGGAAAATTAAAACAGTTGAACTTCTAAGTATGGATTTAGTTATTAAATAGCAAAGTACATGGTGGAAATGTGATTTGTATTCATATTTGTATGCACATTATTGTTCATCAGTGAAATGTGAGCTGCTATGGTTGTGTTTTGGTGGCATTATGGAGTAACTTTGTTTAATAGGGACTTTGCTTGATTGAACCTCTTTGTTCAAGTTCCAGAAGCGCACTCCTAAAGCATTTGGCAGAGCACGTTTCCTAAGATCTAAAGAGTGGAATAGCTCTATATGTGGTGCTGTGAATAGGAAACGGCTTTGACATTCTGTGGCTAATTTTAGAGATTAGTTACTAAGAGGCAGTTTGAAAACTTTAAACTTAAAAACTTAAATGATTTTATTGCATAAGGACTTTACAAAATAAATTCTTCAAACTTTTTTTTTCTAAAGTATCCTTGACCATGATGTACTTTTCAGCAAGTCATGGTGGTAGTGGTTAGCACTGCTGCCTGAATACCAGGGACCTGAGTTCGATTTCTGCTTTGAGGGATTCTGTTCTCCTGGTGTCTGCTTGGGTTTCCTCTAGGTGCTCCCATTTCCTCCCACAGTCCAAAGATGTGCCATGCATCGGCTATGCTAAATTGCTGCCTAGTATAAAAAGACGTGTAGGTTTGGTGCGTTGGCCATGGTGTAAATGCACCACATTGAGGATGTTTGGTTGCCGGGGAGGGGGGGATGTTATTTTTTTAAAGCTAAAATATTGACCCTTGACTGTTTTAAAATGTGAACTCCAAAGAAATTTACTTCATTTTAAAGCAACTGCAACTATGCCAATCTTCTGTATCAATACTAACGTCAAGTTTGTAAGCAAATGTGGAATTTGAGTTTCTCAATTGTGTATTTTTTAAAAATCTTGTGACTATGTAGGAGGAGATTATAAAGGTTGTAGGTTTTTTTGCAGGATTTGCGTAATTACCCAGGATTTTGGTGAAAAAGGATAAAATGTAATCTTAGAGCATGCAGCAGGCTTAAAGTACAAGAGCAGGTATGGCACATCCAAAAAAGAAATCCTGGATGGAGACTGACAACTGGAACTAGAGAGAAAAACAGACAGTGGTGTCAGTGATAGAGCAATCTGGAAAAGTCTAAGGGAATATGAAATGTTACAACTTGAAGGGAAAAAAGTGGAGCGTAAAGGAAATAACAGCAGCCAGTTAAATGGGAGCAGAGATATAAAACACTGGACAGTGTGCAGATACCTCTTTAATATTTAAGATTATGAATCCCTTCCACCTAGTGTACTTCGCATTAGATTGCAGAATTTCGTGTCTGTACAAATCGTGTAGGTTGACGTGTGCCAAAAATTTGTCTGTCTTCATGCTTCCAGATGACTTTCCATGGATTTTTGCCTTTTGTCTTCAGCACATCCAAAGTGTTTCACAATCAATGAATTACTTTCAATAAAATCACCTGTTGTGCAGGGAACAGAAGTCAATTTATGCACAATGATGTCTTAAATGCTGATGAGTTAATTCGCTTTGGGGACAACTATTGATCAGTACATGGAGAGCTCATTGTACACATTTAATTAGAGCCAGGCATTTAAGATGAGGCAGATTTTTATTCCAGAAGACTGAGATATGCTGAAAATATCAGAATATTTTCTGTATGGTATTTGTAACTCTTAGCAATTCTGTGCCTTTCTTTCAAGGTGATCTGTATGGAGCAATTGGCTCTCCAGTGAGGCTCACCAGAACCGTAGTGGTCGGAAAACGCAAAGAACTAGTTCAACGCCTACTCTATGTCCTTAGTTACTTTATACGATGCTCAGATCTTCAAGAGAACCAGCTATTGTGCAAGGGGAAACTACAGGAAAGTGAAAACGCACAAACAGGAGCCAAGATCTCTACTGCACTGGAGAAGGGAGAAGTGGAAGAATCTGAATACGTAGTGGTCACTGTTCATAAGGATGACTCTGCTGTCGTGACTCCAGTTCGATCTCTGACAAATGACGGAAAAGGAAACATCACAATTATAAATAAACCAACACCAGGAGATTTCAAATCCAAGACGGTCAGCGACGGAATGACTGAATCTGATGGCTGTCAAAAGTGGACTTCTGGACAGTGCAGTGAATCCTCGTTGGTTGTGAATGAAACCAAATTTGATCCTGCTAACACTTGCAGAGAAGTCTCAGTTTTAGTTCAGGAGAACAGAAGAGAGGCAGTGATTGTAAAAGAGACTGCATTGTGTCATACAGAGATACAAATGCTTGAGCCTGAGGCAGTTGGGCTAACTGAAGGATCTTTTCATTCTGCATCATCTACTGCAGCTACGTTGGCAAGAGGTTCCCCAGTAGAAATGTTTCTAGCTTCCAGAGTCACATCTGGAATGAAGTGTCCAGACAGGCTTTGTCAAAGGAGCTCCCACCTGCAGGACAGAGTGCTGTTTCAGATTGGGTGTTCATTATCACCTGATTCAGACATTGAAATGAGAAGGAAGGAAATGGAAGAAAAACTAGAACACTTCAGGGACCATCAAAGTGGAAAAAATAACAATAATAATCAAATGCAGAAAGGTATTGACTTTGCAGAAACAAATGGAGTAATTCACCTTGCTGAGGACCAACTGAAGATGCCAGAAGTTACAGGAAGAATGCAAACAAAGCAGAACTGTTGTAACATAAGAATTCCTTCCTGTAAAGGAAATACAAATATCTTTGAATATTCCACTGAGGACAATGAGATAGAAACAAACACAATGGATGAACTAACTAAACTGGTTGCAAGCATCACCATTGGAAAGGAAACACTGAAATCACCTGGATCCTTAAAAGAAAATAGCTCTGAGAATATTGGAAGAATGAGGACCTTGTGCTGTGACATCATGGAAATGCCTCTTCATGAATTGGTTGACGTTAGTTCTGGCAGCCAGGATTATGGGAGCAGGGCCTCTGACAACCCATGTGAGGAGGATCAGGATTCTGGGAAGGTTACCTTGAGGATAGATGGTGACATTCCCAGGAATGAAAGTTCTGACAGTGCTCTTGGCGATAGTGATGATGATGATATGACCCACGATTCACCGACACAAGGACCTGAATGTTTTGATGAGAGACAGGATGTCATGGAGGAGTTTGACCTTCCAACAACAAGGTAAGAACATGTATACATCTATGATTGCAATAGACGGGCTAGAAAAAAGTTCCCCTGAAAAGGCCATATTTTGGTTCTGATGGTTACAAATCAATATAATGTTTGTGCTATAGATCTGTACAGTCCTGGAAGATTATCAGTTTATGGTGAGTTACATAATCAGGCTTCCATCAGCAAACCTGACAGGACTCCTTTTTAGCCACCCCTCCTTCAAATTGAAAAACTTGATCCATGCTGTCTTGGCTGACACTTTACAAGTGCTAAACTAAGCTGCGAAGGACTGTCAGTCCCCAAGGAGTCATAATTCTAACTTCAGGAAAGAATTTGAATATAAGTTAGACACATAACAGGAGCATCCTATTTGGCACCTGTTCTCATTTGATTAAATCATTACTGATCTGTCACCAAGCTCACTATCCTCCTTTGCCCAGATCCCTAAAGCTGCAGCCAACAAAAATCTAATGATGTCAGTTGTTTGTGAAAATTTAAAACATTTGCAACTTTTTTGGTGTAGCAATGTTTCCTAACTTTGTTCCTGAAAGACCTGGTTCTAGATTTTGACTTTCTTCCTTGTTCCAAGATTCTCCATCCAGTGGAAGTGGTTTCTCTCATCTTTTGGACCCCATAAGTCACATCATAGTCATTGTCCTGCTGCTCAATGAATTTCCTAATTTAACCAACAACTTGTCCTCAATTCTAGGAGCTTCAGCTATAGCTTGCTGTCTCATGTTATGTATATTCCATTTGGGGAATCTAAAGCTAAGAGGTACAGCTTAAAAATAAGGGGTCTTCTATTTGAAATGGAGATAAGGAGGGATTTACTTTGAGGGTTATAAATCTTTGGAATTCTGTTCCCTAGAGAGCAGTGGAGACTGGGTCTTTGATTATCTTCAGATCAGATCAAAATGTATTCAAGACTGAGCTAATAGATTTTTGGGGTACAAGAGAATACAGGGTTTCGAAGGGGAAGTAGGAAAGTGGAGTTAAGGCAACAGCCAGATCAGCCATGACATTTAATGATGTAGCAGGCTTGATGAACCAAATGACCTTCTACCCCAATGTCTTATGTTCTCATACTTGCACATTAGTTGCCATTGGGACATGGCCTACCCTTTACAAATGTATGCTGGCCTTTTCTGATCAGCTGGAAATATTCAAATGTTGAATCACTATCCTTGGATGCTAATAATGATAGGCTAACTGGTCTACTATAATCCCCTGTTTTTCTTATGTTACCTTTATTAAATGGCAGAGTGATATGCAATTTTACAATTTAAACAAAGTTCCTGAATCGAGAGGACTATAGGCAATTGTAGCTGGACCATCTACAATATTCTCGTGCACTACTTTTTGAAACTTTTGTGATGGAAGCCATCTGGTCTTGGTGGATTATTATCTTCTAGCACTTTATTTTTGTATTATAGTATTTTAATTTTGGTGAATCCCTGTTCCTGCCTCAGTGTCAGTTTCCTTGGTGTGCCGGTATCTTCCCCTATCATTTAAAAACTGACACTTGCCTCGACTGACCATATAAAATTTTAAGGGGCCCATTGCTTCCAATCAATCCTTTTTTCCCTAACTTCATTGTAAAAAGTTTGTTAATTTTTGATGTCCCTTGCAAGATTTTTTCCCTACTCTCTTTTTATAGTCTTCTCCAGCTGTCTTGTCATTTTGCTGTTGTTCCTGTCCCATTTACTGGAATTAATGTTTTTTGGCATGCATGTATGCTTTTGCATTGAGATTTATATTATCACTTACCTCTTCAGTTATCCAATGTTATTTTTTGAGGGAATTAAAACTCTTACAACTTCGGAACATTAACTTGTTCTGTTGCATTATGTATTTTGTCTTTCTTTGCAAAAATATACTTTATTTGTAAAATATCTGAATGTTACAATATTTCAAAATGGCCACCTCTCACAGTGCAGTAATATTCAGGTTCTCAGCTCAGGTCAAGCTGCGGTCTTGAGATGCTTCAATACAGTCAAAAAAACAAGTTCAAAATGGTAACGATAAATGGTGTAAAGGTATTTAAGTTGTCAATATGGATCAAGTTGCATTCATGAGATGCTTCCTTACAAATGTGATGTATGTAATATTCACTATATACATTCAATAGAGTCATCTGGCCCAAGATGATTCCAAGTGATCCCACTGCCTTCAGTTCACTGTGCTGAAAGGTCTTAGAGTGACCTTTCCCCATTGCACCTCTGTGGCTGCTTCTTGAAGCTTTAGTACATCCTCAGCTCATAGTCCTGGGCTTTGGAAGGTGCCAATCTACAACAGTCAGGAACAACTCCTTGGTACTGGAAGACCAACAAATTCTGGGCAGACCAAAGACCATCTTTCAGAGTTGACGATTGTCCAGCAACAGCTGATGTCTGTCTAGGTGTGTCTCTGGGAGCAGCCCATAGAGCAATCTGATCATTTTCTACCAATCTAGCCATTAACACATTCCAAGTTTTCTGTTTGTTAGTCTTGGACTCATCCCATTAAAATCAGCCTTATGTACAGTTGGACTGTCATCAACATTTGGCTAATTACAGATAGCATTAAATATGATCTGCCCCCTTATTGGTCCAAGGACATGTTGCTGCAGAAAATGTCCTGAACACGCAAGGAATTACTACCTTTTTGATGTAAACTTGAAACCATAAGCCATAGGAACAGAATTAGGCCATTCAATCATGGCTGATATTTTCCTCGTCCCCATTCTCCTGCCTTTTTCCCATAACCCCTAATCCCCTTATCAAGAATCTATCTATCGCTGACCTAAGGATACTCAATGACCTGGCCTCCACAGCCTTTTGCGGCAAAGTTCCACCTCCCCACTCTCTGGCTGAAGAAATTCTTCATCAGTTTTAAACAATCTTTAGCCTGAGGTTGTGATCTAGTTCTAATTTTTCCTACTAATGGAAACATCCCCTCCACATCCACCCTGTTCAGGCATTAGGGTATCTTGTAAGTTTCAATAAAATCCCCCCTCCTTCTAAACTCCCAAGTATAGACCGAGTCCTCAACCGTTCCTCATATGACAAGCTTTTAATTCCAGGGATCATTCTTTTGAACCTCCTCTGGACCCTTTGAGGCCAGCACATCCATCCTTGGATATGGGGTCCAAAACTGCTCACAATGGGGTCTGATCAGAGCCTTATACAGCCTCAGAAGTACATCCCTGCTCTTTACATTCTAGTCCTCTTGGCATGAATGCTAACGTTGTATTTGCCTTCCTAACTGCCAACTGAACCTGCATTTTTAAGAGAACCTTGAACAATGACTCCCAAGACCCTTTGTTTTTGATTTTCTAAGCATTTTCCCATTTAGAAAATAGTGTATGCCTCCACTCTTTCCAAAGTGCATAACCTCACTCTTTTCCACATTGTATTCCATCTGCCACTACTTTACCCACTCTCCAAACCTATCCATGTCCTTGTGCAGCCCTCTCCTGCTTCTATACTATATACCTGCCCTGCTACATATCTTTGTATCATCTGCAAACTTAGCAACACTGCCTTCAGTTCCTTCCTCCAAATTGTTAATGTGTACTGTGAAAAATTATTGTCCCAGCACTGCCCCCGAGGCACACCTCTAATCACCAGCTGCCACCCTGAAAGGCCTTTATCCTCATTCTGCTTTTCTGCCAGTCAGCCAATCCTCTATCCATGCCAAGATCTTAACCTTAACACCATGGGCTTTTAACTTATTCAACAGTCTGAGGCAAGTGGAAGTTGTTTGCTTATGTCTTTCTATATCTGCAATAATGCAGTTTATCATATCATGAGGTCTATGCATTGCTACCACTACAATATCCATAAATTTTCCATTGCCTGCTTGCCCTCATTATATCATATTACATGTTGATTGCAACATAAACTACTTATTGATGAAACAACCTGGTGGTACGGTAGCACAGTGGTTAGCAATGCTGCTTTACAGCTCCAGGGATCTGGGTTTGATTCCTGGCTTGGGTCACTGTCTGTGTGGAGTTTGTACATTGTCCTCTTTTCTGCGTGGGTTTTCTCCAGGTATTCGGTTTCTTCCCACAGTCCAAAGATGTGCGGGTTTAGAACATAGAACATTACAGTGCAGAACAGGCCCTTCGGCCCACGATGTTGCGCCGACCAGTTAAAAAACAATGACCCACTAACCTAAACCAATCCCTTTTCGTCCATAAACCTATCCACGGATCTCTTAAACGCCCCCAAACTAGGTGCATTTACAACCGCAGCAGGCAGGGCATTCCAATCCCTCACCACCCTCTGGGTAAAGAACCTACCCCTGACATCCGTCCTATAACTACCCCCCCTTAATTTAAAGCCATGCCCCCTCGTGCTAGCTTTCTCCATCCGAGGAAAAAGGCTATCGCTGTCCACCCTATCTAAACCTCTAATCATCTTATATGTTTCAATAAGATCCCCTCTTAGCCGCCTTCTTTCCAGCGAAAACAACCCCAAATCCCTCAGCCTCTCCTCATAGGACCTCCCCTCCATACCAGGCAACATCCTGGTAAACCTCCTCTGCACCCTCTCCAAAGCCTCCACATCCTTCCTGTAATGTGGGGACCAGAACTGCACACAGTACTCCAAGTGCAGCCGCACCAGAGTTGTGTACAGTTGCAACATGACGCTGCGACTCCTAAATTCAATCCCCCTACCAATAAACGCCAAGACACCGTATGCCTTCTTAACAACCCTATCTACTTGATTCCCAACTTTCAGGGATCTATGTACACATACACCTAGATCCCTCTGTTCATCCACACTATTCAAAGTCCTCCCGATAGCCCTATACTCAACACATCTGTTATTCCTACCAAAGTGAATTACCTCACACTTCTCCGCATTAAACTCCATCCGCCACCTCTTGGCCCAGCTCTGCAACCTGTCCAAGTCTTCCTGCAAACTATGACACCCTTCCTCACAATCTACCACACCTCCGACTTTGGTGTCATCAGCAAATTTACTAATCCACCCAACTATACCCTCATCCAGATCATTAATAAAAATTACAAACAGCAGTGGCCCCAAAACAGATCCCTGAGGCACACCACTCGTAACCGAACTCCATGATGAATATTTACCATCAACCACCACCCTCTGTCTCCTATCTGCTAGCCAATTCCTGATCCAATTTCCTAGATTACCCTCAATCCCATACATCTGCATTTTCTGCAGAAGCCTACCATGGTGAACCTTATCAAACGCCTTACTAAAATCCATATATACCACGTCAACTGCCTTACCCCCATCCACCTCTTTGGTCACTTTCTCAAAAAACTCAATAAGGTTAGTAAGGCACGACCTACCCGCTACAAAACCATGCTGACTATCTCCAATCAATTCATTACTCTCCAAATAACTATAAATCCTATCCCTAATAATTTTTTCTAAAACCTTGCCCACAACAGAAGTGAGACTCACCGGTCTATAATTCCCGGGGAAGTCTCTGTTCCCCTTCTTAAACAATGGGACAACATTCGCTAACCTCCAATCTTCCGGTACTATACCAGAGGCCAACGATGACCTGAAGATCAGAGCCAGAGGCTCTGCAATCACTTCTCTTGCCTCCCAGAGAATCCTAGGGTAAATCCCATCCGGACCAGGGGACTTATCTATCTTCAATCCCTCAAGAATATCCAGCACATCCTCCTTATCAACTGTAATACTGTCTATTCTACTCCCCTGCAACCCAGTGTCCTCCTCAGCTATATTCTTGTCCCCCTACGTGAACACCGAAGAGAAATATTGGTTCAATGCCTCTCCAATCTCACAGCGTCAGGGAGGTCCCGGCTTCAATTGGCGGCCTTGGGCTCAGTGTCTGTGTGGAGTCTGTACATTGTCCCCGTGTCTGCGGGGGGGAGCCTTTCCTCACACTCTCCAAACATCAGCAGCATAGGGACACTGGGCAGGATCAGTTACTGCTTACTGGGATAGGATCTGTCTGGATGGACTGAATGGCCTCCTCCTGCCCTGCAGGAACTGGATATTTCATAGAAAGATCTGTTATTACAATCTAGTCCTTGTTTGTGTAAACACTGTGCTGCACCATCTCAGTGACTACAATCAAGCACTTGTATGAATAAACACAGCACCAGATTTTTCCCCATTATTTCAGTCTGGGCCCTGCTCCGGTTTCTTTCCGCAGTCCAAAGATGTGTGGGTTAGGTTCATTGGCCATGTTAAAAATCGCCCCTTAGTGTCCTGAGATGTGTAGGTTAGAGGGTTTAGTGGGTAAATGTGTAGGGATAAGGGGGTAGGGCCTGGGTGGGATTGCGGTCGGTGCAGACTCAATGGGCCGAATGGCCTCTTTCTGTGCTGTAGGGTTTTGATGATTCAATGATTCAAATCCAATATAGCCTCACCTCTAGTTGGCTTATCTACATACTGACTCAAAAAACCCTCCTGCACGCTTTGTACAAAAACTGACCCCTCTAACGAGCTAGAGCTATAGCAATTCCAATCAATATTAGTTAAGTTAAAGTCCCCCATAACAATTACCCTATTACTTTCACTCCTAACCAGGATCGTCTCCGCAATCCTTTCCTCAACCTCTCTAGAACTTTTAGGAGGTCTATAAAAGACTCCCAACAGGGTGACCTCTCCTCTCCTATTTCTAATCTCCGCCCATACTACCTCAACAGACAAGTCCTCATCAAACTTCCCCTCTGACACTGTGATACAGTCCTTGACCAATAATGCTACCCCTCCCCCCCCCTTCTACCTCCTTCTCTACTCCGACTAAAGCATTTGAACCCCGGGACCTGCAACAACCATTCCTGACCCTGCTCTATCCATGTCTCTGAAATGGCCACAACATCAAAGTCCCAGGTACTGATCCACGCTGCAAGTTCATCCACTTTATTGCGAATACTCCTCGCATTAAAGTTTGGTTGATTGGCCATGCTAAAGTTGCCCCTTAGTGTCCTGAGATGCTTAGGTTAGAGGGATTAGTGGGTAAAATATGTAGGGATATGGGAGGTATGGCATGGGTGGGACCATGCCATACCCACAATGTCGGTGTAGACTCAATGGGCCGCAGGGCCTCTTTCTGCAGTGTAGGTTTCTATATGATTCTAAATGGTGTTAGAAGACTGAGGTGAATGGAGGCTGGTGTTTAGTTGCATACCACAAGGTTCAGCGCTGGGGCCCTTTTATTGTTTGTTATGTACATAACTGATGTTTATTATTCCTCCCACATTTAAGTTCTCAGATGACATGAAGATTAATAGGATGGTTGATCGTGTAACCTAAGACTTTCTTCACTGAGATATATAGATGGATTGTTTAAATAAGCAAAGCCCTGGCAGGTGGCATTTAATCCTGATAAGCGCAAGGTGATGTATTTTGGAAGAAGTAACATGACGAGGGAATATTTAATGAATGGCAGGACACTGGGAAGCTTAGGGATAGATGGAACTTGGGGTACTTATTAACAGATCCCTGAAGTTGGCAGAGCATGTGAATAGGATAGTTAAGAAGGCATATGAGACACTTGCTTTTATTAGTCGTGGCATAGAGTATAGGAGCAAGGAGGTAATGGTGGAGCTGTACAGAATGTTGGTTAGGCCACTGCTTCAGTACTGTCACCTCACTAATAAGGATGTGATTGCACTAGAAAGGGTACAGAGGAGATTTACCAGGGATGGAGCATTTTAGCTATAAGATGAGACTGGATAGGCTTGGATTGTTTTCTTTAGATCACAGATTGAGGGATATGGGCAGGGTGAATAGGAAGCAGCTATTCCCCATGGTTGAGGAGCCAATCATGATGGAGCATAATTTTAGGGGAGGGGCAGGGGATTCCAAGGGATTTGAGGAAAAAATGCCATTGTGGTGGGAATCTAGACTGCACTACCTGGCAAGGTAGTGGAAGCTGGAAACCTCAACCATTTGTTGTATCTGGATGAGTACTTAAACATAACATTCAAGGATATGGGATTAGTGTGATTTTGATGGTATTTATTGGTGCAGATTTGATGAGCTGAAGGGCCTTTTCTGCCCTCTACGACTGACTCTAAATCATTAGAACATCTTGCCTTCAAGGAGAAGGCTGGATTGCAAGTTAGTGTGCAGGATGAGGCTGATTGGTCCCAGAAAATAAAAGGATGGAAAGAGCATCTGAAGGTCCTATTGCTCCAAGGAATCATGAGAAGGGTAATTGGATACCAAAACAAAATGGAGGGCTTTGTATCTGATTTGCAAAGCATTTGGAATAAAACTGTGGTGACAGTGCAAATAGAGAGAGATGGGAATGATTTAGTGGCAGTTATTGAGACATGGTTACAAGGAGATCAGGCTTGGGAGTTAAAGACTCAATATTTTGCAAGGACAAAGTAAAAGGAGGTAGTGGAGCTTAGTAAAGGAAAGGATCAGTGCAGTAGTGAGAAATTATGTTAGCATTAGAGATCGAGATTATAATTGGTCTGGATGGAAATAAGAAACAGCAAGGGAAAAAAGTTGCCGGTGGGAGTAATCTATAGGTCTCCAAACAGTAATTCTACAATGGGGCACAAGATAAACCAAGAAATATTGGGGGCTTGGGGGGAAAAAAAAGCTATGGCAATAATCATGGATGACTTAAATGTGCATTTGTAGACTGGATTAATCGAATTGGCAAGGATAGTCTCGAAAGTTCATTGAATGTATTGGGGATTGTTTCTCGGAGCAATATATTGTGGAACCAACCAGGGAACAGACTATTTTGGATTTGGTGTTGTGTACTGAGGAGACCTTAATCTCCTAGTTAAGGATCCTTGAGGGAAGAATGATTATGGCATTCAATTCGAGGGCAAGAAACTAGAGTCCCACGCTAGCATTTTGGAGATAAAACAAAGGTAATTACCTGTGCACAAGACTGTTCCCTAATGGACTGGGCAAAAAAACTATAAGGTAAGACAGTAGATGAGCAGTGGCAGATGTTTTAAGGAGCTATTCAATTCCTCCCAACTAAAATATATTAGAAGAAATATTGTAAAACTGATGCAAAATATTGATAGTATCTCTGCCATTTGTGTTCTCCACCCTCATTCTCCAAGGGATCAACATTCACTTTAGCTACGCTTGTCAGAAATATTGTAAGAAGGGGAGAAAACATTTGTGGTTAAACAAAGGTCAGAGGCAAGCTGGAAAATGGAGAAACTTGGGTTACCAAAAAAGTCATAGAATGAGCAAAGGTAAATTTATGAAAGAAAGCTAGTACCAAATGTAGAAGGATAGCAGAAGTTTCCAAGTATACAAAAGGGATGAGTGTAGCTAATGTGAATGTTTGCATCAGTTTAAGGTGGAGGATTCTTGTAGCATCCCAACAGTAACAGGTAATACAGATTATAAAGGAGGAACTAAAAATATACAAACATTATCACCTGGGTACTGAATACGTACTGAGCAAACTATTGGCATTGAAGACAGACAGGTTCCCAGGGCCTGATGGCCTACATCCTAGGGTCTTCAAGAAAGTGGCAGTGGAGATGGTAGATCCATTGGTTATTATATTTCAAAATTCCCTGAATGCAGGAAAGGTTCCAGTAGATTAGAATAACCTTTATTCAAAAAAGGACAGGCAGAAAGTAGGACACTATAGACCAGTTGACATCTGTCATTGGGAAATTGTTAGAATCCATTACTAAGAAAGTAATAGGAAATTTGGATAGTCAAAACAAATCCATCAGAAATAGCATGGTTTTGTGAAAGATGAGTTGTATTTGATTAATTTGCTGAAGTTCTTCGAACATGTAACAAGCAAAGTGGATAATGGGGATCCTGTGTATGTAGTATATCTGGATCTCCAGAAGACATTTGATAAGGTGCCATACAAAAGGTTAATAATATACAAGGTGAGATCACATCACGTTAGAAGTAATGGCAGTGGTTAGCACTGTGCCTCAGCTCCAGGAACCTGGGTTTGATTCCTGGCTTGTAGAGTTTGCGTGTTCTCTCCATGTCTGTGTGGGTTTCCTCCCAGGTGCTCCAGTTTCCTCCCACAGTTCATTAGGCTCATTGGCCATGAACCCTAGCCCCTTAATGTCCTGGAATGAACATAGCCCCTTAGTCTCCTGGAATGCATAGATTAGAGGGATTAGCAGGGTAAATGAGGTGGTGGGTGGGATTGTTGCCGATGCAGACGCAATGGGCCAAACAGCGGTGGTCTGCACTGTCGGGTTATGATTCTGATTAGCTCGGGTAGATGACTGGTTAACCAACAGAAAGAAGTGTCAGGATGAATGGATCCTTTGCTGATTGGTGAGGTGCCACAGGGTTTGGCCCTCAGGCCCCAACTATTTACAATCTATATTAATAACTTGGATGCAGGGATAGAAGGTACTATAGCTAAATCTGCAGATGATACTAAAATAGGTGGGATAGTGACAGTATAGAAATTAGTTTACAGATGGAAAGGTTGGGAAAGTGGGCCAAAATTTGACAGGTTGAGTTTAACATGGATAAGTACAAGGATACCCATTTTGGTTGGAAAAATAGGCAACTTATTTAAATGGAGATGTGTTGCAGAGAGATCTGGGTGTCCTTGTGTAAGAATCTCAACTAATATGCAGGTACAGTAGGTAGTAAGGAAGGCAAATAGAATTTTGGCATTTATTGGTAAAGGAACAGAATATAAAAGTGGAGAAGTGTTGCTGCAGCTATACAAGGCATTAGTGAGACTACATCTGGAGTAATGTATACAATTTTGGTCCTCTGACTTGAGGTAATAATTGCAATGGAGGAGGTTCGCTAGATTGATTCCAGATGGGTTTCTATTGTGATGAGTGTGCAGTTTAGGCCTATATTCTCAAGTTTAGAAGAATGAGAGGAAATCTAGTTGAGGAATACAAGATGATAAAGGGAATTGCAAAGAAAACAGGATGTTTTCTCTTGTGGGGTAATCTAGAATGAGAGACTGTTGTTTTAGGCAAAGCATTAACAGATTTAAAACAACACATGAAAATAAATTATCTCAAAGGGTCATGCATGTGTGGAATTCACTAATCCAGCATATGATGGATGCCAGAACATTGAATTAATTTTGAGGAGGAGGTGGACAATTTTTTAATTTAGTAATAGGTTGAAAAATTAGAGATTGAGCAAGAAAATGGAGTTGAGGCTGTGATGAGATCAGCCCTGATCATATTGAATGGTGGAGCAGGCCTCGGGCTGAATTGCCTACTCTTGTTCCTAGTTCTATGCTTATCTGCCATGCAGATGAGAAGTCTCCGGGTTTAATTCCCAGTCTCTTGTATAGCTAATCTCGGATGAACATAGAACATAGAACATTACAGCGCGGAACAGGCCCTTCGGCCCACAATGTTGCGCCGACCAGTCTTATTTTTAAAAAAAAAACATTGACCCACTAATCTAAACCAATCCCTTTTCGTCCATAAACCTATCCACCAATCTCTTAAACGCCCCCAAACTAGGCGCATTTACAACTGCAGCAGGCAGGGCATTCCAGTCCCTCACCACCCTCTGGGTAAAGAACCTGCCCCTGACATCCGTCCTATAACTACCCCCCCTTAATTTAAAGCCATGCCCCCTCGTGCTAGCTTTCTCCATCCGAGGAAACAGGCTATCACCATCCACCCTATCTAAACCTCTAATCATCTTATATGTTTCTATAAGATCCCCTCTTAGCCGCCTTCTTTCCAGTGAAAACAACCCCAAATCCCTCAGTCTCTCCTCATAGGACCTCCTCTGCATACCAGGCAACATCCTGGTAAACCTCCTCTGCACCCTCTCCAAAGCCTCCACATCCTTCCTGTAATGTGGGGACCAGAACTGCACACAGTACTCCAAGTGCGGCCGCACCAGAGTTGTGTACAGTTGCAACATGACGCTGCGACTCCTAAATTCAATCCCCCTACCAATAAACGCCAAGACACCGTACGCCTTCTTAACAACCTTATCTACTTGATTCCCAACTTTCAGGGATCTATGTACACATACACCTAGATCCCTCTGCTCCTCCACTCTATTCAAAGTCCTCCCGTTAGCCCTATACTCAACACATCTGTTATTCCTACCGAAATGGATTACCTCACACTTCTCCGCATTAAACTCCATCCGCCACCTCGCGGCCCAGCTCTGCAACCTGTCCAAGTCACCCTGCAAACTTCGACACCCTTCCTCACAATCTACCACACCTCCGACTTTGGTGTCATCAGCAAACTTACTAATCCACCCAACTATACCCTCATCCAGATCATTAATAAAGATTACAAACAGCAGTGGCCCCAAAACAGATCCCTGAGGCACACCACTCGTAACCGAACTCCATGATGAATAATTACCATCAACCACCACCCTCTGTCTCCTATCTGCTAACCAATTCCTGACCCAAGTACCTAAATTACCACCAATCCCATACATCTGCATTTTCTGCAGAAGCATACCATGGTGAACCTTATCAAACGCCTTACTAAAATCCATATATACCACGTCTACTGCCTTACCCCTATCCACCTCTTTGGTCACCTTCTCAAAGAACTCAATAAGGTTAGTAAGGCACGACCTTCCCGCTACAAAACCATGCTGACTATCTCTAATCAATTCATTACTCTCCAAATAACTATAAATCCTATCCCTAATAATTCTTTCTAAAACCTTGCCCACTACAGAAGTAAGACTCACTGGTCTATAATTCCCAGGAAGTCTCTGGATGTGACAATTCGGGTACGGTAATCCATTTAAAAATGTCCGTGTAGTGAATTGAGTGAGGAGCAAATAGTTTAATGTCCTATAGGTTTGAAAAGGCTGTGCATGTTTGGATCACTTATGAATAAGTATTGACAACTCGAGCATATCTTTTGTGAGGATGTGCTCTGGAGAACAAGACAGAAAATTGGACAAAGACACTAAAGAAGGCAGCCTGAATTCAAAGTAGTATGTTGTCAAATTGACATTTTAAATGTTAACATGGCTGTTCATATATAAGAATAAGTGTATAGTGCTGTGTATGTGCCTGTCTGTATATGTCAAGGTTTTTTGAAATAACATTTCCCTGTGGTTGTGTTTCAGCATCAAAATGAGTAGCAGGCCAAGTATCAATAACTTTGGAAAATCTTTGTTTGGTGGATACTGTTCTCAGTATGTTCCAGACTTGGTCTTGCATGGAATTAGCTCTGATGAGAAGCTGAAGCAGTGTTTAATGGCAGATTTAGCTCATGCTGTGCAGGTAAGTGTTAGATGCAGTATCACTGCCAAATGTTTTACTATCTTCTGTCAAATTATTGCACTCCAAGCTGTTTCTTATTAGCCTCTATATAGAGAGGAAAGAATTATTTGATTTATTATTGTCTCGTGTGTTAGTATACAGTGGGAAGTATTGTTTCTTGCATGCTATACAGAGAAAGTCTACCATTCATAAAGGAGAGATTGCAGAATGTAGTGTTACTATCATAGCTAGGATGTAGAGAGATCAGCTTAATGCGAGAGAGAAGCAGCTGTTCAATTACCTGTATCAAAATGCACAGACAAATTTGCTACTAAATTAAGCACATTTTAAAAATATTGCATCTATATTCTGTGCCAATAGGTAAAATGATGGATCAAAAATAGGATTTGGGCCCTAAAGGCTGTCTCATAGATGTGTGCAAAATATAGCAGGGAAATCTTATTGATATGATGGGCACATTTTGTATCACAGAACCTCAACTGTGCCTTCATGAAACAGACCCTTGGTCAGTAAAATGCTCAAATTATGTTACTAATTGCAGTATTTCAATGTGCTGCTTCTCCCCGTTTGCCTTTGTAGTAGCTGGTCCCTTCAAGGGGTGTATATCGGAAGAGTCATGCAACTCAACCATCCAATGGCAAATAAGCACAGAATTCTTGGT
Organism: Carcharhinus amblyrhynchos; assembly: GCF_965287045.1. Taxonomy (NCBI): domain Eukaryota; kingdom Metazoa; phylum Chordata; class Chondrichthyes; order Carcharhiniformes; family Carcharhinidae; genus Carcharhinus; species Carcharhinus amblyrhynchos. Next base: position 145,223,224 of record NC_137324.1, read on the forward strand.
GCAGAATCTTTTTGCAGCCAAAATTGATCCTAGAACTGGCAGTATTAACATTGTGAAAGACAAATAGTTTATTATATACTAACTGGTGGTCCTTCTAATTACTAGATTGGGGAAGAGGAAAATCAGTGATTCCATTTGTAATGAGGAATTTGAAGAGAATGTCATTGCAAAAGTGCAGTGTGAATCAATCTAATCTTTAAAGGGAAAGCAGGCATCCCTCTCAGGAAGATAGAAGCCTTCGACATACTTATGAAAAATGTGGAACAGTTGGAGGATTATTTTGGGGCTATTGGAATGTGAAGAGGAGAGGGAGTTATTTTACTCGCAGCGTGTGGGACCCTGACATATTCACAGCTTAACAAGCCCAAATGCACCAACCATGAAGACATTTGCAGAGCTCATTGAACTAGCAAATGGGCATTCCCACCCTAAGCCTTGGTAACACTACAAAGATGCAACTTTACCTTGATGGGAAGGGCACCAGAGGAGACTATTGTAGCCTTCATAGCAAGGCTAAAGCAGATCATGGGAGCATTGTGACTTCAGGTCAGCTTTAAATGATATGTTCAGAGTTTGCTGAGTCTGAGTTGACTATTAAGGAGGTGTTGGAAATGGCAACAACAATCAAGCACCAGGCAGGGTGCCCAGGAGTTGCAAAGCACCTGGAGTGGGAGGCTATGAATAGTAATGATGCCAGAAGTAAGGGTGCAGGATTAAGCTCATACAGTGAGTTGAATGCACAAGTGTGAATAATCAATAAACACCAAAAGATTTAAGCAGCCTAGGAATAACAGTGCTTTTAATAGCAGGGGAAACCTCAAGTGTGTAGATTTAGAGGAGCAGAGTACTTTGGATGAAGAAAAGTCACTTAACCAGTGCATAGTATGGGGGATTGTCCAGTGGGGGAAATAAATTTTATGCCATTAAACAATGTCGATTTGGCAAAATAGCACCCATCATAATAGTGTTGGTAAAAGATGGTCAGCCACTGAAGACAGAAGTAGACACATGCGTGTCAGCTGCTATTGAGCAAGCAGACCTACCAGTATCTTTTAAAAAGGAGTTCAACCCCTGAAGCTGATGAATACTGCAGTAAGATTAGCCACACATACCAGAGAAGTAGGAACAACTACAGTCAGCTACCACAGATGATGATACCTGGCCAAGGACTGAGTCTAATGAGAAATAATTGACTCCAGGAGATTAAGTGGAACTGGCTGGGGATCTTTAGGATAAAGGAAACGGGCCTGCACAAGGTCATTAGGAAATACCAAGAAGTACTCTAAGACGAACTTGGAAAGACTTGCACATTGCACGGTCAGATCCATGTTGATCTGGAAGCCCCACCAAAAATTCTTCAGAGTGTGACCTAGTAGAGGCAGCATTAAAATATCTGAAGACTTGGGCATCATTTAGCCTGTACAAGTTGCATGGTGGACCACACCCATTGTACCAGTAGTTAAACCAGACAGGACAGTCAGAATCTCCTGGAGATTAAGTTGATGATGAATCAGGCTGCAGAGCTAGATTGGTACCCCATTCTTAAAATAGAAGATGGGAGTCCTAATATATACCAAATTGGACATGTCATGCTTACTAGTCAGAACTAGACAAAGCTTATGTCACCATAAGCACCCATAAAAGGTGTTCATCAATTTCCATGTTTACCTTTTGGCGTTTCATAAAAACGTAAGAACGCGAAAACCAGGAGCAGGAGTGGGCCACCTGGCTCCTCTAGTCTACTCTGCCACTCAGTCAGATCATGGCTAATCTTTTTGTGGACTCGGCTCCACTGACCTGCCCACTCACCATAGCCCTTAATTCCTTAAAAATTTATCTACCCTTGTCTTAAAAACGTCCAAATGAGGTAGCCTCAACTGCTTCACTGGGCAGGGAATTCCACAGATTTGCAACCCTTTGTGTGAAGAAATTCCTCTTCAACTCAGTCATAGATCTTCCCTTTAGTTTGAGGCTATGTCCCCTAGTTCTAGTTTCACCTGCCATCTATTCCTGCCATAATCTTGGGGACATAGCCTCAAAATAAAGGGAAGATCTATGACTGAGTTGAAGAGGAATTTCTTCACAAAGGGTTGCAAATCTGTGGAATTCCCTGCCCAGTGAAGCAGTTGAGGCTACCTCATTGAATAGTTCTAGTTTCATCTGCCATCTATTCCTGCCATAATCTTGTATGTTTCTATAAGATCTCCCCTCATCCTTTGAATTCCAATGAATATAGCCCCAGTCTACTTAATTTCTCCTCATAAGCCAACCCCCTCAACTCTGGAATCAATCCTAATGAATTTCCTCTGCACCCTGTCCAGTGCCAGTATCACTATCCTCAAGTAAGGAGACCAAAACTGTACATAATACTCCAATGCGGCCTCACCAGCACCCTATACAGTTACAACATAACTTCACTTTTTAAAGTCCATCCCTCTAACAGTGAGGGACAAAATTCGATTTGCTCTCTTAATTATCTTCTGCACCTACAAACCAACTCCTTGTTGTTCTTGCACAAGGACACTCAGGTCCTTCTGCACAGGAGCATGCTGCAATTTTTTACTGTTTAATAATAGTCCATTATTATACCAATTGTTATACCAAAATGGATGATCTCACATTTACCAACATTGTACTCCATCTGTGAGACCCTTGCCCACTCAGACTCCCATTACAGACTTTGTCATCTGTGAATTTCAGCACACCACACTTGGTCCCCAACTCCAAATCATCTATGTAAATTGTAAACAATTGTGGTCCCACTCATCACTGATCACCAACCAGAAAAACAACCATTTACACTCATTCTTTGTTTTGTTAGTTAACCAATCCTCCATCCATGCTAATACTTTACCCGTAACACTGTTCAACTTCATCTTATGCAGCCATCTTTGCGACATCTTGTTAAATGCCTTCTGAAAATCCAGATACACCACATCCACAGGTTCTCCATTGTGCATGTCATGTTCTCTAAGAATTTCACCAGACTACCAGGATCTTGGTACAGAGCCTGGGCTTTTGTAGCCAGAGGCGATCCTATAGCTGGAAGTGTTAACATCGTGAAGGACTGTGTATTTATTGGTTTGTAAATAAACCATTGTAGTTTGTTATATGTTGGTCACTAATCTTTCCAATTATACAGCCACCTTCATTTCTCTTCTGAATTCCTCCCAAAAAGCTGGTATGGGTACAGTTGATTTGTTCCAAGTCTGTCTCTCTAGCTCCAGTTGTCTGATATGCCACAGGATTGAGAATCCAGTTATGAACCATAGAATGCACTTCCTTTCAGCTATTTTTTTCAGCAATTCTGCTTGCTTCTCTTAAGAGTCATACAGATTGAATGTTAACTGTTTTTCTCTCTCCACAGATGCTGCCAAACCTGTTGAGTCTTTCCAGCATTTTCTGTTTTTGTTTCAGATTGCCAGCATCCATAATATTTATTTTTAACTTCCCTTCAACTTCATTAGCGAACTGGCATGTTTTAAACATGTTGGGATTGTTCAGAGCACATAATGAATTCAATGCCAAATATCTGTTGTAGGAGTTGCCTTAGCGTTCAAAATTTGATCAGTTCAGTGCAAGAAATCAGTTGACTTTAAAATTTGACTTTTTGTTGAGAGTACTATAAAGGGACTTTTTGATGCAATAGTTTTCTGTAACTGAGTAGCAGCAGAATTGGTTGGAATTGGGAGCATGTTTTTGCAGTGTCAGAGTCCAGGGGCTGGAATAATTTTGTAGATGAGGGCTAGCTAACTGGCTGATTTTGTAGAACAATAATGGGACAGTGAAGTCATAAAATTCTGACAAGTTAGTTTCATATTGGTGTCTTGTCTTCTACAAATGTTCTAGCAGTTGACCAAAATCAAAAATGGCTGGAAGCCTGAAGTTTGTAGTACCATCACAACTTTTGAATGGAGTTTAATTATTTTGAAACAATTTGAGATCAAAATATTAAATGCTTTACCCTTTCTGCTTTAGCATCCTGTTTTAGATGAACCCATTGCAGAATCTGTCTGTATTATTGCAGACACAGATAAGTGGTCAGTCCAAGTGGCTACAAGCCAGAGGAAAGCGATGGACAACAAGCTGGGCAAAGAGGTATTAGTCTCTAATCTTGTGTCCTCCTTGCTCCAGTCGATTCTTCAACTGTACAAACTACAACTCCCACCTGATTATGTAAGTAAATGGTTTTTACTTTAGTGTGCAATTTGTCTAGCCTACATGACCACAAGTATTACAAGATAAGGTCCATTGTGTGTTGACTTCTCCAGAGACAAGGACAGGCCAGTGCTAAATGCTTCTTCTAAGTGTGCAATTCCTGATATGAATTCACAGAATTGTTAGTGTAGAAGGTGGTAATTTGGCCCACTGTCTGTGCACAGGCTCCCTGAACATCTTTTACTTAGTGCCATTCCAATAATTTTCCCCATATCCCTGCACATTTTCTTTTCAAGTTATCATCTGATGCCCTTATGAATGCCTCAATTAAACCTGCCTGCATCTCACATCCAGGTAATGCATTTCAGATCCAAATTCACTTTGAATATGTGCCCTCTCGTTCTTGTTCCTTTTGCTAGGAGGACAGTTTCTGCCTACCCTTCTCATGAATTTGAACACCACTATCAAATCTCTCTGCTGCTCTCTTTCCAAGGAGAGCAGTCCCAGCCTCTCCAAATACCCCCAACTGAAGTTTCTCATTCCTAGAATCATTCTTGTAAACCTCTTCTGTGTTCGCTAATGCATTCACATCTTCCCTAAAGTGTGGCACCTAGAACTGTACAGAGTCTTGTAAGTTCAGCATAGCCTCTTTGCTATTGTATTCAATAGCCCTATTAATAAATGTGTGCAGACGCTGTGACAATGGATGAATGAACACTGCTCAACAATCACCAGGCAGGAGTGTTCTGTTCCTGTTGGGGAACACTTCAGCAGT